>NC_060140.1:581482402-582703457 GCF_021461385.2 Schistocerca piceifrons | reverse complement strand
TATTTTATAATTGCAATTCATAGTATTAGCTGTTTCAGGTAAACATCGATTGTTGTTTTTGTTGTTGTGGTCTTCAGTCCTGAGACTGGTTTGATGCAGCTCTCCATGCTACTCTATCCTGTGCAAGCTTCTTCATCTCCCAGTAACTACTGCAGCCAACATCCTTCTGAATCTGTTAAGTGTATTCATCTCTTGGTCTCCCTCTACGATTTTTACCCTACACGCTGCCCTCCAATACTAAATTGGTGATCCCTCGATGTCTCAGAACACGTCCTACCAACCGATCCCTTCTTCTAGTCAAGTTATGCCACAAGCTCCTCTTCTCCCCAATTCTATTCAATACCTCCTCATTAGTTATGTGATCTACCCATCTAATCTTCAGCATTCTTCTGTAGCACCACATTTCGAAAGCTTCTATTCTCTTCTTGTCTAAAGTATTTATCGTCCACGTTTCACTTCCATACATGGCTACACTCCATACAAATACTTTCAGAAACGACTTCCTGACACTTAAATCTATACTTGATGTTAACAAATTTCTGTTCTTCAGAAATGCTTTCCGTGCCATTGCCAGTCTACATTTTATATCCTCTCTACTTCGACCATCATCAGTTATTTTGCTCCCCAAATAGCAAAACTCGTTTACTACTTTAAGTGTCTCATTTCCTAATCTAATTCCCTCAGCATCACCCGACTTAATTAGACTACATTCCATTATCCTAGTTTTGCTTTTGTTGATGTTCATCTTATACCCTTCTTTCAAGACACTGTCCATTTCGTTCAACTGCTCTTCCAAGTCCTTTGCTGTCTCTGACAGAATTATAATGTCATTGGCGAACCTCAAAGTTTTTATTTCTTCTCCATGGATTTTAATTCCTACTCCATACTTTTCTTTTGTTTCCTTTATTGCTTGCTCAATATACAGATTGAATAACATCGGGGATAGGCTACAACCCTGTCTCACTCCCATCCCAACCACTGCTTCCCTTTCATACCCCTCGACTCTTATAACCGCCATCTGCTTTCTGTACAAATTGTAAATAGACTTTAACTCCCTGTATTTTACCCCTGCCACCTTCAGAATTTGAAAGAGAGTATTCCAATCAACATTGTCAAAAGCTCTCTCTAAGTCTACAAATGCTAGAAACGTAGGTTTGCCTTTCCTTAATCTTTCTTCTAAGATAAGTCGTAAGGTCAGTATTGCCTCACGTGTTCCAACATTTCTACGGAATCCAAACTGATCTTCCGCGAGGTCGCCTTCTATCAGTTTTTCCATTCGTCTGTAAAGAATTCGCGTTAGTATTTTGCAGCTGTGACTTATTAAACTGATAGTTCGGTAATTTTCACATCTGTCAACACCTGCTTTCTTTGGGATTGGAATTATTATATTATTTGTGAAATCTGAGGGTATTTCGCCTGTCTCATACATCTTGCTCACCAGATGGTAGAGTTTTGTCAGGACTGGCTCTCCCAAGGCTGTCAGTAGTTCTAATGGAATGTTGTCTACTCTGGGGGCCTTGTTTCGACTCAGGTCTTTCAGTGCTCTGTCAAACTCTTCATGCAGTATTGTATCTCCCATTTCATCTTCATCTACATCCTCTTCCATTTCCATAATATTGTCCTCAAGTACCTCGCCCTTGTATAGACCCTCTATATACTACTTCCACCTTTCTGCTTTCCCTTCTTTGCTTAGAACTGGGTTTCCATCTGAGCTCTTGATATTCATACAAGTGGTTCTCTTTTCTCCAAAGGTCTCTTTAATTTTCCTATACGTAGTATCTATCTTACCCCTTGTGAGATAAGCCTCTACATCCTTACATTTGTCCTCTAGCCATCCCTGCTTAGCCATTTTGCACTTCCTGTCAATCTCATTTTTGAAACGTTTGTATTCCTTTTTGCCTGCTTCATTTACTGCATTTTTATATTTTCTCCTTTCATCAATTAAATTCAATATATCTTCTGTTGCCCAGGGATTTCTACTAGCCCTTGTCTTTTTACCTACTTGTTCCTCTGCTGCCTTCACTACTTCATCTCTCTAAGCTACCCATCCTTCTTCTACTGTATTTCTTTCCCCCATTCCTGTCAACTGTTCCATTATGCTGTCCCTGAAACTCTGTACAACCTCTGGTTTAGTCAGTTTATCCAGGTCCCATCTCCTTAAATTCCCACCTTTTTGCAGTTTCTTCAGTTTTAATCTACAGTTCATAACCAATAGATTGTGGTCAGAGTCCACATCTGCCCCTGGAAATGTCTTACAATTTAAAACCTGGTTCCTAAATCTCTGTCTTACCATTATATAATCTATCTGATACCTTTTAGTATCTCCAGGGTTCTTCCATGTATACAACCTTCTTTCATGATTCTTAAACCAAGTGTTAGCTATGATTACGCTATGCTCTGCACAAAATTCTACCAGACGGCTTCCTCTTTCATTTCTTAGCCCTAATCCATATTCACCTACTATGTTTCCTTCTCTCCCTTTTCCTACGCCTGAATTCCAGTCACCCATGACTTTTAAATTTTCGTCTCCCTTCACTATTTGAATAATTTATTTTATCTCCTCATACATTTCATCAATTTCTTCATCATCTGCAGAGCTAGTTGGCATATAAACTTGTACTACTGTAGTAGGTGTGGGCTTCGTGTCTATCTTGACCACAATAATGCGTTCACTATGCTGTTTGTAGTAGCTTACCCGTACTCCTATTTTTTATTCATTATTAAACCTACTCCTCCATTACCCCTATTTGATTTTATGTTTATAACCCTGTATTCATCTGACCAAAAGTCTTGTTCCTCCTGCCACCAAACTTCACTAATTCCCACTACATCTAACTTTAACCTATCCATTTCCCTTTTTTAAATTTTCTAGCCTACCTGCCCGATTAAGGGATCTGACATTCCACGCTCCGATCCGTAGAATGCCAGTTTTCTTTCTCCTGATAGGCTATAGTTTCCCCTTGCTTTCAGCCATTTGCAGTACCAGAACAGCAAGGCTATTTTGGTTAGTGTTACAAGGCCAGATCAGTCAGTCATGCAGACTGTTGCCCCTGCAACTACTGAAAAGGCTGCTGCCCCTCTTCAGGAACCACACGTTTGTCTGGCCTCTCAACAGATACCCCTCCGTTGTGGTTGCACCTACGGTATGGCCATCTGTATCGCTGAGGCACGCAAGCCTCCCCACCAATGCCAAGGTCCGTGGTTCATGGGGAGGGGGGGGGGGGGGGACACTTCCTGACACTCATCGATTATTTTTTTAAAATTGATGGCAGAGGACAACAGTGATGAGAGAACATTAAAGGGAAGTGCTTTCGGTAAAGCATTGCTTGGAGGCCTACTCCCGCCTCTGAAACCAACACCTTTGCTGCAAAAAGACTGCAAATTTTCTTTATTATTTTGCTGTGAGTGAAGCTTTTCTTCTAACAAAGCACATGTTGTTGTTGTTGTTGTTGTTGTTGTTGTTGTCTTCAGTCCTGAAACTGGTTTGATGCAGCTCTCCATGCTACTCTATCCTGTGCAAGCTTCATCTCCCAGTACGTACTGCAACCTACATCCTTCTGAATCTGCTTAGTGTATTCATCTCTTGGTGTCCCTCTACGATTTTTACCCTCCACGCTGCCCTCCAATGCTAAATTTGTGATCCCTTGATGCCTCAGAACATTTCCTACCAACCGATCCCTGCTTCTAGTCAAGTTGTGCCACAAACTCCTCTTCTCCCCAATTCTATTCAGTACCACCTCATTAGTTATGTGATCTACCCATCTAATCTTCAGCATTCTTCCGTAGCACCACGTTTCGAAAGCTTCTATTCTCTTCTTGTCCACACTATTTATCGTCCATGTTTCACTTCCATACATGGCTACTGTCAGAGACAGCAAAGGACTTGGAAGATAGTTGAACGGAATGGATAGCGTCTTGAAAGGAGGATATAAGATGAACATCAACAAAAGCAAAACGAGGATAATGGAATGTAGCCGAATTAAGTCGGGAGATGCTGAGGGTATTAGATTAGGAAATGAGACACTTAAAGTAGTAAAGGAGTTTTGCTGTTTGGGGAGCAAAATAACTGATGATGGTCGAAGTAGAGAGGATATAAAATGTAGACTGGCAATGGCAAGGAAAGCGTTTCTGAAGAAGAGAAATTTGTTAACATCGAGTATAGATTTAAGTGTCAGGAAGTCATTTCTGAAAGTATTTGTATGGAGTGTAACCATGTATGGAAGTGAAACATGAACGATAAATAGTTTAGAGAAGAAGAGAAAGGAAGCTTTTGAAATGTGGTGCTACAGAAGAATGCTGAAGATTAGATGGGTAGATCACATAACTAATGAGGAGGTATTGAATAGGATTGGGGAGAAGAGAAGTTTGTGGCACAACTTGACTAGAAAGAGGGATCGATTGGTAGGACATGTTCTGAGGCATCAAGGGATCACCAATTTAGCATTGGAGGGCAGTGTGGAGGGTAAAAATCGTAGAGGGAGACCAAGAGATGAATACACCAAGCAGATTCAGAAGGATGTAGGTTGCAGTAGGTACTGGGAGATGAAGAAGCTTGCACAGGACAGAGTAGCATGGAGAGCTGCATCAAACCAGTCTCAGGACTGAAGACCACAACAACAACAACAACAACAACAACAACATGCCTACACTCCATACAAATACTTTCAGAAACGACTTCCTGACATTTAAATCTATACTCGATGTTAACAAATTTCTCTTCTTCAGAAACGCTTTCCTTGCCATTGCCAGTCTACATTTTATATCCTCTCTACTTCGACCATCATCCGTTATTTTGCTCCCCAAATAGCAAAACTCCTTTGCTACTTTAAGTGTCTCAATTTCCTAATCTAATTCCCTCAGCATCACCCGACTTAATTCGACTACATTCCATTATCCTTGTTTTGCTTTTGTTGATGTTCATCTTATACCCTCCTTTCAAGACACTGTCCATTCCGTTCAACTGCTCTTCCAAGTCCTTTGCTGTCTCTGACAGAATTACAATGTCATCGGCAAATCTCAAAGTTTTTATTTCTTCTCCATGGATTTTAATACCTACTCCGAACTTTTCTTTTGTTTCCTTTATTGTAATAAATGAAAAGCACCAGTTTGCTTTTGTTCTACAATATTATTTTTATTGCTAACCGGTTTTCGGCTTACAAGGCCATCTTCAGGCAGTAAATGCCTGAAGATGGCCTTGTAAGCCAAAAACCGGTTAGCAATAAAAATAATATTGTAGAACAAAAGCAAACTGGTGCTTTTCATTTATTATTATAATGTTGTTCTACCAAGAACCGACGGAAGATTCTGTTAATATGATTTCCTTTATTGCTTGCTCAATGTACAGATTGAATAACATCGGGGATAGGCTACAACCCTGTCTCACTCCCATCCCAACCACTGCTTCCCTTTCATACCCCTCGACTCTTATAACTGCCATCTGCTTTCTGTACAAATTGTAAATAACCTTTTGCTCCCTGTATTTTACCCCTGCCACCTTCAGAATTCCAATCAACATTGTCAAAAGCTCTCTCTAAGTCTACAAATGCTAGAAATGTAGGTTTGCCTTTCCTTAATCTTTCTTCTAAGATAAGTCGTAAGGTCAGTATTGCCTCACATGTTCCAACATTTCTACGGAATCCAAACTGATCTTCCCCGAGGTCAGCTTCTACCAGTTTTTCCATTTGTCTGTAAAGAATTCGCATTAGTATTTTGCAGCCGTGACTTATTAAACTGATAGTTCGATAATTTTCACATCTGTCAACACCTGCTTTCTTTGGGATTGGATTCTTCTTGAAGTCTGAGGGTATTTCGCCTGTCTCATACATCTTGCTCACCAGATGGTAGAGTTTTGTCAGGATTGGCTCTCCCAAGGGTGTCAGTGGTTCTAATGGAATGTTGTCTACTCCCGGGACCTTGTTTTGACTCAGTCTTTCAGTGCTCTGTCAAACTCTTCACGCAATATCATATTTTCCATTTCATCTTCATCTACCCCCTCTTCCATTTCCATAATATTGTCCTCAAGTACATTGCCCTTGTACAAAACACATAATGAGATCATATCCATGTACCAGTACACAGTTAACTAGTGAGAAACATGTATTTAATTACACATTATCTAAGGGAGGAAGATCTGTACAATATTTTTTTTGTATATTATGTGTGAATAAAATTGGTGTGATGGTTCCAGCTATTTATTTGTTTCATAACTTCGTACATATTCATGGTTACTCACATTTTAAATCATCTGTGCAGTGCAGTGTAGACCAGCCTATTGAGAACTCACAACAAAAGCCAGAAAACCAGTAGTGAGCTACAAACTATGCTATGGTGTTGACAAGTCGGATCTATATTTCTTTCTTATTCCCATTCCTGCTGCTTGTGTCTTGAGTGTTCCTGCTGCTGTATTCAGCAGGGCTGTAATAGTAAATACATGGCTATTTCTCCACAAGACCAACAATATTACTATTGAACGTGGAATCATTTCTTATTTTCATGGGTACAGGAAACAACAAAAGCAGACACTTTCATAAACTGTCACTAGCACAGACATGACATGTGGCAAAAGTGGAGAATGCCTCATTCATCTGGCAGTGACGTGGCATGCCACACAAGTCAGCTGTGTCGTGTCAGTTCAGCAGCCACTTCTCCATTGGACCGTGTTTGTTCCAGCTCAAGATGCAAGCTACGTGCATACCTTGTGCCTCTTGATGCCCAAGTCCTCTTGCTACCTCCCTCTGGTGGGTGACCTACCTATGAGCAAAGTCGAGAGTTCAGGTCTACTCCTCCTTTTATTTTGTAAACGACATACCATATGTATGCTAAAAGTATCACTCTGATGGAAGTGTGAAGATAAGAACTCGTGGACGTCTGCCCGGCTCAGATCATCATCTACACGAGAGTCTGCTCTTTTTCCACACTTATCACCACTAGCCCCTTGACGTCACTTGACAGTGATGTGTATCTGCCCAGATGATCCCCTATGTTGCTCTTGCTTTCTCAGGTATAATTATTATTGTAGTGTTAGTTTCCCTCTGAAGTAAATTCAATAAACTGAGTGAAGACCATGCAATAATATTAACAGCTACTTAACCATTACTTATTCAGCATACACTGTGAGCAATAATGATGCGTGTAATCTACCATCACAGTTAAAAAATACCTGGGGGGAAAAACTAGTACATGTAACTTCTTGCTGTGGCATATTGGCTCGCAGGTGCAAGCGTGTATGTCTGCCGTGTTTTATTTGGGCCATGTTGAAGTTCCACGATGTTTCGATGAACTGTCTCTCGTCACCTTCTGGCAGGCTGAGGATTGCTTCGTCATTGCCACTAACAATGTCGTTTGACTCTTAGCAGATCATTTTGAGCCCAAAACAGAGAAGTTGTTTGAACGTATACTCAGTATAACTTCTTCATATGTAGTGGGGAATTCTGAACAAGTTGATGGAATAGCCGTGGGTTCACCACTTGCCCCTGGAATTGCCAATATCTTTGTGGATCACTTTGAAAAGATGGCACTAAAAACTGCGCAGCTCAAACATTAATACTTGTTTCATTATTCGGATGACACTTTTATTTTGTGGAAACATGTCAGACTGTTCTGGATGAGTTCCTGGTATTCTAATAAAAAGAAAATCTGACGGTACTGTAGGACACACAGTTTACAGATCTGTACCTACATGCAACAACCTGTTATCATCTGCACCAGTGGTGCACTATTGTAACAACTCTACTTCACAGGACATTGTGACAAAGTCAGTCGCCCAGCTGAACTGCAACACCTTACAGATGTATTTTGCCAAAATAGGTACACTGAAGTGCAGATTAGACGTGCATTCAAGAAAACAATCGACACAGCTGCCTGCACAGAATGCTTTGTTGTGAAGAAGCTATACAGAGCCTATGGTTCCTTAGCCAGGTTACAAGGCCACTCAATAAGTGCATGCTGTGAAAGTGTCTAGCGGCGGCAGTGTAATGACCTACTTTTTAAGACTGTATGGTGTAGCCTTCACCTCGTAGCTGGCTGCAGGTGGTGACTGATACTGCTTGTCTAAACTGGACAGTGTATGTTTGAGCTTGGCTCATCATTGTTTCTGAAACTTCAGCACTTCTGTCTCCTAAGTCACAACAGAACGAGTTGCAAGGCATGGGCATTGGGCAACCACGACATCACTGTCTCGGTGATCCAATCTTTTCTCTGTCAGTGATTTCACAGTCCTGGCTGTGCCCTAATGGTGTAGCAATTTTGCCATCCAGAATCTGTGGGCGACTACTTCCTTGGTGTCAGCACAATCTGCATATAGCTTCTTACACAAGAACATATAACTGTCCCTGGTACTCAGGTATATTGTCACCCATGTTACACCACCACCTGCTAAGGTGGTCATGAGATTTTGCCAGCAGCCACTGCTCCATTGGAGCACCTCAAATTGCAAGCTATTTCTGAGATATAGCAGTGTACCTATGTTTCATCAGTGATCACAAACTGGTACGAAAAATCTTGTTGGTTGCTCTCAACCTGCTTTAGACAAGTCCATTCTGATGTGTTTCTGATCCTGTGTTAAAGAGTCACAGCTCCCATATAGAAGGTAATTTTCTCATATCCAACTCAACTGTTAAAATGTGATATAGCTGTTCAGATAACACCCCTACAGTTTCAGAAGTTTCTCGCGTTTTATCGGTGATCCTCTATGACCATTTTATGTACTTTTGCAATAATTTCTGGGATAATAACACATCTTACGCAATCACTACGTGGATCATCGTCTAATCTACCCTGACCATATTTAAACACGTTGGTCCACTTCACAACTGTTGAACATGAAGGAACAGATCCCTCAGTGTGTCCTGAAAATCAAAATGAATTTACTTTGCTTTTGAGTCATCCCATGTCAAATCAGCGCAGGTGCCGACCTGACCCTCTTCAATTTTCATAAAATTTGGTGTGTTTATTGCGTATGACAAGAGAATGAAAAATACCAAATTACAGAATTGTAGTGCAAGTATGACAAGAGTAAAAAAATACCAAATTACAGAATTGTAGTGCACGTATGACAAGAGTAATGGGCACTCAAAGTTCTAAAAATGTGTGGAATATTCACAAAAATGGCCATAACTTCTGTTCTAATAAAGCTTTAACTGTGAAACATGTAATTTTGGAAAGGTATTGAAACAAGCTTTCCAATGATATACAAGTTTGTCATATTCAAAGAATGTACACAATTAAGGTCAGTGACCTAAACCTTGAATATCTGAAAACGTCGTCTTCAAAATTGACGAAGAAAAGATATTAGCTTCTTTATGTTACATTATACAACACAGTAAAAAATAAAGTTGGAATGATAATGGGATTAGGAGATATAAATTAATATGTATGGCCATGTGCAGTGTTAATGCAAAATAAATTGTGTTCAGATTGCAACAATATGACACAAAGCACTGAAAAACATGTTTATTGCTAAAAAAAGTTGTGTTGTAACATAGCTTAGTAATTTAGTACAGTCAACAGGCCAATAGCAAGTGTTTATAATATATGCAAGATCACACACTACAACACCTTCAATAATGCAAAAATATGATACAGCGATCACAGTTTAACACAGGTATGGAAGGTGTGGTAAACAGGTTCAGATTTACAGAAACAAATATGATAAATGTATCATCTAGACTTACTATACCTCAATACTGTGAAGCAACATATAACAGTTGTTGTGCATTTTTTGGTGAAAGGAAATACGTTCACCCTGTTGCTGTTCTCACATCAATCTTTGTAAGAATGTCCTCCTTGTACACAGTTAAGATGGCAGGTTTCTCGGGGTGTACACATGAAGGGGAAGGCCCTTGAGGATGTAGGAAGCTAACTGAAACCCATTGGTATCTTCATTAATATTCAAAACACCAGTGACCTCCGTACAGGCATGCAACAAATCCTGTGATATCACCGGCAAATGCTAGTTAGAGATTCATTTCTGATGTCAGGCAAACTGGAGAAAGCTTTCATTTGGATATTGTAATGGCCAGTGGGACTAAACACTGTAACTTGTGGGTACCTGCAATTGTGTGAATTTGTGCAAACTGCTCTTGAAGGAGAGATACTTCTTCATTATACTCAAATTGTTCTTCATCATACTCACTGTTAGCTGTATAATGAAAGTGATGCATTGCAATGTTCTTGGAGTACCATTCAAACAACTGTCTGGCTGCCATTATCTTGTAGTTGCACTGCAGACTGGTACGGACAGCAAGTCTCTTATGATACCAGCAATACCATCACAAGGTTCTCTGCCATGTGATATGCCAAAGAAATGCCACTCTGCAGAGACATTGAAATCAGCCTGATGAAAAGTTATGTTGGCAAAATTATTGTGTTTCTTATAGTGGGCTGCAGCATTATCTGAGAAGTAGTACACATACTAGTGTGTTGTATGGAAATGGGATCTCATTAAACTAACCCAGTGACGTTGAAAAAGTGAATACTCACTCTGTCATGTTTAAGGCATTCTGATATTATAGCAAAGGAAAAGTGATCAATTGTGTGATTTTCTGGATGTCTGTAACAAACAACAAATGGATGAATAGTGGCCTGTTCCAATGAAGCCCCTACACTTCTTTTTGCAGGACAAATGCGTAATTTTCTGCAAAATCACTTATTACAATTTATTCATTATTGCCAAGTGTGTCTTTCAGATGCTGTAGAAATTCAGACTGGTGGGTGACTATGAAGGATAGCAACAGAAGCATTTTTCTTTTTTAATTTGTCTGCAAGGTTTTCCAAGAAGTTTTCCACAGATGATAAACATGTCTGTAGAGTTGTTCCATCTGTACATGTGCACAGTTTATATGTTATTTTATCAATTTCATTAATGTCAAACAATTCTTGTAGGTGCGTCATGAACCTGGGCAGTTTTCACATTTTGACATACAGCATTTTGGCTGTGCAAGGTTACAAATGATACGAGCTACACAGTGTTTGTGGGTGCTAGATTGATAGTCTAATGTGTCAACTCTTTCAGTCCGGAACCTTCTGACATGAGCTTCACATTTTGGTGAATACTGCAAACACACACACACACACGCACACACACACACACACACACACACACACACACACACACACACACACACACACCATGTGTACCAAGCAGATTAAAACTGCGTGCCGAACTGAGATGTGAACTCAGGCCATTTGTCTTTCGTGGGTGTTTCATTCTGTAAACATCCCCCGGGCTGTGGCTCAGCCATGTCTCCACGACATCCATTCTTCCAGGAGTACTAGCTCTGCAAGTTTCACAGGAAAGTCATTCCATGTCAAATCAACACACTTTAAATAAAAATTTTACCTCACCCTCTTAGATTTTCCTGAAAGTTGGTATACTTATAGCGGGTGCTGAAACTAAGAAAAATACCAAATTTCAATTTTTTACCTCAAACCATTCCTGAAATATGGTCATGTAAACTTTTCAAAAACTGGCCAAAAATGTGTGAATGGACTTTTTTTAAAGTGCACTAGGAGCTGCCCTAATTGAGCTAGAGAACTAGGAAAGGTGTCATTTTGCAGCATTTTTCATGCTCTTTCCAGTGATAGACAAAAAACATAGCTTCTAATTAATAACCTTATTCAAAATTGTAATTAATATTTTGATTTAATTTTTTTTACAAAAAGTACATAATTGAAAATTTTCAAAATATTTCCACAACTACTTCATTCTGTTGTAAATCACATGGCAAAATATAAATGTGGGATAATGATGGGTTCATTGTAAAAAAAAAAAAAAAAAAATTATTCCGGACTCTTTGTTTTTCACTAATGGCCCTAGTTTGACCAAACTGACCTTTACGGTAGTAGGTCAGTAGAGGACCGTATACATAGGGCTTGATGTCTGTACAATAATTCAGAAACTGGAGACATTGTTGAGATGATGTAGTCTGCATTGTTACCTTCTAAGGCTTTGTGTGCCTACAGCATTAATGTGCACTGTGGTTTTAGTGCAAATCAATTGTTACCTCTGTGTTGACCAGTCTGTATCTATTATATTTAATAGTTCATTTTCAAGTAAATCTATACATTGCAGGACAGTTTATAAGTGGTTTTTGTATAAATATGGAACCAAGTAAAAAGTGCAGTACTGTAAGAGTGCAGTGTTGTAATCCATTGAAGAAGTCAAATCATTTTATTAGAGACAGAAAAAAACTGAGAAATGTCACAACATGGATGCCCAAATTATTTCCTCAAATACCATGTGGTGCCAAGATTTGTGATAAATGTAGGAAAGATGTAACCAAATTGAAAAATACACCAGAGCCTATCAGTGATGAAAGTGTTGAAGAAGAATCTTCTGAATCAGAGATAATCATCTGAGACCAAGACCCTGACTTCACTCCAACTTCAGTAGCTGTTAAAACATTTAACACAACACTTCAAGAACTAGGTGAGTCCCCAATTGACAAGAGAAAACTAACATCTAGGCATTACGCCAAATCAAAAGTGAAGAAAATCTCATTAATGACACGTAAACTTTTTGTTGCTCCTGAAACTACTTCGTCAGATACTGATACTGATGAATCCGTTCTTGAAAATCTTAAAAGAAACTTTAAAAATTCTATAAGTAGAGCAAAAAAACTAATTATTCTTACAAGTTTACCTGAAAAGTGGAGTGTCAGGAAAATAATGAGAGAATTTAATGCTCCTAATTACATTGTTCGGCAGTCCAAAAAAATTTTGAAAGAGAAAGGATTCATGGAAGGTCCAAACCCAAAACCAGGGAAGTGTTTACCAACAGAAACTGTCAAAGCTGTACATTCATTTTATGAAAATGATGAAGTTAGCAGGGCAATGCCAGGTATTAAAGATTGTGTGACAATTACAGAAACAAGTGGAAATAAAACAAAAATATCAAAAAGACTTATTTTGTGTAACCTTAAAGAAGCTTACGAGCATTTTAAAGACAAGTTTCCTAACATAACAATAGGTTTATCTAAATTTGCTGAGTTGAGACCAAAACATTGTGTATTAGCTGGCCGGAGTGGCACACACACTGTCTGCGTGTGCACAACTCACCAAAACATAAAATTAATGATAAAAAATGCCAAACTAAATACAGTAACAAACAGCAGCTTAGACGGTTATAAGCAGTGCATTGCAAAAATGCTTTGCAACCCATCATCAGTTGATTGCAACATGGGAAACTGAATACTGCCCAGGAGAAACTGTTATACGTAAAATTTTAAAAGACTCTTTTCATGAAAACTTAATTGAACAAGGTCAGTTCCGACAGTGGATGTCAGTTGACCGATGTAATCTGGAAATTGTTCAGAAAACTTCTGAAGAATTCATAGATTTATTTTGTAGTAAGATATCGACTTTGATTCGGCATGACTTCATTGCCAAGCAACAACAAACATTCCTTAACTCCACAAGAGAAAACCTTATGGAATCTGAATGTGTTGTCATATGTGATTTTTCAGAAAATTATAGTATAGTTCTACAGGATGAAGCTCAGAGTTTCCACTGGACAAGACAACAGATTACCATTCATCCTTTTGTTATATATTACAAACAGGGAGACAAAATTGAGCATATGAGCTTTGTCATTGTTTCTGATTGCCTGGAGCACAATACAACTGTGATTTACACCTTTCAAAAGAAGCTAATTTCATATCTAACAGATAAATTTCAAAAGATTCAAAAAAAGATATACTATTATTCTGATGGTTCTGCTGCTCAGTGTAAAAATAAGAAAAACTTCCTGAACCTTTGCCTTTATGAGGAAGTCTTCAACATAAAAGCTGAGTGGCACTTTTCAGCCGCAGCACATGGGAAAGGGCCTTGTGATGGAGCAGGGGGTTCAGTAAAGAGACTGGCAGCTCGTGCAAATTTGCAAAGGCCATACCAAAGTCAGATCCAAACTGCACGAGGTCTATTTGAGTGGGCAGTAGATAATATCACAAATGTTGATTTTGCATATTCCACTCAAGAAAACTATGCTGCTTCAGAAATATTCTTAAAAAGCAGACTTGAAGAGTCATTGACATTCAAAGGAACACAGCAATTTCACACTTTCATTTCCAACACTACATCAAAATTAATAGTCAAATACTTCTCAGGTGATATGCAGAGTTGGGAGAGGGATGTAACTACATCACCAGATAAACTGAAGTTACAAGATGTATCAGGCTATGTCACCACTGTATATGGGAGAAAGTGGTGGCTTGGGTACATTTTAGAAAAAAATGAAGAACTTGATGAAGTGAAAACAACTTTTCTTCATCCATGTGGACCAGCTAAGTCATTCTCTTATCCTGCACATGCAGATGTCCTATGGGTGTCAATTGTGGATGTTCTCACAAAAGTGAATCCATTTACTCTGACAGGGAGAACATACATTCTTAATGAAAGTGATGTAAACCAATCCCAGTCAGCTTTATTAAAATGTAATATGTGAAGTTCCAAGACAATTTATTGGGAAACTGCTTTCAACTCAAAACTTAATTTTTGTCTCAGGTTAGTGAATGTATATTTTATTGAAAGTTGTTTCAAAATTATTGTTAGTACCTATTGCTCAAAAACAAGCATTACGTATTTAATTTGTTTAATAGTTCCATTTCGAACATCATGGACCAGAACTATTATGTAAATACTTGTACTTATTCATACTTTATTTCAGTTTGTAGTTAAATGCTCAATTTCTTTTTTTGTTATATCGGTTAATATACTGTTAGTGAAGTTGTATTAATAAGCAATCAACTTAATTATAAAATTTGCTGATTAGTTTTGGTTTAATAAGGTGATGTTTTGATATTTCTAATACTTTTTTTTATTTACCTTTCAGTATATTTTAAAGAAATTCCTGTTTGTTAAAGGTCAATTTGGTCAAACTAGGGCCGTTAGTGAAAAAAACAAGAGTCCGGAATAATTTTTTTAACAATGAACCCATCATCATCCCAGATTTATATTTTGCCATGTGATTTACAATAGTATGAAGTAGTTATGGAAATATTTTGAAAATTTTCAATTATGTACTTTTTGTAAAAAAATTAAAATTAAATAAAAATATTAATTAGTATTTTGAAAAAGGTTATTAATTAGAAGCTATGTTTTGTTTTATATCCCAGGAAAAAGCATGCAAAATGCTGCAAAGTGACACCTTTCCCAGTCCTCTAGCTCAATTAGGGCAGCTCCTAGGACAATTTAAAAAAGTCCATTCACACATTTTTGGATGGTTTTTGAAAAGTTTACATAGCCATATTTCAGGAATGGTTTGAGATAAAAAATTGAAATTTGGTATTTTTCTTAGTCTCAGTGCCCACTATAAGTATATCAACTTTCAGAAAAATCTAAGAGGGTGAGGTAAAATAGGTGTGTTGATTTGACATGGAATGACACAGAAGAGCTTCTGTGAAGTTTGGAAGGAAGGAGATACGGTACCGGTGGGATGAAAGCTGTGAGAAGAGCGCGTGAGTTGTCCTTGGGGTAGTTCAGTCGGTAGAGCACTTGCCCGCCAGAGGCAAAGGTCCCATGTTCGAGTCTCAGTCTGTCACGCATTTTAATCTGCCAGGAAGTTTCGTATCAGTAACACTCTGCTGCAGAGTGCAACTTTCACTTTCTGTATCAGTTGCACCAGCCAAAACACAGTTCTTTCGTTACAACTGGCAGAATTTTGATAATCCTATTTTTAGTCCTGGGTGTTCATCTTTAAAAGCCTGATGCAGTTTGTGCTGCTTTCCCAACACTAGTCGTTTTTGTTTATGAGTCGTGGAATCATTTTCCTTCAACAAAATCTTTCTTACCAGGCAAACTGGAGCTTATATTGTCTTTGTTATTGAATTCTGTGACACCATTCACAATTTGTTCATTTAAGACATGTTTACATTTTGGGCTGGGAGTTGCTAAAATACCACATTCTTTGACTAATTGTTTCGCTTTTCTCACGAAATAGTTAGAGGCTCCAAATTCATTTTCAGTCCTTTGAATGCTGCCACTTTTTGGAAGAAGTGTCAGAATTTGGATCTTCTCACTGTTTGTCATACTGTTACTAAACTTCTTTTTCAATTGCATGATCATTTCAGATTCAACATTTGTTTCATAATCTGCATTTTCTTCCACAACAGGTATGTATTTCCTTCCGAATTCCTCATACAGTTGCTCAAACTTATTCTGCGGGTCCCCATCTTTTTCACTGAGGGCTCACTGACAGGTACCAAACTATCATCTAATGCATCTAAAGCAACTTTTAAGGCTACAGAAGTGTCTCAAGTAGCATTTCACGTGGGGTACTTGGATGGTGTCTCTGGACTTTTTTCTTGTTGATGAGGGGTCATAGTTCTCGACTTCATATGTGATGTCTGACAAGTGACAAGATGTATGATACAGACCAAAAAGCTCTATAGTAACTTTTCAAATAGTCCAGCATTCTGCACTGGTGCAAAAATCTCTACCAAGTGTTGCGGGCCGTTATCTCACTGACCGCTACTTGGCGTTATAGTGCATTTGATCCTTCTTCTTGGCATCCACAGTCCATATGTGAGCCAGCTGTTTTGCATCTTTGCTCCTGGTGATCGGGTGTTTTACATAGTCATTCTGAGTATTGTTCAGTTGAAACTGGGGAAGTGTATCCATTGTCGTTTTGACCTAGTCACTGGTGTCTTTCTTTGCTATACCCAAATGTCGCAGTGGACAGAATTCTCTATCAATTTCTGTTCAGCATCAACATTCATCCAGAGAATATCTTCCTGTGTCTTATTTAAGAGTTCTATAAGGCCATTTGTCTGTGGGTGGTAGGCAGTTGCCACCTATGGGTGATTTCGCAACATGAAATTACCTCTGATACTAGTCTGCACTGGAAAACTTTTCCACGATCAGAGATCATTACATAGGGTGCTCTGTATTTCAGAATGATTTCTTCTGCAAGGAAACTTGCAATTTCAATAGCTTTGGTGTGCAGCCCAGCTTTAGTGACATTGTAGCAGGTGAAGTAGTCAGTGCTGGCTATTATCCATTGATTCCCATTTGTCAACTGTGGTAACTTCCCACAAGAAGTTGATTCAACGATGGAATGGCACTGCTACAGGCAGAATTGGTATCAGCTGCGTCAAAGGTAATTGCGCCACTTGCTTCAGTTTTTGGCGTTTCTTACAGTGGCTTACAAAGTCTAATGGATTGGTAGAGACCTGGTCAGTGACACCTGCATCTGATTTTGTGTACAGTCTTCACGAATGAGATGATGAGCAACCATCTTTGCCCAATTGGATCATACTTCTTTTATATAATGTTGTGATTATTAATTGGAATTCTCCTTTGGTTGGTTCCTACTTCAAGGCCTCAGTGGTTTTTAGCAATGCTGGATCTTCCCTCTATTCAGCAGCACTGTCATTTAATGCAGCGGTGACTGACATTTCATTCATACTACTGTGTTCTGCCAAAGGATTCCTCGAAACATAGTCAGTGTCCTTGTGTTTGCATCCACTTTTCTATACTACTGTGGCCTTGTAAACCTGAAGCCTCAGTAGTCATCTTGCCAGTCCCCATTATCAGCCAGCATAGGAGACTTGTGGTCTATAACAACAGTGGATGGTTTGCCAGGTAGATACAGCCACATCTTGTTGATTGTCCAAGAAAAAACGGGACAATCTTTCTCGGTTGTAGAGTAGTTCCTCTTGGATGGACTCCAGCACCATGAGCTAAGGTGCCCCAGGAGTTTTATTTGATGGGAGCGAAAAGTCACTTTCCAGATTTGGGGGGATAGCTGCTACCTGCATGCACTCCATCATGGTTTCATGTGGCTTAGATGTTGTTCAAATGTCTTTAAAAATTATGTCATCCAGTTAGTGAAGACATATCATCAATTTGAGGTGGTGAAGCAAGTTGTCCACTGTATGCTCGAAAGTGGCTGGATCATTACATAGTCCAAATGGTGTAATTTAAACTCATAGAGACCATCATGTGTTCTGTAGGGAGTCTTTTCCTGGTCAGCCATGATTTACCGCTAGCCTCCTCTTCAACCTCGATTTGCCACTAGCATGTCTGCATGTCCAAAATTGAGAGAAGACTGCTGCTTTCAAGGAGTCTAGGGTTTCATCATTGCATGGGAATAGATGCACATCTTTTTTGTGATTTTGTTCATTTGTTAATAGTTGATGCGGTAAGGCAATATGCCATCCTTCTTCTTCACAAGGCTGCAGGAGAGGACCAAGGACCATCAGTGACATCATCTTCACTTGCTACTGAATTGTGTGTTGTTCACCAGACAACAGCCTGTAAGAGTGCTGGCTAATTGAGATATGATTCCCAGTGTCGATACAGTGTTTTACCATGGTCTGCTTGGCCTGTTCTTTTCTCTACTTTAGATTTAATAGCATCCAAAAATTGGCACAAAGTGGCTAACACTTGCCAGTGTCATTCTTTGGTCAGACCAGATCCTATTGGTAGTTTGATAGTAGCTTCCTCCACTGTGTTGTCTATAATGGAAATGTAGCAAAACTCTTTGTTGATGGCACTGAGCTGCACATCCTGGACTGGTCTGGTTGTTCCTATGCATATGCCTTTAGGGGTGCATTGCGACTGCTTGTGACAGTTAGTGATCCAAAGTTTTCCTTGACCACTTGAGATGCTTATCATCACATGACTACAGTGTATTAAAATGACAAAATCAAAGGACTGTGTTCAGTAATTTATAGTTATTCTTGCAATAGATGTTCCTGTCAGCTGGACACATTTCCCATTTTTGACTTTCAGCTCAATCATTTTGTGTCACTAAATATAGTCTTCTTTAGCTGGTGACGGTAAGCATTCAACATTACACAGGAAAAGAAGCCCCTGAGTCGACTAGTATCAGGACAGGATGGGTGCCAACAGTGATGTTGAATAGAGTCCAGACGTCCTGGTAACTGTCACCCCAGAAAAATTTTCATCTGTGGTGTCTCACCTCCATAGATGGCCACCTTGCTTAGTTTTCCTGCGTTTGGCAGCCAGGCAAGTAGCTGGTATCTCTATATTGTGACAGGAGGGAATGGGTGCAATGTGTTGTGGAGCAAGCGCGTCCAGAGTGTGGCGATGGACTTCATCCCACAGGTTGATTAATCGTCTGCAGTTTGCTATTGTGAATAGGATTGTTGTGATGGTTCTGGAGAAATGTATTTATTTATTTAAATGTCAAGTTCCGTAGGACCAAATTGAGGAGCAAATCTCCAAGGTCATGGAACGTGTCAGTATGTGAAACTACAATTAAAAGTAATAACAGATAAAAATAAAATGTTTACGAACCCAAAAAAGTCAAGCCATAAGTTTAAGTAAATGCAATCAACAGCATAAGAATTAGCTTAATTTTTCAAGGAACTCCTGAATAGAATAGAAGGAGTGACCCATAAGGAAACTCTTCAGTTTTGATTTGAAAGCGTGTGGATTACTGCTAAGATTTTTGAATTCTTGTGATAGCTTATTAAAAATGGATGCAGCAGTATACTGCACACGTTTCTGCACAAGAGTTAAGAATGTCCGATCCAAATGCAGGTTGGATCTCTGCTGAGTATTAACTGAGTGAAAGCTGCTTATTCTTGGGAATAAGCTGATATTGTTAACAAGCAGCAACAGTAAAGAATATATAACTCAAGAAGCTAATGTCAAAATACCCAGACTTGTGAACAGGGGTTGACAAGAGATTCGCGAACTCACATTACTTATTGCCCGAATCACCTGTTTCTGAGCCAAAAATATCGTTTTAGAATGGCAAGAGTTACTCCAAAATCTAATACCATACAACATAAGTGAATGAAAATAAGCAAAGTAGACTAAGAGTACATAAGGCAATACTGACCCTATGACATTGAGGAAGGGGAATCCTAGGTTTATTGCTTATAGATTAGGTTCAAAATTTTCATAGTCCATACTGGAATAAACTCTTCAAAATTCTGAAAGTAGCAGGAATAAAATACAGAGAGCAGAAGGTTATTTGTGTCTTGTACAAAAAGCAGAATGCAAATATGACAGTTGATGGGCATGAATAAGATAAAATAGTTGAGAAGAGAGTGAGACAGGGTTGTAGCCTACTCCCAATGTCATTCAAGCTGTACATTGAGCAAGCTGTGAAGGAAACCAAGGGGAAATTTGATAAGATAATTAAAAG
The DNA here is from genome assembly GCF_021461385.2 of Schistocerca piceifrons. Classification (NCBI taxonomy): domain Eukaryota; kingdom Metazoa; phylum Arthropoda; class Insecta; order Orthoptera; family Acrididae; genus Schistocerca; species Schistocerca piceifrons. The sequence goes on along the minus strand of NC_060140.1, from coordinate 582,683,341 downwards.
TAGGGGGGGGACGACAACTTTGAGCTTTGCCAATGTCATTGTAATTTTGTCAGTAACTGGAAAGAACTTAGAACATCAATTGAATGAAATGGATAGTGTCTTGAAAAGATGTTATAAGTAAAACAAGGGTAATGGTTTGTACTTGAGGTAAATCTATCAATGCCGAAGGCATTAGATTCGGAAATGGGACATTAAAAATAATAGATGGATATTTACTATTTGGGCACCAAGATAAAAAAGAATAGTGTTCAAAGTAATGGACATATAAAATAGATACTGCTTATGTGAAAAAGAAATTTGTTAACATTGGATATAAAGGAAGTCATTTCTGAAGGTATTTGTCTGGAATATAGCCTTGTATGTAAGTAAAATTTGGACGATAAACTGGTCAGACGAGAAGAAAATAGCAATTTTTGAAATGTTATACTGAAGATGTATTGGACATTAGATAACTAATGGAGGTGTACTCATTCAAACCTGGGAGGTAAGAACATTCTGGTATACTTTATAAAAAGAAGGGGTCATTGATTGGCCACATCCTGAGAGATCAAGGGATTGTCAGTTTGCTAATGGAGGGGTGTGTGGGGAAAATTGTAGACGGAGACCAAGGCTTGAGCACAGTATGCTGCTTTATATGTATGTAGGTTGCAGTAGTAATCCAAGATGAAGAGGCTTGCAAAGGTTAGGCTAGTGTGGAGAGCTGCAGTAAACCAGTCTTTGGCCTGAAGATCACAACATATTTTACAAAATATGGAGATGATTGCAAGTCCGAGTTCTGCACCTCTTTCTGCTGAGAGTTTCAAAGACAGCGGTAGTGTTGATTGTAAAATTCCGGAAGAGTAGTTCACTGTTCAAAAATTAGGTGAGAAGATGAGAAAGCCAATGACTCATAAATAATGTAGTGTTGCAGTGAATGTTTTCATTTACTCCTGATGATGTGTACTTATTTTTGTAACAGAGTATCACAGATTTCACTTGACCTACATATAGTCCAGCGATATAAGTTTTTTACGTTATTTAATTTTTTCCAATAAAATGGTTATTTATTTTTGCAATAACCAGTTTGATTTTGTCTTGAAATAGAATTACATTTGTAACTGTAGATACATTCTCTCTTCATTACAGATTTATTTTATTAATCTGTAATTGAACATTGTAGTTTTAACGTGTTTTTTTTCCCCCTCCAGTGTGAAAACTGTCAGGTTAATTCAGTTTAAAATATGGGCGAACATTATAGTCACCATTGTAATTACACAATGTGATACATACTTGCTTGTTCACTATTTCACTGGTCAAAGTAGATGCAATGTATTACTGTCTCCAATTTGTCCCATTTCTTGTCACACCATGCTAGGAATTGTCCTGCTGAAATGCAGCATTTGAAGTTCCCAGAAGGATTGCATGTGCCTCAAAAAATCGATGGCGTGCATTCTGCCATTCAGGTGGTTCCCAGTAAATAGAAATTCAGATCAAATTACACCCCAAACCATCACTCAAATTATTTTTTATGTGTACACTCAACAGTAAAAGCTGCCAGATTAAGGCCAGCATCATATCTCAGTAGAACTCAAAAACACTGTGTTTGATGCTCAGCCCAGTAGTAACTTAACTGTGCGAATGTGCCCATTGATCTGGGACCACTGGACAATGGAAACTGATGTGGTACAATCTAGCTCTCGACAGACGGGATGGTATTTAACTATCGGTGCAGACTGGATCACATCTGTTGCAATGCTTCAGAGTTGAGCTAACACTAGACTAAGACGTATAGCCAAGCTGACAAAGGTAGCACTCATCCTGTACTGTAGCTACATTCTTAGTCCTGTACCTTTTAATTGCTATATACGATTTTCTTCAATCATCAGGTTCTGCTGATGGTAACTGTGAAGGCTGGTCAAGTTGAAATGTCATGGTAGGACACCAGTTTCCCAGAGACCAAGCAGTCTGCCTTGGTCAAACTCATTGATATGATGATATTTTGTTCTTTGATGTCAGTGAGGAATATGTTCAGTGACCTTTTTTTCTCTCATTGCATGATGACCCTTGACTCTTCAGGCACTGACCTTACCAAAACATAAATTTCAAAGTCATAAGAGAGGGCCTGCTGGCCCAAAAGTATACTACCTCTCTGCAGTTAGTAAATATTGAAAATGCTGTGGTAGTATAATGTAATGTCTTACTCTTCACTAACAAGTACCATGATTTTGTTAGGAATGCCTTTCATGCTATATGCTGACAGAAAAAAAATCACAATCCGAAAAAATAATTAACCCTTTAACTGCTCTGGACGTGTTAACGCTTGCACACAGGGGTGTGCTCTGAACGTGTTTATGTGTGGACACGTTCAGAGTACTAGGTAGAAGGACTGGTGGTGTGCGTAAACATGTTCAGAGGACACAGGGACAGGTACAAAGGTGCACGCGTTAACACGTCCAGAGCAGTTAAAGGGTTAACATAGAGTAATGGAATTTTGTGAATACATTTTTATGGCGAGTGGGTGAGTGTTATCCTGTTGGAAAACAGTCCCTGGAATGCTGTTCATGAATGGTTACAGGCCCGAACTGGCCTCATCCTAACTGACACACGACCATCATTGTCACCATGGCAGAACCAGATTTCGTAATAAAACACAACAGATCTCCACCCTCCCCTGCAATGAGCTCTTGCTTAAGACCATTGAAGTCACATGTGTTGATGGTTTGAGGTCAGTGAAATGCAGCCTACAGTGTGTCTGGCTCGGAGCTGTCCTTGAGGTAACCAATTGTTCATTGTGTCGCTCTGGTGCCAACTGCTGCTTCAATATCTGCTGCAGATGCAGTAAAATTTGCCAGAGCAGTATGCTGAACACAATGGTCTTCCCTCTCACTAGTGCCATGTGCCCATCCAGAGCCCAGTCTTCTTGCGACTCTACATTCTCATGACCATGGCTTTCAGCAATCTTATACAGTGCCTACATTCCTGCAAGTCTGTCTGCAGTATTATGGAAGGAATATCCAGACTTTTATAGATTCACCAAGGCACGAAAAGTTTACTTTATTGGACAATAACAAGGGAAATAACATCCTAACTGATTTTCTCAAATTGGGAACAGAGCCAAGTAGTCATAAAACTTCTACAGTGCAAAGCTATGGAAAGCCATATTACATGTCCTTGTTTAAATTCAGTGAGGTGTTGATAATGGTGTCTTTGTCACCTTAAAGGTATTTTTGACTCAGCTCACAACATACAATCTCAATTTCACAACAGTTACAATATGTATTTAAAACAATCCTGATTTGCGTACTCATAGCGCTACTAGTGACAGGTGCAAAATCTAAACAGGCTTCATCATTCAGAGGTAGGAATACGCCTACCAACTTTTGTTGATAACTCCTTATTGGTGACGCCTTTCCTTTTGCCATCAGTGTACTTTAGAAATGACATTTTATTTACATTCTTCCTTAAAATTCCTTATCCGTATTATTCACCTCTAAATATATCCGTGTGCTAACTATAGTTAAGTGAGCAGGGCCGTGCAAATAATGATGTAAATGTGGTACACATCTTCCACCTTTACAGAAACCAATAAGTCATGGCTCTTAGGAGAGGTTTTGAGTTTTTAAGTATGAAAGCCTCATACATTATCATCTGGAATACATTCTTGCCAAGAAACATATTTGAAACAAAAGTATAGAGCATTTATATTTTTTCCTAATGTCTTAATGTGAATGGGAATAATTACCAGTATTAACTCTCAGTCCTAATAGTTTCTGTGTGTTGACATTTCCTGTCAAACAGTTTCAATCTCTGTGTTGTTAGTTTTTCTCACAAACATATAGGACAGCTCTTTGTCTAGAATAACAGCAATTGTTAGAAGTTCATGTAAATTGGTAATGCAAGACTAGAAAATGTAGTGAAAAATCATTGGACAAGTGATATATTAGAGTAACAGTCAAATTTGTGGGATAATTTTAGGAGCCTACTTGTATGAGTCTTTCAGTAAACCCACAATCTTTTCCTTCTTCTGTCCTTGTCAAAATCATGCTATTTAAAAATGGCCTTGATGTTGTCATGAAACTCAAATCGAAAGAGGAAATATCCAGTAGGATGGGTAACATATGCATTTTGTGTGTGTGTGTGTGTGTGTGTGTGTGTGCGCGCATGCATGCTTGCGTGCCTGTGTAATAATTTTGTAAATTGATTTGAGATTAATTCAGGGAATTGAAAAGTGCATCTTGCCACGAGTGTTGAATACAAGAGTAACTGTTTTATAACTGTTTTACCAGAAGCTGCTTTACAGTGTGTGTGTGTTGTAATTTGTTCACAGTGGAATCGTACATAGCTGCCAATTCCTGTTCGCATGAGGCTTTTATAGATTCACCAAGACACAAAAAGTTTGGTTTATCAGACAGTAACAAGGAAAATAACAACCTAAATGATTTTCTCAAATTGGGAACGGAGCCAAGTAGCCATAAAACTTCTACAGTGCAAAGCTCAGTGTCTGCCAGCAAAGTAAATGGGAATGTAGCTTCCAAAAGTAACAGCTGGTCTAAGGTGAAAGAAAGCATTATTAGCAGTGATACACCAGGCCAAGCAGAAGCTGGACAGGATGGTCGAAACACATGGTAACAATATCAAAGTAGTATTTATTTTTTCACCCGCCTTTATAATTTTGTTTGATTTGCATTGTTAAATAGTTTTTAGATAATATTTAAATTTAAAAAAATGCTGTATTTAATTTTATTTTATTTGTAATTTTTGTTTTCTTCTTCTTGTTCTTCTTCTTCTTGTTTCTTACATGTTTCCAGTTCTCTTCAATAAAAAATTGAAATAAATAAAAATCCATTTATATGGCAGTTTTCTCCGAATTAGTACACACACATATTTACATCAGAATGTAAGAAGTGCAAATGTTTGTATATATATATAGTTTGTTTCGTATCTAGAAAGAAGGGTCCAGATCTCTCAGCCAAGTGAGACACTGAAGTATGGGATGAAACTAAAACCCAGACAACACGCACTGATCAGCCAAAACATTATGACCACTGCCAACCATGGTGTTGGATGCCGTCTGGTGGCGTTACAGTCACGTGACATGGTGACAACAGTATGTAAGGGGAGCAGATATGGATGGGGATCACCCTAGCAAAGATATGGGCTGCAAATGGGAAAATCCATTGACATAAGTGATGTTGACAAAGGCCAGTTTGTTATTACACAGAACCTGTGAACGAGCTTATAGAAAATGTCGAAGCTGGTCGAATGTTCACATGCTATTGTTGTGAGCATCTATGGGAAGAGGTAGGAGGACGGTGAAACTACCACAAGGCACTGAATTTCTGGATGTCCAGGACTCTTCACAAAAAGTGGGGTTTGAAGGCTTGTCTGCTCTGTGAAATAGGATAGATGGTGATCTGTGGCATCTTTGCTGAAAGATATCACAATTCTGGTGCAGGCACAAGTGATTCAGAATGCACCGTTCAATGATGTCTCTCCCGACAGCTGTGTCATCTTTCAGCAGTATAATTGTCCATGTCTCAGAGCCAGAACCATGCTGCAATTATAGTGAACTTACGTTGATGTTTCGTCGACCAGATTCACCTGATGTAAATCCTGTGGAACCCACCTGGGTTGCTGTCAGGCAGCATCACCACATTCACAAATCAGAGGCCCATCATTTACGTGAATTACACAAACTGTCCGTAGGCATCTAATGCCACCTCCACAAACCTACCAACAAACTGTCAAATCCCTGAAACACAGAATCAACAATGGATTTCATTTCAAATATGGGCAGCTGTGTTATTAAGCAGGTGGTCATAATGTTTCGGCTCATGAGTGTAAGTCTCACATATTGTGATCCACCGTTAAACTTCATTTCACATGAGACCTAGTCCTGCAAGACATGCAGGAGACATACTGCCTTTAATTTTGTGCTTCCAGGTATTTTGCTGATTCTTTTTTTTCCCACTTTATGCACACTATTTCAACAACCGACCCAGTCGTTTTCTTCAGTTTCTGTGGGTTGCTGTTATGTGTTCTCGCTGTTTGGATTCCAACCAGACTGTGAACTATTATTGGTCTCACGCCAGTATTTATAACCGAGTTTGACTCTCAATGCCCAATATACTCATTGATGCTCTTGTTTTTTCAGAGCTTGCACTGATATTGTGTGTCTTGCAAATTCTATCAGCGTTTTCCAACTCTAGTGGGTGCAAATGCCGGCAAGATTTTAATAAACTGAGTGCCGGAATTGAGTACTGCAACAGCGTAACTATGCAGGCGCATTTGTCCATGCATAATTTCCTGGAAATGGAGGCCATGCATAGAGTGCATTGCTACCCCTGTTTGGTGGGAATTTTTGCACTTTTTTGTAGACAACAGACAGCTGGGGCCCATAAGTGTTTGAGTGTGAAGTGTGTTGAGTTATGCTGTAAAGCAATTTATGTGCAATAATGTCTGTTGACTCCACAGGAAGCACATTTAAGTTTATAGACAATTACAGACAAAGGAAAAGTCATTTGGAATGCCGCTTCTGAAGATTATTTGAATAAAAATTTGAGATGTGTTCTGCTAAGCATCGCATATTAGATAAAAAGTCTCTGATCATATTCCTGTATAGAATAAGATACCATAAGTTACGAGGTAGAAGAACTGAAATGAATAAGCCAAAAATTTATGAAAAGTTTATCTGAAAACTGTGGATGAATATTCATGTTATAGCGACTTAAAAGTACAACTGAGGAGCTTGAATCTGAACAAAAGATAAAAATAGAATTGGAGCTCATTGAAAGCTTGCTCCTAATGGATACTGGTATCTATGAAATTCCCAAATTTGTTGGTTCCAAGGATGGTAATCTACGTATCATGTTTCATGATCACAATGTTTTGAAAAGGATGGTTGCTACACACCATATAGCAGAGATTGTGAGTCGCAGATAGGCAAACAAAAAAGAACTATCAGAAAGTGAGCTTTTGACCAACAAGCCCTTCATTGAAAATAGTCTATTTCCAATGGAGGTCTTGTTGGCCGAAAGCTCACTTTCTGATGGTCTTTTTGTTGTGCGTGTATATAATTCAGCGTCTCCGTTATATTGTGAGTAGCAATTATCCTTTTCATAATATCGTTACATTCCGTCCTGATTTTCCATATTTCGTGATTAAATACAAATGACACACTGAAAGTAAATTAACCTTCACAAAACAATTAAGAATGTCCCTTAAGTATTTCTCAGTTTCAGGAATAATCAGTTTCATTTGTATTTAGTTGTTCACGTTCCATTGATCCAGTATGCAAGAGAATTGAATGGGTATGGAAACGAGTCATAATTATATATTAGAACTGTACTTACAGATGCTAACAGATACAAATTGTAATATTGTAAAGGAACAAAATATGCTAATAATTACAAGCTTAGGCAATTCCTACAGTAAAAAGAAGTATAAAACAATCAAATAGAAAATTGTAATCATTCCACATTACAAGTTATAAATTTGGTAGAATTGAAATGCTTTGTTTTGAAATGAAGAATAAATAATTTGAATGAGTATATAAGTTGATAGTTTCTAGATAACCAAATTTTATTGCCAGCCTTATCACTGCAATTTCCGAAGCAAAAAATCTAAAATCTCGTTTTGGTCTACTGAAATTTGAGGACAAAATGTTGACATCACTTTGTATTTCTTATACTTATGTTATTTATATACTTCTTTACGTACAGTTGCTTTTGTGTATTCTTTTTCTGTCATCTTTTCATCACAGTAACGCAACACAAGCTCCCGAGCAAAGAAGGGAATTCATAGCAGACTGCTTGTGCAATGAGGCAACGTGTGGACATGAGAATGCACACGCATACATATGATAGTCATTGAAGGCATCACACATTGCTCTCTTGGCAGCCAAATGCGTTTCATTCAGCATCTGACTCATATGCTTCATTTTACACCTGTTATGCAATAATCTCTGTTTCTTTAGAAGTTTCCTTACTGTGGCTGTGTACCACGGAGATTCCCTTCCATTACGAACTGTTCTGCTAGGTACCTATCTATCCGATACAGGATCAACTACTCTTTTAAACTTGATCCGTAGTTCCTCTACATGCTCCAGCCTTGTGCTGAAAGTTTCAGGTTCCTCTTTCAGATATGACACTACTGAATTTTTACCTGCTATAGTGAACATATAAATATATCTTTCAGTTTGTTTTAGTTGTCCTTTGTACTTTGCTAATCACTGTTACCACAACCACATCGTGATCATGATACCACTTTTGATATGGATATCCTTAAAGAAGTCAGGCCTGTCTGTTACCATTAGAACCAATGTATTTTTATCATGAGTGGGGATCATAATTATCTGCTGTAGGTAGTTTTCAGAGAAGGCATTTAGTAATGTTTCACAGGATGTCTTATCGTGTGCACCACTGACAAAACTGTAATTTTACCAGTTAATGATTACAGTATGGCTCGGGAACTTAGGTACAAATGAACTGAGGTTTTCTATAAAGTTTTCTGTTACATCAGGAGATGAGTCTGGTGGACAATAGAAGGATCCAATTATCATTTTATGCCTACCCATGATACTGAGTCTTGCCTGAACAATCTCACATACAGCTTCAATTTTTGTCTTGGTAGATTTGAGTTTCTTGTCTGCCGTGACAAATACACCACCTCCATTTCCCGCTATCCTATGCATTCTATATACACTCAAATATTCCCCTAAAATCTCACTGCTATCAATTTCAGGTTTCAACCTGGTTTCTGTATCTAGTGTTATGTGAGCTTCACTGTGTTTCAGGAGTGCTTCAAACTTGGGCTCTTAGTTGCAATTGCTTTGGCAGTTAACCATTAGGATTTTAATACAGTCAGTTTACCTGAGTAGTAACCTCTCATGTGTAGTGCACAACTGACCTATTCAGGGGGACCCTACAGTTCTGAACCTTATGACACAGGTCCAGGAAGTCACAGCCTAACTTGGCACAGAACCTTCAAAGTCTCTGGTTGAGTCCTTCCACTTGACTCTGTACCAAAGGGTTGTGATCAGTTCTGGGGTAATGCAAATTGTGAACTTCGTTGAAACTCCATGCACAAGGCTGGTCTGCTCAGTCTTCTCTGCCAGTCGCTGGAATGACCCAAGTATGACCTTGGAGCCGGGCCTCAACCTTGTTGCTTAGGGGGATCAGTACAACACCTTAAGTCCTCCCTAGCCCCCATCTGCTCTGCACAGTCATAATTTGTTCCAACGTGCACCACAATCTGCAGTTGGTTGTACCCGGTTTCGTCAGTGGCTGCAGGACTAGCCTCTTTGACATATTGAATGAGGCCCCCATGCATACACACTGAGTGCATCTGGTGTCCATTTCTGTCCCTTGCTGCCATTTCCCTAAGGGGTACCATCATTCACCATGTGTTTGAACTGTCAATGATCAATAGACCCCTAGTTCTTTGTGTTTGCCTCCTGTTGCCAGCAGACAGAACAAGTTTCGCCAAAACAGATGAAGTGAGTCCCACTGGCTCAGTTTCACTTCCAGTGAAAGACAGCACCCAAACTTGTTGGTTAGGGGGATCGGTACCACACCCTAAGTCTTCTCTGGTCCCCATCCACCTTGTACAGAATACCAAGATCTATCATTGGCACACCAATCATTGTCATTAAGTGGACGAGTAATAACAGAACCTGTACTTTCTGCAGAGGAGATAGGATCCGCAGGAGATGATAGTACTTGAGGTACCTCTGGAACCGGTATCGCAGATACATAACTCTTGAGAGCTCTTTCAACACACCGATTCGCAGCAGCTGCCAATTGTTTGAGAGTAGTTGGCTCTTGGGAGCTCTTTCGACACACCGATTCGCAGCAGTTGCCAGTTGTTTGAGAGTAGTTGATGCAACTTCCAGCTGCTAATGAAAGTCAACTGACTCATCCTGCGTTTGAGAACAGCATTCACAGTGGGGCTGCATTTTGGCTAGTGCAATATGTAATAAGGCAGTGATCAAGTAACTTTAAATTAAGCCCACTGATTATCTTTCAGTACATTGAGCCTTTCAATCTGCCAAGTGTTTCAGTCTGTTGAGCTATAAAGTTGACAATTCCCTATAAGAATTAAAGAAAATATACAAAACAAAATTTCTGTTAAGGTAACACAGAAACCTGTGGTAGAGATTAGTTTCCTAAAACGATTTAATTATAGTTGTTAGCAAACTCGAAAAGTGTTAATTTATGTTAAATGTAGGTAATATAGAGGGCTGCTACTCTTTAAGTGAAAACTAGATGTAACACAATATGTTAGATAGAATATCTGATACAGTAATTAAATCGCAAAAACTGATTTACTACAGATTAGTCGTATATTATGCAAAGGACAATGGTAGCTTTCAAAAATTCTCAGAAACACATGTTTTTTTGCATTGATATACAGTGAAATGTTGAGTGATATAATCTTTGACAGTAACACTGAACCACAAACTCTTATATACTATGAAATAGGTTACGTATCCAAAACACTGGTACCAGCAAATTTTCGAAGTATCCAAAAATTCTTAAAAATAACCAATTTCTCACATAACTACACAATAAAATTAGAGAACAATCATTTTGAACAATGATAGGCCTACTGTCCTCAAAAATTTTGAAAGAGCGCTTATTAAGTATAAGCCTATAGTTGACAATAACAGTAAGAGTTTATTGCAACACTTGTGAATGTTCGAAGTTTCACAGTATATCACAATATAAATGGGTATTGATACAATAAATAAAAGATTATACAGAAGCAATGCGAACAGTAAAATATGTGAATCTAGAACTTCAAATCGCATATGAATGTGTTACACATGGTCTTACATAAAGGAAAATCCCAAAGTCATCTTTTATATATAAATAAATGTGTATGTTGCATGGATTTTTCACTTAGCTGTTTCTGTGTACATTTCTACGCTGACATTCCCCAAGAATAATTTGCAGCGTGAGTTTATCTCGGTCAAAACCGCTAAAATGTGTGGCACCAACAAAGCATGCCTTCTGCCTGTTGCAGCTTACAGTCACCAATATAAGTGATCAAACCGTGGAAAATCTAGCATGGAATGTAACAATCTTACGAAAAGGAAAGTTGCTACTCACCACATATCAGAGCTGCTGAGTTGCAGATAGGCACAACAAAAAGACTGTCACAAATAATAGCTTTCGGCCAGTAAGGTCTTCTTCAGAATTGGATGGCAAACGCACACATACACACTCATGCAAACTCAACTCTCACACACATGACTGCAATCTCAGGCAGTGGATCATAATAATGACGAAGTACAGCAACTTCACCTTCAGTGAGCTACCTCACTGATAAGATTACATGGTTGATCTTAATCACAAGTAGTGTATTTTTAGCTTAAAATTCTTTAGGCCTAACATTGTTGTCAGACATTTTCACTCTTAGTGTATCTTTCCTCACAGCTTCAATTTTTCTGCTATCAGCCAAAATATATTATCAGCCAAAATATTTTTATCAATAACTGAAAAATTATTTTTCGTTTGGAACCATGTGATTTGTTGCCTTGGGATTCACTATCCAGTGATCACTATTCAAAGTAACTGTGCCACAGGAAGCACTCTTGCTATTAGCACCTCATTACTCTTTCCCTTTTTTAAATTTCAATCTTTTCAGGGCAGTTTCTGGATTTGTGACTGACTTTGTGACAGTTGTAACAAACAAAAGTACCTTTTCATATTGCTTCTTTCTTCATTTGTTCCTGCCCTTGACACATTGTTCTGTAGGTGATGTTTTTTGACACGTTCGATTACCAGTAGTAATTTTAAAGGACATTGTGTGATGTTTATCTTCATTATATTTATGATATGTAGCATATTCAGCAAGCAGATGCCTTTTAATTTTAGCACACATAAAATCACTGTCTGGCAAATTGCACAAAGCTGCAACTGCTGCCTCCCATTCGTGTGGAAATCCACATGGAATGGTCATTGCTAGATCTCCATTTTCAGTTTTGTCACCAGTTTTCACTAGATCTGCTACAGTTTTGTTTATCAGTCATAAATAATTTTCCTTAGATTCACAATTTTTCTTTTTTTTTTGGTAGTATAATTTTTAAAGCTATTCTCATGTAGTTTTTCTATTTGTCAAATTTTGTATATTCATTTGATACTTTGTTGCATACAGAAAAGTAGAGTTTTTGCTAGTACCTTATGTAGGCAAGATATACATGCTTTTCTATCAGCAACTGATGCACCTTCACCAGGTTCTGTATTGCCAGGCTCAGTATAGTCCATAAATCAGCATCTGTTAGCATTGATGTCATTTGGTACAACTAGGAAGTGTAATTCATTCCATTTAGTTTTTCAATGCTGTGCCTGTTCTCAGTCAACTTCATATTTTTCTAATCATATCACTGTTGTTAAGAGAAGATGTCTTCTTTTCCGTGAGATTGACAAAAACAGCTCGGCTTCAGCAAGCTTTTTCTATACGTATTACACAAAAATACTTTTGGTATCGGCATATTTGCAGTCTTTGCCACACCCATGAGTTTTAGATTGGCCAATTGACACTAAATACTTTCCTGTTTTCATTATTTATTTTTTATTATTATTAGCGCTCCTGTGGCCATAACCATTGTTGCAGTAGAATAAAATGGCCATATCACACACACTAATATTTACTGAGAGAAAAATACAATGTACATCATCAAAGCAGAGAAAAATAAATATATTTTTAGCAGGACAAACTTTGATTGCTTTTTAACAAACATCTTGTCACAAAAACGAAATTAATGAAGGTGATCTTGTCCATCTTGTTAACTCTGTTTAATTGAAACAGTCAGCTAAAGATTCCTGTTCCTTTTTCCTGTCAGGGTATTTTAGGAAGTCTACACTGAAATCTCCATAAACTACAGTTTTTTTCCCCAACAGATAGCTTAGTAATGCATCTACATTTCTCACATACAGCTGAAGGTTTCCTAAAGAGGGTCTGTAGGCTGTTACAATTACAAGAGAGGTATTCTGCAATAACCTTCTAGGTTTTGATCTTCACAAAAATTGTGTTTCATTATTTTTGACGTGGTGTCCCACTTTTAGGTATATTACAATTCCACCTTTCTCCATATTAATTCTACATGGAATTGATGGTAGTCTGTAATGCCGTATATTTAACTTCCCTATTCCTGTGGTTAAGTGGTGTTCAGAGAAGCACAGATCCCCTGTCACTTCAGAATTTTACACATCTTCTAGATGTACAAGAAGCTCATAATCTACCTTTTCTTTCTGGAACACTCATGTTCTGATGCAACAAACTAATTTTACTTTTCTGAAGACTGGACTGGCTGCCACACCTACTAACTGCCAGCTCTCTTGAGAACTTATGATCAGATGTGTCATTTACTGAAACATTACAGGAATTATTCAAAGCCATAAATTTGAAAGTTGATTATCCCAAATGTTTGATTTTAGTCATCTCTGCCAAATCTGGTGACAAATGATATTGCTCCCTTTGTTTGAATGACTTTTCAGATTTATTGTTTGTGCCATCACATTTATTATTAAAGCTTTCATGGCTGTTGTTCAAGCTTTAGGGCAAGTTCTAATTGCAAACAGTTAATGTGTTGTCTCATGTTTGATAGATTTCCATCTTTGTGGTCAAATCTAACAACCACCTCACCAATATAAGGCATACCTCATCACTCACTTACTCCACTAATGATGATTTCAAAATTGTGTTTCATTATTTTTGACGTGGTGTCCCACTTTTAGGTATATTGCAATTCCACCTTTCCTGGGCAAACCCTTCAATCACACCTAAGCCAGCCAGCTACCAAGAGAGACAAATTCCAACAATCAGGAATATATAAACTTGAATGTCAAAGTTGTGATGTAGTATACATAGGCATGACATGCAGGAATTTTCAAACAAGATACAAAGAACATATCAGGAAGTATGAAACAAACCATTCCACATTTGCTGAGCATTTAAAACACTGTAACCATCATCCTACAAACATGGAACAAGAAATGAAAATAATGAGAATAAGCAACCATGACAAACATCTTATACAAATGCAAGAAAACTTCCACATCCAGAAAGCCATAGCAGAAAACAAACGTGATAAATGAACAAACACACATCAGCACAGGCTTCCTACTACACTTAGTAAAGGAAATGATAACATAAAACAAAAAATAATAATAATAATAAAAAAAAAACCTCTTCCCCACATCATGTGGAGACACACACACACACACACACACTCACACACACACACATACACAGCAATATATATATATATATATATATATATATATATATATATATATATATATATATAAACAAAGATGAGGTGACTTACCGAACGAGGCAACAGTTTGTTGCGAAAGCTTGAATTTTGTGTGTATGTTTGTGTTTGTTTGTGTGTCTATCGACCTGCCAGCGCTTTCGTTCAATAAGTCACCTCATCTTTGTTTTTATATATAATTTTTCCCACGTGGAATGTTTCCTTCTATTATATATATATATATATATGTATAGAGGGAAACATTCCACGTAGGAAAAATATATCTAAAAACAAAGATGATGTGACTTACCAAATGAAAGTGCTGGCAGGTCGACAGACACACAAACTTACACACAAAATTCAAGCTTTCTCAACAAACTGTTGCCTCATCAGGAAATAGGGAAGGAGAGGGAAAGACGAAAGGATGTGGGTCTTAAGGGAGAGGGTAAGGAGTCATTCCAATCCTGGGAGCGGAAAGACTTACCTTACGGGGAAAAAAGGACGGGTATACACACACAGACACACACACACACACACACACACACACACACACACACACACACACAGCACAAAAAAAAATATATATATCACACCAAAACCCACACACACACACACACACACACACACACACACACACACAAATGCATACACGAACAGACCACAGATACTTCAATAGTTACACTCATAAGTTGGGCAAAAACATTTGACAGTCGGCAACAGAAACCAAAACATTGCTTTAAAACAAGCGTTCAGTGCATAGTGTTGTGGAATGGGGAAGAAAACCGCAAATTGGCGTTCATAAGAAGAAGAACAACACCAAAAATGAAACAGGAGCGTAACATGTAGGAAATTGTCCACGCAACCTGTAAGTACAGTTCAAAACATTACTACTTAATAGGAAATACCAATCACCAAAACTGTTTATAACCTATAGGCACAATGACAAAAATGTAAATAAAATAGCTAACATATGTACATATTCCAGGCCACTGATGATGCCTTGCAGAAAATAAAGGCGAAACGCGTATGGCACTAAAATTGTGTTTTATTCATCCATAAGTAAAAAATTATTAATGTACCGTAATGATTTAAAAACATTAAACTTATCCTTGCACTGGCTCATATAGTCTCTTTGACATACCAACTGTGTTTCTTCTGCCATACACCACTGTGTTTTTGATCCTGTGGCAGCTGCTGCAATAGAACCTGATATGTCTGCATTGAAGCCACTGCCAACATATAAGTCCACCATAGTGCGTCTTCACTATTGTAAGCACTGTACAGGCAGTCCGACTCATCATTGCGCTGTGGAGCATCAACAGAGTTCATTAACAAGAATCAACCTCTATTTTATACTGAGTTGACAAAAGTCATAGGATAGTGACACGCACAAATACAGAGGGTGGTAGCTTCGCATACACAAGGTACAAAAGGGCAGTGCATTGAAAGAGCCGGCATTTGTACTCAGGTGATTCATGTGAAAAGGTTTCCGATGTGACTATGGCCACACAACGGCAATTAACAGACTTTGAATGTGGAATGGTAATTGGAGCTAGACCCCTGAGACACTCCACGTCAGAAATCGTTAGACAAGTCAGCGTTCCACAATCCACAGTGTCGAGTGTGCCTAGAATACCAAATTTCAGGCATTACCTCTCACTACGGACAACGCAGTGCCAATGGCCTTCACTTAACATCCTAAAACAGTGGCATTTACACAGAGTTGTCAGTGCTAACAGACAAGCAATAACACATGAAATATCTGTAGAAATCAATGTGGGATGTACAATGAACGTATCAGTTAGCATAGTGTGGTGAAATTTGGCATTAATTGGCTATGGCAGCCAGTGACCGATGCGAGTGCCTTTGCTAACAGTACGAAATGCCTGCAGCATCTCTCCTGGGCTCATGACCATGTCAGTTGGACCCCAGATGGCTGGAAAACCATGGCCTGGTCAACTGAGTCCCAATTTCATTTGGTAAGAGCTGATGGTAGGATTCAAGTGTGGCAGAGACCCCATGATACCATGGGCCCAAGTTGTCAGCAAGGCACTGTGCGAGTTGGTAGTGGCTGCATAATGGTGTGGGCTGTGTTTACATGGAATAGACTGTATCCCCTGGTCCAGCTGAACTACTTGGAGACTATTTGCAGCCATTCATGGACTCCATGTCCCCAAAAGACGATAGAATTTTTATGGATGACAATGCACGATGTCACCATGCCATAGTTGTTCAAGATTGGTTTGAAGAACATTCTAGGCAATTGGTGTGAATGATTTGGCCAACCAGATCACCTGATATGAAGCTCATTGAACATTTATGGATGTAATTTGAGAGGTCAGTTCATGCTCAAAAACCTGCACCGGCCACACTTTTGGAATTATGGATGGCTATAGAGGCAGCATATATCAATATTTCGCACAGGGGCTTCCGACAACTTGTTGGGTCCATGTAGTGTCAAGTTGGTGCCCTACGCTGGGCAGAAGGAGGTTCAACAAGATATTAGGAAGTATCCCATAACTTTTGTCAACTCAATTCAATAATTTTGTGTGGTTAGATTCTGGTTCACAATAACACCCACCTCATAAACTTGGTCACAGTTTACCTCCTAACAATTTTACTGAATTGCAGTAGCAAAAAGAAGTGTTGGTTGTTTTGACAGAATTGTGATGTCATAGACTGCAGTAGAAGACTTAAATTTTAACTTTAGTTTCCAAATTTGTATACAAGTCTCTTTTGTATTTTATATGTTTCTTTATATTAATGTTATTTTTACAAGGTCTCATAAACCTTTTGGGGTGAAAATTATACAGGTGGTAGAAAATGATAATTTGAGGATTTAAACTAAAGACTCACTGGTAGGAAAAAAATATGTCAGTGGTACGAGGCCTTGAAATAGCAATGTCTGTGAGGCTTATGTTTGTAACTGCTCATGTTTGTAAAAAACGACTACCCTCTGCATTGACATTGGTCATACTGCCTTGAGAAACAGTATGAAATCATCTGTGATGTGTCCATGCTGGAGTGTACCAACATTTAAATTCGTGTCAGATTGTTGACCATGAAGCAATTTGTTCTTGACAGAGAATCGTTCACACTGTGATTTATTTGTGGGAAAAGAGTCATTAAGCAACCACCAACTTGCCCATGGAACGCTCACATCAGAGAATACTGTGTGCAGACAATTGGTGGACCAGCAGTTACACTCTTGTCACAAACAACATAAACAAAGGGCCAAATGATTTGATCCTAAATTTCAGTTTTAGCCATGACGGAATGTAACAATACCAGAGAAGGAAAGTTGCTACTCACCATATAGCGGAGATGCTAAGTTGCGATAGGCACAATAAAAAGATTCACACAGTCATAGCTTTCGGCCATTAAGACCTTTGTCAGCACTAGACACACATACACACACACACACGCAAACACTCATGCAAACGCAACTTGCACACATGTCTGCAGCCTTAGAGAGCTGAAACTACACTGTGAGCAGTAGCACCAGTGCATGAGGGGAGTGGCGACTGGGTGGGGGTAAGGAGGAGGCTGGGGCGGGGAGGGGGAGGGATAGTATGGCGGGAGTGGCTGACAGTGAAGTGTTGTGGTTTAGACGGAGGGCGGGAGAGAAGGTGCAGAGGGGGGAAGGGGTAAGTAGCGTAAAGGAGAGAAATAAAAAGAAATTAAAACGCTGGATGTAGCGGTGAAATGACGGCTGTGTAGTGCTGGAATGGGAACAGGGAGGGGGCTGGATGAGTGAGGACAGTGACTAACGAAGGTTGAGGCCAGGAGGGTTACAGGAACGTAGGATGTATTGCAGGGAAAGTTCCCGCCTGCCCAATTCAGAAAGGCTGATGTTGGTGGGAATGATCCATATGGCACAGGCCGTGAAGCACTCATTGAGATGAGGGGTATTATGTTTGGCAGCGTGTTCAGCAACAGGGTTGTCCACTGGTTTTTTATTGTGCCTATCGCAACTCAGCATCTCCGCTATATGGTGAGTAGCAACTTTCCTTCTCTGGTATTGTTACATTCCATCCTGGATTTTCCATTGTTTGATTTTTGCCTGACAGCTTTTCTTCGATCCTAACCCTGTGCTGTTTTCCTTTGTAACTATTTTCTTTTGCATCGCTATAGCCTATGTCCATCCATCTTCCTTTTCTTTCCTGTGTTTCTCTTGTTGCCTTACGAACCGCACTGCATGCTCAACTAATGAGTCACACTGTATCAACGACTCGGCCACGTGCAACAGACGGCCTCAAGACCCTGCTGATTGTTGGTGCAGCAGCTTATGTCCCACATTACTCCCGCCAATATAATTAAGCTTATACCTTCCAGCTGATAACGCTCCCTGTGTCAGTTCCCGTATTTTTGCGTGTTATCTCCCGCATTTTTCCGGTGCCACATGATCTTACATCTCTAACTACGAACCCCTCCCCATCCCCCACACTTTCTCCGTTCTATCCCTGTTCGCATCCACTAAATCCACCTTGTCCAGTCACATTTGCCATCCCCCTTCTTTATGCTTATCCACTCTCAAACCTGCGATCCACAGTAATTCAAAAATAGAGGGAAATATTCCACGTGGGAAAAATTAAATATAAAAACAAAGATGAGGTGACTTACCGAACGAAAGCGCTGGCAGGTCGATAGGCACACAAACATACACACAAAATTCTAGCTTTCGCAACCAACGGTTGCCTCATCAGGAAAGAGGGAAGGAGAGGGAAAGATGAAAGGATGTGGGTTTTAAGGGAGAGGATAAAGAGTCATTCCAATCCCGGGAGCGGAAAGACTTACCTTAGGGGGAAAAAAGGGCAGGTATACACTCGCGCACACACACACATATCCATCCACACATACAGACACAAGCAGACATATTTAAAGACAAAGAGTTTGGGCAGAGATGTCAGTCGAGGCGGAATTGTAGAGGCAAAGAAGTTGTTGAAAGACAGGTGAGGTATGAGTGGCTGCAACTTGATATTAGCAGAGATTGAGGCCTGGCGGATAACAAGAAGAGAGGGTATACTGAAGGGCAAGTTCCCATCTCCGGAGTTCAGATAGGTTGGTGTTGGTGGGAAGTATCCAGATAACCCGGACGGTGTAACACTGTGTCAAGATGTGGTGGCTGTGCACCAAGGCATGTTTAGCCACAGGGTGATCCTCATTACCAACAAACACTGTCTGCCTGTGTCCATTCATGCGAATGGACAGTTTGTTGCTGGTCATTCCCACATAGGATGCATCACAGTGTAGGCAGGTCAGTTGGTAAATCACGTGGGTGCTTTCACACGTGGCTCTGCCTTTGATCGTGTACACCTTCCGGGTTACAGGACTGGAGTAGGTGGTGGTGGGAGGGTGCATGGGACAGGTTTTGCACCGGGGGCGGTTACAAGCATAGGAGCCAGAGGGTAGGGAAGGTGGTTTGGGGATTTCATAGGGATGAACTAACAGGTTACGAAGGTTAGGTGGACGGCGGAAAGACACTCTTGGTGGAGTGGGGAGGATTTCATGAAGGATGGATCTCATTTCAGGGCAGAATTTTAGGAAGTCGTATCCCTGCTGGAGAGCCACATTCAGAGTCTGATCCAGTCCCGGAAAGTATCCTGTCACAAGTGGGGCACTTTTGTGGTTCTTCTGTGGGAGGTTCTGGGTTTGAGGGGATGAGGAAGTGGCTCTGGTTATTTGCTTCTGTACCAGGTCGGGAGGGTAGTTGCGGGATGCGAAAGCTGTTATCAGGTTGTTGGTGTAATGATTCAGGGATTCCGGACTGGAGCAGATTTGTTTGCCACGAAGACCTAGGCTATAGGGAAGGGACCGTTTGATGTGGAATGGGTGGCAGCTGTCATAATGGAGGTACTGTTGCTTGTTGGTGGGTTTGATGTGGACAGACGTGTGAAGTTGGCCATTGGACAGGTGGAGGTCAACGTCAAGGAAAGTGGCATGGGATTTGGAGTAGGACCAGGTGAATCTGATGGAACCAAAGGAGTTGAGGTTGGAGAGGAAATTCTGGAGTTGTTCTTCACTGTGAGTCCAGATCATGAAGATGTCATCAATAAATCTGTACCAAACTTTGGGTTGGCAGACCTGGGTAACCAAGAAGGCTTCCTCTAAGCGACCCATGAATAGGTTGGCGTACGAGGGGGCCATCCTGGTACCCATGGCTGTTCCCTTTAATTGTTGGTATGTCTGGCCTTCAAAAGTGAAGAAGTTGTGGGTAATGGGGAAAGAGGTTTTAGGTAGGGTGGCAGGTGATCGGCATGAAAGGAAATGCTCCATCACAGCGAGGCCCTGGACATGCGGAATATTTGTGTATAAGGAAGTGGCATCAATGGTTACAAGGATGGTTTCCGGGGGTAACAGACTGGGTAAGGATTCCAGGCGTTCAAGGAAGTGGTTGGTATCTTTGATGAAGGATGGGAGACTGCATGTAATGGGTTGAAGGTGTTGATCTACGTAGGCAGAGATACGTTCTGTGGGGGCTTGGTAACCAGCTACAATGGGGCAGCCGGGATGATTGGGTTTGTGGATTTTAGGAAGAAGGTAGAAGGTAGGGGTGCGGGGTGTTGGTGGGGTCAGGAGGTTGATGGAGTCAGGTGAAAGGTTTTGCAGGGGGCCTAAGGTTCTGAGGATTCCTTGCAGCTCCGCCTGGACATCGGGAATGGGATTACCTTGGCAAACTTTGTATGTGGTGTTGTCTGAAAACTGACGCAGTCCCTCAGCCACATACTCCCGACGATCAAGTACCACTGTCGTGGAACCCTTGTCCGCCGGAAGAATGACAATGGATCGGTCAGCCTTCAGATCACGGATAGCCTGGGCTTCAGCAGTGGTGATGGGTGTAGGATTAAGGTTTTTTAAGAAGGATTGAGATGCAAGGCTGGAAGTGAGAAATTCCTGGAAGGTTTGGAGAGGGTGATTTTGAGGAAGAGGAGGTGGGTCCCGCTGTGACGGAGGACGGAACTGTTCCAGGCAGGGTTCAATTTGGATGGTGTCTTGGGGAGTTGGATCATTAGGAGTAGGATTAGGATCATTTTTCTTCGTGGCAAAGTGATATTTCCAGCAGAGAGTACGAGTGTAGGACAGTAAATCTTTGACGAGGGCTGTTTGGTTGAATCTGGGAGTGGGGGTGAAGGTGAGGCCTTTGGATAGGACAGAGGTTTCGGATTGGGAGGGAGGTTTGGAGGAAAGGCTAACTACTGAATTAGGGTGTTGTGGTTCCAGATTGTGTTGATCGGAATTTTGAGGTTTTGGAGGGAGTGGAGCTGGAAGTGGGAAATTGACTATATGGGAGAGACTGGGTTTGTGTGCAATAAGAGGAGGTTGAGGTTTGCTGGAAAGGTTGTGAAGGGTGAGTGAGTTGCCTTTCCGGAGGTGGGAAACCAGGAGATTGGATAGTTTTTTGAGGTGAAGGGTGGCATGCTGTTCTAATTTGCGGTTGGCCTGTAGGAGGATGCTCTGAACAGCTGGTGTGGATGTGGGAGAGGAAAGATTGAGGACTTTTATTAAGGATAGGAGTTGACGGGTGTGTTCATTGGCTGAGTTGATGTGTAGGTGAAGGATTAGGTGGGTGAGGGCAATGGATTGTTCAGTTTAGAACTGGTATAGGGACTGATGGAAAGAAGGGTTGCAGCCAGAGATGGGAACTTTAAGTGTGAGGCCTTTGGGGGTAATGCCAAATGTCAGACAAGCCTGAGAAAATAGAATATGGGAGCGTAATCTGGCTAGGGCGAAGGCATGTTTGCGGAGGGAATGTAAATAAAACTTAATGGGGTCGTTGTGGGGGTGTTGTGAGGGTGACATGGTATTAGAAGGTGGAAAGTGTAACATGAGGTGAAATGAAAATGAAAATAAAAATATATGGGGAGAGATAAAGGTGAACTGGAAAGTAACTGGAGATCTGGAATGAAAAAAGGCGAAAAGGTGTTGGTTACAGCTGGGCTATGTTGGACTTGGGTTGGTAGACAACGATGTGCATAAAGGTTAGGTGGTTGTGTTGCCGCCAAAACACGTTAAAGGACGGAGAAATTCGGGAAAATTTCGAAAAAACTGCGTGTAGTATATTAAAAGGAGTGGTTTTGTGGTGGCAGATTATGAAAATGAGGCTAACAATTGTCTGACGAAGAAATAATGAAGTTAAAACCTGTGGGAAGCGGCTAAAAATTAAGTGATGTGGGAAAAACAGAAATGGAAATAAAGCAAAAGTTATTAGAACTGGCCGAAATGGTTGTTTAAAAGGTGAAAGGAACTGTTTGTGAACTAGAAACGGTGGATATTATAGCGGCGGTAGTGCTGAAAGTGGCAAAAAAAATTTTTTTTGGTTATGGTTTGGAAGTGGGTGACGTATTATTGAGTATATATAGGCGGGATAAAATAGTATAGCAGATTACGGTAAAAAGGAGAAGGTGAATACAAAGTGAAACTACTGGCAAAAACAGAAAGAGGAAAATAAGACGACAGAAAAGATTTCGAAATGCAACAGTGACAATAACAAACGTAATTGTTGGATTCAAATTAATGATATTAATATAATAGAGGGAAACATTCCACATGGGAAAAATTATATATAAAAACAAAGATGAGGTGACTTACCGAACGAAAGCGCTGGCAGGTCGATAGACACACAAACAAACACAAACATACACACAAAATTCTAGCTTTCGGAACCAACGGTTGCCTCATCAGGAAAGAGGGAAGGAGAGGGAAAGATGAGAGGATGTGGGTTTTAAGGGAGAGGATAAGGAGTCATTCCAATCCGCACCTGTCCTTTTTTCCCCCTAAGGTAAGTCTTTCCGCTCCCGGGATTGGAATGACTCCTTATCCTCTCGCTTAAAGTCTTTAAATATGTCTGCTTGTGTCTGTATGTGTGGATGGATATGTGCGTGTGTGCGAGTGTATACCTGTCCTTTTTTCCCCCTAAGGTAAGTCTTTCCGCTCCCGGGATTGGAATGACTCCTTACCCTCTCCCTTAAAACCCACTTCCTTTCGTCTTCCCCTCTCCTTCCCTCTTTCCTGATGAGGCAACAGTTTGTTGCGAAAGCTTGAATTTTGTGTGTGTGTTTGTGTTTGTTTGTGTGTCTATCGACCTGCCAGCGCTTTTGTTCGGTAAGTCACCTCATCTATGTTTTTATGTATAATTTTTCCCACGTGGAATGTTTCCTTCCATTATATATATATATATATATTGATGATTAATTATTCACTACTTTGACCCTTGTGACTTCTCGCCAATTTTAGTGAGTTTTCGTCTTCCACTATCGTCATGAAATCCCCGTTAATGGCCTTGCCATCAAATTACCCATCTCTGGTTGCCACCCCTCCTTCCACAATGACCTCCACCTGTTCAGATTCCACCAATCCTTAGTGCTCACCAACATAGTTCTGCAAAACCATATCAACCAAGCCCAATCCTCCTCACAGTACCTTATCTCCATCCGCAAAATTCTCCTGCTATGTAATCCCAAATTCCTGGAACTCATAACACACATTGAAACTCTTGCCCTGCAGGAACTTGAGCAACATGCACAACACCACCTCAAAAAGCTCTCCATCCTGCTCACTTCCTACTCCCGCCTCAGATTACCACTGTCCACCACTTCTACAACAACCTCCAAACCTCCCCCACGCCCCCTCATAGCTGACAAACCCTGTCTCACAGACCTACTATGCTTACCCCACCCTCCAAAACTCCCTCCCACCACCACACAGATCCTAAAACCTAAACAGACCTGCAACACAGCCATGAACCTTTCCTCCAGAAGCCTTAGTCCCACAGAAATATTAGTCCTTTCCAAAGGCCTCACCTTTTGCCCCACTCCCAAATTCAACCATGCAGGACTAGTTAATGACCTTCTCTCCTTCTCACGGTTCCTACAGTGGAAACACTTTTTCGCCACCAACCCAACCAATCAGACTCAACCAAAGACCAATATTGAACCTTGCCTAACTCAGTTCACTCCTCCATCCAACCGTGATCCACCCCCACTGCCTCCAAACCACCCCCTGTTAACTTTCCAGAATTTCTTATCCTCAAACCTTGCTCACCGTCATTCCCCAAATCCCTCAACATGCATACTAACCTTACATCCGCAGAAAGAACTGCAGTCCACCATCTAAAAACTGATCCTGATCTTAGAATTCTATCTGCAGACAAAGGCTCTACCACCGTTGTTTTGAAATGCAGGGATTACATGGCAGAAGGACTCTGTCAGCTGTCAGATACTTCCTCCTAAAAACCATGCCACAGTGATCCCATTCCAGCAATCCAGCAGGATCTCCAGTCACTACTCAAATCCTTAGGCCCATCCCAGAACCTCTCCCCAGAGTCCATCTCTCTACTTACCCCTACCACTCCCCGCACTCCCACCTTCTACATGCTTCCTAAAGTCCATAAACCAAACCACCCAGGACACCCCATTGTGGCCGGTTACTGTGCCTCCACTGAGAGAATCTCTGCTCTCATAGGCCAACACCTTCAACCTATTACCCAGAACCTATCCTTCTATATAAAAGATACCAACCATTTCCTCGACCAACTCTCCACAGTTCGTTTTCCTTTACCACATGGTGCCCTGCCCGTCACTATTGATGCCACCTCCCTGTACACTAACATTCCTAATGCCCATGCCCTTACTGCTATCGAACACTACCTTTCCAGACGTCCTATGAATTCCACACAAACAGCCTCCTTCCTAGTCTCCATGACCAACTATATCCTCACCCACAATTACTTCTCCTTTGAAGTTCCCCACAGTCGTTTAATGAACAAAGTAAGAGCATATGGACTATCAGACCAATTGTGTGATTGGATTGAGGAGTTCCTAGATAACAGGACGCAGCATGTTATTCTCAATGGAGAGAAGTCTTCCGAAGTAAGAGTGATTTCAGGTGTGCCGCAGGGGAGTGTCATAGGACCGTTGCTATTCACAATATACATAAATGACCTGGTGGATGACATCGGAAGTTCACTGAGGCTTTTTGCAGATGATGCTGTGGTGTACCGAGAGGTTGTAACAATGGAAAATTGTATTGAAATGCAGGAGGATCTGCAGCGAATTGACGCATGGTGCAGGGAATGGCAATTGAATCTCAATGTAGACAAGTGTAATGTGCTGCGAATATACAGAAAGATAGATCCTTTATCATTTAGCTACAAAATAGCAGGTCAGCAACTGGAAGCAGTTAATACCATAAATTATCTGGGAGTACGCATTAGGAGCGATTTAAAATGGAATGACCATATAATGTTGATCGTCGGTAAAGCAGATGCCAGACTGAGATTCATTGGAAGAATCCTAAGGAAATGCAATCCGAAAACAAAGGAAGTAGGTTACAGTACGCTTGTTCGCCCACTGCTTGAATACTGCTCAGCAGTGTGGGATCCGTACCAGATAGGGTTGATAGAAGAGATAGAGAAGATCCAACGGAGAGCAGCGCGCTTCGTTACAGGATCATTTAGTAATCGCGAAAGCGTTACGGAGATGATAGATAAACTCCAGTGGAAGACTCTGCAGGAGAGACGCTCAGTAGCTCGGTACGGGCTTTTATTGAAGTTTCGAGAACATACCTTCACCGAAGAGTCAAGCAGTATATTGCTCCCTCCTACGTATATCTCGCGAAGAGACCATGAGGATTAAACCAGAGAGATTAGAGCCCACACAGAGGCATACCGACAGTCCTTCTTTCCACGAACAATACGAGAGTGGAATAGAAGGGAGAACCGATAGAGGTACTGAAGGTACCCTCCGCCACACACCGTCAGGTGGCTTGCGGAGTATGGACGTAGATGTAGAAGGGATTACCTACAAACAAATCCACGGTACTGCTAAGGGCACCTGCATGGCACCATCGTATGCTAACCTATTCATGGGCCATCTAGAGGAATCCTTCCTAAAAACCCAAAATCCTAGACCCCTCACCTGGTTCAGATTCATTGATGACATCTTTGCTATCTGGATTGAAGATGATGACACCTTATTCACATTCCTCCAGAACCTCAACAACTTCTCCCCCATTTGCTCCACCTGGTCCTACTCATCCCAACAAGCCACCTTCCTAGATGTTGACCTCCACCTCAGAGATGGCTGC
This sequence comes from Schistocerca piceifrons, assembly GCF_021461385.2. NCBI lineage: Eukaryota > Metazoa > Arthropoda > Insecta > Orthoptera > Acrididae > Schistocerca > Schistocerca piceifrons. The sequence continues at coordinate 582,657,018 of NC_060140.1, read as the reverse complement.
ATCAGTACCTCCGTCCATATCAAACCTACTAACCACCAGCAATACCTCCACTTCGACAGCTGCCACCAAGAAGTCCCTTCCGTACAGCCTAGCCACCCATGGTCATCGAATCTGCAATGAGGAGCAGTCCTCCTCTAAATATACCGAGGGCCTCATTGAAGACTTCACTGACCGTAATTCCTTGTACAAAAACAAGTCTCCCATGCCTTGTTTTTCCAGTCTCCCACCACCTCCCAAAGTCCCACAGTCCGGCCACAACGGAGCATTCCCCTCGTATCTCAGTACCATTCGGGACTGGAGCAACTGAATTACATTCTCTGTCAGGGTTTCGATTACCTCTCGTCGTGCTCTGAAATGAGAAATGTCCTACCCACTATCCTTCCCACCCCTCCTACCGTGGTATTCCGCCGTCCACCGAACCTATACAATATACTCGTCCATCCTTACACAACCCCTGCTCCCAGTCCCTAACCTCATGGCTCATACCCCTGTAATAAACCTAGTTGCAAGACCTGTCCCATACATCCTACCTCCACCACCTACTCCAGTCCGGTCACTAACACCACCTATCCCATCAAAGGCATGTGATTTACAAGCTAAGCTGCAACCACTGTGCTGCATTCTATGTAGGCATGACAGCGAACAAGCTGTCTGTCCGCATGAACGGCCACCGACAAACTGTGGCCAAAAAACAAGTGGACAACCCTGTTGCTGAACATGCTGCCAAACATAATACCCCTTATCTCATCAAAGGCCAGGCTACCTGTGAAACCAGTAATGTGATTTACAAGCTAAGCTGCAACCACTGTGCTGCATTCTATGTAGGCATGACAACGAACAAGTTGTCTGTCCACATGAACAGCCACTGACAAACTGTGGCCAAAAAACAAGTGGACAACCCTGTTGCTGAACATGCTGCCAAACATAATACCCCTCATCTCAATGACTGCTTCACAGCCTGTGCCATATGGATTCTTCCCACCAACACCAGCTTTTCTGCATTGCGCAAGTGGGAACTTTCCCTGCAATACATCCTACGTTCCCGTAACCTTCTTGGCCTCAACCTTCATTAGTCACTGTCCTCACCCATCCAGCCCCCTCCCTGTTCCCATTCCAGCACTACACAGCCGTCATTTCACCGCTACATCCAGCCTTTTAATTTCTTTTTATTTCTCTCCTTTCCGCTACTTACCCCTTCCCCCCTCCGCACCTTCGCTCCTGCCCTCCGTCTAAACTGCAACACTTCACTGTCAGCCACTCCCACCATACTATCCCTCCCCCTTCCTGACCCAGCCTCCTCTTTACCCCCACCCTGTCGCCACTCCTATCATGCACTGGTGCTGCTGCTCGCAGTGTAGTTTCAGCTCTCTAAGACTGCAGACGTACGTGTGTGTGTGTGTGTGTGTGTGTGTGTGTGTGTGTCTACTGCTGACAAAGGCCTTAATGGCCAAAAGCTATGATTGTGTGAATCTTTTTATTGTGCCTATCACGACTCAGCATTTTCGCTATATGGTGAGCGGCAGCTTCCCTTCTCTGGTATTGTTACATTCCATCCTGGACTTTCCATTGTTTGATTCAGTTTTAGCCATGATGTACCCAGTACTTTGCAGCAATGCCATTCTTCCTTAGTCTTCATAAATGATGCTTCTTTCAATCATTGTGGTGTGTACAGCTGCCGCAGTAACAATACCAAAAATGATAAAAGTCTGTTTGCCACAATTGTCTCAGATAACAGTGATTCCCTATTTAAGTTGGGGCTGGAACTGTACAAGATCAACTATAAAGATCTGTTTTGTGCCACCTCGTTTGAATGGTGCATATCACCTGTGTTTCTTTGAGATGCATTGCCACATTTGTTTGAGAGTGTACGTCTTACGTGTTAGAAATGTGGTTTCAGCTTGATTGTGCACCACTCCAATTTCATCACACAAGTTGCAGATATTCTCAATGTTGGAATGGAGAGAGTGGTCCTGTGCCATGGCCAGAGTGATTACCAGATTTCAGTCCTCTAAATTATTTCCTGTGGGGTACATAAAATCCTTTCCATATGTACCACCTGTAGGGTGTTAGCTGTATACCTCTTTTTATAACAGACAGCAGGGATATTTGAGAAATTGACACAAAATTTTATGTGCCATGTTAATAAGCATGTTGAGACTGGCAGTTGTAGCTTCTAACAATTACTGTGAGCTTACAGGTTAGCTATAAGGTGTAAGTCAATTACGTCAATAAAAAACTAAACATTCATTTAAAGTGTTTACTTCCTTATCTCAAAATACTCATAATTAATGCCATGTCTTAGGAACCATCTGTTATAATGAAGAAACAATCACTGCCCAGAGCACAACTTCTTATTACCGACGACCTATTCCAATCTGTGCCACAGGTCATCTTCAGGTCTGGTGCAGTGAAGTGCAGTTAGTCAACAGTGATGTAAAGATCACCTGCAGCAATTCAGACTGTGTTTATTTATTACAATCAAGGTACTCACTTCAAAATCCTGTATCGACAGAACAATGTTGACACTAAAGGCTTTAGATGATGATGTCTATTGAGAAGCACTCACACTGAATTAGATAATGAAATATTAAAGGGAATATTTCATTATCTTCTGTCAGTGTGAGTGTTCCTCAGTTCAACACTGAAAATAACTTTTTCCAAATAAAATAACAATCAAGTCTGATACATCAAGTCAACAGATTGTATTTACAGTGTGTGTTTATAGAAAAAATCACAACTTCCCCCAAATGTTGTTGCACCCATACAACTTTACAAAAACACTACATCGCTGGCAAAAATACAAAAGTGAGTTGTAAACTGCAGCAAAAGATTTTAATATGCTATCTTCGGGTATGAAACAAGCTGTTTATAATTTAATAGCTTTGTGACCATGACACTCCCACACAAAAAATATTAAGCCATAAGCTAGTCCAATGTATCAATTACTATGAGCAGAAAAAATTGACTAAAATCTGAGGTAAAGTTAATACTTATTAAAGTATGATAGTCATAGACAAAGTTAGTATATATGCATCACATGCAGCTAAGTGAGGGCTTACATAATATGTGGCGTATACTATTAATGATTTTATTTATATTATTACTGTTTAGTCAAGACATATCAAGATCCTGGGCAGTGAACTTGGTGGCAGGCAGGGCAAAGAGGCTACCGGTAAACCAACCTAGAGATTGGCACACTGGAGACTGATTTCTGATTGGTCTTACACCGTAAAGTTTTCAAGATCGGGGATACTGAATAGTGCACCCTCACTCAGTATACTAAATAAACTACCTGTTGTCAAGGAGACAATGAATGTGTGAAGGTCATCCTTGTGAGCCACTTGCAGGGACTCTATTTTCCTTTGCTGGCTCCACATCGTCATTACATAGCTGTCTCACAGTCACCTCCTACGTCGTGAGGACCCACCTCAGTGTCGCTGTGATTCCCACTTGATCACATCATGTAGGACTCCCCAGTTTTAGCTGCCCTGAGGTGGACTTTTAACCTTCCCGCCACACTGCCAACAGTGTTAGGCGACAGTGCCTCAATGGCTGATTTAGTTTTACGTTTTCTTACATATCGGTTTTATCGTTCAATCTAAGTGTCGGCATCAGGCCTTCTCTCCCAGGCCTTCACCCTCCATCTTTTTTAATGTTCCTCACTCTTTCTTTGCTGTTTGTTTGCCTTGATGTTCGTCTTTTCCCTATTTGTGATACTCTAGCCTTGTGTTTTTTGACTGGAGATTGTAATGTGGCTGGCTCATCCTTCTTTATTTTGCAGTCAGCGAGCTCAGGCCATCTGCTATATTATTTTAATATCTTCCCAACTTTTTCCTTTTAGTGTACATTTTCCCCTCTTGGTTACCTTCTTTTACTTCCTTTTACTTCCTCCGACTCCTTTTGGGAATGGTTTTAACCCGAGACCTTTTTTCATGAGGGAAGAGACTGATGACCCTGTAGTTAGGTCTCTCTACTCGCCAAGCCACCCAACCTTATATGTGGTACTGGATTCACACAAAAAGGAATCAAAATTAAGGATAAATAACTATTTATGGATAAATAACTATATAATTTGCAGTGTTTAAGTGCTGTTGTTGTTGTGGTGGTGGTGGTGGTGGTGGTGGTGGTGGTGGTGGTGGTCTTCAGTCCTGAGACTGATTTGATGCAGCTCTCCAAGCTACTCTATCCTGTGCAAGCTTCTTCATCTCCCAGTACCTACTGCAACCTACATCCTTCCGAATCTGCTTAGTGTATTCATCTCTTGGCTTCCCTCTACAGTTTTTACTCTCCACGCTGCCCTCCAATACTAAATTGGTGATCCCTTGATGCCTCAGAATATGTCCTACCAAGCGATCCCTTCTTCTAGTCAAGTTGTGCCACAATCGCCTCTTCTCCCCAATTCTATTCAATACCTCCTCATTAGTTATGTGATCTACCCATCTAATCTTCAGCATTCTTCTGTAGCACCACATTTCGAAAGCTCCTATTCTCTTCTTGTCTAAAATATTTATCGTCCACATTTCGCTTCCATACATGTCTACACTCCACACAAATACTTTCAGAAACAACTTCCTGACACTTATATTTATACTCGATGTTAACAAATTTCTCTTCTTCAGAAACACTTTCCTTGCCATTGCCAGCCTACATTTTACATCCTCTCTACTTCAACCGTCATCAGTTATTTTGCTCCCCAAATAGCAAAACTCATTTACTACTTTAAGCATCTCATTTCCTAATCTAATTCCCTCTGCATCACCCGATTTAATTCGACTACATTCCATTATCTGCATTTTGCTTTTGTTGATTTTCATCTTATATCCTCCTTTCAAGACACTGTTTATTTCATTCAACTGCTCTTCCAAGTCCTTTGCTGTCTCTGTCAGATTAAGATAATGAAATTTACTAACATACCCACACTCTTTATACATACACTTAATCTTATACAATAAAGTCAGTGTGTCGGCTGATTGACTCCCTCACTGATTCATCGCCTAGCGCAAAACACTAAGGACAGAAAGTTGAAACTTGCAGTGGGTGTCGATCTTATTGTGTAGGTGTCACTTTAGAAAGGATTTGATGTTCCATCCCTAAGAGGTGAAATATGGGATGAGAGGCTTAGTGAAAATAAACAATGTGATCAAAAGTATTTGGACATGTGGCTGAAAATGACTTACAAGATTGTGGCGCCCTCTGTCGGTAATGCTGGAATTCAATATGGTGTTGGCACACCCTTAGCCTTGATGACAGCTTCCACTCTCCTAGGCATATGTTCAGTCAGGTGCTGGAAGGTTTTTTGGGGAATGGCAGCCCATTCTTCATGGAGTGATGCACTGAGGAGAGGTATCGATGTCGATCGGTGAGCCCTGACATGAAGTCGGTGTTCCAAAACACCACAAAGGTATTCTACAGGATTCAGGTCAGGACTCTGTGCATGCCAGTCCATTACAGGGACGTTATTGTCGTGTAACCACTCCGCCACAGGCCATGCATTATGAACAGGTGCTTGATTATGTTGAAAGATGCAGCTGCCATCCCCGAATTGCAAGAAGGTGCTTAAAACATCAGTGTAGGCCTGTGCTGTGATAGTGCCATGCAAAACAACAAGGGGTGCAAGCCCCCTCCATGAAAAACACGACCACACCAGAACACCCGTGCCTCCTAATTTTACTGTTTGCACTACACACACTGGCAGATGACGTTCACCTGGCATTCGCCATACCCACACCCTGCCATTGGATCGCCACATTGTGTACTGTGATTCTTCATTCCACACAATGTTTTTCCACTGTTCAGTCATCCAATGTTTCTACGCTCCTTACACCAAGTGAGGCGTCGTTTGGCATTCATTGGTGTGACGTTTGGCTTACAAGCAGCCGCTTAACCATGAAATCCAAGTTTTCTCACCTCCCGCCTAACTGTCATAGTACTTGCAATGGATCCTGGTGCAGTCTGGAATTCCTGTGTGATGGTCTGGACAGAAGTCTGCCTATTACACATTACGACCCTCTTCAACTGTTGGTGGTCTCTGTCAGTCAGCAGATGAGGTTGGCCTGTACGCTTTTGTGCTGTACGCATCCCTTCTTGTTTCCACTTCACTATCACATTGGAAACAGTGGACCTAGGGGTGTTTAGGAGTGTGGAAGTCTCATGTACAGACGTATGACACAAGTGACACTCTATCACTTGACCATGTTCGAAGTGCATGAGTTCCGCGCAGCGCTCCATTCTGCTCTCTCATGATGTCTAATTACTACTGAGGTTACTGATATGGAGTACCTGGTAGTAGGTGCAGCACAATGCACCTAATATGAAAGACATATGTTTCTGGGGGTGTCCGGATACTTTTGATCACATAGTGTATGTTGCTATTAAGGTTATTTTTGAAGCTAGAATTACAATAATTGGTATTTCATCTCTTGCTCAGAAATAAAAAAATAAGCATTTTGGCATGGAAATTCAGCCCCTTAGGAGCGAAATAAGAGATCAAAAGTTTTATAAAATTATTTTATTATGAAAACATTTTCAGGGACAGATATATGAAAATTTGTATTCAGTTTCTTTGTTACAATTTGTTTTTTAAATTGTTCCACTGTTTTAACAAATTCAACCCCTAAGTGGTGAAATAGGCATTGACAATGCTTCAGAAAATAATTCGTTCTATTAAAAAAAAATTAAAGCTAAATCTATGAAAATTGGTATTTCACTTCTTGGTTACATATTAAGAAATATGTGTGTGTGTGCGAGTGTATACCCGTCCTTTTTTCCCCCTAAGGTAAGTCTTTCCACTCCCGGGATTGGACTGACTCCTTACCCTCTCCCTTAAAACCCACATCCTTTTGTCTTTCCCTCTCCTTCCCTCTTCCCTGATGAAGCAACCGTTGGTTGCGAAAGCTAGAATTTTGTGTGTATGTTTGTGTTTGTTTGTGTGTCTATCGACGTGCCAGCGCTTTCATTTGGTAAGTCACATCATCTTTGTTTTTAGATATATTTTTCCCACGTGGAATGTTTCCCTCTATTATATTCATATCATTAATTTGAACCCAACAATTACGTTTGTTATTGTCACTGTTGCATTTCGAAATCTTTTCTGTAGTCTTATTTTCTCTTTCTGTTTTTGCCAGTAGTTTCACTTTGTAGTCACCTTCTCCTTTTTACCGTAATCTACAATACAATTTTAGTCCGCCTATATATACTCAATAATACGTCACCCACTTCCAAACCATAACCAAAAAAAATTTTTTTCCGCTTTCAACACTACCGCTGCTATAAAATCCACCATTTCTAGTTCACAAACAGTTCCTTTCACCTATTAAACAACCATTTCGGCTAGATCTGATAACTTTCACTTTATTTCCATTTCCGTTTTTCCCACATCACTGATAATTTTTAGCCGCTTCCCATAGGTTTTAACGTCATTATTTCTTTGCCAGACAATTGTTAGCCTCATTTTCATAATCTGCCACCACAAAACCACTCCTTTTAATACATTTACACACAGTTTTTTCGAAATTTTCCCGAATTTCTCCATCCTTTAACGTGTTTTGGCGGCAACACAACCACCTAACCTTTGTGCACATCGTTGTCTACCAACCCAAGTTCACCACAGGATCAACACAACCCAGCTTTAACCAATACTTTTTCGCCTTTTTTCACAACAGATCTCCAGTTACTTTCTAGTTCACCTTTATCTCTCCCCATATATTTTTATTTTCATTTTCATTTCAGCCTCATGTTACACTTTCCACCTTCTAATACCATGCCACCCTCACAACACCCCCACAACGACCCCATTAAGTTTTATTTACATTCCCTCCGCGAACATGCCTTCACCCTAGCCAGATTACGCTCGCATATTTTATTTTCTCAGGCTTGTCTGACATTTGGCATTACCCCCAAAGGCCTCACACTTAAAGTTCCCATCTCTGGCTGCAACCCTTCTTTCCATCAGTCCCTATACCAGTTCCAAACTGAACAATCCATTGCCCTCACCCACCTAATCCTTCACCTACACATCAACTCAGCCAATGAACACACCCGTCAACTCCTATCCTTAATAAAAGTCCTCAATCTTTCCTCTCCCACATCCACACCAGCTGTTCAGAGCATCCTCCTACAGGCCAACCGCAAATTAGAACAGCATGCCACCTTTCACCTCAAAAAACTATCCAATCTCCTGGTTTCCCACCTCCGGAAAGGCAACTCACTCACCCTTCACAACCTTTCCAGCAAACCTCAACCTCCTCTTATTGCACACAAACCCAGTCTCTCCCATATAGTCAATCTCCCACTTCCAGCTCCACTCCCTCCAAAACCTCAAAATTCCAGTCAACACAATCTGGAACCACAACACCCTAATTCAGTAGTTAACCTTTCCTCCAAACCTCTCTCCCAATCCGAAGCCTCTGTCCTATCCAAAGGCCTCACCTTCACCCCCACTCCCAGATTCAACCAAACAGCCCTCGTCAAAGATTTACTGTCCTACACTCGTACTCTCTGCTGGAAATATCACTTTGCCATGAAGAAAAATGATCCTAATCCTAATCCTAATGATCCAACTCCCCAAGACACTATCCAAATTGAACCCTGCCTGGAACAGTTCCGTCCTTCGTCACAGCGGGGCCCACCTCCTCTTCCTCAAAATCACCCTCTTCAAACCTTCCAGGAATTTCTGACTTCCAGCCTTGCCTCTCAATCCTTCTTAAAAAACCTTAATCCTACTCCCAACATCACCACTGCTGAAGCCCAGGCTATCCGTGATCTGAAGGCTGACCGATCCATCGTCATTCTTCCGGCGGACAAGGGTTCCACGACCGTGGTACTTGATTGTCGGGAGTATGTGGCTGAGGGACTGCGTCAGCTTTCAGACAACACCACATACAAAGTTTGCCAAGGTAATCCCATTCCTGATGTCCAGGCGGAGCTTCAAGGAATCCTCAGAACCTTAGGCCCCCTACAAAACCTTTCACCTGACTCCATCAACCTCCTGACCCCACCGACACCCCGCACCCCTACCTTCTACCTTCTTCCTAAAATTACAAACCCAATCATCCCGGCCGCCCCATTGTAGCTGGTTACCAAGCCCCCACAGAACGTGTCTCTGCCTACGTAGATCAACACCTTCAACCCATTACATGCAGTCTCCCATCCTTCATCAAAGACACCAACCACTTTCTCGGACGCCTGGAATCCTTACCCAATCTGTTATCCCCGGAAACCATCCTTGTAACCATTGATGCCACTTCCTTATACACAAATATTCCGCACGTCCAGGGCCTCGCTGTGATGGAGCACTTCCTTTCACGCCGATCACCTGCCACCCTACCTAAAACCTCTTTCCTCATTACCTTAGCCAGCTTCATCCTGACCCACAACTTCTTCACTTTTGAAGGCCAGACATACCAACAATTAAAGGGAACAGCCATGGGTACCAGGATGGCCCCCTTGTACGCCAACCTATTAATGGGTCACTTAGAGGAAACCTTCTTGGTTATCCAGGCCTGCCAACCCAAAGTTTGGTGCAGATTTGTTGATGACATCTTCATGATCTGGACTCACAGTGAAGAAGAACTCCAGAATTTCCTCTCCAACCTCAACTCCTTTGGTTCCATCAGATTCACCTGGTCCTACTCCAAATCCCCTGCCACTTTCCTTGACGTTGACCTCCACCTGTCCAATGGCCAGCTTCACACGTCCGTCCACATCAAACCCACCAACAAGCGACAGTACCTCCATTATGACAGCTGCCACCCATTCCACATCAAACGGCCCCTTCCCTACAGCCTAGGTCTTCGTGGCAAACAAATCTACTCCAGTCCAGAATCCCTGAACCATTACACCAACAACCTGACAACAGCTTTCGCATCCCGCAACTACCCTCCCGACCTGGTACAGAAGCAAATAACTAGAGCCACTTCCTCATCCTCTCAAACCCAGAACCTCCCACAGAAGAACCCCAAAAGTGCCCCACTTGTGACAGGATTCTTTCCGGGACTGGATCAGACTCTGCATGTGGCTCTCCAGCAGGGATACGACTTCCTCAAATCCTGCCCTGAAATGAGATCCATCCTTCATGAAATCCTCCCCACTCCACCAAGAGTGTCTTTCCGCCGTCCACCTAACCTTCGTAACCTGTTAGTTCATCCCTATGAAATCCCCAAACCACCTTCCCTACCCTCTGGCTCCTATGCTTGTAACCACCCCCGGTGCAAAACCTGTCCCATGCACCCTCCCACCACCACCTACTCCAGTCCTGTAACCCGGAAGGTGTACACGATCAAAGGCAGAGCCACATGTGAAAGCACCCACGTGATTTACCAACTGACCTGCCTACACTGTGACGCATTCTGTGTGAGATGACCAGCAACAAACTGTCCATTCGCATGAATGGACACCGGCAGACAGTGTTTGTTGGTAATGAGGATCACCCTGTGGCTAAACATGCCTTGGTGCACAGCCAGCACATCTTGGCACAGTGTTACACCGTCCGGGTTATCTGGATACTTCCCACTAACACCAACCTATCCGAACTCCGGAGATGGGAACTTGCTCTTCAATATATCCTCTCTTCCCGTTATCCACCAGGCTTAAATCTCCGCTAATTTCAAGTTGCCGCCACTCATACCTCACCTGTCATTCAACAACATTTTTGCCTCTGCACTTCCGCCTCGACTGACATCTCTGCCCAAACTCTTTGCCTTTGAATATGTCTGCTTGTGTCTGTATATGTGTGTATGGATATGCGTGTGTGCAAGTGTGTATCCGTCCTTTTTTCCCCCTAAGGTAAGTCTTTCCGCTCCCGGGATTGAAATGACTCCTTATCCTCTCCCTTAAAACCCACATACTTTCGTCTTTCCCTCGCCTTCCCTCTTTCCTGACGAAGCAACCGTTGGTTGCGAAAGCTAGAATTTTGTGTGTGTGTTTGTGTTTGTTTGTGTGTCTATTGACGTTCCAGCGCTTTTGTTTGGTAAGTCACATCATCTTTGTTTGTAGATATATTAAGAAATATGTGTTATAGATAAACATTACTATGAAAATGTCACTCTAATAATTCAAAATGCATGATTGGTAAAAGTCTGGGATTACAGATACCAGAATCACTTTTTGGTCAGATGTACATTCAGAAAAGACAATGCTTCTGTGGCCTTAATTAGTATGAAAAGTTTGGAAGGTGTTGCAGTTTGTTAACAATTTAAAAATTCATCGAAATAAAAACAAAAGAAATCTGTGCAGACCATACAGTTTACGTGAGCAAAGCAGTGGATGCTAAGCGACTGTTACATTTATGGATGAGTTGTGCGCTACTGGACATTTAAACTAAGAAATCTATAAATATCCTACTTGGTACACCACTTCAGGTGTCTAGGTGCATCACAACTGCTGTCTGGGAGCATCACTACCCTTAAATACCTATCCTGTCCCAAATGGACCGCCTCCCCCTCCCAGTCAACTCTGGTATGGTTATCTTTCCCATCTGCCACATCCTCCGAAACTAGTTTCAGTCCTTATGCCAGGAAATTCTATGTAATCACATAGTTTCAGCCCTGTCCACCTATCCAGAGGCCTTACCTGTAGCCCCACACCAAAGTTCAACCATTCTGGACCCTCAAAGACCTATTTTTCTTTGCCCAATCTCTGCTGTGGAAACACTTCTTTGCTACTGATCCCTTGAACTGAAACCAACATAACCCCTGAACTGAACCTTGCCTCCCAGTTCATACTACCATCCAATCTTGACCCTCCTTGCCACCTTCCAAGAATTTCTGATCTTTAACTTGCCCTCACCATCCTTCCTCAGTCCTTCCCAAGAATATACAGTAAACCTTTCAGCAGAAGAAAGAACAGCTCATTTGCAGCCTAAGGGCAGACCTTGATTTAATCATACTCAGTGCAGTCTGACTCCAATGCTGTTGGGATGAATCACAGTAACTAGCTGACAGGAGACCCTACTACAAGCTCTGCCATGGTGATACAATCCGAGAAGCCCAACATGGCCAGCAATTCCTACTCAAATCCTTAGGCCCATCATGGAAGATCGTGCCTCTAGCCATCTCTCATCAACATTCCATGGTGACATGGTCAATGGCTTTCTTAAGCAAATGTTGCTGATCTGTAATTATGGATCTGTAACTTAAGGATGTGACCTTGTGGCCCATTTTTGCAACTACACAGTCTAGTTCAAAATGGTTTGTAGTGATGTGTGCAGTACTTGGATTCTTACAACATATTTCCATTGTGTATCAACCTGACTTTTAAATATTTTCTCTCCTAATCACTGCGAAATTTCTTCCTTCTGTTATCTCAATTAGAAATTTTATCCCTCTTTTTTAAATGATAGCTGATACTATCCGTGGTAATGACTTATCCCTTCTGTAAGCTATAAATCAGGGGGAATTGAATGAAAACCTTGAGAATGTGATAAACATTTGACTTCTCATGCCACTGTTCTATAATTTGGTAGTACAATTATCATCATTTTGAAGAATGCCCAATGTATGAAATCAATTGAAATATGTCGACCATTGAAAGTCCTGTGTGTTGTGGTATGTTTATTACTGCAGCAAGTGTACAAGTGGATGAAGTAGATCTAAAATAGCATAGCAGATGCTTCCAATCCAGGTTAGGCACACCATGATGTAACATCAGAGTCTGTAGCAGCATGCAAAGCCATTGTCATGGACTATTTTTTGTGACAGTGAATGAAACAGCTACAAATCTGGACATTAATTGTGGCTCAGTACCTCACATTAGTAGGTTTCACAAAGTATCTTCAAGGTGGGTGCCTTAGCATTTCATTCCAGAATTTTAAGAGTGATGTATTGATATCTGTGAAGAACTTTTGCAATACTTTGAAGCAGAAGCTGGTGGCTTCCTTGCGAGAATTATTACAGAAGATGAAACCTGGGTCCACGTCTACTAATCGAAACCAAGATTCCTTTTCACCAAAACCCAAGAAGCTCCAGGCTCAGCCATGTGCAGGAAAAGGTTATGCTGACACTTTTTTGAGATGACATACTTAGCAGCCATGTGCAGGGAAAGGTTATGCTGACACTTTTTTGAGATGACATACTTAGGGCAAACACTATCACTAGCACATCTTACTCAGAATTGTTGAAAAGTCATCTTTGGCATGCAGTCTGATCAAATTGATGTGGACGTCTGACTGCAGCTGTCATTTTGCAACAAGGAATGCCTGACCTCATACTGCCTGGTGCCACATTTACAACCATCACTGATCTTCACTTTGATACTGTTATATACCCAGTGTACTCAGTACACACATGACCTTGTGCCAAGTGGTGCAATATGATTGCACAATTCAAAGAGCTGACTGGAAGAAAGAAATTTCAGTCTGGTGCAGATGTATGAGGCGGTGCACAAATGACTTCACACACAACTGCAAGAACTTTTTTCCAGCGAAACCTGTACACCTTCTCTTGGCCAGTGATTATGTCAAAAAATGACACACTGGTGTTCAATAATTCACGTATAAAAAAGTGTTTAAGGTTTTCGTTCGGTTTACTGAAGTATATCCAACAATATTAACTAAACATGTCACTATTTACATACTCATGATGATTGGTAGATTTGTTGGATAGAATATTAACATTGAAATTTTCATCTGGCATTATTTCAATGTGAAAGACAAAAATAAGTGTCTTTTTATAGTTTTCACTTTCTAGCTGCTAATACCCTCATGTCCTTCCAGATGTATACCTGTCTCTTTTTGGTTGAGCTAGATCTTGTACAAATAAGTTAAATAACTGGCGGACAATGATTTTCTTCCTTAGTCTCCCCCCCTCCATACCTTGGAATAGTTTACCTAGGTGCTCTTTGCAGTTTTTGTTATCTGAATGCAAAAAATCTGCACATGTTCTCTTTGCTGTTCAAAATGAATAATTCATGCCTCTGCTGTGCAGTGCACAGGGTTTTGTTTTTTTCTGATATTATCATAAAGATAACAAAGAAATCCGTATACTCTTTGTACGACTCCTTTCATTTGGTCTCGTGTGTCTTAGAACTGAGCCACAAACACTAATAGAAGATTACTTTAGGAAAATCAAAAGGCTATCAGCAAACAGCATTTTCCAATTGCAAAGACATGGGTAACCACTAGATCAAAATTGAATGTTAAACCTGGGCCTGCAGCACCTTGTAAGTAATAGGTTTCTGTTCGCATCTAATAAAACAATATGGATGGTAGCCATGGGAGAAATGATACTGTTACAGTCACTTCTCATTGGTAGTTAGAGAAGAAGGGAACTTAAGAGGTGGGAGAACAGATGTTTTCTTCTGGGCTGTCAGATTTGTTGCTCAGTTGTAGAGTAATCATCTGCAAGCAACACTGTCTCTATTAATGACAAGAGGTGTGGTAAATTAGATACAAAAGTGTCAATGTATGTGTGTCAAGGTATGTGTCACACAAAATATTATTTGTTATCTTTACTGGTGAAATTTACGCTTAAACAGCTGCAAATTTCATTGTAAAAACACCATCATTTGCAAGCCATGTGCACTGTAATCATCCATTATGTAATATACTGTCACATATCACAAAAGAATGTTTTATTTTGTCATCATTCCATATCCTGTAAGGTTCTTCCTGATGGTACACTCATAGAAAAGTTAATAATAATTTGCTAGAATATGTTGATGACAAACACAGCTTTGAAATTATGACTTACAAGTAACAATATCATGGCAAATGTTATACTCACTGAGATGAGATATCATCTTTCAAATGAAGCCTTAACTATAAGTTGTTTTGAAATACATTTAAGGCCTTCATATTCACTCTCAGTGGATTTGTTTTTGCAAATGTATGTGTGAATTTTTTGACTTCATGTTTTTATTTTCTATTTGTGAGCTCAGAGCTCAATAAATGTGCTCCTTTTCTTAGGAAAAATTCTCCCTGTGATCAGCCCTCATCTTCAAGATCGAACAACAAAGTCTACAAGAATAAAAAGGAAAATTCAAAAAAGCTGGATAATTTTTTATTGCCTGCCCCAGTTGACAGACCTAAGGGACAGGATACTGGCCATCTAGGCAGAAACAGATTATCTATGACACGTGGAGTCCAGAGTGGAGGAAGTGATGATAAATGCTTTAGCAGTGCTGTAGTAGAACAGACATCCAGTGAGGCTGCTACTGCTGGACAAAGCTCTGGTGGAACCAGTGAGAAATATTGTAAGAGCTATAAGGGACCAAAGACAGCAAACAGTAAGGTATATCTTGGCAAAGATTATTTAAATTTTCTGTTTGGCCAATGTTTGTACTAGTGAAATGAGACTACAAACACATGACTAGCAAGTCATGTCCTTAAATAAATTTGTGTAATAGAATAATTTAAGTCTAAAAATTGCATTATGCAATGAAATGTGCTGATGAACTGAGTGTTTTTCTTGTGACATTATTAATGGCGTGAAGGCATCGGTATTATTTATTGATCACTGTTTTCCTCCAAAGGTGTGAGGTCACCTTCGTGTTACAGTAGTTGACTGTGCTAGCTACTCCACACAGAGGTCTGGAAAAGGATCCAGTTAGCTTCATGAGCCTAAGTCTGCAGCTCGTGGTTTAGTGGCTAGCATTGCTACCTCTGGATCACAGGCTCCTGGATTCAGTTCCCTGCTGGATTCAGGATCTTCTCTGCCTGGGGACTGGGTGTTTGTGTTGTCCATAGTGGCTAGATTGGATTGTGTACAGATTGCGAATTTGTACAGGCGCTGATGACTGCGCAGTTGAGCACCCCACAAACCAATCATCATCTCCATGAGCTTAAATGTGAAGTACTGGAATAAATAAGTAGTGAAATTGACATGCAAGCCCTTGAAGTGCCATGACATTTTATTTATTTTTTCATTAGGTGCCTATCATTTCTCCATTGTCTCCACAACAATCACAGGGTTGTGATAGCTAACAATTGACTTAGTCTTGGAGTGTGGAATGATGTGTTAATGTTAATCCAAGCACAAATTTGTGATTGTGAATACACACTGTTATGATAATGAAAATTCTAGGATGATTATTTACACACATCATTTGACGTGAAATTCTTAAATGAGATAAATAAGTGCATCTCAGTAAGATATGTCTAACTAACAGAATGTATTTCAGTGAACTTCTATTGTTGGAAAATAACCTACTTATTTTGATAACAAGCTACGAGTTCCATAATGTAGAAATATTTGACTTATACAATTCATACATTTATTGTTATATAGAGTCAGTTCAGTACACCTACGTACAGAATTATGATTTCGAGTGTAACGAGTCTGTGAGGACAGAAAAAAAAGTATGAGGCTCATTAAACCTTTGTTATTAGGGGATATTTGTTGTGAGTTGTAGCTTTGGTTCTCAGCTCACCAGCTTGTCCCCTTGTATTCTAATACTTCAGAGCATGTTTGACGCTTCCTTCTCACAATGGAATATTTGCAGTAGAAAATAGATCTTGTAAGGTCTTTTACTTTCTCTAATAACTACTAAAAATATTTATTAGTTCATTACTTATGAAGGGATGATTAAAGATGCTGCATTAGCACATTTACATTTTTGTTGCCCATTTGCTGGAACATGCCATTTTTTAGTTGTAATTATGAGAAACAAGATGTGCACAGCTGTTATAAAAGAAAGAAGCATAAGTTCACTGTATTTGAGAGGCGAAAGTCAAAATTTGGAAAAGGTCTATTTAGGCCACTGTTGCTTTGAACACTTTGTTTTTCCCTTTGCCTGTAGGTATTTAGCTACATGCCTTTTCAGTTTAGCCGTGTATTGCAAATATTTTTAGTGATACAGATAATTTATGTAATTCATTCCTATTTGGACTTATACTCATTAATGATTATAAAAAACAAGAGTGGGGAGGGGGGGGCGCAGTTATCAACATAATTGTGTCATCGGGAAACACAACAGTTTTCGGAGACTCCTCCAGTTTCATGGGTAAATAGTTTAGTTTCAGCAAGAACACGAGTGGACCATGTACCAAATCTTGCAGCACCCAATATTTTCACAGTCTAAATTTAAATTTATTTTTGTTGTATCATTAGTTAATATGACCCTCTGTTATCTATTCCAAAGATATCATTTATACATAGTAAAGGCTTTTGTGGCATGCTGTTTTGGTCTCCCTTGTAGAAATGGTAATCTACTGAATCAAGTTTTGTTCTCCCTTGTGGAAATGGTAATCTACTGAATCAAAATGCCTCAGCAAAATAACAGAAAATGCCAAGGGGGAATTTTTCTTGTTCAGCTGTGCCATAACTGAGTTCTGTGTATATCTTAAGTCGTATCTGGTATCATTCGTGTTGACATGGCTGGTACATACATGTAAACATGAAATGTAGGAAGGAGAAGGAAAGGAAAAGAATGGATGGGAAATCGTGCAATTTCCTTAACTGCTTCGGTCATCAGGACATAGTCCCTGACTGGCTAAAATTTCCAACTTATTGCACGCTGCAATGCAGCATCCCTGATCCATGAAACTTGCTACTCGCAAATTCTGATTATCTTAGGAGTTCGTACGATATTTGTGCATCTGCACTGAAACAAATGTGGCAGAGCCATTACCCTTTTTTTTTTGTTTCAGAAATGTTTATTGGAGCGTGAGTGAAAATCTGTGTCATACTGAAAAATTTCATTTTTGTTCTAAGTGTACGTACCGTATCGTATAAGGCCTCAAAATTTGAAATTGCCGAGGTGTATACCTCGTTACTAGGAAAGCTGTTCCAAGGTTAGCTGTACCACTGCTGCTGCAAAATATTGTGTTGTCACCATAATCCAAAGTCCAGGTCTCCTTCCACATAATCTCCTGTATTGCTGTTATTCCTATTTGGTACTTTCTGAATGCCCCTACTCTGTTAAGACTCATTACATTCCAAGTAGCCATTTTTAGTTCACCCATGTTGTTTCTAGGTTGTCATAGAGGGTGTGTTGTTTCCACATGCGCTCGACATTTTCGTGTCTAGATTGACAATGGAAGAGTTCAATGCAACAACACATCAACTGTGTGTGGATTATAAAGCAGTTTATGGCAGTGTCAACAGAAATCATCTTTTTAAGCCATTACGGGAGCTGGTGATACTACCAAAGCTAAAAAGACTCTTATAAACGACCCTCAACAACACTAACTACAAAATAAAACTTAATGGTAAATATTCCAATAATTTTCTGGTCTTTCAAGGACTAAAGCGGGGAGATTCTGTATAACTGACATTATGTAAATTGGCTCTGAAGGCAGTCATGCGAAAACTGTAAAGCGAAACGGATGTTACTATTTCCAACAAGATAATTAAGCCTATTGGCATTTGCAAACAACATAGCCGTGCTTGCGAGACATAGAGAGTATTTGCTGGAAAACTATGTAGCTTTGGAACACAAAGTGGCTTCACTGAGCTTGGTCATAAGTAAGGAAAAAACTAAGTATATGATCAAAACCAGAAACAAAACAAGGTGGAGAGGTATTGTCCTGTTTGAAGGGTTTGAAAGAGTAAAGCAATTTAAATATTTGGGAGGTATGATTATTAAAGATACTATGGTACCAACAGAGATAAAGGCAATAGTAGCTGCAGATAACAGAGCGGATACAACTTCCTTAACATTTTGCAATCCTCCAGGATTTCAAGACAGCTGAAGATGACAGTTTGCAAAACAATTATAAGACCAGTTTTTAAGTATGGATCTGAAATGTGGACAATAACACAACAGGTCAGAAATGCTTCAGATGCATGGGAACAGGAAGTACTGCACAAGATATAAGGAGGAGTATGTAAAAATGGTGCTTGGATAATTCAGACCAATGCAGAACTGTATGAACTCTTTATAAAATCCTCCAATCACAATGGACTGAATTCTATAAAAATCCACCAATCTCCGTAGATATAAAGGCACGAAGGTTACCATGGTGTAATAGCAAAAGAAAATACCTTACTTTTGATGAACTCCATTCCTGTAACAGTTTAGTCATTGATGTTACATTCACTGGTACTTTTGCACAGTGTGCATTTTGAAGATATGTTTATTTTGGTACACCAGCTAAACTGCATACTTTCGTAGTACACAAGTATAAATACAGAAACTGCCAAGCATGGCATCGCTTTAGTTTTGCAGACATGTAAATCAACATGGTATCTCTTCGGTTTAGTTGTATCAGTCAATCTCAGAACAGGACATACGACATCATGCAAACATCACAGTCATCACATATGACAGACAGAAGAATTTAAATCATCCAGAGTGAGATTTTCACTCTGCAGCGGAGTGTGCACTCATATGAAACTTGCGAGCAGATTAAAACTGTGGGCTGGATTGAGACTCAAACTTGGGACCTTTGTCTTTCGCGTTCAAGTGCTCTACCATTTGAGCTACCCAAGTACGACTCACGCCCTGTCCCCACAGCTTTACCTCTGACAGTAACTCGTCTCCTACCTTCCAAGCTTTACAGAAGCTTTCTTACGAAACTTGCTGAACTAGCACTCCTGAAAGGAAGGATATTGCAGAGACATGGCTTAGACACAGCCTGGGGGATGTTTACTCTGCAGTGGAGTGTGTGGTGATATGAAACTTCCTGGCAGATTAAAACTGTGGGCTGGACCGAGACTCAAACTCAGGACCTTTGCCTTTCGCAGGCAAGTGCTCTACCATCTGAGCTACCCAGGCACGAATCACACCGCATCATCACAGCTTTACTTCTGCCAGTTCTTGTCTTGTACCTTCCTAGAGCACTTGGCCGTGAAAGGCAAAGGTCCCAAGTTTGAGTCCCGGTCCAGCACACAGTTTTAATCTGCCAGGAAGTTTCAATTTAAATCATGATGCACTATTAGTGTGATTGACAGCTTGGGCTCATGTTCATTGGTTTCATCAACTGACAACGAATGTATCACTTTCAACATAATGTAAACATCAGACTATGCAACGCTGTCACCACAAACGGCATTCACAAAATAGTAAAAATAATATTGAATAAATATTGAAGTAAACATTCTCAATAATTCGTCTTACTACTGGAAACACATTTTCTTGGCAGTTGTGTCTTGTGCTGTGGTTCATTGGTAGAAACAACTGAGCAGCACCATGTTGATTTACATTTTCGTGGAACTAAAGTGCTCTATTTGGTGGTTATCAGTTTTAAACTTGCATACTATGAAAATATTCCGTTTTATTGATGCATGACATTAATGAGCTCTCCAAACAGTGTCTTTATGGTATGATTTGTTTCGCAAAAATATTGGGAAATGTGCTGTCGTCAAAAAAACTATTACCTCTTTTCCAAATTAAAAGATTCCTTCATTATTGTGGGAAAAGAAATGTTTGGTGACAAAACCAGTGAATTGTTGAAAGATGTTGTAGGACAAATATTTCAGACATAAGTGAAGGAACAAACTGAAGTGCACTGGACTGCACCTTCAAACTAGGCTAGCAACTCTTATGGCCACAGATCCATTTCAAACCTGTGTACACAGCTGTAGTTTTTTGTTTCAATCATGCTATGATAATCATAATGCTGGCATGGCAAAGAAGTCATCCAGTGTATCTGGAATAGCAGGTCTCAGCCATTTATATATTCTAAACAGATACAAATTCCTTCATAATCGAGAGGAACGGCAACATTTCACACCAGCGGTAAATGGGGTAGTTGTGGATTGTCCTGTGTTTTGCTGAAGGCTGATGTTGAATGCAGGTGGCTGTTTCCACGCTATAGTCAAGGCTGGGGCACCAAGTGATGTCATGGATGGTATAGAGCTCAAATTTATGGAGATGAATCAACAGGAAATATTTAACACAATGCAAAAGTTAAAGAACAAGCATTCATCTGGATGGGATGGTATCTCAAGTGTGGTGTTACAGAAATGTGCCAATGAAGTAACTATAAACCCCTTACCTATCTTATCAACTGTAGTATTAACGAAAACATATACCCAAATGCCTTAAAAAATAAGTGTAATTCAGCCAATCCGTAAGAAGGGAAGTAAAGAAGTAGTTTCAAGTTATAGACCGATGTCACTAATCTCTATCTTCAGTAAAATATTTGAAACAGTCATCCTATCACAACTCTCAACATTTTTCTCAAGACACAAAATGCTTACTGAATCACAGCATGGATTTAGGAAAGACTTAAGCACGACGACTGCTGTTACCAGTTTCTTCCATGAAGTATATAGCAGTAGAGAACGGGGTATACACACAGCTGGAATACGCCTTGACCTGAGCAAAGCTTTTGACTCAATAAACCATGAGCTAATCTTAAAAAAACTGCCGGCATACTATATCAGTGATGCATCAATAAAACTTCTATCCACCTATCTGGTGAATCGGAAACAGTGTACCAAACTTACACATCAAATTGACAATAAGATCTTAACCTTTGAATCCACAAGTGAAACAGTGACACAGGGAGTCCCTCAATTCTTGGACCTTTCCACTTTTTAGCATATATTAATGATGATGTACACCCCATTAACTTTCACATTGTAAATTATGCTGATGACACTTCAGTTTTGTGTGTGTTGGGGTTTATGGGCACTCAACATCGAGGTCATCAGCGCCCTGACACTTCAGTTTTATTTCGTGGTAAAGATTGTGAAGAACTGAAATTCTCAGCAAGAAATGGGATACTAGAATTAAGTTCATATTTTCATGCACATGGATTAAAGGTCAATGTAAATAAATCCCAGATGCTTATTTACAACTGGCAGCCCACACAACTCACGCGCAAATGAGGTATGTGGCATATTGGCAGAGGAAGCAAACGAGTGTAAATTTCTAGGGGTCCATCTGGACTCAAACCTGTGGTGGATTAACCATATTAACGCTGTATGTAAAAAAGTATCTTCTTAGCCAACTCTCCAAAATGGTGCCCACTCACACGCTTAAAACTGTGTATTATGGAACAGTCTGTCCCCATCTTAGCTACTGTGTAGAAATATGAGGTTGTGCTGCAGACATTCACCTTAACAGAGTACTATTGCTACAAAAAAGAGGGTTAAGGATTATACATGGACTAGGCTATAAAGACTCTTGCCGTGATGTTTTCAGACACCATATACTCCTTGTATCTTCATAAATTAATTACTTTTGTGTCTCACAGAAAACTAAAGTAACTAAATGTAGTAATATACATGACCACAACACCAGGTCCAAAGAGAATTACTACCGACAAAGAACAAGATTAAAAATGACGGACCAGAGCCCATATACTAATGGACCGATATGGTATGATAAACTGCCAGAGTCCATGAAAAACAGTAATAAAAATCAATTCAAATCAAAACTAAAGAATTCTTAATTGAAAAGTGTCTCTATTCACTCAACAAGTTTTAAATGGTTAAGTTTACGAGCTGTAGAGTAATGTTGTTGTTGTTATTATTGTTGTTGTTTTGGTCTTCAGTCCAGAGACTGATTTGATGCAGCTCTCCATGCTACTCAATCCTGTGCAAGCTTCTTCATCTCCCAGTGCCTGCCGCAACCTACATCTTTCTGAATCTGTTTAGCGTATTCATCTCTTGGTCTCCCTCTATGATTTTTACCCTCCACGCTGCCCTCCAATACTAAACTGATGATCCCTTGATGCCTCAGAATATGTCCTACCAAGCGATACCTTCTTTTAGTCAAGTTGTGCCACAATCGCCTCTTCTCCCCAATTCTATTCAATACCTCCTCATTAGTTATGTGATCTACCCATCTAATCTTCAGCATTCTTCTATAGCGCCACATTTTGAAAGCTCCTATTCTCTTCTTGTCTAAAGTATTTATTGTCCACATTTCACTTTCATACATGTCTACACTCCACACAAATACTTTCAGAAACAACTACCTGACACTTAAATTTATACTCGATGTTAACAAATTTCTCTTCTTCAGAAACACTTTCCTTGCCATTGCCAGCCTACATTTTACATCCTCTCTACTTCGACCATCATCAGTTATTTTGCTCCCCAAATAGCAAAACTCATTTACTACTTTAAGCATCTCATTTCCTAATCTAATTCCCTCAGCATCACCCGATTTAATTCGACTACATTCCATTATCTTCATTTTGCTTTTGTTGGTGTTCATCTTATATCCTCCTTTCAAGACTCTGTCCATTCCGTTCAGCTGCTCTTCCAGGTCCTTTGCTGTCTCTGACAGAATTACAGTGTCATCGGCGAACCTCAAAGTTTTTATTTCTTCTCCTTGGATTTTATTTCCTACTCTGAATTTTTCTTTTATTTCCTTTACTGCTTGCTCAATATACAGATTGAATAACATCGGGGATAGGCTACAACCCTGTCTCACTCCCTTCCCAACCACTGCTTCCCTTTCATGCCCCTTGACTCTGCCATCTGGTTTCTGTACAAATTGTAAATAGCCTTTTACTCTGTGTATTTTACCCCTGCCACCTTCAGAATTTGAAAGAGAGTATACCAGTCAACATTGTCAAAAGCTTTCTCTAACTCTACATATGCTAGAAACATGGGTTTGCCTTTCCTTAATCTATTTTCTAAGATAAGTCGTAGGGTCAGTATTGCCTCACGTGTTCCAACATTTCTACGGAATTCAAACTGATCTTCCTCGAGGTCGGCTCCTACCAGTTTTTCCATTCGTCTGTAAAGAATTCGTGTTAGCATAATAAATAGTAAAATAGTGTATAAAAATTAATTGGCTGTATTAATGTATGTAAGATGTAAGGTATTTTGACAAGCATCAATTTACTGTTTAATTACTACCTGTAAAGCTAAGATTTAATGTAGTTTAAGTTTGTAACTGTACTTGACATTTGCAAAAGCTTTCTCTAACTCTACATTTGCAAAAGCCATCATATTGATGACTCCATGGAAAATAATTTAAATAAATAAATAAGTTGACATATCAGCAGCGTAAGTTTCAGAAGAGAACTTTCACATTATATTAGTGCTTTCTTTTGGAAAACTTTGTTGGTGGTTGGTTGCTGATTTATTTTTCATTTAAATGAGTTCTTCTTTCCGGTAATTCCAATGAATGTGATCTGTGATGTCAAGAAATACAATGTAATTGATACAATCATTTAATTGGATAGATGAAAAATCTACTCACTAAGCGACGACAGAACACACATATAAAAGACTGTTGTAATTGGCAAGCTTTCAGAGCCAGTGGCTTCCTCTGCAGGCAGAAGAGTTGAAGGGGAAGGAAAAAGGGCGAAGGAAAAGAACTGGAGAGGTCTAGGAAAATGGGAAAGTCACCCAGAACCATGGGTCAGGGGAGGCTTACCGTACGGGATGAGAAGGAAAGACTCTTTATTGGGGATTACATTGGGTGAGATTTGAAAACCTAAGAACTTACAAGCTGGAAGACAGGGTAATATGTAGACTGAAATTACTGCTTAGACATCATGCATGAGTTAATAAGAGTGAAAAGCCAAGTGCATTGTACGTAACAGAGATGGGCGGTGGAAAATATATCGGATAGAGAATGAAATATATAGAAAACTAAAATGGAGTGAAGCAAAGAGTAATTACAGTGAAGAAATGCTGAGATGGAAAAAATGAACATAAATAAGGCCAGGTGGGTGGCAACAACCAAGGACATGTTGTAGTGCTAGTTCCCACATGCAGAGTTCTGAGAAACTGGTGTCTGGGAAAACAATCCAGAGGGCACTTATGGTGGAGCAGGTGCCGAGGTCACGAATGTCATGTTGTAGAACATGCCCTGCAACAGGATATTGTGAGCTGCCAGTATACACCCTCTGCCTATGCCCACTCATCCTAACTGATAATTTGGTGGTAGTCATGCTGATGAAGGAGGCCAAACAGTGTTTACATAATAGCTGGTGTATGATATGTGTCATTTCACGGATAGCTCTCCCTTTGATTGTATATGTTTTGCCAGTCACAGGGCTACTATAGGTGGTGGTAGGAGGGTGCATAGGGCAAGTGTTGCATCGGGCACTGTCACAGGGGTAGGAGTCATAGGGTAGGGAGATGGGTGCAGAAGGAGCATGGGGCCTGATAAGAATATTGCAGAGATTGGGAAGGTGATGGAAACATATACTTTCCTTTTTAACACATCACTGTAAAGCAAGACAAAAAATAAGGAACATACAGGAACATAAATAAGAAATCAGAACCTTATTCAGGAATTGGTGGAAAATAGTAGCCGTTCTGAAAGCACACACTCACACTCTGATCTTATGCAACATGAAACTTGTGAAGATTTTATACAAGGAAGAAGCTTTCTGGACACCGCTATTTTACTGTGTGCAAATACAATATCACCTAAGAAAATGTTTGTCTTTACAATAAAAAAAACACAATAAATAACAGTGAATAGCTACATTACTTAAAGAATATGTAATTAACGTATTGTTTGTATTTTTTCTTGTACCACACATTTTGAATTGTACTTATATGCTCAGGGGCATTATGAGGTACAGTTTTATACTGATTTTGTTTACATTGTAGCTGTTCTTGTGTTCATACCCAACAACATTTTATAAAGTCATAAGCTTCTAGTGAATTAACAAGAACTTGCCAGACTGTTTAATAATATATATATATATATATATAGTGTTGTTTAAATGATTAATGGAAAATCTCATATAAGATGTGAAACAAATACTAATAAAGAGATAGAGGGGCTGGCCAGTACTTACCTCAGCTCAGTACAGCCGATAGATACACATAAAACAGAACTGAAAATTTACATTCCTAGCTTTCGGAACTTTGTTCCTTCATCAGGGAGGAGAGAGGGGAAAAAAGGGAAGAAGGGAAAGTGGATTCAGTTACTCACAACCCAGGTTATGAAGCAACAGGGAAAGGTAAACAGGGAGGATAGCAAGGATGGAGGCATGGTTGTCAGAGGGAAGCCAAAGATATTCTACTGTAAGTACTGTGCCAGCTTCAAACCAAAGAGGATGCATACAGAAGTAAAGAGGTATATAGTATAAAGATAAACACAACTATGTAGGATGAAAAGATGCATGAATGGCTAAAGAGGAAAGGGAAAGAGGAGAAGACTGAAGAGTGAATGGGAGTGAGGTTGTTTAACGTAGGTTCAGTCCAGGGGGATGGCGGGATGAAAGGATGTGTTGGAGTGCAAGTTCCCATCTCCGTAGTTCAGAGGGACTGGTGTTGGGTGGGAGAAGCCAAATGGCACATACAGTGTAGCAGGTTCCTAGGTCCCTAGAATTATGCTGGAGGGCATGCTCCGCTACTGGGTATTGTGCATCTCCTAGGCGGACAGTTCGTCTGTGTCCGTTCATGCGCTCAGCCAGTTTGGTTGTTGTCATGCCGATGTAAAAGGCTGTGCAGTGCAGGCATGTCAGTTGATAAATGACATGTGTAGTTTCACACGTAGCCCTGCCTTGAATTGTGTATGTTTTACCAGTAGCGGGGCTGGAGTAGGTGGTTGTGGGGGGATGCATGGGGCAGGTTTTGCAGCGGGGTCGGTTACAGGGGTAGGAACCGCTGGGTAGAGAAGGTAGTCTGGGAATATTGTAGGGTTTAACAAGGATGTTACGGAGGTTAGGGGGGCGACGAAAGGCAACTCTGGGTGGTGTGGGGAGAATTTTGTCAAGGGATGATCTCATTTCAGGGGTTGACTTGAGAAAGTCATATCCCTGGCGGAGTAATTTGTTGATGTTTTTGAGGCCAGGATAATATTGGGTGACAAGGGGGATGCTTCTGTGTGGTCTGGGGGTAGGAACATTGTTGTTGGACGGGGAGGAATGTATTGCTTGGGAAATCTGTTTGTGGACAAGGTCCACAACTATCCTGCAGACCTTGTCCACAAACAGATTTCCCAAGCAATACATTCCTCCCCGTCCAACAACAATGTTCCTACCCCCAGACCACACAGAAGCATCCCCCTTGTCACCCAATATTATCCTGGCCTCAAAAACATCAACAAATTACTCCGCCAGGGATATGACTTTCTCAAGTCAACCCCTGAAATGAGATCATCCCTTGACAAAATTCTCCCCACACTACCCAGAGTTGCCTTTCGTCGCCCCCCTAACCTCCGTAACATCCTTGTTAAACCCTACAATATTCCCAGACTACCTTCTCTACCCAGCGGTTCCTACCCCTGTAACCGACCCCGCTGCAAAACCTGCCCCATGCATCCCCCCACAACCACCTACTCCAGCCCTCACTCCCATTCACTCTTCAGTCTTCTCCTCTTTCCCTTTCCTCTTTAGCCATTCACGCATCTTTTCATCCTACATAGTTGTGTTTATCTTTATACTATATACCTCTTTACTTCTGTATGCATCCTCTTTGGTTTGAAGCTGGCACAGTACTTACAGTAAAATATCTTTGGCTTCCCTCTGACAACCATGCCTCCATCCTTGCTATCCTCCCTGTTTACCTTTCCCTGTTGCTTCATAACCTGGGTTGTGAGTAACTGAATCCACTTTCCCTTCTTCCCTTTTTTCCCCTCTCTCCTCCCTGATGAAGGAACAAAGTTCCGAAAGCTAGGAATGTAAATTTTCAGTTCTGTTTTATGTGTATCTATCGGCTGTACTGAGCTGAGGTAAGTACTGGCCAGCCCCTCTATCTCTTTAATAGTGTTGTTTGTTCGTCAAGTTGAGTGTCTGCTCCAGGCAGTATTATTCTAATGTCTTTGAATATTGTGAAGACTGATTGTGTAAATTTGTATGTCTGCAGGTGGTACATGGCTCTCTGGTGACAATAGACCGTGTGTCATCCTCTACGAAAGTTGAAAAATGGCTGGAAAAGAATATTTGTGAAGCTGCATTAGAAGAGTCATTGCATCCACCTACACCTCCAACAAGATCACGTTCATCATCTACCTCTTCATTTTCATCAAATGATGATTTGCCCTTGCTGTCAGTGTCTCAAAGGCCAGAAGGAGGTAGTATTTTTCCACAGACCTCTCGTGAAATGTATAATACAAACAGTCCTGCCGATCCATATGAGTTTGTATCCAGTCAAGATGTTAGAAAACCAGTAAAACATAGGAAACCTGGGACTAAACCAATAGGAGATGAAACACTTTCACAATTACTGCCTCCCCCGTCAAGTAACCCTATTTCTCAGGATATGTCTGATATTTGTAATTTAACAGTGAATAACACCTTTGATCGTCTGCTGCTTAGAAGCAAGGAAATTCAGAAGCATAAACAGCCTCCACAGAAAAAAAATTCAGAGAAAGAGTGTACTCTATTTACTTCTCCTCCTTCAGACAATGATGATGACAACCAACAGTCTGACTACCAGTCTTTCATCGCCACAACTACAGCTGTCACCACATTTGCAACTGTTGTCACAACTACAACCACTGCTATCAGTGCTGCATGCACTACCTTTGCCAATTCACCATGCAGATCAGACATTGAGTCACAGCACTTCAAACCTCATGTGTCATCAACTCAAGCAGGCAATGACGCCTCTGCAAGTGACAACAGCATGAAGACTGTGCTCCATATACAGCTGCCCCAGAAATCCAGGGAATCAGAGGCCAACAGTGATAAGACAGTTAGAGAGTCACAGCTCCTTTGTCAATCAAGAAGTGAGTTGCAAAATGGTAATGATCCGGCATCGTCACAGCACAATTCATCACAGACTGTGAATGACCAAGAGGTAATTATTTTGTGGTTACTGACAAACAAACCAATTAGTACTACATAATATAAGGTCTATTTTGCTGTTGACATGCCTCACTCTCTGCCCTCAAAGAAGTCATACATTTTATACAAGCCTTACTTTTAAAATTACTTAAATGCCTTGCTTGTTTATTCAAAAGTGAAATTTGAAGCGTATAATGGTTTTCAACTGGAAAATAAGGTACTTCGAAGCTGCAAGGTAAAAATGTAATCACTTGATGACTATGTCAAAAGCATGAGTTCACGAGCTCTTGTAGCTTATGAGTATTTTGTTTTACCAATTGAAGATGCATTCCTTTTATGCCATATTGCAAATGTCTGTCAGAAATGACACTAAAGGTTTTTATCACAACAAGTTTCACACTGCAGTGTACAGGTTAAACTGCTCATTGCATATAATGTGAGAAAAATGTGTTAGGTAATAGATGTTATTTGTCGTTATTGCTGTAATTGTGACTATCTACTAAGTACATGCAGTGGTATTTTATAATTTTTTATGTCTGCCAAAACTGAACTCTCTTAATATTACAATTACCCCATTAAGAAATATGTGAGTAATATTCTCAAAGCCCCATCCGAAGGAGTTCACTATCATATTAATTATTTGGCACTAGCAGCTTGTTGCTAGTAGTTCATTTTACTGGACTAGTTCGGGCATTGTCTGTCATCAGCAGTATTTGTATTACACAAAAGACATATATTTCTTAAGCACTGTCAGTCACATTAATGTGACCACCTCCCAAAAGCTTAAATAATTATCTTTTGCAGTGCAGGCCACTGTGAGACATGCAGGAAGAGTGTCAGTGAGGTTCTTGAAGGTACCGACAGGGATGTGGGGCCATGCCAGCTTCAGTGCCTTGACCAGCTGTGCTAGTGTTGATTAAAATTACTTGATAGTTGACATGTCACGTGTTATAGTTGACACATCAATTAGTATACTTTTAATTCCTTGTCCAGTGTTCTTTCTTTGTGTGTTTGGATCCCGAATCCTGGGTCTGACCCTTTTATTTCATATTTCATCACATGTAATAACCACAAAAAAGACACACACACACACACACACACACACACACACACACACACACGACACACACACGTACGTACGTACGTGTACATGCACGTGCAATGCTGCTAACGAGATACACACATTTCATACACAGTACCAACCAAACACCAATGTATCCTCCTGCACAAGACACAATTCAGTGTCATTTATACGTTATTATTGTCATTACAGAGATCAGGTTATAATAGATAAGCTTTGCACGACATTGCATGAAGCCAAATTTTTGAAGGCTATTAATTAATCATCGCAACTGTGAATCCAGAATCATGAATACAACAGCGTTTTGCAGTGTAATGGCGTAGTGTCGTGGTTAGCATACAAATATGACATGTAGAAGGTCGAAGGTTGGAATCTCATCAAATGCAGTGATTTTTTTTATTTTTATAAACCTAATCAAAAGACTTTGATTATAATTTTTTCAGTTAAATGGTTTAAATGTATTTATTTTTATTTTTAGTATGTTGCCGTGTCATTTTCAGTATCATATTGACTTCTCTTAGTTTCCTTCCTATCATTCTTTTCTCGTTTAGAGTCCCTCTCTCTCTCTCTCTCTCTCTCTCTCTCTCTCTCTCTCTCTCTCTCTCTGTGTGTGTGTGTGTGTGTGTGTGTGTGTGTGTGTGTGTGTGAACTATAATAGGCAACCAAATGCCAACCAGGATTTTTCATCTGTTGATAATGCACCATCGTGCACCAGTGAGGATAGTTTCAGGTAACCAATGACAGTGAGCTGCTAAAACTGAAATTTTGCTGCAGAAGATGGCTACGCAAACAAGCATAATATGAAATTTTCTGTTTTGTGTTTGCTCATAAAGATTAGCCTTAAATACCATGAACAAAGCAATTGTGATTTTAGTTCTGCTGCAGATTGTTGATCACAGTTTCCTTGAATACATTGCACATCATGAAGCTGTGGTTAGGTTGGGACATGAGCTTAAATTCAGGGCTACAAAACTCGTCATCTGTCAAGTTCAGTCATTGGCCACTTAAAACCAACTGTTGACAGTGGATCTCACATTTCCGTCATATCTCATGGTGGCCACTTCCAACATTGCTCAGCATTACCCATTAACAAAATTTGTGAAGTGATCTGTCATGTTTGTGTATTGTCTATAACTGAGCTGTAGCCCATGGATGTGACAGCAGTGTAGTGGCAAGTGATAGATGTCAGCTATCAAGTAATTTTAATCAGGCTGTAGGTTTCTTGGTTGAGGTTCCATGACACAAACAGCCCGATTGAGGTGGTCCCACAGATTCTCAATTGGCCTTAAATCCAGGAAATTTGGTGGCCAGGAGTGTACAATAAACTCATCCTAGTGCTCTTTGGACCACATGTGTAAACTGCGAGCTGTGTGACATGTTGCTTTGTTCTACTGGTAGATACCATCATGTCAAGGAAAAACAAACTGCATGTAGGGGTGGACATAGTCCCCAAGAATAGACACATACTTGTGTTGAACCATTGTGCCTTCCAGAATGATGAGATCACCTGGAAAATTCCCTCTGGCCTGGACCCTTTTGACGAGTGTTGCAGGGTTTTGCTTTCAGACATTTCATGCCTTACATGCCAACGGCCATCTGTCCGATGGAGAATAAAATATGATTCATCTGAAATGGCCACCTGTTGCCACTGGGTGGATCTCCAGTAGCAATATTGGCGTGCAGATTCCAGCTTTCGACTCTGATAAACAGCAGTCAGCATAGGAGCTTAAACCACATGCCTGCTGTGGAGGCCAATATGCAGCAACGTTCACTGAATGGTCATTGAGGGAGTACTGTTGGTTGCCCCTTAATTCATCCGGACTGTCAATTGACTAATAGTTACAAGTCATTCATGCTAACACATCTCTGTAGCGTCATTCACCCTTGTCATCTATGGCCTGTGAAGCACTGACTTCGCCTCAGTGCCATTTTGCCAGACTAGGTATACAGGATGTGTAAAAGAAAATCATCCAGTTTAAAAAAAAATCATAACTATTATGTTACTAGAGGTACGTGGCTGATCAACCTACTCTTAGAAAAAGCAAACTCTCGGGTTTTACATGGTTTCCGCTAGGTAGCGGCAGTGTGCGCCCGCTTCAGTTCTAGTAAAAATGGTGTTTGGACAACAGAAAGCATTTTGTGTTCTATGTTTTGCACAGTGCGGTTCAGTAATAACTCTTCAGCATGATTTTCGTACTAGGTATGGTGTGGATTCCCATACAGCACAGAGCATTAGACGATGGCTTGAACAATTCCTAGAACTAGATTGTTTGTGTAAAGGCAAATCACCGGGCCATCCACAAGTGTCCGACACAGACGTCCTGGTTTCACAAGGAGTCCGCAGAATACCATTCGCCATGAGCTCAATACGTCCACCGATGTCCATTTGGCGTGTGTTGTGTTGACGTTTACACATGAAACCATACAAAATTCAGCTACTGCAAGCCCTTTGTGAAGGTGACAAACAACAATGTGTGGAGTTCCATAATTTCGTTCTTGGCAAGATGGAGGATGACAATTTTCGTCCAAATATAGTGTTTAGTGATGAGGCAACATTCCATTTAAATGGAAAGGTGAACCATCATAATGTGAGAATATGGGGTACAGAACAACCACGTGAAGTTGTACAGCATGAGAAGGAATCTCCAAAATTTAATGTGTTTTGCGCAGTTTCACGGGAAAAGGTGTATGGTCCATTTTTCTTTGCCGAGAACACTGTTACCGGAAGCACATATCTTGATATGCTTGAGAACTTACTT
This sequence comes from Schistocerca piceifrons, assembly GCF_021461385.2. Lineage (NCBI taxonomy): Eukaryota > Metazoa > Arthropoda > Insecta > Orthoptera > Acrididae > Schistocerca > Schistocerca piceifrons. The sequence continues at coordinate 582,624,641 of NC_060140.1, read as the reverse complement.
TTCCTACTGTTGAAGACTGATTCGAATGACTTTATTTACCAACAGGATGGGGTACTGCCACAGTGGCATCTGGAAGTGCGGGAAGTTTTAAATGAAACTATTACTGAACGATGGATCGGTAGTGCTGGAACAAATGATTCAGCCGTACATTACTGGCCTCCAAAATCACCATACCTGACTGTATGTGATTATTTTTTGTGGGGGTTTATAAACGACTCTGTTTATGTGCCTCTGTTACCAACAATAATGGATGAACTGAGTCATCGCATAACAGCAGCTCTGCAAGTTGTAACTCAAGACAGGCTCACTGCAGCATGGGGACAATTTGAGTACCGCATTGACATATGCCATGCATCTCAAGGGGGGCATATTGAACACCTATGGAAAGGTATGAAAAAAGAAACTTTTGGAGTTTCCTGTTCATCAAAACACAAAATTCATTGTATATGTTTGTTAGTTTCAGAAATATAGACATGCCAAATGGGATGATTCTTTTTGATACATCCTGCAATTTAACCATGACGACATGCAAACTGTTTGCAAACTAACTGTTTCAGAAATGCTTCCACCCTTGTCGTGAAAGTCAGTGATCATGCTGTATTGGATGTCAGGTAAATCACTCAGTTTCTATGTTAAAAAAATGACTTTGCTGTTTTCCATGTCCCCCAACACGTTTTATGTACTCTTCACAGCTAGTGCTGCCACCGCTGTCTGGGAGTGGTTATTACACCTTGATGTCGAACATGAGAGGTGGTCACGTTAATGTGACTGGATCATGTAACACAGTATTTACAGTGTGAATAGTGGTGTTTTATGCTTGTATGAGTTTTCAATTCATTGTAATGTGACTATCCCTACAGTAATATCCTCTTGCGTACGCCAATGGCAATATTTCGTAATATTCATGTAATAATATGATCATATGAGTTATATATACATATACATATATGTAGTGAAAATAATCAAATTTTGACAATATAATGTAGTTGGGCAGATAAAAAACTCTACTCACCAAGCGGTGGCAGAAGAACGTATAATAAAAGGTTTTATGTATACAAGCCTTTGCAGCCAGTGGTTCCTTCTTCAGGCAGAAGGGTGGAAGGGAAAGGAAGGGGGGTGAGAATCCCACAGGTCAGGGGAGATTTACCAGACAGGATGAGAAGGAAAGGCTGACTGTTGGGGATTGTACTGGACGAGATTTGAAAACCTGAAAGTGTAAAGCTGGAAGACAGGGTAATCTGCAAGACAGATATTACTGCTAAAACGTGCAAGAGTTAATAAGAATGAAAAGCTAAGTGAATTGTATGTAATAGAGATTGTAGAGAGATTATGAAAAATAGACAGGTCAGAAAATGAAAGATGTATGAAACTAAAATGGAGTGAAGAAAGGAGTAGTTACTGTGAAGAAATGCTGAGATGGAAGAAATTAACATAAATTAAGGCTAGGTGGGTGGCTAGAACCAAGGACATGTTGTAGCACTAGTTCCTACATGCAAAGTTCTGAAAAACTGGTGTCCTTGGGAAGAATCTAGATGACGTGTCATGTTGTAGAGCATGCTCTGCAACAGGATATTGTGTATGTTGCTGGTATTCTCAGCCTCTCGTCTAATGAACTTGCCTCTGAGTTATCTTTATTATCCAGGGGTCTCACTTTCAGCCCTAAACCTTGCTGCTTTGCTGAAGGATCTACTCTCCTTCGTGCATAATGCCAACTGAAAATATCACTTTGCCAACCCAATCGTAAAACCTTTCCAACAGCAAACCTTGACTTGAACAGTTACGACAAGGATCTTAACTCGATTCACCACTATTACTTCAAAATCATCCCTTCTAAACCTTCCAAGAATTCCTCACATTCAGCATTGCTTCAAAAGCCTTCCTTAGGTCCCTACAACATGACCCTAATCTGTCCTCTGCAAACTCCAGGCTCTGCATTCTCTAAAAGCTGATGACTCCTTCATTATCCTCCCAGCAGACAAAGGATCTACCACTGTCGTACTTGTGACAGGAGTATGTTGGTGAAGGTCTATGCCAGCTGTCTAACACTTCTGCATACATCATCTGCCATCAAGATCCCATCTGCGTGATTCAAATTGACCTGCAGTCCCTCCTTAAAACCTCAGGCGCCTCACAAGGACTAACACCTCAATCCCTAGAATTCCTTCCCCTCCCCCCCCCCCCTCCCACCTCTACCATGCTCCCCATCTTTTTTCTTCCTAAGATCCACACACCCAATCATCCTGGCCATCCTATTGTTGCTGGCTTTAAAGCACCCACAGAACATATGCCTGCCTTAGTTGATCAACACCTGCAACCCATAATACAAAGACTTCCCTTCTATATTAAAGACACCAACACTTTCCAAGATTGCCTGTAAACTGTGCATGTCCCGCTCCAACCACATGTGTGGCTTGTCACCATTGATGCCACCTCCCTCTATTCCAGCATCCCCCACATACATTGCCTGTCTGCTGCTGAACCTTTCCCCAGTCATCACCCACCTGATTCCAAGCCTATCACATCCTTCTTGCTTGCCTTAATCAACTTTATACTTACCAACTACTACTTCACCTTTGAGGGGCAGTCATACAGATGGATCAGTGGTATGGCCTTGGGAACCAGAGTAGCTGCTTCCTGTGCCACCTTTTCATGGTTCGCTTGAAGGGAGCATTCCTGGGATCCATAATCCTTCAGCCTCCGGTTTGGTTTAGATACATTGATGACATCTTTGATATATGGACTAATGGTGAGGCTGACCTGTGAAAATTCCTGGAATCTCTAAATACTTTCTCCTAATTAAATTCCACATGGTCCTATTCCCATGCCACTGTTCTTGGTGTTGATCTCTTCCTCACTGAAGGCCAAATACACACTTTTGTCCACATTAAACGTACTAGCAAACAGCAGTATTTACATTTTGACAGTTGCCATCCTTTCCATGTCAAACATTCCGTCCCATACAGGCTTGGCATTTGAGGCAAACATATTTGTTCAGATGCAACAAAACACCACGAATCTCACCTATCCTTCGCAGAATGTAATTACCCCACCAGCCTAGCTCAAAAGCAGATTTTCTGGGCCATCATATCCAATCTTGGTACTGCTGACCGCTCCAAAAAGCAACTTCGAAGCACACCATTTGTCACTCAGCATTATCCTGCTCTTGAATGTATTAATGAGCTACTTCGACAACTCCGTGACTTCCTGAAATCATGCCATGAAATGAGATCTATTCAGTCAGATTTTGCCCACCATACCTAATCTCCAAATCTCTGGAATGTCCTTGTCAGAACCTATGCTACTTCTGTACCCGTCTCCCTACCCAACGGCTCCTCCCCCTGTGACTGACTTGGCCTATGCACCCTCCTACCACCACTTATACCAGCCCTGTAACCAGCAAAACATATGCTATCAAAGGGAGAGCCACCTGTGAAATGACGTGTCATATACCAGCTGTTAATGATAACACTGTTCGCCCTTTTACATTGGCATGACTACTGCCAAGTTGGCAGTTAGGATGATTGGGCATAGATAGAGGGTGTATACTGTTAACACAAGATATCATATTGCAGAACATGCTCTACAACATGACAGTTGTAACCTTGGTGCCTATTTCACCACATGTGCTATCTGGACTTTTCTCTCAGAACTCTGCTGGTTGGAATGAGCACTACATCACATCCTTGGGTCTCGCCACCCACCTGGCCTTAATTTACATTGATTTCTAACATTTCTTCACAGTAACTACTCCTTTCTTCACTCCGTTTTTGTTTTCTACATCTTTCATTTTCTGACTTGTCTATTTTTTGCCATCCCCCTCCTGCCTCTATTACATGCATTGCGCTTAGCTTTTCATTCTTATTAACTCGTGCTCAATGTTTTAGCAGTAATATCACTCTTGCATATTACCCTGTCTTCCACCTTTAAGCTCTCAGGTTTTCAAATCTCGTCCAGTGCAGTGCCCAATAATCAGTCTTTCCTTCTCATACTGTGTGGTAAATCTCTCTTGACCTGGGGCTCTGGGTGACTATTCCGAACTCTACCCCATTTCATAACCTCTCCAGTTCTCTTGCCTCATGCCACTTCTTCCCCTTCAACCTTCTGCCAGGAGGAGGAGCTACTGGCTCCAAAGCACCTAGCATCCAGCGCACGTCAGTCTATCGATTATTCATATGATTTTGAAACACTACCCTGCTGGTTTTTGAACACATTCTAAGTTGATTTCTGAATGAATTATTAGTTCATTTTTGAATGCGTGCATACCGTATGTGATGTCTCTGCCAGGGGAATCCTCGTCACATCTAGAAATAAACTTTCCTGCAAAGGCCTATTTTGTTTTATCCAGCACACAGTGACAAAATAGACGTTATCAGATCAAGAAACCCTACTAGTTTTGGGTACTATTTGCATTAACAGCTTTTTCAGTATTAGACAACGACATTTCTATTTTTCATGTAGCAAAACGTTTGACGAACTTTGATAAGGTAATAGTTCTTTCACAGAAAGGAAAGCACACCATGTAAACTGTAGCAAGATTAGATAGAAAAATCGCTAGGACCTAAGGATTGAAGAAATGTGTACTGTCTTGCCTGTCTCTTGTCTTTACTCGTTTTAGGTATCCTATATTTAATTTTGTCACACAGAAGAGCAAGTTATTAGCTAATAGGCAATAAAGAGTCCAGATTTTCTGAAGAGTTCGTGTTCTCATGGTTACAAATAATTCTATCCAGTATTAATTGCGAGTTTTCTTTTTCTTTCTTTCCTTCCTTTTTTAAGTAAGGGGCAAGACGTCAAATTGGGAGCAGGAGAGGCACTAGAGGACTTTTTAATTTCCACTGTCCTGAAATAGTTTGATGGCATCCGTTACAAAATATACATGTTTGAGTTCCACAGAGTGAAATAAAGTGACGTGCAGTATAAGAATGTTGTTTGAAGATGCGTGGCACTGCACTACACACTTAAGACCAAATGACGTGTCTTACATTTCCTTGAAGATGTATGTTTTATGTATCAGACTCTTCAGAAAGATGTGCGCTACAAAATGAACTTATTTTTTGAAAAATCTTTACTTTTAATTTTTGACATTCTGATGCGCAGAGCAGTCTGAGTTATGGGGGTGGGGGGGTAGTATCCACGTGACCTGTGTTTACATTTAGTGATTTTTGTGTTTCCTCTTCGTTGACTGCTCTCACGTCACATGAAAACAAGACGGATTTCTGTGGCTGGGAGCTATCAAGTTAATTAAAATACATTCACATAAGTACAGAAGGCTAAAATGTGTTACTAGTTTCAGATTTTATTTTATTTCCACCTTTCTGACAGTCAAGCATTAATCGCCTTGCAGAACAATAAAGTTATTTTTGTCAGTTTGCAAAGAAATTTGGCTTTTATTAATCTTTCCTGCTGAGGCAGTCAATTTATCTGAAATTAAGTGTTTATCTCCAGAGTATTGGCTAATTTCATCTGTTCGCTGCGTTTCAAGAGCACGTTTTCATCTTCTAGCATGTATGGCATTATGCCATAATAAAGAACAAAACATGAGATAATACAGTACCGGTATTCCAAGAAAATTTACGTCCCGAAAACCACGTTGAAAGGTTCATATCAGGTCGAGGCCTACCTCATTGGGAATCTGGACATACGAATGTGCACTGTAAGGCGAACTATGCATTTTAGTATGGTTCACGAAATTCCGACGCTCTTGGAGTATTCTCTGATGTCATGCTTCTTTTATGACATAATGTAAGATCTTTTAATGTTTTACACGTACTAACTTGCGGGCTTCCTATGTCACCGTAGCTGCGCAAGCGCGGTGATGCCTCTTATCTGGCAACTGCTGAAATGAATCTATTTCTAACAGGTCGCGGGAAAATATTGCGAATTGTTGTCCGAAAAGTGTTATTTTCAAAGTAAATTTCCTTTCACGCAAGATGAACTATGTGCGAGAGTGTAGGATCAATTTATTAAATCACAGAGCGTTTGCTCTGTCTAAATTGACTCTTTGATGACAAGCCATTTAGAAGAATTTCGAGCCCAGAAGATCGGAGATTTATGTGGGTATCAAAAATTTTACTGGCGTATTTGTGTGACGTATCGTAAAGTGTAATATGTGCTAAACAGATCAACATTATATGTGAAAGCTTAGCTTCTCTTGTAGCTTATTAATCTTTGAGACAGATATTATATACGAAAGCTCTGCTTTTCTTGTAGCAACCATTAACGTTTCCTGTTGGTGAAATTCGAATTTATACTTTCGTGATACGAAAATATGAAGCGTACATGTTGGTGCACATCAAAGATCTTTCCAAAACGTGGATTTTCTCCCTGAGTTTCGTTTTCTAAAGTGCCGGGAAATTCTACGCTGCTGTATAAAACCACATCCCTTCAAAGGATAAGTTTTATAGTTCCAAGGGAAAGTATACTGTCATTTAACACGGAAAAAGTGTATTTTCACCCGGGAGAAATGTATTTTTATCTGGGAGATCCGGGAAAAATCCGGGGATGTTTTTTCCTTGTCCACGTATACACCCTGGACTAGGCAAGCTAACCTCGTATCCACGGAAAGAACCACAATCTACCCCCTAAAATCTGATCCCAACCTTATTATCCTATCTGCTGACAAAGGCTCCACCATTGTTTTGAACCGCGAGGACTATCTGGCAGAAGGAGTCTCTGCTGTAAGCTGTGACTCAACACCTCTGCTGTATGGTGAGTAGCAATCTATCATTTTCATAATATTGTTATCTAATCATATTATTACATGAATAATACTAAGTATTGTCATTGGCATAAACTAGAGTGTGTGCTAGAGAACATATTAAATATAAGGCATTTGTCTTTTGTGTAATAAAAATACTGCTGATGAAGGACAGTACCTGAAACTAATCCAGTAAAAGAAAATACTAGCAATGAGCAGCTTATATCAAACAATTAATTTACATTACTGGACTGCTAGTAGTAGCCAATGTTCAGTCATACAATTAAGTATTTCGTGGCTGGTATTTACATCCTTGGCAAGTTTTGTGTGAAGGGCATCAGGCCTTGCTCCAGGGCGTATTTCTCCGATACTATGACTTCATCAAGATTCAGTCATGATATGCTATCATGTAGAGAGAGACCATAGGAATTCAAAAGCACAATAACAACTTTTAACAGAAAAGGAGGGGATTGAAACTACGCAATTTGTGAACCTTAGTGCTAAATACAGCAAACATTATCTGCTCTCCCTCCCCCATCCCCCCTCTCCCCCATCCCCCCTCTCCCCCTTCCCCCCTCCTCCCCTCCCACCCCCTACAGGCTCCATAACACACATTGGACTGTGCAATCTTGGGCAATGGTCTGATGATCTCATGAAAGGACCATTGGATGGACACATACAAATAGTTTGGCTTGCTGAGCTTGTTTGAAGTTGTTACTAATTTTGGAGTCATTGCCTCTTAGGATATCTCTGGCATTAGAAGATGAAACATTGGGCAGAACAATATGCTGTGGCCCATGGCCTTATGCCCAGTGTGTCGTCCCATACTGAACTCGCCAATCTGCCTTGGTGTCCACTGTCTCTTTCTCAGTGGAGAGCAGAGGGTGAAGGCTTCTCGTGTAGTGATGACACCGACTGTGGATGAACAGGAGTCCAATCCATGTAAATGTGGGACCTGGGGCTAACAGTGACAACAATTGGTGCGAATAATGCTGCTAGTGAGAACTCCCCCGCCTAAAGAGGGATTTGGTGGCAGTGATGAACACCCTCTAGGCTGCCACTGGGTTGACTCTGTGCAGCAGTAACTGTGGCCCTAACCCAGCCTGGGCTTCAGCTAAAAGTCTGCATATAGAAACAGGCTTTGACAGCAATGTTCTTGCGGTTCTATTAGTATTGGTGTGACTATGTCAAGAAACTGAGCAGCATCCTTGTCCATGGAAACATTCATGGACTGCAACTGGCACTGATGGCGAAACAAAGCAGCCACTTATGCTGAGTGCTGGAGTGTTCAAAAAATATGGTGAAGTCGACTGACACGTTTGGAAGCTGTTGTCTTCGAGGAGGCCTTCAATAGCATCGACCTCCCCCAATGTAAAAATAGTATTCTGTGCTACAGAGAACATCATCTTCTGCACATTAAGTATACATCCCCTATAATTATCCGTACTTCAGGGGCTAAGTAAACATTCAGCAATCCCTATGGTTCTGTTTGCTTGGGCCAAACAGAAGACATTCGCCATGGTACTGCTTTCTAGAAAGCACATTGCTGGTAGGATTATAACCCTGCACCAGGGGCTCAATATCACTTATCAGTTATCAACCATCAGTATGCTGGTGCTCCACCAACTTCTTTTAAATAACATCCCGACAACATTTTGGTGCATGGAACTGAATACGGTGTCATTCTTAGTATGGAGCTGAGGACGGTGGACATGGAATGCAACCTATAGTTTCAGGAAAATTACACCCAAAGACAGGGGCTCTTAGTGGAGAGACACTTACTTGGACAGGCTGTGCTGTACCTAAAAGGACACTCCTAACAAAATCTGATCATGCTGGTTTCTCTTTCAACCAATGATACGATAATAAAAAACTTATGATTGCATGGCACCTGTCCTCATCCCACTGGAAACAAATGACTTCCATGGAATCAAAAACTTATGAAATGACCATGACGAGAAAATCAGAGAAATTAGAGCTCTTATGGACTTTACCAACAATTATTGTTCCCATGCAACATTTGCAAATAAAGCAGGGATGGGGCCAGAAGTATGCTCCTCAACACACCGAGAGGTGGCTCAGAGAATAGAGGTAGATATATGATGTTTTTGAGAAAAGTACTGAGACTGATTTTTATCAACCAAAGTTTTTATTTATTTATTTTTCAGACAATAATATTGTCCACTTCAAAGTAGTTCTCTTCAGCAGCTGTACGTTGGCGAAGTTGTTGTTCCCAGTCTTGGCGGCAGTGCTGAACAGCTTCAACTGGTAGGGCCTTTAACATGTCAATCACATGATTTTGAATATTCTCCTGGGACACAGAATAACAGTCTTTTAAACGTTTTTTCAAAGAAAAAAAGTCACAAGGACTCTGATTCAGAGGAATAGGAGGGCTGTGGAACAACAGGAATGCCTTTTGAGTTCAAAAATTCCCTGATGGAAATGGCTTTGTGAGTGGGGCGTTTCATGATGCAACTTGCCTGCAATGTGCAAAGTGCCGTCAATATTTGATGTAAAGTGAAAGTGTTTAACAGGTCACCCATCATCCTTATTGGTAAACATTGGTCTGATATCACAAGAGCATGTACACATTTGATGTTTTCTTCGGTTTTCGAAGTGTAAAGATTCATCTTCAATGTGCTCTCGGCCTTCCAAAACCGAAAAACTTTTTGTGCTCTAGATAAAGAATGTTCCCCATAGGCCTGTTTCACATTTTCAAAGCTCACAGTTGTGGATTCCCAAAGTTTAACACAAAAGTTGAGGGCTTAACATTGCTCTAAATTCTGCTGTTCCATTTTCTTAACATACAACAAGAACACATCTTCACTGGCGGCACTTTCAAAAATCACATGATGGCTGTACGTAGATGAAACACCACTTTCAAAAATCACATGATGGCTGTACATAGATGAAACATGGACTGGCTTCTGGAAGCGAGGAACACACTGGCGTACACAAGTAGAACAACACAATGTTGCCAGATAGTTTGCAGTGTTGTCAGTCTCATTATTTTTCTCACACACATTGTTTATGTAACCTATCCTTTCAGACACACAAAAAGGTTATGATTGGAACTCCTATTTAGTTTTGCAAACTAGTTCCTCCGCTGTACAGCCAATCATTATCTCCAACTGTGATCAATACGAAAACATCTACTGGGTGTACAAGTAAGACTTCATTGTTAATATTTACTGTTTCCTTTTTGCTGTGTAAAGTATTTATTATCATAATTGTACTATGTAGACACAACACACCTATAAAGTTGCCCTCATATTGCCATGGAATATAACTAGTTTCACATGCATGGAGAATGTGTAACTATTAGCTCAGAGAAGGCCATTATGCATATGTTTCATTTATTTATTAGCGTTTTTATGTACTTCTACACTACAAGCTACTGTAGTCAGTTTTTAACATTTGTTGTTATTATTAAGATTCACAGTACAATCCTTCTATTATCATTTACTGTACAGTTCTGAAACAAATCACCTCATTGCACTACTTAACTATTTTTGAGATTAAATGAAAAGTCAGTGATGTAGGAAATGACAAGAGAGAGGGAAAGGAGATATTAAAAATGAGATTGTGGCATGCAGTTGAGAGAAAGGCAAATGCATACCTGATTACAAAAATATGTAACATAATAAGAGGTGGCTGCCAGTGGAAGTTAAAAAAAGAAATTAGCAGTAATTGTTCGTATGGAAGGCAGTCCACCAGTCACATTTGACGATTCCTTCTATGGAACACTGCAGCAACCCCAGCAGTTGGCGTCAATCTTGGAAAATGTGGCTTCCTTCATTTTGGCAGAAATGAGGCAGTGCTCCCAATATAGCCCGGGAACATCATGTGTTCCATGCCATATGTTGACATCAGTCATAATTTCTTAACCTTTTCTCCTTTGGTGCCATGTTTTCAGCAGACACAGTGTTGTTAGTCATTTCTTAGCTTCATGCTCTCTTCTCTAAAGACCTGTTATTTTTATAGAGCTCCTTGTGTGTATCCGACAGTGTGTTCAGAATATTCATGCTTTTCTGTCACATATTTAATTCTAAGTACTACAACCTCTAAAACTGCATCAACTGTGAGCATTAGTTGAGACACTATCATTACATTTACATCTTCATACATATTCTGCAAACCCCTGTGAACAGCATTGCAGAGAGTTCTTTGCATGGCATCACGTACTGACATTTCATCCCTTTCCAGTTGCGTATGGAGCCTGGGAAAAATGACTGCTTAAATGTCTCTGTGCATCCTGCAATTATTCTGAGTTTCCCCACCCATCTTCAAGGGTCTGCCAAGTCAGGTTTTTCAACACACGAAGGGGGCTTGAAAAGTTCTCGGAGCGGAATAGAAAAAAAGTACTTACATCACTGAAACTTTTTTATTTTTCAATGTAGTCTCCTTGTACGAGGGCAGTTCAATAAGTAATGCAACACATTTTTTTCTGAAACAGGGGTTGTTTTATTCAGCATTGAAATACACCAGGTTATTCCCCAATCTTTTAGCTACACAACACTTTTTTTAACGTAATCTCCATTCAATGCTACGGCCTTACGCCACCTTGAAATGAGGGCCTGTATGCCTGCACGGTACCATTCCACTGGTCGATGTCGGAGCCAACGTCTTACTGCATCAATAACTTCTTCATCATCCACGTAGTGCCTCCCATGGATTGCGTCCTTCATTGGGCCAAACATATGGAAATCCGATGGTGCGAGATCGGGGCTGTAGGGTGCATGAGGAAGAACAGTCCACTGAAGTTTTGTGAGCTCCTCTCGGGTGTGAAGACTTGTGTGAGGTCTTGCGTTGTCATGAAGAAGGAGAAGTTCGTTCAGATTTTTGTGCCTACGAACACGCTGAAGTCGTTTCTTCAATATCTGAAGAGTAGCACAATACACTTCAGAGTTGATCGTTTGACCATGGGGAAGGACATCGAACAGAATAACCCCTTCAGCGTCCCAGAAGACTGTAACCATGACTTTACCGGCTGAGGGTATGGCTTTAAACTTTTTCTTGGTAGGGGAGTGGGTGTGGCGCCACTCCATTGATTGCCGTTTTGTTTCAGGTTCGAAGTGATGAACCCATGCTTCATCGCCTGTAACAATCTTTGACAAGAAATTGTCACCCTCAGCCACATGACGAGCAAGCAATTCCGCACAGATGGTTCTCCTTTGCTCTTTATAGTGTTCGGTTAGACAACGAGGGACCCAGCGGGAACAAACCTTTGAATATCCCAACTGGTGAACAATTGTGACAGCACTACCAACAGAGATGTCAAGTTGAGCACTGAGTTGTTTGATGGTGATCCGTCGATCATCTCGAACGAGTGTGTTCGCACGCTCCGCCATTGCAGGAGTCACAGCTGTGCACGGCCGGCCCGCACGCGGGAGATCAGACAGTCTTGCTTGACCTTGCGGCGATGATGACACACGCTTTGCCCAAAGGCTCACCGTGCTTTTGTCCACTGCCAGATCACCGTAGACATTCTGCAAGCGCCTATGAATATCTGAGATGCCCTGGTTTTCCGCCAAAAGAAACTCGATCACTGCCCGTTGTTTGCAACGCACATCCGTTACAGACGCCATTTTAACAGCTCCGTACAGCGCTGCCACCTGTCGGAAGTCAATGAAACTATACGAGACGAAGCAGGAATGTTTGAAAATATTCCACAAGAAATTTCCGGTTTTTTCAACCAAAATTGCCCGAGAAAAAAAAGTGTTGCATTACTTATTGAACTGCCCTCGTAGATTAATGCACTTGGTCCAACGACGTTCCAGTGCCTTGATCCCATCTCAAAAATGAGTTTCTTCCAGGCCTTCCAAATAATTGTCAACTCCAGCTATCAATTCTTCATTTGAAATGAATCTTCATCCACCAAGAAAAATTTTCAGTGTTGGGAAGAGATGGAAGTCTGACAGAGCCATATCAGGTGAATAATGCAGGGTGGCAACAATTCACACCTTAGTTTGTGTAATTTTGCCATGGCGACGGCACTTGTGTGCAGGCGTCTGTTAAGAGTTGGGGCACCCATCTCGCAGATAAATTTTTCATTTCTATTTCTTCAGTTAAAATGTGATATATCCTTTCAGATGACATCTGACAAGTGTGAGCAATTTCATGCACTTTCAATCGGTGAGCCTCCATGAACATTTTGTGCACTTTTGCAATGATTTCTGTAGTAGTGACTCATCTTGGCCGACCACAGCACGGATCATTATGTAAGCTCTCCTGATCAACATTAAATTCATTTGTCCACTCGGCAACAGTTGAATATGAAGGAACAAAGGTGAAATCCTCGCATGAACAAAGTAAGGAACAGATAGATCACTACTTAGCATCAGCATGACACCTTAAGTTGCAAACAGGCACAATTTAAAGAGAGTTACACGTCAGCTTTTGTCACAAAAAGAAGAAGAGCACACACACAATTAATTCACAAGAGCAAGCACACTTCATGCGTACATGATCGCCATCTCCAGCTATTCAGACCAGAGCTGGTGCAGATGGCAAGTCATGTGGGCATGAGGTGTGCTGGCTTGTGTGAATGAGTGGTATGCACTTCTCTTGCTTTTTCTGATGAAGACTGTGGCTGAAGGCTGATGTGTAAGTGTGTTTTAATTGTGCCTGTCTGCGACTTAACGTGTTATCTTCACAATAAGTAGCAATCTACCTTTTCCTAACAATTTTGATATTCCAAACAAAAGTTTCCATTGTTTGTTTAACCTTTCCCATGAATCAAACGAACCTGTGACAATACAAGTCACACTTTTTTGCATAATTCAGTTTCTTCTGTTGGTCATTTTTGTTGTGGGTCCAACAAATTTGAGTGGTATTGTAAGATGGGATACACCAAAGATTTAGAAGCAGTCTCGTTTGTAGACGGTAACCTGCCAGTGGAACAAGATCTTCCACTTGCCTTATCTACGATTGAGACCATGTGATCATCCAGTTTCATATCATATCAATGTAAATTTTTACCCCCAGACATTTTTTGAGTCAACTGATTCTAATTGTGATTCATTGATACCATAGTTATAGGATATTACCTTTTTTGTTTAGTGAAATGCATAACTTTACACTACTGTATACTTAAAGCAAATTGCCAGTCTTTTAACCACTTCAGAATTTTATTAAGATCTGGTTGAATATTTCTGTAGCTTTTTTCAGACAATACTTTGTTATAGGTAACTGCATCATCTGTGTATAGTCAGTAGTTGCTATTAATATTATATGCGGAGTCATTCATATACAATATGAGCAACAAGCATCCAACACATTTCCATGGTGCACACCTGAAGTTACTTCTACTTTTGTCGATGATTCTTCATCCAAGATAAGATGCCTCAGGCTGCTTATCAAGAATTCCTCATGCCAATCACAAATTGTGTTTGATACATCTATCACTTTTGTTAATAATTGTTGTCATGCTTTTCGAAAGTCAAGAAATACACCATGTACCTGAGTAAAAAATTCTCAGATTTCCAGCTGCATCAACAAGTGGTATGACTACCAGAGGGCTGCTGGTACGTCCCTTTTGTTCACTAGCTGCCGGCTGTGATGTCCTGGTGCCCACAACATTGCCATATAAGGGCATATGTTGACATGGCATTCAATGTGCCTGCTTTAACTGCACAATTGTTGGATCCCACGCTGTGCTAAGGTGCAGGCCACTGTCTCTATTTAGAGTGTTATCAGTGATTTTTGTTGCAATGGCTTCTTTAATTACACAGCCCCAGAAGCCAATTGTGTGAGCCATGATGGATGGTTCGTCAGTTTCAAGCGTTGTTCATTTTCTAAATCATGCTCACCTAAAGCAGATTTCTCAGGGTAGCATAGGCGATAAAATCTCTTGTGCTCCTACCTTTTTGGAACACCTCAACGGCATTGACAGTAACATCCAGTCTACCATGGAGGTAGAAAAAGATGATGCGTTGCCCTTCCTCGACATCCTCGTCTGCCGCAAATGAAATGTCTACCGTAAATGAAACGGATGCTTCAGCCACAGCATCTATAGAAAGCCCACCCACACTGATTTGTACTTGCACGCCGTCAGCCATCATCACCTGACACAGAAGCACACTGTTTTATGAACATTGGTGCATCATACAAGAATGATATCAGATGCTGATAACCTGCCCCATGAGCTGAGCTACCAACAAAAGGTCTTCAGGAACAACAGCTGTAATTGTCCATCAAATAAATGAAGTGATGTCAAACAAGATTTAAAACAAGACCACCGACGAGAAACTGTAAAAGAATCTCGCATTCTTGCCATTCTGTGGCTCCATGGCGGGCAAGGTAATAAGCCGCCTGCTGAAATTAAATAAGATTAAATCCATGTTCAGGCCTCCAACAAGAATCCGCCAGTTACTGAGACCAGTTAAAAATGCAACAGGTATCGGAACACCAGGGGTGTACAAGATACCTTGTGAGTGTGACCAGACTGTGTTGGACAAACAGTACATACTGTGGAACAATGCAGGAAGGAGCATGAAATGTTTTACTGCCTTTGCTACCTCAAGAAATCTGCTTTAGCAAATGGACACCAGATAAAATTTGATGAAACATCCGTTGTGGCTCACACAACTGCTTCTGGGATTGTGTAATTAAAGAAGCCATTGAAATAAAAATCACTGATAACACCCTAAATAGAGACTGTGGCCTGCAGTAATTGCTTAGCAATTGCACCGTTGAAGTGGGTGGATCAAATGCCAAGCCAAAGTATGCCCGAATATGGCGATGCTGCAGGCACCAGTGATGTCACAACCAGCAGCTAGTGTATATATGGGGCATACCAGCAGCCCATTGGCAGTCATACCAGTTGACAATGACCAAGGAGTGCTTGACTGAAAGTTGGTGAAATTTTAATCAGTTGACGCAGCTGGAAACTGGAGAAGTTTCCATTTGATGTTACAGCCATGAGACTCTACATTCTTACATTACGTTCCTCTGTTGCTATTGTGGTCTTCAGTCCAGAGACTGGTTTGATGCAGCTCTCCATGCACATACAGTAAAGCTGCATGCCTTCCGGAAAAATTACGGCTGTAGTTTCCCCTTGCTTTCAGCCGTTTGCAGTACCAGCATAGCAAGGCCGTTTCGGTTAATGTTACAAGGCCAGATCAGTCAGTCATCCAGACTGTTGCCCCTGCAACTACTGAAAAGGCTGCTGCCCCTCTTCAGAAACCACATGTTTGTCTGGCCTCTCAACAGATACCCCTCCATTGTGGTTGCACCTACGGTATGGCTATCTGTATCGCTGAGGCACACAAGCCTCCCCACCAACGGCAAGGTCCATGGTTCTTGGGAGGGGGGGGGGGGGGGGGAGGATGTTCTTCTATGGAGAGAAATTGCAGTGCAGCATTAAATATCTGGTTAAGCTCCATGCCAAGAAAGCTAATTTATTGACTTTGATAGCTGCTGTGACAAGATTATTTGATGATTTGCTATGGTAACCATTATATCAACACAGTTGCCTCCAGAAGGGTATTTCGTGTGCTAGTTTCACACTACTACGATAAAGAATACGCAGCACCAGGTAACAGCTGGATTCATCTGCATCTGTCAAGGACACTCCAAGTCGAAGTCACTTTGAGGCAGTATGCAGATATTGCATTATGCTAACTCAGAATTGTACACAGAATCCTGTACACAATATCTGACTTTAATCTCTTGCCCCTGTTGAAGAATCAAGCCAGGTGAGGACACGCGCCCCACATATAATACGAATCAATTCAATAAAAATACAAAAATAATCCCACAAAAGAATGACTGGGTTGTGGGAACTGGTGGTCAATTTTAACTGAAAGTCAGAAATACTGAGTAGAATGACACAAATTTTTATTACCATTGGGTTTTTACATTAACATCTAAAAATGCATGGTGAGGTGACACCTGCTAATTAATTATGACACAGTTTGCATAAATAAAAATGACAACTATCACAAAGTACTATTTTTTATCAGTTTTTAATACTGATTGGCAGCTCTCCTGTTACTGGTAGAGTGCAAAGATTCTAGTTGGTTTACCTATCAGCATGAAGGTTATTGACATACAGAAGCAAGCTGCACTTTGAGCACACACTGCACTTCATATGTGGCCTACAACTAGCCCTTCTGTACCTATTTCGGAAAGAGCGATTTGAATGCAGCCTGAGCTGCCGACATTTACCGTGTGATGTACTCTGCAATGTTGATACCACAGCAGGCAGCCCTCTCATGGTGTGGGGATGTGGATCAGCATCTTGTTGCAGCTGCGAGTGCCCCATGCAGTCGTGCATGTGCAAAATTAATAACTGGGTTGCCAGACAAGATATAAAACTTCATCACTCTGTTGCACAGACCAGAACAAAAGTGACTACTCTTCGAAGCCAACACGCAAGTTCTTAATTTCTGTAGCTATCACATGGACTTTGTGCTCCTTGCCAGGGCCCATCCAGTAGTAACAATTTTCTTATGAACTACCCTCTCCCTGTCATTTCTGGCTGTCTGGATTCCCAGCAGCTGCCCGGTCAGCGTTGGTTTTGGGAGGCATTCATTCTCTGAGTCACTGGCCCGAGTGCCACAACAGTGCCGTTTTCAGAATTCACAGAAGGTCCCTTTGCTGTCTGATGACGGTAGTCATTTTCTGGTGTGGGCATCTGGTCGAGGTAAGACCAAAGGGATGCTTCCACACAGGATGCCATCTTGGGTGGCCTTATGTGGGTGTTATAAAGTTCTTCATAATACATGAGTTTTACTTCAATGCACCTTGTGCTCATTGTGCATTTAATAGGCCTGTGATAGCTATGATTATGCATGTGGAACCATTAACTTGATCTCCAAACTTTGCTGGTTGCCATGGCAACCCTCAGTTTAGTAATAAAAATGCAAGTTGGAAGATAATGTGGGCCTTGCACTAGACAAAAAATACTTGCCAGTCCCGAACAACAGAGCAATACAAAAATGAGTGGGGTGCCAACCCACGTATCGTGACAGCATAAACATATCCTAAATAATATACACCAAATAAATACTTAACTAAAGACTAGAGGTACTACGCATAAATGTGTTTCAGTTGCAGTTTAAATATCATTGTGGCAGTGGAGACAATGACATCTTTTGTGAACTTAGACAGACTAAACATGTCCAGAATTGATGCTACATAGAAATGTATTACTATTGCAGAGGTACAAATGGTTTGTGAAACAAGTGAAGAGAGAAGAAAATAGAAAAAAAAATGTGAACATACAATACGAACATTTGCGTCCAGAAGTACATGAGAACAGTTAGTATAAGTAGAATCACAGTAATGAGGAACATGTGTACTTAATAATACATGATTGTGGAAAAGAATATGAAATAGTCTTAATGAGTATGACCAATTAATAATAATCTCTTGAAAAAAAGTAGTACATGTCTGTTGACGGACACAAGCACTAAAAGTCGATGAAGGATTGTTTCACTGTGTTTTTGTTCCCTTATCATTCAAAGATTGGCACCACATAGCTTCAACACTTGCTTAGTGGTTCACACATGTGAGGTTGTGTTGTTGCACATGATTTATGGCAGGGGTGTGCTGGGTGTAGTGTCAGAGGGGCAATGGCATGGGGCAGTTGCTGGCTTTGGCATGGTGTGCACATCTCACTTACATCCACCATCTGGAGATGCTATAGCCACTTTCGAAGACCAGTTGGTAGGAGCCGGCTGGCCAGTTGAGCCATGTGTGCAGCCATGCGTCTGTCAGTGCATGCACAATGGCCTGAGCATCCTGTGACACCGGCTGTGCCCCAGTGCGGTGTATAGCTGGTTTTACCCACCGGTGGTTCATCAGTGGGGCAGTGGCTCATGGCGAGCCCCAAGGAATGGCTCTAAGCAGGTAGTCAATCAAAGCTGGTGCTGCATGTAGCTCTAAGGCTGCTCTCACACAGCAGAATGGTGGGTTCTTAGCAGGGCCGGCTTTCTTCCTTCATGCGGTGCCCATACTCTTTCAGCTTCCTGTGACTTTTGTGGAATCAGCTGTGGCAGCATGCAAGTTCTATGAATAAAATATCTCATATAATCCACAATCCTTTTCTAAATGACTTGTGCCCTTGTAATTTGTTATAAAGAGACAGAAGTTACATCTAGTTATCCTTAACATGCATTTTACAAAAGACAGTGTCTATAATAATGTGGACATGTGCAGACATCAAGTCAGAAAGATACTATTATTACTACTACATTAATATATGTAGTAGTGTATCATTACCATCAGGAACTTCAATTATTTACCAAAACTTATGGGTGAAATGAGAGTATTAGTAGAAGACAATACCTGAGTAAATTTAGACTACATACTCGTAATATATCGTCATCATCATGAAGATCAGTTATTTACAAAAACCCTCTGGCTTAAATGAGAAAGTTAGAACAGCACAATGTATGAAT
Organism: Schistocerca piceifrons; assembly: GCF_021461385.2. Taxonomy (NCBI): domain Eukaryota; kingdom Metazoa; phylum Arthropoda; class Insecta; order Orthoptera; family Acrididae; genus Schistocerca; species Schistocerca piceifrons. The sequence goes on along the minus strand of NC_060140.1, from coordinate 582,605,537 downwards.
AAATTTAGGTTACATACTCATATCATCATCATCATCATCATCATCATCATCATAAAGAGCAATTATTTACAAAAACCCTATGTATTAAACGATAATATTAGAACAATATATGAATTAATTTGGAGTATGTACTCTTGACATCAGTGGTGACAGAAAGATGAGAAAAGAACTTATGCTGGGAAGCTGGTATAGGACATTTGTATTGTGACTGTGCAGAAATTCTTATGACAGTGTGATTATGTCCAAAGCGATGGAAGAAACGTGATCAACAGGAAGTGGCTGGTCCACTGAATTAATAAACATGCAACTTTGACATTGAATTAGGCATGCCCTTCCTTAAAGTAAAATACAAGCTTATCTTAGTAGGCAGAGAGTAATTCTAACATGATGGTGCTTATTGTAGGACACCTGTAGTAATCTTATCATGCAAATTATGGCTAAAGTTAACTATTGATAAGAATAAAGGAGTGAGTGTCCTGTTGTCCCAAATCCATCTTGGAACCAGATGACACTCCACAGTAAAAGGCCAGTGGAAGGAGAAAGTGTTCTCACCAGTCTGGGCAAATGTGGTGCCATCATTTTCTTCCTGTATTGTGTAAGAAGTTGACAATCTGAAATTTGCAGATGGGCATTAGTAATTGTGCAACTAGAAACAGGTTACCAACAATTCTAATGAATGCAGTTAATTAGCTTATTGTGAGACTAGTTATTGTGCTTCTGAGTGAATATCATGGGGAAATGTGCTTAAGGCAATTTGTGTAGAATTGGTATCAGCCACAGTCTGTTATTGTCAAACAAGTGATGAGTTTTGAAGAACAGCACTCCACCCATATGCAACATGTGCTTGGAGTGCTGCCAGAGCAGAGACAATTAGTGGACAGGGCGTGGCTCTCCGCATAGCAGCTAGGCCATCAGCACTATAGCAGACTGTGTGTACTTCAGTCATGGGGGTCATTGGTAAAGATGCGCCAGCACAATTCCAAAGTAATACAAAAAAGTGTCAGTTCCCGATGCTATGTGCATATGGAGAAACTGTTCAGTAGCTCCATAGACACAAACCTGGTACCAGTAGGAATTAGCCAACCTTCTGCACGTATTTTTCTACGTCATATTTCCCTGTTTCATTGCCTGAATACATGGTGATTCCACAGTGTTCGTGAGAATTACGTACCGAACAAGGTATGAAATTATTGCCAACGTACATTAATTATGAGCAGTAAGTGCTGTAACTGTCCTACTGCCTGTGGCAACTCGCCCAGTGATAGAGTTTGGTGTTCAATCCATATTCAAACTAACCGGAGCTAACAACAGCAAGTGACTGGATAAGAACATAAAACCTTAAACTCCTAGCAACATTGAAAGAAAGAGAAAGAAAAATCAAGAGTAAAAATGCATGAATCTTGTCTAAAAATAATTCTGAAATTACTGAAAAATTGGAATCTAACGTACTGTGTACTCAGAGAGGAAAGACGTCAAGCCAGATGTGTTACAATTTTTGTGGTGCAAGCAATGGACACTGTTCATTTCCTAAAATGCTTCACATGGGAGACATGATGTAGTCCTATTGACTTGTGGGACTTGATGTATTCCAGTTCCAGGGAGGAAAGTTGACAATTTTTCTAATCAGATCTACAGGTTGTTTATTCTCGAGGACCTGAACAGGGGCAAGATCGGTAATGCCAGGTGGTGTTTCATTAATCACCTCCTGGAAATCCGTAAGCATACATCCCAGGTTGCATGCTGTTTTGTGCAATTTGTTCAACATAGATTCCCCAGATCCTCCATAAAGCATTCAGAAGGGTTTGAACTCAGGTGATGTGATAATATGTGGACTGGCTTTACCTTGTGTTTGAGCAACGTTTCCTTCCATAGGTAGGAATGGAACGGTGAACCATTGTCTGTAATCAATTTTCTACATGACCTACTTGAGCCAAGAAATCCCATTGTAACACATTTGACACGATTACTGCCATAACGTGTTTCAGTTGTGTCAGAGTGACGAATTTAAAAGTCAGCTCCAGAAATATCAGTATGTGGCAGTACTCTCTTTTGGTGCAAAGGAGGAATCCCATGAGGTCTGCTGTGGATGTGTGTTTTAAGTTTATTTTGGGTACTTGGATACAAAGGTGTGTGCAGGCTCTTGGTAATATGTCCGGATTTCTGGTATGATTTGCATACTGGAAGTATGCCTCTAATCTGCCTCTCAATGTCATTGAAATGAAGAAGGGTTCTCAGCTTAAGAAAGCACTTCCTTGCTCCAAAGTGGCCATAGCTGAGGTGGGTGTACCAAATGACTTGATCAACTAGCTGTTCGGGAATGCACAGCATCCATGTTGCATTATCAGTGCACCCATGGTGGAAAAGAATTCCTTTCCTCAGTAGCTAGTACTAGCGCACTTCTGCCTCTCATGTATCTTCGTACTTTTTTCAAGGTAGCCATCCTGATGGCAGCGGATGTCTTTCACTTTCGCTATTACCTTTTCCTCATATACACAACTGGCCATTAAAATTGCTACACCACAAAGACAACGTGCTACAGACGCGAAATTTAACCGACAGAAAGAAGCTGCTGTGATATGCAAATGATAAGCTTTTCAGAGCATTCACGCGAGGTTGGCTCTGGTGGCGACACCTACAACGTGCTGACATGAGCAAAGTTTCCAACCGATTTCTCATACACAAACAGCACTTGACTGGTGTTGCCTGGTGAAACGTTGTTGTGATGCCTCGTGTAAGGAGGAGAAATGCGTACCATCACGTATCAGACTTTGAATAAGGTCGGATTGTATCATATCGCGATATTGCTGCTTGCGTTGGTCGAGATCCAATGACTATTAGCAGAATATGGAATCGGTGGGTTCAGAATGGTAATACGGAACGTCGTGCTGGATCCCAACGGCCTCGTATCACTAGCAGTCGAGATGACAGGCATCTTATCCGCATGGCTGTAATGGATAGTGCAACCATGTCTCAATCCCTGAGTTTAACAGATTGGTACGTTTGCAAGACAACAACCATCTGCACGAACAGTCTCGACGACGTTTGCAGCAGCATGGACTATCAGCTCGGAGAGCATGGCTGCGGTTACCCTTGACACTGCATCACAGACAGGAGCGCCTGCGATGGTGTACTCAATGACAAACTTGGGTGCACGAACGGCAGAATGTCATTTTTTCGGATGAATCTAGTTTCTGTTTACAGCATCATGATGGTCGCATCCGTGTTTGGCGACATCGTGGTGAACGCACATTGGAAGCATCTATTTGTCATCGCCATACTGGCGTATCACCCGGCGTGATGGTATGGGGTGCCATTGGTTACACGTCTCGGTCACTTCTTGTTCGCATTGACGGCACTTTGAACAGTGGACATTACATTTTAGATGTGTTACGACCCGTGGCTACCTTTCATTCGATCCCTACGAAACTCTACATTTCAGCAGGATAATGCACGACCGCATGTTGCAAGTCCTGTATGGGCCTTTCTGGATACAGAAAATGTTCGACTGCTGCCCTGGCCAGCACATTCTCCAGATCTCTCACCAATTGAAAACATCTGGTCAATGGTGGCCAAGCAACTGGCTCGTCACAATACACCTGTCACTATTCTTGATGAACTGTGGTATCGTGTTTAAGCTGCAAGGGCAGCTGTACCTGTATACGCCATCCAAGCTCTGTTTGACTCAATGCCCAGGTGTATCAAGGCCGTTATTACGGCCAGAGGTGGTTGTTCTGGGTACTGATTTCTCAGGAATTGTGCACCCAAATTGCGTGAAAATGCAATCACGTGTCGGTTCTAGTATAATATATTTGTCCAATGAATACCCGTTTATCATCTGCATTTCTTCTTGGTGTAGCAGTTTTAATGGCCAGTAGTGTACTATGTTCTTCGTGTAGTAGAGGCTAAAATGGCCCTCCTCAACATTATTTTTGATGGTTTCTTGTAAGCATATTGGGGACCAAGATAGGGCATCTGCTATTGTGTTGTCGCTTATTTTTATACGTACAATTTGAAAGGAGTACTCTTGTAACAGTAGCACCTATTGGAAAAGATGTCTGTGGGTGAGTTTTGCTGTCAGCAAAGAATCAAGTGCGTTGTGGTCTGTGTATGCTATTGTCTGCCTGCCGTAAAGGAAGTGTCAGAACTTTTAAAAAGACCACACCCGACGAGTGCCTCCAACTCTGTCACTGGCTATGCTCACTTTTTGTGAATACCCGACTCCCAAACACCATAGTCTTTCTGATTAATGTCCCATTCTCTTTACACTTCTGGAAAACCATAACAGCTAGACTTGTTAATAAACTGTCTATTATGACACAAAAGTATCGGCACGTTGATAATGCTTCTTTGAGCACTAAAAACTGACCCTGTGCATCCTGGGTCCATTGCCACGTGGTACTCTGCCCGTGAGGGTATTGAGGCATGGGCTGCCAAAGGAGGAAGTGTGCAGAAGTTTTCGGTAAAAAATTAAGATTCCTAAGAAGCCACACAACTGGCGCTTGTTTGTGGGACGTGGGAGTTGGGTAATTGCTGCAATCTTGTTGTGATTGGGAGAAATTCCGTCCCTAGTAATTACGTGCCCCAGGAAGTGCACTGGTGTAGTACCAAAACATGACTTTTCAATGTTCACAGTGACCTTGTGGTGTTTGAACACCGAAGTGGTTCTTGGAGCACAAAGTTACAGTCTTCCTGTGACGTTTCTGCTATCAAAAGGTCATCAGTGTATTTTGTAACTCTACCCTGGAGAAACTTACAGAGGATATTGTGTAGACCGCGAATGAATGCAGGTGACAAGATGTTAAGGCTGAAGCGAAGTGGTCGAAACTGATAGCACTTTCCAAAGGTTTAAAAGGCTGTATATTTCATGCATTCCGAGTGAGCTCTATTTGCCAGAAGCCGCTGCAGAGGTCGCTATATGTAAATATTGACACACCATGAAAGTTCTGCAGCAGTTCCTCAAATTCTTCTGGTCTATCAGTTTCGGTATCAGTAATTGTGTTTAACTGACATGAACCTAACACCAGCCTGATAGAACTGTACCTTCTCTCCACGTCTTTTATTGAGTTGTTGTAGGTGGAAGTGGTGGGTTCAATAGCTGCGTCGGCCAACGTACGTGCAATTTTGTTTGCCACTTTGTCCCGGTATATGTGCGGAATGATATATGGTACCAAGAAGAATTTGTTGTGAGGTTTTACCTCAAATTTGTACGTGAAGTTTTTAATAGTGCCCAGTTTAGGCAAGAAGGCTTCATTTTATCCGGAAGGATAGCGCGCAACTGTTCCCAGACCTGGCCGTATGTGTGCTGAGGTGTGTTCAGCTATTGTGTGATTACCTGGTGTAATACGGACGATTACTATTGTCTTTGCTGGACTTCTCGGAAGTCTGTGGTGTCAGTTCAGGTATGTCATCCATGTGGCACAGTTTTATGCTGTATGTGGACAGCTGTGATTTAATGGCCTGGTCTTCAAGTCAGATTGTGATTTTGTGATCTTTTCTTAGAGTAACAATACCTCTGCCTACGTATTATCAGGGTCAGGTGGTCACATAAGAAGTTCATTCCCTATGACCATTTGCAATGAGAGAGTAGATTCCACTAGGAAATTTGCTTCCATTTGACGCTGCTGACGGAGGACAGTCTGACAATCACACCTTTGATGTGTGATTTTTTCATGGCCAATGTGGGTCAAGCTTTGTCCATTTTACACAACCGAAAAGTGCTTTCTGAGATGGCAGTAATGTGGCTGCCGCTGTCGGCAATAGTGCGTGATTGAACAGAGCCAACTGTGATTGAGATGACAGTATGTATGGAAGGATTACTGTCCTCCTCCCCCTCACCTAGGAGCACATTCCATGTCTCCTATTGTCTCCTATTGTTGTTTGTTGTGTTGGGAATTACGGAATGGTCTCGCACACCTTTGGCATCATGGGTGGTTGTTGACGTTGTCAAAATTCACTATTTCGTTCAATGAAGCGCTGGCCGTTAGTATCGTTGTTCAGTTGTGGACTTTGTCGCTGGTCATGCCGATTTGTGTTTGTCCTGTCGTCTTGCTGACTATTGTGGTAACTACCGTTGTTATTGTGGTTACTGTTGTTGTTGTTGTTGTTGTTGTTGTACTTTAATTATTTTTTGAGTGGTTACCTTGCTGCCCATTGTTTCTGTGCGACTTAGTGTTATCCTGTCCGTTATGTTTGTTGCCTACACTTTTCTTGTGACAGTCAATCACCATGGCTACCTCTTGGGAGAGGTTCCGGAACATGTCAATATCTTGATGGCAATGCTCTACCAAGGCCTGTTGATAGGTGAAAGGCAGTTTCGATTTTTCCGTATTAGTGATTCTAGCATCTTAATGGGAGACTTGTATTGGCAAGTTTCTAGGTCGGAGCACATCATAATCTTGTTTTTTACTCATGATTGTTCTGCTGGTAGCCAGTACAGTGCCTCGGACTTTTCTATGAATGACGTGTATGAATCGCAGTACTCTGCTGTGTGATGCATCTTATCAGCAGCATTCCCATCCATTTACATGTACAATGGTGTATAACGGCCAGGGCATGGGGAATGCATTGTGGAACTGCCTTTGCTATGTGACTGGATGTAATAGACCATTCTCTTTGAATGTTGCGAATTTCCTAGTAGGTAGGAAGTCAAATCAACATCCACTGATGCATTCTGTAATTGTGCCTGTTGTTGGAAGTGTTTGTTTTCAAGCTGGCCGTGGTTGTGTGATGGCTATGACTTCCCACTGGAATAGTGCTGTCGCTGAAATTCACTTGTAGAGCATCTCGAGTATTTGCCATTGGCTGCAGTGAGGGAGCACTTGACAGTGTTTGTTGGGCTAGTTAGTGTTCACCGGTGCGAAAGTACACAGTGACAGTGGTGTATGATTAATTGCTGAGTCGTTGATGCACAGACTTTTGAGTGTTGTTCGTCTGTTCCAAGTCTTTGATCCTACGATCAATTAACTCAAATTTTTGCTTATTGTTTTCTTGATGCTTATTGTTTTCTTGATGAGTGTAGATTTGTTCAGAAATTTTCTGCTCTCCTGCAGAAAACCTGTTGTTAATTGCCTTAGATGTCATCGTGACTGTCAAAACTTCAAGTTCACTTTTTGTGTGCCAACAAGTGATGCTTTTCTAGTAGTGGCAGCATCCACTCTTGCTAGACAGTGACTCCTTTGGCAGAAGTGGCCTTTTGTTTTACTTCCGCACATAGTGTATCTATTTTTTGTATCTGTTTACGTAAGTATCGTTAACAGTGGCGATTTGGGCTTCTATGTTTCTGTCGGCATTTTGTAACTTATCAAATTAAGGCTGGAGTTCTGCTTCTACTGTATTACATTTTTGTGCTTTTTCTAACAGTTCCTGTTTGCATTTTCTTCACGTCTTCTGCCCGTTCTTGTTTGCACATTTCTTGGATGCATTTCCAGAATGCACTCCTTCTGTCATCGTCTGTGTCATGTTGTTCACTGAGCATGGATGGTGAATTTACTCACAATTTTGGTACGCTATGAACAACATGTGAGTGTTGCTCACTGATTTGTGCCAATTCATATTCAGTATTGTCAGTGACAGAGTTTGAAATATGCGACTGGACTTTCCTAATTATCATACTGTTGTGTTGTTGGGCTTGTACACCTAAGATTTGTACCTCCCCCTTGTTTGAATGACTGTGAGTGACATCGGTGGCACCATTTCGAAAAATCATACTGTTGTGCGACTGTACTGACTGTTGTGCGACTGTACTGACTGTGTATTGATTGACACTGATTCTGAAATCATGTCATCTATAAATTCTGTCTCGCTATTTAATGGCCTTCCCTATACTATCATTCTATTGAGTGTCTGTGATGTCTACTAGATTATTCTGACACAATAGGTTGGCATGGCTGCGCGTCATGCGTAACATTGGGACATTGTATCATGGATTATAATATGCAAATGACCCTAATGAAGTAATACTTTCACATTTAAACCGATCAACATCTTGTGAACAATGCTGGTGTGCTACCGCACTCACAGACGTGACACAGAGGTCACGAAAACCACCAGTTACTGTAGAAGGTAACACCTATTAGGTAAAAAATACGAAGGCTTTGTAAATATGCGCTAGCTGTGACCAAAATGCGGAACTTCTCATAGTCCACTACATGAATTTCTTTAACTGCTGACTAGTAGAGTGCTGATAAAAACAATTTTAATATTGGGAAGATGTATAAAACTGAGTATCTTGATATATCTAAAAAGAAAGATGATGAAACTTACCAAACAAAAGCGCTGGCAGGTCGATAGACACACAAACAAACACAAACATACACACAAAATTCTAGCTTTCGCAACCAATGGTTGCCTCGTCAGGAAAGAGGGAAGGAGAAGGAAAGACAAAAGGATATGGGTTTTAAGGGAGAGGGTAAGGAGTCATTCCAATCCCGGGAGCGGAAAGACTTACCTTAGGGGGAAAAAAGGACAGGTATACACTCGCACACACACACATATCCATCCACACATACCATACATATCTTGATATATTTACCTGAAGATAGCAATGTACTTGTCTAAAAGCAGGGTCGCCAATTATGTGACGCTTCCTCTGAGCTGATCTCATCGTGAGACGATATGCAGATTGTGCATTACGCTAACTCGGAATTGTACAAAGAATCCCCCTGACATGACTCCTATACGCAATATCTGACTTTTAATCTCTTGCCCCTGTTGAAGACTCACGCCAGGTGAGGACACAAGCCGCACATATAATAAGAATCAGTTTAATAAAAACACAAAAATAATCCCCCAGCCAAAAAATGACTGGATTGTGAGAACTGGCAGGTAATTTTAACTGAGAGCCAGAAATACAGAGCAGAATGAAACAAATTTTTATTAGTACTGGGTTTTTACATTAACATCTATAAAAGCATGGTGAAATGAAGCCGCCTGATTAATTATAGCACAGTAAGCTTAAATAAAAATGACAACTAAATCAAAAGTACTATTTTTTATCAGTTTTCAATACGGATTGGCACCTCTTCTATTACTGACAGAGTGCACAAGACTGTAGTTGGTTTACCTATCAACGTTAAGGTTATTGACATACAGAAGAAATCATCACTTTGAGCATAAACTGAACTTCAAATATCGTCCACACTAGCTCTTGTGTACCTACCTTGGCAAGAGCGATTTGAATATGGCCGGTGCTGCAGATATTTACTTTGTGATGTTCTCTGCAACGTCGAAACCACAGCACGTGGTCCCCTCGTGGTGTCTGGATGTGGAACAGCGCCTTGTTGCAACTGTGACTGCCCCATGCAGTTGCGTACGTGCTAAACTAAAGTCCGGGCTGAAATAGAAAACTTCACTATTACTCCATTGCACATACTGGAGAAAAAGCAACTTCTTCTTTTCAAAGCCAAAACACAATTTCTTGATTTCTGTAGCTATCAGAAGGACTTGGCTCTCTGCGCCAGGTCCTTTCCAGTAGTAACAATTTTCTTGTGAACTACCCTATCACTGTAATTCCCACTTGATGTCTGGATGCCCAGCGGCTGTCCAGTCAGTGTTGCTTTTGGGAGGTGCCCATTGTCTGAAGTCACTGGTCTGAGTGCCACACTGATGCCATATTCAGTATTCACGAAAGGTCCCTCTGCTGCATGGCAACGGTGCCGCCTATGTCTGGTACAAGCGTCCAGTGTAGGGTAAGATCAAACAGACACTTCCGCTCAGAAACACTGTGGAGCAATGCAGGAAGGACCATGAGATGTTTTATCGCATACTCTACCCAAAGAAATCTGCTTTAGGTAAGCATGCTTTAGAAAACAAACACCAGATAAAATTTGGCGACACATCCATTGTGGCTCACGCAGATGGTTTCTAGGATTGTATAATTAAAGAATCCATTGGGGGGGGGGGGGGGGAATCACAGATAAGACGGTGGCCTGCAGCTCAGCACAGCGTGGAATCCAACAATTGTGCAGTTAAAGTGGGTGCATTGAATGCCAAGTCAACGTATGCCCACATATGGCAATGCCATGGGCACCAGTGACATCACAGCCAGCAGCTGTTTTATCTGAGGGGTGTACCAGCAACCCAATGGCAGTCACACCACATGACACACATGACAATGACCGAGGAGTGCTTGGCTGAAAAGTGGAAAAATTTTAATCAGTTAACATGGCTGGAAACCCGAGAACGTTTTATTCAATGTTAGCGCCGCAAGACTCTACATTCTTACAGTGCATGTACCTGATTTCCTTGATCTGATCAACAGCTTTCAGGATGTCATTTGAGAAAAGTGCAGTTTGGTTTTGCCTGGTCAGTGTTTCAAAATCCGTACTCACTTGTGTGGAGGAAGTCATTCTCTTCAAGATATTTCATTATGTTTGAGTTCATATGTTTTAGGGTTCTGCAACAGGTGGATGTCAGTGAGATTGAGATTGGACACTAGGTTTGGGGATCACTTCTGTTGATCTTTTTGTAGATGGATGTGACCTGTGCTTTTTACCAATCACTGAACACAAATTTTTGTTTAAGAGATGTAGGTATATTATGGTAAAAGTGAGATCTAATTTGACCACAAATTATGCATAGAATTTGACAGGGATGCCATTGGGTATTAGAGCCTTATTTAATTTTAGCTGTTTCTCAATGCCACTGCCACTAATATCCTTGTCACCCATCTTTGCAGTGGTGTGAGAAGTAAATTGGGATGCTAAATTTGTATCTTTTTTTAGAAAAGGAACATTTTAAAATGGAGTTCAGTATTTATGATTTTGCTTTTCTGCCCTTGATTCCAGTTATTTTGTCATCCACAAGAGTTTGGATATTAACTTTGGTGTGACTTGCAGCCTTTACGTATGACTGGAATTTCTTTGGGTTCTGTGAGAACTTTTTGATAAGATTCTATTGAAATTTTGCAATGCATTTGTCATTGTGTCTTATATGAAATCTACAGGCATAATTAGGACATGGTCCATGGCACATCAGTATGTGGATTATCCTGTCTGATGAAATTAAACTACTCATTTTTGGATGTTCTTTAATGACTGGTAGGATGCTATCACTTTCCACTCTTTATGGGTACTCCCACAGATTCATCGCCATTCGTCTACCATGCATGCTTATGGCAGTCTACTAATTGTTTTGTCTACACCAGAGCTGCTGTAGTCTTTTGCTCTCTCTGAACTTGAAAATTTCTATTAACCCCTCAAATTAACTTTTTTTTTCAGATTATGTTCCAAAAAACAATATTTTTTATTAGTAAAAAACTTCCTATGATGAATAACATTACGTATAGACATACAAAGACAGCTTTTAAAACTCAAAATAATGAGTAACAAAATTTTGAAAACCACCAGTAATAAAATACAGAATATGCTTGTGCACTGGAACAACTAAACCTTGAAGTCATTTGTCATTTTTTAGTTTCTGTGTAGCTGTGAAATCTAACTATGTATTTCACAAGTTTCCTGTGAACATAAATCTTCGAGAAGCTGGCTATAGCACAATGGATGTATTTATCTCGTACCAATGGCGACTACTTGTCATTCAACTGATGAAATGTTGTCACTTTCAGTCTGTAATGAAATAATATCATGTTCTTCTTCACTTCCTGAGACACTAAATTAACTATTAGTGCTGAAAGAGAGATAAGAGGGGTTTTGTTTTTTTGAAGGCCTTTTAGTAAGTTGCCTGAGCATACTCTAGATTTTACGTTTCTGTACAAATAATAAAAACAAGAAAACTCGGGATTTTAAGTTAAGGGATTAACTGCAATGACCGGGGTTGCCACAAGTTCTGGAAATCAGAGAATTTCAAAAATATGAACAAAATCAGGGAAATTTGGAAAAAAACACTGAAAAAATCTTGTTTTCATCTCAGTATATGAAATGGTTTGTTCATGAGATGTCAAGCATCGTCATTGGCTTTCCTACTCCATCATTCTTACTGCTTCTCCCCTTCCTACCACTCCCCTCAGCTTGCAGTCAGCGCTGCCACCACTTCTTGCCGGTAGCCTAGTAGCTTCTGTTGAAATTCAGGGAGGCATGCATCACCTGAAGGAATCTCATGGTATCTTAAGGAGGTTGCCAGAAGTTGTCTCTTTGCTTCAAAAAATGTTGCAAATGTAGAATGAGGTACAGTACTTCTTGATCTGCCTTACACAGGTGTTAAAGTTTCTTTTCAGTTTCCACTTTTATAGGTGAGATAATCAATTTGGAGGTTATGTGAACTGTTCTTTCAGGCTGTTTGTTTTATTGATATGGTGTTATCTTATTAGTATTTATTTTGTGCACTTTTGTGAGTTTGGTACCCCAGGGAGTCTTAACATCTCTGCTTCCAAAATTATCTATGCTTACTGGCAAAACTGTACCTTTTTCCATTGCACTCATTCGGGATAAACTGCTCTTCGCATGCATCTGTTTACTGCCTAAAACTTTGTATCTTGTTAATGGATCCCCTAATATTATATCTCCTCTTAAAAAACCTTCATTTTCTCTATACCGTCTTATATTTTCTTTGATTTCTTTAACTTCTGTGCTGTGGTATGTGGTTGTTAGAACATGGCATTCGTTGTTAATTCCTTCCCACTCTTATTGTGGAAACGCTGCAAGAATGGTGGACATTTCCACCAATTGGGGCTTCTTGTGTTCAGAAGTTAACTATGCCTTGAAAATAGAGCAGGAAATCATTGCCAAAAATGGCATCGAAATTGTGGTCATGCTTTCAAATCACTTCAGATGTGAACTGGTACTTGCGTATGTCTATTTCCACTTCCAGTTTTTGCGAACCCATTAGGTAAATTACCTTTCTTCCCAATCCAGTTAGTCTACGAAGTGGAAATTTTAACTCTTGACAGTGAGTAGATTTAATGGACAAAACACTTACTTGTTGTCCTGTATCAATGCTAAAGTGAGTCCTGCCTCTCTGATTGGATTTGCTTTGTAGAAGTGAAATGAGGGGCAGTGGCAGAACTGCACACAGTTGCATTTCCTGTATTCATGCCCTTATGAGAATCTTGGAAACCTATTTGGTTAGCCGACTGATGCTGTAGAGACAGACAGTTTACCCTAGTGTCCAATCTTTTTACATCAGGCACATGCTGTTCGCCTTGTGACCTGGGCATTTGAAATGAGTGCGGTGCCTTTTGGAATGAATGCACATCTAGTGGGGGCTTAACCCGGTGGAATATTGTACAAATTGTTGGGACTCCTCATATAGAAACATGAGTCGTACAGCCTCCCTTAGTGTGCTGAGCAAAGCAGACTTCACCTCAGCACCTACGTGTGGGTCAGTCCTGCAAACAAATACATTTACAAAGCAGGCCTCTGCTTTGCTGAGTAGGCACTTATTCCTTTCGTTACTTTCCCTTATTACGTTTGTATGACTTGACAAATGCTTATTTGATTACTAAAGCGCTTTAAATCCTCTCCGGATTTTTGATGTAGGGTGGAAAGTTTATTGCTATAGTAGCTAACACTATGGTTATCTCTATATTTATCTGCCAGCCCTTTTACGAGGACCAAATGGCTTGGTATTTCTGAGCCCTTCCATGGAATTTGTGAGCAGAAGACACTCTTAACAACTTTAGGTTGACGACTCCTACCATCACTTTGCCACTCCATATGGATGGTTTCCCTACAATTGTTAAATTTTTTATGAAAATGTGGACATTTTTTTCCTGATTTACCTGCAAAGGTTGGAACCAGCATTGCAACATCAGTTTAAGGCCAGGATGGAACTGGTTGTGGGAACTCTGGAAATGGGGAAATGAAGCTAGCTGTGGGCGCAATACTGCTTTGTGGCATCGCATTTACTGATGTCTCATTAACTCGCCTTTGCAAATCTTCATTCTCCACCCAGAGATGATCCAACCTTGTCTGCATTGCAGGAACTGTCTCCAGCTGTCCCTAAGACCTGGTGGTGGACTTCCCTTTAAACTTTACACATCAAAACAAAAACAAAAAATTCGATGGCAGTTCTCTGTGATGTCTCTAATGGCATCAAATGCTGACAGCATCTTATCCCTAAAAGCAAAACTTGCGATATACATTTGTCGATTGATGAATGGCATTGCACCATCGGGCAGTAACATGACGATGGCACCCAACGCCAGTGTGGCACTCAGTCATCTTACTCATGACGTGACCCTGTGTGAAGGCAGTGGTGAGGTCAGATGGCCTCGTGCAGCTTCAGCAGTGGTGGCAGCTCTGGGAAGATTGCAATGGGCAGCTAGCACTGACTGCACTAAGCACTCATCTGTTACAACACAGCATGGAGCCAAAGGGACCTGCATAATGGTTTCACACCACCACTCATGGCTTAGCAATTTGTATGTGGCACCTCAAAGCCCCCCCCCCCCCCAAAAAAGGGGGGGGGGGGTGAATTCAACGTCCTGCTCCTGACGCCAGTTTTTACACCCCTTTACCCCTTCGGGGGTGTAGTCAGGATTAGAAAGTGGTGCGGGCTTGGAATTAATATATGGCCTTCAAGTTTAAAGAAACTATGTTAGTTTATTTGTTCATTGGGATTACATGACAAGGATTGTCAGGGGGTCAGAGAGGATAACTCCAGTAGCCCAAGACCCATCTCTGAGGAGGAGGAGGGTACTTGCCAAGAGAAAGGAATGGAGCCCTTTAGTGTCTGCTCTAGGTGGATGCTCAGAACAGAAGAGGGAGACATTTTTCGGTTGTGGCTCCAAGAGCCCTCAGTCTCACGAGTCTTCTGATCCTGCTGCGTGATTTGATTGGAAAGACTGCTTGACTGACATTGATTCGGCGTATTCCATCATTAACCAGTTGATTGTTTTTGCATCAGCTGAAAGGCGACGGACCAAAAGATGGACTCTTTATAAAAATAAAAATTACTCATGGTCTAGGCCTGGGGGCCACCTTGTACATTAAAGTGCAAGGCAACATATCTGCTGCACATGACTTGTTTGACTGAATACCCAAATGTGCCTGTGCAACAAGCACCTTTCAGCTGTAACTGATGTTGCCCTTATACTGAAAGTTCTAGTGAGTGGGCACGGAATGAAAGGACCAATCAATCAAATGTTGTATATCGCACTGTCATTGAAAGGTAGCATGTTGGTGTAACAGATACTTGTACAGAGAACCATTGTGATCTGTTTGCCAGTGTGAAGAGATGTGTTGCCATGCATTTTAGATTTGACATGGTTACTTTGACGTACTGAAGTGCGGGCTGAGTCCCTGAAACCTGGTAGTTTAAAATCTTCAGTCATAAAATGACTGTACAGCTGCAGCAGATGTTTTAATCATGATATTTTTAAAGGCATTATCACCTTGCTGATAAGAGGCTTCATCGGGGAGAGGTTAAATGTAGTTTAACTGTCTATATTAACAAAACACATCACACATCTGATATCTTCCTCTATGGAGCTCTGTTACCATAACGATTTACCACATCCTAACCTGTCAGCTGAGTGTTGTGTACTGCATCGTGGCTCTGAGTATGGAGAGATGGAGAAGATTTCAGATGGAAGGAACATAACAGAAATAGAAATGCACTATTTGCTACATAGAAGAGTTATAGCAAAAGTTTTAGTAAATCCAAGTGTTCAGTATCCTGACATTTAACTCAGGATACGACCAGTGGCAGCTCCCCGTAGCAGAAGATCCAGTCATTATACTGCATTTCCATATGGAAAGCTGTATCAAGTACAGAGTATTATCATTAAAATAAGTAAATAAAGCTGTCATCATTCTGAAGATAGGTTTGAACATCGGAGTGCTTTACTAGACATAGTACTGTTGGAGACAGTATGCTGTTGACTTTCTCTGACCTTCAAACTGACTTACCTACCGAGTTATAGGTGTAATGGTAAAGTGCCAGTCTATGGATCCAAAGGTCTTGAGTTTGATCCTAATTCAGTCCTAGGATTTTTATCTTTCTTTTATCATCATCTTTCACCTCAGGCAGTGTTTGTTGATGTGAAAAATGCCAAGTTAAAACACGATTCAGAGTCCATACAAAATTTGAATGCCTGTAGCTTCATTCTCTTTGCTGCACTCTTCTACATAATCTCTTAAACCTTCCAGTTGCTCTTTCTACTTTTAGGCTGACATGCAGTACAACTTTTCTTGAATTTCTTGTGGTGTTCTTTTTAGATGTCGATTTTCCTGTTCCCACTGTCAAAATTTAATACTCTTGCCCCATATGTGGTTCATGACTGTGATTCCATTAATGTAAAGTTTTTGAATTTTAAAAATTATGGGGAGACAGTATGGCTGCCCAGCAATTCTCTTCAGGAAGTGAAATTCCAGTATTTCCAATAGGTATTTAAAATTAAAGAAAATCGTTTGTAGCTTTCAGAAATGTTGTATTTCATTTAAAACAACATTGTGATTTATATTTCAGTGACTGGTGCTTAAGATCCAGGCATCAGCCAATGGTAGCTCTTTGTCAAGGCACACGCAGTTGCTGTGTTGCCTATTTTGTAGATTCGTGCAAACAGTGGCAGATTTAAAAATTTCATGAATACTGTTTGTAGTCTGCTGAGTTGATTCAATAAAGCTGAAGCCTCGTTTCACACAAGTGGTTTTTCAAACGTATTATTGGCAACATGTGTGAGGGCATTGATAATACCCTCCGAGTTTTCATATAAACGTACACACGCTTCTTCTCTTGCTGACCAACGTGTTTTTGATAAACTTTTTACCGGTTTGCTGCCTGGTTTGATGAAAGAAAGAAGTTTATTCCAGCGCTGTGTAGAAACAGAGAAAAAATTATAAAGGTTTTGCACTACATTGAAAAATGAACATGCTTACCGACAACAGCTTGCAGCACTAGTGCCTACTAAATTCAAAGAATGTGCTGGACAAGCCACATAATACGCTTTCGGATTTTGTTCTTTAATGCGTGCCTGCAAACCAGTGTAGGTTCCTGACCTATTGCTTGCATTGTCATATGACTGGCCTCTACAGTCAATAATATCAATGGAATTTGTGGACAGGACTTTTAGTATGGCCTAGCCACGTTCAACAGGTTCACCATTCTTGTTCACATATCTTAATATGAAAGATAATTGATGAACATGTGAAATGTCTGCAGTAGAGTCGACTATTATAGAGAAATATTCGACCTATTTTATTTCACTTATGATAATTCTTTTGGTTCATTCAGAAAGAAGCTCTATTATTTCAACACAGATTGTTGAAGAAAGATAACTTGTATGTCACTGCCTAGGATTTCCATATCGTTCAATGTGCTCTGCGAGAAAAGGATCAAACTCGGCTATAAGTTCAAGAGACATCATAAATTGACTATTATGTAATGAATGGGATCTTTCAACGTGTCCATGTAGTGGAAGTCCATGACTTATCAGCTTCTTCACTAAGGCAAACACCCTTTTCAACACACTGTGCCAGTACATTTTTTCTGTCTCAACATATGACTCGAAATTGTTATCTATTGTTCTAAGTGACTTTTATCTTGTTAAGTGTCATAACTCAGAATTTTTGTGTTTAAGTGAATTCTCATGATGAGATGAAATATTAGAAATATTTTCCCAATCTGCAATACCATTAGTATGAATCACGGCCTTACTTACGAACAACTTACATGGTGCACAAAAAACAGCACCGGTACTACAGGAGTATACTAGAAAATCATGCAAAGTTGATTCACCATATAAAAGTTTACAGTAAAATACATTTTTGTTCAAATATCTGGTTTTATCGCCTATTAATCTTCTTGTATTAGAAAAATCACCATTACTGTTTTGATTAATGCCAGATTATAAGAGAATGTCGATTGTTGATTCATTGACACACCATTATGCAGGATCATCACTAACGAGGTTATTTCTTTTTGCAGTGTCGACACTTAGTTTTTCGTGAAACTTGAATTGGGAACAATTTGCTTTTCTTCACTTCTTTTACAACAGCTGCAGTGCTAGAAGTATCATACGTACTACTTGAACTCTTTAAGTCGAACCAGCAACATTTTATGCGAAAGATTCATCTACTCTGCCAAGCATTTTTAGAACATTGGTTTCTCGTTCTGACCTTTCCTTCAATTATTTCTGAAATGACGCCCCACTTAATTTTGCACGATTGCTTTTGTCACTGTTATTCATGTTAAGGCACTTACAAAATTGTCAACCAATACTCAAAACAAGAGAAAAAAATTTGTAAAAGGAAAGAAAGAAAGAAAGACTGTATCCAGTTCCGATCGTACTACACCACACATGAGCGTTAAGCTTTTTACTTTAAACATGGCACACGAGTACAAAGATTTTTCCTTTGAACATGGAGCAATGAACTGACCAACTCTGATTACTTGACGTAACTGTGCTATGAAAGAATGACAATGCAGAATTATTTAATTCCATTGTTGCCTGTTTCTCTGTTGCCAGCACACCTGCCAGCTGGAATTTGTCTCGTAAAGAAAACGAGACAGTCTCTTTTTTGGCTTCTTTTTCTTACTTTCTGAATATTCCTGACCCCGTCTTTCTAATTTAAAAAGCAAACAATTTTTGCAGTTTCCTGCAGTGACGTGTGCTGGATCGAATCTTATCCCTTATAACATTTTAGCAGTTTCTGTGGGCAGAGAAGACAGACTACAAACTTTAAGTAGTCTTGTTGGCAGTTGATGTGGTGTGTTGTCGATTGTGTGAACAATGCTGTTATGTCTACACACAAATGCACCCTTTGTTTCAACATAAAATAAAAATAACCTTTCCTCGAAGAAAGAAAGCTTAGTTAAGAAGTTTAATATTAAATTTGCAATAACATGTACTATTTGATTGCACAGAGTGGGAACTTTGATATCATGCAGGCTCCAGCTCAATAAATGAGACAAACAAAAGTTGGTTTCTTTTTCTTTTTTGCCAAAAAAGGTAACTAAGTAAATAAATAAAATTTTTAAACTGTTGTGAAGTGTATTTCACACATTATTAGATATTCTGCTTATGTTCTTTTCGGATAAACATGTGTTTCAAAATCTAAAACATTCCTTGTATCGACATGTTTTGTTAAACAGGTGTCATTAAATCAAGCTCAGATATTAAAGACCACATAGCTTTCACATTAATTACAGTGATGGAGGGTTGACTTTATACTTCCCAATAATTTCTACAAGAAATTTAAGTAGAGTCAGGTTTTACATACTAAGGCCCTCACATGTTACAGTATTTAAGAAACTGCTGATTAGTTTATCAATCACAGCTTTTCAGAGGTCCCAGTATTTTCATGGGGAAAATATGGTACAGTTAGGTAGAAGCCGAAAACATTCTCGGAATTATAATGTTTCAAACATTACATTGTAGATTGCCATCCTGACAGCTTACTTCAAAATATTTTTAACAATCATGAAGATGATGCCAGACAGAAACCCATTGTTAAATTTCCATTCAGCCACCAAGTAAACTGTATATTTCCAAGCTTTTATTGTCAAATTTCGTTCTTGAGGCGTATTTAAACTAGCAAGTTGTTTGACCATATTAAAAATTTTTGTCGTTTGTAAGTGCAGTTATTTTAAAACGTAAAAGGTTAAAGTGAGTACAGAGCAAAAAATGCCACTCCGCTTAATGTGCCGCCCCGAGGCCCGTGCCTCGTGGGTCTATATGTAAATCCACCACTGCGTGCATAGGTCACACAGCTTACATGGCAATGTAGGAAGGGGGTAGCTGCGTAGTAGCTGATAAAGTAAGTTCACACAAAACTGAAGTGAAATTTGAGATCACACACACATACATTTAGTTTAGCATGTGCTCCCTAACCCTGTCATCAGTCATTAACTTCACAATTTTTACAGTGACATTACTGCCAGCCAACTTTTTTAGCAACTTGTGCTCCCTAATTCAGATGATGTAGTTACTAAGGACTCCGGCTCATTGCTCATTGAAAGGTATATGTGCACTATTTGTAGTTTATGTTCCAGATGTAGTATCCTGTTGCAGGTTGATTCATTATTCATCCATTTTGTTCGTAGTTTAATATGAGATTAAAACAGACATGAAACCGAATTATGGTACACTCCATGAAAAGCGTGCTGTGTCAGGTGAAAGAAATTGCCTGGAAATGCGAAATGAACAGCTGTTCACAGGGTCTGCTGTTAAATCCAGAGACCACTTTTTTAGCATCTGCTCTGAAATTCTCACGAATGGGTGACATTGTTTAAATTTTTAGAATGTATTATGTGAGAGTAATGGTGTTGAAGTATAATGTATTTGTACTTAAGTAACATGCTTTGGAGTCTATGTAAGAGATGACCATTTCGACATCATAAGAAAAGACCATTTCTGAATCATCCATGAAATAAATATAACATTTTGGTTTTCCTGTAAAGCATACAAAGTAGTCTAGACATATGACTTTAAATTTTTCAGAAATATTTGAGCTCTTGTTTTCGTAACCCTTATCAAATCTGAGACAGTCCCACAATAAGGGCATTATGAATGGTATTTTTATATTCTCTGTGTAATATGCCATTATCGATTCTTCCTAATTGCCGCTATGTCTTCTACGATTATTATAGACATCTCACTTACATTTCTTTTTTGACAGATCACCTCACCATCATCAGAAAATGATCCTTATGATCGAAAGACGGTGCTGTTTCCACGAATTCCGCCTGTGCTGCGCACGCCAGATAGTCGAAGTTCACGCCTAGCAGCTCAAGCACCCGACACGCCATCATCTGCAGAGCCATTCACACATTTTGAAAGTCCAGTTCAGGATACCTCAGCTCTTGAGAGACTGATTCAGGGTAGTGATTTAGAATCCATTCCTGATGGAACTATAGTACTTGATTCACAGAGAAATTTAGGAAATTTTTATGGACGGAATCAGTCCAACACGAGAATGGAACCAGTGGAGGCTGTAACAACAAATGAAGACGTTGTTCGTCCTTACACTGCACGTTCTCCACCTCAGTTAACACCAGAAGAGTCTTCTAAAGCTTCAGAACTTCATCGTTCAACCCAGTGTTTGACGTCGATGCAATCTTTGGCTCCAGTGCTTGCAGCTCCAGTGGCTCCCACCGCAGTTTCAGACCCTGCTCCACAGCCAACCTCCATTGTATCTCCAACATCAGCCATAGGAAAACAAGTCTCTGCAATCAGTTCTGTTACAGCTAAAGAAAATAAGGGTAAATTTGGAAAAATTGACTGTGATTTGGAAAATGTAGATTCAAGAATAGGGCGTGATGAAGCTGTATCCAGTAAATTGTCTCCTGCTGTAGCTGTTCCTTCTAGTTTGCAGCTAGGAAACACAGGCAAAGTAGCACCAGTTTCTCTTGCAATGGATGTATGGATTGGTTTAAATAACAATGGAACTATGCCACCAAAAAAACCATGTGTCACATTCACCCTAGACACGGAAAGTAACTCATGTTGGTCTAAACCCGTCAGTTTGCAAGGGCATGTAGATGTAAGTTCAGCAGAGGCAAGTGGACGTCGCCGAATTTCCATTGCTCTTACTTTGGACTTTGAAGGATCTGAGGCTCCACAGACAAAGTAAGTCTGCAGAGATATTTTTACTGACAGTAATTAGCTTTTAGTACCTCATCTTCTGTTTACAAGATGTAGAAAAAATTATGTCACTTGCTGTGGCTTAGCATTTATGCAACATACGTAATATCTGAAAATAATAATAAGTTGCTGAATGCTCAACATTGTCACTTATTTTACTATAGTATGAAATCAAAATAATTTGACATTTAGACATAAAAGCACAGTATACAAATTACAAAGTAAAATCTTCTGTATCCGTTACAATATTAAGCTTTATAACTAAAATTTTGGTTAATTTTCCCTCAAGAAGGAAAAATAAATAAATTCTTCATTGAATCCACCTTAAGTGAGTGATGTAGAGCTGTCTGTGAGAGAAAATGATCATCTTAAATCCACTTCACAGTATCTAATAGAGGACTCCAGTTTCCATAACATTCTGCAGAATATGATATACTAAATTTGGACTTGCACATCTACATCTACATTTATACTCCGCAAGCCACCCAACGGTGTGTGGCGGAGGGCACTTTACGTGCCACTGTCATTACCTCCCTTTTCTGTTCCAGTCACATATGGTTTGCGTGAAGAATGACTGTCTGAAAGCCTCCGTGCGCACTCGAATCTCTCTAATTTTACATTTGTGATCTCCTCGGGAGGTATAAGTAGGGGCAAGCAATGTATTCGATACCTCATCCAGAAACGCACCCTCTTGAAACCTGGCGAGCAAGCTACACCGCGATGCAGAGCGCCTCTCTTGCAGAGTCTGCCACTTGAGTTTGCTAAACATCTCCGTAACGCTATCACGGTTACCAAATAACCCTGTGACAAAACGCGCCGCTCTTCTTTGGATCTTCTCTATCTTCTCCGTCAACCTGATCTGGTACGGATCCCACACTGATGAGCAATACTCAAGTATAGGTCGAACGAGTGTTTTGTAAGCCACCTCCTTTGTTGATGGACTACATTTTCTAAGGACTCTCCCAATGAATCTCAACCTGGTACTCGCCTTACCAACAATTAATTTTATATGATAATTCCACTTCAAATCATTCTGCACGCATACTCCCACATATTTTACAGAAGTAACTGCTACCAGTGTTTGTTCCGCTATCATATAATCATACAATAAAGGATCCTTCTTTCTGTGTATTCGCAATACATTACATTTGTCTATGTTAATGGTCAGTTGCCACTCCCTGCACCAAGTGCCTATCCGCTGCAGATCTTCCTGCATTTCGCTACAATTTTCTAATGCTGCAACTTCTCTGTATACTACAGCGTCATCCGCGAAAAGCCGCATGGAACTTCCGACACTATCTACTAGGTCATTTATATATATTGTGAAAAGCAATGGTCCCATAACACTCCCCTGTGGCACGCCAGAGGTTACTTTAACGTCTGTAGACGTCTCTCCATTGATAACAACATGCTGTGTTCTGTTTGCGAAAAACTCTTCAATCCAGCCACACAGCTGGTCTGATATTCAGTAAGCTCTTACTTTGTTTATCAGGCGACAGTGCGGAACTGTATCGAACGCCTTCCGGAAGTCAAGGAAAAGAGCATCTACCTGGGAGCCTGTATCTAATATTTTCTGGGTTTCATGAACAAATAAAGCGAGTTGGGTCTCACACGATTGCTGTTTGTGGAATCCATGTTGATTCCTACAGAGCAGATTCTGGGTTTCCAAAAACGACATCATACTCGAGCAAAAAACATGTTCTAAAATTCTACAACAGATCGACGTCAGAGATATAGGTCTATAGTTTTGCGCATCTGCTCGACGACCCTTCTTGAAGACTGGGACTACCTGTGCTCTTTTCCAATCATTTGGAACCTTCCGTTCCTCTAGAGACTTGCGATACACGGCTGTTAGAAGGGGGGCAAGTTCTTTCGCGTACTCTGTGTAGAATCGAATTGGTATCCCGTCAGGTCCAGTGGACTTTCCTCTGTTGAGTGATCCCAGTTGCTTTTCTATTCCTTGGACACTTATTTTGATGTCAGCCATTTTTTCGTTTGTGTGAGGATTTAGAGAAGGAACTGCAGTGCGGTCTTCCTCTGTGAAACAGCTTTGGAAAAAGGTGTTTAGTATTTCAGCTTTACGCATGTCATCCTCTGTTTCAGTGCCATCATCATCCCGGAGTGTCTGGATATGCTGTTTCGAGCCACTTACTGATTTAACGTAACACCAGAACTTCCTAGGATTTTCTGTCAAGTCGGTACATAGAATTTTACTTTCGAATTCATGGAACGCTTCACGCATAGCCCTCCTTACGCTAACTTTGACATCGTTTAGCTCCTGTTTCTCTGAGAGGTTTTGGCTGTGTTTAAACTTGGAGTGAAGCTCTCTTTGCTTTCGCAGTAGTTTCCTAACTTTGTTGTTGTACCACGGTGGGTTTTTCCCGTCCCTCACAGTTTTACTTGGCACATACCTGTCTAAAACGCATTTTACGATTGCTTTGAACTTTTTCCATGAACACTCAACATTGTCAGCGTCGGAACACAAATTTTCGTTTTGATCTGTTAGGTAGTCTGAAATCTGCCTCCTATTACTCTTGGTAAACAGATAAACCTTCCTCCCTTTTTTTATATTCCTATTAACTTCAATATTCAGGGATGCTGCAACAGCCTTATGATCACTGATTCCCTGTTCTGCACTTACAGAGTCGAAAAGTTCGGGTCTGTTTGTTATCGGTAGGTCCAAGATGTTATCTCCACGAGTCGGTTCTCTGTTTAATTGTTCGAGGTAATTTTCGGATAGTGCACTCAGTATAATGTCACTCGATGCTCTGTCTCTACCACCCATCCTAAACATCTGAGTGTCCCAGTCTATATCTGGTACATTGAAATCTCCACCTAAGACTATAACATGCTGAGAAAATTTATGTGAAATGTATTCCAAATTTTCTCTCAGTTGTTCTGCCACTAATGCTGCTGAGTCGGGAGGTCAGTAAAAGGAGCCAATTATTAACCTAGCTCGGTTGTTGAGTGTAACCTCCACCCATAATAATTCACAGGAACCATCCACTTCTACTTCACTACAGGATAAACTACTACTAACAGCGACAAACACGCCACCACCGGTTGCATGCAATCTATTCTTTCTAAACACCGTCTGTGCCTTTGTAAAAATTTCGGCAGAATTTATCTCTGGCTTCAGCCAGCTTTCTGTACCTATAATGATTTCAGCTTCGGTGCTTTCTATCAGCGCTTGAAATTCCGGTACTTTACCAATGCAGCTTCGACAGTTTACAATTACAATACCGACTGCTGCTTGGTCCCCGCATGTCCTGACCTTGCCCCGCGCCGTTTGAGGCTGTTGCCCTTTCTGTACTTGCCCGAGGCCATCTAACCTAAAAAACTGCCCAGTCCACGCCACACAACCCCTGGTACCTGTGTAGCCGCTTCCTGCGTGTAGTGGACTCCTGACCTATCCAGCGGAACCCGAAACCCCACCACCCTATGGTGCAAGTCGAGGAATCTGCAGCCCATACGGTCGCAGAACCTCCACTCGGCTCTGTACCAAAGGTCCGCAGTCAGTCCTGTCGACTACGCTGCAGATGTTGAGCTCTGCTTTCATCCCGCCAGCGAGACTGACAGTCTTCACCAAATCAGATAGCCGCCGGAAGCCAGAGAGGATTTCCTCCAATCCATAGCGACACACATCATTGGTGCCGACATGAGCGACCACCTGCAGATGGGTGCACCCTGTACCCTTCATGGCATCCAGAAGGACCGTTTCCACATCTGGAATGACTCCCCCCGGTATGCACACGGAGTGCACATTGGTTTTCTTCCCCTCTCTTGCTGCCATAGCATACTCCCAGATATCCAGTCATCCAGACTATTGCCAGTAAACCTGAAAGCAGTGGATTAAAAACTCTAATTTCAGTCATTTTTCATTATGTTTAAGTAGCAACCTGTAGCCACATGACCCTGCACTTTTTTCACATAGTAAGTCATTTGTGTTTGGCTGTAATTTCTCCAGACTTTCCAAAGTTTGTCTGGTATGTACATACAACCATGGTCTGGTAATGTCATGTGGTTTGACAAAGATGTTACAGGGGTTAGGAGGATGGCAGAAGATGACCATGAATGGTGTGGGTAGTATATCAGGGAGAAATCTCATATCAGGGCCTGATTTGGGAAACTCGAATCCTTGACAGAGTGTTGTATTGAGCGTCAAGATCTCAGGAGGGGTGGGGGGCATTTCTGAGCTTTTTGGAAGTGAGAGGTTTTCATTCACAGGATAGGAGAAGGGAACTGCCTGGGAGATTTGTTTGTGAATAAGATATAGTGTGGTTTTGGGTGAGACAAGCCTGAGATTTTTGTTGGTGTTGAGGGTTTCAGTAGTGAAGCAGATATGTTTGTCTCTGATTTATAAGCTGTAAGAAAGGAGTATTTGATGTGGAAGGAAAGGTAGCTGTCAGTGTGTAGATATTGTTTTGTATATACTGCACTTTGGATGTTTGCTTCTGTGAGCTGGAGGTCAATGGCAAGAAAGGTGGGTCAGTAGAACCAGGTGAATTTGAGTTGAGGAAAATGAGTTAAGCTGTTGCACAAAGTGGAGGAACTCTTGTGGTTATTAGTGCAGACTACAAAGATGTTATTAAATGTTTAGGTTTTTAAGATGCTTTCTTCCTTGCAGCCCATGAAAGTGCTTGCATAGGATGGAGCAATTTGTTTCCCAATGTAATCCCCTTGATTTGTTTGTAGGTCTGACCTTCAAAGGTAAAATGTTTATGGGTAAGAATGAAGTTGGCTAGGACAATAATAAATGACATTTTAGGAATACATGCTGATGGGTATTGGGAGGAGTTGTGTTGTTGGACAAAGGACCATTTAATTACATGTGGATGTTTGTGTTGAGAAATATTGCATTGATAGTCACGGGGGTTCGGATGGGAGAGGAGTGGGAATGGATCTGAGATGTTACAGGAAGTGGTTGGTATATTAGGTGTAGGATGGAAGGCTCTTTGTGATGATTGGGGGGTTCTGGTCAGCCAAGGTTGAAATGCACACAGTGGCAACTCTGAAACCAGTTTCAACGTGGTGGCCAACATGTAGCTTTTCAGCAACGTTAATCTGCATCCACACTCTGCAAACCACTGTGTAGTGCGTAGCAGAGTGTACACATCATTGTACCAATTATTAGTGTTTCTCCTCGTTCCATCACATATCGAGCATTGGAAGAATAATGGTTCAAATGCCTCTTTGTGTTCTGTAATTAACCTACTCTTGTCCTCACAATCACTGTTTGAACCATAACTAGGGGTTGTGGTATTTCCCTAGAATCATCATTTACAGCCAGTTCCTGAAACTTTGTAAGTAGCCTTTTTTGGAATAGTTTTCATCTATCTTCAAGAGCCTATCAGTTCACTTTCTCCTGTATCTCTGTGATGCTCTCCCATCAGTCAAACAAACCAGCAGCCATTTGTGCTGTCATTGTCTGTGTACATTCAACAGCACCTGTTAGTCCTATTTGGTTCAGGGCTCACACACTGGTGCAATATTCTAGAATGGGTTACACAAGTGATTTGTAAGCAATCTTGTATGTAGACTGATCACATTTCCCCAGTATTCTACCATTACACTGAAACTATCACCTGCTTTACCTACGACTGAGTCCATTTGATAATTCCATTTCATATCCCTACAAAATGTTACATCCAGGTATTTGCACGAATTTGTGTAATCCCAACAGTGACTCATTGATAGTATACTATGTTCATTTTGTGAAGCGCACAGTCTTACAATGTTGAACTTTTAAAGCAAGTTGTCAGTTTATACATCACTTTGCAATTTTATTAAGATCTGATGGAATACTCTTTCAGACAGTGCTTCATTGTAGATCATGGCACCATCTGCAAAATGTCTGAGATTACTATTGATATTTTCTCAAGGTCATTAATGTACAACATGAACAGCAAGGCTCCCAACATACTTCCCTGGGACACAGCCGAAGTTACTGCTACATCTGACAAGGACTCTCCATCCAAGATAATATACTGTGTCCTCCCTAGCAAAAAGTCCTCAATCCAGTCACAAATTTCTCTTTTTATCCGTATGAGTGTAGTTTTGACAAGGAAATCAAGAAATGCTGCATCTACCTGACTGCCTTGCTCCAAAGTTTTCAATATGGCATGTGAGAAAAATGTAAATTCGGATTCAGAAGATCGATATTTTCGGAGCTGGGTGGCATGGAGAAAGCCATTCTGTCTGAGGTACCTCATTATGTTGGAGCCCAGAATATGTTCTAATATTTTGCAATAAATCTGTGTCAGTGATATTGGATGGTAGTTTTGTGGTTCTCTTCGACTACCCTAATAGAGTGTAGTTACAAGAGGACTCAACTCTGCTGCAGATTAGATTAGATTAGATTTACTTTCATTCCAATTGATCCATAGTGAGGAGGTCCTCCAGGATGTAGAACATTCAGAATAGAATCTGATAGAGATTCCATCAGGCCCTGGAGCTTTGTTCAGTTTTATTCAGGTGTTTCTTGACATCACTGATACTAATTATCATTTTGCTCATCTTTTCAGTAATATGAGTATTCTCCTGGGTTTTCCTTTGTAAAGAAACACTTGAAAACAGAGTTAAGAATATCAGCTTTTGCTTTGTTACTCTCAGTTTCAGTTCCTGTCTCATTCGTAAATGGCTGGGCACTAACTTCATTGCCACTAACTGCCTTTACAGATGACCAGAATTTTTTTGTATTCTCTACACAGTTGACACGATCAAAGATTGGAAAAGAGATGGAACACCATCAGGCAGAAATATTGGGAGGAATAAACATATTAACATGATGTTATCTGTGGTTGATCAAATTATCATACAAGACAGTGAAGATAAATTACTAATGGCATAAATAAAACTAAAATCATGGCATTTCTAGGTATCCATCCAATATGAACAAAAATAGTCCTGAATAATAAACTGATGGAACAGGTAGCCTATTTCAAGTATTTAGTATGTGACATATTGCACGACCAAGATATGAATATACAGAAAAAACAAATACTTACCAGTGTAGATGTTGCACAATAAAGAGAACACTTAAGGGTAAAATGAGGAAAGAGAGAGAACTGAAATTTTGTATAGTCCTGGCAGTTCTCACTTTATTATATGCAGCAGTAAATTGAATGCTGAAAAATAAAGATTTATGGCAACTGAAACATCATAAATGAAATTTCTAAGATCTGTGAAAGGCTGGACAAGGAAAAGACAAAATTAGAAACTAAGTAGTAAGGAGGAATCAGGGATGCAACCAGTAACTCAAAATGCAACACAATACAAAGAAAAATGGAGAGAACATGTGCAGTAGACCCCCCAGTAATTTGAGCTAATTGGGGCTGAGCTACCTCGAATTACAAAAAATGTGGATAATGTGGAAATATCCCTAAATCAATGGGTAAATCATGAATAAATGTTTAATTATCACAATTATGATAAAAACAATAAATAAAAAACAATATAAACATACCTGCATTATATGTACATATATGGGCACACATTTCCAACTTGCAAAAGTATAAGTTACATTTTAAAGAAACTGTCCATAGTCCTTTGTTTTACATTAGAACATGGTGTTTTTTTTTTTTTTTTTTTTTTTAGCAAGAATGTCATGCCATCTTCAAGAAGCATGGTCTCAGTTGGAGTAACTTCTGCATGCTGCTTGAGGTAATGCAGTGCCACATTTAGCTGTGCCAAAACTTTGGTGTGAGTGACCACTGGTACAGTTTCTTCAGACATTTCCTTGCCTTCAGTCACTAACACTTTAAACAATTGCAAGATAGGTCACTTCAAACTGATCATCCATCCTGAAACATCACTCTCATTCACATTTCCACATCCGTCATGCTTTTTCATCAGTTCTGCCAACATTAGGTCACCTTCATCTGTACTGTATATATTCGTTTCATTTTGTACAATTTGGTTCCAAGACTTTTTTAGTGTCTTTGCCTTTATTTCAGACCATGAATCGGCTGTCCAGTAAACTACATCTTTTATCATAGTCTTTTTAGAAATTTTTTGATGGTTCTTTCAACTTCTGTTCTTTGTAGAAAAATCTGAAGCAAATGGCGAAATTACTTTTTTTCAAGCATTGTAAAATGTTTTGGTCCATAGGCTGTATTAAACTCGTCACATTAGGGGGTAAGAACAAACCACGAATACTGTCACATTATAATTCTTCCTCATCAGGTGTGAACCAGCATCATCAAGCATTAAGATTGGTTTGAAAGGCAAGCACTTTTTCTTTAGATATCTTTGGTCTCTGGAACAAAGTCTTCAAAAAACCCTTTTTTAAAAATATTTTTTGACCATCCAAGCAGATTTTTGATGGACAGTGCAGAAGCAGTGATATTTTTTAAAGCTCTGGGCTTAGCAGACTTCCCTATTATCAGCAGCTTCAGTTTATGATCTCCACTTGCATGCAAGGCAGCAAGAACTGTTAACCCCTTTTTACATTTTTTTGTAACCCAGGGGAGCCTTTTCCTCTTTTGAGGCTGCATTTTTAGGTGGAAGCATTTTATACTTTAGCCCTGTTTCAGCTCAGTTGATCAAAATCTTCCTGTGTAGTTTTTCTAAATTTTTCAAAAAATTGATTAACAGTTTGAAATCCACAGACTGTATTGCTTCCTCCATTAATCTAATCATGCTGAAATTGCAGTAAAATTGTCGTCTCATTCCTTTTACTCATTTCTAAAAAATACAAGTCTTTCTTGTGGAATAGGCCCTAAAATTGGATTTCCTTTCTGTCTTTGTTGAGCAAACGAAACGAACAAAGCTTCACTCATTTTTTCATCCTCAGATTTTTTCGTTGATTTCTGTTCAAATGATAAAATAGAACACATGTTTCATGCAAACTTCTCAATTTTGTCTCTGCTTCTATGCCCATATCCAACTGCATTACAGATGTTACAATGCAACCAACTACAGTACACCCAAAAATGGTCAGCCAGTGTTGTAAAATGTTTAGTGTATTACTACTTAGGTGTACTGTATTGCTGAGTATGCACAACAGTAGGAGTAACAACAAGCACGGTATGCACTGTACAACTGAGTGTCAGGCGGTCCCAGTTAGTGAAGATTTGCCAGACAAAGAGCAAGTGCACTCCTCAAAACCTAATGATACCTGTCCACATGTAATTTAAATGCATTAGCAGTCTGAGGCCAAAATTATTTGTGTGTATTATGAATAAAAGCCTTAAGTGAGACAGTTTCATGTGTACTGTACTTAGAAAACTGAGAGAAAGTTCAAAATGAAAGTTATTTGAAAGAGCCTAAAATGTACATGCAGAAAAGTATGAAAATGTGTTTTTACTCTAGTTTTAAGTAAAATTTCAAGTTTCCTGAGACCAGCTAGAATTACATGGAACCTCGAAATACCGGGGCTCTGCTGTACTTTGTTCATCACAAAGTCATCCTGAACTAGCAATGGTTTATATAACCATGGAAAGACAAAGGATGAGATGGTGGGACCAGAATGGGCCATAGGCCTAACCCTGGAGTGGCAGAAGAAAAAGAAGAAGAAATGATAGCTATGTTTCCATTTTGAAAGGTCTTATTACACAGCCAAAAGATCATGGGGTGTAGAACGTCATTTCCGTATAATTTGGGAGCCATAAGTGATGAGCAGTGTGAATGCTTCACCAAGTTATTTATGTGATGGAACACTTATCAAGGTCACTGAAACACTTCGGTGATAGATGTGTACTGCTGGGGTCTTGTTAGGGAGAGTGATGAAATGACAAACAAAAGAAGACCATTGTTGTCACATCCATGTGGTTGAAATTAAATGGTATTTATTGAAGACCTGAATATGTACCAGTACTGTTTTTGATTCAGCTGTATAGCTTGGAAATGTGATGCGTTGAAGAAAAACTGATTTTACGAGTCAGTTCAGCACTTCAAAATGAGGTAAATCCACCCATTTACAAACCAGATGCAGAAAAAGGCTTAAATTTGTTGACTAGTTTATTAATGGGTGTGACAGATTTAAGCAGAATGGCCCCAGCATCACTATCCAACACTGATGAGTGTTCTGAGACTTGCAGCAGCATTGAATCTTGAAACAAAATATTTCTACAAATGAGAGTAAAAACAAATTTCATGTTCCACAAATCCAATAAAACATTAGTACTTTTTATTTATGTTGAATTGGTTGACTTTTTCTGTTAGAGACATTCTTTACAATAATTGGCATAATTCCAACATTGTGTTTACAATTATGTTTACTATCTTGAGCAAGTCACTAGCCAGTATTATTGTTTTCAAACCATTGACTGCTTTTGTTCTTTGCTCACATCTGTCTGAAGGTGCCCAGCTGCCCTTGAGCAGTCACTGCTGCTGTAAACTGTCACATGACACTGATTTGAAACTTCTCGGCAGATTAAAACTGTTTGCTGAGCTAGAACTCTAACCCAGAACCTTTGTTTTTCACTGGCAGGTGCTCTACAAGTTGAATTACCCAGGCAAATTTAAGTCAGAAAAACTGCCACCTTTCTTCTACTTTTCACACTTCACAGAAGTTCTCCTGCAAACCTTGCAGAACTTGGGTTCATGGAAGAATGGATACCTTACAAAGTTACATTATGTACTGTTTTAGTCATGGCATCAGGCATATTGTCTAGGCACATTTCTAATGTAATTATAGGCAGACCATCATAGCCTCTTGATTTTGAGCTTTTTTGTGACTGTGCTATGCGCTTTTTCTCTTTGCTGCATTTAACTGGAATATCCTCATACCTATTATGAAGATTGTTAAATTGGTCACTGATGGATTTTCCAGCAGAAGAAAAATACTCGTTAAAAACATTTGCAGTCAGATATAGAGATTTTATTATAATCCCTTTATGGTTGATGGTAAGGTTACTAAAGTGATTTGTCCTTGCAATCTCTAAAACTGTGTATAACTTTCCAAACTGCTATGCTAGTATTCCTTGAGTTCTTTCTAAGCATTACGGTTACATATTTACTTTTAGTTTCGAACTTCAAATCTTTATAACAATCATGAGAGTTCTTAAATTCTATGTTTCATCACTGATTATTGAAATACTTCAGCAATGCATACCAAAGTTCAATGTGTTATTTTTTGTGTGTGGCCCTAATCTGAGTTCTTTGCTTTCCATATTTTAAGAGGTGGTAGTAGGGACCAAAACAAGAAAAAATTTCCAGCAGAAATGATCTCTAAAATGCATACCCTACAAGCTATGAGCACTACTTATTCATCTTTGCTACTGTGAAACACATCTCATCAACTAAACAAGTGCTCACAGCTCGTAACATATGCACTTTAGCTCCATTGTTTAATGGACATTTTTTCTTGTTTTTGTCCATATTATCATCTCTCAAAATATGGAAAGCAAAAAACTTGCAGTAGAAGACATTTGTTTCACAGAATCGAAGATGGAGTGCTAGTAGCACTTAAGGTATGCATTTTAGAAACCATGTTTACTAGAGAGTTTTTCCTCGTTTTGGTCCACACTACAACCTTTGAGCGTTTGTTGGTGGTGTTCTGGTTCACCCTCTTTGTCCTGTGGGATATGAGTTTTGAATCACCCTGTAAATATTACTTGAAAGTTGATGAAAAGTTTCTCCTCTTCTGTTGCACATAGCATTAATATTTATTATTTACTTCTAGACTTTGAAGAAAAATAAATAAGTCTAAGCCTGTGGCTGTTCTACCTTTCCACTGAGACTGAAGTTTACAAAGCTGTTTATCCTAATATAGTCTGTCGACAGGAACCATCATAAACGTATGGCAAAGTGAGGCCTATTTTTATTAAAAGTAGTGTGTATCTTAAGTCTTAATATTTGGACAATAACTTCACCGTTAGAGCCTTCTGCTGGTTATTAAAATAAAAGAATGCCTAAACTTGATTAATGCAGAACTCAAAGATGTTTAGCCTGTCTTATAGCTGCAGTACTTCATAGATGGATAATACAACTTTTAATGTGTTTTCAGAGGTATTTTGTGCTATTTACTGTGCAGAGCAAGTGTCTCTTCTGTCAGTAATGATGAAGAAAGGCATATAGGGCGTATTCTCTACCCTAAGAAAGATTTTTTGATGATGTTACAAGTTGGTGATCGGATGGGCCAGCAGTAGTGTTTAAGTTCATCTGCGTGTTTGTCGTACCAAACCGAGTTTCCTGCAAAAAGGAATAGAGCCAGTGAAGTGTATGAAGGTTACGTGCTAGTTGAGAACACCATGTGTGTGGTCAAATACCAACATAAACCTTGTGCACTGTTTTTCTTTGGAGAGTAGCAATAGGATGAACAGAATGTGATTTAAATGTGACACATAAGTCCCAGAATGACATTCAATATTTGCTAGTAAGAGTCACACGATTTGGTAAATTAGCTTTCAGTGCTATGTCCCCAAAATAGATCTTATATGTAGTTAGAAAATAGGTGAAGAATGGCTCACTGCACCATTTTACTCTCTTCCCTTCATTATTAATCCATCTTTAGTTTTGCCTTCATGAACAGTTGTGTTCCACAGTGTTTGGTAACATTATGTGTATTGTTCCATAAGTCCTCTTTCCCCTGGCTACCTTCACACATATTGTGGGAAGAGAATGTCCAAGTGTGTAAAGTGTCTGTACAAATCTGAATCTTTTTTCCCTGAAACAGATGGCAGATATTCAGTGGCATAATGCAGCATGAAGATGAAAACACTAAGCAAATAAACATACAGTGCTTGATCTGTTATCAAAGACCCTAACCTACAAGTTGCAGTCACAGTGTGCACATACAAACCAGTGTCAATTACTGATGTTCTGCTGCAAGTTGCTAAAGGAGAAACAGGAAAGAAGGAAAGGTAGAGAGAAATTACTCTGTTTAGGACAGCAGTTGATAGACATGCACAGAAATTCTAGTGTCATTCCTTTTAGCTGTTTGCATATTCTGTGTCATCTCATATATAGATTTCTGAGTGATGTTACATATGATGTGCCACTACTAGTTTTCCATAGGTTCCGTTGCCCATGCTTTTTCTTTCAGCTTCTATCAAAAGAATCCTCATTTTCAAAATAGGGTAATTAACATTTATCAAAGACTGCCCCAAGGTTAACTATAATGTTTGGTCACACGGGGAAATAGGACTTGTGTATAGGTAAGAGCATAATTTATCAAAGAGTATCTTTGTAATACTGCTCAGGCAAAGATATTATATAAAAAACTATGAAGCATTTACATTGTTTCAAAAAATATTAAACCGTAATTATACAAATGCATTATCTTTTCAGCCTAGAAGCCAACTCTGAGGAAATTTCTGTTGATGTTCCTATGAGGTTGGAACCCACACCTACACAAGAAGGTATGTATTGTTACACATGCTTCACATAACACACCTGATATTAAATACTTGTTTGTAGCTTTTGTCAAATCTCCTGTAACTCTTAAACGGGGTGTATATGATCCGGGACAACCGGAGATCCAGGAAAAACCCGGGAATTTTTTCATCCAGGAGAAAACCGGGAGAACCCGGGAATTTTTTAGAATTCCGGGTATTTTTCATTGTTTTTGTTTTCAGTTAAATATTTGTAATTTTGACTGGTAAGAACCGATACTCTAACAAAGGATATTACTGTATCCCGCTACTGCAGAATAATACAGCAATAAAACACGAACAAGAGAAAAAACGAAAATAAAACTTAAATTGAAAAGAAAATGCGCCATATACAGCAACAAAACACAGTGCTCAAACAAGCGTCTGCCAACAGCAAAATATGTCAACAGCTTTATGAAGATTGTGCAATGCTTCGTGACAACAAATTGCCTCCGATGAGCGTGCCGACACAACTGTTTACATTAGATTCGTTTTAGCAGTTAAGAGCAGGATCATGCGCATGTGCAGTTGAGTAGTATCTTTTCCCACTTCCGGCTACAGAAATGTGGCTGTTGGCAGTGTAAGCAGTCGCAGCAAGCAGCTAGATGCTACCGGGGAAAAATTTTACTGTAGTGCCCAAGCAGCCAGATTCATGCATTTGCAGCAAGCCCAGATCGGGGGGTGGGGGGGTGGGGGCGGCAAATTCATATTCTTGAGGGAAAAACCTCGTTTCACAAAGCGACTAGCATCCAGCACACATTAGTCTATCGATTATTCATATGACTTTGAAATGCATCCCTGTCGGTTTTTTAACATTTTTGAACACATTCTAAGTTGATTTCTGAATGAATCATAAGTTGATTTGTGACTGCATGCATAGTGTTCATGATGGCTCTGTCAGGGGAATCCTCGTTGCATGTAGAAACAAACTTTCCTACAGACAAAAGGGGCTATACGAGCTGAGCGGAGTAATGCCGAACGGATGAATGCCAACCGCTGTCTGATTGGGTGGTTGATTGGGTTTCCGAATGATGAGCGTCGTTATAGTTACTAGCGAAATCCATAGATTCAGACTACAGGAGTGGAAATAAACGAATAACAGGTAAGAAATATTACGTACTACCTTCTTGGTGTATCCAAGAAAATGAAATTTTAACAGAAAATTTTTGGCCAGATCGCTACACTAGTAAGGGCCAGTTGTACAGTCCCCAGCTAGCAGCCGCTTTAAGTTCTATTCTGGAAGAGACGTGGAAAACTCTTTGTACGAACATGTAACAACGCCTAACTGGAGAATAATCGCGGGATAACTAAACCGGTGATTCTGGCAGAGTTAGTGAAGTTAACCTGCGAATAAGCTTTGACATTGGCAGGAACAGTTACAGAATTAGTGATAACAACACTGTTTGTTAGAACGAGGAAAGAGAAGAAACGGGGACATCACACAAATTATGAAACAATATGACGATTCCAGGTTTGTATAAAAATTTTGTACTACTACTTTTCGATCTCATGCTGGAGAAACTGGAGCTTATGAATGAAGTGTGAAACCATTTCCTAACGTAAAGCTTTTTGCTTGTAGTAGACCTAATAGGCATTTGATATTGGCAGGTACTTTGTGAATTATATTCTGTCATTACAAAAAAGACTGTTTGTGCCAAAACAGTCTCATTTATTTGGTGTGTGTTACAATTGTTGCAGTATTAGAAAGTCCTATTTTGTTTTATCTAGCAGACAGTGACAAAATAGATGTAATCAGATCAGGAAACCACACCAATCTTGGGGTCCTATTTGTATTAACAGCTTTTTCGGTATTAGACAACGACATTTCGATTTTTCACGTAGCAAAATGTTTGACGAACTTCGATGAAGTAATAGATTCTTCCGCAGAAAGGAAAGCATGCCATGTAAAACTGCAGCAAGATTAGAGAGAAAAAAATTCTAGGAGCTTGTGATTGAAGAAATGTGTATTGTCTTGCTCGTCTCATGTCTTTACTGGGTTTATGTATCCTAAATTTAATTTTATGTCACACAAAGCAGCAAGTTGTTAGCTGATAGGTAATAAAGAGTGCAAATTTTCTGAAGAGTTCTTCCCTCCCTCCCCCCCCCCCCCCCCCCAAAAAAAAAGGGGGGGGGGAGGAGGGACAGGATGTCAAACCGGCCGACTGTAAGCGGGAGAGGCACCACAGGACATTTTAATGTCTACTGTCCTGAGTAGGGTTTTGATGGCATCCATTACAAAATATACGTGTATCAATTCCACAGAGCGAAATACAGTGACATGCGATAGAAGAATGCTGTGTGAGGACACGAGGCAATGCACTTTGACTCACTTACAACCAAATAACATGTCGTACATTTCCTCGAACACATACGTCTTATG
The DNA here is from genome assembly GCF_021461385.2 of Schistocerca piceifrons. NCBI lineage: Eukaryota > Metazoa > Arthropoda > Insecta > Orthoptera > Acrididae > Schistocerca > Schistocerca piceifrons. The sequence continues at coordinate 582,568,360 of NC_060140.1, read as the reverse complement.
CATCAGACTCTTCAGAAAGATTCGCTTTACAAAATGAACATATTTTTGAAAATTCCATTTTTAAAAATTTTTTGACGTCCTATCTCAAATGCTCGAGGGAGTAGCGGGGTATTGTCCGGTTTGGCAATATCGTAGATCCAGGGCTGATGTGCAGAGCAGTCAGAGTTACAGTGGGGAAGTGGGTAGGCACCACGTGACCCGTGTTTACATTTAGTGATTTTGCTGTTTCTTTCTGCGTTTACTGCTCTCACGTCAAATGAAAACAAAACAGATTTCTGTGGCCAAGAGCTATAAAGTGAATGAAAATACATTCACATAATTAAGGAAGGCTAAAATGTGTTGTTAGTTGCAGATTTTATTTTATTTTCACCTTTCTGAGAGTCAAGCATTAATTGCCTTGCAGAAAAATGAAGTTATTTTTGTCAGTTTGCTAAATAAATTTTCTTTTTTTAATCTTTTCTGCTGAGGCAGACAATATATTTGAAACACGTTCTACACACTGTTCGCTGCATTTCAAGTGCACGTTTTCAACTTCTAGCACATATGGCATTATGCAGTAATAAAGAACATGAGATAACACAGAATTGGTACTCCAAGAAAATTTACATCCCGAAACCAAATTGAAAAGCTTAATATCAGGTCGTGGCCTACTTCACTGGGAATCTGGACATACGAATGTGCACTTTAAATGTGCAAATTTTAGTATGGTCCACGAAATTCCGATGCTCTTGGAGTATCCTCTGATGTCTTGTTTCTTTTATGACATAATGTAAGATCTTTCAATGTTCTACACGTACGAACGTACAGGCTCCCTAAGATATCGTAGCTGCGCAAGCGGGGTGACGCCTGTCATCTAGCGCTCTCTAGCAACTGCAGAAACAAACCTGTTTCTAACAGGTCATGGGAAAATATTTTGAATGGTGGTTTGAAAAGCGTTACCATCAAAGCAAATTTCCTTTTACACCAGTTGAACTATGTGCGAGAATGTACGATGAATTTCTTAAATCACAGAGCGTTCGACTCTCCTTTGAAAATCAACTCTTTGATGACGAGCCATTTAGATGAATTTCGAGCCCAAAAGATCAGGCATTAAAAACATTTTCTGGCACATTTGTGTGATATATCTTAAATTGTAATATGAGCATAAAAGGCCAACATTATATGTGAAAGCTTAGCTTCTCTTGCAGTGTATTAATCTTATAGACCAATATTATATGTGAAAGCTTTGGATTTCGTGTAGTGACACTATGTATATTAATTTAAACCATTAACTTTTTCTGTTTGTGTGTTAGCGCTACTTAACATTGATGTCGCTATTGGCTGACTACATCACGTTTCCTAAGCTCTGAATACCCGCTGTTATCGGCTGGCGAGATCATATGACGGGCTAAAACTGGCTTACAAAAGCGTATCGCAATCTCGATTTCATTGCTTCGGAAAGTAACATGCGGTGTTTGGTGGAAATCGAATTTATACTTTCGTAATACGAAAATATGCAACGTACATGTTACTGCACGTCAAAGATTTTTCCAAAACGTGGTTTTTTCCCCCATGTTTCATTTTCTAAAGCGCCAGGAATTTCTACGCCCTTGTATAAAACTATAATCATTCCAAGGACTGATAACTTATACAGTTCCGAGAGAAAATATGCTGTCAGTTAACAGGGTATGTTTTCACCTGGGAGAAAGTGTATTTTTAACCAGGAAATCCGGGAATTTTTTTTCCTTGTCCACCATACACCCTGCTCTTATTCTATTTGTTTATTGTCTTAATTGTGGAGACTGAGGATATGCTTCCGCCTATTTGTTTCTCTGGAAATTACCTATAAATAGCTACCTTCTTTAGCTGTTTTACTATTATTATTATTATTTGATGAACAGAATGCAAATGACTGTTTTTGTGTGATTTCCCTAAATCACTCCAGGCCAATGCCGGGATGGTTCCTCTGAAAGGGCACGGCCGACTTCCTTCCCCATCCTTCCCTAATCCGAAGAGACCGATGACCACGCTGTCTGGTCTCCTTCCCCAAAACCAACCAACCAACCAACTGTTTTTGTATTTATGTGTGACATTTTAGTTAGCTCAGTAGAGATTCTTAAACATGTGTGGAAGAGGCCTACCCCATTCCTGCTTGCATAATGTGTGAGGGAAGATTAGAGAGTAACAGAATAATTTTATCACCAAAAAGTTTAATTTGTAACAAAACAAAAAAATCACAAATGAACTTACATGTTTTACATTTCTATATAGTCACCAACATTCTCAACAAATTTTTCCCATTGTGGTACCAGTTTCAGTATGTCCTATTTGTAGAAGTCTGTCTGGTTGAGGTATAACATCTGTGGACAGCTGATTTCACTTTTACTTCTGTCACAAAGCATTGACTGACCAGCAATTTCTTCATGGGACCAAACACATGAAAGGCTGACGGTGCAAGGTCCGGACCATGTGGTGGATGCTGGAGCACCTACCACCCAAATTTGGCAATTTCCTCATGCACAAGAGCAGCAACATGGGGGTTAGCATTTACATAAAGAAGCTTGACACCATCAGTATTAATGCTTGTCACGAAGGGCAAGACACAACTTGACCGAAGTTTTAATGTAGGCTACACAGCATTCACAGTGGTCCTGTGTTCGGCAAAGTCCACCAATTGACAACAGTGTCACAAGCACTTTCCTAGAGGATTGAGTCACTGAATTTTTTTCATACTGGGTAACCAGCATGTTTCCACTCCATAGAGGCCTCCTTGGCTTCAGGCAAGTAGTAGTATGCCTATAACTCATTACCAGTGACGATTCCTTTCAAAAAATCGTGGCCTTCTGCGACATAATGTGTTAAGTGATCCAAGCTTGGCATCATTCGCTGGCCCTTGTGCTTATCTATCAGGTTCTTAGGTGCCCAGCAAATCCCAACCTTTCAAAATTTCAGTGTGTCATGAAGATTGTCATACACCACACCACAGGAAACATTAAACTGCTGTGATAAGGTTGGTTGGTTGTTTCGGGGAAGGAGACCAGACAGCGAGGTCATCGGTCTCATCGGATTAGGGAAGGACGGGGAAGGAAGTTGGCCGTGCCCTTTGAAAGGAACCATCCCGGCATTTGCCTGGAGCGATTTAGGGAAATCACGGAAAACCTAAATCAGGATGGTCGGACGCGGGATTGAACCGTCGTCCTCCCGAATGCGAGTCCAGTGTCTAACCACTGCGCCACCTCGCTCGGTGCTGTGATAAGGTTTGCAGTTGCACACACCTGTCATTCAAAATCACTGCCTCAGTGTGTCTGACATTTTGTGGGTTTCAACTGTTACTGGCCATCCGAAGCATGGCGAATCACAGCTTCCCTGTGACTTTCACTCTGTTTATACTCTTCGGCCCACATATATTGAATTACACTTTGCTGGTCCTCACAAGTTGATGGCAGTAATATACGTGCAATGTTTGTTTTGTAGTTCAGGCCTCTGTTACTAGAGCTCCACATGAAAACAAAATACTACCTGTAGCGCAAACTCCAGATTATATTGCTGTGAAATTTTAACATTCCAGCTGCAGTACCAGGGTAGCAAAAATTATTGTGTGTTACTTTCCAATCCTCCCTTACATGTAAGCTCGTCTGTTTGTCTATGTCAAATTATTGATGTCACCTGTTAAGAAACATTTAGCTGTTTTCATGGGTAATATCTCCTCCAATGCATTTTGTTGTAAGAATTAGAAAGAAAATGTTTGAACAATAATGGAGGCTTTCCTCACAATGTAAATTAAGTAGTATTTTATATGCAAAAATATAGTCATTACAGATTATCAGTCTATCTCCCCCTATCCCCATGCCACATCCTAGGCATTGATAATGGTGCTGCTAACTGCTCCAATTTCTTTAATGGAAAGGCATGGTAGTGTGGCCTGACTCGAGGTTTCTCCTCTCGATATTCATTCGGACACATGTGACGGACATGTACAGCTTCCAGAAAGAGCAATCTGAATGAATCCAAATTTGGAGGATGTGTACAGACAAGTACAGCTGAGCAACGTTTCGGGACAGTTTTTGATGTATGCATAACTGAAGGCTAGCGTGCCCAAAGAATTTAGTGAATCCAGTATAAATGAAACCACGTAATTTGATAAACTCTCTCCTGAAAATGAATGTATAACTTCTGTAAAAAGTATAGAGTATAGCTAAAGTAATATTCTCTTTGAGATCAGTGTTTTCAGGTTGCAGTCAGGTAAAATTATTATTAAACCAAATACACTAAAGCTGCGTAATTATGAGCAGCTGATTATGAGCAGCCTTGAAATATCAGTGAAAGTCACTACTTAACAGGATGTTAAACTATAATCATCGTTCCTTCTGTACTGTTTTGTGAATAAAACTGTCTTGATTGCTTACTAAATTTCTGTTACACCGTTCCAGCTACTGCTGTCATTGGGTATCTGCAATTAAGATTAAAGAAACATAATGAGCGACAGGCATTTGTTGTATAACATCAAGTTACAAAAGACGAAAAATTAAGAAGTTAAAAAATACTTTAACAGTTCTCTCACCAAAAACTTAGAATTTCTGTACACTAGAGACGGCACTGCTGTTATACATTATTATGTTACTCAGCAACATTCATGAGTGTGACAACACCCATAATTCAGTCAAAATAAATGATAATCTTGAAAATTTGTCCATTTATTGATTTATTTATTTTAATTAAATGATAAATTGCCAGTCCATTTGGTTCATTACCTTTTAAAGATTATAATTCTGTTGTCAGACATGTTCATTCCCGATAAAGAAGATTTTCCACACAGTTTTAACTGCACAAAACACCAACATATATTAGACTAACATATAACATTTTGATTAACAGTAATAATAATAATAATAATAATAATAATAATAATAATCAGTATCTTGTGTACACGTAATAGAACATATAAAGAAACACTATATAGGTGAGATGTCAAACTTTAAAACACTGTCCTTGCTCAGGGCTGAATAACAAAAACTTGTGATTACTTGTCTTCAATATCCAGAGGAGTCAGAATGACAATGCATTAACATTTAATTTGTTTTCAGTCCAGTCATAACCACTGCAAGAGCTATATATTCTCCGAAGGCATCGCACTTCTCCAAAATAGGCTGCTGACGTTATGAACTTTCATGTTATGCATCCATGCAGATATTTCCTCTCACAAAGCTATTCCAGTTGCCATCCCATTCTGAAGACACACATCCTTGCTTCGCATGGTTCTCCACATGGAAATAAAATAACAAATCCACGGAATGTTTGTGATAACGTTGTTTTATGGTCTTCGTTCATAAGTATCATTCACTAATAAGAAAATTCGGGGATACACATTACTTTAGAGTGGTATGTAACGCCACAGTCTTGTCTTACAAAAAAACTAACCTTTTACAAATTAGGAGAGCCCAGGCTACCAAAATCTTTGTCGAAGAGTTCAAGTGCTCTGCAAAAGCGACATATAGCACAATATGAGGAAGTCCCAAGTTTTTCTAGAACTGACAGTTGAAAATGGAATGGAAAGAATTGAGGGAATTATAACCTGTGTATATTGGCTACTTCTGCTCCTGTTTCATGTGTATTCAATTAGAATGTTCAAATGCTGCCCTATAGGGTGCGGACACTGCTGAGCGCCCCTCAGCTTGCTCACAGGCAGGTGCAACTGAAGTAGGCTAGGTGCCAGGCTTTTAACCAGCATATAGCAACGAGTAACTTGTACTTACAAGAGAACAGTTGGATCAAAGATATTTTATGTGCATTTATAGACCTCCATTGAAACTTTACCAGTGGCATTAATCACTAAGGTCTTCCCTCTCTGTGCTTCAATTATATTGTGTTCTTCATGCACATTAACATCATTTCTTTGATGAACCCATGAGTGCTATGCCACAATGCTTGGCATTGGGCTCACATTAGGAACACCAGCGATGTGATTCCCCATTCAGCCATTTAGATTTTGGTTTTCTGTGTTTTCACTAGATGGGTTTTAAAAAATTGAGATCCGACGAATATGGTGGATGTTCAAGTTGCACCACCCCTTTTTTGTCAGGAACTGTTTGATGATATTGGCCGTGTGTGGGTGAGTGTTGTTGCGAACAAAAAACCAGGAACCTTGTTGTGCTTACTGGGATTGTACCCTGCATAGACATTGCATGAAACGGATCAAAATTTCAACGAACCATGCAGCATTAAACATTGTTCCCTCAGGTAGAAATTCCTTGTGGATAATGCCTTGACTATCAAAAAAGGTGATGAATATCGTTTTGATGCATGATATTTTTGGCTCTGACCTTTTTCCGGCAAGGTGATGTCGGAGAACACCATTCTGTGCTTTGCTGTTTCATTTCGGAATCATACCATAGACACCAGGTTTCATCCTTGGTGACAGTACGGTTCAAGAAATTGGATGTCGTATTCACTGTTTCAACAAAATCCTCTGAAGCCTTTAAACGTGCCTGTTTCTGATCATCAGTCAGTGATGTAGCGCAAGACTTCAGCACGTTTTCCTCTTCCCTAACTCCCGGGTAAGGATTTGTCGCACAGATTCATGGTGCATCTGCAGTTCATCCGCTATCATGCACACAGTTAATCTACGGTCGTTCATGATTAATGTCCTCACTTTCTCAATGTTTTTGTCGCTGATGATGGATACTGCTCGTCCATGACGGGGATTGGCAGAAACACTTTCCTGGCCTCCTTGATAACGGGCAAACAACTCATACACACACTTCATGGACAGTGCTTGATCCCCATAAATATGTACCAGCATTGCCTGCATTTCTTTTTGTGTCTTTCCAAGCTTAAAACAAAACTTTAAATTGATCTTTTGCTTGTTCATTGTCCTTTCTCAGTTCAGAACCAACGCACTAAACAAGCACTTCGTCCAACAGGTCTAACACGGAACACCCACGATGCTCAATTGAACTACAGTGGGTGCAGGTTGTCAACATTGGCCGCTACACAGGTGCAGCATTGTGAGTACCCAGCATTGCTGATCGACCATCCTGACTTCATTCCTTGTCAGAGGTTGTATGTTAGATTTCCTTTCTGTCTCTAATGACCGTGTCATTGATGAAACATTTAACCCTAATCTTCCCTTTATAAAGCTTTCTAGTGTGTTGTATGCATTACAGCCCCACTCTTGGAAGTGCTTCAACTGTGTAATGTGGATAACCATGCATCTTGATCTTATAACCCATCTGGAAAAGGAAGGCATATGTTCCTCTATTTTCACATAGCTGTATTATTTTATTGTCTGTTACCATGTTGCTATGTCCATTTGTAATGTGAGTTTCTGTTTCTGTAATTAGTTTCTGCTCTGTATGCCAAAATCATAAATTTAACCGAAAAAGGATTTGGCCAATATTAATTTAGTAACAACCTAGAATAACATCTCCTGAATATGTTCAACGTACACAGTTAATAAATCTCATAAATAACAAACTGTAGCTTTATTCATTGTGATTACTTACCAATAAAACTAAAAGCATACTGAAATAGTATTTTTGTATATTTATACGTGCTAAAACAGAAATTTGTGTTGCAGTGCCATCTACCCGTGAGGAGAAGACCAGTTGGGCCCCTTCTGAGAAAAATCAAACGCAGAGCCAGCATAGCCAGTGTTTGAGTCAGCCACCTTCTAAAATGAAAATGGATGACTCAGCTGCCAAGCCAAGTGTCAAATACGTTCACAGTGATAATCCAAAAGTGTCAGATACACTGGACAGAACCCCAATGCAAACTCAGAGCCAGAGAAACACTCCATCTGCATCAGTTACCATAGACAGACCTCTCACACAAATGCAAAATTCTTCTTCTCAGGCTAGCTTTTCAAAAAAGACCAGTCAGGAGAAATCTGCTGTTCAGACAAAAAATTTGAAAGGTAACTCCCCCTCTGGTGAAACATATCCCAAGAACAGCAATACTTTACAAAGTAATTTGTCCAGGACCCCACAAGCTGTCGTTGACAGTGAAGGAGTTTGCTCTCAGTTCCAACAGAGTGACTTAGCAGATAAACAAGGGGTGTCTGTCAGTGAGTCCCAATCACAAAAATCAGGTGAGATGGCATTGGTAGTATCTGGCTGCAGACAAAAACTATCAACCTCTCCTTCAGTACGTGGCACAGAGGGCTCAGTCAGTAGGTCCAGCTCACAGAAATCATGTGCGGTGGCATTGCCAGCATCTGGTAATACACTAAGGCTGTCAGCATCTCCTGCAGTGCGTGACACTGTTGGTACTCCTGTGACGAAAGAGTTAATGACTACAGAGAATGGGAATTATTTTCCATCTTCTCTTCCACAAGGTGACGTCAGTAGTCATGATACACTACGTGAAAATGGTGTAGTAGGTGAGTGATAGCAGTAATTACTTTCATTTATCACGTGTAAAACATACTGTTCAGTTTTTGGTGTATAAAAACTTTTTGTGGCTTAACATACTAAATTCATAAATGTGGAAAAAATATTTCCATCACATATTGAGGTTAATGCTGCTTATTTGAAGAAATATGTATTCCTTATTACATTTAGTGAGAATCTTCATATGTGACGGAAGTTTTTATTATCTCAGGCTTTATGTTTAATACATGTACATCTACATTTCTGCAAACCACCTTGAAGTGCGTGGGAGAGAGTACGTCCCATTGTATTAGTTATTAGGGTTTCTTCCCATTCCATTCGGATATGGAATGTGGGAAGAATGATTGTTTGAAAGCCTGTTTGTGCTTTAATTGTTCTGATCTTGTACTCATGATCCCTATGTGAGTGACTCGTAGTGGGTTGTAATATATTCATAGAATCATCATTTAAAGCTGGTTTTTGAAATTTCGTTAATGGACTTTCATCTATCTTCAAGAGTCTGCCAGTTCAATTTCTTCAGTATCTCTGTAACACTTCCCCATGGATCAAACAAGCCTGTGGCCATTCATTCTGCCCTTCTCCATATACATTCAGTATCCCATGTTAATCCTATTTGGTACAGGTCCCACACACTCAAGCAATATTCTAGAATGGCTCTCGCAAGTGACTTGTAAACAGTCTACAAAGACTGATTGCACTTTTCAGTATGCTAAAATAATTATAAGTCTACCACCTGCTTTACTCACAGCTGAACCTATCTGATCATTCCGTTTCATATTTCTACTAAGTGTTTCACCCAGGTCTTTGTATGAGTTGGCTGATTACAACTGTGACTCATTGATGTTATAGTCATAGGATACAATGTTTTTTTTTCATTTTGTGAAGTGCACAATTTTACATTTCTGAACATTTAATGCAAGTTGTCAATTTTTGCACAACTTTGAAATCTTATCAAGATCTGTCTGAATATTTATGCAGTACTTCATAATAGATCACTGTATCATCTGCAAAGAGTGTGAGATTACTATTAATATTGTCCATAACATCGTTAATGTACAGCATGAATAGCTACGGTCCCACCACACTTACATGGGGCACACCCAAAGTTAACTTCTACATCTGACGAGGACTACCCATCCCAGAAAACATACTGTGTCCTCCCTACTGAAAGGTTCTCAATCCTGTCACAAATTTCACTTAATACACCATATGATCGAACTTATAACAATAAGCATAGGTATGGTACTGAGTCAGATGCTTTTCCGAAATACTGCAGCTACCAGACTGGAATGATCTGAAGCTTGTGAAAAAAGTATGAGTTGAACTTCACATCATCAGTGTTTTTAGAATCCATGCTGATTGGTGGGGAGATGTCATGTGCTCAAGATACATCAATATGTTTGAGCTCAGAATATTTTCTAAGATTCTACAACAAATGGATTTCAATGATAATGGATGATAGTTTCATGGATCACTTCTTCTATCCTTCTTGTAGATGGGTATGACCATTACTTTTTTGTAACTACTTCACATGATTTTTCATTTGATTATAGTTAGAAGAGGGTCGTACTAGCTGAAAATTCAGTATATAATCTGATAGGGATTCCATCAGGCCCTGAAGATTTGTTCAGTTTTAACGACTTCAGCTGTTTGTCAACACCACTGACACTGAATCTTATTTCATCCATCTTTTCAGTGGTACGAGGATTAAATTGGGGAAGTTCTCCTGCGGTTTCATTTGTAAAGGAACATTTGAAAATGGAGTTAAGCATTTCAACTTCTGCTTTGCTACCCTCAGTTTCAGTTTGTGTGTCATTTGCTAGAGACTGGGCACTGTTTTGATGCCACTAACAGCCTGTACATACTACCAGAATTTCTTTGGTTTTTGTGAAAGGCCATTTGAGAACATTGTGCTCAAGAGCCATTGAAGGCTTCACACATTGCTCTCTTGACAGCCAAATGTTTTTCATTCAGCATCTCTCTATATAGAATTCCTACACTCTTTTACACCTATTGTGCAATAGTTTCTGTTTCTTTACAATGACTGTATGTCATTGAGGCTCCCACCAGTTATGAACTGTTCTACTGGGTGCATATCCATCCAGTGCGTGGTCAACTACCGTATTTACTCGAATCTAAGCCACACTCGAATCTAAGCCGCACCTGAAAAATGAGACTCGAAATCAAGGAAAAAAAAAATTTCCCGAATCTAAGCCACACCTGAAATTTAAGACTCGAAATTCAAGGGGAGAGAAAAGTTTTAGGCCGCACCTTCAAATCGAAACAAAGTTGGTCCATTGTAATATGAGACACAATTTAGATCGAATGAATGACGATACAGCTACAGTAGTTTGGTTTGAGACGTAAGCTTAGCAGTTAAGCTTTACCAGGTAGCCATTGCTATGTGTCAGGCGCTCCGTCCGTATTTATACGGGTACCCTTCTTTTTTCACGTGCTTCGTCTGGTTTGAATTGATTGCTTATTTTTCTTTGATCTGATAAGTGCCGTTCTCTTTGTTATAGGTGTTTACGTCACTCTTAAGCTAAAGATGCATTACTGTACTGTGTCGTGCATTGTTTGTCGCATTCTGATAATGAGTGTTTACAGTCTGTCGCTGCTCGCGGCATGGCTCGCTTTTGTGCGTGCTACTGCCGCTTACAATCGTCTCATTAGTGAAACAGTGGCAAGAGACTGCTATTTGTTGTTACTTGCACTGCTGCTTTCTTTGATAATGATCAACAAGAACCAAATAATAGACTGTGTATGATAGAATATATTCTGAACAAGAGTTTAGCGAAAAATTTTCTCCATTTGAAAATCTTTGCAGACGCCTCTTTAGTACATTACATTCTGCACAGAAATTAGAGTCATCTTAGATTTAAAAATCTAGTCAATTGCCGTGCTTCATTTCTGACTGTATCACTATTACGCATAAGAATAATATGAATATAAACATGACATGATATGTGTATTCTTCCGCGTTTGCTGTTGTCTCACTCTAGTTTCATAGTTTATTAGGCAGACAGAATTTAAATGAGATAGCAGCAAACACGAAAGAATACGTGGCAAAATGTTTATATTCGGATTATTCTTATGGTGAGGAGAATACTGCATGTGATTCACAATTCATAAAAGTTCCTATTAGCAACCATCTCTTCTCACAGGTAGGAACAAATTCAGAACATAGAGCTGGCCATATTGACAAACATCCCTAACAGTCTTGCCAGTCGGATTTACGTAGTACATTGAAACGCTGCAACATTCGAAGATGAACAATACGGAATTTGTATTTACTTTGATGGATAATGTATGAAAATGCAGTGGTCGAAACTCAGGGCAGAGGAAAAAAAGCTCGTCTTCCACTTTTTTTTTACTGATGCAGAGGTTTTGGCACCAGTATTTATCTTTGTGCCTGCAAAGCATGCCTGTGAAGCGCTACATATATTCGACAGCAGAAGTTAGTTGTGGCGGCACCTACCAACATTTTTCAGAACTTCCGCTTACTTTGCACTCGATTCTAAGCCGCAGGCGGTTTTTTGGATTACAAAAACTGGAAAAAAAGTGCGGCTTAGGTTCGAGTAAATACGGTAGTCTTTTAAATTTGAGTCATATTTCCTCTACATGCTTCTGCCCTGTGCTGAAAGTTTCAAGTTCCTCGTTGAGATATGACACTGCTGATTTCTATCTAGTTTACTGGATATATATATATATATATATATATATATATATATATATATATATATATATATATATATATATATATATAATAGAGGGAAACATTCCACGTGGGAAAAATCTTTCTTTTTAGATATATATATATATATATATATGATATCAATATAATGGAAGGAAACATTCCACGTGGGAAAAATTATATATAAATACAAAGATGAGGTGACTTACCGAACAAAAACGCTGGCAGGTCGATAGACCACAAACAAACACAAACATACACACAAAATTCAAGCTTTCGCAACAAATTGTTGCCTCATCAGGAAAGAGGGAAGGAGAGGGGAAGACGAAAGGAAGTGGGTTTTAAAGGAGAGGGTAAGGAGTCATTCCAATCCCGGGAGCGGAAAGACTTACCTTAGGGGGAAAAAAGGACAGGTATACACTCGCACACACGCACATATCCATCCACACATACAGACACAAGCAGACATATTTAAAGACCTGCCAGCGCTTTTGTTCGGTAAGTCACCTCATCTTTGTTTTTATATATAATTTTTCCCACGTGGAATGTTTCCTTCCATTATATATATATATATATATATATATATATATATATATATATATATATATATATATATATATATATATGGTTATAATAGAGGGAAACATTCCACATAGGAAAAATATAGTTAAAAACAAAGATGATGTGACTTACCAAATGAAAGTGCTGGCAGGTCGACAGACACACAAACATACACACAAAATTCAAGCTTTCGCAACAAACTGTTGCCTCATCAGGAAAGAGGGAAGGAGAGGGAAAGACGAAAGGATGTGGGTTTTAAGGGAGAGGGTAAGGAGTCATTCCAATCCCGGGAGCGGAAAGACTTACCTTAGGGGGAAAAAAGAATGGGTATACACTCCCACACACACACATATCCATCCACACATATACAGACACAAGCAGACAAAACTCTTTGTCTTTAAATATGTCTGCTTGTGTCTGTATATGTGTGGATGGATGTGTGTGTGTGTGTGTGTGTGTGTGTGTGTGTGTGTGTGTGTGAGTGTATACCCGCCCTTTTTCCCCCCTAAGGTAAGTCTTTCCGCTCCCGGGATTGGAATGACTCCTTTCCCTCTCCCTTAAAACCCACATCCTTTCGTCTTTCCCTCTCTTTCCCTCTTTCCTGATGAGGCAACAGTTTGTTGCGAAAGCTTGAATTTTGTGTGTATGTTTGTGTTTGTTTGTGTGTCTGTCGACCTGCCAGCACTTTCATTTGGTAAGTCACATCATCTTTGTATATATGATGAAACTTACCAAACAAAAGCGCTGGCAGGTCGATAGACACACAAACAAACACAAACATACACACAAAATTCTAGCTTTCGCAACCAATGGTTGCCTCGTCAGGAAAGAGGGAAGGAGAAGGAAAGACAAAAGGATATGGGTTTTAAGGGAGAGGGTAAGGAGTCATTCCAATCCCGGGAGCGGAAAGACTTACCTTAGGGGGAAAAAAGGACAGGTATACACTCGCACACACACACATATCCATCCACACATACACAGACACAAGCAGACATGTTTGTGTTTGTTTGTGTGTCTATTGACCTGCCAGCGCTTTTGTTTGGTAAGTTTCATCATCTTTCTTTTTAGATATATTTTTCCCACGTGGAATGTTTCCCTCTATTATATTCACATCTTTGTATATATATATATATATATATATATATATATATATATATATATATATATATATATATATATATATATATATATATGCTTGTTTTAGTTGTCCTTTGTACTTTATTAATCATTGTTGCCACACTTGCATCATGGTCACTGATACCACTTTCAATGTGGACATCGTCAAAGAGGTCTGATCTCTATGGCACAATTAGATCCAATATATTTCCATTGTAAGTGGGGCTCAGAACTATCTGTTCTAGGTAGTTTTCAGAGAAGGGAATTAACAATATTTCATGAGATATCTTATCATGCCCACCACTAACAAACTGTAATTTTCCCAGTTGATTGTTGGATGATTTAAGTCTCCACCAGTGATACAGTATGACAGGGAATTTACGTGCATGTGAACTGAGGTTTTCTCTGAAGTTTTCGGTTACATCAGGAGATGACTCTTGTGGGCAATAGAAAGATCCAATTACCATTTTATGTCTGTCCCTGACACTGAATATTACCCAGACAATCTCACAAGCAGTTTCAGTTTCAGCCTGGGTGGATTTGCCTTCCTTGTCTACTACGACAAATATACCACTTTCATTTCCCTTTAGCCTATCCTTTTGATATACAATTATTTTTCCACAAAAAATCTCACTGGTATCAATTTCAGGTTTCAATCAGCATTCTGTACGTGGTATTATGTGAACTTCACTAATTTTATCTGTGGGAGACATTTCTTTTGATCTTACACTGATACTTCTGGGTTCCTACAACTATCTGTAAGATAAAGTGAAATGGGATGTCACGATGGCAGTAGGTTTGTTTAGTCAACTTCTTTATTCTGGCGCTCGACCCTAGCAAATTAGGAACTGCTTGATGGAGGCATCCAGTTGCCTCTCATGTGAAACAGTAAACGTCTACCATTGCTGACAGTGCAAAGAGTGGGCCCAAGTGTGGTGTCACTCGAATGTCACTGTCAATTATGTCTCTGGCTGCAACCATAATGACAGCATGCCAGCGCAGCTGATGATTCTGTGGGGGGGGGGGGGGGGGGGGGGGGGGGGCAATGAGCAGGTGGCTCTCTGCTCAGGCAGTGGTTGCTTTAGTGACTCATGGTTGAACAGTGGACGGCGTACTGCATTCCAGGATGTCGCTCCATGTGTCACAAGCTTGTGGTGTAGGATGTGATACTGAGACGAGAATATTTTAGCACACAAATGGCTGAGTACTTGTACGTTCCAGACTATGTTTGTTTAGTACTTAAGACATGTACTCGGAACATTTCCGTGGTGACAAGTGAGGAAAGGCTTCCATCCTTCCTCTAGTGTATTGTAGTGTTGGCTGTTGCCATACTGCGCCCAGCTGGCTCTGCTTCGCAATGTCTGTTGGCTGTGTTTTGCTTTGCAATTCATAACACTCTGCCTACCAGCATCTGGCTATGTTGCAACTCACTTTCTCTCTTGTATACTTTTTGACCAAATACTGTTTATATGCTGCCTGTCGTTATCTGTATTGCAATCAGTGTTGCAACAACTTGCGTGCACCCCATACACATTCAGCTACATGGGTAGCAGCCTCTGATGTGTAATGAACACCTGACCCGTTTAGGGGGACCCTAAACCTCTGAAGTATCTGGTTCAATCTTTCCACAATCAGTTCTGGTGACAATGTTGCAAATTGTGAGCTTTGTTGAAACTCAGAGTGCGGAGCTGGTCTTCTCAACCTTCTCTGCCAGTCACTGGAATGATCCAAGTATGACCTCGTAGCCCAGATGACAGTCATCATTTGTTCCAATGTGTGCCACAGTCTGCAGCTAGTTGCTCCCTTTTCCCTCAGTGGCTGCCAGAATAGCCTCTAAGGCATGTTGAGTGATGTTCCCAGGTGTACACACTGAGCGCATCTGGTGTCCTTTCTCGTTCTCTTACTGCCTTTTCCGTGAGTGGTACCATCATTGACCGTACGTTTGAACTGCCAACGATTTGTAGACCCCTACCCTTTTGCATTTGCCTCCTCTTCGCACTGGACAAAACAGGTTTCCCCAAAATGGGTGAAGTGAGTTCCTCTGGCTCAGTTTCAATTTCTGTGGAAGACAGCACCTCAAACGTATTGGTTAGGGGATCGGTACAACATCCTGAGTTCTCCCTGGTCCCCGTGCACCTTAAACAAGACTGCTAGATGTACCAGCGTAAAACCGCTCGGCGTAAGTGTGTGAGTAACGACAGATCCTGTACTTTCTGTAGAGGAGACAGGATGCACAGGAGAGGATAATACCTGGGATTTCTTTGGTACCAGTACCACAAGTACATGACTCTCGGGAGCTTTTCCAACACACTGATTCAATGCAGCTGCCAGTCTTTCGACAGCAGACAGAGTGATTTCCAGCTGCTTATGAATGTCAACCAACTCATCCTGTGTTTGAGATCAGCATTCACAGTGGGGCTGCATTTTGGCTGGTGCAGTGTATTACAGGAAGTTAACTAATAACTGTAAACTAAGCATGCTGATTATCTTTTAATCTGTTGAACAAAAAAAGTACTAATTCTCTATAAGAACTGAAGCAAATACACGAAATGAGATTTGTAATGAGACAACAGAAAACCCTGTGGTAAAAAATACTAGTTTCCTGAAATGCTTTGAGGTTAATTAAAATTGCTAACAAACTCAAAAATAAAGTTAATTTACCATATATGTAAATAATATGTACTCCTCTTTAAGGGAAAGTTAGATGTAATACAATATGGTAGTTACAATATCTGCTACATTAACTAAATCACAAGTGCTGATGTACTAGGAATTAGATTATGCACAGGACAATGGTAACTTTTAATTCTTAAAAATTTTTAAATTCTTAAAACTGCTCTTTTATTTGCTTTGATATACATTGAAATTCAGGATGGTCTATTCTTTGACAGTAACTTTGATTCACAAATGCTGACTTGCTAAGTTGTCTAAAGGATGTGTACCAGCAACTTATGAAAATGTAGTTTTGTAACTTTCCAAACATTCTCAAAAATAACCTACTTCTCAATAATTATACAGTGAAATTAGAGAAAGATTGTTTTGAACAAGGATTGGTCTACTGTACTCAAAAAATTTTACAAGAGCACAAGTAAGTTTAAACCTACAATTGAAGAGACAGAACAGCATGAGTTTACTGCAGCACTCACTAATGTTCGAAATTTAACAGTAAAAATGGGTAATTGGTATTGATACAATCAATGAAAGATTATGCAGAAATGACAAAAACAGTAAAATATCTGAATCTAGAATTTCAGATCAGCACACGACTCTGCACACATGGTCTCATACGAGGTGCATTCAAGTTCTAAGGCCTCCGATTTTTTTTCTAATTAACTACTCACCCGAAATCGATGAAACTGGCGTTACTTCTCGACGTAATCACCCTGCAGACATAAACTTTTTTCACAACGCTGACCCCATGATTCCATGGCAGCGGCGAAGGCTCCTTTAGGAGTTTGTTTTGACCACTGGAAAATCGCTGAGGCAATAGCAGCCCGGCTGGTGAATGTGCGGCCACAGAGAGTGTCTTTCACTGTTGGAAAAAGCCAAAAGTCACTAGGAGAGGTGAGTAGGGAGCATGAGGAATCACTTCAAAGTTGTTATCACGAAGAAACTGTTGCGTAACGTTAGCTCGATGTGCGGGTGCGTTGTCTTGGTAAAACAGCACACGCGCAGCCCTTCCCGGACGTTTTTGTTGCAGTGCAGGAAGGAATTTGTTCTTCAAAACTTTTTCGTAGGGTGCACCTGTTACCGTAGTGCCCTTTGGAACGCAATGGGTAAGGATTACGCCCTCGCTGTCCCAGAACATGGACACCATCATTTTTTCAGCACTGGTGGTTACCCGAAATTTTTTTGGTGGCGGTGAATCTGTGTGCTTCCATTGAGCTGACTGGTGCTTTGTTTCTCATCCATTGTCACAACCGACAAAAAGAAAGTCCCATTCATGCTGTCGTTGCCTGTCAACATTGCTTGGCAACATGTCACACGGGCAGCCATGTGGTCGTCCGTCAGCATTTGTGGCACCCACCTGGATGACACTTTTCGCATTTTCAGGTTGTCATGCAGGATTGTGTGCACAGAACCCACAGAAGTGCCAACTCTGGAGGCGACCTGTTCAACAGTCATTCGGTGATCCCCCAAAACAATTCTCTCCACTTTCTCGATCATGTCGTCAGACCGGCCTGTGCGAGCCTGAGGTTGTTTCAGTTTGTTGTCACACGATGTTCTGCCTTCATTAAACTGTCGCACCCACGAACGCACTTTCGACACATCCATAACTCCATCACCACATGTCTCCTTCAACTGTCGATGAATTTCAATTGGTTTCACACCATGCACATTCAGAAAACGAATGATTGCACGCTGTTCAAGTAAGGAAAACGTCGCCATTTTAAGTATTTAAAACAGTTCTCACTCTCGCCGCTGGCGGTAAAATTCCATCTGCCGTACGGTGCTGCCATCTCTGGGACGTATTGACAATGAACGCGGCCTCATTTTAAAACCTTGCGCATGTTTCTATCTCTTTCCAGTCTGGAGAAAAAAAATCGGAGGCCTTAGGACTTGAATGCACCTCGTACAAAGGAAAATTCAAAAGTTGACTTTTACTTGTAAATAAATCCCTTAAAACTAAGAGTAAAACCAGTCCTAATGACGCAATTCCACAGAGTATCATTTTCTTAGTTTTGCTCTTTGAAGTGTGGAACAGACGGTCCTGTTTCATCACTTATGAACTAAAGTCGTAAGAGCTCAAATGAACCTCTCACTTGTAAGCATTGCACTTTTCATGGAAGTAGCAGCAGGATTAACTAGTTGGAGTTCACAGTTTAAGAATTATAGACTTCAATTATCGATAAAAACGATAATATTTACCTGTTCTGCACTCTGTGAAGTGAGAAAGCTTGATGAAATTGTTTGTTTCTCCTAGTACACTATTTCTTAATGACCTCTGACTTTGATGCAAATTTGGAAAACCAGTTGAGGGATTTTTTTTTAATGCTTCTACTTGATGAAAAACTATAGGAACCTATGTAGACCGTTAAACTACCGTAAAAATGAATGAACTCTGCTAGACAGTCCATCACCTAAAAAGATACCACATACTAAGCTTTTGGTGCAACACAATGGACATTGTCACTTATTTCACCATGCATGTCACTGGAATGTTTCCAACCAATATCAGCACTTTAAGTGTTACTGCTATACGGAAAGAAACCGATCACTACAATCCAACATTCTATGTATGCAGACTTCATTGGTCATCTCGTTTCTCCATTTACGAGAAATTAAACTTTAATGTGCAAAAGTTAAAGTGCTTGTATGCTGAACATCAGTCACTTGTTTTTCTCATTTTCTTTATAGGAACCCAAAATGGAATCAATGCAGAAGACAAATATGCACCAAGTGCTACACTCTTCAGTTCTGATGAGGCTGCTGAGGAAGACTATGGACTGGGAAACAGTCAGTCACAATGCAGGAAGAGAAAAGCACCTGAAACTACACCACCATCAAGCAACAAGAAAACCAGAAGAAGAAGTAATACTGAGTTGGATTCTGAACCTATTGATTCAGAAGAGCTTATGTGTCGAGTAATGGATGCTGTTGATAGAGAACTTGGATTACCTCCGAGAAAAGGGGAATCCAAGCAAGAGACCCAGAAATCTAAGCCATCTACACTGGAAATAACACCTGGTACGCAGTTGTGCTCCCAGGAAAGATTAAATATGCAGGTAATATTTACTTCTGCTCGATCAATATTTATTCTGCTGCAGCTGTTCGTATGTAAGATCCTTTGTTACCTTTCTCAGCCAGAGATCTGATTTTATTCTCATATCCAGTTCATGTAAATTAATTCATTAAAGTCCAATTGCGGCTCATATGCTGACCACACTCATTAGTGCAGAAACAAGAGAAAAGATAACATTAACATAAACCAACAAATGACTTTTTGCAGATTGTGTTAGATTGATAATAAATGAAAAGCACCAGTTTGCTTTTGTTCTACAATATTATTTTTTTTTGCTAACTGGTTTTCGGCTTACAAGGCCATCTTCAGACATTTACATTTTTAATAGCAAAGACAAGATCCAGTTATTAGCCAACAGTGGGGTATACAAAATCACCTGTTCTGATTGTGACAAATTTTACATTGGTCAGTCAGGCAGAGACATATCAACTAGGCTGGCTGAACATGAACGCAGCTGGAGGTTGCAGAATTCAGACTCTGCATTTGCTGAGCATGTACTGAGTGAGGGTCACAACTACCAGCCAGTGTCCCATGTACTTCACTTAGCAAACAAAGGCCATAAACTCAACCTGCTGGAAGCCCTGGAAATTAACAAACATCTTGCTCACAGTCCAGATCTCATCCTAAATGACCAGACACAACTCAACACTTCCCCTCTCCTAAACTTCATATAATCATCTTTGTTGTTGATTACTTCCCACACTCTCTCTTCCTACATATTCCCATTTTCCTGTAGTCATTAAGTTGGTTTATTTGTTGCAGTTGTCTTTGTATTCCACATATGCTGTAGTTTCAATAGTTAAGGGTTTGCTTTTAACTTGTACTTGCATTACTGTCCATGTTTAAATCCCCTTGTAGTTTTCTCATCAAATACTGTTCATATTTTACTTTGCTCATTTATTTAATGTAAACTGGTATACAGCCACTGCTTTGATTATAATATTAATGTTAAAATGCAGTACCACCACACTCTCAAACTGTAGGTTCCCTCAAACACCTCAATTTTCCTGCATTTACTAATTTCTGTTTATCTTATTGATATTGCTTAAGTTCCTCGTGTATTCTGTATTTACATTGACAACTGTCTCGTCTTTTTTAATTGGTTGTGTATCACTCTCCATGTTTCATACCTCTTGATGCAGCCTTGTCTAGTACTAATTTTATCTTATTTTATTAGTTTTGTTTATTAGTAGAAACTGTTATGTAGACATGCTATTCCTATTTTGTGCTAAAGGTTTTCCTGTCAACTCCATTGTTATTTATGTACTGTTCAGTTTTTACTATTTCATTGCAAAGATGTTACTCACTGTATGTTTCTACTTCACTCTAGATGTGTTACTTCTCTTCCAATGTTGTCTGCTAACATTTAACTTCTTTGGTGATAATACTCAGTAAATGTCTGAAGATGGCCTTGTAAGCCGAAAACCGGTTAGCAATAAAAATAATATTGTAGAACAAAAGCAAACTGGTGCTTTTCATTTATTATTATAATGTTGTTCTACCAAGAACCGACGGAAGATTCTGTTAATGTGTTAGATTACTTTGTCAGTGATGGCGAAAAAAAGGATGGACTAGGAAAATGACATAATCAAGCAATGGAAACCTCAGGTAGGAATATCAACAATGTAGGAAGAGACAGATTGCTACTTACTGTAAAGAAGACACGTCAAGTTGCAGACAGGCACAATTAAAAGACAGTCACATAAAGTTTTCGATCATAGCCTTTGTTAGTAAAAGAGAGATGCACACACCATTCACACACATGAAAGCAAGTACATCTCGTGCACACATGACCGCCAACTCCAGTATCTGCGACTGGAATGCAACATCATGTGGGATGCAAGAAGAAATCTGGAGGGGACAGGGAATGGACAGTTGTGTATGGGTGGGCAGAGAGACAAATGCCATCTGGTGGAATGTGCAGAGACTAGGCTGCCAACATGTGCAACATAAGGAAGCAATGGGGCAGGGAGGTGCGGAAAAAAAGGAGCAAAAATTGATAAGAGCGGGGAAAGACAGGTGGAGGGGCTGCAAATAAAAAGGATGGGAGATGAGAATGGGGAGGAGATGATAGGACAGAGAGGGTGGAAACTGTTGGGTGAAGGGACCCTATGTTACCGTAGATTGAGGCTGAGATACTTATAGAAGCGGAGAATATGTTGTAAGGATAACTCCCATCTGAGCAGTTCAGAAAAGCTTGCGGTGGGGGGAAGGATCCAGATGGCTCAAGTAGTAAAGCAGCCATTAAAATCAATTGTGTTATGTCCAGCTGCATGTTGTGGCACAGGGTGGTCTACTTTGCTCTTGGGCAGTTTGGAGGTGGCTGTTCATCCTGGTGGACAGGTAGTTATACCAATATAAAAAGCTGTGCAGTGATTGCAGCAGAGCTGGTAAATGACATTGCGGCTTCCACAGGTGGCCTGGCCCTTGATGGGGTAGGATAAAGTTGTGACAGGACTGGAAGAGGAAGTGTAGGGTGGGTGGATTGAGCAGGTCTAGCACGTGGGTGTTCCACAGGGATATGATCCTTGTGGCATTGGCTTGGGATTGTGAGTGGTGTAGGGATGGACTAGGATGTTGTGGAGGTTGGGTGGATGACAGAACACCACTTGAGGAGAGTTGGGTAGTATCTCAGATAGGATGTCTCTCATTTCAAGGCACAGTGATAGGTAATCGAAGTCCTGGCGAAAGATGTGGTTCTGTAGTTCCAGTCTGGAGTAGTGCTGGGTGATGAAGGGGACACTTCCTCGTGGCTAGTTCTTAGCAGTGGTAGGGGGATTGGGGGTGTGAGGGGAAATGGTATGGGAGATCCGTTCGTGGACTAGGTCTGGGGTATAGTGCCTGTCTGAGAAGGCCTTGGTGAGACTCAGCACAATGAGCAAGAGAGTTTTTATCACTTGAGATACGCTGTCCTCAGGTGGCCAGATTATGTGGGAGGGTTTTTTTGGTGTGAAAAGGATGACAGCTGTTAAAATGCAGGTACTTTTGGTTGGTGGGTTCTCAGATGCCGCCTAAGCCATGGAATCCCCTGAAATGGCCTGACTGTGAAGATTCCTTTCTCTGGATCCCACCCTTTCTTTCACAGTGACCTACACCTTTTCAGATTCCCGCCAATACCTGGCCCTCACAAACCTGGTACTGCAAAAACACATTGTCATGGCACAGGCATCCCTGAACCATCTCTGCTCCATCCTAAAGATAACTACTACCAACAGTCCCTGCTCCATACATCCCTTGGTCTCCCAACACCTGGAGGAGCATTCCAGACACCACCTCCACTAGTTATCCAGCCTGCTGACATCCGACTGCCATCTTGGGGCACCACTATCCAACCCCTATCATAACCACAATGTTCCTCTCCGTCCATCCCTCACAGCAGCTAAACCCTGCCCAGCTGACCATTTTAACTTGTGCCATTCCCCAGAACTCTCTACCAACTCTCCACCAAATCCAGAGCCAAAACATTCCTGTAACACTGTTGTTAAACTTCACACAAAAAGCCCTCACTCCACAGAAGTTTCAGTCCTATCCAAAGGCCTCACCTTTAGTCCTATACCCAAATTTAACCTTGCTGGACTTGTCATAGACCTACTCTTCTTCTCCTGATCCCTGCAGTGGAAGCACTTCTTGCCACCAATCCCTCCAACCAAAAACACACTAATTTCAACATTGAACCCTGCCTCTTCCAGTTCATAGCACTATCCAACCATGATACTCCCCACCTTCCACCTAACTACCCGCTAGTCACCTTTCAGGAATTCCTGACCGCCAACTTAGCCTCACCATCCTTCCCCAGGTCCATTCCTCAGAGCTCCAATCTTTCAGTAGAAGAAAGAACAGCCATACACAACCTCAAAACAAATTCTGACCTAATCATTCTACTTGCAGACAAAGGTTCCACCAGTGTTGCTATAAATCACAGTGACTATCGGCAGAAGACCTCCGCCAATTATTTTGTCTTGTCCACCTACAAACTCTGCCACAGTGATCCGATCCCAGAACTCCAGCACAAACTCCAGTCCCTGCTTAAAGCCTTAGGTCTTTCCCAGAACATCTCCCCTGAATCCATTTCCCTCCTCACTTATATGACACCCCACACATCCACCTTCTACTTGCTCCCCAAAACCCACAAATTGAAGAATCCTGGACACCCCATTGTGGCTGGTTATTGAGCCCCTACCTCCAACCAGTTGCTCGTAGTCTAGCCTCCCACGTCAAAGACACCAACCGCTTCCTTCACCGATTCTCCATCATTTCCACCCTTTTACCTCCTGGATCCCTACTTGTCACTGTTGATGCCATCGTCCTATACACCAAAATCCCTCATGTCCATGGTCTTACCACTATTGCACACTATCTTTCCCAACGTCTTTCATACTTCAAACCGACCATCCCATTCCTCAAACTTTATCCTAACCCACAACTACTTCTCGTTTCAGGGGAAGATATATTAACAAAGCTGTGGCATAGCCATGGGCACCCACGTGGCACACTCCTAGCCAACCTTTATTTGGACCATCTAGAGATGTTCCTACCCTCCCAAAACACCAAACCCCTAATCTGGTTCAGGTTCATTGATGATATCTTCAAGATCTGGACTCAGGGCATTAAGACACACTATCTCTCTTCCTTCACAACCTCAACACCTTCCCTCCCCTCCCAATTGCTTCACGTGGCAACATTGTGTGTGTGTGTGTGTGTGTGTGTGTGTGTGTGTGTGTGTGTGTGTGTGTGTTGTGTGTGTGTGTTTGTGTGTTAAAGGAATCTTGTTACAGGGATGAACAGTTGTTTCTATGATTCATAAGTTTGAGAATACCCATACCTGTTTAAAAATTAATAAGTTTGTAAAGCATCTATTTCCTAACTGCAAATGCCACACATTGTTTTCCTGAGGTACTAGGTGTGGTATACATCAGCTGTGAAACATACTACTAAGGAGACTCCCATGCCAGTTCTGTTCTGAGAGTATACTAAAACTTGTTTGCATTTGCAGAAATCGCCTCTTCTATTCTTTGAGTGTGAATTGTATTTTCTACTGCACTGGCTACTGCTGGGTGTGTGTACCAGCTTTTAAGTGCAAGAGAATTTATCAAGTATTGTGAGAAAATATTGCTATGGAAGTAGAATAATTCATAATTATTTAATAATGCAAACCTTATGCCATTGTTTCACATGCTTCAAAATTGTGATAATCATCTTCAAGAAATGTTTTCAGTTAATCTTCATGGCTGACAATGATGAAATGGGGTGAGTAGCATTGCATTGGATACTCTTCCTCTTCTAACCTTTATATGTTGTTGAAAAAGGCATCAAAATATTTGATTGTTTGCTGGTGTCACATGTTTATCATGGGAATATGGCAGTCGGCCTCATAAATGATATACCTGGGGTGTTGAAGGACTCCTCAAAAAGACCCCTATACCAGACACAAGCAGGAGAAGAATGTGGAACAGATTTACAAGTGGTTCACTGCCAAAAGCTTAACCCTTAGTTGTATTAAAACTTACGTTCTTACTTAAGGGTACTAGAAGTAGAGATCAGCGAGCACACACTGGACGAGGCTCATCATGTGTAGAAGCTCTTGGGCATCTTACGAATAATAAACTGAAGTGACATTTGGTTTGGGATAAGTTGATAAAAAAGCTCAGTTTGGCCTGATTTGCACTCAAGAGATCTTTCTCATTGTAGTGATCTGCAGACAGTATTACTAGCTTACTTTATACTGTTCCATAGCTTAATCTTCTGAGGCGATGTAGGTAGGATTGAAAAAGTATTTATTTTACAGAAGTGTGCAACAAGAATGTTGTGTAATGTTGAGAACCAAACATTTTGCAGCAGCCTCTTCAGGGACCCAGAAATTCTTACACATACATTGGAATTTACTAATATGATGTGTGAATGGATAGTAACCTCAGACTTTTCACTGGTAATGCAGGTATCTGTAATGAAGCTGCTCAGATATTCAGGGGTGCAAAGATTCTGTTCCAAAATATAGAATTGTGCACTTCACAAAATGAAAAAAGTGTAGTATCCTGTGACTGTATTACCGATAAGTCACAGTTGGAATCTGTCAAGTCATACAAATACCTGGGTGTAATAATCTGTAGGGATATGAAATGGAATGATCACATAGTCTCTCTCTCTCATGGGTAAAGTGTGCGGCAGCTGCAGTTCATTGGTAGAATATTAGGAAAATACAATCAGTCTACAAAGAAGTTTTCGAACAAAAGAGATGTGCGATCCGTCCTATAATATTACTCAAATGTGTGGGATCTATACCAAACAGGGCTAACAGGGGATATTGAACAGATACAAAGAAGGGAAGCATGAATAGTAACAGGCTCTATTTGACCCAAGGGAGAGTCTCATGAAGGTGCTAAATGACCTGAACTGGTGGACACTTGAAGTTAGACGCAATCTACCCCATGAAAACCTACTTTGAATGTTTGTAGAAACAACTTTTAAGTTATAAATCTAGGAATATACTATGACCCCCTCTGTAGTGGTGGCCAGTTATTTTGTGCTAACATGCTACAGTCAACTGTAAGTATTGCGTTAACATTACGCCATTTCTCTTCGAAGGCAAATAAAATGGACAGAAACATGTTCTGTAGTGCTCTCCCCATCATAAATCTGTGTTGAGTGTGGAAATGCTGGTCAGTTCCACTACATTCAACTCAGAGAAGGGGCACAGCTGTCTCTGTGTGACAGCACATGGTATGTTATCCTTTCTGGCAATGTGAGTGCTACATTACTCACAGTGCCAGGTCAGTATTTTTCTTTGAAACTGTGTGTAGTGTATTGTACAAATATACAAGTATAAAGATAAAGGATTTTTGAGTTGCCATTGTTGTATTGGTGCCATGAGTGAGTGGTCTTGTGCAAGGATGGTTCTTGTGATTACTACCCTTGTAAATCAAAAGGTTGTAGACAAGATGGTGGTAAAAAAAGCAAGTATATGAGGAAATTTAGTATGAAAGTGTTTTCTGCAGATGATCTGGTATAAAGAGGTCCTTTTCTAGCAGATCTTTGAAGAGAAAGTGAGATTTGAAGAGTTTGAAGATCTACTTCAAATGTAAATCTAACAACAGAGGAGCATGGGACGAGGCTCACTGATTTGGCTTACGTAACACTGAAAATTTTTAAATACTTGCTAAGTATTTTGATGAGCTTCTTAATTGTGCATAACCAATCCATAATCTTGAATACTCAAATGCTCGTGATAAACTAGAAGATGATTTACTCCCAACTACTAAAAAAATTGGAGTTATTAAAACTCTATAAAGCTTATGATGAAGACTCTATTAGAACAGAACTTTCATAATGATCTATTCCAAAAATAAAAAAAAGAGCTAAAATTAAGCTTTGAGACAACCTAGAAAACAAAACTCCCAGGGGAGTGGATGGTGGCTTTGATACATCTACTACATAATAAAGGCAATTACAAGGTGTTAACAACTACAGATTAATTTATTTGCAACAAGTTGCATATTACATATTTTCTATTATTACACTAAACAGAGTAGAAATAATGCTGGAGAGTCATTTAGGTTAATATTAAGATGGTTTTAGAGAGGGCAGAACATGTTCTGAACAAATATTTAAGCTGAAGTCAGTCATTTGCCACATATTACTCAATTCAAAAGATGTTTGTTCGTTTCCAAACAGCCACTGATTCCATTGACAGAAGCTATAGATATAATAAAACTATGTGAGGAGAAACAGGTTAAAGCCCTTTCAAGTTTCTAGAATATTTCGCCTTAGTGAGCCATAGAAAAAGATAAAACACACTCGAGAAAATTTTTGTGTGTAGTATGAGAGATTTATGAATTGCAGCTCATGTAATTGTACAACAGCCCAGTGATCAAGAGTATTGACTGACAATTTGTTGGCTTGGATTTGAATCCATCTGCCTCCACATTTTTTTATTTTTATTTTTTAATTGCAATGTTAAACAGTTCAATTTATATACTTAATTTCACTTTAGTTAAGACTATGTCCCTCAAAGTCAAAAGGCTATAAGCCACCACATTATAGTACATAGGTAAAATTTTGTACAAGCCACCACTGCCTCTACGTGTCACTCCCTCAGGAATTGCGGACATGAGATTAGTGGCATGTGTGAATATGGCTTCACCTACTGACCATGGTGCTCAAAAATAAGGAACATCCTATCCACAATCTTCACCTCATCCAAACTGGTATTCTGTCACCAACCAACTTGCAAAATATCTTGGTCCATCCTTTCCCACACTGACTCCAAATCTCTTGCCACATGGGTCACACCCCTACGGAAAAGCCAGATGCAGCACTGGTCCTATGTACCCATCCAGCACATTGTATTCCAGCCCTGTCACAAGGATAGCCTTCCATATAAGAAGCAGGGTCAACTGTGATAGCTGTCGAATCATATGATGGGGTACTCACAGAAAACCGGAATAATATTGCCGTGGGCGGAGTGTGTGTAGTATGCATTTCTACTTGTTTTCATCTGCAGTGATTGTTTTTTCTAATGCTGTTTTGTTCTTCCTTTATTTCTTATGATGGGAAGTTTAAGTGAACAACACACTGCTGTGAAATTTTGTTTTGTACTCAGTAAAAATGCCAATGGAACTGTTTTGATGTTGAAAACAACTTACCGAGATGACACTATGAGGAAACTCAAATTTATGAGTGGTTTGCTCGATTTAAAAATGGCGACATATTGATTGATGACAAACCTCATTTTGGCCGTCAATCAACTGCCAGATTAAATGAAAATATTGAAAAAATTCGAGAGCTTGTGCTCACAGACAGTCGACAGGCAATTGATCGACTGTCAGAGATTAGTGAGTTATCTTGGAGCTCGGTTCAGCGAATTTTAACACGAGATTTGAGCAGACTGGAGACTGGTCCTTCCACCAAGACAAAGCACCTGCACACGTGCCATCTCTGTTAGACAGTTTTTGGCCAAAAGTGGCATTATTCCGCTGCCCCACAAACCTTACTCACTTGATTTGGTTCCGTGCGACTTTTTCTTATGAAAAGGGGCATGAAAGGACAGCAATGTGACATTGTTGAAGAAGTCAAGAAACAATGAGGGAGGAACTGGAAGCCATTCCTAAAGATGAGTACAAAAAATGTTTTTAGCAGTGGAAGTGGCAGTGGTACAAATGTAAATAATTACTTTTTTTTTAACGCCACCATTGCTATAACTTCTGTACAGCTTTTTATGTGGACATGACCGCCAAGCAGCTGGCCAGTGCTAAACTGTGACCAAGAGTAGAGTTGACCACCCAGTGGTGTAACATGCTCAGCTTCAGTGGCTGTTTCATAACCTTGCCTCCTGAATCTCGCCCTGTCCCTTCCCCCCCCCCCCCCCCCCCCCCCCCCTTCTAACTTCTTTGACCTAAGTACTTGGGAATCATCCATAAAACCCGTTCTTTGATTGTGTAACCCTCTTGGCTTTAATCTTTGGTAGCTTTCCACTAGCCCCTGTCCTGAGACTGACTTTAAGACGTGTCCATATGCTTCCCCACATCATTCTATACTCGTATCCCCCCTAACTGCTGTCTCCTTCGTCTACTCAGTCCTCCCACCTCACCCACTCCTCCAAGTCATTGTGGAAACACACACACACACACACACACACACACACACACACACACACACACACACTTCTGTGTGAGAGGAATCTCACCAGTGCACATCACTATTTGATGGGCCTGCTGTCTGTCTGTTCCCATCATCCTTCCCTCCAACCATCTCTCCTACTCCCTGCTTTCTCCATTGCCCACTCCACATAATACTGAATACAACCCCTCAACCCCAGTCAACCTCCGGGACTAGTCAATGTAGTTATTTTGTACAACTGTGCAGATTTGGTGTTCTGTAAGTAATGAAGAAGGCAATGTATAAATATGCAAGGTCAGCTGCAACTCAGAGTACTAGATTCAGTCAATCAGGCAGTTGGACTGACCACAGAGGCTTATATAACTGGTTTCATTTCCAACCAGTGCAGGTATGAAAGAGCTGCAATGATAAACATCCAACAACTGTCATGTTAAAGCATGCTATGCTTATAAGATCTTATTGCTTAAAATCATCTGCTTGCTGTATAACGTCTTGTCCACTCTTGGAATTGCTTTTTATACAGTTTCTCTATACAGTTTCTCGTGGGCCACTAAGGTCTGTGACAAAGTTGAGCCTAGCAGAGTTATGCTTGGCACAAATTAACATTTTTGGCCAGGGTTAAACAGATTGCTCTGCAGTGTAGTTCTGAAACTTTGTTTTGTAGTATTTTAAACAAGTAGTTTTAATCCAAATTTATTTACCCAATGGCTTCAACATATGACAGCCCAGCTGGTCAGTTGTTCTTTTGCATGCAATTGGTGCTACAAATAAATTTCAGTTCTGTATATCCCTGTGTAACCCTGATAGCACTGAAAAAATTCTCGATACTTCACATGGTGTGTGGCATAGTTGTCCTGATTCTCAATTTTCCCTGCTGCATAGGAACCCAAGAAAAGTTACTCAAAGCTTTTATACTCCCTTGAAAGCATGGGAAAACAGTTTCCTTATGCTTTCTTGTTTCTTGGAAAAAAGGTTCTTCTTGCTATTGCATATAATCCTTTCAAATTATGTTTGTGAGTCTTGGATGAAATAATATTTCTTAATTTGATGGTCATAGGTTCCTACATTTGGTACTTGAAACAATTTCATGAAAAAAGATTTTAAATAACTGGAGAGAGTTGATATAATTTTAGTATTAGTATGGACTGAACAGTTCAGTAGCCCTTAGCAAATGGGAAAACATTGTCAAATACATATGTAGCAGTTCTTGTTAATAAAGCCATCAAAATTGCTTAATATCAGATGCATTGAAATTAGTATCGGGGTTTTAAGGCTTTGTAGCATTTATTACATTCAACTTACAATTACAGAGGATATTTCATATGGAAAAGCAAGTCAACCAGTTTTGTTTCTATAGTTGTTACAAGCTCTAAAGCTTACCGATTACAGTTTACATGGCCAACTTTACTAACAAAACATTACTACAAGACAATAAATATTTTCTGGATCATGTCATCTTAAATCATGAATCGACATTTCACCTATGTGAAAATATGAACACGCATAATGTGCACATCTGGGAGGCAGCAAATCTGCATGAGATGCTGCAATTGCAACAGGACTCCCCTAAATTGAATATGTGTTTGTACTGTACCCCGGCTGAAAAGTTTATCGGTCTTTCTTTTACTATGAAGCAACTGTAACCTGTGTTTCTTATCTTGATGCATTAGACTTATGGCTCTTTCCACAATTTGAGAAGCTGAACCACAGAACTTTATTTGGCAGCAAGATGATGTAGCTCGGTAAGTGATTAGTTAAATGACGTATTCGACTGCTGAATTGGCTGCAAGTGGCTTGTTTCACATGGCCACCACATTCATCCGATCTGTTGCCATCCAGTTTTTATCTTTGTGGGTTCATAAAGGTTCATGTATGTGACTCTACTACCACCTTATCTACCCAACTTAAGAAACAGTATTGAAGCAGCTGTTGCAACAATTACTCCAGACACACTGGTCAAGACCCTGGAAGAACTTGCCTATCAACTCAGTGTGCGCTGTGTGACGACTGGTGCTCACGTTGAACACTTGTAAGAAAAACTGTTGAGTTGCTCTTTCATCTTATGTTTTATTTTTAATAAAGTATTGTACATTATCAGGCTACAAAAGATGAAACATTATAAAGAAAATAAAAAATCTCACTCAGCAAACTTAATTACAGATCTGATGCTTTTAGTAGCCAAAACAGTGTTACAAATAAACTAATCCATTAAGTGATCTAGATTGCTGTATCCACAAAATGTGTACATACTTGAATAATATCCCTCTGGAGAACAAGTATTCGTTACACTAGGAACATTTATTTTTCCAGTAGCCTGTTGTTGAAGGTATTGTATCAGCAACTTAATTTTAGTGTATGGTATGAGTAGTATTAACTGATAATATTGCCTAGATCTATGGCCAAGGCAGTGTAGTCTCATTTGATCTCAGTTTGAAAATAATTTTGAGATGACGACTGTTTCCACAATTACATAAAGACAAAATGGAAAATGTCAGAGCATAATGCAGTTACAATGCGCTTCCCTGAAAACATTCTTCATGGGCGACAATTGTGCTTCCACTCCAGCCTAATTTTAGTTTAGTTTACAATGAAGTATTTTTTTACGTGGTGTTTTTATGGTATACTGTCTACACCCTGTGATCATAGGATGTACCATTTAATACCTAAATGGAATTTTAAGACTAGATTGTTTTATAAAAATAATAGTGTGAGGTCATTTAATGTGTGAATAAGTGCAAGTAATATATTGCAGTGTCTTACTTTCACAGTATAAATTTGATGCCAAAAATTGTGGGCCACCATCATATCGGGAGACTCCACCACCACCATCATTGAGTGTCGCAGTGTTGGAAAGTGATGATGACGACGACGATGTAGTAGAAGCTACTCCAAGAGATGTCTCTGCCCACAGGTATTACATTGAAATTGCTGAGTTACAGTTATCCTGGTATTTTAGAAGTTACTACTGAATTTAAACTGTTATGTGTGTACATATCTATACTAGAAATTAAGTGGAAAATGGTACCAATCAAACTGGGATTGGGAACTGTAAGACTAATAAAACACTTCATTACTGATAATTAAACAATTCCAAACTTTTAATGATATTTGATCAAATAATTTTCAGTAGTTGATAACTCCACATTATGGAAACAGTTATTAGCTTCACTGAAGAAATAAAAAATAAATAAATCAGCACACTAATAAAACTTCTTGAACACAAACTTCTATCTGATAATGAGACAATAGGATGATACAAGCATGCTAGACATACATAAAGAAAATAAAGATCTAATAATGGGTAGTCCTTTCATCTTCTCAGTACATGTTCCATAGAAATTTTCTGTTATCTGCAAACTCTCCCAAGCAATTCCATTTAAGATGGTTGTTGCATCAGGAAGCAGCATGACAGTTGTTTGCAAAATGGGGAAGACACTTTATGACTATATTTTGTAAGAGACAGATCTGGAGACCAGTGAATGGGACTCCAGCTGTGTCAAGGGTGTACCATGAATACCTCATTTTGGATAAATGACCGGTACCAGTGGCAGCTGTTGTGAGCATCTCACTATGGAGTACAGAAGCCATCACCCTACATGTGTACTTTAGCGTAATGCACATCACAGGGCTCAGAGATTAGCACATGTGTAGTAACTACGCTGTTTGATACTTGAAACATAAAAAAAACTGTGCCTTAGCTGAGGAGTTGTGATAGAGCTTGGATGAACTTCATTGTGAAATGCTTTTAATAGTATCCACAATAAAACACTGTCTTGAAATCTGGCAGAAAATCCATGTAAAGTATACTAGCAGAAACACACAATCTATACCTTCACTGTGTAGTGGCTATGTTAATGTTACTGATGACAGCACTGCTAATGCAGAGTACTAAGCATGGTTTTCTGAAATTCTTCCATTAAAGATGATGTAGCAAATATTCCAGAATTCAAATTAAGAACATCTGTCAACGCGAGGAACTTAGAAGTAAATAACCGTGGTATAATGAAGCGACTTGCATTACTTAATAAACGCAAGTTTATATAGCAGTTAGATTCTTTTCAGAGTATACTGATGTAATAGCTACATTTGTAACACTCGTGTACTGCTCACTCAATGAAAGTTCCATACCTAAGGACTGAAAAGTTGCACAGGTGATACCAGTACACAAGAAGGGAAATAGAAGTAATCTGTTGAATTATAGACCCATGTCACAGACATCAATTTGCAGTAAGATTTTGGAATGTATATTGTTTTTGAACATAATAAAATACTAGATCTGTTACACATAGTCAGTTCAGATTCATAAAATATTGTTCTTGTGAAACAATACTGGCCCTTTTTTCCACAGAAAGTAATGAATGCTATTTGTGCCAGATCTCAAGTTCATTCCATATGTGCAGATTTCCAGAAGACTTTCAACACCCCTCCTCACGAGTGGCTTTTGATAAAATTGTGTGGCTATGGAGTATCGTTTGAGTCATGTGACTGGAAACTGATTTCCTGTTGGAAAGAAAATAGTTTGCAGTAATTGATGAGAAGACATTGAATGAAACAGAAGCTATATCTGGCTTTCGTCAAGAAAATGCGATATTTCCTCTGCTATTTCTAATCTATATAAACGATTTAGTGAGACAATATGATCAGTGATTTACTCTCTAAGAAAGTCATCGGTAGATCAAAACAAATTACATAATGATTTAGACAAGATGTGTGTATTTGTATGGTGCAGAAAATGGCAATTGACCATGAGCAAGAAAAAGTATAAGGGCCTCCACAGAAGTACTAAAAAGAACCCATTAAATTTTGGTTCCTTAGTAAATAACACAAATTTAAAGGTTGTCAATTCAGATAATTCCCTAGAGAGTACAGTTACAAACAAGTTAAATGAGAAGCGTCACATAATAAAGGTCCATCTTTTGATATGCAGCTCCTTGTATTGGTTGTGTTTGCAGTTAAAATGTTTTGATGTGAAGTCCACCAGTTATGCAAAACACCGTTTTTCTCAGTACCCAAACATGTTTCAGCACCACTGCGCCATCATCAGTGGGTTTTCATTTTTTTTATTTATTCTGCAATGTGAACATTTTGTTAAATGATTATAAAATTACGTGCATTTTTACTTCAAACAACAGATCATTTCTTTTTGTAAATACCTTTACATTTGGTGTGCATGAACTTTCTGGATCACTGTTGTGTTAATTACTACAGGTAGCTTGTCATCTGCAACCAAATGATGATGATGAGAATGTTTTTTTGCTGGGAGTTAACCTATCCTCTAGAATGTAATTTAGTTTTTCGCAATGTTTTCACGCCTATTTTCGTATTTACTTACGTTTCCGTGTGGCAAGTGCTTCCATTCTCCACATCATGCTGAGATGTTGTGATGCATCCGTAACTATAACAAGTATTTATTTGTGGAAAATACACATCGTCTGGTTGCAGATGACAAGCTACTTGTAGTAATTAACACAAAAGTGATCCAGAAAGTTCATGTACACCAAATGTAAAGGTATTTACAAAAAGAAATGATCTGTTGTTTGAAGCAAAAATGCACATAATTTTATAATCATTTAACAAAATGTTCACATTGCAGAATAAATAAATAAAAAAAAAAAAACGAAAACCCAGAGCACTTATAAGATGCAAGAAATCTTCTGAAAGAGGCTGCCGACACTATACTTGTCCATCATTCCATCATTTGCTAGAATATTGCTGTGCAATATGAGATCCTTACCATATGGGATTGATAGAGGACACCGAAAAAGTTCAAAGAAGAGCAGCATGTTTTGTATTATCACTAAATTGGAGAGAAAGTGTAATGGAATATTATACAAGAGCTAGAGTGGTAATCATTAAAACAAATGTGCTTTTCATTGCAGCTAGATCTTTTTACAAAATATCAATCACCACCTCCCTTTGAAATGTGAAAATATTTTCTTGACCCCAAACTACATAGGGAGAAACAGCCATCGTAATAAAATAAGAGAAATCAGAGCTCGTATGGAAAAAATTAGGTGTTCATTTTTCCCGTCATGCTATTCAAGAGCAAATTGGTCAAGAAATAGTCTGAAAGTGGTTCTGTGAACCCTCTGCCAAGCACTTGGGTGTGAATTACAGAGTAGTGACACAGATCTACATGTGGCTTGGTACATATTGAAGGCATGTTGTGCTAGATGTAGCTTGGCACATATTGAAGGCAAGTTGTGAGTATACCGAAACGCGCGAGTCAATACATCTTTCTTACCAATAGGGCACATTGAGGAATGTGATGGAGGTATTCTCTTGTGAGAAATGTTTTATGTGACATGAAATAGGGCCCTGTTGAGCATTAATTGGCTGCCATTGGATGAGATGTGACCACCTTGGACCCAGCTCCAGCCAGAGGCCACGAGTCATGGGTGACAGTTAACCAATCATCAGTCAGGATTACTCCCCAAAATTTTTGGTGTAATGACAAATCTATGCTGTGATGTTTTAATCCATCTTAGGAATGATAGGGGGCGTAAGTAGGTGTGTGTAATTGATTTGGTCTTGGGTGTGTAATCACAGAGTGAATATTTAATGTTGTAAGATGAAAAACTACCTTCAAGTTAAAATTGAGCAATTGCTGTAATCATAAAATAATCTTGAATTATTTTTTTAGTGTGTTTATTGAAGTTTTCTGGGCACATTGAATATTTCATCATGTTTGTGATGTGCATCCAGGATATTTTCAGTACCCATGCAACAGCATGCGCTGCTTAATATTTCCCAAAATGTTGCACATAAAAACAGGATTTTTATGGGACTTATACCTCAGGTTCTAGTGATTATAGAAAGTTACAGTCAAGTGTTTTGTATACCCTTGGGCTAGGGACCAGAAGAATCATCTTAATGTAATTGTTATTATCTTAATTAGTGTAATTATCCTTAAAATATAGGGTCAGTTTATTAATATGAAACAATTCCTCCGACTTAGGCAAATGGAGTGGAGCAAATAGTGTTCTTTTTGCATTATATTTTGTCTGTGGTACACTTTAAAGGGCTTATGGAGGGACCATTTAATTTGTTGGAAGTTCCTGAGAAAACCAGAAAAAAGCCACGCACTCAGGTGGGCTATTCGCATCAAAAGGCTGAAATTATTACAACATATTCCTAAGATCCGATCTTGAATATTTTCTTAATATGTTAATCTCTTTTCAAGATACAGAGGTTCAGAGTTACCCTGCATGCACACATAAAATATGCAAGTAATATCTGGTTTGAGGTGAAATTGTGGTTCATAAAATGATTTAGCACAGAGAAATATGCTGTAAAGTGTCTTCCTTTCACATAACAAGGGTTCTAGGAATCCCACATTGTAGTATTGAAGCACATGCAAAATTTTTGTGAGCGTAAAATCCAGTTTGAGATGTAAAATTAGTTATGCATTATTTTGATTTTGTATAAGTAAACTATCAAAATTTTACTGACCCCTAAAGTTCTTTTCATGTAAATGACGTGCCCTGCTGTCACATGGAAAAGAAGGGGACCAATGGAAATATACTCCTATTGATGCACAAAAACTGGCTTATATACTCCTATTATAAGAGACTGACTGAAAAGTGGGGTACCAGCTGCCTCATTTGCCTTTTTCAACACCTTTAAAAATTTTCTCAAAAATTTTGGCGTGTGAATATATTCAGGCTTTTTTTATGCTGAGAGAGAAGAAGACAGTGGCAGAGGGAAAGATACAGAAAAGTAATAAATACTGGAGTATAGTAAACACTGGTTGTGGTATACAAAGAGCAAAGGAGACAATGCCAGTGTGAGAGAGAGACACAGTGACAGTAGAACATAGTTGACAGTGACACAACAGTGCTAGGAAAAGACAGAAGGAGACAGTGCCAGTGACAGAGGAATAAACAGAAGGATAATGTAGAAGTGGGTGAGAGCCAATTATAATGACAAGACAGTCTGTGACAGCGACAGTGAGGAAGAGAGAGATGGTGACAATGAGAATAAACAGCAGCAGTGGAGAGAAATGAATGAGGTAGTAGCAGTAAGAGAGCAAGAGGGAGATACTGACATTGAGAGGGGACAATAATAGTAGAACAGAACAAACGAGGCTGTGGCTGCTAGACAGGAGACAGTGACAGTTGGAGAGACACAAAGAGATAATGACAATGAGTTGGGCTGAACGAGTGAGTGAGATTGTGCAAGTGGGAGTGGATGGGTAGGAGTGACTTACAGCAATCCACTAGCAGGTGTGAGCGAGTTAAATCTAGGGGAACTTCTGGGAGTGACACAAGAGTTGCATGTTAAAAAGAGTATGAAAGAGCAAGTGGGAGTGGATGGGTGTGAGTGACTTACACAGCGATGGACTTCCGAGTATGAATAAGTTACAGTTGAGGGAGAGGGGGTGACAGGTAAGTTGCATGTTAAAAAGTTCGTGAATATATTCGCATGCCAAAATTTTTGGAAAAATTTTTAATGGTGCTGAGTAAGGTAGAATGAGACCGCTACTACCCCACTTTCCATATGGAATTCTGTAAAACAGGAGCATATTATCCTTTTTGTTCTCCAATAAGAGCATTTTTATGCTGGTTAATTTATGTTCCACATGCCTGTTTACTCCAAAGTGTGTAAAGTGATTTAAAAACTTGCAAGCTACTCATTTTGAGAATGGCTGAAAGTATGTCAGCTGAAATATCGAAATGTGAACTAAAAATATTCTGGGTGCATGCCCGAAGAAGAGGGAATATTTTTTAATGTGTTGTAATGTGTGTAAAGTGATTTAAAAACTTGCAAGCTACTCATTTTGAGAATGGCTGAAAGTATGTCAGCTGAAATATCGAAATGTGAACTAAAAATATTCTGGGTGCATGCCCGAAGAAGAGGGAATATTTTTTAATGTGTTGTAATCAGTTACAACCAGCTGTATAGCAGATTATAACTAACATTATTTGTCTACATCAGATTTCCCCTAATCTGACCTTCGATTGCCTACACTGTGTGCTTAAAAGTCTTGTGTTTTGATGTTTTATAAATGTGAAATTCTCTTTTTTGTAGATAAAAGAGTCAGAACTTTATGTTGCAGCATCAACTCCAGTAAGCACACAACTGTGCACAAAACACCTCAGAAACCAACAGCATTAGTCCCAGGGCAAAAAACAATAGCTACTAGAAAATCTACTTCACCAAGTACCCCACCGTCTGGTGTAAGAAAAGCACAAAGAGATATTTCAGTAATGTCTCCAAAGCAGACAGAGTCATGTGCCAACTTTCAGAAGAAAGAATATATGAATGCAGATCATCAGAGAAGAACTGTTACATCATCTCCTAGTGCTAATAAAATTGTTGTTATGCGTAATGTGGAAGATGGTTCCTGCACTCCTCAAAAAAGGCAGTTAGTTTCTCATTCAGCTTGCACTGGGACCCCACCAAGACGAGGAACTTCACCAGAAGTTGGAACACCTCGGAAGTCAGCTCCTGGTACACCACATAGAAAACCAGTACAAAACAAAACGGGTGCTGGCACCCCTAAGGTCAGCCTGTCCCTTACTAGTGGCATCCGAGAGAATAGATCTGCACAGCAGAGGTAAAACAGTTTTTTTTTCCTTGAATTAATGTTGTTAAATTTGTTAGAAATTAATATTCCAGAGAGGTGTAACAACTGTTTTATTAATGTTTCTATGGATTATGGAGCTCACAGTACAATATCTACTATAAACATTGCAAAACTCGATCTGAACAGAAGCTATGGCAGAATAATACAAATAGAACTTGTACATGAAATGTGTAATACCTATAGATATCTTTCAATTAATACTTAAATTATTTGAATAGCTTCAGTCTCAGGACTGAAGACCACAACAACAACAATAACTCGGTGGTGGGTCTCTTTTTAAAAAAATACATAAATATCTAGTGTATTCTAAGCTAATTGTGTATTATTTTATTGACTTGTAATTCACATTTTACTGACACTTAGTTCAGTTACTGTATCATTAAAGTGTAGTCCTTTTTCCTAACTAATGATTACAAGGATAACAAGCGAAGTGACATATGAATTGATATGTGAGCCATTACAGTTTACTTACGCATCATAAACTGTGCACAATTGTACCGCTACTATGCTGGTGACTGGCATAAATAATATTATTAACTTTTATTTCTGTCTCCAGTGTCCCTTGGGTGAAAATGTTAAATGTTTGGGCAAACCTAGTGCTAGCAAAGCTTATTTTAAACTTACATTTGATCAAAATATGCATACTGACTGCAAATCTTTCTTTTGTCACGTAAATTTTCCCGACTTCAAGCGAAGACAAAATCAACTGCAGAGTCAGACTTATAATTTTAGTCTGTCTAATTGTTTATCAATTTCAACCAGATATTTTTCTTTACCTTTTTTCCTGTTAAGAAAATTACTGTCAGATAATTCCTTTATCTGTGCTAACAGTGCTAATTAATTATTTTCCACCTATTTTTATACCAAATAGTGTTTAAAAGATTATTATCACGTAGATGGACATAGTGTATGTAAATTGTATATCTGAAATCTCACGTCTGTATCTTTCTAATGTTGCTAACAGAAAATAAGAAGTTCAGAACTTTATTTTGTCATTAATCAAAGTTTTATTTGATCTATATTGTTTATCAGGATATAGTCACCTGTGAATGAGCACAAGCAAAGCTAATTCTCCAAACAACAATGACTTCGAATCGTAATAAAAATACAAACAAAACACTTAGGTGCCACCACAACTGTAGCCCCTGAAGTTAAACAATTAAATCAAAATTCTACCTCTTCTGGTGCTGGTCAATGGGACCCACTTAATGTTTACTTAATGAGTGGTCACTCGCCATGATAATTCTGCACAAAGCTCACATTAATGGTTCCTTTAAGGTACAAGTGTTTAATAATACAGGGAAAGAGCTCTTTGAATTTATGGACAGCACATGCTGTATGACCAAAACGAAGTTCCTTTTTAAAATTTCTAGTGTCAGTTGTACAAAAATCCTGCGACTGAATCAATAACTCGCTCAGTGCAGAATACCAAACCAATCTCCAATACACATAAAGGAAGCACTCAATTATCTTAGAGGATGCGAAATCCTGACACAAATACAGAACCACTCATTTACCTTAGGAGGTGCCAAACGGTACCAGTTTGTCAAGGTAGCCTTTAACTAAATATCTAATATCAAATGTAATGAAGGGAAATCCCCAATGTGCAGCCCTCAAGATTCCTTGCTTCAACATTTCTTCTTCTTCTTTATTTAGCACTGGCTGTCCTCCCATTTTTTTCGGATGTGCTTCCTGCACTTTATTTTGTAGGGTTGATTTAGGTATGCCATACAAATCACACACTTTTCTGTACGATAATTGACCACTCTGAATATCACGAACAGCTTTATCTAAAAGTTCCGAGTCATAATTACACCGTACTGTAGCACCTCTTCTGCACTTATACATTCTGGGCACTGTCCGAAATCAGCCCACACAATACACAGTTTTACAGAAACCGCCGTTATTTTATAACCTTGCATGAGAAACTTGACAAACTTGTACAGAAATTGTCTCAATGTTGTTAGCTACTGAACATGTTGACAATTACGGTTACAATAACTTACCGCTTGGCGCAACAGTAGAAAGTTTTCACTTTACAATAATGCATGGATTTTTAACACTGAGACAGTTCATCGGTTATTCACTTAGAGAAACAATTGACGCAAAATAAAAGTTGTGGAAAGCGATAAATGCAATCTTGTGCTTAAAGTAACTGGCACACAGATGTTAAAATAAGTAACTCTTTGTTTCTATGCAGTGGCAAAGAGCAAATAAGCCATACTGTCCAAATTTGCCCCGGTTTCTGCAATCCAGATTTTTGTTAGGGCTGTAAGGATGTTTGAACTGTATCACTGGCATATTTTTCCACATTTTTGCAAAAACTTGGTCTTCTCCAGATGCCTTATAATTTTTCATCTCCTTGAGGGCTGTTTCCACCTCTTGGATTATTGGAGGATTTATGAGATCAGGTGGAGTCTTGATGGGTGTGTCTGTATTAATTGCTACAAGTTCCTGGGGTTCTTCACAATTCAAAAGTATAATAAAAGCTTTTGCTGTGATTTCGGCATTTTCCTTGTCATTATGTGCCATTTTTCCATCTACCCTTTTCAACATTAACTTGGGAAGGGCAAATTTTTGTAATTGTCTTCCAAACATTTTGTAAAAGTCTCTGGAACTGATTTTATGATAATTTTCTTCTATTGAGTCGATTAGGTCTTTCTGCGATTGTTTCTTGGTTTGCTTGATAATTTGTGTGAATGTTTTCCTGATATTTTGGAGGTTGGTTGCATTTTCTTCTGTTTTGTGTGTTTGAAATTTTAACGATGCATGATGTCTTTCTTCATGAATTTTGTCACATTCTGAGATCCACCAGACATGTCGTTTACATACATGGGTTCAGTGGGGCTAAATTTTCGGCTTGTTGCCTGAGAATTTGAACCAGTTCTTCTAAATTATCTGTCAGTTTTATGTTTTGTGTGACTTCTCTATATTTATCAATTCTAATTAATTGGTGGGGATTGAAGTTCCTCTTTCGT
The DNA here is from genome assembly GCF_021461385.2 of Schistocerca piceifrons. NCBI lineage: Eukaryota > Metazoa > Arthropoda > Insecta > Orthoptera > Acrididae > Schistocerca > Schistocerca piceifrons. Next base: position 582,526,701 of record NC_060140.1, on the reverse strand, counting down.
TTATTGCATTTTGGTTTCTTTTTTAGTGGTGTGAACTTAATGTTGATTTTGACATTGTAATGACCTGAACCTGTATCTACCCCTCTTATACTTTAACATTGTAGATTTCTTTGTGGAAGAATTTGTCCATAAATACAGGATCCAGCTGACATTCTCCTTTTCTCCAATCAGGATGTTTCCAAGTTTTAAGTTTGTTTGACCTCCTTTTGAAGTATGTGGACTTTGAGTTCAGTTTGTGTTCTCTACATAGTCCAACAAGTCTTTGGCCATTCTTATTTGTTTGTTTATGTGGAGCCCATTTCCCAATGGTATCCCGGTATTTCTTTTCTCTTCCAAGTTGGGCATTGAAGTCCCCTAACAGGATCTTAACATTGGTTTATTGTTTGGCCAAGGAGATCACAAAACTCAGTTACTGCAGATAATAAAAAATTTACTGTAATTTGTAATTGAAATAGCAGTTACAATTTATCCTCCAGTGTCCCACAGTTCTGACATTGGCATAACCAGACAGCAACTTGTGTATCCTTGTGCACTAGGTTGCTGTCATCATCATGACAAAGTTCTGAAATATCACATTTGTCGGAATATTTGTGTCAGCATTCAGGAAAATCATTATCATCTTCTTCTTCTTCTTCTACTGTAACTGAAACTGACTAACAGCAGCACAGTTCAGTACAGTCCGAGGGTTTCAGCATTCCAGATAGCAATGAACATGTGCATGGCGTGTAAAATTTTTATTCTCGTAAGCAGTTCTGTATGCAGTCTACTTTATACCTATTGTATTTCTTCTTGACATCCCAAATTCTTCAAGAATTAAGGTTACTACACCTCAATAAAATAATGTTATGTGTATGCTCTGCCCTGTCTTAACTCTGCTCAGAATGTACATTTATCTACAAAAAATCACACAATAACAAAGCACTGTATTCCTCTCTTTCTTTGTCTCATTTTTGTGGTCTGAGCTACAGATTAAAAGATTTCTCTGCACACAGTTATTAAGAATCAAAAGCACTCAATTTCTTTTATATATTTAATAAGTGGATCTGCATGAACACACGTCCCCCAAGATGGCCATTGTTAGAGCAGCTTACATAAACACCGAGGCAGGGATTTCTTTAGTGTAAAGGTGAAGACAAAAATGAAATAATGAAACTTTTTTGCAAGTATTGTTTTAAAACAACTAGCCTTAAAATTTAAAGTTCAACCTGTATAAGCATCAAGTTTTTCATTGTGGTTTTGTTGAATAAAATGTTAGCAGTTTTGTGTCCAATCTGTTTAAAAATCTGATGTGCAAAAATTTCCGACATTATCATCATTAGGGGGTAACAAAGCACCATTTACATTTATTGAATTTCATCACCTCTTTTACAGTAAGTTGCTTCCTGTCAAAGACTATAATGGATATTGTTAAAAGAGTAGAAATTTTTAGAGATGTATGACAAATGTACGAAAAACATTTTATATATTCAGTCTATATGTTCAGCATACTGTATGATTATCATAAATTGCTGTTTTATTTTCCAGTACTGTTCATGATTCTACTTTATTGTGTTACAGCATACCGGTACCAAGAACTCAACTGTTTGTGGCATGTACAGGCTTTCCAAGGCCACTTGCAGCAAAAATTAAGCAATTGCTCACATCACTTGGCATAAAATATTGTGATCGTGTTGGCCCAGAAACGACACATGTTGTTGTTCGGCCAAATTCATCTGGTCTTCCAGAAAAAACTCTGAAGTATTTGCAAGCAGTTGCTGCAGGGAAGTGGGTTGTTGGCCCTGGTTGGATTGACCAGACATGTAAGAACCGCTGTCCTGCTCCAGAGGTATGCCATTCTGTAATATGAGTTTACATTTTGCATGTATCTTTCTATTTCTTTCTCATCGATATTCACAGCTTGCATCCACACAGAAAGCCACCAAATGTGTGACCAACAATTTGTAATATATATGTTTGTAAGCAAAGACAAGAAAGTCTGATGCTACATGACACAGCAACACCAGGTGGCCATTAATTATTAACTCCTGAACAGTGTATTGTCTACAGTACTGTTCGTACAGAATTATGAAAACATTATGTTTTGAAACCATACTGCCTAAATACATCACCTAACGTTCTGGGCCACTGGTGCGCAGCATTCTGTGTGCAAGTGTCTTATGTGCTGAAAACTGTATTGTCACAATCCAAAATATTCATAACTTATTTGTAGAATATAGTGTAGCTCTCAAACATGTTGTTGTTGTGGTCTTCAGTCCTGAGACTGGTTTGATGCAGCTCTCCACGCTACTCTATCCTGCGCAAGCTTCTTCATCTCCCAGTACATACTGCAGCCTACATCCCTCTGAATCTGCTTAGTGTATTCATCTCTTGGTCTCCCTCTACGATTTTTACCCTCCACACTGCCCTCCAATACTAAATTGGTGATCCCTTGATGCCTCAGAACATGTCCTACAAACCGATCCCTTCTTCTAGTCAAGTTGTGCCACAAACTCCTCTTCTCCCCAATCCTATTCAGTACCTCCTCATTAGTTATGTGATCTACCCATCCAATCTTCAGCATTCTTCTATAGCACCACATTTCGAAAGCTTCTATTCTCTTCTTGTCCAAACTAGTTACCGTCCATGTTTCACTTCCATACATGGCTACACTCCATACATATACTTTCAGAAACGACTTCCTGACACTTAAATCTATACTTGATGTTAACAAATTTCTCTTCTTCAGAAACGCTTTCCTTGCCATTGCCAGTCTACATTTTATATCCTCTCTACTTCGACCATCATCCGTTATTTTGCTCCCCAAATAGCAAAACTCCTTTACTACTTTAAGTGTCTCATTTCCTAATCTAATTCCCTCAGCATCACCCGACTTAATTCGACTACATTCCATTATCCTCGTTTTGCTTTTGTTGATGTTCATCTTATATCCTCCTTTCAAGATACTGCCCATTCCGTTCAACTGCTCTTCCAAGTCCTTTGCTGTCTCTGACAGAATTACAATGTCATCGGCGAACCTCAAAGTTTTCATTTCTTCTCCATGGATTTTAATACCTACTCCAAATTTTTATTTTGTTTCCTTTACTGCTTGCTCAATATACAGATTGAACAACATCGCGGAGAGGCTACAACCCTGTCTCACTACCTTCCCAACCATTGCTTCCCTTTCATGTCCCTCGACTCTAATAACTGCCATCTGGTTTCTGTACAAATTGTAAATAGCCTTTCGCTCCCTGTATTTTACCCCTGTCACCTTCAGAATTTGAAAGAGAGTATTCCAGTCAACATTGTCAAAAGCTTTCTCTAAGTCTACAAATGCTAGAAACGTAGGTTTGCCTTTTCTTAATCTAGCTCTCAAACATAACTACATATAATTATGTTTTATGAAGAAAGCTTTGATGTTGTTTGAGTACAGGATACTAAATTCAGCCACCTTTATCAAATAGATTTATTTGAAAAAAGAAAAATGAAAAGGGTGAGTGGTGTGGAATGTGCACCATGAAAAAACTGGTGCAGTAATGTGACACTGGACTTTTGCTGGTGCGTAACAACTTGAACCTTCTACCTTTTGACATTACTAACCTATAAACCAACTTCCCAATCCAGGGAACAATAGGTGTCATAGAACAAAACCTACTCAACTACAAAAGAATCTCAGTACAAGGCACTACAGAAATTTTGCAACTAACAAAACTTGTCTTGCACCAAAATTACTCTGAGTTTGATAATAAAAGATGGAGTTGCAATCGGATGTAGTATTGCTGGAACCATAGCTGACATATTCCGTAACAGCCTGAAAGTAAAAATTTTTGAAACAAAAAAACACAGCTAATCAAAAAATCATATAGTATTACAGATATGTAGACGACACGTTAATGCTTATAGAAGGTAACTTAACTGACATAGACGAAAGACATAAAGCCCTCAATCAATTACACCCCAAAATGAAATTCACCATAGAACACAAAACTAACATAACAATTAACTTCCTCGACCTAACTGTTAAGAACACTAACAACAGACATTGTTACCAAATTTACAGAAAGCCTATCACAACAGACTGTATTATCAATGCACACTCATGCCATACAAAAGCCCACAAACTTGCATTTTTCCACTCAGTGCTGAACAGATTAATAAACTTACCACTAGAAGACGAAGCAATCCAGAGGGAAATAAAACTCTTAGAATACATAGCCCAGCAAAACGATTATGACCCCAAAATTGTAACACAATTATACCACAATAAAACACAACCTGAAAGTCACAATATACATAAAGAAATAACACTAAGGATATACACAATGAAAAAGAAGAAAACAAAATACGTAACCACGACCTATCTAGGAAACATCTCGAACAAAATTAACGAATTATTCAACAAAACCGACATTGCATTTGCATTTCAAAACACTCACTTAGCCTCAAACACAAAATTCACAAAGGCAGCTCGAAAATTCCCATACACAACAATCCCCGCGTTTACAAAATTTCGTGTAACACATGTCAAAAATCCTACGTGGGGCAAACTGGTAGAAACTTCAAAATTAGTTATAAAGAGCACACCAGAGAAAGTGAAAACAACCCATCTACATTTTTTCAACATTTACAAGCAGAGAAAAACTATGTAAAACCCATAAACGAAGCACTAGAAATCCTCCATATTATGCAAAAGGGAACATTGTTGAACATCCTTGAGGAAATATATTCACATGCATACAGCAACCCAACAAATTTACTGAACAAACAAACCAACCAACCTAAAGCACAAAAAGTATATAGAAAACTTTATACACATTACAAATCGGGAAAACAGGTAAAATAATAATATCAGTGACTCTAAACAACACATATCCATAGCAACAGTGATAACATGAGTAGTGTAAAACAGTGACAGAACACCAACATAAATCATAGACAACAACAATTATTACGAAAAATTAAAAATGTAAAATAAAACTAAAACCAGTTTTAGGCAAAAAGATAGATAAGATTAGGTTAGGTTGGATTAGATTCAGTTTTCGTTCCATAGTCCCAAAAAATGAGATGATTCTCGTGGGTGTGGAACATGTCAGAAACTATGACAAAACAACATAAAACATTTGAATATAATACTTACTACCCTAATCATGTGTCAGGAGATAGGCAAAAATAAGTTAATACAATGCAGTAAATTGGGACAGCTAATATTTACAGAATTAACACACTGTTATCCACTATTAATAAATTTATCATACGCAAAATACCTAATCTTGACTGTTGTGTCCAAGTGTTGTCAAAACTGAAATCTAACAGATATTTTTACTTAAGCTGACTTAACAGTCTCTGTTAAGATATTCGTCTATGGCGTAGAGGGATTTGCCTATCAAAAAGTCTTTCAAACTCTGTTTAAACCGTGCTTTATCTGAAACCAAGTTTTTAATGGTTGCTGGCAATTTATTAAAAATGTGTGTTCCTGAATATTGGACCCCTTTTTGGACCAAGGTAAGTGATTTTAGGCCTTTATGTAGATTCTTCTTATTCTTAGTATTGGTACTGTGTACTGAGCTATTGGTTGGAAATAGAGATGTATTACTTGCAACAAATTTCATTAAGGAATAAATATACTGAGAAGCAGTGCTTAGAATACAAAGTTCCTCGAACATGTTTCTATGAGATGTTCTTGAATTTACACCACAAATGGTTCTTATCACACACTTTTGCACCCTAAAAACTTTTGCTCGGTTTGATGAGTTGCCCCAGAATATGATCCCATACGACATAATAGAATGAAAGTAAGAAAAGTATGCAAATTTTTTTATGTTTATACTTCCTACATCTGACATCATTCTCACGGCAAATACAGACTTGTTTAGGTGCTTAAGCAAAGAAACCTATATGAAAAAAATAACAATAAACAACTGAATTTCACACATCATTTATTTATAATGGTAACTATGTAAACATGTAACATCGCTGACCCACTGTCATCCAATTGTCAGAAAAGTAGCATATTTGGAAAACTAGTAACAACTAATATACATCTCCATTCTACACCTGAGAGAAAGTAATAATTCCAAAACAGACGGCATGACAGCAATGATGTTACGTGTAAGGTAAAACACCTAATGATATACCGGGTGATCAAAAAGTCAGTATAAATTTGAAAACTGAATAAATCATGGACTAATGTAGCTAGAGAGGTACAAATTGACACACATGCTTGGAATGACATGGGATTTTATTAGAACCAGAAAAATACAAAAGTTCAAAAAATGTCCGACAGATGGCGCTTCATCTGATTAGAATAGCAATAATTAGCATAACAAAGTAAGACAAAGCAGAGATGATGTTCTTTACAGGAAATGCTCAATATGCCCACCATCGTTCCTCAACAATAGCTGTAGCTGAGGAATAATGTTGTGAACAGCACTGTGAAGCATGTCGGGAGTTATGATGAGGCATTGGCGTCGGATGTTGTCTTTCAGCATCCCTAGAGATGTCGGTCGATCACGATGCACTTGCGACTTCAGGTAACCCCAAAGCCAATAATCGCACGGACTGATGTCTGGGGACCTGGGAGGCCAAGCATGACAAAAGTGGCGGCTGAGCACACGATCATCACCAAATGACGTGCGCAAGAGATCTTTCACGCGTCTAGCAATATGGGGTGGTTCTAATAAAACCCCATGTCATTCCAAGCATATGTGTCAATTTTTTCCTCTCTATCTACATTATTCCGTGGTTTATTAAGTTTTCAAATTTATACTGACTTTTTTGATCACCCGGTATTATAAATTTTCATATCATAGTTACAAAACCATTATATTAAGACCATCGCTTATATATATATTTATAGAGCTCCTGACGATGGCAGGTTGCTGAAATGGGCTCATTGTGAATGAGATAAAATATAAAAAAAACTTACATAGCAGTGTAACTGGGTATTATTCTTAAATAATCATGTCATCAAAAGACATATTTTGCACTACGGGCCCCAAAGAACAAAAGATATTCAAGCATTTACGGTATAAGAAATTACTAGAAGCTGGAGCCAAGAAGTTAAAAACAGAATTTGAAAGAGGATGTATTTTCATAACAAAAATGTTAGAAATATGAGAATTCTACGGTAGAATCTCTAATGGAACAGGTGTGAAATTGTCCAAGGAAAGAAACAAGACAAGCTGTAATAATATTGAAGGAAAATAAACAGCCAATGAAAAGGAATTTAACTTGGCACATGATCGCTATAGCTAGCCACAATGAAAAGTAAGAAGTAGATTGCTTGTGCAAGATGGCGGCGTGTGTAGATATCCGCGATTTTACTCCTAAAATAAGTTACAGTGAAGCCGTTAAAAATTCGTGTGTAAGTTGCAAAAGTGAATTATTAAAGTATAATGAGCGTATTGCTAGTTTACAATGTGTAATCAGCAGTCTAAGAATAGAAATCGACAGCCTGAAGTCCGAAAATATGGAACTGAGGTCGAAGCGAAACATGGATCCATTGCTTCAAGACAGACAGAAGGACAAAAACTTTCGCGAGAACACAGCTACATTGGTGCAAAATGACGCTGATAAATCATCAGAATGGAAGGTAGTACACAACAAGCGTCAAACAATCGGCACTAAAAATTCGTGTACAGCAAACGTTTCGAGGTTCGAGAATGTAAACAATTTTGATGTACTTTGTTCTAGTAATAGTCTCACTGAAAGTGAAAACAATCGTAAGAAGAGTGTGCCGATAAACTATCGGAAAAAGGTTAGGTTTCATCTTCCAAAGCCACAACGTTCAGTTAACAGCAATGAAAGTGGCAGTGGTGTGATCCAGTCTGCTGTGAGTGAAACCTCAACAAATCGTTTTCACATTTTCGCTGATAGTCATGGTAGAGGCATGGCTGATATAGTGAAAAGCAGTTTTAATGCTGCCGATGTTTGTGGAATTGTGAAGCCAGGTGCTAAACTTCAAGAAGTTGTAGCGGGGTGTGATCCTGAAAAAGTAAAAAACGAGTGTGTGATCTTAATAGTTGGCTCAAACAACGTTTCCTGCAACGAAGGGAATGATGCCATACAGTCGCTCAGGAAGAAAATATCGGCGCTTCATCAGTCTAAGGTATTTGTTGTGAACATTCCAAAGAGACATGACTTAATTCCACAGTCCTGTGTAAATGAGGCTATCTCACAAACGAACTCTAAGTTAGCAAAGTTGTGTAAGCATTTTAAAAATACTTGTGTTGTAGATGTAAGCAGTTTTGGACGAGAATTATTTACAAGACACGGTATGCACCTGAACAGATCAGGAAAAAAAGCATTAGGTACCCTCTTAAAAACAAAAATATTGGAAGAAGTCCACAAATGTACCTCAAAGTTGGAACCAATCGCACTTGAATGGCTCCAACCATCAAGTCAGACTCGGTTTCAAACTCAAATGTTTCAGGAAATTGTTAGTAATGAACGTACTGTGTATGTAGCTACCGATAATTTTTTAGGCAAAAGTTTAGATCTGTCTCTAATTCCAAAGAAATGACGATTTTTCACCAAAATGTGGGAGGACTTGGTAATAAAGTAAATGACATTACTGTTCTGTTAGAGGAACCACAAGGAATAAAAGATACTGATGTATTATGTTTTAGTGAACATCATGTGAAGGATATTGAAAGGTTACAGCTAAGTGGTTACTGTCAGGCAACGCATTACTCTAGAACCATCATGGAAAAAGGTGGAGTGGTAATTTATGTAAAAAACAACATATCTTACAATGCATTAGATTTAAAGAGCCATTGTATAGAGCAACAAATTGAAGTATGTGGTGTTGAGATTACAGGAAATGACTTCACAGCTGTAGTGTTAGCACTGTATAGATCTCCCTCAGGGAATTTGAATGTATTTCTTAAGCACTTAGATTCTTTATTATCCATACTGTACTCAAAGTCCAAGAATTTAATAATTACTGGTGACTTTAATGTTGATTTCCTAACTGAGAGCAATAGTAAAGCTGATTTAGTACATTTAATGGAGTCTTATAATCTGATGGCAATAGTAGATTTCCCAACTAGGATTACTGTTAACAGTAAAAGTCTGATAGATAATATATTTATAGATAAGTCTAAATGCAATGAGATCGCTGTACATCCAATCCTTGGCCTTTCTGATCATGGTGGTCAATTGCTTAGGCTCAATTACATCAGTGTATGCAACAGTTCCGAGCATTCTTGGAAATCTTTTAGGATAATAAATGAACAGGGCCTTAAAAAATTCAATGATAGCCTAAAAGAGATAGACTGGAGCCGAGTTTATAGGGAAACTGATGTAAACAAAAAGTACAATTCATTTTTAAGTGAATTCATGTCTGTATTTGAGTCCATCTTTCCCAAAAAAGTAGTTAGAAATAGTCATATAGGCAATGCCAAGAAGTCTTGGATCACTACAGGGATAATAACATCGTGTAGAACAAAGAGGATGTTATACAGTTCTCTCAGGACTTGTAATGATCCAAAGAAACAACAACACTACAAACTTTACTGTAGCATTCTCAAGAAGGTTATAAATAAATCTAAAAGTATGTGCATAAAATCAGAAATTGAAAGCTCAGAAAATAAAATTAAAACTATATGGAATGTAATAAAGAGGGAAACTGGCAGGACAACAGGGAGCATGTCTCAGGTAGAGATTAAAACAGGGGACAGTATCATAAAGAAACCTGAGTTGGTTGCAGAAATATTTAATAACCACTTTTTGAGAGCAGCAGAGAAGACAGGCTGTAATGGTTCTATGGAAGAATCATTGTCCCTCCTACAGAAAGCTATTAGCAACAGAATCCCACAGTTATCCTTATCTCCAGTTACTGTAAGCGAAGTCATAAGAGTAATTAGATCATTAAAAAATAAAAATTCTGCTGGTGTGGACAATATTTCTAGTAAAATACTGAAACACTGTTATAAATTTGTTAGTCCCGTCTTATGCAACATATACAATGCATCCCTACAAGATGGGATTGTCCCTGACAGACTTAAGTTGGCTGTAGTGATTCCTCTCTTTAAAAAAGGGGATAAAAGCATTGTTACAAACTATCGCCCAGTATCCCTATTAACTACCTTCTCGAAAATTTTAGAAAAACTCATGCACAGGAGGATTGTAGACCATCTCAACTTCCACAGTATCTTAAGCAAAAATCAGTTTGGGTTTCGTGCCGGTCTTTGTACTGAACAGGCAATATTCTCTTTCAGCAACCAAGTTTTGGAAGCCATTAACAAAAAAAGTCTCCAGTGGGTATTTTTTGTGATCTTACGAAAGCCTTTGACTGTGTAAACCACCAAATTCTTTGGAAAAAGGCAGAATACTATGGTTTAGGTGATACTGTTGGCTTGTGGCTACAATCATATCTACATGATCGGAAGCAGACTGTAATGCTAAATGGCTCTTCTGGAGAACCTGCCTCATCTGAATGGGGCACGATAACGTGTGGTGTGCCTCAAGGCTCCGTTTTGGGCCCACTGCTTTTCCTCATCTTTATTAATGATCTTCCTCTTTGTTCTGAGACAAACAGCAAATTTACCCTGTTTGCCGATGATACCACAATTCTAATTGACCATTTGTTTGATCATGATCTTGAAAAAACTACAAATACTGTTTTTAATGACATCTTAAATTGGTTCTCCTCAAATGGTCTCTCGCTCAATGCAGATAAAACTCATTATATGAGGTTCCATACATCACAAAGTAATCCCGATGAAATTAACATAAAATGTAGAAATCAACCAATACAGAAAGTTGAAGACACAAAATACCTGGGTGCTTACATAGACAGTAAATGTAATTGGTCAGTTCACATTCTTCATCTATGCAAAAAACTTAGCTCGGCAACATTTGCATTACGGGTAATTTCTTCAGTGGCTGAAGTTGACAATATTAAGGTTGCCTACTTTGGCTACTTCCACTCATTGATGTCATATGCTATCATATTTTGGGGGAACCAACCACTTGCAAAAAAAAATTTCACCATCCAAAAAAAAGCAATCAGAATAATGTGTGGGGTCCATCAAAGACACTCTTGCAGGCACTTGTTTCGGAAGATAGGTATCCTAACAACTGCCTCACAGTATATTTTTTCCTTACTGACCTTTGTGTGCAAAAATTATTCCATCTACCAAGACAACAGTAAATTCCATGGTTATAACACCAGAAACAAAAACAATCTACATTTAGAAATGAAACGTCTCACTCTGGTACAAAAAGGAGTTTACTACTCCAGCATTAAGCTGTTCAATGCTCTACCACTACATATCAAATGTGTTCATACCGAACTGCCAAAATTTAAACAAGTTCTCAAAGATTACCTGACAGAGAAATCTTATTATACTGTGGATGAATACCTGAAAGAAAATGTATACCATCACTAAACTTATTGTGTCTAGAAGTAGTTCAATTGATTTTATTGTGCATTTGGGCATTAGCCCACTTTTTGTAACAACAGATTGGCTGTACATGTATTTACTCTTGTAGGTCTAATATCTGATTTAACTTTGTGCTCTTATCTTTAACCTTTATTTGAAACTCCTTTTTCTGTCAAATGGTAGTTATGTTATCTAGCTGACATTGTATCTGTTACTGTATTTATAGTATGTCTTACTTAAACTGTGTACAATTTGCCATTGAATTGCCCTTGTATTTATTGTAAGTTTAAATTGAAACCTGTACAATTTGACACGTTCCATATCCTTGTGATTGACTCACTAACTGGATCTACGGAACAAGAAATAAATAAATAAATAAATAAATAAATAAATAAATAAATAAATAAATGAATAAGATGATATGTCTAATTGTTGTTTTGATTTAATTTGGAAATTGCTGTATTTTTGCGCAGTTACAATCTTGTGATAAAAGTGTTTGACATGTTGGCACATCGTCTAGTTGTTTAATGCATAATAAAAATACCTGTGGGATAAATCTACCACAGTCATTGTGCATGTTTGATGGTCAGTGATTTTTGGCATTCCATTACTGGTTCAATGTGTATGTTCATTGCACTTGGAATTATATTGCTAGAGTGCTTTAAGGCAGCTGCAGATCAATGAGCACCGTTCAATGCATATTGAAAATGTAAACTTTTTAAAGAAGTTATCAAGCAGCAAATACTGTTTGCCCCAAGCCTTTAGATCAAAGTTTTACATTCAGTAGACTGTAAACTGAGGAGTATTTTAATATAAGGAACCAAAGGTTGGAAAGGAATATTTCAGGCAGGACAGATCTTTATGATCAGTGCCTGTGAGGCACATGTTTGTAAACTGCTTATGTTTAATAATAAAAAGCCGCTTGCTTGATTGATGCCAGTGGCACTATCTTAAAAAACAATACACACTCTACTGTTGAACGTGCATGCTGAAGTTTACTGTTTACCACTGTGTGTAGTTCATGATTAGTTGTCAAAGCTGAAATATGTTGTTTACATGAAAATGCAGATGAGCATTTAATGTATAATGCAGCAGGATTTAGCAAAAGTCAAACAAACATTCAGAGAAAAATTTTGCAACAGATGTTATCCTAATAGAAAGAAACTTATCAGTGTGGATAGAATTTCTGCAGGAAACTGGGTCATCCAGACAGTGAGAGCTGACCAAATTATTGACAAAGAGTTGTTCACATGGTAGAAATTGGGGTGATAACATTGTATCATGTGAGTGATGATTAATCAGTAAACATATGCAATGAAATTTACCCTATGAAGAATGCAGTGCAAAACTTCCTATTGTTTGTTTTATTCACTGATCATTTTTTAAACATAATACTGTTCACAACTGCCATTTTAACCATATGTGGATGGAGTGGTGGAAATCCATGTGCCACACTTGTCTCATATTACCACCAATGAATCCCCATGAACTTATGGGATGGAGTTATTGTACAAGATTCAGTAGTAGGATCTTGACTGCTGACAAAGGTATTGGGACCACATCTCTTATTGGTGATGGTGGTATTTCAACCCAGTCCCAATTCCAAAATATATATCTGTGGGCACCTGAACAGTACCCTCATAGTTAGACTAAAAGGGGGAGGCTCTGTGCCAAATCCATTTCCTGTGGAATTTCACGAAGTTGTTTGTTTATGAAACTCCAATAGACACTGAAGATGAACTGGTTGTTAGGATCCTCCCTGTCTTTCTCAATGTGTAATATACAACAGGAGCATTTTTGAAAAGGACAGCAAAATTTTGTGCACCATTATAATGAATGCATGCATGCATTGACAGTGGCAGTTGTCACTTTGAATAGTTGCTGTGAGCTTAAATTTTTTTCTGAGGTATTGGATTTCTCCAACAGTTTGTATTTTTGATCCTAAATATTTGGGAAATATTGCGTATAAAGTTAATCTGTTTATCTGTTGTACTGTAATAAATTGAAAAGACACTTTTTGCAGATGTTTGATATGATAGCTAACTCACTCAAATGAATTCATTGTCTGAGGATGATAATATTGTTTTTGGAATAAATTCTCCCACTATCTCACATTCGGCAGTATACCATATTTCACTTATTGTAGTTCTGTTTGTGTAACTACTGTTCGTTGCATAGACAAAACTAGATTAAAGGAAAGTGTTTATACAAAAACTACAAGGCCAGTGTGCATTGATGAGCAGTTTAAGGTATTCTCAATTACATCATTGTATTGGTTCTTTTCAGAAGATGAAATTCATTTCTAACACTTATTGTGGCATTGAGATAGATTACCTATTATAAATTGTGTACCAGAGAACAACCTACAGATGGAAACAGGAGGTATTTTATTTCCATAAATTACACTTTCCTGATGTTTGTAGGAACCATACGAACTTCCAGATTGCCTTGGAGGCAGCGGACCACGTAAGTCACGGCTGGCATCCACTCCACTCTTCCATGATTTTGTTTTCTGCTGTGTTGGACCATTCAGTGCTACTGCTGTTGATGACCTTAAGGTAAAATTTTATCATATTTCTTCACATTATCTAATAGTCATACTTTCATCCTGGCAGTGCGATATTGACAGTTATTATCTCCTGAAGAGTAACAACTTGGCTCTAATTGCTGGAGTTTGTTGAAAATTTAGCAATGGCACTGCAGCTAGGTAAAATCGAAGTAGCTGAAATGGATTAATCATTATCTGTTATACACAAATGGCTGAAAGTCTTGGTCTGTTATTGTTGACTGTAGCTATAATCTCTGCCCTTACTTATACTGTGGCTCTAGTCAGCAAATACCTCTAAAGCCTAGTATTGTCAGCATAAAAGATTATACTGAAAATATTCTTTATAACGTAGATATTAATTTCCTTTCTGAAATTCTCAAACTTTTTTTACTTAATGGTTGGTATATAAGTCTCCATACTTGAGTTCCAGATGGTATTAAGTATATTTTAATAATATACTAAATGATTTATATGAAATTCATTTTAGGACCTAGCATTAGTCGTGCTGATGGTTTTAGGCTAGTGATTGTGTCCTGGTCTGTTATTTTACCTGCATGTAGTAAATGAGTTATATGAATTTCTGTTTTAGGACCTAGTTTTAGTTCTGCTGATGATTTTAGGCTTGTGATGATGATGTCGTAATGTACTACTTTACCTCTTCCTTAGTCTCCCCAAACATATTTCACTTGGGTCATCTCAATGGACAAGTATCAAAATGTTCTCCATGGAGTTGTTCCTTCAATCTGGGAAACAAATCAAAGTCTGGTGGGTGGCAAAGTATTTCCCATTCATATTTGTTGAGTGTTTCTCTGACATTGCCCATCTTGCATTAACGTGCAAAATGAGGATGCCAACTGCAAGAATGTCAGATCTCCTTCAACAAAACATTTTGGGTGCAAAACATTTTGCAAAACCAGCTTGTAGTACACGCCTGTTACAGATGTCCTCTGGAACTCTTTTTATTTGTAGCTATGACTTCATTTATGTTCTACACAAAGATCGTCATAAGTTTCACCTTTGATTGTTGGTGGCAAAATTTTTTCGGGTGCAGAGAATCAGAACTTTTCCATTGTGGTGACTGAGATATCATTTCTTGCTCAAAATCTCAATCTATGTTTCATCAAATGCAAAACTCCTTTTCAGAAACTATTTGATAATATTGAAGCATTTATTCTGTAATTCTTTTGTGACCTGCTTTCTGCATGTCACTCAGATCTTGCGGAACCCATCTGATCACAATTTTTCTCATCTTTAATATTTCAGTTACAATTCTGTTAACAGAATTGACAGGTGTCCCCGCCTCATATACAATGTCTTCACATGTTTTTCATTGATTGTCTCTCAGAATTTCATTAAAATTAACTGGTAGGTGTAGTCTGTTCCACTTCATGGTTTGTCCTCTGTGCTAACCTGACCTTCACTTACATGGGCAGACCACTGTGTTACTCTGATAAGATCCACTGCTCTATTCCCACACACCACATTGTGATGCAGCCTTGGCCTGCATCACAATATTCTGCCATTCGATCCGTTCCATGGCTTTCCGTCTCCATCCTCTGACACTCAGCTTTTTCATGTCTTCTTACACCCAGCTTTTTCATGTCTTCTTCAATTCTGTTGTCTGCCTCCAGCCTTGCCATAAAAAAATCATCTTACATGTTCTGTCTTCCTCTATTCTGACCATGTGTCCTGCCCATCGCAGTCTTCTTATTTTAATGGTAGTGACAATGTCAGGCTCTTCAAAAAGTTGTTCTAATTCTGCATTCGTGTGGATGTACCAGACTTCTTGATCGTATATTGGGCCATACATTTTACGCTAAGGATCCTTTCCTCATTTGCAGTCATGGTCCATGTCTTGGCACCATACATAACAGCGGGTCTTGTAATTGTTTTGTAAATGAGGATTTTAGATTTTCGTGATAGAAGTGAGCTCCTAAGCATGGGCAGTGTGGCAAAGTAGCATCTGTTGCCTGCTGCTGTTCTAGCTTTCACCTCGCTGCTGATGTCATTTGTCTCTGCGATAGTCGATCCGAGGTACTTGAAATCTCTTACCCTTTTAAACTCCTTGTCAGCTATCCTGAGATTTGGTAGGTTTTGCTGGTTGGTCATTGCCATATATTTGGTCTTTTCAACATTGACTACCAGGCCAAGTTCTCTTGCACCTCTCTCCAGTTGTTGATAGGCATCAGCCAGCACAGCCGTGTTTCGTGCGAGTAATGCCATCTGCATAGGCCAAGTACTGCAGTGTATGATTAAAAATGGTTCCTCCGCTATTTATCTCTGTGTGAGTTAAAACTTTTTCTAGGCAGTGGTTGAATAGCAGTGAGGAGATATTGTCACCCTGTCTCAGTCCCTTCTTCACTTCAACTTCTCTGGAGATTTCGCCCTTTATTTTTACTTTTACAGTTGGTTTCACTGAGGGTCATCATAGTAAGTTTAATGAGCTTCTTAGGTATTACTGCCTCTTCCATCACATTCCGCTATATCACTCTTTAGATACTATCATAGGCTTGTTTAAAATCATTATAAAGCTGATGTATGTTTATTTGATGTTCATAACATTTTTCAAGTAGTATGCGTAATGTGAATATTTGGTCAGTTGTTGACCTATTTCTTCTAAAGCCACTCTGATAGTCGCTAATTCTCCCTTCCATGTAGGAAGTAAGCCTCCTAGTTAGGATCTTGGAGAACACTTTGTTTGTAATATTTAGCAGGGATATTTCTTGGTAATTCTGGCAGGTAAATTTATCTCCTTTTTTGTGTGTGGAGCACATAATAGCCGTTTTCCACTCCATTGGCATGCTCTCCTGCTAGATGTTCACTATTACTTTATGTATTGCTGTCCACAATGCTTCCCAACCATATTTGAGCAGTTCTGCCTGGATCTGAGCGTCTTCAGGTGTCCTATTATTTTTTAAGGTCTTAATGGCTTGAATCACTTCCTCCAATGTCTGTTCTGGTGTTAAGACCTCTGGTCCATAATAAGTTATTTCCACCAGTTCTTCTTGTTCTAATCCTTCTACTTCTGGGTTCAGTAACTCTTGGAAGTATTCTGACCATCTGTTGAGTATTTTATTACTCACCCCTATCAAATCCCTTTCTTTATTTCTACATATATTTGTTCTGGTTTGAAATCCAGCCTTTCCTTCTTTAATCGTTCGGTACATTTCAAGTACGTGCTTCTCTTCTCCTAGCTGTTCAATTTCTTCTTTTCTAGTGCTCTTTTCTTCTTTCTGCAAACCCTCTTAGCTACATGGCACTTCTCATTATAATCATTCATTTTTGCTCTAGTTCTTCTCGTAAATAATTTCATTCATGCTATGCTATGCTCCTCAGTTCTTATCATACATTCTTCATGAAATCAATTTGCCTTCCTTTGAGTCCGTACCTGTCCCAAAACCTCCCCAGCTACCTCGAGGATTGCAGTCTTACATTGTTTCCAAATTATTCTATATGTTCATTTAATGTGTCTGTATCGTTCTTAATTCTCTCTTCTGTTTTTGCCTGATATGCTCTCCATATTTCTTCTGACTTTAGTTTCTTAATATCAAAACTTTTCTGTTTGTGGCCTTTTTCTTTACTCGGTAGTGAGATCCTTTGCCTGTACTTAATATCAAAATCTTCAACCCTAATTCCATTGTCATTTGATATTTCATGGAGGGTATGTCTTCCTATAGCTGGCTGATAAGCCTCTTTTCCTATTTTTATTGAAGTCTCCTATTAAGATCTTAACATCATGTTTAAGAGCCTGACCATACAACTGCTCAACTTCATTATAAAACTCGTCCTTCTGTTGTTCATCTGCCTCCTCTGTGGGTGCATGTAGATTTATAATTGTTATGTTGAAAGATGTTCCCCTTAATCTTAAAATGGACATCCGTTCATTGATTGGTTCGAAGCGCATTACAGCATGTTTCAGTCCTTTAACGACCACAAAACCTGTACCAAAGGTATTCGTCCTCCTGCCACTATAGAAATTGTGAAATTTGCTGAGTCCATTACGTCACCTCCCTTCCACCTAATTTCCTGGAGAGTCAATAGTTTTATACTGTAGTTGTGTACTTGCATTAGCAGCTGCAGTAGGGGTCCAGCTTGGTATAAGCTCCGCAGATCCCACGTTCCTATGTACGTATCTCTTATCCTTTTTTTTGTTTGCAGGGGTCATCATCAAAATATCTGTCTGGCTTATTCCTTTGTTAGCATTCGTTTTCTGCATTCTTGAGTTCAAGCAAAGTGAGTTGTGAATTGCCATGTAGCGTGCATTTCCTACCAAATTCGGTATTCAACCACCAAATCGCAAAATCATTAGCTGTTGGCTTAAGCAATTTAAACAGACTGGGACTGTGTGCAAAGGAAAAAGCACAGGCTGATCGCGTGTGTCAGAGGATGATCTCCAATGGATTCAAGAAAGTTTTGTGCCCAGTCCCAGTAAGTCCACCAATAGAGCCAGTCGAGAACTTGGAATACCCAAACCAAATGTATGGAAAGTTCTGAGATGGCGTTTGCTGTACTAGCCCTACCGATTACAACATGTGCAGGCTCTCAACCCCAATGACAAAGAGTGGTGTCTCGCATTTTGTGGTTGTGTGCTAGCAAAGATGGAGGATGACGCATTTCTACAGCGTGTAATTTTTAGCGATGAAGCAATGTTCCACCTTAGTGGAAAAGTCAGCAAGCACAATGTTCACATATGGGGTTTGGAAAATCCACCATTGCAACATGAGAGAGACCCAACGTAGATCAACCTGTTCTGTTCCGTATTTGAAGGTTTGTGGACCACTTTTCTTTGCAGAAGGAACTGTAACGGAAATCACATACCTGGAATGTTGGAACATTGGCTATTCTCTCAAGTTATGGAAGATTCCCAGGACTTCATTTTCCAGCCCCATTGGCACCGTGATGTATGAAGCTTTTGGAATGACTCCCTTCCTCAGTGCTGGATTGGTCACAGAGGACTTGAGGACCTGGCTCTGCACTTCTGCCTACCAAGATCTCCTGATCTCACACCCTGTGACTATTTCTTATGGGGCTATGTGAAGGAAGCCGTTTACGTGCCGCCTCTACCAACCTCTCTGAATGATCTGCAGAACTGGATCACTGCTGCCATGCACTCAGTAACAGTAGATATGCTTTTGCGTGTGTGGGACAACTTTGGCTACCGCATTGATGTTTGCCGTACAGCCAACAGTGGCCACATTAGACATTTATAACATCATCATCATCTTGGACAGTTTCCAACCACTGGCTGGGTCTGTCGGGAACACAAGCCTCTCCACCGTGTTCTGTCTTTCCACCATTCCCCCTCTTCCACCTTCGTCCAGTTCTCTCCTCTTCTCATCACACATTCCTTCACTCCCTTCACCCATCTATCTCTTGGTCTTCCTCTGGGCCTCTTCCCCTCCAGTTGCAGATCAAACATCCTCTTTGGAATTCTTCCCTCATCCATTCTCTTCATGTGTCCATACCACTGCAGTCTTGATTTTTCTATCCTGTCCTGTACTGGTTCCTCCTTTAGTCTTTCCCTCACATACAAATTTCGCAATCTGTCTCGTCTTGTTACACCCAACCTGCTCCTCTGGAACTTCATTTCACTAGCCTGTATTCTACTTTTGTCGCTTTTGTGCATTACCCATGTCTCACTTCCGTATGTCAATATGGGGACAAAGTAGGTTCGGTATATAATTCCCTTGGATTTCTGTGGCACCTCCTTGCTCCAAATAAGGCCCCTAATGCATTTGTAGAACTGCCCTGCTTTTCTGCATCTTTCATTTATTTCCATTGCGTTTCCCCCCTTACTTTCAATCACGCTTCCCAGGTACTTGAAGTTCTCTACCACTTGTAGTTTTTCCCCTCCACAAGTTATATCCACATTTGGCCTATTCTTCTTCCTTGTTGTGACGATTATTTCACTTTTCTTTGCAGAGAAATGCATTCCATATTGTGCTGCCGTTGCCTCCCATGCATCTAACTGCTCTTGCACCTCCTTCACGCAATTTCCCCATAACATCAGGTCATCGGCAAAAAGCACTGCTTTCATTTTATGATCTCCAATTGCATCTGATACTTGCTGTAGGATTTCATCCATAACAATAATAAATAATAAAGGCGAAAGTGCACTTCCCTGTCGCAGCCCATTTTCCAGCTTGAACCATGCAGTACGTTCCCTCCCCACTTTCACACAACTCTCACTTCCCTCATACATTTTTCTGACTTTTCGTGTAATCTCTTCATCCATCCCTTTTGCGTTCAGCACATCCCAGAGCTTGTCCCTACAGATACTGTCATACGCCTTCTCAATATCCAAAAAGGCCATGATTAAGTCCTTCCCGTACTCATAGTGCCTTTCCTGCAGTTGCCTTACCGCAAATATGAGGTCCGTTGTTGATCTTCCCGGTCTGAAACCGTACTGCTCCTCTTGCAGTCTACTTTCAATACTGCTTCTTATTCTCTTCTCCAGCATCTTTTCATAGATTTTTCCACAGTGGCATAGCAGGGTGATTCCTCTGTAGTTCTCACATCTCCTTTTATCCCCTTTCTTGAAGATCGGGACTATAATTCCTTTCTTCCAATCCTCAGGAATTCTGTTCTCCTTCCACACCACCCTCAGCACTCTGTATAGCCACTGGGTTCCTACTTCTCCTGCTGCTCGTATCATATCCACTGTTACTTCGTCCCAACCTGGTGCCTTGCCCCCTTTCATCCTCTTTATGGCTTCTTCCATTTCATTCCAAGTTAGATCATCAATTTCCCCACTATTATAATCGTCTGCTGCCTTAGGCTCTCCATCGCTGTTAGTTACCTGCTTGGCAGCATTCAACAGATCTTCAAAGTACTCCTTCCAAATCTTTTTGAGCTCATGCATTTCCTCCACAACTCTTCCATTATTATCCATGATCCTCAGGCACTCGCTTCTGTCATTCCTCTTATTTCTTACCATGGTGTAAAGTACTTTTTTGTTCCCTTCACTGTCCTCTTCTAACATTCTTGTCCATTTTTCCATCCACTTCTTCTTCTCCGCCCTTACTATGGTCTGTGCCGCTTTCTTGCTTTCCTTATATTTTACCCTAGCTTCCTCTGTTCGGGTCTGGAACCATTCTCTGAAGGCTTTGTTCTTTCGAAGTACTGCCTCTTTACATATGTTGTTCCACCATGGGGTTTCCCTACTTCTCCTCTTTGTGCTAGTTCTTCCGCACACAGTCTCAGCTGCCTCAACTAGAGCCCTCTTAAAATCGCCCCATTCTTCTTCCACTGTTCTCTGATCTTCCTTTGGCAGCTTCTTCCTGATCAGTGTCTGGTACTGGGTCCCCCGTTCATCCTCTTTCAGCATCCATGTCTTCAACCTTTTCTCCTGTATATCTGTTGCCCTCCTATCTTTTTTCTCTCTTAGGGTGGCTACCAACAGCCGATGGTCGCTGTCTAAGGCCTCAGATGGTATGACCTTAACATCTGTGAGGCTGCTCATCATCTGCCTATCCACTAGTACATAGTCTACTACTGAAGTTTGGGACCAGTCCCCACTGTACCAAGTTATTTTGTGACTACTCCTCTTCTTGTACCACGAATTTGCGATCGCCAGCCCATTCCTCTTGCAGAATTCCAGCAACAATTTTCCTTCTCTATTTCGGTTCCCCCAGCCCTCTGGTCCCATTATCTCCTCGAATCCTTTCCTGTCTGTGCCAACATGTGCATTGAGGTCCCCTATTATAATCTGATTTCCTCCATTTAGCTGCTTTTGCATGTCATCTTCAAATTCCTCCTTCTCCTTTTTTGTACACCCCACCTGTGGGGCATATGCTTGGATGATTTCAATGCTTTTTCCTTTCACCCGTACTCTGGCTTTTATCATTCGATCATTGATACCTTCCACCTCCTCCTGCAGACCCTCTCTGACCACTATTGCCACTCCATTTCTTCCCCTCTCATTCCCTATCCAGTACAGTTTACATCCTTTACTTAGTGGTTTTTCACCAACTCCTCTCCACCTAGTCTCAGCAAGTCCCAAGATGTCCAATTTCCTCCTTTCCATCATTTCTACAATTTCTTCTAACTTCCCAGTTAGAGTCCTTACGTTTAAGGTGCCCAGCCGTAAACCATCTCGTAATCCTTTTCCATTGCTTGGTCCGTTTCCTTTAAATCCGTTCCGTGATCCGAGGCATGTTCCCTTTTTGAAAGCAGTTGATTTATCCACTACTGGCTTGCTAGGCCTATCGCAGCTTCACCAGAGCCCCGTTAGCCGTCACGTTTCAGGGTTCCCATAGGGCCTTCTCAGCTACCGTAGCGGTCCTGGGGCACACGAAGGCCCCGCTGTACATCGCCCCTAAAGGCAATCCCCTACTTTGTGCCGTTGCCCATCTCCCACGACTTGGACGAGGGGTTGGACTTATGGGAGACATTAGACATTAATTAGTTTTAAATAATTATTTAATAATGATTAGACATTTATAACACTTATCATTATTAAATAATTATTTAAAACTAATTAATTACAAATTATTGAATTTATTAAATTGATACCAAACATTATGAAAAAGCGTTTGAAACTTCCTCTTTTCATTGGTATAAAACTTGTTCATTTTGGATTTGTACTTGAATAAATACGAAGTTTTGAAAATGGCTCCATCATTTACACTTTGATGTATTATTTATCAAGACATGAAGAGGTTGTAATTTTGAAGTAAGTCCTCCCTATCTCAATTTCTCTTTCAGAATTTTTCAAATGGCTAATAAACTGATCTAGCACAAGAAGAGAATTCATCTTCAGTAAAGCACTTTTCCTTCTCTCCCATGTTTTGTTAATCCATAATTTCATACTAACTTCATCCGTCCAACCCTTGTCATGAACATGAACACCATCACCCGACGACATTTCAGAAGGTTTCGGCATTGTTTTGCACTTGAAAATGATTATTGCATTAAGTATCGTATCTCAGCACAACATGAAAGGACAACAGTGTAGTGCATTTTTTCATGTTAACTTGTTTGTGTAGGCCAGTGGCCTTGCCACACTGGTAACACCGGTTCCCGTCAGATCACCGAAGTTAAGCGCTGTCGGGCTGGGCTAGCACTTGGATGGGTGACCATCCGGTCTGCCCAGTGTTGTTGGCAAGCAGTGTGCACTCAGACCTTGTGAGGCAAACTGAGGAGCTACTTGATTGAGAAGTAGTGGCTCCGGTCTCGTAAACTGACGTATGGCTGGGAGAGCGGTGTGCTGACCTCATGCCCCTCCATATCTGCATCCAGTGACGCCTGTGGGCTGAGGATGACACGGCGGCCAGTTGGTATAGTTGGGCCCTCGTGGCCTGTGTGGACGGAGTTACTTGTTTGTATAATTACATTTTCAGCAACTTTCATGGGAACAGTACTGTTTTTCGGCACATCAGATGTTGGAGGAGTTTCACATATATTCGCTATTTGGCTTAGTTCCACACTGATTTTCTTTCTCTTCATCGTCTTGTGCCATTTTCCAAGATATTTTGGTTTTGGTTCGCTTGTTAAGTGCTTGATGCTTCATAAACCTGTAGCACTAACAAACTCTACCCTTAAAATCTATTAAGTTCCACTTAAGCACTAGCCTACGAGTGTCTATTTGAATCATTTTTGTAATAATTCCAAAACCATTTTGACAATGTCCTTGAATACATTTCAATGCGCTATCTTCTAGTTTTGGCCATTTTGTATTCAGTGCTCTATTTGCACATTTAGTCTTCCTCACTTTTTTCAGTTCTTCTTTACTAGCCTGTCAGTCGTGAATGGTTTTTTTCTGTTGGTGGTGGGCCGAAATGCTGCTCTGTTTCCTTGTTCTTCTGCATTGATAATACTGTCAATTTATTGCCCTTGTCATATGAATACCTGTTATTTTTTTCCATTACAAAACCAGCTACTAACAAAAATATTGTACTGTTACCGATAACACAAATCACTTTCAGTTCAAGTTCACTGGCATCGTAGATTACAATGATGCATCATAGGTTAGACAGTGTTCTGTGTTTGTGAAGCAACTTTTTGAAGAAAGAAATGTGTGTCATACTCTGTAAAATACGGTGCCTTAGACATGATTTGAGATGTGTCATAGTATGTTTTCAGTACTACTAACACTGTACCATTTTCAGTACTACTAACACTGTACCAAACACTTTCGTCTCATACCATTGCATTATGTTCAAATTATTCCTGTATCAGGTAAGCAAGCCAACCAGCCTGTTTTTTACTTGTTGACAACACTTTTAATGTCATTCATTTTCCAAATGCATGATATTCGTTCAGTTGCAAATGATGTTCAAAATAGCTCTGGTACCGCGCGCTGCGGAATTTGAATCCACGCCAGACGTCATGGACGTCGAAGAACCCTAAGATCCCTGCACCATCGCACTGTGAGCTGTGGCGGCATGCGCCTCCTGGCTCGCTTTTAGTGTGAGGGCACCACAGTGGAACACGTGGTTCCAGCAGCCAATAGCAGCACCTCTGAAAGCGTACTTAAGCGCCTGCCTCTCGCTCAGCCAGCCAGTCTAATCTCACATACATCTGTGGACAGATCGCCTCGCGTTAGACAGCTTACTTACTTTCTTGTTCTGTGTACGAGTGGACGTGTTTGTTAGGTTTCCTTGTGACTCTGTTCTTCGATCTTGTTGTTGTTCGTTCTGTCCTTCCTTGGTCGTGTCCGTCCTCTCCCATTGTGTTGTTGTTCACTGGTCTCTCCGCGGGTCCCGCCGTGCTTGCTGTCATTTCAACCCCACGACCATCCCGTTCACAGTTACAACAATAGCTACAGTTTCTAAGCCATGAGGATAACATATCATTCCAGTTTGTGTCGACAGAATAACAGTTGGCTCTTAATGGTAATTTTCTACTTGCAGGAGTTGCTGTCATTGACTGGTGCATTAGTGGTAGAGAGCCCTTATCAAATGAAGACCCGGCCTCAGTCACGGCACGTCATCTTGGCTGAGGAAGACCCAGCAAGAGAAGGCTTCTTTGCAGGTGAGCGGAATACTTTTTATATTTTGTAGAGATCCTGTCCTGTTTTTATTTGTCAAATTGTTGAAACACAAGGTGCAGTTGAGGCAATATTGTCCCTCTTTTTGCTCAAACAATTTACCATCAGCTAATTGCAGATACTAGAGAGGGGTTTAAGGGCATTACAGGCAGCAAATTCATCATTAGAAAAAAATACAGGGTATTCACATACTAAGCTATTGCTGATGAGGTCAATATATTTACATTGTTTAATAGATTAATGTAGTGGTCATCTTACATTTACAGATGACGCCTTTCACTGTTGAGGTCACATGCAGCTTTATTTTGAGGAATTTGGAAGGCTAGGGCTGGACAAATGATGCCCACATTTGAATAGGCTCAAATTTTCCCTTTTCACTAGAGTGCTCAATATAGTATAGATCTTGCTTGAATAATCAGTTGACATTTGACTCATGCAGTGCTAGTGCAACGACAAACTGTGAACTAGCCACTACAACAGTCTACTGCTCTGCTTAAAATTTGGCAAAGTGTGAAGCACAGGAGAAAATAACATTAAATTCTATTGTCTTACAAACTCTGGTTTGTAGAGTAATTGAAGAGGTTTGCAATAAAAGTTTTCATACATGTATGGGTACCATAGACAAATATTTACGCTGCTTTTTAAGTGAAGGTAACATTTGGAGGTGAAAATGTAGTCCATCAAGAAACATTACTTGATTCTGAGAGACTTTAATGGTTTACCACATAGTTTACAAATGAGAAATTCAATCACTGTTCACATCTTAGAACATTGGGTAAAAACATTCTGAGTTTTTAATTGGCTTTGGTAGCACAGGATGGTGACACTCAGATGAAACAAGGGAAAAAAATCCAGAATTAAATGTCAAACAAACTAAGTAAATTATATTAAACTGACTGTAATTGTTATTGTGAGAATAAATTACAGTGCTAAGACCCATCATGGAGGTAGTACCAACAGACATCACTAGATTGTGGGCTGAGCGAAAGTTTCAGAACTGGACTAAATCATGATTGCGGAATTTCGTTTATGTATTAGTTGCTGGTGTTACATATGACCTGCAGCATAGAAGATATTGCAGTCTGTGTTTCACAGTTGTTCAGGCACTATGGAAGGAGTGGAGGGGAAACAGTCACTCCAGCTTGGCTGAGAACTAAGATGAATATGGTTTGGGGAGTGGAGTGCGAGCAGCAAATTTCATAATGGTGCCAACTATGGGAATCTATACTGCACACTTTGGCTTTTGTGGACATCTAACACCTTTAAACTGCAGTTTGTCTGAATCCATTTGTAGTCTGAACTGAATTGACTTCAAAATTGGACAAATTCTCAACAGTGGTGTACATTTCGGCAGAAGACTGTAGAAGTCTAGATAGTTGCCAGTGTGTACTTATCTGTTTCTTGGAGCAAAGTAATCAGTGCTCACTGGGAGGTATAATGGGGCTGAAAGGAAATGTGTCAGCTGGTGCAGCCGATGCAGCAGCAGCAGTCAGACGATATGTATGGAAACAAGAGACATAGTAACATTCTCCCATAAGTATAGAAGCAACAATCTCAGAAACAGCAAATCAAGAAACAATCAAATAATTGTGACAAAAAAGATATAATTTTCACATCTGTGCCTTTAGGTTAATGGTAATGATGATGATTAAAAATAATATTATTGCAAATGAAAGGCTTAGTAAAAATGTAGCGAAGATAAAAATTAATGTAAACCATTTCTTTTTGTTTATTTTATTTCTTCTTGTGCTATTAAGATGCAGACGATCAATAAGGGGCATAAGTTGTAGGTATCATGTTAACTTTTTAAGCGGCTACTTTGTCAATAAAACAGTTAGTAATTTTGATTAGTCAGAATATGCTAAAAATAAATTTTTCTCAAGGAACCTCTTAAAGAAGGTGGAAGGGTCGTCGTCTTCTTGGATAAATACTGTAATGGCCTGTGACCATGGAGCACATGAACTGCCAGTTGTTGACATTGGTAGCCAAAACCACAAATACGTGTGCAAATTCCAGTTCTTGATAACATTGTGACATCAAGAAACTAATTTGACAGTGAACTTTGTAGCCACATTGACACAATAGTTGCTGTGTCCTGTAATCTGTATGGGGCTGTCTTCCATACTCGTAGTTGCATCTGCAAACAAAACCCTTGTGTGTTCAAGGCCATCTTCCTGGTTGTTCTTCTGCATGCTTCTCTCCCAGCTTTTGTGCATTCTTCAGGAACTGTACCTCATCAGAAGAAAATAAAAGAAACTGTGTGACCTCAACTTCAAATATTTGAGGTCTGTTCTGCATGTAAAGAAAATGGGTAACTGAGAAATTATGTATTAAGGAGGACAAAGTTTCCAGTGTTTAACCAGTCATGTTGGAATGTCACCTTAATGTGGTCCAAATGCAAAATGATTACCCACTGAGAAAGATGTTCTGTGACGATGTACGGAATTGTAGAGAGAATGTTGGAAAAGAAAGGCTTCACTTTAAGGACAAAGTCAAGTATAAGATGAAACATTATAGGGCCGTTGTACGCCATGTGCTCCAATTTCAGAAAAAGTGCCCACTTGACCATCGCGGATTTTGCTGAAATTTTGTGTGAACATTTGCACGTGTTACCAGTGAACACTGGCAAAGTTTGACTTTCGCCAATTTAATACTTGCAGAGATATAGTCATTTGTTTGACACAATAGTGCAGCTATAATAATGCAGCTATGAGTTTTTGGCAACTTTGAGACATAATATCCCTAGCAATATTTTCTTGAAAGAAACAAAACTAGGCCATCTTGTACAACTTTTTGCGCTCTCTTAAGTGAAATTTATACATAAAAAAAGATTTCCTGGGCATTTTTCACGTGAATAATTTCAAGCAAGATTGGCAAAAAAAAAAAAAAAAAAAACTGGAAAGAAATATGTAGTTCAGCTTTTTATTTCTCCAGAAGTAATTATGTGATAAACCTGAAACTTTGCACATAATAACTTACCAATACAAGATCATGGACTGTAAAATTTCATTCTCATATTTCTTTCCAATAGTTTGCAAATTGATGGAAAAGGTGGCAATTTTTCCAAAAATGACAAAAAATGACTATTTTGGCCCATATTTACCAAAGAAGTGTCTTCTACAAACTCTTTTGAACTGTTTTCATTAGAAAGACACTTTTCTAAACACCTAAAAATCTATATTTGGTTTTGCATTGCTAGCATATAAGGCCTTAAAAAATGACAACAAGATTCAGCAAAGTCAGCTGAAAAAGTAGATGTTTGAAAAAATTTGAATTTAAGTTTTTTGTGTATCTGAAGGTAACAGCATGATAAACCTAAACTTTGAATATATAAACCTGCCAGTACAAGGTCTTAGAATATAAAATTTCATTCTACTATTGCTGTTCAATAGTTTTACAAGTTGAGGGCAAAGATGACTTTTTTTTCTAAAAATGCAAAAATGGCCATTTTCAGCCTTTTTTTTTAAAAAAAAAAGTTGTCTTCTTCAGACTCCTGTAGACCACCTAAAATGAGCCCTAAAAAAATAACGAGAATGTGGAGGTGCATTGAAGATTGGCCAATATTCCACAATACTGAAATTAAATCCAATGTCTTTTATTATGTTCTACAATCAGTGACAGATGATAATAAAAATCCTAACGACTATAAAATGAGCTTGAGTCAGAAAAACTGCAAATAAGTAGTCCTTTTTATTTTTATATATATATCCTATTGGAATGCCTACAAACAAGTCCTTAGAAAGGTGCAGAACATAATTGCTGTTACAAAAGTAGACAAGTATTCAAATCTCTATGTGCAACTAGACACATACAAAGGGGAACAGGAGTTTTATTGACTAGTCAAATTGAAACTTCGGAAAACAGAAGACATCCAACACTTGTATTGCATCAGTGACAGAATGGGTGAGCTGCTGAAGAACCGGAAGAAAGCAAGGACACAATGGTAGAGCTACTTTGAGAGAATTTCATCAGAGGATCTTCTCTATCCATCATCCATCAGTACCAACCATGTCAGCAGTTGAAGGACCAGTCAAGGAAATTAATGTTGCTGAAATCAAGGGTGCTGTGAAGGAGATGAAGAAGCCGTTCTTAGTGTTCTAATTACTGCCTGACCAGATTTCTGAGCCACATGATGAAGATCCTTGAACACGTTTTCTACAAATGATTCACGAGATAGCTCAGATCACAAGGAACTAAGCCAGATTTGTGAAAAATTGTGGTACAACAGGTGCAATCCATGCTGCACTGGTTGAAAAATACCATCAAAAGAAGAAGCCACTGCACCTTGTCTTTCTAGCCCATGAAAAGGCTTTTGATCGGGTACCACTTGATCTAATCTGGTCAGAACTTTTGAGACCATGATGGCATTCCAGAGTACCTCATTAACTGACTACGACTTCTGTGTGTAGAACCAAAGAGCTATGTGCAAGCGGCTGCAGAAGCTTCAAATGACATTCACATCACAGTAGGAGTCCACCAAGGCTTGGCCGTAGCATCACTGCTGTTTATTCTTGTGATCGACACTGTCACATCATAGCTGCACGTGTCACTACCAAAGACATTTTTCTGTGCTGACGATGTCATGTTGACTGTGAAGAACAAGATTGATCTCCAGCACCAAACACAAGTGTGGAATGACTGACTTATGTGATATGGCCTGTGGCTCAACAGATAGAAAACTGAGTATGTGGCATCAGATCCGCAAGAAGTTTGGCCATCGACATTGACAGAAAAGATTGATCAAGAGTATAAATATCTAAGTATATCGGTTCTACAATCTCTAGTGATGGCGAAGTTACAGACGAGGTCAGTGCAAGGACGCAGGCAGCCTGGGTGAAGTGGTGAACAACAACAGACATCACCAACGATTGTTGGATTATGGAACATCTGAAGTCAAAGAGGCAGAACAGTGATTGGAGGTGATGGAGACTAAGATGCTTAGATAAAGAGGTGATATTACTCAGCAGGATCACATTTCAAAGACACTATAAGGAAATATTTTGGAGTTGTACTGACTCAGAAGAAAATGCAAGAAAGTTGCCTGTGCTGGTTTGGCATGTTATGTGCACAGAGGACAATACCATTGCAAAGGCAGCATACACAGTGGAAGTCATTGGGAAGAGATCCAAGGAACAACCTAGACATTGATGGGCTAATACTCTTTGCAACAACCTGAAAAGTGTAATTTTTTAGGTTCTATCTTGTCAAAATTTCTTCCCAAACAGTGCCATCAGTGATATCATCTGGCCAGCAGTATAGTTTTCCATATGACATTCTACATCAGAGTAATTGAAACGTGTAAAAAAATTGAAGTAGCTTGAAGTAAGCAGCTTGGACTGTAAAAGAGACCTCTTCTAGCTTTGACCTCTGGCACTTACAGAATGTGTCATCAGGCTTGGGGTCATATGTAAAGAAACCATTTTCAGGCTTGGGGACCTGTGGTAATGACTCCCACATGTGGCTGCTTTTGCACAGCTATCAGACGATGAAGGTGCTGGTTTTCTCACTTTAAAAGGAACCAGTAGTGGTTAAGTCACCATGGACCATAGCATGACACACAATTTTTCATCGATACATTAATGTTCCACATAAACCACAAACTATGCTGATACAAAGTATGCTATACCTTAAACCTAAATTAAACTAGCACATCAATAGAATTGTACTATAAAAAGACATACTAATAATTCTCTGTAACATGAATACATTCCAAAGGATGTAAGGAAGACTATGAACTTCACAAAAATTTACACAATGTGACATTGGCGTAAGGCTTGAAGGCTATTTATATTATTTGTGCTGCAGGTGTTATGCAACAATTTTACTACTATGATCTCCACTGGTTTGGTAATGCACAGTTAAATTGTGAAGTTTATACCCAGTTTGATTCTGTAGTAATAGCCGAGAAACAGGCTGAAATTAGCAGAGCAACAGGCTGAAATGTGTCATGAGGAGTTGTGACAAAAGAAACCCCTTTTGGAAGTTTTTTGAGTTATTCTGACTTTGTATCACTTCCTAGTCATCAAGGCTTGTGATATTTCCTTCCCCAGGCAGTACAAAATAGTTGTAGAACATAATCACATATGTCATATTTAACTGAGTGTAGCAGGATATGGGGCCATTTTCAATGCACCTTCACCTTCTCACCGAGTTTTAGGTCGTTATTTGTGCGCATTGCAAAACCAAATCTAGTTTTTAAGTCGTTTTGAATATCTCCTTTCTAATGAAACTGGTTTAAAAGAGTTTTGCAAAAGACACTTTTTTTGTAAAAATGGTAAAAAATAGCCATTTTTGCATTTTTAGAAGTATTATCAACTTTGCCTTCATTTGTAAACTATTGGAAAGCAATAGGAAAACGAAAAATGGCTTCAAATGGCTCTGAGCACTATGGGACTTAACATCTATGGTCATCAGTCAGGAAAACGAAATTTAATATTCTAAGACCTTGTATTACTAAGTGGAAGTTTCTGGTTTATCAAGCAGTTTCTTCTGGAGATATAAAAGCTAAACTACGCTCCCTTCTCCAAGTGCCTAACTTTGCTTCTACTCATCATTTTTTAGGATTCTATTT
Source organism: Schistocerca piceifrons (assembly GCF_021461385.2). Lineage (NCBI taxonomy): Eukaryota > Metazoa > Arthropoda > Insecta > Orthoptera > Acrididae > Schistocerca > Schistocerca piceifrons. The sequence continues at coordinate 582,495,226 of NC_060140.1, read as the reverse complement.
GCTTGCATTGCAAAAAAGATTGATCTGGTATCCACACATGTCACCTGTGTCGGTGGTTTCTGGGTGTGAATTTTCTATAGGTGCTGCTTCTTAAAGTGTATGGACATTATAGTTCGCATCATGTTGGAAGGCAGACCTATTTTCAGCCGTCCTGCACATCCCCCACCAGTAACTGCTAGCAGCCAATAAGATTCATTCTCTTTCCAAGTGGCTAGCCACGAGGTACAAACTAGACTGTGATAATCACTCTCCCACATGCTGCGTTGTTGCTGTATTTTGTGACAATGCAGTTTCGTTCTGTGAATGAATTATTCATTCAAATGTCGATGTTACTTTCTGGTGGAAGTATAGCTGCGAATGTGTATCTGTAAACATTTTAGTCTGACTTCCAAATGAAAATGTCATGCGATGGCAATAAACTTGAAATTCCTCATAAGCAACTATAATTAAATTGTGTGCCTATGGAGTATCGTCTTAGTTGTGCAACTAGATTCGTTATTTCCTGTCAGAAAGATCACTGTTTGTTGTAATTGACGGAAAATCATCGAGTTAAACAGAAGTGATTTCTGGCATTTGCAAGGAAGTGTTGTAGGTACTCCTCTGTTCTTGATGTAATAAACGATTTAGGAGACAATCTGACCACCCCTCTTAGACTGTTTGCAGATGATTCTGTGATTTACCATCTTATGAAGCCATCAGAGATTAAAGCAAATTAGAAAACTACTTAAACAAGATATCTGAACGGTGAGGAAAGTGGCAATTGACTCTATATAATGAAAAGTCTGAAGTCATCCACATGAGTATAAAAGAAATCTGCTAAATTCATTTTACAGGATAAAACACACGATTCTAAAGGCTGTAAATTCAACTAAATACTTATGGATTACAATAACGAATAACTTAAAATGCGACCATCACGTGGATAACTGTGAATTATTGGTAGAACATGTAGAAAAAACAACAGGTATTATGTGTTTCTGCCCTGTTCTGGATTATTGCTGTCAGGTGTAGGATCCACAGCTGATAGGATTGATCAAAAAAGTTCAAAGAAGGGTAGCTCATTTTGTATTTTCCCGAAATGACTGCCACAGATATGATACACGAATTGAGGTGGCAATCATAAAAACAAAAGCATTTTTCGTTGTGGCAGGATTTTCCCGTGAAATTTCAGTCCCCAACTTTCTCCTCGGAGTGTGAAAATACTTTGCTGGCACCCACCTACATAGGGAGGAAGGATCATCATAATAAAATAAGAGAAATTAGAGCTCACACAGAAAGATTAAAGTGTTTGTGTTCCCTGCGAGCTGTTTGAGAGAGGAATGGTAGAGAAACAGCTTGAAGGTGGTTCTGTGAATGCTCTGCCAGATACTTAATTGTAAATTGCAGAGTAATCGTGTAGATATAGATGTAATGTAGACCCTTCACAAGCAGTCAAGGAGGCTGATGTTCTGCATTCGTAACTTTTTCAAATGTGAATCTGAAAGTGTACTTCAATTTTTGACATTTTGAAGACTCAAGAACAAACTGCAGAAGAAGCACTTGTCAGCACAAGAACTGTATAGAGAGTACTAAACGAAAGTGCCGCAGCTGTAGAAACATCAGGCAATTTTGTTTTCATGTCGTCTGAATATCATCAAAATCGCAAAAAACCTGTAACACAATCAGATGGTTTTGACAAAGATGTTTTAAAACACTCCATGTTTGAAATATATATAAGAGGGGAATACCCAACATCACATAAACTTGTTACAATTATGCCTGAGCAAACTGGCTTCAAAGGTAGAGCTTCGTCAATGCAAAGAATTTTAAAATACATTGATTTCAAATATGTTACAAAGAAAGTTTTTAATTGAAAGAAGTGACATAGAAGCAGTATGAACCACACCCATTATAAAGATGCACAATACAAGAGGAGTAGGAGGAGGTAGTTCTGCAGTGTATTACCTTGATGAAACATGGATGAATGAGAAACATTCAATGAATACTTGCTGGAAAGTGGGTGATGGTACTTTTAGTTTGAAAGCTCCCCTAGGAAAAGGTTCTCGGATAGTTATTCTGCATGCTGGCTCCTCTTCTGATTTGGTTCCTGAGGGTAAACTTTTATTTAGGCATAAGAAAAATAGTAGTGACTGCTTTTCAGAAATGAATGCTGTCACTTTCGAGAAACGATTCACTGAACAATTCTTCCACATCTAGCTTCGAAGTTGGTCATTGTAATTACCATGCCAGTTATCATTCAACTGTTACAAAGGGATAACCAAGGACGAGCACCAGGAAGGGGATATTGTGCTCTGGCTGAAAAATAAAAATATCCTGGACAATATAAGCCAGACTCCTGCTGAACTCCTGTGGCTCATTAATTTATAAAAGTCATTCGACATGATGTACAAATTTGACTTTCTTGCATGTGAATGTGGCCACACAGTTTAATGTTCAGTCACGCATTACTGTTAGTATAATCCAATAAAATTAATTTGCACACAGGTTACAAGCTATGTGGGCAAAAAAAAAAAAAAAAAAATCATTCCAGATAACAGACATTTAAAGACTTGTGAATGAAGCAATAGCCAGCATCAGCATCCCTCTTCAGCATGGATACACTGTGTGTGTCACAATGAAAAGTTTCAGAAGTAAGGCTTTCATAGGGAGGTGAAGATGGATAAAAGCCTTGAATGTATCATCCTAAATTTACAATCGGATGTTTCAGACATGTATGCAGATGGTATTATGATATAGACTTTGAAACAAAGTGAAGTAATGATCTTTCTTGGTTTTAAAGACTCACGGTTTAAAAACATTTTTGTCAGCATATCGATTGCATACACTTGTCATGAGAACTTCCTAGTTTTTATTGATTAGGAATATGTAGCCTGTGAAGTATTCAGGCTATAATGTTCAACACATTGCCTAAGGAGAAGTTAAGCTTTTCCCAGCCTGTTGTATTATTGGCGAGAATGTGGCTGGATAAATTTGTCAAAAACTTAAGTATTTCAACACACAAACCCCTGTAACGAATTGGAATGTGACTAAAAATGAAAGGGAGGGTTACCTGTTGAAATATCAGTGGTTTTCGATGTTATCGGTCAGCAATCCATTGAGTTATTCACAGAAGGTGGTTAATTGTTAGCTTGTTCAGTGGATCATAAATGATTTCTCCCACTGTAATGTCGAACAAGCTACTTTAAACTCATAATGCCTGTTGACACCAAAAAAATATGATAAAATACTACAAATTTTTACGATAGTCTTTTGCACTAGTGTTTTCTACCAGTAATTCCTTTTTACTCATAGTGATTTACATTGAACTGCATTGAAGCACACCCACATACGTGCAGTAAATACATTTAAAAAATTATATGGAGTAGAAGCAGTTGTTAAACAAATAGAATGATTTCAGTTTGAGTTTGAAGTTTATTTTTTTACGTATTACGTTTTCACTTATAAAATAGTCCATATTGCAATAAATGGCAATTATTGCAACTGCTTTGAATGATTTTGTCTTTAAAAAAATTGTTGTTTTGAGAAAAATTGTACTTGATGTCTTCACAAAGCTGTATCAGCTGTTCTCGCCTTCCGATGTCACACAGACAGTTGCTGTGCAGCAGTGGGCACAACCTCAAGACTCATAAGTAATATTTCTCTCTTGTAGTTGAATCATTGAAATCAGTTTTAAAATGTATTATTCTCCTCTAAATTTAAACATGTAATGCAATGTACCCAATGCAAATGGACCTGATTGTTGACAGCAGCAACACAGACTTCATTTGCCTGCTCTCTGCCGCCATGCATGTGCAAACCTCATCCCCTCTGTGCTTCCCTATCGCTCCACCTCTATGCGTGCAAGCACCATCCTACGGGAAGCGGGGTGTAGTTGAAGGTTGATGAGAAATAATCTGATAATGTGCCCATATTCTCATAAGGTGCCAATTTGCTCATTAAAATCTCCAAGTAGGATCTGAACATGTTTCTCAAAGATCTTGGAGGGTGTTGATGCAATACATAGCTAGAACTTGTAAGCTTTGTTCACAGGTCCATGTGTGTTAATCAGTGTTTAATATTATTGGTACATTTAACTGTAAGAAGAAAGAGCTGCTCTGAATGTCATGAGAACAAACACACCTTGAATATTTTCCCTTGGAACATAAATTACACTGCCTACAGAATTCATCCACTGGTTGTGAAGGGACAAACTTTGAAAATAAGTTTCTATTAATTGAACTTGAAATCCATACATATAATAAAAGTATGTGTATGTATGTAAGTATATATGAATGTTTCATATCTCCTCATAAACCACTTTATTGTTTTCAGCCAAACTTGTTACACATACCACTTACTGTCTGGAAAGAACCACTACAGGGGTAAGAACCACGTACCTCTCAAAGGAGTGGAAGTGGGCATTGAAAAAGTAGCATGGCTCACAGCACACAAATAGCCATACGATATTCACCCAGTATTTGAGAATGAGAGCACTTAGTGACTTGCAATAAATTTAACACACAACTTCAAACCCTTACAAGACTTTTTCTCATTGACATTCCCCACAAAATGATGAAAGGAAAAAGGTTTATCACTAACTACATTTTCGCTGTTCATGCAGTAAAACTGCCACATCAGGCATGAACTATTAATTTATTACTTCTTTACTACTAACTCTTTATTTCCAACATGTTTTACAGACAGTATTCACATATATCACTGAATGAACTTGCAAAAGTATATGAAAGTACTACACATAGTTCAGGAGATGTGACATCATAAAACTGAGATGTGTAAAAACCTGCTGCATCATGAATGACATTTTAATTTATTACAACTTTAGTACTAATTCTATTAACAACACGTTAAGCAGGCACTATCCACATAAACCACATTATGTACCTGCAAGATTATAATTTTGTATGAACTTAATTCAGGAGATATGATGTCGCAAACACTGAGCTGTGTGAAAATGGAACTGCAGTGCAAAATTCGCTAGAGATACAGGTGAATTATTTGACAAATATGTGTGAAAAATGTTAAATATATGTTACAATGGATGTTAGCAACAAAGCCACAGGTAAAAAGCTCCGCCTAAGCCCCTGAATCGATTTCATCTGAACTTGGTACACATATTACTTATTTGGAAAATAAGTACTATGGGGGAAAAGGATCAGCAGCTTCCTATTGGCATGAGGGTGATAACGTGGAGAGAGGAGGAGGGAGGAATATGGGAATATGAGGACAGACAGAGGGAGAAGGAAGAGATGGACATAGATGGGGGGGATGGACAGTGAGACGGGGGAAGAGTAGACGGACAGAGATCAATGGTTAACAACTTGGAACCGTAAGTTTTTATCTCTGAACCATTTGCAGCATAAAGGCTGATGTCAGAGGATTGAATTTTCTTGCCTTTTGAAAGTGGTATAACAGACAAATTTGCACCGCTATCTACCGGAAAATATCTCTCACTATTCCGATCTTCAACAAACAGTCAATATTGGTGGCTTGGTGTGGGTATTGGAGTAGAACACTCAGCTACTGTTGTGTCTACCATTTCTAGTTTTCCGTATTTGGCCACTGACAAGGCTGAGCACGTTTTTCAGGCTTACAGTGTGTGCCAAAAAAAGATAATAGCAGTATTTTCCGTTTCTATTGAAGGTTACTGTGCATCTACTTCTATTGCACGATCTTTGCCTACTTAAGTATTTTTATCTCGTTTTCCAAACCTTCAATTCTTAAGAGAAGATCTTGGACTGACATGGACACCGATGTTGACAGAACGGACTGAACTGAAGCAATTTGAGCCTCCTCAACAGAGTGCATTTACATCGTACAATCTATCATTTGAGCAATCTTATCCACTGTTTCGTCAGATATAACTAAAATACTTCAAATGATACTAAGAAGTTTGCCAAGCCAAAATATTTTGAAGATCTTGTCTGACACATTATTACCAGCATAGCCTCACATTTTTCTTAGTAATTGGTAGGCTTCATATCACCCAATTCTAAACCACTCGAGTGTTTTCATTTAATGGTCTTCACTTTATTTAAATATGGTTAAAAGTCATTCTTTTGCAAACGAATATTGTTCTCGCCATTTGTAATTAGATCCCAGATATTTTCAATAAATTTTGGCTCCAGCTGAGCAAGCAAATAGTTAAATTTTGACTCTTCAATGGCTATACCAGGATTGTAAACTGCACTTCGACTTGAAAAACTACTGTTCGAAACTGCAGTAACTTAACGTTTACCTTATTAATTTCCAGCTTGCATTCAGGATTATTACCTTCAGGTCCATTTACTGTTGACATTTTGCGTATTTTTTAAAGACAGTATATGACGAATTCAAATTAAAAAATTGCGTGAAAATTTCGCAGCAGTTACTTTGCAAATGTTGTCTCGCCAATCACGTTGTGCTCACCAATGTGTTGCTCTTTACATTCATTAAGGACTCAATTTAACTAGATATTCAAATTCTTTTCTTTTCTGTTTGTGCACACAAAGAAACTTTAATTAGAACCCCTGGGGATTAACAAACTTTAATTTGTTTTGTTACAAAGAATAATATTATGCCAACATACTCATGGCAAACACTTTTCGACACATTAAGAATACAAATAGTAATTTGTCATGTTCCCACACCTTCCTCCATAAATCACACCATATTTCTGCACAATATTGATTTCTTGTTAGCACGCTATTACATGAACTATGCTCATGCACTGCCTGTTGGCTCTCCTGGTGTCCAATGCTGTGTGCCTGCCACACACCTTGCCACAAGAAAATGCCCCCAAAGAACAGAAAAACAAGATAATAGGTGTACCTTTCAGTGACTGTTTCTACTATGGTCAGCCTGCTGTGCACTATTCTCAAATAAAAAACATTCCAGATACAGAAAAACTAGGAAAAAACATTGTAGTTAATAGGCATTCTGGATCCCCTGGTTCACTTGTTGAATAAAACACCCTTTTCTTTACAATAGATTATTCTTTTCTCAGGAAGAGAACAGATTATTCACAGTTTCGATTGTTGAAAATAACTGTATACATAAAAAACATATAATGCAATAAATTGCTAAGAGCTAAATGCTTATACAGCAGCCTTATGTCTTTGCTTTCCCAACACCAACATATTGGTATTGTTGATAATAAGTTGTCTGTTTTACAAGCATTACTTTACAGAAAAGTAAATGGATTGTGTTCCTTTATCCCTGACAACTTTTCTTCTCCTTCTTCCACGTCTTTCCTGGAAAAGTGAAGTGCTGGGAAGTACGTATAGTTACATTTCCCCTCTCTTCCTTTATTCTTATTATTGTGTAATTGGAATAGCTAGTGGTTCCTGCAACACTGTCAAGAATGATTTTAATGCTGTTTAATTCACCATTTTTGTGCTGCATGATGTCAAAATTGGGAAAAAAATCAATCACAACAATTTTTCAACCATTTTGTAACTGCAATAATTATCTAACAAAGTATCATGGTGGTCTTTAATAGTTCTGTAGAGGAGTTACTTATCTGTTCTTCTGTACTATGACAGTTATTTGTGAGTACTCCAGAAGTTATCAATAGGTAAACATGACATAAAATTGCTTGTATCAAATTAACTATCTCTCACCTATAGACGATTTGGTCATATGTCCGTTAAGCACTAATAACATCCACACAGGCTCATTTCCACACACTTTGACTAATGTGCATTGCAGATTTAGTTGTTAGTGGCAGTCACCAACAATTAGCACTCTAAAGGCGAGCCTGCTTCCAAGAATGAAAACAGCACTTGTAAACCAATGTGCTTCTGGTTACGACAATGGATGCCTGTGTCTAGTACTTGAAGTATATTTCTACGATCTACTTGAAGTATATTTCTACGATCATCTATGAGTGAGTGGCAAATTATTCTGCTTATTGAGCTATTTCCATCATGGATTTTCATTATCATAATATTTTCTTGGTTATGATAAGGCATAGATAAAAAGTAAAATTATTTGCAAATGTATAAAATTACAGCAAGTAAAAACATGAAACATAACAACAGTTATGAGTATTTGTTTGTTATTTTCAAGCTCATTTCTTTAATATTATGATGATGGCCCCCAGAACAGAATCTTTTGCAGAACAGACACACCTGCTGTTTGTAATGAAACAAAACTAGAGAAAATAAGAGATGATAATATTTAGCAATGTAACATGAAAGGAAGTACAAATTTGAGAAATAAAATTGATGTTACATTTAAGTATCAAGAACATTTAGAATACTCACAAATAACTGCTGCTGCAATTGATGCTATTGATAAAAATCACCTTCTCTGCAGGTCTGCTAAAGGGTACTCAATATACTTTGACAGAAAATTATTGTAGTCATGAAATGCTGAAAAATTGTCATGACTGATTTTCCCCAACTTGGACTTCACGTAGAATGAAAATGCGTATGAAACATCCCACATGTAATTCAAATATCTGCCTTACGTTACTGCTGATTTCAGTTTACGCTGTTTTAAATTTGGTCAAAAATATCACGAGCCTCACAGGTTATTTTGTAGCTCTCCACTTAAAGCCTCCTAAAACTTGGAATTTTTTGTATCTTAAACTCAAACTTTATACAGCTCAGTTTTATTCAGTAAGGAACATCTGCAAAATCTCATTCAGATTGATGGACAGCTGGAAGACCTCTGGGTTACTGGATGTTCTGCTTTAAAGTAGCTCTAGAAAGTATTAATCCTTGGTATCCTATACATACGATATCTGTAATTTGTAGAGCATATATTTAAATACAGAAGTACTAAAAATTAGAAGCTATCATTATTTTATGTTTGTAGCAATACATCAGTTGTAAAATCAGCGCGGTCCTGCAGTGTTTGTATTTAATGATGTCAAGTAGATTGAAGAATTAGTCATGAAAGTTGTATTAAAAGGAAAATTCACAACTGGAAACTATAAAATGATGAGTTACCTACCAGACAGTGAAATTCTAAGAACTGCCAATATACACATATAAAAGTGGAGAAAACTATTGTAGCTTTTGGAATATTGAAACTCTCTTACCAACAGAAATATAAAGGCATATATGCTCCTATATGATTTTATAATGGGGGGTCAAGTAATAATGTAGAAAAGGAGAGTTTTTTTAAAAATTTCTTTTCATTATAGTTGTGGACAGCCACAAAACACATGGTCAAGATCCATCTCCCTCAACTGGATGTCCAATTGTGTGGAAGGACAGGTAGAAAATCTTACCTGCAGAGAGTGTCCAGTCACCGTTGCACTCCTGGAAGGGCGCCTAGCATCAGTTCAGAACATTCCACCCACCTAATTTGTATAAGTTACACAAATACAAATAATCAGAGACAGCACAAGTTAGGTCGGACAAACAAAGGCAGAAAATTGCTAAAGGAATCATTCCACTGTACATAAAAGGAACACAAATTCTCTTAGTAAATGAATAGTTAGGAGCACTACAATCTGTTTCCTGTGGAACAACACAGATCTTAAACAGAACTTGTCTATAAGTTCCAATGCTGTGCCTATTGAATCAACTTGCAGCAAACATCAGGACCAGGATGTTTGCAAACAGGCCCCCAGTCAGCCACATGACGTGTGATATGTTGCATTCCTTCTGGAGAACTTATGTACCTGGCTGAAGATTGTCTTTCATTGATAACCTCTTAGTTCTCTGCTGCAGCTGTGACAGATAGTCATTCGACCACCATTTTCACACTGCTATTTACACTTCTGGATGAGCTGCTATATCGACAACCTGGATGATGGCTCTGAAAGCAAGCCTGGCTCCGAGACTATTGTCAAGGGTTCACCGATAAGAAAATTGCTTGGAGTAAAGTATAGAATTTATTTGGGTTTTCAGGAAGGTATGCAGTGGGCTGGAAATTCAAACATGCTTCAGTCTTCGTTAAAGGAGTACATAATTCTTCAAACGCCAACACTTAGTTTCCCACAACTCTGTTTATATGTCTCTTGATGGATTTTATACACACTTCCCGTAGACCATCAAAACACAGCATTTGAAGTGGGATATGCTACGGTATCCCACTCTGTGATGTGCTGTTCTGATTTGTGTTGCGTGTAACTGAGAACTGAACAGTTTGTGCAGTTCATGCAACTCATTCCTTGTTCCCATGAGTTTCTTTCTATTGCCATTGTAAACTTTTGTCTCTGTATGCCTCGTTGTGAAATAAATCTTCGAAGAGCAGCAATGATAGCTTGAGAGGACGATCGGTGACATGAATTATTTGCCTAATTACAGATCTCACATTGGGTACCCAGTTCCTTTGTCTGAGGGTTGCTAACAGGAGTTGAGATCCTTTGTGCAACAAACGAAGGTGCTTGCCTGTGACTTTAAATTTAATAACATGATGCCTTTGTAGGAAGAATCATGGGGTGCTTCTGACTGTAAAAAGACTTGAGCTGTTCCAGTCTGCTACCCACTGTAAACAATAGTTCCTCATCAAGAAATGACAGGTAAATTTGCTGTTTTTGGATAGTATTTGGCCATGTTATAGTTCTTTGATAGTCTTTCCATTGTATTATACGAACAGTGCTTTGCTGCTTGTGAAGTTTCCTGTGGTCTGGTTTCCTCCGAATTGTTTTGCAAAATGCCCATCACAAAATTGACCTCCTTCCATTTGCACAGAAACAGTCTTCATTTCTTCTTGTTGCCAGCCGTTTGACGTGAATGTCAAGGTGGTTGTTGCATGTGAAGCATGACCATACCCTTGGCGCTTGGACTTGGTTTAGTTAGGAGAGATCTTTCCTGACACAGTCCAACCAAATGTTGTGTCCTGCAAGGTTGTGTGGTTGTCTCTCTTTAGCTGACCAGGTTTCAAAATGTCAGATCAGTGTGCCAAGCAGAAAATCAATCGCACTGTTTTATTGAATGATGGATCTGCTAATGTTATTTGCTTAGAATTTGGCAGAAATCTTGAAAAGTTCTTGACCTGTTTACTTTGTTCATTTGCTTGGGACTGTCATGTAAATTCAGAGCTTTTGTAAAGAGAAGTGTTTAATTGTGTAATAACAATTAATGAGGCAATATTATACCATAAATAAATAAATTAGTAGTACCTGTAAGCTATCTATTGAAGGTTTCACTTGTATTTGCATTTTTGTGGAAAAAGAAAACATTTAATAGGCCCAGGTTTTGTTTACCATATGATACGTGACTATTTCAGTAAAGTATATTCTGTGTTGTTAGTGTATTCTTACACCATATCCATCTGATTCTCTAGTAAGTAGCCAAAGTAAAAAAAAGTTGGAAATAAGTGAAAAGCTCATAAAGTGTAGGCTCAGTTCTTTGTTTACTTTTGTTTTGTTGCATAAACAATACAGATTTAATAATTTCTATTTCTCCGGAGGTTTTGAATTAGTTTCCAAACTTTAGGCCTAAACTTTCTAAGAAATTTAATTGTGTACTCTAGGAAGTAGTTCTTGTTTATTTTATACTAAAGTTAAAATTTGTTTGCCATGAGTGAGAAGTGTGTGACTTGCCTTGGGATTATTAGATCTGAGGTGTGGTGTGAGGATTGTTGCAGTTTCTTTCACGTGGATGACTGTAGTGGTGTGGGAATGTGGAAATAAAGAAGGTTCTTTGGTCTTGTCGGATTTGCTGTAGCGATAAGAAGATAGTGTGAGCAGGGAGAGGAGATTGCTGCCCTTCAGGTGGAACTAGGTAAAGTAAAACAAGACATGTAGAGATTTTTTTTTGGGGGGGGGGGGGGGGGTGAGAATTGACAACAGCTTATAGAAGAAGTAGGAATAGGACTCTCTCAGACAGTTTTGCTGTTAATGTGGAAAACCGGTTTGATCTGTTGTTGCAGTTGGAAACTGATGAGTCAAAAATAGATGTAATAGTGGGTAGGATGACAACAAACTTTCAAAAAGTGTTTGAGAAGTAAGAAGTCAGAAAAATTTGTGAAGAAAAATAAAGTTCTGTTGTTAGGTAGTTCGCTTGATAAATGTGTTGACCAACTGTTGCAGGAAGAACTAAGGTAAGGTTACCAGGTCACAAGTTTTTTTAAAACCTATAAGCAAGTCTCGATCAGGTGACAGAGGATGTAGGTTCACTTTGCAGTCTTCACAAAGGAAGACACTATGTTAATAATTGGCAGAGCAGGCAACAGCATAGACAGTTACCCTAATTATTCAGTTGAGAGCGACCTGGTAAAGATAGTTTCAGCAAAAGACATATACTGGTGTTGGTCTTGTGTCTGTACTGTGGTGCCATGACTGGCCTCATTTAAACTTTTTTGTTAGAAGAATTAATTTAAGAGTTGGAACAGCAGCTTGGATCAAGTATGTGGTCTCATTTGGTGTGGTTCCAGTTGACTTTATCGGTAGGTGGAACTATATTAGGCCTGGCCTTAAGCTCAACAGAAAAAGGGAAGGGAAAACTGTATGCACTGTTAGTATATAACTTATGGGGGGGGAGGGGGGGGGAGAGGTGAGACACTCTCGACACTCTCACATGGTAAAGTAACAATGGTTATAAGTGACAGAACAGCTGGTTTTTTTATGGTAGGGTGGGCAGAAACAAAAGACAGGTTGAAAAATGACATTCGCATTGATAAAACAGGCAGCAGGAAAGCAAGTTTTAATATGCACAGTTCATGCAGAAATTGACAGGAAAATTAGCTAATTCAGCCAGTGCACATAATCTGTTACCCTTATTGCATCAGAATATCCGAGGACTGCGCGGTAAGCTTAATGAATTGCTTATTTGTGTTGAAGAATTGGAGTTGAGCAAAACAAATCTGCCTCTCTGAACATCGTCTGACATCTGGTATAGATATGTTAAATGTTGCATGATTTAAGTTAGCCTCTTTTACTCTGTAGAGAAAAATACGGAGAAAGGAGGAGTTGCCACATTTGTCAGAAACTGTTGTAATTTCAAGAATACGTATATTAATAAATTTTGCTCAGCTCAGCACTGAGAAGTTGATGCAATGGAAGTAGTATTTCATAAGAAGTCCTTTATAATAGCAACTATTTACAGAGCTCCTTCAGGAAACTTTAACTTCATCGTAAAAATATGGAAGCTCTGTTGTCCCATCTCACAGTAAAAGCAAGGAAATAGTGGTTGCTGATGATTTTAATGTATGTTTATTTAAAGGCTCTGCCAGTTATTGTAATCAGTAACACTGTCATTCAATCTAATTCCTACTGTGAACTTTGTAACTAGGGTATGTAAATGTTCTGAGACTGCTGCTGATAATATTTTTGTAGACAAATCTGGGGGGAAAAAATTGTATCACAAAACTAATAGTAAATGGGCTATCTGATCATGACATGCAGCATCTTACGTTAAAGGTTGAAACTTCTCAGGATATAAAGTGTATTAAATCTGACTACGGGAGGGTAATAAATCAGTCAAAAATTGAGAATTTTAGGAGATTGCTCAAAGACATGAACTGGAGAGATGTTCACAACACCACTGACTCAAATAGAAAATACAAAGCACTTGTTAATAAAGTTACTTCCTCATCTGAAAACTGTGTTTTCCTAGAAGTAACTCAAATCAACAGGAGTCTAAAAATAACCAAGAATTGCACAAAGAACAAAGGTATCGTGTGGAACAAAAACGAAACTGTACCTAATATCTAGGAATAGCTCTGATGTTAGCATTGTAGTGCATTACAAAGAACACTGCAAAATACTGAAGCAAATAATCCAGAAATCTAAGCAGTTTTATTATGAGAAAGAGATAATTACATCAGGCAACAAAATAGAAACAATATGATACATAGTGACAGGGTATATACAATCAGGACAACCAGGTGATCTGGGAACTTTTTCATCCAGGAAAAAACCAGGAAAGACCCAGGAACTTTTTAGAATTCTGGAAGTTTTTCATTTCTTTAGTTTTCAGTTAAATTTGTGTTATTATGACTGGTACAAATCAATACTCTAACAAAGGATATTACTGTATCTTGCTACTGCAGAATAATACTGCAGCAATAAAACGTGAACGAGAGAAAGAAAAAATGAAAATAAAACTAAAGTTGCAAAGGAAATGCACCATATACAGCAACAAAACACAGTGCTCATACAAGCATCTGCCAACAGCAAAATGTGTTAAAGGCTGTAGGAAGACTATGCAGTGCTTCATAACAACAAATTGCCATCGTTGAGCATGACATCACAACTATTTACATTATAATCGTTTGAGCAGTTGTGAGAGAACTCATTCACATGTGCAGCTTAGTCACGAGTGAGGAGTAGTACCTTCTCTGGCTACAGAAGTGTGGCTGTTAGCTGTGTAAGCAGTAGCAGCTAGATGCTGCGCCCAACCTGCCAGGTTCACGCTTGCGCAGCAGGCCTGGCTCTAGGGGGCGGCAATTTCAGGGGGAGGGCACCAAATTCATATTCTTGCGGAAAAAACCTTGTTTCACAAAGCGCACAGCATCCAGTGTATATTGGTGTATCTATTATTCATTTGATTTTGAAAGGGATCCCTGTTGGTTTTTGAACATTTTTGAACACAATCTGAATGAATCGTAAGTTGATTTTTGAATGTGTGCATACTGTACGTGATGTCTCTGCCAGGGGAATTGCCATCGCATCTAGAAATAAACTTTCCTTCAGACATAAGGGGACGGGGCTATATAAGTTAGGTGAAATAAAGCCGAATGGGTGAAGGCCAATTGCTGCCATATGGTTGATTGGTTTTGTGAATGATCGGTGTCGTTATAATTACTAGCGAAATCCATAGATTCATACTACGAGACTGGAAATAAATGACTAATAGGAATAACAGGTAAGAAATATTACACATTGTCGTCTTGGTGTATCCAAGTAAATGAAACTTTGACACAAAATATTTGGCCAGATCGCTACAGTAGTAAGGGCCAGTTGTACAGTCCCTGGCTAGCAAGATGTTCAAATGTGTGTGAATTCCTAAGGGACCAAACTGCTGATGTCATCAGTCCCTGGATTTAAACATTACTTAAACCAACTTACGCTAAGAACAACACACACACCCGCGCCCGAGGGAGGACTCGAACCTCTGGCAGGAGGGGCCATGCAATCCGTGACATGGTGAATCAAACCCCGTGGCCACTCCGCGTGGCCCCTGGCTAGGAGCTGCTCAAGTTCTATTCTGGGAGTAGTGCGGAAAACGTGTTGTATGAACACATAATAACGCCTAACCAGAGAAGAAACATGGGAAAACCAAACTGGTGATTGTGGCAGGGTTAGTGAAGTTGACTGGAGAATAAGTTTTGACACTGGCAGGAATAGTTACAGAATTAGTGATGACAAGATTGTTTGTTAGAATGAGGAAGGAGAACAAACGGGGACATCACACAAGTTATGGAAGAATATGAAGATTACAAATTTATATAAAAATTTCTTACTACTACTTTTCGATCTCGTGCTTGAGAAGCAGGAGCGCATGAATGAAATGTGGAACTATTTCCTAACATAAAGCTCTTTGCTTGTAGTAGGCCTAATAGGCATTTGATATTGGTACTTCATGAATTATGTTCTGTCGTGTTATAAAAATGACCATTTGTGCTAAAACGGTCTTTTCTATTTGGTGTGTGTTACAATTGCTGCAATGTTAGACAGACCTATTTTGTTTTATCTAGCAGACAGTGACAAAATACACGTAATCAGATCGAGAAACCACACTAGTCTTGGATACTGTTTGTGGGGAGGGGGGGGGGGGGGGGGGGGAGGCTGTCCAGTATTGTCCCAGTTTGGAAATATCGTAGATCTGGGGCTGATGTGCTCAGAGCAGTCTGAGTTGTAGTGGTGAGGTGGGTAGTCTCCATGTGCCCCCTGTTTACGTTTAGTGATTTTGCTGTTTCCTATTCATTTATTGCTTTCACGTCAAATGAAAACAAAATGAATTTCTGTGGCCGGGAGGTATCAAGTGAATTAAAATACATTCACATAATTACGGAAGGCTAAAATATGTTATTAGTTCCAGATTTTATTTTGTTTCCACCTTTCTGACAGTCAAGCATTAACTGTGTTGTGGGTAGTTATTTTTGTCGATTTGCTAAATAAATGTGGCTTTTACTCATCTTTTCCGCTGAAACAATCAATTTATTTGAAACGGAGTGTTTAATTCCACACTATTGCCTAGTTTCAACAGTTTGTTGCATTTCAAGTGCACGTTTTCATCTTCTAGCATGCATGGCATTATGCCATAATAAAGAACCAAACATGAGATAATAGTGTACGGGTACTCCAAGAAAATATACATCTGAATCTGAACATAAGAATGTACACTTTAAGCTGAATTATGCATTTTAGTATGGTTCATGAAATTGTGATGCTCTTGGAATATCCTCTATGGTCTTGCTTCTTTTATGACATAATGTAAGATCTTTTAATGTTTCACATGCACGAACATACTGGCTTCCTGCATCGTAGTAGCTGCGCAAGCGCTGTGATGCCTGTTATCTGGTGCTCTCAGGCAACTGCTGAAATGAACCTATTTCTAACAGTCCCGAGTTCAACTCTCGGTCTGGCACACAGTTTTAATCTACCAGGAAATTTCATATCAGCGCACACTCCGTTGTAGAGTGAAAATTTCATTCTATTGTGAATGGTTGTTTGAAAAGCGTTACTTTCAAAGCAAATTTTCTTTTACGCAAGATGAACCGTGTGCGAGAATGTACGATAAATTTCTTAAATCACAGAGCATTTAACTCTCATTTAAAAATCAACTTTTGAGGACAACTGTTTAGAAGAATTTTGAGCCCACAAGATCAGACATTTATGTCGTCGTTAAAAATTTTACTGGCATATTTGTGTGATGCTGCATCTTAAAGTATAAAACAACCAAGAAAAGATCAATATTATATGTGAAAGCTTTTATTTTCTTGTAGCAACACTATGTATATTGATTTAACTTTTCCTATTTGTGTGTTTGCATTACTTAACAGTGATGTTGCTATTGGCTGACTACATCACATGTTCTATGCTACGAATGTCCGCTGTGATCGGCTGAGCTGTGACTGGTGTACAAAAGCGCATTGCAATCATGATTTCAATGCTTCAGAAAGTAACGTGCGGTGTTTGGTGGAATTCAAATTTATACTTTCATAATACGAAAATATGCAGTGTACATGTTGTACGTCAAAGATCTTTCCGAAATGTGTTTTTTTCCCTGAGTTTCGTTTTCTAAAGTGCCGGGAAATTCTATGCCGGTGTATAAAACCATAATCATTCAAAGGATTGATATGTTTTACAGTTCCGAGGAAAAGTATACTGCCACTTAACACGGAAAAAGTGTATTTTCACCCAGGAGAAAGTGTCATTTTAACTGGGAAATCCGGGAATTTTTTTTTTTTTTTTTTTTTTCTAATCTGCATATACACCCTGAGTGGAAGATAAACAGATATCCCTAAAACGAAATGAGATGTTGGTAACAAGTGATGTAGTGATGCAAACCTCTTATATACGTACTTTGTTTCTGTTACTGACAACTTGTGTTTATCAGGTTCAGTGAACACTGCAGTGGAATATCTGAGACCAGTCTTTACAAAACTTCAGTAAAATGGAAACGACACTCAGTAGCATCCATCATAAAATCCTTAAAATCAAAGTATTGTAGTGGCTATGATAACATATCAATGAAGTTAATCAAAGAGTGTTCATTTATGTTGAGTTCTGTTTTAAGTTGTTTGTGTAATCAGTCTCTTATCGGCAGAACATTTCCAGACAGGCCGAAACATGCTGAAGTTGAGCCTCTTTACAAAAAGGGAGATAAAGAGATACCTTGACATTTTCAATAATGTTTGAAAAGGTTGTGTTCAAGCACGTTCTTAAGCATCTGACTGCAAATAATATATTGTCCAAGCTACAGTTTGGGTTCTTTAGGGGTTCCTATACAGAGAAGGCTGTTTACACGTACATTGAGAATGTTCTTAATTCATTGGATAACAAATTAGAGGCTACTGGCATATCCTGTGACCTGTCAAAAGCCTTAAGTAAATTCGAATACTATGGTGTCACTGCAGTGGTACAATATGGTCTGAATCTTACATAACTAACAAGGGAACCTCCCCATCGCACCCCCCTCAGATTTAGTTATAAGTTGGCACAGTGGATAGGCCTTGAAAAACTGAACCCAGATCAATTGAGAAAACAGGAAGAAGTTGTGTGGAACTGTGAAAAAATAAGCAAAATATACAAACTGAGTAGTTCATGGGAAGATAGGTAACATCAAGGACACTGGGGTCGCAGGAGTACCGTGGTCTCGTGGTAACGTGGGCAGTTGCGGAACGAAAGGTCCTTGGTTCAAATCTTCCACCGAGTGAAAACTTTAATTTTTTATTTTCAGTTTATGTGACAAACTCTTATGTTTTCATCACTTTTTTGGGAGTGATTATCACATCCACAAGAAAACCTAAATCGGGCGAGGTAGAAGATTATTTTTACCCATTCGCCAAGTGTACAAGTTAGGTGGGTCGACAACATATTCCTGTCATGTGACGCACATGCCGTCACCAGTGTCGTATAGAATGTATCAGATGTGTTTTCCTGTGGAGGAATCGGTTGACCTATGACCTTGCGATCAAATGTTTTCGGTTTCGATTGGAGAGGCACGTCCTTTCGTCTACTAATCGCACGATTTTGCAATGCGGTCGCAAAACACAGACACTAAACTTATTACAGTGAACAGAGACGTCAGTGAACGAATGGACAGATAATAACTATGCAAAAATAAAGAAAGTAAAATTTTCACTCGTGGAAAGACTTGAACCAACGACCCCTCCTTCACCAACTGCTCACGCTACCACGGGACCACGGCGCTCTTAAACTCACGTTCTCCTTGATGTTGCCTATGTGGCCCATGGACTACTCAGTTTGTATATTTTGCTTATTTTTTCACAGTTCCACACAACTTCTTCCTGTTTTCTCAATTGATCTGTGTTCAGTTTATCAAGGCCTATCCACTGTGCCAAGTTATAACTAAATCTGAGGGGGGGTGCTATGGGGAGGTTCCCTTGTAAGAGGAAACAAAGGGTGTCATTGAGAAATACCTGTGGAGTAAGCAGTCTCTCTTCATGTGATGGGAATTAATTACATGTGGTGTTGCTCAAGGTTCCATCTTGAATCTGTTGCTCTTTCTTATGTACATTAATGACCTCCCATCTGTTATATTGTCAGATGCTAAGTTTGTTTTGTTTGCAGATGATACAAACATTACAATAAATAGCAAGTCTAGTACAGCTTTAGAAATGACTGGTAATCAAATTTTCACTGACATTAATAAATGGTGTGAAGCTAATTCACTGTCATTAAACTTTGGAAAGACTCACTACATGCAGTTTAGAACATGTAAGAGATTTCCTTCCAGCATATATATAATAAATGAAGACATGCAGATAGCAGAGGTTGACAGTGATAAATTTCTGAGATTACAACTCAATAATAAATTCCTTTGGGAAGGGCATACAATAGGATAGACAAAGCGCTTAAACTAGCCTGTATTTGTAATGCAAATGATGATAGATGTAAGAGATACAAGTAGTAAAAGAAAAAACTTGCATACCTTTCTGACTTTCATTCTATTATGTCATGTGGTATTATATTCTGGGGTAACTCGTCAAACCGAGCAAAAGATTTTAGAGTGCAAAATCATGTAATAGGACTCATTTGTGGTGTAATGTGTCTCTATTTTCAACGAATAGCTCAATACATAGTATCAGTAGTAGATCTGTGTCCGGCCATCCTAATTTAGATTTTCCGTGATTTCCCTAAATTGCTTCAGGGAACTGCCGAGATGGTTCCTTTAAAAGAGCACGGCCGACTTCTGCCCCATCCTTCCCTAATCCGGTGAAACCGATGACCTCGCTGTTCGATCCCCTTCTCCAAAAACCAACCAACCAATTGTGATGGTTGCCTTCTTTTTTTCTTCATTTGTTGTCCTTGGTGTCGACGTACTGCATTGTGATATTGGCTGAAAACTGGGGTGTGGAAGTACAACATTGACTACTTTAAATAATGTAGCCGACAGGTGCACAGTTGCGTTTCACAGTAGTTTAATTTCACTGTTCACAACCCCCCAATAATACACAGTTATATATGGCCAGTGCACTATTGTTTTAACTTTCTGTTAACCTCATTAATAGTGTGCAGGCAAACCTCCACAAACTGCGACAGTAGTTTACTGTTGGAACATTTACGACTCGTAAAAACCTAACCATAAAATTCACAGTTCTTGAAGAAAAGAAAGGTACATGTGGAGCAGATACTGTCATTGTTTTAACACATGACCTAATTGTGTTACACTTATTTCACGGATGCATTGTTGTTGATCTAACCAATACAGGTTCCTTGTCTGAAACTCGGCTGTGGGCTGACTGTCTCAGGACCAAAAATTGGGCCTTTAGATATCCTTAGAGTAATAGGTACTGAAACTACACATTGTTCAAAGTTAAATTTACAGAAATTACAATTAAAACTTAACTCATTAAATTGACTGAAAGGGCCAACCTTTCTCTATTATGAAAAAGCAGATTATACTCACATATGTTAATAGTAATTAGTCAAAAATGGAAAAAAAAAATTAAGGTGGCAGATGACAAAACAACAAAACAAGAGGGGAAGTAAAAATATCCCAGCTTGCTTTGTCACACAATCAGTACTAGGAATAACAACAATCTACATGAAGACCTTAAATCATGTACCTTGATCCAAAAAAGGAATGCAATACTTGTTACATTTTAAATAGAGTTTGAAAGACTTTTGATAGGCAACTGCAGCTACTCTACAGGGATTGTTAGACCAGTTTAAGTAAAAACTTTTGTTAGATTTCAGTTTTGACAGCACTTGGTAACAACAGTCAAAATTAGATAGTTTGTGTATGATAGAGTTATTAAAAGAGCATAACTATTTTTCATTTGGGCAATATATTAATTCTATAAATATTAGCAGTTACAGTTTACTGTGATATATTCACATATCTTGTCAAACTCCTGACAAATGATCAGGGAACTGAGTATTATATTCAGATGTTCTGTATTTATTGTTATACTTTCTGACATATTTCACACCCGCAAGAATCATCTCAATTTTTTGTCTACGGAATGAAAACTGAACTTAATCTAATCTAATCCAATCCTGCCAAGTGGAGATTTCAGTGTTAATGCACTATCCGCTTTCTATTGCCACTATGACTAGCTTGTTCCTTGTGCAGTAACATATTATAATGCTTGTCAAAGAAGTGACAGCTGCTGACACAGCATCCCTTCTGCCTATGATTTGTGCCGAGACAGTTAAAACGTGGCTTTTGTTTGTTCACAAAGTCTATTCTGCTGTCAATAGTGCTCTCTTTCGTCTTAGGACATCAAATTAGTCTGTGTCTGAAATTACAGAACTCGCATTCAGTGCAGTGTTAAGTAAAGTTCGTCGAGAATCGTATCCTTATTCGTTACTGTGCTTGGCAGCTGGCTGCTGGGAATGGTGCAGTATTTTGGCTGGATGAATAATCTCTGACGTCTGACATCTCGTTTCTAGAAATGTCACCAGCTGTGATGTCAGCTGTTATAGATTTCCATGTATCCTCAGATTCACACTAATTTGATGCAGCAAAATGTGCGACAGTGATACCTCGCGCAATTGAATGCCAACTTGCGTGATTTTGATCGCATTCAGATTCCTCATTAGCTGGTAGATGAGTATGTTTGAGCAATAAGATCATATGCAATCTTGAAGTTACTTTCTGTAACTAGTAAGTTCTAATCAGCTTACGCAGTTCATCAAAGACACATGACAACAAATAATAATACGACTGGAAATCAGTTAAGGCCTCATTGTCGATTACCAGTACCTAAAAGACATCAAAAAAATGCTGAGTTCTACAATGCTACCATTGAATTTTGGCACTGAAATTGCTTGGAGCTTTATTTCACGTGCACTACATGAACTTGTTGAAAGAGGAGGTTAAGACCATGTTTGACTGACGTAATGTCATTATTTTTGATTCAGTATACAAACATAATTTTTCAAATAATTCCTTGTTTGCATAATGAAATTCTTCCTCCTCATTAATCTCTGACTCAGGTTGGATGCCGTCGTAATTAGCTTTACTTCTATTTATCAGTGACTGCCATACTCCAATGTCATTGTGACTTGATCCTTCCAGAAAGCTATTAACGAATGTGTAGAGTCTTGTGACTTCAGCACTGCCCTTTTCTTCATTAAACTTTTATTTTTCAGCAGGATGATTAAGGATATTAGAACACAGGATAATTGAGTATAGAAATAGAGTCAGGCTGCTTACAGAGCCAGTGGAACTCTCATTGGCCTGCAGCTGTTGCAGCGTTGGTGAGGGATGGCGCTGCTCAGGGGCATAACGTGTGCTCATTTTGGAGAGTCACAAGCAAAGACACGGTAACTGGATACTCGTAATACAACTCAAAGCACATGGATGTTTGTGCTGGAACACTTTTGAATAGTTTTATGTACCAGGAGGACCAAAATGCAGGTAGCCGCAAAATCCGCAGTAATTCTGTCCTACCTTGTTCTTTTCACAGTCCAGGCAAATGCATACACTTCTTGCAAAGGAAAGACAGTTGAAAATAAGAGTACATGGTTAGTAAAAGCACAGTTACATTGAGCACTACACTGTGAGACACAGTTACAGGTATGTCTGTACGGTTTGGTAATCAAAATCTGTCTCCCCTACTTCTGGCCTCATCTGGCCATCCTATTGCGTGGAAGGCCAGGTAGAAATCTTTACCTGCAGTGACTGTCTAGCTGCTGCTGCGTCCTTGCAAGGGCACCTTGCACCAATATAGGACAATAATATAATAAATGTGTTAATTCTCTTAGCTCGTTGACTTAAGTTCAGTGTAAATTGATCTGACAGATAATTTTTTGCGGTTCTGAGGCTGGCTGTGTGGGTGTGCCCAAAAGCCGTTAATAAATTTAACAAAAAGTATTAGTTACTTACCAAGGGAGGAAAGGGGGAAAGATTAGAAAGGAGGTGGCCTATCACTCAGACTTTAGGTTGAGACAGACCCCACCTAATATGATGTCTCCCTTTGTTCTCACAATTGTTCACAGCAAACAAATTAAGCATTAATCTAACAAAGACTATTAGATTTCAAACAAACAAAACTGTTCTGCTAGCACCAGGAGTAGACATTAATAATAGTGTGCTAATAGAAACAACGTATGCAAAATTTCTTGGGGTCCAGTTGTTGTTCTTGTTGTGGTCTTCACTCCTATGACTGGTTGGATGCAACTCTCCATCGGTCCTGTGTAAGTGTCTTCACTGTGCATATTGTTGCAACCAACATCCACTTGAACCAGCTTACTGTAGTCAAGTCTCAGTCTCCGTCTACACTTCTTCTCTAAAGGTTGGTTATTTGTTAGTACTTCAGAGTTTATCCAGTCAATCAATCCCTTCTTTTAGACAATTTGTGCCATAACACTCTTTTGCCCCCAGTTTTGTTCTGTACCTCATCATTAATAATCAGATCTACCCATCTAATCTCCAGTTTTCCTCTGTAGCAGCACATTTCAGAACCATATATTCTTGTCAATATTGTTTTATCTTCCAGGTTGCGTACATACAAGCCTCTACTGTAAACAAGTACTCCAGAAAACTCTTCCTAACCCTTCCAATTTGTATGACATTTTAATTTTTTTATTTTCCAAAAACCTTTTTCGTGGTATTGCCAGTCTACATTGCATATCCACTGTACTTTGACCGCCATCTGTTTGCTGTTTTGTTGCTTTCTAAATAGCAGAAATTGTGAACTAGTTGTGGTGTGTTATTTCCCAGTCTCATTCCTCAGTGTCGCCTGATTTAATTTTTCTATACTCCATTATCCTTGTTTTACTTTTCTAGATGTCCAAGATCTCAAAGCTTTTATTTTTTCTCTCTGGACTTAAGTTTCCTTTTCAAATTTCTCCTTGCTCAGAGTACAGATTGAATAACATTTGGGATAGGCTACAACCATGTCTCACTCCCTCTCAACTACTGCCTCCTTCCTATATCCTTTGACTCTAATGACTGGTTGCTCTTTTTGCTGTAGATAACCTATCACTCCCTGTATTTTATTCTTGCTACCTTCAGAATATCAAAGAGCATATTCCCCTCAATTTTACCAAAAGGTTACATAAATCTACATATGTCAGTACTAGCTGTGCAGACTGTCGTTAAATTATTAGAACCTACTTGTA
This sequence comes from Schistocerca piceifrons, assembly GCF_021461385.2. Lineage (NCBI taxonomy): Eukaryota > Metazoa > Arthropoda > Insecta > Orthoptera > Acrididae > Schistocerca > Schistocerca piceifrons. The sequence continues at coordinate 582,471,081 of NC_060140.1, read as the reverse complement.
CTTAATTTGATGGAACCAGACTACACGAAGACTCCCTCAAACAACAAACATTAGCTTTATTCACCACAGCTACAAGACATGTGTTATCTCATAACTATGCACAAACTCTTCTATGTGCATGGAAGATACAGAAAATCAGAGACTAACAAAATGAAACACACAGATACAAGACACAGCACCTCTGGTGTGTGGTGCAAAATGTTTGGTGGCACAGTATTTGTAAACACACGCACAAGGCATGTGCAATGCAACACTAAGCAATGTCGCGATGTCACCACATCAGCCCCCGAGGTGGAAGTGGAGTGCTATTCCAAATAGCAGGCTGGAAACTAGATGTGGTTACCGGATCTTGAGGTACATGTTGACAGGTCTGCGGATGTTGTAATCTGTGCCACTGGCTGTGAAGGCAGTGATGAGGTGGTTGTTGGTTGAGGCCATAATCTTAAATGCTGTGGCATTGTTGCTTCTTGGAAGACATAAGCTGGTTTAACCCTTTCTACAGAAAAAGTGGTCACGTTTACATTAATTGAAATGTCAGTTGTCTTGTCCCCCTTGCAACTATGTGGTAGGGTCCTGAGTATTGCGGCTACAATGACGGTTTGATGTCTTCCGTGCATAACATGATGTGTAAACAGGTTTTAAAGTCTTGATGCATGGAAGTAGCAGCTGTACCTTGTCCGTGAGGCTAGTGTGGGTAGATTCGGGCCACGTGCTCTTGCAGTCGGCATAGGAATTCTGTTTAATCGTCCCTCGGCTGTGACAAAGCATTCAATTCCGCGAATTGTCCTGGAAGCCTCAACTTGTTGCTGTACACTAGGTCCACTGAAGAAGTGTCTAGATCTGAAACTTCCTGGCAGATTAAAATTGTGTGCCGGACCGAGACTTAAACTTGGGACCTCTGCTTTTCACAGGCAAGTGCTCTATCATCTGAGCTACCCAAGCATGACTCACGCCCTGTCCTCACAGCTTTACTTCTGCTAGTGTCTCGTCTCCTACCGTTCAAACTTTACAGAAGCTCTCCTGCGAACCTTGCAGAACTAGCACTCCTGATAAAAAGGATATAGCAGAGACATGGCTTAGCCACAGCAAAGGTCCCGAGTTCGGGTCTCGATCCGGCACACAGTTTTAATCTGCCAGGAAGTTTCATATCAACGCACACTCCGCTGCAGAGTGAAAATCTCATTCTGGAAACATCCCCCAGGCTGTGGCTAAGCCCCGTCTCCGCAATATCCTTTCTTTCAGGAGTGCTAGTTCTGCAAGGTTTGCAGGAGAGCTTCTGTAAAGTTTGGAAAGTAGGAGACGAGATACTGGCAGAAGTAAAGCTGTGAGGACGGGGCGTGAGTCGTGCTTGGATAGCTCAGATGGTAAAGCACTTGCCCGCGAAAGGCAATGGTTCCGAGTTCGAGTCTCGGTCCGGCACACAGTTTTAATCTGCCAGGAACTTTCATATCAGCGCACACTGCGCTGCAGAGTGAAAATCTCATTCTGTCTAGATCTGATTTGAAAGTCTTTCTGCGGCCAAATAATACTGTGGAAAGGGCCTTGGTCCACTCAGTGTCATGGCACGTGAGTGCTGTTTAAATGAGCGGTGCCATTTCTCGATCATTCTATTGCTGGCCGGGTAACAACTCATCATTTTGTGGTGAGTTGTGCCACAAAACTTTGAGTTGCCTGAAAAAGTCTGATTCAAATTGTCATCCTCTATCTGTTGTGATGTGTAACACAGCCAAAGCACAACACTCAGCATGACATGAAAGCAAAAGCCAGAGTTTCTGTTGTATCGTTGTTCACTGGTGCAGCTTCCTGTGAATGGGTGTAACGATCTATCATTGTAAGTATGTAATGTTTACAAGCAGATGAAGGCACTGGACCAATAACGTCGATGTAGATGCGATTGCAATGGGTCGTTGTGATTGGAAAGTTTCCTGTTGGTGCTTGCACGTGGCAGTGTATCTTGTAGTGTTGTCATTTAAGACACCACCTCACCCATTCATGGCAGTCTTTCTGTATTCCCAGTCACACAACGATTTGTCACTTGAGTCATCGGCAAATACTGGGGTGACATTAGTCGTGTACCATATTGGTGATGTCCCTTCTGAAGGCAGTAGGTAGGAACAACCACAGTTTTTATGTGGTCATGTCACAATACAGTGTGACACTACTCCCTGGAATCTGGATAAGTTGGAGATCCAACGCCAATGTTTCTGTTGCTGAAAGTCCGTGTAGTTTCTTGATCTGATTGTTGAGCTGCAGCAAGTTTGGTGCAGCCAATCCTGCTAGTTATACTTCCGACCTGATACAAACAATCGGCCACCACATGTGCCGTCCATCCATTCCAAATTGCAAGGTGAACATTAGCTGACTGTGTTGCCTAGGTGAACAGTTCGTATTGTTCTGGCGAAAGGCGTAAGTTAGCAGGTTAGTTGGTATAGATAATAAAGCTTCTAGGTGAGGCCTTGAAGTATTTGGGAGGTCATAAATGGCCAGAAGTTCTGTCTATGCACTCCACAGCTTTTGTGAGAGCGATTAATTACGCCAGAAAAATCCGAGTGGTTGCCATGTGTCATTATGTTGTTATAACGCTGCACCAATCGCCATCTGGCCAGCGTCAGCTACTACTGCCAGAGGTGTGGTAGGCTCAGGGTGCGCCACTAGTCCAGCATCAGGGATGCTCTGTTTGACTGCTTCAAATGCCACACACTTGCAATCAGTCCGTGCTATAGGCAAGTTTCACTTGTTCTTTGGGCTGGCGAGCACTGCTCCGGTAACTCGGCATTGTGTGGCAAGTGACGGCGATAAAAAATTAACATGTTGAGGTATCAATGCAATTTCTTGGCCGTATTTGGGCTTGAGACCCATAAGATGCCTTCCACCTTCTCTGGCAGTGGTAGCAATCCTGCTGCTGTTATTCTATGCCCTGGGAAATTCACTTGGGACTGACAAAAGACACACTTAGCAGTGTTTAGACTACGCCGTGGTGTTCCAACTGCTTAAACACTTCCAGTAAATGCTGTCGATGTTAATCTGTCACTGACAAAATAACTGAAATATCATCCATGTAAGCAAAAGAAAAAGTTAGTCCCTGTAGCACTGAGCCAATGAAACTTCCATGTTTGAGCAACACTCCGGAGTTCAAAAGTCATAAATTTCCTCTCAAACTGGTCAAAAATAGTGATGATTGCTCTCATGGGACTGTCTCATTCATCTACAGGGATCTGTGTGTTAAGCTTTAGTGCAGTCAAAGATGCTAAAAATAACTGCACCACTCAACACACAATTATAGTTGTGTAACAATGACACTGGATATCTGTCTGGTATTGTTCTGACATTCAGGGATTTGTAGTCACCACAAGGCTGCCATGCACCACCCTTTTTTGGGACCAGTGTAGCAGTGAGGACCAGGGACTGTTGGAAGGCCACATTCCACATTCACAAGTCATACTGTGGAGCTCTACCTTCACAATTTTAAGATGATGTGGAGCCAATCATTATCATCTGCAATATATGAGGGAACCATCAGTCATCTTTATGGAGTAGACAGTGTTATGCCTTACCTCCTTAGGTGCTCCAAAGGTTCATGTTAGAGCCAGAAATACATGCAGCAACTCTCCATACTGGTTGTCTGCTGCCCGAATTACTTTCTCGGTATGAATGGTTGCACCCCACCAAAACCTGGGTGCTGTTAAACATGTTGTGTTGTCAAATAGGTGTGAGTTCTTCACATCCGGCAGCAGATTGTAATGGACGACGAAGTTCGCTCTGATGATAGGTTAGGCAATGTCTGCAAAGATAAAATTTCACACGAAGGCTCATCTTAAATCCAGGTCTAGTTCCAAGTGCCGTGTGCCAAACGTTGTTATGACCGAGTTTTTTGCAGTGATCAGATAGAATAATGTGGGTGGTGAGGATGGTGACTTCTGTGGATAAATTGACAAATCGGATCCAGTTCTATTAAATATTTACAGCTGGAGCGCCTGTCACTAGCAAAAAAGGCGTGGAGACACTGATCAGCAATCGGAGGAGCCGCCTACTTATGACTGCTGCTGCTATTTGGGTAAATGCAGCGAGTTGTGCATCTGCATGCTTGCTCCCTGAATTTCGCGTGATACCAGCAGAAACCTTGCTGCTCAGAATCGGTAGCGGAGGAGGTCGTTGATTATCTGCTGCGCAGTCATTGGCAATATTCATTCTGCCCTCAGTCATTGCTCGAGTCACTTTGAGATAGCAGTTCGCCGATCTGATGTGTCAGTAGATCCACCTTGGTTGCCAAGGCATAGTAATCCGTGAGCAGTACAGTTGTCATCATGTTGTGGATTTTATCTGCCGACTCCACTACAATGTCCAAGGGTGTGTCAAACTGTGATGCTGTGATTGCTTTGACAGGTAGTGCCAATGACTGTTCCATATTGTGCACAGTAAGCTGCTCAGAATAGTTTCCACATCTACATTGCTTCCTGGGTGCGGCAATTAGTGCAAAGGCTTTCTGTCTCTAATACACTCCTGAATGAGAACCTGACGGATTTGGTTCTCCTGCAGAGCTGCCACTCACCAGACCAATTCTGCTTTAAGCCGATCATAGAAGTTAAACTTTGGTGCCAAGGTAATTATATCTTGCACTTCTGTAATGTACTAGCTGGCTTACTACCAATGTGAACTTGGTAGCATCTGCTGAAATTCCGTGACAGAAAAAACTGGCTTCCACCTGCACATTAGAATAATAACGAAATGTTTGACGGCATGGTGTTTGTAAAACCACACACACGGCGCACGCGATACAACACTACATAATTGAGTGATATCATCATACTGTACATGTAGTTTTGCCTTTGTTCAGGCATACCGTCTAAATTAAGTCACAGGGTCAGTTGTCTCGTGCGTTCTTCACTTGTCTGGAGACCAAACTGATATTCCCCGCAGTCAGCTTCTACCAATATTTCTCTTCTGTAAACAATACGTGATAGTATTTTGCAACCATGACTTTTAAATTGATAATTGGGTAATGTTCTGATATTCACAGGGTTATATTCACAAATGTCAGCACCTGCCTTCTTTGGAATTGGAATTATTACATTCTTTCTTAAGTTTGAGTGTATTTTGTTTGTCTCATATATCTTGTACACCAGGTGGAATAATTATGTCATGACTGGCTTTCTTTCCAAAGGATCTCAACAATTCTGAGGGATTCAAAGTGCTTTGTTTCGTCTTAGGTCTTTCAATGCTCCATCAAATTCTTTTGTCAGAATCACATCTCCACTTTCACCTGCTTCATCTTCTACTTCCCCAGTACTGTCTTGAAGTTTCTTTCCTTTTTACAGTCTTTTTGTATAGTTCCTCCACCTGTCATCCTTCCTTTCTTTGCTTCGTACTGCCTTTCCATCTAAGCTCTTGATATTCATACAACAGCTTCTGTCTCTGAAGTTTACTTTAATTTTCCTGTTGGCAACATGTATCTTTCCTACAGACATACGAGATGCGGCTAGAAAAAAACCGGACTGATGCTGGAAAAAAAATTATTTACAATTATTTACAATTTCATGTTATCTCCTTCAATGTACTCTCCTCCTCGGTCTCTACACCGCTCCATACGAATTTTCCACTGTTCATAGCAATGCTGCAGATCATTTTCGGTAAGTCCATACATTACTTCCGTCGCTTTTTCTTTTACTGCTTCAACAGTCTCAAATCTAGTTCCTTTCAAAGCTGACTTGACTTTAGGGAAAAGAAAAAAGTCACAGGGGGCCAAATCAGGTGAGTAGGGTGGATGATCTAAGATGGGAATGTTGCGTTTTGCCAAAAACGTCTTCACTGACAATGCACTGTGAGCTGGGGCATTGTCTTGGTGAAGGATCCATGACTTTTTTCTCCACAAATCGTTCCGTTTTCTCCGTACTCGTTCACGTAGGGTAGCCAGGATGCTAATGTAGTAATGCTGATTCACTGTTTGTCCCTCTGGTACCCAATCAATGTGCACAATCCCTTTGATGTCAAAAAAAACAATCATCATTGCCTTGAATTTCGATTTTGACATTCGTGCTTTTTTTTGTCGTGGAGAACCAGGAGTTTTCCAATGCATCAATTGGTGTTTGGTTTCGGGATCGTAAGTAAAAAACTACGATTAGTAAAAAACTATGATTCATCGCAAGTAATAACATTTTGTAAGAAGGTGGGATCACTTTCAATGTTTTCCAGGATGTCAGAACAAATCATTCTTCGGCGTCCCTTCTGTTCAATTGTGAGACACTTTGGAACCATTTTTGAACACACTTTGTTCATGTTGAAACTTTCATGAAGAATCTGCCTAACACTTTCCTTGTCAACTCCAGTTAACTCAGACACTGCTCTGATTGTTAAACGGCGATCTTGTCGAACAAGTTTACCGATTTTTTCAATGTTTGCATCAGTTTTTGCTGACAACGGTCTGCCAGTGCGAGTGTCATCACTGGTGTCTTCGCGGCCATCTTTAAATCGTTTAAACCACTCAAACACTTGTGTTCGCGATAAACAATCATCGCCGTACACTTGTTGTAACATTACAAACGTTTCACTTGCAGATTTTCCTAGTTTGAAACAAAATTTGATGTTAACACGCTGTTCTTTCTGTACACTCAACATTTTCCGACGCACAGACAAAACGTCAACTACTTAAAACAGACGCCACGGGCAGACTGAGTGCAGGAGGCAGATGAAACTCGAGCAGTAGGCGGAGCGAGAGTCACGTGACAGGCCACGCGACTTTCAGCCTTATTGCATTCGTTTTATTGTTTCACCAGTACTAGTCCGGTTTTTTTCTAGCCACACCTCGTATGTGCTTCTACTAGTTTTGCATTTCTCTGCTAGCCATTCCTGCCCTTCCATTTTCCAATTCGTCAGTCTCACTCCCTCTTGTTCAAAACAAATATTTTATTGTTTCATTAGTTAAATTCACTACCATGTATGTTATCCAAAGACTTCTACTGAGCATTATCTTTTTGCCAGTTTGATCCTCTGCTGCCTTCACAATTTCATCTATCAAAGATACCTATTCATCTTCTGTTCTATTCCTTCCCCCTGTTTTAGTCAGTGGTTGCCTAATGCTCCCTTTGAAACTTGTAATCACCAGAGGCTCTTGCAATTTATCCAGGTCCCATCTGTTGAATTTCTGTGGTTTTTTCCCCCCAATTCATGACTAAACAATTGTGGTCCAAGTCAATATCTGCTCTTGGGAATGTTTTGCAGTTTCAAATCAGGTTTCTAGACCTCTGTTTCACCATTGCATAACATATCTAAACCTTATTTCACAATTCCTAAATCAAGTGTTTGTAATGATTAAATTGTATCCTTGGCAAAATTTTATCATGTGACTTCCCCTTCATCCCCCCCCCCCCCCCCCCAGCTCTCTCCTTCTTCTTCTTCTTCTTTTTTTTCCCCCCAAAACTGAGTAATTTATTTTATTTCTTCATGCACATTTTCAATCTCTCGTGGAGTAGTAGGATGTAACTCATACTACTGTGGCAATTCTTTGCTTTGTGTCAGTTTTGATTATTATAATGCGTTCACTTGCATTTCTGTTTTCTTATTCATTATTAGTCCTAGTCCTGCATTACCCATATTTGGTCTTCCATTGACAACCGGGTTCGGGGGTAAGAATAGGCCCGTGGTATTCCTGCCTGTCGTAAGAGGCGACTAAAAGGAGTCTCAACTGTTTCGGCCTTTAATGTGATGGTCCCCATTAGGGTTTGACCTCCATTTTTCCAAATTCAACAGAAGTACGAGCCTTTTGGGGAAGGACACCTTACGTGGTGCACCATCAGTCCTCTGTGCCCTAAGACCTTGGCACTCTTTATCGTCTGGGCGTCGTAACTGCACCCTCCATCCCTCATTTTGGGTGTATACACCTGATGGATTGTGTAAGTTACGCCCTTAGTGCGTCACCATCTGCACCCACGATCACTATGGACTACCCATGGCACCCAAAATCCAGCACGGTAGCCAGCCCGTTGTGGTGGGGTCGTCATGTACCCTCTAGGTTGTAGCCTCCTGACAACACAGGGATCGTACTGCCGATGCCTGAGCTGACACCTCCCCACGTAACCCAAGGAGTAGATGCCCATCTCTCTGGGGCATCGGGACTCCCGGCAACGGCCATCCTGCCAGGTGGCCTTTGCTGTGGCTGCATGGCGCCCGTGGGGAGAGCCCCTGGTCGGAGTGGGTGGCATCGGGGCGGATGCCCCGCAATGAAGCGGGTGAAATCTCAATCTGGTGGTCGCCCGACCGCCAATGTCTCTAAGCGTGGTAAGGTGGAATTTAACGCTGTGACATATAACCCGAAATCGTTCCCTTCCCTAGCCACACCATGGGAGGAACGTAGGGCTGCAGACAGACAGGAGCCGTATTCGCCACGATACCTTGTATGCAGCAGAACTGATGGGGATTCGTTTTTGGGGACTAAGCCTCTTTTCTTTGTGCACAATATCGAAGATAAGTTTGGGGAAGTGGCATCTCTTTCCAAAATGAGGAACGGGGCCATTCTGATACAAGCAGCTTCATCTGCACAGTCCCAGGCATTACTCGCCTGTGAGAAGCTCGGTGACATCCCCGTTACTGTCACTCCTCATAAGTCCTTAAATTTGGTCCAGGGGATTATTTTTCATAAAGATCTTCTGCTACGGTCTGATGATGAGCTACGTGAGAACCTGGCACGACGAGGTGTACACTTTGTCCGTCGTGTCTTTAGGGGGCCGAAGGATAATAGGGTCGCTACCGGTGCTTTCATCCTGGCCTTTGAGGGCGACTGCTTGCCTGAGAAAGTCAAGGTCATGATCTACCGGTGCGATGTCAAGCCCTATGTCCCGCCCCCTATGCGATGCTTCCAGTGCTGGAAATTCGGACACATGTCCTCCAGGTGCACTGCCAGCCCCAAGTGTCGTGATTGTGGACGACCTCCGCATCCTAATGCTCCATGTGCTCCGCCTCCCACCTGCGTTAACTGTGGGGAGCATCATTCTCCCTGCTCATCAGACTGTGCAGTCTATCAACGAGAGCGGAAGATACAAGAAATTAAGACCTTGGACCGTTTAACTTACCAAGAGGCAAAGAAGAAGCTCGAACGACTCAACCCCACAACTATGTTGAGGAGTTATGCTACCGTCACACTGCCGCCACCAGCTCCTGCACAGACTCCCTTTTCCGTTGGTCCACAGAGAAATCAAGTAATGTCTGCCCCACCGCTGGGACAGGCCACTCTCTCTTCCACTACTCCCAAAACACCCAGTTTGGGAGCAGTGCGCCCCAAGCAACCGGGGACGTCAGTCCCCACCTCTCAGCCGGGGAAGCGACAGCCCTCTCCGGCTCCTCAGCCGGGGAAGCGACAGCCCTCTCCGGCTCCTCAGCCGGGGAAGCGACAGCTCTCTCCGGCTGCTCAGCCGGAGACGCAACAGCCCCTTCCGGCCTCACTTGTTCGGAAGGGATCCCTTGGGGGAGTCCCTTCCAAGGACTTCCCCAGTGTCTCACAAGACACTAGCCAGTGGCTGAAGAAGCCACCGGCTGCTGGTCGAAGGGCTTCACGCTCTTCCTCTGTTCCTGATACTGCGTCAGGAAAGCCCTCCCAGCATGCCAACCCTCCTCCCAAAGACGAGAGAGAAGAGGAAGCTCTCCAAGAACGATAAGGACCCAGTGGCTCCCGCACCAACGCTTCCCGTCAGCTCAGCCTCTGAGTATGAGGTCGAGCTCTTTGTGTCCCCTGATGACCTGGATCTCGCCATCTCCTCAGAAACGATGGCCGTCGCGACGTCCGTCACTCAGTCAGTGGCAGCTTGTGACCCTGCGAAGTAATTTGCCTTTTCAGTGCCTGAATGCCCCTACAGGACACGCTTTCTACAATCCTCCAGTGGAATTGTGGCGGTTATTTTAGCCATCTCCCTGAGCTACGACAGCTTCTAAGCATGACACCTGCTTTCTGCATTGCCCTCCAGGAAACCTGGTTCCCGGCAATGCGGACCCCTGTCCTTCGTGGATACAGGGGTTATTACTGCAACCGTAGCACTTACAATTGTGTGTCAGGTGGAGCCTGCGTGTATGTCCTTACCTCTGTATATAGTGCTCCTGTGCCCCTTCAAACATCATTGGAAGCTGTGGCTGTCCGCGTAAGGACTACCCAGGACATAACCGTCTGCAGTGTCTATCTCCCTCCAGGTGGTACAGTCTCCCCGACCGAATTGGCTACACTTGTCACCCAACTCCCCACGCCTTTTCTTCTCCTGGGGGATTTTAACGCCCACAATCCCCTGTGGGGTGGAACGAAGGTTACTGGCCGAGGCAGAGAGGTCGAGAATCTCATCTCCCAACTCGACCTCTGTCTCTTAAACACTGGCGCTGCCACACATTTCAGTGTGGCGCATGGCACGTTCTCGGCCATAGATCTGTCGTTGTGCAGCCCAGGGCTTGTACCATCGGTCCACTGGAGAGTCCACGAGGACTCGTGTGGTAGTGACCATTTTCCGATCTTCCTTTCACTACCACAGCGTCGCTCCCTTGAACGCTCGCCTAGTTGGGCATTTAGCAAGGCAAACTGGGACACGTTCTCCTCTGCTGCCACTGTTGAATCTCTCCCCCATGGTACCATCGATGTGGCGGTTGAGACACTGACTGCAGCGATTGTTTCCGCTGCGGAACGTACCATTACTCATTCGTTAGGGCGCCCCCGCCGAAAGTCAGTGCCTTGGTGGTCTCCAGGGGTCGCTGACGCCATTAAAGAACGTTGGCGGGCTCTTCAGCGACATAGGCGGCACCCGTCTCTGGAGAACCTCATTTTATTTAAACATCTCTGTGCTCAGGTACGGAGGCTTATCAAACGGCGGAAACAGGAGTGCTGGGAGAGGTACGTTTCCAACATTGGTTCCCGTACTTCACCCTCCCAGGTGTGGATGAAGATTCGGCGCATCTTTGGATTGCAGTACTCAACAGGTGACCCAGGTCTTACCATCAACGGGGCGGTATCCACCAATGCCGATGCAATCACCGAACATTTCGCACAGCACTATGTTTGGGCCTCTGCGTCGGGGAATTACCCGCCTGCGTTTCATGCACTCAAACGCCGGGAGGAAGGCAAACGGCTTTCTTTCGCTTCTCGCCACCCTGAGGCGTATACCGCTCCATTTAGTTTCTGGGAACTCCAGAGCGCCCTGGCACAGTGCCCTGATACAGCCTCTGGGCCAGATGGCGTCCACAATCAGATGCTCAAACACCTCACTGTCAGCGATGTGTTCTTGCCATCTTCAACCGCATATGGTGTGATGGTGTCTTCCCGTCGCTGAAGCCTGGTAAGGACCCACTTTCTGTGAATAGCTATCGGCCCATCGGCTTGACAAATACTCTGTGCAAGCTACTGGAACGCATGGTGAGTCGACGGCTGTGTTGGCTGCTCGAGTCTCGGGGTCTTCTGACTCAGTGCCAGAGCGGCTTCCGTCAGGGCCGTTCCACCGCCGATACTTTGGTCTTCCTTGAGTCTGCAATCCGCACTGCTTTTTCCAGGCGCCAACACCTCGTCTCCGTCTTTTCCAACCTCTCCAGAGCATATGACACGACGTGGCGGCACCATATTCTCGCCACGTTGCACGGGTGGGGTCTCCGGGGCTCTCTCCCCATTTTTATTCAGAATTTTTTATCTGTTCGGACATTCCGCGTTTTAATTGGCACATCCCATAGTTCACTTCATATCCAGGAGAATGGCGTTCCACAGGGCTCTGTATTGAGCGAATTTCTGCATCTTTTTCAGCTCCTCCACCATTGGTGTTGCAGAACGTCGGTTGCAGGGAGCCATACGCAAGGCGCAGGTGTGGCCCCTAGCCCATGGGTTTCAGTTTTCTCCTGCGAAGACTTGTGTTATGCACTTTTGTCGGTGTCGAACTGTCCATCCCCACCCTGAGCTCTATCTTCAGGATGCTATGCTCAGGGTTGTTGACACTTACCGTTTTCTGGGATTGCTGTTCGATGCCCGGCTTACTTGGCTTCCACATATTCGTGAGCTCAAGCGTCAGTGCTGGCAGCATCTGAATGCCCTCCGCTGCCTCAGCAACACAACTTCGGGTGCAGACCGTAACACGCTGCTGCAGCTGTACAAAGCCCTTGTGCTGTCCCGACTGGATTATGGGAGTGTGGCGTATGGCTCAGCGTCGCCCTCAGCGTTGCAACTGCTGGACCCCGTTCACCAGTGTGGGGTTCGACAGGCGAGAGGAGTATTCTGCACCAGTCCTGTTAATAGCCTACTTGCTGAGGCGGGGGTTCCTCCACTCCACATTCAGTGTCAACAACTCTTAGCCAACTATGCTGCCCACGTCCGTTGTTCTCCCCGCCACCCTAACTACCATCTCCTTTTCGCCGATGCGGCCATCCATATCCCACACCGGCGGCCGCGATCAGGCCTCGCAGTTGGGATCCGTGTTCGGTCACTCCTTAGTGAACTCGAGTCTTTGCCTCTTCCATCTGCTTTTCAGGTCCACCCACATACACCACCTTGGTTTATTCATTGGCCGCAGCTTCGGCTGGACCTCTCACAATGGCAAAAGGATTCAGTTCCTCCTGCAGTCTTGCGCCGCCAATTTCTTGCTCTCCTCGACGCATCCCGCGACTCGGAGGTTATCTATACAAATGGCTCGATGGTTGATGGCCGTGTGGGGTACGCTTACGCTCATGCGGACTATGTAGACCAGCGCTCCTTGCCGGATGGCTGTAGTGTTTACACCGCAGAGCTAACAGTCATTTTTTGTGCCCTTGAGCGTATTCGTACCAGCACTGGCGAGTCTTTTGTCATTTGCAGTGACTCGCTCAGTAGTCTGCAGGCTCTTGACCAGTGCTACCCACGCCATCCCATTGTTGTTGCCATCCAGGAGTCCGTTCATGCTCTTGAACAGCATGGACGTTCAGTGGTGTTCATATGGACCCCGGGACACGTTGGGATAGCGGGAAACGAACACGCTGACAAGTTAGCTAAAGAAGCCACCCGCAAACTGCCGTTGGAGATCGGCCTCCCAGCAACTGATCTCCGATCAGTGTTACGCCGTCGGGTCTTTGGGATGTGGGCAGACGAATGGCGCACTCTGTCTGTACCCAACAAGCTGCGGCGTGTAAAGGAGGCCACGACCGTGTGGGGTTCCTCCATGTGGGCCTCTTGCAGGGATTCTGTTGTTCTCTGTAGGCTCCGCATTGGTCACTCTTGGCTGACGCATGGTCATCTGCTGCGTCGAGAGGATCCCCCTCATTGTCGCTGTGGTGCGAATATGACGGTGGCCCATATATTGTTGGACTGTCCTCTTTTAACCGCCCTCAGGCGAACTTTTTAATCTCCAGGGTGCTTTATCATCTCTTTTAGGTGACAATGTCTCTATGGCAGATCGGGTTTTAAGTTTTATTCGCGCAAGCGGCTTTTATAGGTCCATTTAAAATTTTTTTTTTAAAATCACCCTCTTTTGAGCTGTCTCTTATAATTAGTTTTGTGTTGTGATTCGACTCCTCCCTAAACTTTTAGGCTGGAGGTTTTAACGTGTTGCAGAGTGGCTGGCTCATCTTATTATTTTCGTGATCAGCTAGCCACAGTCCTCTGCTGTGCAGTTTTAATTCCTTCTGCCTTTGTTCTCTATGTTGTTTTTGTTGCTGTGCTCTGTTTTCCGTGTTGTCTTACAATGGACTATGGGGCTTTTCTTCCCCCGGAATTTTTCTTTTAGTGCTTCGCCTGACTGGTGGATAGTTTCACTGTGCTCTGTGTTTTTATGAAACAAGGGACCGATGACCTTTGTAGTTTGGTCCCTTTAATCTTTAACCCAACCAACCAACCAACTTCCATTGACAACCCCATACTGATATGACCAGAAATCCTATGCTTTAAGCCACCACACTTCACTAATTCCAGCTACAGTAAAAAAAAACCTTTTTACAGTTTTCAGTGGACTGACCCAAACAAGTGTAAACTGCAGAAAAGTGTAAAATACAGGAAAGCATAGGAAACACAACAAGCAAAAATGAATAAATTGCTCTTACTGTCTTTCTCTTTGTATTGTTCAGAATATGAAATTAATATAATTTAAATTTTGCCTGTTTAAAAAATCTGAAATAATTAATTGTTCTTGTTTCTTTCTAACATCAATAGCTTCACTTTTCTCTCCACAGTATACAAAGCATCAAACAAGTTATTACCAACTGATGCACTATCAGCGTACATCCTGAAAATGTTAATAGCACCCATAGCTTCTCTAGTGCTTGGCACAACAGGGTCTTGGTCATCATCCTCATCATTCTTTTCACCAATCACCTCTCTCTTCCCTTCTTTAAAAGGATTGATAAGGATGCTATCTACTGTTTGTACCTCTGAAGTGATTGCTGAAGCGTCAACACTGGCATACTCTTGAAATGTAGACGACATGCCTTCTGTAGCCTTAGACAGGTCTTCCAATGGTTCCTGTTTGTTTTCTGTGAATATAAATCCTGCTTTCATGAAACAGTTAGAAATGGTTAAAGGAAGCTCATCCATCCATCCTTTGGCTACATAATGCATAGCTTCCAAAAGTGACATGGTCATAGATTTTGGGTCTGTGCCATTATCGTGAATAAATACAGCCTTTTAGATCAGCATTTTTCTATGTTTCCATTTAAATGAATGGATGATTCCTAGATCTAACAATTGAAGCTTTGTACAGTTAGGGGGCAGGAACATTAACTTAATATTTCTGAGCTGCAGATTGTCAGTGTGTGCTGGAGACCTGTCAAGTAGCAGCATTATTTCCTATTTTTTGTTCCCATTTTAGTATACTCTGCATGCATGATGGAAGTGAAGATGAAACTGGTCATCCGTGCAGTGCTGCTGAAATCATAATTAGTGGCTAGAGTGCTCACATTTTTCAAACACCTAGGCTTTTTCAATTTACCAACTACGTAAGGAGGTAATTTTTCAGACCCATCAGTCTTTTTCCATAAGTAAAACGGTTATCCTCTGCTTACTCAGTTTCTCACCAAGGCATTTCTCACCTTTAAAACATAAGGTCTTGTTAATATGTTAAAAAAGACCAGTTTCAACAATATTAAAAATATTTTTCTAGGTCGTAATCTTTAAAGAAAGATATTTTGCTGTTCCTTTTTCCATTTATCCACAGTTCAACTATCAGCACTTACACTTTCATCATACAGCTGGTTATAAACACTGTTGTGATGACTTTTAAATCAGTCGATCCAAACATTTGATGCTGTGGAGTTGGTGATCCTCATTTTTGCAGGTAACTCGTGCACCTTTTCTCTCAGAATGTAGCCATAAAGTGGAATTCCTGATTCTCTTGTGCTAACAAACTATCACATGCTGATGGCCCAGTCTATTTACGTGTTTTTGTCATGGATCCAGATTGTCTTGCACTTGTTTTGACAATGGGCCAATTTCTCACAATCGTGTTGAGGCCAGAAACAGTAAGTCCTAGGTCCTTTGCTAATTGAACTCTCAGTCCACTATTCGAGAACCGCTATGTGAACGTACTCACCATTGGGGAATCTGATTCCCCAGGTGTTCTTTCAGCTTGCCGAGAAGATGTAAATTGCAGATGCAAGGTATGGGCTTCCTGATCCCCATTGCCCACATCTGCTTGGCCTTGGTCAAATTGTTGACACCATTTCGCTGTGCCTTGACGCGACATTGCATTTGGTCCATGTACCACAGATTTCACGATGAATCTGTGTGCAGTTCAGATTTTTTACCCACAAGAATCATACTATCCCACATACTTCAACTTTGTAGTGTATTTCCAGTTGCCATACCATTTTAAACACACTCTGTGGTGCACCTGTTATACATTCCATAGCAGGACTGTCTGCAGGAAACCAGGGCAACACGTTGCTCTTGTTGCATAATGGTCTTAGGGAATCTTATTTTCTGAAGTCCCTGTGTATATCAGTTGTGTGTAAAGCATTTATAATAATTTGTGACATACAATCTTGTTCCAGAACTCTTCAGACAGTACGGTATAGCACCAGTTTCACTGGATTGGGCCCTAGAGTGCATCTCCTGCCACAGCCTCATATCAGTACTTGGATCACTGCTTGCACCTGTAACTCGTGAACAGCTGGCAGGCCCTCCGATACGTTTTCCGCCAGAATGTCTACTTAGTGAAGAAGAGGAGGATGATGATGAAGAGGAAGAATGTGATGATAACAACAGGTAGCAGAACTGAAGTCATATATTGAGTTTGTCATATGAATTTACAGGCTCACGAATTTCTACAAAACTGTGCAATTGCATTATGTTGCCTGGTGTGAATATAGATTTATATAAATATTTTTTTAATACTGTAAATAATGTTTTATTGGCATTAAAGGTACAAAATACTGTGTGTTTTCTTGTGAATAACGGGAGTACCTTTTTATTACATTATTAGGTGACCACAGTAGCAATAAAAATATGGACTCTTGGTCTGTATTTGTTTCATTTATGTGGTATTTGTTTAGTTGTAAACTGGTCTAGAACATTAGAATCTTGTGATGTAACTTGGATAGAAATGAACCGAATCATGATTACTTCAATTTGCATTGTCATCCTTTCCAAAAGAGAATCAGTATGTGTTTTTAAGTTCCTGTTTGAACTGCAATGTTTATAATGTTCATTGCAATACTGTATATCTGTACATAGAAATTACATAAATTTGTATAGTATATTTTCTACGTGCAACTCTGAGGAATGGAGTAATAAAACTGGAAAATTATCAAACATCTTTCTTATTGGTTACATGTAAATGCCACAAAAGCAATGAAATTTTGGAAGAAAATTACTTTCATGCATATTATTGAAGTGCAAGAAAAGAATTTATTTCCACTTCATACAAGCTCTATAGAGAAGGACATCATTTTAATACCATTTCACAATATCTTCATATGTTCAAAGATTTGCATTTTTTTCTGTTTTGTTGAGTAAGAATTTGCTCGGCATTTTTCTCTATTTTTCTGACTTTTGCTAAGCTATGTATATCAAGTATTGTTGCTGTATTAAGCATGTGCCTGATGCATATCAGTACTGTTGCCATTTTTCACCTTATTAAAAGGAGTGTGTGTTTTATACAACTTTTAAAAAGTCAGTTTCCGTTGTGCCATAGTTTACTGCTTTGCTGAAAGAATTGTTAAATGTACTGCATTAGCTGTACCAATCATCTGTTGTTCATATGTAAGACAAAAATCAACATAGCTGTGTCAAAAGGAAACTTCAGTTGAGAAAATTCTTAATTACAACAAAACAGAATTGGTTGGCCTGTACTTACAAGAACCGAAATTTTAAGTATTGTCAATAGAAAGACTTAAAAGTAGAAATTACTATTCTTAGCTTTCAGAATGTGTATGTTTCTTCCTTAGCGAAGAGAGAGGAATTGATTTAGAGGGTTGGAAGGGAGGGGCAAGCTACTCATACCCTAGATTGAGAAAGA
Organism: Schistocerca piceifrons; assembly: GCF_021461385.2. Lineage (NCBI taxonomy): Eukaryota > Metazoa > Arthropoda > Insecta > Orthoptera > Acrididae > Schistocerca > Schistocerca piceifrons. The sequence continues at coordinate 582,453,661 of NC_060140.1, read as the reverse complement.
CCAGATTCAGATGTGCCAAAGGGTAGGAGACTACAGGTAGTTCATTTGTAAGCATTATGCCAGCCTTAGCTCCAAGATGGTAGAAGGGACAGTGTGGGAAAAGATGGATTAAAGAAGAAGTGGAATGTGTAATAAATTAAGAAATAGGCAGAAATGGAAAAGAGAATGGGAGGAGGATAAGAAATATGTAATTTAGTAAATAATAAAATTTTGCCATTCGGTAAAAAGGGGGAGGGGGTGTTGAACACAATCCATTGGTGGTGCTGGCATTAGGAATAAAGTGTGGGTGCATGGAGCATGTTTTACAGCAAAAATGATTACATGTGTAGAGACAATTGTCTGGAACTGTCATAGACATTGCCTGACAAAACAAAGTGAAGCACCCAGAAGAGGAGGAGGAAACAAACTGAATTTACACAGACTGAGAAGGTATGTAATGTTATTTCAGTGATTGCAACACGGAGTCAGATTTACGAGGAGCTTGGCAGCATGAGCCTACTTAATAGTATGACATTGCACATCCTCTGGCCTGGATGCATGCACTGATTCCGTTGGGAATGGTGTCGGAAGGCTGTTGTGTCCTCTCCTAAGGTAAGCTGGCCTGCTGCTGGTGCAACTAGCCCTTAACCCTAGAGTACTAAAGGGCGGAAAATGTTGTTTTGCTACTAAGCCACCGTAAATTTTTCTGCTCCAAGTTGTATTCAAAAGAAGTCGTAATGTATAGGTTATGCACTAGTTAATTGCAAATATTAGCTCTCCAGTGGTATGTTACATACAATATAAGTACAAACTGTCCTGTTTCATACCCTATGACAATTTTCTGCTCAAAATGTTATTGAGAAAGTAATCATAATTTATGTTTTCTTCTAGTTACAAATTATTATTATTACTATAATTCCAATAGTATTTTACACACACACAGTGAGTACAGAGCCTTCTCCTTTAGACACTGCTATTACTGTCTAAGGAAGAGGAGATCAGTCTTTGTTGGTCATCCAAAAATTATTCCTCTGATTCCTTGATTTCCTCATTTGTTGCTTCAAAGTCTGGGTCTCCATCACTGTTGTAAACACAACGTTAACTTCTTCAAGAAAATCTTCTTCTTTGCTAAATTCTCCATGGTTTGTGTCTTTATCAACTTCTTCAAGTAAAATCACACAGTATGTTAGTGTCAAAATCAAACTCCATATTGTTCTGACTTCAGTTACAAAAGATAAGATTAGCACTGAAAGGGTCAATGTGATACAAACTAATACTCTTCTAACTGTGACAGCTTTACATTTCGCCTAAGATGGCACACTAAGATAAATTCTAAGTATCAAAACAAATATACTAACTATTAGAACATAATCACACTGTCACTAAACATTCGTTATATTTATGACACACGCTTCAGCAAACTGCTGAAGTCAGAAAATAAATAATTCGGCCGTTATTAAAAACAACATTTGCCATGAAAGTACTCAAGAGCATGTGTTGTTCTTGTATCCAGATTGGTGGGAACAGCAAAGGGGCTACCAGATGTAAGTTAATTTTACGAATGTTTAGCAATCTGAGGTTAATATCCTGGATACTGCCAGCAGGTTGGAATTGACATCCGAACTGGTTCTACACATGTTCCATTGGAGAACTTATATGGATATCCTAATGGTTACAGGAGAACCTCAACATAATGCATGCTGTTAATAAAAACATGCTTGTTGGAAAATTGTACCACAACACTGTTGGGTGATAGATATCACTTTGAGAACATAGGATGCCTGTTTTTGTACCAACATAGGATGCCTGTTTTTGTACCATCAGAAGTTCCTTCAGTCACTACCAGCTATGACCTGATGTCATACCCAATGGCTCTCCCACCTTGACACCAGAAGTAACACCGCTGTGCCTGTCCAAAACACTGGAAGAATAGGACTTCTTCCTGTTTCACACTTCTTCCTGTTTCACCATCATACTCACTGGCAGTGGTCATTTGGAATAGTGCAGAACCGTGATTCCTCACTGAACACTGTACGATGTGATTCTCACCAGTCCATGCGTCCAAGTAATGTCACCACTTGCCATTTGTGTTGTGGCGTTAACTGCAGCCTGCACATGGTATAATAATTCCCTAGTCTGTCAGCTGCCTGTCCAACCAATGGTACAGGATGGCACAGAATGTAGCAGGGACTCCATTATTTTTTCATGGACAGTAGTCAGAGGTGTGAAGGGGTTATGATGTTCACAGTAACGGTGATCCTCCCATGTGGTCAGTTGGAACCTTGGAGACAAGTGTGTTCGTTCTGACGTACCAATATAGTCCAACATCGGGCCAGTGTCACATCCGAATGCCCCACAGATCTGGATACTGCATGATTCAACCAGCTAAACACCTGCAGACCTGCAAACTCTGTCAGGTGTAGAGACTGCCATCTCACACCTCACACAAATATGTGTCTTTGACAATGATCACACATCATCTGACATTATTCATGCTACTTATACATACAGAGTGTGTGTGGTTTTTTTTTTTTGAGAGGTGGTAGTACCCACCAAAACAAGGAAAACATGTCCAGTAAATGTGGGCTCTAAAATGATAACCTTTGGAGCTATGATCACTTTTTCATCTTCAGTACTGTGGAACACATCTTTTCTACCGCAACAATGATAACAACAACAGCAAAAACTGTGGCCGTTCTACCTGTCAGAGGGAATTGCAGCTCATAACCATTTTCATACCTGCCAATGGTGTGTGTGTGTGTGTGTGTGTGTGTGTGTGTGTGTGTGTACAAAGTTGGATTGACACCCAACCATGTCTCCTGGGTGCTTCACTTTTTTTGTTAGGCAATGCAGTTTGCCAAGGATGTTGCTTGGTTTGGGAGGATGATAGTAGGTACAAGTCTGTGTGGATACATAAATGCTATCCACATCAACAAGACCCTTTTCTACATTCACAAGTTCCATGTCGGCATCTGCAGATATATGAATGTAACCGTGACAAAAAACTCATCAGTCTTGTCAGCAAAGACATTTTACCTTTCAGAGTTGCTTGTGGAAATGAGCTTCTTAAGATGGCATAGTTCCTTAATGTTGTGAGCAGCACCAAGTAAGGTGCTGCGAGGTTCATGGATCAGGAGCTCTCCGGAGCACACAGTGCAGCAGGTTGGGCGCTGTGGTGTGGGCAGTATGAATAGGTGGTCAGCAATTGTTTAAGGCATGCCGACAGATCACTAGGCTCCACTTGCCATCTCATTTCATTGTTCACAGAGAGCAACAATGCTCCAAAAGCTGGAGCAGCATGTTAGAAAAACAGCATTACTGTCATCCAAGTTAAAAGCTTAGGTAGGCACTTAACAGATCATCAGTATTTAGCTTCATAGTATTTCACAAATCTGATTTTGAAGTTAAATGTTGCTAATAGCAAAAATCTCTTTAGGGTGCTATTTTTAAATAGTGTCATAAAGCTTAACATATTTTTTGTCAACATAGTCAATTAAACTGTCTTGATTTATCTCGGACAAAATTCCTAGAACTTTAAACCACTACAAGTTAATTGGCTCAGACATGTCTAGTTTGCTGTCCGATTGTGTGGCCATATCTCCTTCAGCAACTCCTGTAGGCAGTTCTGAAGATATTTCACAAATTGTTGTGACAGCTCAACAAGAATTTATTAGTAGCTGTATGTCAATCTTCTTATCATTGATATCTTGTGGTGTTGTTCCAGCACAGTATTGATATTGTTTGCTGAGCAGGAGAAAGTCTTATATTGCCGAAGTGCTGCTGTAATGTTTGGACCTCAGGTGTCAACAGGCTCGATCACCTCTCCAGAAACAGCTTGTTGCAGACAAGTTGCGAAATGGTGGTTGGATGAGGTGGCAATTTCTTGGCACGCGCTGCACCATACTGGGACCCCATATCAATAAGAAACTGCGCCTTGTTGAGAAATTCATTTCCTCATGAAACTTTGAAAGGTAAAATGTGTCTACTTATGAGACTGATGAGTTTATTTTTTAACCCAGCTGTCTTCAAATTCCATAGGATTTTAGAAACTTCTACATCTCTTACTAGGTAGATGTTCCAACTGTACGAGTCTTATTTGGATGAAATATAACATACTGGGCTGGTTGTGTCTCACCGATTGCAGTGGTGTAGTCACTTGTTGAGGAATGCCTAGTTTCCGAGTTATAAAGATATGTGGCTTGTGAACTGTATGTCCTTGTCGCATGCAGCTCCACCACTTCACTGCGTGCTGTGTGGTATTGTGATTGGGGCCGTTATAGTTCATTCATTCAGGCATTCCCCACTACTGTTGTCATGCAGCAGGAACTAACTATAGAGCAGTATGTGTGTTTGCACATCCTAGATCATTCTGGCATCATGCTGTTAAATATTCAGGTATGTTTGGAGTGTAGTAGCGATGTATTTGCAACTATACTGTTACTAAATTTTTTCTTAAAGTTTTCGCACTAATATTATAAACTTTTTCAGCCAGCATACATCACATCAATGCAAATCATGTTGTAGATATTTTACGAAACCATGTGGTACAGTCAGCAGTGTATCATAATGCAACTGATGAAGGAACTGAAGACCTTTCTTTTGCAGATACACTATTCGAGCTCATTAATGATAAGTTCTTTTGAGGCATATCTCTGATGGTAATTGATGACAAGAATACTTTCGAGGATGAATGTATTTTTGGGGCCACAGCAATTATAGGAACGATAAACGTTATTCTACAAGCGAGTATGATTCATCACCAGACAGAGGTAAATGAAGTGAACTGACAGAAACTACTGCAGAGAGAGATAAGAAAATGTATGCATATGCAGAAAAGTTAAAGCAGAAGTGTAATAGAAAATGTGTGTCAGCCACTGCAAAGAGGTTTAACTGTGCAACAGTGGAGGTAATGAAACAGTACGATTTTGAAAAACCCCTCCAAAATCACATAAGCATTCTTCAATAAAAATGGAAATATTTAAAAATTTAAAGAATACAGGCGTCGTGGTCTGATTGTCCACGATTACAATTTAAGACCTTGTGCTATTATTGCTGCCAAAAAACACTATTGTAAATGACTTGTGTTGAAAACTTATGTAGACAAATTTAAAAGAGAAAACTACATTTGTTGCCGAAAAATAACATGTTTTGTTTCTATGAAAGAAATTAAGGACAAAAAAGACACAATGGAGTCTGCTGCAGAATTTGTACGCAAAGCCAACACCTTAATCACAGATGAAGGATTAAGTGGAAACAGTATTTTTAATACAGAGCAGTCACAATTTGAATATGAAATGGACATACTTTATCAAATAAACTAGAAAAAACACACACATTTTTATATTGTCCAACTTCATATGTCATCTGTTCAATCTCTTGGTACAAATACGTACATTTCAAATTCAGAAATCCTTAAACAGAAAACGTATCACAGAGAGATAATCCACCCATGAACTACTAACTACATCCAGCCTTTAACCGTCTACTTTTTCAGACAGGCCTGAAGACTGCATTACGAATAAATTTATTTCAGAGGAATTACGTGACTGAGTACCAATAATGAAGCTTCATTCAGTTGTTCGTTGCCAGATGTGCTCATGTGTTTTCAAGAACACGATCATTTATCTCCTGCAGACAAGTGGATATGTGGCAGAGAAAACTGTAATGAATTTAAGAAGCATATTAGAATCAATGTTACAGATAGGAAATAGTAATTGTGGTATCAGACATTGTGAAAACAGTGGTATTATTAATTGCTTCTCAACAGTTCTGCCCGGAACATGTTGTAGTAAGACATAATTATCACTTGCAAACACTATCGTATGATTAGAAAATAAAAGTCCGCATCTGTAAAAACAGTATACCTTATTCTGATTGTGAATACATATAAACCTTTGTATGTATAATTAGCATGCATTTATGTAAGTAAGTTTGTCAAAAGCCAAAAATAAACATGTCCATTAGTGTTTCAACAGTATTTCCCATTACATAATGAACACTATGTTGCGGAGTTTATTTGATATCCTTATTGCATGCCTCAATGATAAAGATAGCCGTACCGTAGGTGCAACCACAACTGAGGGGTATCTGTTGAGAGGCCAGACAAACGTGTGGTTCCTGAAGAGAGGCAGCAGCCTTTTCAGTAGTTGCAGGGGCAACAGTCTGGATGATTGACTAACCTGGCCTTGTAACACTAACCAAAACGGCCTTGCTGTGCTGGTACTGCGAACGGCTGAAAGCTAGGGGAAACTACAGCCATAATTTTTCCCGAGGGCATGCAGCTTTACTGTATGATTAAGTGATGATGGCGTCCTCTTGGGTAAAATATTCCGGAGGTAAAATAGTCTCCCATTCGGATCTCCGGGCGGGGACTACTCAAGAGGACGTCGTTATCAGGAGAAAGAAAACTGGCGTTCTATGGATCGGAGTGTGGAATGTCAGATCCCTTAATCTGGCAGATAGGTTAGAAAATTTAAAAAGGGAAATGGATAAGTTAAAGTTAGATATAGTGGGAATTAGTGAAGTTCAGTGGCAGGAGGAACAAGACTTTTGGTCAGGTGAATACAGGGTTATAAATACAAAATCAAATAGGGGTAATGCAGGAGTAAGCTTAATAATGAATAAAAAAATAAGAATGCGGGTAAGCTACTACAAACAACATAGTGAACGCATTATTGTGGCCAAGATAGATACAAAGCCCACACCTACCACAGTAGTTCAAGTTTATATTCTGACTAGCTCCTCAGATGACGAAGAGATTTCATCATGATGAGACAAAAGAAATTATTCAGATAGTGAAGGGAGACAAAAATTTAATAGTCATGGGTGACTGGAATTCGACAGTAGGAAAAGGAAGAGAAGGAAACATAGTAGGTGAATATGGATTGGGGTTAAGAAATGCAAGAGGAAGCCGCCTGGTAGAATTTTGCACAGAGCGTGGCTTAATCATAGCTAACACTTGGTTCAAGAATCATGAAAGAAGGTTGTATACATGGAAGAACCCTGGAGATACTAGAAGGTTTCAGATAGATTATATAATGGTAAGACAAGAGATTTAGGAATCAGATTTTAAATTGTAAGACATTTCCAGGGGCAGATGTGGCCTCTGACCACAATCTATTGGTTATGAATTGTAGATTAAAACTGAAGAAACTGCAAAAAGGTGGGAATTTAAGGAGATGGGACCTGGATAAACTGAAAGAACCAGAGGTTGTACAGAGTTTCAGGGAGAGCATAAGGGAACAATTGACAGGAATGGGGGAAAGAAATACAGTAGAAGAAGAATGGGTAGCTGTGAGGGATGAAGTAGTGAAGGCAGCAGAGGATCAAGTAGGTAAAAAGACGAGGGCTAGTAGAAATCCTTGGATAACAGAAGAGATACTGAATTTAATTGATGGAAGGAGAAAGTACAAGAAATGCAGTAAGTGAAGCAGGCAAAAAGGAATACAAACGTGTCAAAAATGAGATCGACAGGAAGTGCAAAATGGCTAAGCAGGGATGGCTAGAGGACAAATGTAAGGATGTAGAGGCCTGTCTCACTAGGGGTAAGATACATACTGCCTACAGGAAAATTAAAGAGAGCTTTGGAGAAAAGACAACCACTTGCATGAATATCAAGAGCTCAGATGGAAACCCAGTTCTAAGCAAAGAAAGGAAGGCAGAAAGGTGGAAGGAGTATATAGAGGGTCTATACAGGGGCAATGTTCTTGAGGACAATATTATGGAAATGGAAGATGATGTAGATGAAGATGAAATGGGAGATATGATACTGCGTGAAGAGTTTGACAAAGCACTGAAAGACCTAAGTCGAAACAAGGCCCCGGGAGGAGACAACATTCCATTGGAACTACTGACACCCTTGGGAGAGCCAGTCCTGACAAAACTCTACCATCTGGTGAGCAAGATGTATGAGACAGGCGAAATTCCCTCAGACTTCAAGAAAAATATAATAATTCCAATCCCAAAGAATAGCAGGTGTTGACAGGTGTGAAAATTACCGAACTATCAGTTTAATAAGTCACAGCTGCAAAATACTAACGCGAATTCTTTAGAGACGAATGGAAAAACTGGTAGAAGCCGACCTCGGAGAAGATCAATTTGGATTCCATAGAAATGTTGCAACACGTGAGGCAATACTGACCCTATGACTAATCTTAGAAGAAAGATTAAGAAAAGGCAAACCTACATTTCTAGCATTTGTAGACTTAGAGAAAGCTTTTGACAATGTTGACTGGAATACTCTTTCAAATTCTGAAGGTGGCAGGGGTACAATACAGGGAGCGAAAGGCTATTTACAATTTGTACAGAAAGCAGATGGCAGTTATATGAGTCGAGGGACATGAAAGGGAAGCAGTGGTTGGGAAGGGAGTGAGACAGGATTGCAGCCTCTCCCCGATGTTATTTAATCTGTAAATTGAGCAAGCAGTAAAGGAAACAAAAGAAAAGTTCGGAGTAGGTATTAAAATCCATGGAGAAGAAATAAAAGCTTTGAGGTTCGCCGATGACATTGTAATTCTGTCAGAGACAGCAAAGGACTTGGAAGAGCAGTTGAACGGATGGACAGTGTCTTGAAAGGAGGGTCTAAGGTGAACATCAACAAAAGCAAAACGAGTATAATGGAATGTAGTCGAATTAAGTCGGGTGATGTTGAGGGAATTAGATTAGGAAATGAGACACTTAAAAGAGTAAATGAGTGTTGCTATTTGGGGAGCAAAATAACTGATGAAGGTCGAAGTAGAGAGGATATAAAATGTAACGCAGTGGCTCTGAGAAATGGGTACCCCCAGCTGGAAGTAGTTCTGAAAGATAGACCAAAGACCACTTTCACGGTCCGTTGGGGGTATTATCAGAATAAAAGAATACTGTTTGGACTGAAAAACGAGCCAGCTATGCTCCAAAGGTTCTATGGGGGTTAAAGCCAAAAACTTGCAAGGTGTATTTGGACAATATTGTCATATTTCAAAGAATATGCCAGACTATGTGGAACACTTAAAAAAATGTGTTCAGCAGGTTACAATCTGCACATCTGATGCTTAGCATAGATAAGTGCCATTTTGTGCAGAAGCAGATAAATTACCTTCAGCATGTTGCTACTGGGAATGGTGTTCAAACCGATCCTTGCGAAAAGAGACAGTTCAAGCTTCGCAGTGCTGCAAATGATGACACAACTACAGTCATTTCTGAGTTTATACAATTACGATTGCAAATTTTGTAAAAGATTTTGCACAGATTGCAGAATCCATGAATAATTTGTGGAGGGAGGTGTGAAATTTCTCTGGTCAGCCGAATGTCTTAACAGCACGCAGAATATTGAAGGCAGTGTTAATTTGTGATGTAGTACTAGTTCTTCCTGATTTAAAGATGGAGTTTATCCTCTCCTGTGATACTATCCATAGGGCAGTTGGTTGTGATTTAAGCTGGAACATCCAGAAGCATATGCATCAAGGCAATTGCATAAAGTGAAGCAGAACTACTACACCATGGAAAACAATATGTTAGCAATAATATATGGTCTAGCATAACATTGTTATTTATACGGACATAATTTGATGATCATCACAGATCACACTTGATTGAAATGGTAGTTAGAACTAAAAGATCTGTCAAGTAGGTTAACAAGATGGGCCATCAAAATAAACTCAGTGAGTCCGATTATGAGGTAGTCCACAAACCTGGCAGGAAACACACAAATGCGGATACCCTAAATAGGAAAACAGTGGTGTTAGAGGCATTACGCAGGAGTTTAGCAGAGTGGCAGAGTGCAAGTGACCAACAAGGACTGTCAAGTATTCAGGTTATAGCCACAATTCATGATGCATGAGGGCTTTCTCTACAGAGTGATGAAGTATGGATGGGACATAGTGGTTCCAGCAACATTAGAGAACGAAGTGCTACGTCAAGCGCATGACCATGTGTTGTCATGTCATGGAGGATGCTGAGCAACAGACAGACATGTAGCAGAAAGATTTTCGTGGCGAAAATGGAAACACAATGTTCAACAATATGTGAAGGACAATGTGCCTTGTGCACAAAGAGTTGATCTTAGTCATCAAATTCCCTTTACAAAGATTACCAGTAGTGTTTAAACTTTTTCAGATGATTAAACTTGATGTTTTGGAATCTTTTAATACGACACTCACTGGGAATAAATATGTTCTCACACTCGTAGATCATTTTTCAAGGTTCTTAGCAACAGTGGCAGTTACTGATCAGGATGCTAATCTAGTAGCCCAGGCTTTGGTGAACTATTAGATATGTAAATTTGGAATACCTGATACCTTAGGTATGGATCAGGGCACAAATTTTGTGTTGAGTTTGATGAAAAAGTTGTAATAAACTATGTATCCAAAAATTACGAACAAGCTGGCTCCATGGCAGAACAGAGCAAGTGCATAAGTGAGTTTCTAAAATGTTGAGTTGCTATGTTGGCAGCAGTTATGCACACTGGAATACATATTTGCAATACCTGATTTGCTTGTACAACTCATTTGCATAAAAGCTTTGGAACAGCAGAAGCAGTCCACACAGCAAGTAAAATTACTGCAATATGGAATGGTCAGTGAGGAAAACAAAGAAATTTTTGACGAAGCATCATGGTTTTTATCAGTTCTTCGAGATGACTTCTCTACTAAAAGTGAAATTACAGTTTCCGATAAAAACATCTATCATCCATGTGAGTCAAATTATGCCATTTACAGGAATGGTGGACACATTGCCATAACTCCCAATGGCAATGGAGTTGTGAGGCATGGGAATAACTAGGAATATTTGGTAGCATATACCAGCAAACAGGTGGGATGCACGAAGTGGACCCTACACAAAAAAGGTCATGTGACAGGTCTTTCATCTAGGATCTGTTCTACGTGACCTCCCACCACCACCTACTCCAGTTCAATCACAGGCTTTCTCCTATCCCATCAAAGACAGGGCTACCTGTGAAATCAGTCATGTGATCTACAAACTGACTTGAACCCACCGTATTGGTTTCTATGTAGGTGTGACAGATGAACAGGCTGTCTGTCCACATGAATGGTCTCTGACAAATTGTGGCCAAGAGACAGTTGGACTACTCAGTTGCTGAAAATGCTGCCCAACACTTCAATGACTGCTTCACAGCCTGTGACATCTGGATCCTTCCTACCAACACCAGCTTTTCTGAACTGTGCTGGTGGGAACTATCCCTGCACATGTCCTACATTCCCGTAACACCACTGGCCTAAACCTTCGCACGTCCCCATTCCCTTACCTATCCCCTTTCCTGTTCCCACTCCAGCACAACACAGCCTTCTACTTCACAAGCGCACCCATTACTCCTTTTTCCTGTCTCTGCCCCTCTCCTTCCCTCCACTCTCCCACAAGCAGCACTACACCTGCTCCACCTTAACCCACTATTCCCTCACCCCACCCTATGCCCCCACAAAAGCTAAAACGCACAGCAGTCTTTTCGTTGTACCTGTCTGCGATTCATTGTCTCTTCTATATGGGGAGTAGCAATCTTATCTTTTTCATAATATTGTTGTTATTTCGTCCTGGACTTTCCATTGTTTGAGTCAACGAAAAAAAGAAATTTGTTTACATCAAACATAAATTTAGGTGTTAAGAAGTCTTTTCTAAAGGGTTTTGTGTGGAGTATAGTCTTTTCCAGAAGTGAAACGTGGATAACAAGCAGCTCAGACAATAACAGAGGGAGATTTTCAAATGTGATGCTTCAGAAGAATGCTGAAGAATAGATGAGCAGATTGAATAACTAATGAGAAGGTACTGAAACAAATTGGACAACAAAAAATTATATCGCACAAACTGACTAAAGGAAAGTACCAGTTGATAAGACACATCCTGAGGCATCAAAGAATTGTGAATTTGGTAATCAAATGAAGGGCAGTGGAAGGGAGAGGGGGATTTTAGATGGAGAGCAAGTGATGAATTGCACAGTGCAGTAGGTATGTAGAGATTATGAGGCTTTCACAGTATAGCCTGGAGTGGATAACTGCATCAAACCAGTCTTTGGACTGAAGGCAACAGCAAGAACAAGTCATTTTACCGACTATAAGATGCTACAGACTACAAGACGCACCCTAATTTTTAAGAATTTTTTTAAAAAGTAATATTTCTACCATTTTTATTATTAGACTGCAAATCCAGACTAAAAAAAAAAATTCTTAGTGTATAGAACCGAACTGACCTTTAAAATACCTCTAAATCATCAAATGGACTTCCTTCTTCTTCTTCTTCTTCTTCTTCTTCTTCCTCCTCCTCCTCCTCCTCCTCCTCCTCCTCCTCTTCCTTGTCATCGTTATCTTCTTCATATATAAGATAGTCTGCACTGCCATCAAGAGCATTACTTATGTCATACTTCTTGAAAGATCTAACAATAATGTCTTCTCACACTCTAAACCGTGACTGTTTTCTCCAGTGATTGTTTTGATTATAGGTCATTTTAACGCTCCCTTTGGCACAAATTCATGTGGGATTTTATCCGTCATCCATTTGTTCCATTCCTCTCTCATATACACTTTGAATGGTGTATTTATCGAAATGTCAAGAGGTTGCAATTGTGAAGTAAGTCCTCCTGGAATTATAGCAAGCTCTATATTTCCCTGTCTCAATTCCTCTTTCACAGAATTTTTCAAATGACTATTAAACTGATCCAGTATAAGAAGAGAACTCTTCTTCAATAAAGCACCTTTCCTTCTCTGCTGCCCTACGCTAATCCATAATTTCATACCAGGCTCGTCCATCCATGTCCACAGCTTGTGGTCTAGTGGCTAGCATTGCTGCCTCCGGATCGGGGGTCCCGTGTTCGATTCCCGGCCGGGTTGGGGATTTTCTCTGCCCAGGGACTGGGTGTTTGTGTTGTCCTCATCATTTCATCATCATCATTTGTGACAGTGGCTACAATAGAGTGTGAAAAAATTGGACTGTGTAAAAATTGGGACTTTGTACAGGTGCTGATGACTGCGCAGTTGAGCATCCCACAAACCAAATGTCATCATCGTCCATCCAACTCGTTGTCACATACGTGAACACCACCACCTGCCAGTATTTCAGAAGGTTTTGGCATTGTTTCGCATGTGAAAATGCTCATTGTATTAAGTTTAGTACTGTCAACACAACATGAAAACACAACAGTGTAGTGCATTTTTTTCATGTCCACTTGTTTGTATAGTTAAGTTTTAGCACCTTTCATGGCAACAATTCTGTTATGTGGCACATCAGATGTCAGAGGAGTTTCGTCCATATTCGCTGTTTGGCCTAGTTCCACACTGGTTTTCTTTTGATGTTGGATAAAAAATCAATTTGAAGATAATACTTTCTCTTCACACTTTTGTGGCATATTCTGATATATTTGGGTTTTGGTTCGCATGCTAAGTGCATGACGCTTCATACCCCTGTAGCACCAACCAACTCCACCCTAAAAGTCTGTTAAGTTCCACAGTAGCACTAGGCTTATGAGTGTGTGTTTGAATCACTTTTATATTAATTCTAGTGCCATTTGAACGGTGTCCTTGAATCCATTTAAATATGTCATCTTCTAGTTCTGTCCATTTTGCATTCAGTCCTCCATTTGCACATTTAGTCTTACTCAATTTTTTCTGTTCTTCCTTACTAGCTCACCAGTCGCGAATGTTTTTTTTCTGTTGGTGGAGGGCTGAAACGCCACTTAGCTGCTCTGTTTTCATGTTCTTCTGCATCTGCATGTGCTATTACTTTCAATCTACAGCCTGCATCATAAAAATACCTCTTTTTACGAAACTAGCTACTAACAAAAATATTAAACTGTTACCGATAACACAAATCACTTTCAATTCAAGTTCACTGGCACTGTAGACTGAAGTGACACATCATAGGCTGTTCTGGGTTTGTGATGGCAGGGTGGGAGAGAGACAGTGTTACCAAGCTTGTTAATCCTGCAACTCTTGTCGAATTGGTGCACTGCTGCTGCCTGTGAATCCATTGTTGCCACACAGAGGTACTGCAGCATCAAATATATGACCATTTTTAAGACTGGTGGGAATTTTAAATCAAACACTGGGCATTTTAATATTAATTTCAAGTATAAGATGCACCTGAATTTTGGAGGCGGTTTTTCGAACAACCAATTGAATCTTATTGTCCATAAAATACGGTAATTCAAGCAACAGTCCCCACTGCATACAGCATGCCAGTTTGGTACTGTAACATCACAATCTTATGGCCAGAGACCAACATATTTCGATAACAAGTCATACCAATCTACTGTGTACATGGCATGTCGAGATACTGGTGGTTTCTTTGCTCAGCTACCGTCATAATACATTCAAGCCTTAATATTCCACCCCTATCAAGTTGAATTTACAGTGCAAATGGTGGCCCTTTTCCCTATTATTTTGTTGCAGTTGAAGTGTTGCCTACTTAATGAGACCATTCTCAAAAATGTTTTGGATAATTTGAAAAGAAAAGAAAAGAAAAATTACATTAAGCAGGAGAAGAAAAATGGGTGAATGTACATTTGGGGACACTTTCTGTTACTGCCAGCAATTTAAATGAAGAACTTGTCCATTCACCATCACGTTTGATCTTGTGGAAATGATGAATTACAATCTCTAGTGCTGTTTATAAGTGATAATGTTATAAGCATGACAACTGGCAATTTCTAGAATTTTCTCAAAATCCAAGTGAATATGTAATTACGTACTTGCAATTTCAGATTCTTCAAAATCAAAACCAAAACTGGATTAACGGTTATTGACCTGTGATCCTGAATCACGAAACAGTTCTTTCTACATTTCCAGATTGGCATTTGGGCTGCTCCAGAGTATCAACAGAGATCAGTTGAAAAGCACTTTAAAAGACACACTGGAATGAAGAAACCATGCACTTGACACTGCAGCTGTCAAGATTCCCCTCTGTTCTTATGTAGTGACGACTATGTAAAAAGGAAGATCAGGATTTAACATTCTCATCAATCATAAAATCTTTAGAGACCGAATACAAGTCTGGATAGGGGAAATAAGTTGGCTGTGTCGTTTCCAAAGGACCACCCCAGTATTTGCCTCAGTGACTTAAGGAAACCGAGGAAAACCTTAATGTGGATGACTAGATAAATATTTGAACAACTGTCCACTTAACTGATAGTCAAGAGTCTTAACAACTGTGTTACCTTGCTCCATACCATTATGCAGTGCCTACATTTCCAGAAAGGCTGCAGTATGTCCCACTCATATTGACAAAGCACCTGCTTGAATCTGACCATGGTGTTACCTACAATGAGTTAAACAAAGTGGTTCAGTGCTACTGCAGGCACAGAACTACCTATATACACATGAATTCATCCAGTTTGAATAATGAAACTTCCAATCAACCTTGTTTAACATGGCTTTTACATGAAATTCTAAATTTAACTTGTTTTAGGTTATCATTCACACTATCTGATACAATGTCTAAGAATCTCAGTAACATTAATTAAGTTGAGAACAACAGATAATTCCAGTGGCCTGCATTCATGAGCATTCCTTTTCTTTAGGTTAAGTCCCCTGGTCTAAATAACTGCTTATGTTATTACAGATGATGAACAAACAAAACACAGGCCATTGCTAAATTCAGTCACACTGTTTCACTGTAACAGGGTGTTGTAGTAAAACAATAAATAAATATTATTAAATGGGCATATGAAAACACTTTTTAAATTGATATAACATGATTGTGTTATTAGAAATGTTCTGTAGGCTAGCGGACTTTGTTTCTTACTTCTTCAATTGTAGCTACAGGCAGCGGACTACAAGTACACCGGCGCTTGTCATAATTAACCCTTTAACTGCTCTGGACGTGTTAATGTATGTGCCTTTGTACCTGTCCCTGTGTGTTCAGAACGCGCACCACCAGTCCTACCTGGTACTCTGAATGTGTCTACGCGTAGACACATTCAGAGCACACAGAGACATGTTCAAAGGCGCGTGCGTTAACACGTCCAGAGCAGTTAAAGGGTTCAGAAAATCCTCCTTACTTGGTTTAACTTCACTTGAATAAGAAATTCTTAATACTGGTATCAAATTTCTTTCTTATTTCAAATGTATGAAACAAAATACTTGCAGCCCATCATCCACCCGCACGGCACTACTTAACAGAACTTCTGCATACAAGAGAATGTTGTAAAGTGTGAAAAAACAAAAACGTACAAAAAATTGAACAAAAATGCCCCCCCCCCCCTTCAGTGCCTTACCGCGCATCTGCACATTGATAATTAATGTCTTTCCCAACGCTTATGATCGAATGATGTTTCTTTTTTTTATATAAATCTTAATTTTACAATATTCTGGGGGTCTTTCACCATGAACTTATACAGCAGCTAGGGGACCAATGGTTCAGAATTAGCTTATCTTAAGTTATGCAGAACTACATAACACAAGAACGATTGTCCAAGCCTAACTCTGTTTATGTCATCAGTTGGAATAAGCATGAAGCCTGATTTTATATGTACAGGAATAATTATTTTTACCTGACCACATCTTCAATGCTTAGTAGTTTAGTTAGTGGCATCTGCTTGTTAACTCATTTATCCCTCAATAAGATATGCTATACTTCACAGTCTTAATGAGCTGCTATATTTTTGCTGGGAGCTGAAGGTTGTTGTAATGTTGTGTTTCCTTAGGAGCCAATTAAAATTTCTTTTGATTTGAGTCATGTAAAACAATAACACAAACATCTTCAGCGGTGTTCCACTAGTGCATTGCCCCAAAATGGCCTGCAAAATCCGTAACTGTTTCCATGAATTTTTTATTTTATTTTATTTTTTTTTATACACACACACTGTGGGTGACACATCAACTGGATTTTTGGTGAACAATTGCTTTAAGGCACCATCTTTCTCCACCTCCAATGTGAACTTGATGTACCACTACAGACGTGCCCAAGACCTTTCCAAGTTTTTACATGTGTTGGACCAGATAACAAATGTGTCATCAATTTAATAGAGGTTTTGCGGAATTTGTATTGCAGGACTCATATGCTTCATTAATAGGTTAACTATGGAAATATATAATAGACTTCCCATGCCAGCACCCCATCTGGTCAAAATACTGTTTGCCCTATAAAAATACAACACAGTCAAGGAGTGCTAGAATGGTTCAGCAAGTGTATGGCTCAACAGCTCTGCAAAGTAGTCTAGCTGGTAGCAGTTAAAAATTATGTGGATTAAAAGGTTTTTTATATTTGTGCCATAGTCAAAATCTTTCAATCCTTCAAGATTGCTGAGGAAGACATCAGATACTGGCTCTTCAACCCAAAGGTTGGTTTGAAAATTTCAAGCACTGCAGAATGGCTGTGCAGTTTGAGGCGCCCTGTCACGGATTGTGCAGCCACTCCCCCCAGAGGTTCAAGTCCTCCCTCGGACATGAGTGTGTGCATTGTTCTTAGCATAAGTTAGTTTAAGTAGTGTGTAAATCTAGTGACCAATGACCTCAGCAGTTTGGTCCCTTAGGAATTCACACACATTTGAACATTTGAAAATCTCAGTGATTTACTAAACAAATTCCTGTAGGAGGTGGTACACCCCAGCTATCCTGGACATTTGAACGATTAATCCATCCAGTTATGGGGTGACACACAGTTTAATGTTGGTTTTGAAGTGTGGTTCAACTTAGCAATTTTCACATTAACAAATCATTGCCAGAGGTGAAAGACACGGTAAGTATGATGCTAGCGGAGAATGCCAACTGAAAACTGTTGCTGGACACAATATTGAGTAGTGCAACAGAGGCTGGCTACAGCTAATCAGATGCTTCCAAAACAATAGTAGTGTTGCATTTGTTAGTTGGCAGGTCCATGATGAGAAAATTAAAGCAGATAATTATTAGTACACTGCAATCACTCCCACTCATGTTAAGTGCCAGTGGTTTGGATTCATCACAAATCCAGCCAATTTTTTAGAATATTTAAATTGCACTTTCACTGGACATCTTGTAATCTGCTATTTTTCTGTGACACATGGAAATCAGTAAAGGGGCCAATGCAAAAGTATGTCGTGCATCTCCCCGGAAAGATGTAAATATTTCCAGTAAAAAGAAATTGTGTGCAAATTGTAAGGATGAAATGTTGAAACTACACGAACGTGTGTCCAGTCTACAGTTTATTATTAGTACACTAAAAATGGAAATATCTAAACTTCAAACACCAAAATGTGAACCACAGGCAAAGAAAAGTGCACCGAAAATTCCTTCAGAAACACCACCCTTTTCTGATGAGTGGTCTAAAGAGATCAAGAACGAAGTTAAAAAAGTGTTGCAAGAAGAAAACAGTGTTATGAAGATAAAAATCAAGAATCCAGAAGCACTAATACCTCATTGTGAACAAGGTGCAGTGAAAAATCCTTATCATGTTTCATGTGAAAACTCGTGATCTGTTACGTCTCAAACAACTGCTACAAAAGGAGAAAAAGTGCTTGTTTTAAGTGACAGTCATGGCAAATTAGGTAAAAAAATTTAGTGTGCAAAGTATTAAAAAACCTGGTGCACCAATTAAGGAAGTTGTGAAACTCTGTTAACAATACATTAATTGTTATTGGTGGCACAAATGACACTGAAAAACCTCTGGAAGAATTTCGGACAGACACGGTAGATTCTTTGGAATATATACAGGGTGTCCCAGCTATCTTGTCCACCCAAAATATCTCTGGAACAATAACAGCTATTGGAAAACGACTTTCACCGGTATCAATGTAGGGCTGGGGCCCATGAATGTACATATTTGGAAACATTCTAAAACGAAAGCATATGTGTTTTTTAACACAAACTTATGTTTTTTTAAATGGACCTCCTATATTTTTTCTTCAGCAATCCATAGCATGACAAAGCACATACACAATGGCGTTGATTGCATCGCAATATTCCCATTACATCCCGAGATATTAAGACGCGAAGTTGACGCTTGAAACACCCGACATGCGTTGCTAGCGCACGTCCTGAGGCTCAGGCGTGAACCCCATGCTGCCCGTAATCGCGATGTGGTTGACATGCGTAATCACACTTCCATACTTATCAAGAGGTCCGAAACGAATAATACGGTCTGCTGCCATCCTGCATTAACGTCGTACATTCCAGCAGGTATTTATCCCATAGGCTAGGGGTGATGCAGTTCTGTAACATGTCTGTGTACCCCAACGTTAGTCACAAAGTTAACTTCGCTTATCGTTAATCCGTTACTAAAAAGGTAATGCCGTTCAACGTTAAAACTTTACTTTACTGTTGATCTAGTGCAAGTGACAGTTAATCATTCACTCGTAATAGTAAAATTCATGTTGATGGTTTTAGTGAAACGAGCAAGTGGACTAAAAGTTTTACCGTTGTTTAAGTAAAAATGTTTTGATTTGGGAAGTTCAGGTAGGACATAGAAGATGAATTTAAATATGTTTAACCAATTAGTTTTATTATCACATAATTATCAATGTTATGTTTATCTAATGCGTTAAATTACAAATTGTTGCAAACAAATGTTTCTTAACATCACTGGGTAAAATGGCCCTTTGTAGAAACTTCCACTGTGATACCAGCACTACATACTAAACATAGCGTTCACATCTCATGCTCAAAGTGATGCCCATTGGCTTGCATACATAGGGTCACTCTGCGGATGAAGAATGCCCTACTTCGTGCTACTGTTTCCTCTTTGATGGCTGTACAAGCATCAATAATGCGTTGCTTCATGTCACTGGTGTTGTTGGTTCATGTTGGCAAACAGCATCCTTCACTACTCCCCAAAGAAAATAATCCAGCGATGTAAGGTCCGGAGATCGGGCAGGCCACCTAACTGGGCAACCTCGTCCAATCCACCTACCAGGGAACTTACGGTTCAGAAGTCGTCGTGCTCGTAAGGCGTTATGTGCAGGGCATCCGTCATGCTGATACCACATGACCATTCTCCGGTTCAGAGGTACGGTGTCCAAGAGAACAGGAAGATTGTGTCGTATAAATCTGGAGTATTGTCTGCCATTTTGGATGCCATTTATAAAGAAAGGTCCGATAATGGTATCTCCAATAATACCACACCAAACATTAACTTTCCACGGACGTTGATGCTCTACCTGACTGAGCCATTTTGGATTGTCTATGGACCAATAATGCATATTCCTCATACTGACATTTTCTTTGTTGGAGAATGATGCCTTGTCGGTAAAGAGAACACCTGCAAAAAAATTTGGATTAGTCAGAAGTTTTTGCTGAGCCCACCGACAAAATGTTACCCTATTGTGGAAGTCATTTCCATGAAGATCCCCTTCATGTGTGCACATTATACTGTACAGTATAAGTTCCACAACACAACGTTTATTCACAATGTGTACTACCTCCGTGCCGTCACTAGATTACTCTGATGCACGACTACACTGGCAAGCGGTGTACTGCACGCCAAAGCAACAACAAATGGGATGCTTGGAGGTTGGTGGAGTACAGGAGTTTGCATGGGTCGCAAATCATAAACAAGGCGAAGTGGTAACTGTGGCAGTAGTGGAAACTACGTTGGACACTTCACTAGGTAGAGCCAGGCCCTGCGCGACAGGCACAATGGGTCATATAACGCATTAGATAAACCTTATTTTGGGTGTGCAGGATGAATAAGACAACCTGACGGGTGTACACCGATCGGTACTGGTTCATATTGTGTACATAGATACGTAAAACGTGCAAGAGGGAAACCATTATGTGCTTATGAGAGTTGCTGGCAGCAGACCGAATTATTCGTTTCGGACCTCTTGATAAGTATGGAGGTGTGATTACACATGTCAATCACATCGCGATTACGGGCAGCATGGGGTTCAAGCCTGAGCCTCAGGACGTGCGCTAGCAGCGCATGTCAGGTGTTTCAAGCGTCAACTTCGTGTCTCAATATCTCGGGATGTAATGGGAATATTGCAATGCAATCAACGCCATTATGTATGTGCTTTGTCATGCTATGGATTGCTGAAGAAAAAATATAGGTCCATTTAAAAAAACATAAGTTTGTGTTAAAAAAAACACATATGCTTTCGTTTTAGAATGTTTCCAAATATGTACATTCATGGGCCCCAGCCCTACATTGATACCGGTGAAAGTCGTTTTCCAATAGCTGTTATTGTTCCAGAGATATTTTGAGTGGACAAGATAGCTGGGACACCCTGTATACTTAAAACCACGCACAAAACAAATGTAATAATTCATCCTATACCACTTATAGAGTGGACACACAAGGTCTAAATGAAAAGAATCTGATCTGTAAATCGCATTACGTTTGAAAAAATCAACACTACCAAAGGCATATGTAGGAAGGGGTTATCTGTGAATTTCGAGATTGAACACCTGAAAAGAAATTAATATACTACTCATGGTTTACATCTAAACAAACAAGGAAAGATTCGCATTTGTAATAGGTTTGCTTCTTTCGTACACATGGTGGAAAATGAAAAACCAAGTAACGGTACAGGGAAAAAGCATACACAAAGGACAAACAGTTAAAAGTGCCAGTCTCTAAGTGAAAGTGCCACCCACCAATAAACAGATAGTTATGGACCAATATACAACAAAAAATAGCTCAAAGAAGGTCACAACACACTTACTGGGTTAAATTTCAAGCCATCTAATGCAGAAACAAGGCAGACATTAATGGACAGATGGGTGAAAAAGGATGGAAAAAAAGTTGAAATTAACATTTCAGCAGAAGAAAGACAGGAAACCACATACATCAGCAAGCCATACATCAAACACCATGAATACCATCCCTGGAAAACATGAGGATTTTTTTCCCACTAAGTACGCTAGCTCAAATAGTGAGGTAAGTGGTGAAGCAAGAAATGATTTATTCCCCATGCCTAATTTTAAATTACTCCATTAAAATGTTCAATTACTCTCAAATAAACTAAATGAAATAGAAGTAATGTTAAATGACCTAAATGATATTTCTGTACTATGCTTTACAGAACACTGGTTCAAACAAGATATGTTGGAGCAAACATACATTCCTCAGTTCAAACTTGCAAGCATGTTTTGTAGGAAAATATTGAGTCACGTATACATGTTGGAGAAAATATTGAATTCAATAGTGTAACTAAACATTTTAAATTATTTTGTGAAAAAGATAAAGAAATCTCTATAGCTGAACTTGTAGTGACTCGAGAATTTCGGGGAAAATTCTAGACACACTCGATCTTCCACAGTCTCGAACACTCAATATTTTAAGTATAAGTATGGGAGAGTGGAGATGTGTCTACCACGTCACTGGTTGTTGTGTGTGCAGGCAGGACGTGTATCGGGAGAATACTGCAATCATAGCAGTCGATCGGCACAGACAAGTATTTGCCACTTGCACCATAGAAGCTGTATGTGACATACAAGGAGCAAACACGTGTTATTCCTTGACGGTGTAAGATTGCAATTGTTATGAACAAATGAAATATGATTTGACTAGAGACTTTTAATTCGGGTGTTAGACTTGCTAGAAGCAAGAACTGTTTTTGAATTTCTGGTGGTCATTAAACTCACTACATTGTAAATATACTTAATTGTATCTAACGCTTAAAGATGCAATTGACTTGCAAGAATTTGTATACTTATGTGAGACTTGTGGCAATGGAAATATACCAGAACTGAACTTAAAGTATTATGAGAGTACCTAGTTATTTCAAGAGCAGAGAGAGAGAGAGAGTTTCCTTTTTTAATCCCTCCAACGAGCATTATTTCTTCGGAGAAGAAGTTGTAGAGATTGACGCAGCCACGTATCCAGAGAGGAGGATCAGCTGAACGTTTCAAGTAAGTCAGTTGTAATAAGAGTAAAGGAAAGTGCGCAATCCAGTTTTGCACCACCAAACCGTTAGAAACTACCAAAGCAAAATACAGTTATTATTTGTGTATACGAGTCACCTGATGGAGACAAAAAAAGTGTTTTACAATTGCATGCAGGAACTCTTGGAAGAAATCCACTCTCCAGAAAAATATAATTATATATGGTGACTTTAATATTTCTTGAAATCCAATAAATTCAGAGATGACATTATAAATCTACTACAATCGGTCAACATTTGTACAATGGTAACAACCAACTCGAGAAACACCAACCTCTGCATCTATTATTGATCAGATCTTGATAAATATGTGCAAATATGCCTATAACATAAAAGTTGTAAACACGGGTTTTAGTGATCACAATGCTCAAATTCTTGCAATGAATATTCCAGGACACTCAATTCCCAGTAGAATACAACACACAGTACGGAACTTCAGTACAAAAAATGTGGAATATTTTTGATCTCTCTCAAAAGGTGAAAGCTGGAAAGATGTATATGACTGTAATGATACCAATGAGAAATATGATAAGTTTATGGCTACATTCAAACATTTTTTTGAATTGGCTTTTCCCAAGTAAATAACAATGTTTAACACTACTCAAACAACAAACAAGTGGATTACAAAAGGGATAAGGATATCATATCAAAATAACAGGAGATTGTACGAGTACCCCTAGCAAAATACTAATCCTGACTTTATTACATATTTCAAAAGAAAACTGACATGAGTTATTTCAAAAAAGAAAACTAGAAAATGACAAAATATTGTGTAATTCCAAGAATAAAACTAAAGCAACCTGGCAAATTATAAGGAAAGAAATCATAGTAATATAGAGCTGATTAAGAATAAAAGTACACTAACTGACCCCAAACATGTGGCTAGTGCTTTCAACAATTATTTCTCCAATATTGCACAGCAGTTAATAAATACACACCTTGACAAACAGCCAGCCAGTCTCTCAGATCAAAAATTTCATCCAAACACATTCATGTGTCTAGCAACGCCTTGAGAAACTGTCAAGAATCCTAAAAGAATTACTTAATAAATATTCAAAGGATGTAGATGAGATACCAGATACTATTATCAAAGTTAGTGCAACATTTATTGTGGAACCACTAACAGAGTGGCGTGTTTCCAAATAATCAAAACTGCAAAAGTAACACCTTTGCATAAGAAGGGTGCAAAAAGCGATATTACTAATTATAGACTAGTTTCAGTATTGTCAGGCTTCAGCAAAATTATGGAAAAAATATTCCTTAGAAGATTAACTGTTTTCTTAAGCAGAGAGAGGCTGGTAAGTGACTCCCATCATGGGTTCAGAGCTGGAAAGGCAACTCAGACAGCAAATTTTATCTTCTTAAATGAAGTATTAAAAGCAGTGGATGATAAGCAACATGTATCTGGGATATTTCTGGATCTAAGTAAAGCCTTTGATGTTATTGATCATGGCATTCTTTTGCGTACATTAAGTAATTATGGAACTGGAGGCTAATCTGAAAGATGGCTCCAGTTGCACCTCAGTAATCACCAGCAGATTACAGAAATAAAACACAAAGATAGTAAAACACCAAAAATTGCTTTTACACTGATGAAGATAAAATCAAGTACAGAGCCCCACAAGGACCAGCTCTGGGACCTTTCCTATTTCCGCTGTATATAAATGACTTTGATAATAAAATACATGATGGAACCACTGTGCTCTTTCCAAATGACACTGATACTCTAATTAAATCAGAGAATGAGGAAAATCTAAAGGAGGCTGCAAAATCAGTTACGCATACCTTAATGCACTGGTTCAGGACCAATAGGCTCATCATAAATTATGAAAAAACTGTGGCAGTTAACTTCCACACCACAGAAAACCTCCATCCTGCAAACCCTGTTTTCACTATTGGAGGAAAAAATGTGTCGAAGGTCAGTCATACAAAATTTCTAGGCATTCACGTTTAGGCAGATATGAAGTGGGAGGTGCACCTTGAATTCACTAGCATAAGCTGTTAGGATCCTCACTCAGGATACAACGTATGTATGGAATAATTTTATGGAAGAATTCCACAAATTCTACAAAAACATTTAAAATACAGAAAAAGATTATCAGGGTGATAAAAAAAGCTAAATGCAAGAGCTCCTTTAGACCCCTTTCTAAAACTCTCAAAATATTGCCGCTGCCTTGCTTGTGTATGTACGAAATACTAATTTTCACAAAAGGGATCATCTTAAAAAAGGAAAATCTCTTCAGACACGACTATGATATACACATATATGAAACTAGGCAGAAGATGAACCTACACATGAACACAGCAAGTACAAACTTTTGAGGAGTGTATCACAATGAAGCTATATTATATAACCATTTGCCTTCTTGCCTAAAATCCATACCAACATTAAAAGCATTTAAAATAAAGTTAAAACAGTTCTTGCTTGACCACTGCTTCTATTCTTTGTCTGAATTTATGGAACATCATAATAAGTAAACCTCATTTACCAAATTTTACTAATTGTCAATTCATAATATACACTCCTGGAAACTGAAATAAGAATACCGTGAATTCATTGTCCCAGGAAGGGGAAACTTTATTGACACATTCCTGGGGTCAGATACACACTGACAGAACCACAGGCACATAGACACAGGCAACAGAACATGCACAATGTCGGCACTAGTACAGCGTATATCCACCTTTCGCAGCAATGCAAGCTGCTATTCTCCCATGGAGACGATCGTAGAGATGCTGGATGTAGTCCTGTGGAACGGCTTGCCATGCCATTTCCACCTGGCGCCTCAGTTGGACCAGCGTTCGTGCTGGACGTGCAGACCGCGTGAGACGACGCTTCATCCAGTCCCAAACATGCTCAATGGGGGACAGATCCGGAGATCTTGCTGGCCAGGGTAGTTGACTTACACCTTCTAGAGCACGTTGGGTGGCACGGGATACATGCGGACGTGCATTGTCCTGTTGGAACAGCAAGTTCCCTTGCCGGTCTAGGAATGGTAGAACGATGGGTTCGATGACGGTTTGAATGTACCGTGCACTATTCAATGTCCCCTCGACGATCACCAGTGGTGTACGGCCAGTGTAGGAGATCGCTCCCCACACCATGATGCCGGGTGTTGGCCCTGTGTGCCTTGGTCGTGTGCAGTCCTGATTGTGGCGCTCACCTGCACGGCGCCAAACACGCATACGACCATCATTGGCACCAAGGCAGGAGCGACTCTCATCGCTGAAGACGACACGTCTCCATTCGTCCCTCCATTCACGCCTGTCGCGACACCACTGGAGGCGGGCTGCACGATGTTGGGGTGTGAGCGGAAGACGGCCTAACGGTGTGCGGGACCGTAGCCCAGCTTCATGGAGACGGTTGCGAATGGTCCTTGCCGATACCCAAGGAGCAACAGTGTCCCTAATTTGCTGGGAAGTGGCGGTGCAGTCCCCTATGGCACTGCGTAGGATCCTACGGTCTTGGCGTGCATCCGTGCGTCGCTGCGGTCCGGTCCCAGGTCGACGGGCACGTGCACCTTCCGCCGACCACTGGCGACAACATCGATGTACTGTGGAGACCTCACGCCCCACGTGTTGAGCAATTCGGCGGTACGTCCACCCGGCCTCCCGCATGCCCACTATACGCCCTCGCTCAAAGTCCGTCAACTGCACATACAGTTCACGTCCACGCTATCGCGGCATGCTACCAGTGTTAAAGACTGCGATGGAGCTCCGTATGCCACGGCAAACTGGCTGACACTGACGGCGGCGGTGCACAAATGCTGCGCAGCTAGCGCCATTCGACGGCCAACACCGTGGTTCCTGGTGTGTCCGCTGTGCCGTGCGTGTGATCATTGCTTGTACAGCCCTCTCGCAGTGTCCGGAGCAAGTATGGTGGGTCTGACACACCGGTGTCAATGAGTTCTTTTTTCCATTTCCAGGAGTGTAGTTTACAATGTACTTATCATGTCACTCCCTTAATAACTGCTATTATCACATGTAGAAGCAATGTAGTACAACAATGTACATTATTATGCATTCTGATTATGTCAACAATGTAGTCAGAATGATTACTGTATTGTAAATTAACTAGGTTTACCACAGTCCTGTATCACATGTACAAATAATGTACTAAAATGTTTCTTGGACAAATAAACCGTAAAAAATATTTCACAGAAGCACTCCATTGCTCAGACACAATGAATACATTTGTAAGTATTAACTTCATTTGCAGAATGTTGTTGTTACAAAAGGCATTTAATGTCTTTCTCTGCTTTTGTTAATTCATATTGCTGATAGATTATGCAATTCCAAGTATCAGCCTAACCTGTGGAATAATTACACTTATATGTATAGCTTTTTTTTTTTAAATAATTATGTTGTGTGTTTTTGTTCAAATGGGTTTAGTGGAATACCATGCAGTGATATAATTCTGTTTTGGATGATTTACCACCAATAGAAATTTATCCAAACTTATTAAATGGGCAGCTAAATTTGAATGTTGCCATAGGGGAGAGTGGGGCTAGTGTGGATGTGGGGTAAGAGTGATTGGAATTTTTGTATGTTAAGTTGGTAGTTCTGTTGGATGTAGTAAACAATCAAATAAAATTTGGTGCCAGTCTGGTTACTGTTGCAAGCAAGAGAAGTGAAAATTCGATTTCTGTACTTTCTATTCAATTTTTGTCGTAAACAAATTTCAAGATTACTTCAAAAGGTTAGTACTGAACATATTATCACTTGTGGTTTCTAAATTTATAAAGATTTCCTTACCTTTTGCTTGTGTAATATTTCATCAAAATACAACACATTTGCTACAGTTTGATCTCATATCCAAAATGGCCCCATGGGGCAAGTGTGGATGGTGTCCACTATTACCCCTGTCCTGATTTAGAACAGAGGCCAACTTTTAGTTCCATAATTTTACGTTTATAAATGATTTTAGTAAAACATCTGTACTGTAGATGGTGAGGACATATATCCGGAAAACTGACAGGGCTAATATTGACAAAAAAAAAGTTTAGAAAGCGGTAAAAGAAGTTTTGTTCAAAAAGTGGAGTATTGGACGAATTGCAATTTGGATTAAAGAAGTCTATGCTACAGAAACGCGTCACCACAGTTAAGAAATATGCTGCTGAAAGCATTCAGATCCTACCAGGTAAGTTTCCGAACAACTATGCTACAGAAACGTGTCACCACAGTTAAGAAATATGCTGCTGAAAGCATTCAGATCCTTCCAGGTAAGTTTCTAAACAACTATGCCCCCGTCTAATAATTCTGTTGTTCTTTGTAAACCAACTGTCTTAGACAAATAACAGATACAGTTGTGTAACTGCAACAATTCTTTTCTATTCCGTACATATGTATGCTAAAAAACTGCAAAAGAGAAATTACCCTGGGAGCTGGGATGCAAGGTGTATGGCAGGAAAGGACTGGTTGTATGGATTTTTACATAGGCGACAGAAACTACCTCTCTGTAGACATGAAGATAGCTTTGCAAGGGATGCAGCATTTAACAAAGTAAATGTTAACCTTTTTTTGACAATTTTTTGATTGTATTGGACAAATTTAAGTTCACTCCAGACAGGATAATGAACTTGGATGAATGTGGCATTCCCACCATAATGCAGCCTTCTAAAGTTATTGCAGAGCGTGGTAAGAAGCAAGTGGGAATGGTACCATCACAAGAGAGAGGGGAAAATGTCACCATGTGTGCTTTCTGTTCAGCCTCAGGGATGGCCATACCACCAGTGTTCATTTTTCCATGAGTCCATATGAAAGATAAATTTCTGGATGGAGCGCCAAATGTTAGTATCGGATTTGCCAACAAATTTGTATACATAACAACCAAATCGTTCCTCGGCATTTTGAAGCATGTAGCTAAGCAGATGCGCTGTTCAAAAGACAATCACCTACTCATACTTCTGGACAATCATACAAGTCACCTCAGCATTGATGTCATCAATATGGCCATAGATGCTGGAATCACTCTGCTGACATTCCCCCCACATTGTTCCCACAAGATGCAGCCACTAGATGTCACTGTATTTGGGCCATTTAAGGGATATCTAAGAATAGCATTGGCTGACTGGATGAGAACGCATCCTGGTCGCTCAGTCACTATTTCAGAGATCGCTATGTTTTGTGGAATAGCATCTCCAGTTTCGTTTACCCAAAAAAAATTCGCATCTGGCTCCAAGGTGCCTGGATAGTGGCCACTTAGTAGGTTGGCATTCACAGCAGACAATTTTAGGCCATTGGAGGTAACTGAGCAGCCAGCCGTCTATGTCAAGTTGTGACACACCTTCTCCTGTGGAACCTGCAAGTTTGTGTGATGCTTCACCTTCCGCTTCAGATGCAATCCTAACTGAAATTCCAACTACTGAAGGCTGCCAACTTTTCCCAAAGCCCACAAGGCGAGAAGGAAAATCGGGGCAAAATAAATCCGCAGTTTACACTAGTACTCCAATCAAAGACGAATTGGAAGCAGCAGTGGTGGGTGCAATAAGATCAGCTTTAAAGAAGACTTTGTTCCAGAGCAAGCAGCACCTGAAGGTCTCTGCAAAAAAATAAAATCAATGATGATACACACAGTGAATTGAAAACCCTTTCATCCACTATGCTGGAATCTGAGGATGAGGGGTGATGTGAAAGAGATGACTATGAAGCCCAAACCTTACAAATGTTGACAGATAATGCAGAAGTGAGGTCTGGTGATTTTGTTTTGGTTCGTTTTGCCACCAAGAAGACTTAAATATTACGTTGGGTAAGTTGAGAATACCGATGGGAAAGTGGAAGTGTATGTTTCCTATCTGTGGAAAAAAAGGATCTGGATCTGTATTCCCCTTCATCCCAGATGAGTCAATAGTGGAGAGATCTGATACTATTTGTCTCCTACCATCTGCAAAAACAACCTTTACACAAAGGCACAGGAGGATGCTGCAGTTTAATATTAATTTTGAGAAGTACAATATTTGTTAAAAAAAAGCAAAAAAATATTCTTTAAGTTGATATTGATTTTTGACATTTATCAAGCAATAAATAAAACTTTTTTTTTTGGGAAACTTGGCTTTATTAATATCAAAAACATACTGTCCACTTTTACCTCATGCAGTTTCAGTCAACGACCACATTCAGAGATCGCTATGTTTTGTGGGACAGCAGTTACCAATAAAATATCACATCTGGCTTCAAGGTACCTGAACTGCAGACAGTTTGAAATAATCAACAAAATAACTTTGCACTATGAAGGTGGTTCTTTCAACACTTTTAGAACAGAATGACAACTCAAACTTCATTATAATATGTGGTGGTGCAAATGATGTTGCACACAACGATGGTTCGCATGCTGTTAATGCCTTAAAATCTGCTCTAAACCACCTAAATGACTCAAACATCATTGTTCTCGATATTTCATACAGGTATGACTTGCCTCAGTTCTCGTGTGTTAACAGGGCAGTAGCATATACAAACAGTCAATATGCAGAAATTGGCAATGGTTATGCAAATGTACAAATGGTTAACATGCAAAATTTTAGTAGTCACGGCCTTCACCTCAATCGGCGCGGAAAAAGTCACTTAGCGTCCATTGTTTGTGGTATTGTCGTAAATGCTAGGAACAATGTATACTCAAAACACACACATTCGAAGAATGAGTGCTCCACAACACAACTGTTGGTTGCGAAAGCTTGAATTTTGTGTGTGTGTTTGTGTGTCTATCAACATGCCAACGCTTTCGTTTCGTAAGTTACATCATCTTTGTTTTTAGATATAAAATAAAATAAATAAACAGACCCTCAAGAATTTTGGTGATCCCTCGTCATGTCAATTTATTTCAGTATAATGTATCAGATTGGTGTAATTTCCTATTTTCAAATGAATCAGTCCTTAATCTACTCCACTATTCAACAATGAAGTCCATTGTGCAATTTACTAGCTGAAGAGTGAATTACACATATTTTTCTTCAATTAGTCTTGCATGTTATGAAATTGTATAATGGGTGTGTGATTATTAGAATTACACTTATTGTTAATCTAGATGTCCTCTACTGTATGTACAGCAATACAACAGCACCACATTGTCAATTCTCATTTCTGAGACCTCCAATCTGGTAAATAACCTTCTTGGAATGAGGTCACTTTGATTTTTGTGGGAACCAGGGCCTTGATATCTAAATAAATAGTAGATTCGCCATTTTGGTCACACTTTATTTTATTTGAACAGATAACCAGTTTGAGCTTTAAAGCCATCATCAGATCTCATGAGGCAGTGACACAGAGTACACTTGTTCATTAACTATTAGCTATAGTGTTTATACAAGGTAAAATGTGACCAAGACTATGAATTCTGTGATTCAGATAAATATCCTTCTCATTGTCATGGTTACACTTTTCTTTCCAGCGACAGTTTGAGACTCATGCTATTCACATAAAATCATGTATTATACATTTACTTTATTTAAAGAAAATTAGAAATCTGGTTGTACTCCATACATTCAACACATAAAATAAACATTTTCAATTGTTTCCTAAATGCACTGACACTTCACTGCAGACAGTTTGAAATAATCAACAAAACAACTTTGCACTATGGAGATGGTTCTTTCAACACTTTTGCAGCAGAATGACAACCCAGACCCTCAAGAATATATGCTAGGAACTCAGGATTTGCACCATCATCTTCTTCAGCCCATATCTGCAGCATATGCTTTGCACGTTCTGCATCTGTTGGATGCTCACTTTCGAAGAACTCAACCTGTGGACACATAGCCTTTTCTGTCAAAACAATAAAAATAACAATCTGAGAGGATTTTTTATGCTTAAAAGGTATTGAAAACATACTTCTGTAATTTATAAATAATAATAATAATAATACTGACAATAACATGTAAAAATTAGAACATTTACAAGTGAACAATCAATAACATTTGAGACTTTTGAATTGACAGTTCCTGTATTAGAAGCAAAGTTTAAACAAAACAGCAAAAGATGAAGATGAAAGAGTCTTATAGATATAGAAGTGAGGAAATTGCTGCAATAAATATTGCAGTAAAAATTATCACATTATCAAAGGGTAGATATGACTACAAAATAATGGAATCATTGTGTTGATTTCAACATCGGTATTAAACTATTTGTATTGAACCATTTGTGGAAGGCATAAGAAACTCTGATAAGCTTGTCCTGATTTTGTGAAGATCATAGGTTTAAAAACTGGAACTGATAATTCAGAAGGTCATTGAGAGACTGGATTAGTTAGTTGAGCTGTGTAAATGGCAGAGAAAGTTGAGGATAATATATAACGTTTCTCCAAATAACTTATTAAGAATGTCATGTGGAATAATTTGCCAAACCCACAGTATGATTTTATCTTTCTGCTAATACTGTAGAAGTGGAAGGAGAGAATAACTGTTGTGATCGGTTCTGTATCCAACAGATCATTATTTTTCACAATATTCAAATTAAATAAGTTGTAAATAACTCAAGGAAGAAAGTTCTCTACACAATATACAAAAATATAATCAATATTTGTAAAGAAAAGGATAATCCAATCTATAACCTCATATACACACTTTCTAGTTTAGTGTGCAAGAATATGCATAACAAATAGATAAACTAAATATGCTAGTGGAAAGTTCTGGTTGAATATAAATAATTTAGAAGTAAATGCTACTGACATTAAACGGACACACAACACCCATAGAGGAAGAACTATTAGATGAAAGACCTGTAAAACAAATTGCACACCACCTTCACAAGAGCAAGTTAATCAATAAGGAGTAGACAAACAGGAGAAAGCTGTTCAGGATACATATACAAAAGTATGAACTGCCTTCACACATGTGTATAAGATTGTTGCTGTACAAGGGCAGAACATGCACTCAGAAGTGCTCCATATCTGTTGAATTTCTCAAGATTTGGTACTCTGCTGTTACTTGCTTCTCCTAATCTGAAGCAAAGGCTCGGTGAACGAAGATTCACGTCCATGAAGTTCAAGCTGATATATGCTTATTTTGCAAAATTGGGCAAATCTAATTTTAATACGGCTTTAAAAATTCATAAAGTTGTTGGACTAAACATACTGACTTGATTTCTCAAAATGAAATTATTCACAGGTTTGTGCATCCGGCTCTGCACAAGAAGGGAACCGCATCAGTAAAAAACATGACCATCACATCAATCAAACAATCAAAGAGCTGCAGATTCCTTGTGATACACATTGCATGGGTGCTTGCGAGACAGATTTGCTGAATTTCCCAGCCATCAGAAGTTATTAAGTGTACATAGGCAACCTAACAAAAAGTACTAACTAGTTTTTGCAGTTAGTCAGCAACCAAGTTTCCAAAAACACTTCCATCAAGGCAACAATTAACTAACTTTCCATGGACACACATTATAATACATAAAGATGAAGATATAATGATTTTTCAAGAAATTATAATGAAACATAATAAGTGGAGTATAAAAACACACAGTACCTCACTGGAGAAGTCAAGTTTGTATGCCAGTTTTTTCCAGTCCTCTCCCAGTAGTGAGGCAACAGCAGACAGTTGTGCCTGTGTCGGTTTCCGAGGTGGTGGTGTAGGATGACGATCATGTGAATCATGCATATGATGATCACTTTCACCTTCTTCTGGCTCTGTTTCTTCCTCCTTCACTTCTGTTTTTAACAGCTCTTCTTCTTCTTCCTTGTTTTCTGCTTCAAGAACTTCAACTCCTCCGCGTGTCTCATCTACTGCCGTAGCAGATGCCGACATCTATCCATAAACAGAACAGTAATGACATGATTGAATTAAAAATGGTGAAACAATCATTAATGTAGAAGAAAACAATGAAGGATTAGGAGCAAGAGAAAATGTGGCAGGAACAAGGGGTAAAACATCTAGACAATGCAATACTAATAAATAATGGAATGTGTAAAAGTAACAACTCATCAAATAGTTCAGGTACTGAGTGGTCAATAGGCACAAAGACAGAAAACATTACTAAGCTTTTAGACAATGTCCTTTTCTGGGCCAACAGAATACATGCACATAAACATACATCCATACACATATACCTGCCTGGGTACATTGTCCTAGCTGACTACATTGTGCAGGCAATGCAGCAATCAAGCTACAGCAATGGTACAACAAAGCTGGCTGAGAAAATGTCACTGTGCAGGTGCATGTGTCTGTGCTTTTTCTAGTAGTTAGCATCATTTTATCTCCAGAATATAAATCAGGATGCTATTGACTACTCAGTGCCTCAACTAAATGGTGAAAAATTGTGAAAAGGATAGATTGCTACTCACCATACAGGGGAGATGTTGAGTCGCAGACAGGCACAACAAAAAGATTGCCAAACATTTAAGCTTTCACTCATAAGGTGAACACAGCTCACACCCACATGTGATTAGTTAGCTTTACTCCTCTATGAAGTACTGAACTTTCAGGATAATATTTCAAGTCTTTTTAACATGGAAATTACATAACAATGTTGATTTGGTAATGGGAAATCCTAATTGGAATGTAAATAATGAAGGAGTAAAGATTATACTATCATATGAAGTCCATTCTGGGAAAAATTATCTTTTTCATTACGTGCAAGGACTGAAACACCTTCACTGCATTCCTGTCACAGTAAAGATCAGAGTTTCAGTCATACTTTTTCATGTTCAACAAAATCAGTGAGTGATTAAAAGTGAACTAAATTACAGCTTGATCAATAATGCAGATTAAAAATTCCCATGATGAAAATGGATTATCAAAATGTTTATGCAGTGCCCTTCAATTCTTGCAGTTCATAAAATCTGTGGACCAAAACAGCTCTACCATGAAGAGACATACTGACAGCAGCACAGTTCACTCTTTTGTCATCATTAATTCGCAACTGGCACTTCAGACAGTGCCCATGTGTAAGGAAGCCCATGTGCTGGTGATAGAGTCGTGGATGCACCAACAAAAAATTCACGAGGTGACTGAAATTATTCAGCAGCCAGACAATGTCAATAGAGAGGACAGCTAAAAACCTCGGGCATTCTGCTACCAGCTATCGCAGTCCAATGGGCCACAAGTGGTCACGGGCAAAAAGCCTTGCCAGGCACAGGTGCAACAGACTAAACAAACAGCTACAGGAGAACAGTTGGTGCATTTCTGATAAACCAGGAGGAAAATGTGTTCACCATAAGCCATGTGCTGATTTGCAGACTGTCACCAATCAGTAACAAGCCAGGTAGCCCACCAATAGCTTCCTCCCTACCTTTCCCCTTTCTGTCATGACTATCCCATTATATTCGAAGGCCAATAAAGTTTGAAAAATATGACATATTGACACCAATCATCTCAACAAATAGAGCTACATTCCCTCCACCAAAACCAGTCTTGTCCTGAGGAAGGCTGTTGTAATATGGTCAAAGTATTAGTTGTAAGTTTATAATTAAAGTATTACATACAATGACGCGGTACAACACCCAAAAGAATTTTAATCATCAAGATCAGAGTGACTTAATGTATAAATTTCTATATGTTTCAATCTCTCTCTCTCTCTCTCTCTCTCTCTCTCTCTCTCTCTCTCTCACACACACACACACATACTGATGTATATGCATGACATGACAACAAGTGTTGTGCGTGGATTAGGTTTACTTCTTGATTACAAAAGAGAGAGTTTGTGGTCTCTTTGGGAATTTAGAAATGAAACAGCCAAATGATGCTGGGAGGAATAGAAAACAGAGAAATTTTCTCAATGAGGACAGGCAAGGCAGTACAAGTTTCAGCTGAGGTGCTTCCTATCACTGCAAATGTAAAGTAGTAGTATCTATACATGTATGAAGAAACGTGAAAAAATGTGAATAATAGGCTGAATTACTCATTTGGAAATCAAGGAAGGAGACTAAGAACGTAGGGTGGAGAAGACAGACTATATGTACGGTATGAATAGAAATGAAAATGGCAACATAACAGAATTGGCACAAATATTTAAATTCTTTCTTAAGTTAGAATGTGCTGTAATTTAATTGTCTTCACTTTCCTATTTTTTTCAGATACTGATAAAACAACTTTCTAGAAAGCTCGATGTTCCTCTGACACCAACCAACCCTGCATGCTCTTGTAATGTTCTTGTAAGGATGGACATTTCATACGTATTACATTCACTATTACCATAAACTTGAATCTGAGGATTCCCCTTTCCTCTCTCTACACACATGATAAGTTATCACTGCAAGATAGTCTTTTCAAACTCCTAACTTCTATGAAGGCTCAAATAAGTAAAAAACAAAAAAAAAAGGATACACTATTTAATAACAAAATTTGCAAGAGCTTTCTTACCTAAAAAACACAAAATTAAAAAAAACTACAACTTATAACCACAGACATGTTTACACACAGAGTAGTATTCAATAACCCATAACTTTCTTTAAGCAACAAATCACTTTAAGAAAAAGAGGACAAAAAACAACTCATATAAATTCTTTACTGTAACAGATCCCTTAACCAACTACAGAGTCAGATGCACTTATTAACAAAGATGTTCAAATAAAGTTTGATTTAATTTAAAAGATAAACAGGAACTCTTACTGGTCTGTCCCTGGCAACTTTCTTGATCATTGTTTCAAGATAATCAGACAGCTTGTGGATCGGATTGTTGCTATGTGTGAAAAAATGTGGACTCCTGCGTGCCAGCAGGCGCAGTGCCCGCCATCCAAAATTTGCATCAAATACTTTCCTGGGGAAAGACATCCAGATTATATTATTAGTGCATTAGTTTTACAGTTTAACACAGCAATGATGATTCAAATATTTATGAGTATAATGCAACACCCATGAAACTAATAAGTAAGGATGCACAGCAACATTTATTAAACCATAGTTAAATGATGCTATTACAAGGCTGTCAACTTAGATCTAAAATCATTGCAAATCAGTTTTAAAACCATGTGAAGTAAGGAGATAGTGCCATATAATTTTTGTAGCTGTTGTCCTTTCTGGAATCACGTAGTTCAATCAGAGAGGCCATTTTCTCTCTCTCTCTCTCTCTCTCTCTCTCTCTCTCTCTCTCTCTCTCTCTCTCTCTCTCCCCCCCCCCCCCCCTCTCTCTCTCTCTCTCGGGAATGCACTGCCATAATGAAATATTATAATAAAAATAATAATTATTATTGTTATTAACTTTATTGGCCTCATTGTGCCCCTTCAATTGTTCCAAATTAAATTTTTCTTTGAAGGTTGTACTGATTGGTTCTTGTGTGCCATCCAATACCATTATATTCTTTACAACTGCAATTTTCTCAGTTTTACTGAAATCTGTATAGCCTCTCTATGTCTCATTTCTGCTGAAAATTTGTGGTTCTTCAGAAGAGTGCTATTTTATCTTTGTTCTCTGCATCTGTTATCCTGAGTCCAACAGCTATAAGTTCTTGCTGAAATTCTTGAATCCATTGTCCTCCAGTCTTTTTTCTAAGATTTCTCACCAGCAGTTGTAAAATCCTGTTTCCTTGCATTAACAGGATGTGAAAGAAATAAAAGAGTCTTTTCGTCTTCATATGCCAGCAACTGGGTCAATCTATCAACGGACCATTTCATCAGGGAGAATTCTCCAGATTTCCACACTACTTCAACATGGTATTTTTTATTTATGCAAGTTCTGATGATTATTCTTTCGATTTTGAGCAGCTAATCAGTTTGTCTTCCTTAATTCTGAAGAGGGTTTCGAAAAAATAAGTATGTTCCAGGAGAATCATGGTTTTATAGTGTCAACTGACAAGCATTTCTTGATATATGTTGACAGGTTAGAAATTGAGGTTTTTTTTCATTTTATTGCTTCTATTTATCAATGTTTTGTTCCCATTTAAGTTGTACTGGACAATTTTTCCAAAATACAGGGTTATTATAACTCAAATTTTGCTACTTCTCAGGGCCCCCGTGACAAACGAGTGTTTGTAGGAAATGAAACTTCGTGTAAACACTGTAAGAACTTGCAGAAGAAAAGTAATGAACTAACCATTGAAAGAAAAACATTTTAATTTCCACATGAGAGGATAACTTTTGTTAACTGCGTACCATGTTTATGTAACGAGTTACAAATTTTGCTCTATGTGACGACTGTCTGCATCCATGACAGTCTGGAACAGCACTGGACATTGCCTTACTACTGCCCAAAACAATGGTGAACCACGGAATGTTCAGCTGTCGTGCACTGCTCGATGACTGCACATTGCGTCCACCATTCTCACCCATGTCAATGGTCACAAATGGCTATTGGCCTCTCCTAGGAGCAATTCCCAAATCACCAGTTAATTTGAACTTTTGAATCATGTTTTCATTGATACTCATGAAGAGCAGCAGCAGTGTTGCTGCTGTTTCAATAAAATAGCTTTACAAGTGAAGGCCTGCTCACCTTGATCAGACCCATGTTGACTGACTGCAAATGTAATGCAGAATGATGCTTGTGTTTCAACCAAACATTTCCTTACCATTACCGCCACCTAATAGCAAGTCGTGACACTAACACCAACAACAATGTAAAATCTAGGTAAATAATTTTCCATCTACACTGATTCAAGTAACAAAGGTTTAATTATAACCACCCTGTATTTAAACTGTAGAACTATGTTAATTTTTTTCTGATTGTTTATAAAGATTTTGCCAAAACTTCATGATGTAATTAAGGGCTAGATTGAAGAGCAGTGTGGACAATCCATCATCTTGTCGAAGACTGGTTTTTATTGTGGAAGCTTTTGAAATTTCTTCCCTGGACTTTACCTTGGACTTTCTGTTGGTTAAAGTTAATCCGATGATTTTTATTAATCTGAGGTGAAGACCAAATAATCTAAGGATTTTTACAAGTGTAGCTCTATGGATACTATCGTATGCCCTTTTTCTTTTAATATATGAATGAAATAAAGAGAAGTTTATTTCTGTACTTGAAATATTCCATTGTTAGTTTCAGGTGGAGAATTTAGTCTGGGCAGCTTTTTGTATTGGTTAAATTCTCCTTGGTATTCTCCAAGTTGCACTTCCAGAGTGCTTTCGGTCTTGTTGTAAATTTATTGCAGAAACTTTTCTATGTGCAGTCCAGAAAGGTTTTATCTCCTTTTGTAAATAGTGGGTGCATTATTTAAGTGGTACAGTGCTCTATGATTCACACTTCGACTATGTACTGGTGGAAATTTATGGCTATTCGTTTTCCTGTGTGTTCCCAGATTTCCTTGAAAGTTTTTAGTTCTTTGATTTTGAGTTCTACCTCATTAACGGCTGGAGGATCTATATCACTAACCAGTTATCCTAGAACCTATTACTATTTGCAGGTCACCTATTTAATTTTATTTTCAATATTTTGCATAATTATTGACCAAATTTAAAAATTTAAAATTCTGTCATAATCTACTTGTTAAGAAGCGTACTCTTACGTTAAAAGTTTAACACAATAAGACAAGTATTTCAGTTAGAAACTGTATGTTTGTCTTGAGGCACCATAACTGATGGTGCGCAAATACCCGAACTTTAT
This sequence comes from Schistocerca piceifrons, assembly GCF_021461385.2. NCBI lineage: Eukaryota > Metazoa > Arthropoda > Insecta > Orthoptera > Acrididae > Schistocerca > Schistocerca piceifrons. The sequence continues at coordinate 582,414,435 of NC_060140.1, read as the reverse complement.
TCATCCAGTATTTGAGAATGAGAGCACTTAGCAACTTCCACAAACTTTGCACATAATGTCAAATATTTATGAAACTTTTTCTCAACTGGCACCCACGCAAATTAATGAAAGGAAAAACTTTATTGTTTACAATATCTTCGCTGTTCATGCAATAAAACTTCAGCATCAGACTTGACATTTTAATTTCTTACTTCTTAACTACTAACTCTATTTGCAAAACACTACGCAGGCAGCATCTACATATATCACTGAATGTACCTGCAATATTATATCACAGTACAACACACACATCAGGAGATATGACGTCATAAGCACTGAGACATGTAATAAGTTGTTTCTGCATAAAATGGTGTGCAAATTACCTAGAATATATTCATTCAGTGTTTCATAATGAGAGCCCTTGACAATTTCCAACAAACTTAAAGCATAGTTTCAAACCTTTTCTAAATTTTTTCTCACTTATGTAATCAACGTCAAATATTAACTCATTTGTACAGTAATCAGACATTGGAAGCTGTTTTATACATGGGAATTCGATTCTTTAAAGAAGTGGGAGTTTACTGAACAATTAGCTCGAGTGGTTAAAATACATCTGTCCATGTTTAACTTGAAATAACCTACTCCAATGGGCTATTGCAGTTTAAAAGTTTGTAGAATGTCTCTGAGAGGATCTCTTCATTTTCTTGGTTACAATGAGGTAATTTTCCTGATTTATCTCTCAGTATTAATTTTAAGGGATCATAACAAAAATAACATCAAACTCTTAAAATCCACATGCAACATTACATTAGAAAAACTATATATGCATAGTATATAGCTTGTTAAAACACATACAATTTTTTTTTAAAGAGGCATACCAAAGTGTAATCAGTTTTCTGATAGTTCAACTCATTCCATTATGTAACACACACTGATCAGCCAGAACATTATGAACACCTACCTAATAGCTGTTTTGTCCACCTTCAGCACGGATAACGGCAGCGACACATCATGGCATGGAAGCAATGAGGCCTTGGTAGGTTGCTGGAGGGAGTTGGCACCACACATGCACACACAAGTCACCTAATTTCCATAAATTCTGGGGAGGGGGACGACGAGCTCTGACGCCACATTCTATCACATCCCAGATGTGTTCGATAGGGTTCAGATCTAGCGAGTTGGGGGGCCAGCACATCAATTGGAAGTTCTCATTGTTTCTCCAACCACTCCATCACACTTCTGGCCTTGTGACAGGGCACATTACCTTGCTGAAAAATGCCAATGCCATCGGCAAACATGACAGTCATGAAATGGTGTACATGTGGTCTGCAACCAGAGTACATTATTCCTTGGCCATCATTGTGCCTTGCACGAGCTTCACTGGGCCCACAGATTCCAACATGAATGTTTCCAAGAGCATAATGGAGCTGCCATCAGCTTGTCTCCATCCCACAGCACGAGTGTCAAGGAGCTGTTCCGCTGGGAGTCATGGATTTGTACCCTCCCACTGGCATGGTGAGGAAAGTATCGGACTTCATCAGGCAATGCAACACTCAACCACCGCGCCAACATCCAGTGCCAATGGTCATGTCTCCATTTCAGTCGTAGCTGCCAACGTCGCGGTGTTAACATTGGCACATGCATGGGTCATTGGTTACAGAGGCCCATCATTTGGAGTGTTTGGTGCACTGTGTGTTCATACACACTTGAACTTTGCCGACCATTAAAGTCAGATGTTAGTTCCACCACAGTTGGTCATCTTGGTTTCACCATTTGTTGAAGACACTCACCACAGCACACCTTGAACACCTGACAAGTCGTGCAGTTTCCAAAATGGTCGTGCCAAGCCTATGGGCCATCACAAACTACCCTCCGTCAAACTCAATTAGAACATGTGCCTTCCTCATTCTACACACAGAGAGCACAATCATTGATACAGCATGCACCATGCATGTGTCTCACTAGCATTCATTCCTCATCAGGTGACATTGCTACCACCTGGATCGGTTACTATCGATAGCAGGTTAATGGTCATAATGCTCTGGCTGATAAGTGTATATGTCTTTATACATATACTGGAGAAAATGAACAAGACTGCTTGCATTACTAAGAAACTATATGCCATCCAATCACATGGAAAATAACAGGCAGAAATATCTGTAGCAGAGAAAAGAAGGAATTCAGGTGTGTGGTCTCTAATAGACCCTATTTTGAGCATGACCAGACTTCCCATAAGTATGGTCCAGCAGAGTAAAAGAACACACTTTAAGTAAACTGCTAACTCACTGTCCGAGTTGATCAATTTTGATGAAAATTGTCACAACACAATGACAAAAAATAATCCTGCACTAATGTGTTATAACAAACAGTTATTTAATCCAGGAGCACTCATGCTATGAGCATTTTGTGCACTGAAATTTTAAAATATTTGGCATTTTGTCAAGACTGGCTACATGGCTCTCGTTCGCTCAGTAACTAGGTTTTATACATTCCCCAACCTGCAAAAAGTGTTGTCGTCATGTCAGCATACGGGTGTTGCTCAAAGAGGTCAGTTGGCTGTGCCAGTGATTGCCATGCAGCATTTAGCTCACTATGCAAGTGTCAACATAAGTATATATATTGTAAGTACATATTTCGCTATTCATATTTTTTCAAATGTCATTTTATGTGTATTGCACTTGGTTGATTGTTTCTATATTATTTATGATGGCTAAGTCTATATGAAATGAGTAAACTAACATTTATTTTGTATTATTATAGATGAACAGACAAGAAGGAAGTTATCCTGGACAGCAAGTTATAAAACAATTTTCAACGAAATGAAGTTTCAGACACTGAGAAATCCAGTGGCATATGTCAAGACTAGCCAAGAGACAAAAACCAGAAGATAAAAAATGCATGTACCCATTGTCAACAAATTTTGTGCAATGAACATGCTGTAACATTATGTGGTTTGTGCAAAGCTGAGACATATGATGAAGATCAAGTCACAAAAGCTAAATAACAAGAAATTCTTGTTATGTTTTTATTACTGCTTCACAATACTGGTGATACTGATTGTCCTAAGATTATTATCAACAATATAGACTTATAAATTATAGAGCGCAGCAATCAGTCGTCCTTTTCTCTTTTTGCTTTTCTTTTATTTTTCTTTCTTTCTTCCCCCTCCCCCCCCCTTTTTTTTTGTCCATTTCATTACGCATAATAAAACCTACAAAAAAAGAGGCAGACTGATTGCTGTGCTCTATAATTTATAAATAAATCACATAACAGTCGCTGAGTGCACCCACTTTCCTAATGGAAGGTAACCTCAACAATATAGATATACTAATTGTTTTGTATTGCAAGTAAAAATTTTAAATAGTAAAATATGAGCGTTTTATTATAAAAATAACAAGACACATACTAGTTTACACATATTAGGTACATTTCAGACTGCTTGTTGAATGTGAGACAATGCTTGGCATGCAACTGATCGCATAACTTTTAAAGACGTGAGTTCTCACGGGTTAATAATGTGAACAGTTTAGTACATCTTACATAAGTAAGAATTCGCAGTTCTAATTTCTCCTTCATAGGGAATTAAAAGGAAATACCTTCACCATTTGCCACATCTTTAACTATTGTTTGAATTTTGAAGACAACAGTTTTGGCTTTCTGCGACTCTTCGTGATATAAAGTCATAAACTAATACTTGGTCTGGTCATCATATAGTTGTGGTGCCCAGTTCAGCACCCACAATAATCACATTTATCAGAGATTATTGTTTTCTAAAGACACTCTGATGTCCTTCTTTTCTATCTATATGCACAATCATCAGAAAATGAATGTGAGACACTGCAGGAAATAATATTTTACTTGCACATATATTTACTTGTTACATGACAAATCATCGTTTGATTAAAGGAAATTTAAGCGACGCCCATCTTCAGAAGCACACTACCATCTTCTTGTTTCAGTTTAAAAAAAGATCTAGTATTCTACTTCTTTGACAATGCTCATCTACCAATATTGGCAACTAATAACAGTTTCGGGGAATGAAATGAATGTCTCTACTAATAATCATTAGCTGCCTTTTATTTACAGTCTCTGAGGATATTTTCAAATAATGTCTGTATTGTGTAGGTGTGAATAATACGAGTTCTCAGTAACAAACAAATAATGCTCTATGGAAAACGTTTTACACTATCTTTGCAGTAATTATGTACAGCAGACATACTGTGTCACTGGTGGAGACAGTGATTATCCTTCATGATTTGCTGTCATGCTCAACCAGTATCTTTGAACTAGCCACTAACCAAGATTAACCTGAGGTTGTTATATCAATTACGTAGATAACAACATTTTGTTTAATGTGGGCAACAAAATGACTAAACTGTTCACAATAGGCAAACCTCAGTGTAGTCATTGTTTACTCTTATTTCACTAAACATTGAAGAAAAAGCATTTGATAAGCCTTAGGTGACACAATTGGAGCAATGAGAAAATAATTTTTGGTGTCGAACTTGCCTTATTCCAAAACCAAAGCACAAATAATAGCCACTGCAAATTAGGCTACACATTAATGACCAATTGGAAATTAAAACTAAATATTTATAATGTAAAAATGAAGGTAACATTGAACAGAACACCAATATTTACAAAGGAAGAAAAGACTAAGAAGTTCACAAGAATAATAAAGATGTCTTACTTGTATTCATCTTCCACTTGAGCAGCTGGATCTAGTTGTTCAATTGCCTCCTGGAAATAGCTCTCTAAAGTTGGAAGGAAATCTCTATCTTTTGATCTGCATGCATCCATATTATTTGGATAGACATTCCACAGCTTTGTAAGCTCTGTGCTGGTATTGAAAGTATCACAAAAGTTATTAATCTGTTAGTTAATGAATAATGTGCATCATTCTGGAACTGAAGATATTTTATAGAATGCCATATAAACACAAAAACACAACACTAGTCAATAAAACACTGTTTCCAACACCTAATAAATTATACAAAGACACTTCCTCAAGGAAAACACAGTATATCAAACATCGACTTCATTTACTTCCGGTACAATGGACGTGGGAGAATTATGGGCAAACTTTAAACACATTGTAAACCACGCATTGGACAAGTATGTGCCGAAAAAGTGGGTTACGAACGGAAAATACCCACCTTGGTTTAACAGTGCAATTCGGAGAATGCTCAGGAAGCAAAGGCAGTTGCACTCACGGTACAAGAAAGATCGGGAGAATGAGGATAGGCAAAAGTTAGTAGAGATTCGTGCTGCTGTAAAAAGAGCGATGTGCGAAGCATTCAACCACTACCACCGTCTTACCTTAGGAAAAGATCTTGCTGAAAACCCAAGGAAATTCTGGTCTTACGTAAAATCGGTAAGCAGGTCGAAGGCTTCCATCCAGTCACTCACTGATCAGTCTGGCCTGGCAACGGAAGACAGCAAAACGAAAGCTGAAATTTTACATTTAGCATTTGAGAGGATCGTACAGACGTACCGTCGTTTGAGTCTCGTACAGATTCCCGTATGGAGGACATAGTGATAGACATCCGTGGTGTTGTGAAGCAGCTGAATGGGTTGAAAATAAATAAATCGCCAGGTCCTGATGGGATTCCAATTCGGTTATACAGAGAGTACTCTACTGCATTGGCTCCTTACTTAACTAGCATTTATCGCGAATCTCTTGCCCAATGTAAAGTCCCGAGCGACTGGAAAAAAATGCAGGTGACGCCTATATATAAGAAGGGTAGAAGGACAGATCCTCAAAATTACAGACCAATATCCTTAACATCGGTTTGTTGCAGGATTCTCGAACATATTCTCAGTTTGAATATAATGAATTTGCTTGAGACAGAGAAGTTGCTGTCCATTCATTAGCACGGCTGTAGAAAGCATCGCTCCTGCAAAAAGCAACTCGCCCTTTTTTCACATGATATCTTGCGAACCATGGATGAAGGGTATCAGACGGATGCCATATTCCTTGACTTCCAGAAAGCATTTGACTCTGTGCCCCAATGCAGACTCCTAACTGAGGTACGAGCATATGGGATTGGTTCCCAAGTATGTGTGTGGCTCGAAGACTTCTTAAGTAATAGAACCCAGTACGTCGTCCTTGATGGTGAGTGTTCATCGGAGGTGAGGGTATCATCTGGAGTGCCCCAGGGAAGTGTGGTAGGTCCACTGTTGTTTTCTATCTACAGAAATGATGTTTTGGATAGGGTGGATAGCAATGTGCGGCTGTTTGCTGATGATGCTGTGGTGTACGGGAAGGTGTTGTCGTTGAGTGACTGTAGGAGGATACAAAATGACTTGGACAGGATTTGTGATTGGTGTAAAGAATGGCAGCTAACTCTAAATATAGATAAATGTACATTAATGCAGATGAATAGGCAAAAGAATCTTGTAATGTTTGAATGCTCCATTAGTAGTGTAGCGCTTGACACAGTCACGTCGATTAAATATTTGGGCGTAACATTGCAGAGCGATTTGAAGTGGGACAAGCATGTAATAGCGGTTGTGGGGAAGGCGAGTAGTTGTCTTTGGTTCATTGGTAGAATTTTGGGAAGATGTGGTTCATCTGTAAAGGAGACCGCTTATAAAACACTAATACAACCTATTCTTGAGTACTGCTCGAGCATTTGGGATCCCTATCAGGTCGGATTGAGAGAGGACATAGAAGCAATTCAGAGGCGGGCTGCTAGATTTGTTACTGGTAGGTTCGATCATCACGCGAGTGTTATGGAAATGCTTCAGGAACTCGGGTGGGAGTCTCTAGAGGAAAGGAGGCATTCTTGTCATGAATCGCTACTGAGGAAATTTAGAGAACCAGCATTTGAGGCTGACTGCAGTAAAATTTTAGTGCCGCCAACTTACATTTCGCGGAAAGACCGTAAAGATAAGATAAGAGAGATTAGGGCTCGTACAGAGGCATATAGGCAGTCATTTTTCCCTCATTCTGTTTGGCAGTGGAACAGGGAGAGAAGATGCTAGTTGTGGTATGAGGTACCCTCCACCACGCACCGTATTGTGGATTGCAGAGTATGTATGTAGATGTAGATGTAGATCTTCAATAATGTAGAAACACCTGCTTCTCCACCCCACCAGCCCCTGGCAGACGCACAATAAAGCTCACCCCAAACATTCAAAATTACTGCTGCACTGGATAAAACTACAAACCAAAATTAGAAACAAGTAAGTGATGACAATAACATAGTATCCCTTGACAAATATGGTGACCTAAGTTCACTTCCATGTCTCATTCTGTGTATTAAAATGAGAGATGGCAGGTAAGGGTGAAATGTAGAATGTGTATAAAACAACAAAATACACAAGATATGCGCAACAAGATGGGAAATAAAAGAACAGGACATACACCACTGCCGCTCTCGAAAATGTTTTTCAAAATTAAAAACTCTCTAAGCAAGTTCTTCTGACTACTTTGCAGATAAAAAAGAATAAATGCAAGTCGACCTGTACAAACCCACTTTCACGATTAATACAATCTCAGGTGAGCAATCAAAACAGAATAAAAATACACATATAATTTTCATGCTTACAATAAAAAAGCAACTATGAACTTTCTCTAATATTAAACAATGGAAAATCCACGGTGGATTGTATAATATTTTTATGGAAATGAATAAAGATGACATATAGGTGGTGAAACACGTTTGGGGAAATAGAAATACTCTGCATTTTGCAGAAGGCAGAGTTTAAAAACCAATTTTTTAATCACAAACATGGACAAAATACCAGCACAAGCTTCTCATGTTAGCAAGATGATTAAAAGAAAGAGCAGTTCCTTTAGGGGAGACACGTAGAATGACAAGAAAATAGTTTTTGGCACCAGACTTTTGAAATTACTGCAAGTAATTCTTCCAAAATCACATGACACACAATTGTTAATGTGGCTTTCAGTCCAAAGACTGTTGTAATGCAGCTTTCCACACTAGTTATCCTGTGTAAGCCTCATCATCTCTGCATAAATACTGCAAATTACATCCATTGGAACCTGCTTATACTGTGGTCAAACTCCATCTACAATTTGAACCCCCCAAACATCCCTCCAACACATAAAAGATGAGTTCTTGATGCCTCAGAATGTGGTCTATTAATCAATCCCTACTTTTGGGCAAGATTGCCATAAATTTCTTTCCTCCCCCAGTCGTTTTAGCACCCCTTCATTAGTTATGCAATCTGCCCATCGAATCCTCGTCATTCTTCTGCATAATATACCACAAGCTTCTATTCTCTTCTTCTATGAACTGTTCCTTTTCCACATTTCACTTCAGTATAAGGCTACTCTCCAGAGAAGTCTTCCCAACACTTAACCTCAAAGTCTTTTTTTTTCTTTTGCTCTCACAACCTTAAATTCACTTATCAAATTTCCTCTGGTTTCCTCTACTGCCAGCTCAATGTACGGAATGAATAACACTGGAGATATGTTCCAATCCTGTCTCACTCACTTCTCAACTATTTCCGTCTAGTTTCTGTACAAGTGGTAGATAAATTTTTGCTTCATATCTAAAGAATTTCAACGAGTATATTCCAGTCAATATTCTCAAAAGCTTTTTCTATGTCTACAAGTGTTATAAACATACAATGGCTTTCTTCAATCTATCTTCCAAGGTGAGTCATAGTGTCAGTACTGCCTTATACTTTTCCACATTTCTCCAGAGGCCAAGCTGATCTTCATACAAATTAGCTTCTATCAGTTGTTCTATCCTTCTGTAGATAATTTGTGATAGCAGTTTGCAACAATGCTTATGGAATGTTGGTTCAGTAATATATCTGTTACTTGCTTATCTTTTACTGGGATTATTATATCATTCTTAAAGTTTGGAGGGATTTCGCCTTTCTCATATGTATCGCATACAAGGTGGAACAGTTCTGTTACTGTATGATCTCCTTGGGAGTCTCATAATTCAGAGAGAATGTTGTTCACTGTAAGTGCCTTGCTCAGACTTAAGGTCTTTCATTAGTCTGTCACATTCTCCTCGCACTATTGTATCTCCCAAATCGTCTTCAGTTACAACCTCTTACCTTCCTATGATACTGTCTTCAGGTTCGTTTCCTTCATATAACCCTTCTATACAGTGTGATTCACAATTTCTGACACAGTTATAGGTGTTGTAGAGGGGACTCAGGGCAACATTATTTGGCAATAAATCCATATCCAGAAATGTGCTGACTGGAAGATAACATGACTTTGAAAGAACATCACAAAATATGCTGCATATGTATCAACCAACTCACATTTGTGTGAACTGCAACATATGCTCGAAATAGCGACCAAGAGTTTCGTTGCACAAAGTGTACCAGTGACCAATGTTCACAGACATTGGTAAAAATTCTTGGAGTGTCCTGAATGACCTCAGCTGCAGCCATTACACAAGCAAGGAGATCATCCTGTGATTCCACAGAGTCTCATGAACAACACTCTACATGTAGCTGCACAGGAAAAAGTCCAGAGGTGTTAAATGGGGTGATTATGATGGCCAACGAATCGATCCACTAGGACCTATCCACCTGTCCCCTAATGTTTGGTGAAGCTGCTGACGGATGTCATGTGAAATTAGGTTGGTGTGACATCATGCTGAAACCATATCGCCTGATGAACCATACTGCCCGACAGATATGCAATGGCTCATCCTCCAAATGCTGCACCAGTACGTCTTCCAGCAAGGCCAAGACCCTGTGACCCATTAGACACACTAGTAGAATACACGGGCCAATCAGATGGCCCTGCGTATCATCACCCCACACATTAACACCTAAACTAAGCTGAAATCCATCTGGATGTGTGGCATTAAGGATTCCCTCATCCCAAATGTAGCTGTTGGGATGGTTGCCCAGACCTTTGTTTGTGAAATGTGTTTCATCTATGAAAAGAATGATCTGGGGAAAGTCTGGAACATCAAAACAGCAATGTAAGAACCATGTACAGTAATTGGCATGTGGCACAAAATCAGCTGGACCCAATGCCTGTGCCCTCTGGAGGTTCCTGGAGAACTCAGCAGACACAGATCTGGGATATATCCACAGTTGTTGTGGGTATTCATTAACAGGTTCCTCTTCCACAACAATAGCGAGATGTTTCCAGCCATATCAACAACCACCCCTATTAGCCTTGAAGCCATTGTTCCTAACTTATGGAAATGGCATGTGATGCTAGGGCATAACCCAGAAATCGTTTGTGATTCAGGAGTTGTGCTAATCGACCATTTCATCCACTTTTTACCGTAGATGAGCAACATGTAGGGATACTTGAAAATGTGTACTCTGCCATTCTGTATTGCACCATCGTTCTCGATCACTCAGTGGCAACTGGTGTACAAGCACTCGAATTCATTGGGTTGTTCTCTGAGGAGATGTCACACAAGGCACCAACCTCCAGTGCCTTCCATCATTCAAAGTCATTATCTTCCAAATGGCACATTTCTGGACATGGATTTATTACTAAATATTGTTGTCCTTTACTAAATATTGTTGTCCTGAGTCCCCTCAAAAACACCTATAAATGTGTAATAGGAGTTCTGAATCGCCCTGTACATTCCTTTTAGCTTTTGGCTTTCTTTCCTTGCTTAGTACTGGCTTGCCTTTTCATCTCTTGATATTCATACAGCTGATTCCCTTTTCTCCAAAGATGTCCTTATTTGTCCTGTTATGGCACATCAGGTGTGCTTCTACAGCTTTGAATTTCAGATCTAACCATTCACGCTTTTCTATTTTGCACTTTCTGTTGATCTCAATTTTTTTTTAGAAACATTCCTTTTTGCCTGCATCACCTGTATATTTCTTCCTTTTGTCAGTGAAATACAATATCTTGAATGATACTGAAGGATTTCTACTTAGAATTGTCTTTCTGCCTATTTCATCTTCTGCTGTTTTCACTACTCTCTCTCTCTCTCTCTCTCTCTCTCACACAGCTACCCATTCATCTTCTATTACATTTCTTTCTCTCTCTCTCCCCCCCCCCCCCCCCTCTCTCTCTCTCTCTCTCTCTCTCTCTCTCTCTCTCTCTCACACACAGCTACCCATTCATCTTCTATTACATTTCTTTCTGATGTTTCAATCAATCATTGCCTAATGCTCCCTTTGAAATTCTCAAGGACCTCTGGTCCTTTCAACTTATCCACGTCATATTTCTCTAATTCCCTACTTTTTCACAGTTTTTTAGGTTTAGTCTGCATTTCATAACCAATGAACAGATAGCCATACCATAGGTGCAATCACAACTGAGGGGTATCTGTGGAGAGGCCATAAAAACATATGATTCGTGGAGAGGAGAGGAGAGGTAGTGTTTTCAATAGTTGTAGGGGCAACAGTCTGGATGACTGACTGATCTGGCTTTGTAACATTAGCCAACATAACCTTGCTGTGTTGGTACTGTGAACAGATGAAAGTAAGGAGAAACTACTACAGTCATTATTTTTTCCGAGAGCATGCAGCTCTACTGTACAGTTAAATTATGATGGTTTTCTCTTGGGTAAAATATTCTGGAGGTAAAATAGCACCTTTTGGATCTCTTGTTGGTGGCAGGATGTTGTCAATAAGAAGGGGGGGGGGGGGGGGGGGGGGAGGACTGGCACTCTACAGGTCAGAAAATGGAATGTTAGGTCCCTCAACCAGTCAGGTTGGATAGGAAATTTAAAAAGTGCAAAGGGTAGTTTGGGAATTAGTGAAGTTAGGTGACAAGAGGAATACGATTTCTTGCAACTGAGTACAAGGTTTTAAATACAAAACCAAACAACGGTGCTGCAGGACTATGTCTATGAATAAGAAAATAGGAATGCAGATAAGCTATTACGAACAGCATAGTGAACACATTATCGTAGCCAAGATAGACATAAAGCCAACATCTACCACAGTAGTACAAGTCACACAGCAACTACTACCAAAGATGACGAAGAGATTGAAAGAATGTGTGACGGAATGAAATAAATTATTCAGACAGTTACAGGAGATGAAAATTTAATTGTGATGGGAATTGGGTTCAATAGTATGATAAAGAAGAGAAAGGAAAATTGGAAAAGAAGATTATACATGAGGAAGAGACCTGGACACATAAAGGTTTTAGGCTGATTATATTATGATAAGACAGAGGTACTGGATCCAGATTTTTAAACTCTAAAACATTTCCAGGGACATATGTGGAATCTGACCACAATTTATTGGTGATTAACTTTACAGTAAAACTACAGAAACTGCAAAAAGGTAGGACATTAATGAGATTGTGACCAGGATAGGATGAAAGAACCAGAGGTTCCTGAGAATTTCAGAGGGAGTAATAGGCAACAACTGACTGAAACACAGGAAAGGAATATGGCAGGACATGACTGTGTAGCTTTGAGAGATGATATAGTGAAGGCAGCAGAGGACCAAATAAGTAAAATGACTAGGCCTAGCAGAAATCCTTGGTTTTCACAGGAGATACTGAATTTTAACTGAAGACAGAAGAAAACAAAAATTAAGCCTGCAAACGGGAATATGGGCATCTAAACAGTGAGACTGGTGCAAAATAGCTAAGCAGGAAGGTCTAGAGGTCAAATGCAAGGTATTAGAAGCATACATAACTAGGAGGAAGGTAGACACCGCCTATAGTAAAATTAAAGAGGCCTTTTGAGAAAAGAGAAGTAGCTGTTTGAATATAAAGATTTCGGTTGGAAAAGCAGTACTATGCAAAGAAGGGAAGGCTGAAAGCTGGAAGGAGTATATAAAGGGGCTATATAAGGGAAATGAATTTGAAGGCAATGTTATATAAAGGGAAAGGGAAGTAGATGAAGATAAGATACAGATGTGATACTGCAAGGAGAATTTCACAGAGTGCTAAAAGACCTAAGTCGAGACAAGGCCCCTGGAGTAGATGCAATTCCTCAGAACTACTAATCTCCTTGGGAGAACCAACTGGGAACAAAACTATTCTATCTGATGTACCAGATTTATGAGACAGACAAAAATACATCTATATCTATGTCTATATTCTGCAAACCACCATGAGGCACATGGCAGAGGGTATATCGTATTGCACAAGTTATTAGGGTTTCTTCCTGTTTCGTTCATGTACAGAGCACGGGAAAAAAGACTGTTTGAATGCCTTTGTGCTTGCAGTAATTATTCTAATCCTATCCTCATAATTGCCATGTAAGCAATACGTAGGGGGTTGTAGTATCCTCGAGATTTCATTTAAGGCCAGTTCTTGAAACTTTGTTAATAGACTTTCTTTGTATAGTTTATGTATCTCTTCAAAAGTCTGCCAGTTCAGTCCCTGCACTATCTCTGTGACACTCTCCCATGGATTAAACAAACCTGAGACCATTCATGCTGCCCTTCCCTGTATATGTTCAGTTTCCCTATCTGGAAAAGGTCCCATGCATTAGAGCAATCTTATTTGTTACAATACCACACAAGTGATTTGTAAGCAATCTCTTTTGTATACTGATTGCACTTCCCCAGTATTCTAACAATAAACTGAAGCCTACTACCTGCTTCACTGAGCCTATGTGATCATCTCATTTCATATTCCTACAGAGTGCTTGCTGATTCTAACAAAGCCTGATTTTACTACTAATATTGTATGCAAGGTCATTAATATACATGAACAGTAAGGGCCTGAAAACACTTCCCTGGGGCACACCCAAAGTAACTTCAACATCTGACAAGGACTCCCCATCGAAGAAAACATGCTGCGTCCTCCCTGCCAAAAAGTCCTCAATCCAGTCACAAATTTCAGTTGAGTCAAATGTTTTTCAGAAATCAAGAAACACTGCCTTGATCCAACGTTTTCAGTATGTCATGAGAAAACTGCGAGTTAGGTTTCACTTGATCAATGTTTTTGAAATCCATGCTGATTGGCACTGAAGATGTCATTCTGTTCAGGATACCTCATTATGTTTAAACTCAGAACATGTCGATGTCTAGGGTATTGGACGGTAGTTTTGTGGATCACTTCTACTACCCTTCTTGCAGATGGGTGTGAGCTGTGCTTTTTTCCAATAACTGGGCAAGGTTTTTTGTTTCGGGGATCTATAATAGATTATAGTTAGAAAGGGGGCTAACTCAGCAGCAAATTCAGTATGCAATCTGACATGGATTCCAATGGGGCTTGAAGCTTTGTTCAATTGCAGCTGTTTCTCAACACCACTGACACTAATACTTATTTCATTCATCATTTCAGTGGTTTGACGATTAAATTGGGCAAGTCTCCTGAGTTTTCCTTTGTAAAGGAACATTTTAAAATGGAGTTAAGCATTTCATGTTTTGCTTAGCTACCCTCAATTTCAGTTACTGTCTCATTTGCTAGGAACTGGACACTAACTTTGGTGCCACTAACAGCCTTTACAACCAACCAGAATTTCTTTGGGTTCTGTGAAAGACCACTTGACAATATTCTGCTATGGTAGTTGTTGAAGGAATAACACACTGCTCTTTAGACAGCCAAATGCATTTCATTCCGCATCTCTCTATCTATAATCATGTGCTTCAATTTACACCTATTATGCAGTAATTTCTGTTTCTTATAAGTTTCTTTACAGTGACTGTATACCATGGAGGTACCCTTCCATTATGAACTGTTCCACTGGGGTACATATTTACCTAGTGCATGGTCAATTATTCTTTTAAACTTGATCCAGAGTTCCTCTACATGCTCCTGACCTGTGCTGAAAGTTTCAAATTCTCCACTGAGATATGACACAGCCAATTTTTTATCTAGTTTAGTGAACATATTTATCTTTCTGCTTGTTTTAGTTAACCTTTGTATTTTGGTAATCATTGTTGCCACAACCATGGCATTGTCACTGATACCAGTTTCAATGTGGATATCCTCAAAGAAGTCAGGTCTGTTTGTTGCCGTTAGATCCAACATATTTCCATCATGAGTGGGGTTCCTAACTATCTGTAGTTTTCAGAGAAGGCAATTAGTAAAGTTTCAGACCAAGTCTGGCTTCAGTTGCCAGAGACTGTGGTCACATGTGTGTGAGAGAGTCTCTTGTGTGTGTGTGTGTGTGTGTGTGTGTGTGTGTGTGTGTGTGTGTGTGTGTGTGTATTTTTTAACAAAGGCCTTGTTGGCTGAAAGTTTATAGTGTGTCCCTCTTTTTGTTGTGCCTATCTGCGTCTCAGCATCTCTGCCATATGGTGAGTAGCAACTATCCTATTTATATCGGGTTTTCCATTGTTATATTTTGACTTTTGTTCTTTTACCCAACACACTGGCATTTTTAGCATTTAAATATTATGATAGATAAATAAAAATAATTAAAATCACATTCATAAAGATTCCAAATGGGAAAAGAATGATAGGAAGAAAAAAATAAGAGTAAATAACAAAGTTAATTTGATAATTAAAATGATGTGATAAAAGGATTAAAAATTAAAAAGTACAAGTAACTGAAGAAAAATAATGATTAAAGTTATTCTGATAAAGATTTTTAAATAAAAATTTTGGCATCTCAAAGGATCTGAATCGACAACCTGTTGGGCTTGACTGTATACCAAGAGGTCACAGGGTCAAATCGCAGTCAGACCTTGGATTTTTCAGTCTGTGTTTTCACCCACCGTTTACCTCTCAATGATATGAGAAGGTGCCACATATGACACTACACATTAAACCAGATGTCCCTTTTCCCCTGTTGGATAACTAGGGTAGATTAGGGACACACAAGTTGCCAAAGTGGTGTCCAATTGAAAGACATGCAACAAGCCAGAGAGTCACAAGAAATTATTATTATTAAGTGACACCCATAATAATGTCAGAAATGCATCTTGACTGTGGACAACATTATTGATTTTAATGCTCCCAAGAATCAAACAATTTTTTTTCTTTTTTTCCAATTACTTGCAAACGAGGGACCACTTTGATCATTGTGATACCCAGAACCATAACCTACACCACAGTATAGGTGGTTTCAAAACGTTGATCCCACCCATGGAGACCACCTCTTGTGGAAGAAAATGAGGAAACAAAGGGCACTAGTGAATAAAAGAAGGTTACAGATCAATAATTTGTTGTCATAAGATCACTAGATATGGAGCATCGGTTTATTTGTACTAGGAGGAAATCAGCTCTGGCCTCTTTATTGAAACCATCTGGACAGTTGCCACAGGTGATTTACAGAAACTATGGAAAGCCTAACTCAGTATGGCTGAACAACGATATGGATCCTATTTCTTTTGAACATCAGTCCAGTATTTTAACCACTGCATCATGTCATTTTGCACTACCATTGAAATATTACACACCACGTGAAACAGCAAAAGGAAAGAAATGTTACTTAAATTAGTGAACTCAACAATAGCTTTGACCAAGTGCAAAATCATAAAACTGGAGAAATATCAATACAAAATATTAGGGAAATCTTCAATGAGAAATGTGTATGCAAAATAGATTTCTGTAAATACTAAGTATGAAAAGAATGCAAAGCTGTGTTAATGTTTGCCAGAACTTGGTTAGAATGTGTATGTTTGTGGTTTTAAAAAAATGGGCAATCAATGGCAAGGTCATCAGCACCCTTAAAACATCAGTAGGAACAAATGTAGTTAAAATGGCATAAAACAAGAAAGACTATGTCTTAACAAATCACTAAATTATTCTCAACTCACTCACTGACATCCACACAATCACGCAGCTCACATCCTTTAAGATGATGTAAAAACAGACAGATGTTCTAAAACTGGTTACTGAAACGCAAGTAATGTAAGAGGAGAGCTAAAATAATTGCAAAGCAAAATGTGACTGACTGATCACTTACAAAAAAACATAGATGAACCGACCAACCTGATAACATATTAAAAACATCTTCCTAAAATTTTAAGGGCTGTGTTGGACAGTTCACACATTTAAAAATCGTACAGCATTCATTTGACTGTCTGTTAAAATAGAGGGCAAGTCTGTAGGCACAAGAGCTGCTGCCCTCTGGTCTGGGGGGGTAACACAATTTACAAAAATGTGGTGCACCATGATCTGTATGCCACAAGCACCTCATATTGGAGAGTCCTCTCACTGAAGCAAGAAGCTATGCATCATAGGGGTGTGTCCAGTGTGAACGCAAATGAGGAGGACCTCATCCTGTCTGTGTGGCTGGAAGGAGCTATGCCATAAACAAGATGTTGATTTTACTGGACACAGCTTATTAACTATCACTTCCAGTCACTCTCCTTCCCATCGACACGTGACTCTGTACCTCAATAGTGAAGTGATAGCATATTGATGGGTGGCACACTGAACTATCTGTGGACTGCAACACACATCCTTGGCTGCTACAGCCATCATTCCATTTTCTGTAATACCCATGTGCCCTGGAATCATACAGAAAGTCAGCCTTTGTAGGTGGAAAGGGCATCCTGGATACTCTCGGCTAGTTTATCTGCTAGGTACAACTATTGTAGAGAGAGAAGGGCACTCAGGGAGTCAGATCACATGAGGAATTTAACAGCCACAACACATTTCATCTGTTCAAGTGTCTGCAAGATTGCGTATAATCTCACATCGAGGAAAGTGTAGTCTTGAAAGCAGCAGATATCGAAGACACAATCAGGAAAAACAACAGAGCAACAAATGGAGTCCTGTTTAGACTCATCCACGAATACAGCCATTCAGTTGTGATGCTCATTCAGAATATCACACTATAGTGTATTAAAAAATAGAGCAGAGTCAGGAGTGCAGCCTCTCCAGTACTTCATTAAATCTAAAATTACTCTGGGCCTCTGCAGCAACCTGGATGACAGTTGATTAAAGCCCTGGATGTAGGTTTGTACTTGCCTCACACTAAGTGACCCCAGAACATGCTTCATGTGGGTTCCAATCGAACTTGATGCTCGTAGAAGATGGGAGGACAGGTGTTTCATAACTGGAGGAGTGACAGTATGCTGGTGAATTGAGAGCAGCAACGAACTTACATGCTTGATTGTTACAGGCAGTTTCCCAGCCTCAGCACAGACTGGCAATGGGGCTGGTCCTAAAGGCCCCCATGGTCAGCCTGACCCTCTCAAGGTGGATGGCATCAATGATCTTACAGTAAACTTGAGCAAACACACCCTGTTTACTCCCCAAGACCTGTAGGTAAGGCATTTTGAAATGAGTGCTTTCTGGATCCTTGTCTTAATGTTCTTTAGGTGTGGTAATCACAAAATTTTTGAATACAATGTGAGGCTCAGGAATCTCACCGAGTCTTTAAAATGTACACTGTTGCCCTTCATAAACAAGTCCGATAAATTAAAGATACAACAAGACTAATTAAAATGAAATATCTACATAAAAATGAAAATCTGTCTTTGTAGCTCTTTCCTCCAACCCCTTCACTGAAAGTTGTAACTGACAAGTTCCACAAATAGGGGTTCCTCATCATAGACATTACACTGTTAATGGCTATGAATGAGACAATGACATTTAAAACACTTTCATGAGGAACAACATTCTCCTGCTCAAGACTATCTGACAGCATGTCACCAATTCAGTACCGAAGAAAGCATTTTGATAAGAAGGACTGAATGAATAGGGGGAAGTGGTCATGAAAGCTACATTGGTGGAGCTGTCTCAAAACACTGTGACTCTAAGTAGCATTTTATGCCTTACTGATGCCAAATAAGATTCCTATACAACAATGTTCACACAGAAAAGCTTGCTGGATAGCCACCTCTACCAGGGTCAGGTTGCCGACAGTGGATCAACATCTGAATCCACACTGAGAGTGGCTAAGTAGCTGTCAGGTCTCTAATATCCAGACCAGATGACATCTGACCATTCCTTCCAAAGTCTTTCCTAGAAGCTCATTAAGGCAACACTCCAGTAACTCAGGGAACACATTTGGACCTTTTCTAGTTTGCAGAGATAGTGATTAAAATTGCCTCCTTCCAAAAGTTGGGAAATTGTCCTGTCTGCCATACTGAATTAAAACAGTTCAAGCAGACTTCCTTTGATGCTATCTGCAAGTTTTGCAGTGTGCTGTATCGGACTTGGTCATGACAGGGCGCAATATTACAAGCCTCAGACAGTGCCAAATCCAGCGCTCCCGCAGGAAGGAAGGTTAGTTGGAGGACTGAGAAATGTTGGCCCTGAAGTCCAACACACCCCTCTCTATGGGCATAAAAGAAGTGGACACTACATCATGATTGGCAGTGGAAGGAGTCGCTGCAAAATGTTCTGCATTGTCTGGCCATGTCTGCCGGTGCTGGTTGGAGATACCCCTATTAGATAGCTAACCCAAAGCCTAGATCCCTGTTTTCCAGTGATACACAGCTTTCTACCACAGTGCTGCACAGTGACCACTGAAACATGCACAGAGCTTACGATTACAGAGGACTGGTGGCACTCACTGGCCCCACCTTAGAAAACTGAGTTCGCAAAGCTTGTACCCAATAAATGAATGCTGAGCTCCCTTATGTGCTTGCCTTTAGAAAGGCCTGAAGGGCATCGATAAAACTATGAATGCAATGAGCATCCCCCCCCCCCCACGCCCCCTCCTACCTCATTTGGTTAGAAAATACATCTACTACCATAACTAACCATGTCTACCATTGTTTTTGCCCTACAATTTTTTTCCGTTCTATCTGCCACTGAGATACAATGTAACTGAAAGAAATAGATTATAATCAGTAATAACATCAGTTTTTGTCTGCCACATTCCACATGGCACTCCGTCGCCCCCTGGGCCACAGGCTGACCCGCTGTTTCCTTGGGCACTGCAAAGGCCACTGTGGTGCAATCTCTGTTGTTGTCCCCCAGTTCCCTGGTTGCAAGGAACAGCTTCCCTGTTCTGAGAGAGCATCATTGCTGCCATTAAGGAGTGCAGTCACATGACAGCCCACATCACCACGGTTCTACTTCATTTGCTGTCAAATCATGGCCCACTGCCGCACTTCCACCCTGGTGTCGTTGTTATGATATCTACGTATGTGCTGTCGGCTGTTTGTTTGCCATAACTGTCTTTGCTATGTTGCTCCTCAACCTTTCATTGCAGCCTTCGTACAGCATTGGACAGGCATTGATCCATAAGATGAGGCACTACCCAAGCCTTTCTTGAAATTGTGTCAGCAATAATATCTAGGATCTTTCATGCTGTCTCACAATGCAGTATCTCCTTGACATCGAGTTGTGACAGTTCGCTTTCTTTGTTTCTTCGTCTGTTGTCCTTGGTGTCGATGTACTGGCTGAAAAAAATATGGGGTGGAAGTGCAATACTGTCTACTGTAAATGATGTAGCCGACAGGTGCACATTTGCATTTCACAGTTGTTTACTTTCACTTTTCACAACCCCCCAAACACACATTACATATGGCCAGAGTACTACTGTTTGACTTTTGATAAGCCTCATTAATAGTTTTCAGATGAACATCCACATACTGCTACATAGTTTACTGTTGAATATCAATGAGCAGTAAAAACATCATCATCATCATTTAAGACTGATTATGCCTTTCAGTGTTCAGTCTGGAGCATAGTCCCCCTTATAAAATTCCTCCATGATCCCCTATTCAGTGCCAATATTTGTGCCTCTTCTGATGTTAAGCCTATTACTTCAAAATCATTCTTAACCGAATTCAGGTACCTTCTCCTTGGTCTGCCCCGACTCCTCCTACCCTCTACTGCTGAACCCATGAGTCTCTTGGGTAACCTTGCTTCTCCCATGCATGTAACATGACCCCACCATCTAAGCCTGTTCGTCCTGACTGCTACATCTATAGAGTTCATTCCCAGTTTTTCTTTGATTTCCTCATTGTGGACACCCTTCTGCCATTGTTCCCATCTACTAGTACCTGCAATCATCCTAGCTACTTTCATATCCGTAACCTCAACCTTATTGATAAGGTAACCTGAATCCACCCAGCTTTCGCTCCCATACAACAAAGTTGGTCGAAAGATTGAACGGTGCACAGAAAACTTAGTCTTGGTACTGACTTCCTTCTTGCAGAAGAGAGTAGATCGTAGCTGAGCACTCACTGCATTAGCTTTACTACACCTCGCTTCCAGTTCTTTCATTATGTTGCCATCCTGTGAGAATATGCATCCTAAGTACTTGAAACCGTCCACCTGTTCTAACTTTGTTCCTCCTATTTGGCACTCAATCCGTTTATATCTCTTTCCCATTGACATTACTTTCGTTTTGGAGATGCTAATCTTCATACCATAGTCCTTACATTTTTGATCTAGCTCTGAAATATTACTTTGCAAACTTTCAATCGAATCTGCCATCACAACTAAGTCATCTGCATATGCAAGACTGCTTATTTTGTGTTCACATATCTTAATCTCACCCAGCCAGTTTATTGTTTTCAACATATGATCCATACATAATATGAACAACAGGGGAGACAGGTTGCAGCTTTGTCTCACCCCTGAAACTAATCCGAACCATGAACTCAAATACCGTCAACTCTAACTGCTGCCTGTCTATCCATGTAAAGACCTTTAATTGCTTGCAAAAGTTTGCCTCCTATTCCATAATCTCGTAGAACAGACAATAACTTCCTCCTAGGAACCCGGTCATATGCCTTTTCTAGATCTATAAAGCATAGATACAATTCCCTGTTCCACTCATAACACTTCTCCATTATTTGCCGTAAGCTAAAGATCTGGTCCTGACAACCTCTAAGAGGCCTAAACCCACACTGATTTTCATCCAATTGGTCCTCAACTAATACTCACACTTTCCTTTCAACAATACCTGAGAAGATTTTACCCACAAAGCTGATTAAAGAGATGCCTCTGTAGTTATTACAATCTTTTCTGTTTCCATGTTTAAAGATTGGTGTGATTACTGCTTTTGTCCAGTCTGATGGAACCTGTCCCAACTCCCAGGCCATTTCAATTATCCTGTGTAGCCATTTAAGACCTGACATTCCACTGTATTTGATGAGTTCCGACTTAATTTCATCCACCCCAGCTGCTTTATTGCACTGCAATCTATTGACCATTTTCTCCACTTCCTCAAATGTGATCCTATTTCCATCATCATTCCTGTCCCATTGTCCATCGAAATCTGAAACATTACTGATTGTATTTTCACCTACATTGAGCAACTCTTCAAAATATTCCCTCCATCTGCCCAAGGAATCCACAGGATTCACCAGCAGTTTTCCTGACCTGTCCAAAATACTTGTCATTTCCTTCTTACCTCCGTTTCGAAGACTGCTAATTACACTCCAGAATGGTTTTCCAGCAACTTGACCCAAAGTCTCCAACCTGTTTCCAAAGTCTTCCCAAGTAAAAACATAATCACATAATTCACAGTTCTTTCGGAATAATCAGGTACGTATGGAACAGACATTGTCATTGTTTTAACACATGGCCTAATTGCGTTACACTTAGTTCACAGTTACGTTGATGCATTGATGTTGTTCTAATCACCACAGGTTTCTCGTCTGAAACTCGGCGGTGAACTGACTGTCTCATGACCAAAAATCGGGCCCTTATACACTCCTGGAAATTGAAATATGAACACCGTGATTCATTGTCCCAGGAAGGGGAAACTTTATTGACACATTCCTGGGGTCAGATACACACTGACAGAACCACAGGCACATAGACACAGGCAACAGAGCATGCACAATGTCGGCACTAGTACAGTGTATATCCACCTTTCGCAGCAATGCAGGCTGCTATTCTCCCATGGAGACGATCGTAGAGATGCTGGATGTAGTCCTGTGGAACGGCTTGCCATGCCATTTCCACCTGGCGCCTCGGTTGGACCAGCGTTCGTGCTGGACGTGCAGACCGCGTGAGACGACGCTTCATCCAGTCCCAAACATGCTCAATGGAGGACAGATCCGGAGATCTTGCTGGCCAGGGTAGTTGACTTACACCTTCTAGAGCACGTTGGGTGGCACGGGATACATGCGGACGTGCATTGTCCTGTTGGAACAGCAAGTTCCCTTGCCGGTCTAGGAATGGTAGAACGATGGGTTCGATGACGGTTTGGATGTACCGTGCACTATTCAGTGTCCCCTCGACGATCACCAGTGGTGTACGGCCAGTGTAGGAGATCGCTCCCCACACCATGATGCCGGGTGTTGGCCCTGTGTGCCTCGGTCGTATGCAGTCCTGATTGTGGCGCTCACCTGCACGGCGCCAAACACGCATACGACCATCATTGGCACCAAGGCAGAAGCGACTCTCATCGCTGAAGACGACACGTCTCCATTCGTCCCTCCATTCACGCCTGTCGCGACACCACTGGAGGCGGGCTGCAAGATGTTGGGGCGTGAGCGGAAGACGGCCTAACGGTGTACGGGACTGTATCCCAGCTTCATGGAGACGGTTGCGAATGGTCCTCGCCGATACCCCAGGAGCAACAGTGTCCCTAATTTGCTGGGAAGTGGCGGTGCGGTCCCCTACGGCACTGCGTAGGATCCTACGGTCTTGGCGTGCATCCGTGCGTCGCTGTGGTCCGGTCCCAGATCGACGGGCACGTGCACCTCCCACCGACACTGGCGACAACATCGAAGTACTGTGGAGACCTCACGCCCCACGTGTTGAGCAATTCGGCGGTACGTCCACCCGGCATCCCGCATGCCCACTATACGCCCTCGCTCAAAGTCCGTCAACTGCACATACGGTTCACGTCCACGCTGTCGCGGCATGCTACCAGTGTTAAAGACTGCGATGGAGCTCCGTATGCCACGGCAAACTGGCTGACACTGACGGCGGCGGTGCACAAATGCTGCGCAGCTAGCGCCATTCGACGGCCAACACTGCGGTTCCTGGTGTGTCCGCTGTGCCGTGCGTGTGATCATTGCTTGTACAGCCCTCTCGCAGTGTCCGGAGCAAGTATGGTGGGTCTGACACACCGGTGTCAATGTGTTCTTTTTTCCATTTCCAGGAGTGTATATCATCACAATAATAGCCACTGAAACTACACATTGTTCGAAGTTTAAGTTACAGAAATTACAATTAAAACTTGACTCATTAAATTAACTGAATATGTAATTGGTTCTTTTTAACAGTTTCTTCTACCGGAAGGGTTAAGCCGAATTATTTGTTTAAATGATGATATTAACATATATAATTACGTAAACAAAACTTTTGACAAATCTGATAATTACTTTGGAATTAATTATGGGCTGACTTTGCTAACATGTTTTCGAATAGAGACAAATAAATCTGTTAAGAATACTATTAGTTGTTTCTCTAAATGTTTATGATTAGTACAGAATTTATATTTTTTTATATGTCAACAATAGAATTTGGGTTATAAAAGAACTACTGATTTCACCCTATAACAAAAGATACTAACTAGGAATAGCTGAAATAACTTAGAAAATCAATTACATACATAAAACTAAGCACAGAATCAGATCTGGTGTCATATTCTTTAAAACTGAGGGCCAACCTTTCTCTTTCATGAAAATGCAGATTACTACTCACATACGTTAATGGCAATTAATTTAAAAGTGAGAAAATGAATTTTAAGGAGGCAGATGGGAAAACGAGAGGGGAAGTAAAAATTATCCCAGCTTGCTTCGTCACAGAGTCTTTTGGGCTGCCCATCAGTATCAGCAATATCAGCATTCAGCAGACATCCCCAGATACTGTGTTCTGGCATTATGCCTTCTTCACAATAGGCACATTTGGAGGTTTGTCTTCACCCATGTCGATACCAGTAGTTGGCATATGGCCTATGCCCTGTCAAAAAGTGTCAGTTTCCTTGAGGGAATCAAAAGTCTCATTCCCAGTCACTGTTTTATGCCTGGGAGAAACCTATTTGTGTGTCTCACTGTTTGGGTGTCATCCCATTGTTTCTGCCATAACAGGAGGATCTGATTGTGAATTTGCTGCTTGCTTGTGGTCTGGATTCCTATTAAATTCTGCACTTCATGACATTCTGTTTTCTCCAATACACCATCACTTTCTTGCATTTGGAGACTGAGTGGGCACCTGCAATGCCTCTACTGACGATGGTGGTGATGATGATGATGATGATGATGATGATGATCTTTGGTTTGTGGGACACTCAACAGCACAGTCATCAGTGCCCGTACACATTTCCAATCTGTACACAGTCCAATCTAGCCATTTTCAAGAATGATGATGGAATGATGAGGACAACACAAACACCCAGTCCCCGAGCAGAGAAAATCCCGAACCCGGCCAGGAATCGAACCCAGGACCCGGACATAGCAATGCTAGTCACTAGACCAAGAGCTGCGGACATGCCTCTACCGACGCAATACCGAAAGTTCCCATCAATTGAAGAACTATCCATGTTGCACCATGTTAAATATATGTGCTAGTGTTCTGAGCAGAAGTCTGTGCGCTCAAGCACTTCTTATTGTTTGCAATGGTAGTTTACAATCGTACCTGACAAGACTAATAATTTTGTTCATCATGTTCCACACCCTCCTGATAATTTCTTCAAAATATGCACTATAATTTTGTCATTTGTCCAGAAAGAACCCTCGGTATCTGGTGGTGGATCTGCTGCTTAATTTCATAGTTGGGTCCCTTAAAAGGTTTCCTTTTAATAACATGTATGTGGTCATTTCAGATGTAATAAACAATTTAACTCCATGGCACTACTGATGTAATTCTTGAAAGACTGTGTTACATCTTTCTTCCAGATTACTTCTGGAGCTCCCCTTCACAAAGATAATCATGTTGTCAATATACACCGATATTCCTAAAACCCCTTCCTTGTGCTGCAGCTTCCCTAATAGTGGGCATAGTATCAGAGCCTAGAATATTACATTTATGAATCCCTGTGGGCAGCTTTACAAATTGTTTTTGTAAGGTTCTCTCCTGGGCACGCCAGGGTTGCTTCTCTGTTTAGCCAACAGTTCTTAAAATAATTGTATAATGCTCTTGGCAGTCCAAGTCCCTCAGGCAGTCAAAAAGTTGTGACCCGCAATCAAATGTCACAGCAATGCCTACCACTGTGGCTACAACGTATTTATGCTGATTAGTTTTTGCAAGTCTTATCACCTCTTCTGTTGACTTCCACTTCTGAATCCATATTGTTGGGAGTTCATTTCATAAAGAAGTCTTCTCTCCTGTAGACTTACTTCATATCAGCTTATCTAGTACATTCCATAAGGTGCATACTGGTCTACATGTTTTCTGAGCTAGTGATACGTGTATATGATATTTTTCAAGACAATGAAATTATGTTCTTCCACATATCTAGTATTTTTTCAGCAATAAATATGCATTATAGAGTTGTGCACATGAAGGGCATGCAGAGCTTCTGCAGAGATGCTGTCAGGACTAGGTGATCTGGTCCTTTCCAGTTTCAGGACTTTTTTCCTTACCTCCCCTTCTGAAGATGGGAAAATGATCCAGTCTCCATCGTATACTTCTCTATTTTTGTTCTGTTGCTCTCTGCCTTGACAAAATTTGTTGTTTGTCATGTCATCTAGAAAGAGTGTGTCCATCATTAACTGTGAGGTTTGCTGCCTGTTTTCTATCTTGCTGCCATCTGCTTGTTTTTCAGATGATAAATTTGTTGAAGATTTATCTTTTGACAAATGATTTTATACTTAGTTAGAGATGAGAGGTAATGATGCCACTGGTAAAGAAATAACATAAGTATCTTGAAACTCTGTGACTGGGAGACTTGCGCCCACTATCCTGTCTTTTTTGGGCAGTGCTCTTACCAACTGAGCTACCTGGCACAACTCATGACCTAATCTAAGAGCTTTCATTCTGCCTCTACTCTCTAATACTTTCCAGACTTCACAGAACTTCTCTTACATAACTTGCTGGATTAGCACTCCTAGAAGAAAAGATATTGTGAAGAAATGGCCTAGGCTTAGCCTCAGATTTGTTTCCAGAATGAATTTTTCACTTTGTAGCAAAGGATATTCAAGTTCTGGTCAGACACTGGGTTTTAATCTGTCAGGAAATTTAAAAACTGTGTGCACTACACTGCTGAGTGAAAGATTCAGTCTGGAACATATGTATCAATGCTATTTTAAAACAAAGCTTCAAAACTGCATAATACAAGTTAGCCGAGACTCAGTGATGTCAAATGAGCACAAATCAAAAACAAACAGTGTTCCTAATACTTTTCAACAGCAAAGTGATTGTCACTCATTGCAAATTTTTACATTTGGATAAATCATTAACTGAATTTACTGTTCAGGAGCCCTACAAATGCTGTGTGAAGGTGAGAAACTGCATGGAAATGACCCAAACTCTTAAGAGTACCCCAATGATATACAAGGAGAGAAATTTAAATTTTGGTCCTCATTTTCCTTTGCTTTAATAATTATTTCAACAAGCTGCAAACTAACAGCATAAATCTTTTCAATTTATCAGTACTTCCAATAGCAGTGCTAAAATCAGACTATGGCACCTCTTCTTAACACAAGGAGGTAATGGAAACTATAGAGAATGGTGCACAGGAAATATATATTTCTCACAAAGCAAAACAAGTTACAGTTCATTGAAGGAGACAAGCTAAAATATCAAAGTTCCTTGAACAGGAATTACAATATCAGGGATGTCAATAGCAGTGAAACACACTAAGCGCCTATCTTAAGAGCAGTTACAAATCACTTTGGATGAAATTAGTACCACAGTGAACACTAGCTATGCATGACACATTTCATATTCCATGATAGGCTAAAACTTGATACGGTGTGTAAGATGTGACTCAAAGCAACTCATGGAGAATCAAAAACCACACATTTGCACATACACTGAGAAAAGCTGCAAGAGCACAACAATAAATATCATTACAATAAACAAAATATTGGTTCATTACAATGTGCTAGAGACCAAAAGCTAGAGTTTGCAATAGATTACAAAAGCATTTCACAAAAATACAAAATTTAGAAATGTACTGCATCATCCATATAGATCTGACCTCGTGCCTTCCGATTTTGGCTCACTCTAAAGGTGCACACTCAGATACAACAGAGAAGTGGAAAACTTAGTTCCTGTGTTTTCTAAAGCCTTTATCTCTGAAGGAATGAACTGAACAATAATACTGCTTTACTTTAAACTTTTTGAAGAAATGGTCATTTATTGACTCAAAACAGGTTTCACTCATGAGCTGCATTGTTCCCCCACACTATTTCATTTGCAGAATACACATCAATATAATATCATCACCATCATCATCATCAGCAGCAGCAGCAGCAGCAACAACAACAACAACAGCCATTTGGCATCTAATGCTGAATAAACACCAGTACTTACTTGCCCATAAAAAATTTATTGTGATTAGTTGCATCACGGAGTGTATCGCCAAGTTTCTTCTTTACCCTTTTCTTCGGTGTAGGCTGCTTCTTCCTATCAGCTGACACTACTGCAGGGCCAGTAGCTATTGTTAACCCATCTGAACCAGTAGTACTTCCACCTGCTTCATCAGATGCTGCTGAGGGTTTCTGGAAAGAAGGGCAGCCCTCATTCTTCCACGAATTCCAGTGCTCCTCCCTCTGCAAAAAATGCATTTACCATCTCAAGCACAAGAAGTAGATGCATAGGCTGATACAAAATGCATTCTATGTACTAAAATAAACCAGAATAAAAGCCAAAATATTTTTATTTGAACATGTGTGGATTTCAAATATCTTTTTGCTTGTTTTAATCTAGAATTGTAAATCTCTTTACCTATTGAAAATAGTTGTTCCTTCTTCAAAACAAACAACTTTATTCCTGAGTTTTGTTATGTATAATCACATCCTGCATATACTTACAGAACTTACTGCAAAACTATGTAGTTTTTTTCTCAAACCAGTGATTCTCTTATGTGTAGGAATACTATCTTTCACAATGTGAGTGGGTTTAACTAGAAGAGCAATTTCAGGATTTCTTTTCAAATGTTTTATGCAAAGTCTATCTTCTCTTTCCTAGTATTGTACCATGTCAAACGGTTCACTCAATTATTTAATGGTTTCATAGTTCTGTTTTTCACACTTTGTAGTTGGTTGCCTTTCCTGCTGCTATGATTTCAATACACCTAATGCAGAAAAGTCATACACATTATCTGTCTGTGAACTATATAAACTTTGTACTGTATGTTGCCGTATCTCAACTGTTTGTGTATTGTGTTTTATGCATGGTGACTGGGGAACAGTCCAGCATTTGCCCTGTGGTGGTGTCGCCCATAGAACAAGGTGCCAAGGCAAGGTTGGTACCTCACGACAGAACCACAAGTAAACATAGTCACTGCCAGAGGTAATGATGGATAAGAGACCATGGCAAAGACATGCCCAGAGGAGTTCCCATACGCCACTGCATCAGCTCACTTGCTCACATCTGAGCACAGTGCCATTCAGCCCAATCAGCAATCACTGCTGAAGATGACAGCATCGTCTCTCTACAGAGCCAGCAGTACAGCAAATGTATTAGACAGAACTCTACATAAAAGTTTATAGTCAAATTATTTTGTGAGAAGAGACTAGTATCTTGTTCTGTATCAAGCAATACATTAATGTTCACTGACAATACAAATGCTTATGACATTCCTGTAGTCATGGATAGTTACAAAGTTAAGTATTTCATTTAGGTCAAGTTGTAACAAAGTGATCTGAGGTTTTATATGCTGTAGTACCATCTCGGCCCTCGCCATGATTAAAGCTATGAACCTACCACTGTACCGTCGAGTGTTATTTCATCTGGTACAACATGCCTAAACAAGTGTGGGAAACTGTCTCAAAAATTCATTTGGGCTAGCCAGTGTACCAGACCAATGGTAGTTAACCTGGTGTGTGGAATCAAGCGTCATCTGCCTCACATTCCTTTCTCATAAGGTAGCACACTGCACATTAAGTCCTCAATATATGTCGTTGTTGTGGTCTTCAGTCCTGAGACTGGTTTGATGCAGCTCTCCATGCTACTCTATCATGTGCAAGCTTCTTCATCTCCCAGCACCTACTGCAACCTACATCCTTCTGAATCTGCTTAGTGTATTCATCTCTTGGTCTCCCTCTACGATTTTACCCTCCATGCTGTCCTCCAATGCTAAATTTGTGATCCCTTGATGCCTCAAAACATGTCCTACCAACCGATCCCTTCTTCTAGTCAAGTTGTGCCACAAATTTCTCTTCTCCCCAATCCTATTCAGTACCTCCTCATTAGTTACGTGATCTACCCACCTTATCTTCAGCATTCTTCTGTAGCACCACATTTCGATAGCTTCTATTCTCTTCTTGTCCAAACTAGTTATCGTCCATGTTTCACTTCCATACATGGCTACACTCCATACAAATACTTTCAGAAACGACTTCCTGACACTTAAATCTATACTCGATGTTAACAAATTTCTCTTCTTCAGAAACGATTTCCTTGCCATTGCCAGTCTACATTTTATATCCTCTCTACTTCGACCATCATCAGTTATTTTACTCCCTAAATAGCAAAACTCCTTTACTACTTTAAGTGTCTCATTTCCTAATCTAATTCCCTCAGCATCACCCGACTTAATTTGACTACATTCCATTATCCTCGTTTTGCTTTTGTTGATGTTCATCTTATATCCTCCTCTCAAGACACTGTCCATTCCGTTCAACTGCTCTTCCAAGTCCTTTGCTGTCTCTGATAGAATTACAATGTCATCAGCAAACCTCAAAGTTTTTATTTCTTCTCCATGAATTTTAATACCTACTCCGAATTTTTCTTTTGTTTCCTTTACTGCTTGCTCAATATACAGATTGAATAACATCGGGGAGAGGCTACAACCCTGTCTCACTCCTTTCCCAACCACTGCTTCCCTTTCATGTCCCTCGACTCTTATAACTGCCATCTGGTTTCTGTACAAATTGTAAATAGCCTTCCTCTCCCTGTATTTTACCCCTGCCACCTTCAGAATTTGAAAGAGAGTATTCCAGTCAACATTGTCAAAAGCTTTCTCTAAGTCTACAAATGCTAGAAATGTAGGTTTGCCTTTTCTTAATCTTTCTTCTAAGATAAGTCGTAAGGTTAGTATTGCCTCACGTGTTCCAACATTTCTACGGAATCCAAACTGATCTTCCCCGAGGTCCGCTTCTACCAGTTTTTCCATTCGTCTGTAAAGAATTCGCGTTAGTATTTTGCAACTGTGACTTATTAAACTGATAGTTCGGTAATTTTCACATCTGTCAACACCTGCTTTCTTTGGGATTGGAATTATTATATTCTTCTTGAAGTCTGAGGGTATTTCGCCTGTCTCATACATCTTACTCATCAGATGGTAGAGTTTTGTCATGACTGGCTCTCCCAAGGCCATCAGTAGTTCTAATGGAATGTTGTCTACTCCCGGGGCCTTGTTTCGACTCAGGTCTTTCAGTGCTCTGTCAAACTCTTCACGCAGTATCTTATCTCCCATTTCGTCTTCATCTACATCCTCTTCCATTTCCATAATATTGTCCTCAAGTACATCGCCCTTGTATAAACCCTCTATATACTCCTTCCACCTTTCTGCCTTCCCTTCTTTGCTTAGAACTGGGTTGCCATCTGAGCTCTTGATATTCATACAAGTGGTTCTCTTCTCTCCAAAGGTCTCTTCAATTTTCCTGTAGGCAGTATCTATCTTACCCCTAGTGAGACAGGCCTCTACATCCTTACATTTGTCCTCTAGCTATCCCTGCTTAGCCATTTTGCACTTCCTGTCGATCTCATTTTTGATACGTCTGTATTCCTTTTTGCCTGCTTCATTTACTGCATTTTTATATTTTCTCCTTTCATCAATTAAATTCAATATTTCTTCTGTTACCCAAGGATTTCTATTAGCCCTCGTCTTTTTACCTACTTGATCCTCTGCTGCCTTCACTACTTCATCCCTCACAGCTACCCATCCTTCTTTTACTGTATTTCTTTCCCCCATTCCTGTCAATTGTTCCCTTATGCTCTCCCTGAAACTCTCTACAACTTCTGGTTCTTTCAGTTTATCCAGGTCCCATCTCCTTAAATTCTCACCTTTTTGCAGTTTCTTCAGTTTCAATCTGCAGTTCACAGCCAATAGATTGTCGTCAGAATCCACATCTGTCCCTGGAAATGTCTTACAATTTAAAACCTGGTTCCTAAATCTCTGTCTTACCATTATATAATCTATCTGATACCTTTTAGTATCTCCAGGATTCTTCCAGGTATACAACCTTCTTTTATTATTCTTGAACCAAGTGTTAGCTATGATTAAGTTATGCTCTGTGCAAAATTCTACAAGGCGGCTTCCTCTTTCATTTCTTCCCCCCAATCCATATTCACCTACTATGTTTCCTTCTCTCCCTTTTCCTACTGACTGAATTCCAGTCACCCATGACTATTAAATTTTTGTCTCCCTTCACTACCTGAATAATTTCTTTTATCTCGTCATACATTTCATCAATTTCTTCATCATCTGCAGAGCTAGTTGGCATATAAACTTGTACTACTGTAGTAGGCGTGGGCTTCGTGTCTATCTTGACCACAATAATGCGTTCACTATGCTGTTTGTAGTAGCTTACCCGTACTCCTATTTTTTATTCATTATTAAACCTACTCTTGTATTACCCCTATTTGATTTTGTATTTATAACCCTGTAATCACCTGACCAAAAGTCTTGTTCCTCCTGCCACTGAACTTCATTAATTCCCACTATATCTAACTTTAACCTATCCATTTCCCTTTTTAGATTTTCTAATCTACCTGCCCGATTAAGGGATCTGACATTCCATGCTACAATCCGTAGAACGCCAATATATATAATCTACTATCTACAACATCACATGTAAATGGTCTGTGGCAAGAAAATTTCAATAGTTCAGTAGATTCTTACCTAAAATAATATGAATTCTAGAGAATAAGAAGTATAAAAAAGGCCAGTATGTGGTAACTTTCATCCTAAAATTAAGGTGGTTCAACTTTTAATCAGTAATTACCTGATTGGCACAATCAGGCAAAAAAGCAACTCCCACAAAATACAGGGATCTTGATTCAACTTCCAGTCCAGTACATCATTAACCTGTCACAAATATTCTATCCATCAAGTACACATCCAAATTTTATGAACTTTCATTTAGCTATTCTTATAGTCACCATGCCTGTATATGTCAGAACTAATATATGTCTGCTTGTGTCTGTGTATGTGCGGATGGATATGTGTGTGTATGCGAGTGTATACCTGTCCTTTTTTCCCCCTAAGGTAAGTCTTTCCGCTCCCGGGATTGGAATGACTCCTTACCCTCTCCCTTAAAGCCCACATCCTTTCGTCTTTCCCTCTCCTTCCCTCTTTCCTGATGAAGCAACCGTTGGTTGTGAAAGCTTGAATGTTGTGTGTATGTTTGTGTTTGTTTGTGTCTCTATCAACCTGCCAGCGCTTTCATTTGGTAAGTAAAATTCTGTAACTTACCAAACGAAAGCGTTGGTACGTAGATAGAAACAATAAAAAACACAAACACACACACAAATTTCAA
This sequence comes from Schistocerca piceifrons, assembly GCF_021461385.2. NCBI lineage: Eukaryota > Metazoa > Arthropoda > Insecta > Orthoptera > Acrididae > Schistocerca > Schistocerca piceifrons. Next base: position 582,381,153 of record NC_060140.1, on the reverse strand, counting down.
GCTTTCGCAACCCACGGTTGCTTCACCAGGAAAGAGGGAAGGAGAGGGACAGATGAAAGGATGTGGGTTTCAAGGGAGAGGGTAAGGAGTCATTCCAATCCTGGGAGCGGAAAGACTTACCTTGGGTGGAAAAAGGGACAGGTACACACACACACACACACACACACACACACACACACACACACACACACACACATCCACAGACTGCTTGTGTCTGTTATGTGCGGGTGCGGATATGTGTGTGTGTGTGTGTGTGTGTGTGTGTGTGTGTGTGTGTGTGTGTGGGTGGGTGGGTGGGTGGGTGGGTGGGTGGGTGGGTGGGTGCGCGCGCGCGCACACGAGTGTATACCTGTCCCTTTTTCCCCCAAAGTAAGTCTTTCCGCTCCCGGGAGCGGAAAGACTTACCTTGTTGGGGGGGAAAAATTGACTATATATATATTTATGAGGAGGTCATAATAGATGAAGCACAAAGGTACCATTCTTGCATTTGCCTCAAATGTTTCATGGAAACCATGAAAAACTGACATCCATCAGGGCAGTCAAATGAAAATGAGACAGATGGAAAAAAGAAAGTAAATTGTTTACTATTTCAAATGTCATAATTGTTAATACATTTATCCCACTGTGAAACAAACAGTCAACGCCTTCACGGAGAAATGTTTGCAGTCACCTACAGAACTATGATTGCACCAGGCATGCATCTCTTTGTCCAAAGGAAATCAATGGCCACGAGTGTCTTTCTTCAGAGCTCCAAAAATATGGAAATAGCATGGGGAGAGATCAGGATTTTGGTGGATGCTTGAGTAGAAAAGTGGGCCATATTTGTTTTGCCATTTATGAGTTAGGCATTGCTTTTTATAGCCAAGACAGAAAAGCATCAGAGAAAAGCCAGACCATGTCCTGGATTGTGTCTTTCCATGCCAGCTGTTCGATGATTTTGTACTCCTACAAAAGGAGACCTCATTATTCATTAATGTAACAGACTAAGTCCATCGATGTTGAACATAGTGACATGTAATTTGAAGTTTCATACTGGAGTAATTCTGGAAATGATAAAAGAAAATAAAATCACAACAATATGTTACATATATTTGTATACTCCAGTTTTTTTAAGTTAATTTTGTGTAGTGAGATACGAGATTAATTCACTATTAGCAAGATTCTCTACATATTACTTAATACTAAAATAACAACGTTAAAGGATACAATCCACAGTCACATTGAAATATATGAAATTGGTTTTATCCAGTGTTAATGAGACACTAGAAATACAGGGGTTGGACAAAAATATGAAAACATCCCGAGAAACACATGCTTGAACATAAATGCAGTTGCTACCCAAGCCTGCAGGTTGTGTTGTTATATTCGACCATGAATGATACCTGTGCAATGTCCTCAATACATTACAAGTGTCAGTTGTGGCCAAGACAATCTTCTGTGACATTGTGAATGAATTCTGTCAGAGTTAAGCAAATTTGAATGTGGGCAAATTGTTGATGCTTGTATAGCAGGTGGTACTATAACCAAGGAAGCCAAAGTGTCTGGTGTTTCAAGAGGCACCATACCGAAGATTTATATCACATACAGGGAAAGTGGAAAAACATCATCCACTAAGTCATAACACAGACGAAATAGTGTGCTGAGCAATCACAACAGACAGTCATTGAAGAGGATTGTAATGAAAAATAAGAGAGAACGACAGCCACAAAAGTCACTGCAGAACTGAATGTTACATTTGCATACCCTCTCAGCATCAAAACAACATGAAGGGAGCCTCACAATCTGGGAACTGCAGGATAAGCTGGAATTCCAAAACCACTAATCAGTGGTGCAAATGTTCATAACAGGAAAACATGGTGCTGAAGCCATTAAACGTGGACTACAAAAGTTTTTTGATTGGATGTGCCTTGCTGCACAATGCCCATGCTTGTGTTCCAGTAGCGAAACATGGCTGGGGTTCGGTGAAGATTTTGGCAGCAATGTCCTGGTACTCTATGGCATTACAGCCAAGGATAGTACAAAAATTTTGGCTGGTCAAGTCCATCCCATGGTATGCTTTTTCCCCAGCAGTGATGCTGTGTTCCAAGATGACATGGCCCATGTTCACATAGCTTTCACCATCCAGCACTGGTTTTGTGAACACAACCATGAATTGTCACATTTCCCCTGGCCACCACAGTCACCAGAACACAATATTATTGAACCTTTGTGGTTTATTTTGGAGGGACGGGTGCATGATCACTATTCACCTCTATCATCATTACCTGAATTAGCCACTATTTTTCACAAAGAAAGATTCCTTTGAAAACCATACGGAATCGTATTTAACCATTCCAAGGCAACTGGAATCTGTTTTGAATGCCAATCATTTTCCTACATCATATGGCTTGGTAATGTGTTGGTGTTTCTATATTTTTGACCACCCCCTGTAGTAGATGAGTTTTGTTACATGGGCAGCAAAATAACTATGATGGCCAAAGTAGAGAGGATATAAAATACAGATTTGGAACTGCAACAACAGTATTTATGAAAAAGTCACATACATGTGTGCAGCCTATAATGAATCTGTATCATAAGTACCTCTATTCACTAGTAGTTGATGAGATTTCCAATTCCATTCATTCTTCAAATATGTTTTTTCAAAAACTACAAATCTGATGTTAAAAATGGAGCTTTTGGGATCAGTATATTGTTTGGGAACTTTCCGTTGAAATTTCATTCTTTTCAATATTTTCTGTCATATTTTTGAAATCCATTTTCATCTTTGACTTCTAAGAATGTCAACTATCCTAAAAATGCCAGTTGTTTCTTTCATCAGTAACTGGCAGATATTTCAGCATTTTGCATTATTTAGTTGCAAAAATTAGATTCCAAATTTATGTTCAAAAATATATAATGATTCTATTACTGTAAATTTTGTTTATGACCTGAATATTGTTTTCTTTGTGAATGTTAACTCAGGCTTGCAGTTAAAAATATATCGCCGGTGCTCAGCACCGATGAGTTGTCCTAGCTTTGTTTGATTTTCATATAACATACTCTTTGATCAGTATTCAAGTATGATAAGTTGGTCTTGGACTTGCTTTCATGTAAGATGAAGTGGAGTTTCATTTGTTGAATTGGTCACTGTGAACATCATGCATAACATGAATGCCATTTTTTTATATAATTCTAAAACTATGAAAAGCAATGAAATCTCATTACTGAAATCAGTGTCTATTTAAAAGTAACTCTCTTTAGCCAGTTTCCAAAAATTTAAAACAATAAGTTGTGGCACAGATTCTTTGAAAAATTAAGATGAATATTAAAATGATTTTTTGTTACAGTAACAACCAATACTTAAGATGAAAACCATTCCTTACGATGAAATTCTACAATGTTGCTTCCTATCACATACAGTTGTACATTTACCTGTCATATAGCTGTGACAATTAAATGTGAAAGCTTTGATTACATCATTGAAATATTTTCTTGTCGACTGGACTGTAGGGATGGGACTGTTGGAACCCTTATATGGAACTGAAGTGTGGATGATAAACAGTTCAGACAAGAATAGATGCTTTTGAAATGTATGTTACAGACAAATGCTGAACATTAGACAGATAGATTGAAAGCTAATGAGAAGGTACTGAATCAAACAGGGAAGAAAAGAAGTTCATGGCACAACTTAACTAAATGAGAAGATTGGTTGGTAGGACATACCCTGCAGCATCAAGGAATCGTCAGTTTGGCAATGGAGGGAAATGAGGGGGTTGAAAACTGTAAAGGAAGACTAATATTCAAATACAGTAAGGAAGTTCAAATGGATGTAGATTGCAGGGGTTAGGCAGAAATGAAGAGGTGTGCACAGGACAGATTAACACAGAGAGCTACATCAATCCAGTCTTTGGGCTGACGACCATGGCAACCAAAATGCCAATAATAAGTAAATCTCATCTAGTTTCCTTAGAAATGTCACAGAAACTCGCGCTTTCTTGAATAACTATGATATTTTCATTAGAAATCCACATAATACTTGTATAGGAATAATAATACTGTTACATTTCTTTTTTCCTTTTGCTAGAGGCAAGTGATATAATAATCTACAGCTACATCTATATCTACATCTACATACATACTCCGCAAGCCACTGCACAGTGCGTGGTGGAGGGTATCCTATACCACAACTAGTCATTTCCTTTCTGTTTCATTCGCAGATATAGTGAGGGAAAAACAACTATCTGTATGCCTATATATGAGACCTAATTTCTCGTATCTTATCTTCATGGTCCCTATGCGAAATGTATATTGGCAGCAGTAGGATCATTCTGAAGTCAGCTTCAAATGCTAGTTCTCCAAACTTTCTCAGTAGTGTTCTTCACAATTAATGTCTTCTTCCCTCCAAGGATTTCCAAGTGAGCTTCCAAAGCATATCCATAACACTTGCATGCTGATCGAACCTGCCAGTAACAAATCTAGCAGCTCACTTCTGAATTGCTTCGAATTGCTGAATTGCTTTCAATCTTACCTGGTGTGGATCCCAAACACTCGAGCACTACTCAGGAATAGGTTGTAATAGTGTCTTATAAGCAATCTCCTTTCCAGATGAACTGCACTTTTCTAAAATTCTCCCAATAAACCAAAGTCAACCATTTGCCTCCCTAACACAATTCTCACATGCTCGTTCCATTTCAGATCACTTCAGAATATTTAAACAACGTGACTGTGTCAAGCAGGACACTACTAATGCTGTATCCATACATTAAGGGTTTGTTTTTCCTACTCATCCACAGTAACTTACATTTTTCTACATTAAGAGCCAGCTGCCATTCATCTCACCAACTAAAAATTTTGTCTACGTCACCTTGTATCGACCTACAGTCACTTATCTTCAACACCTTCCTGTACACCACAGCACCACCAGTGAACAACTGCAGACTGCTGTCCATCCTGTCTTCCAGATCATTTATGTATATAGAAAATAGCAACAGTCCTATCACACTTCCCTGGGGCACTTCTGATGTTACCTCTGTCTCCGTTGAACACTCGCCATCGAGGACAACATACTGGGTTCCATTACTTATGTAGTCAGAGAGCTAGTCAATATCCAGCAGCCTACTCCATATGCATGTATCTTCGTTAATAGTCAACAGTGGAGTACCATGGCAAATAGTTTTCAGAAATCTAGAAATATGGAATCTGCCTGTTGCCCTTCATGCTTGGTTCACAGTATATCATGTGAGAAAAGAGCAAGCTGGGTTTTACACGAGTTATGCTTTCTAAAGCCATGCTGATTTTCAAACTCAGAATATGCTCTAGAATTCTGCAGCAAACCAATGTTAAGTATATCTTTTACCCTTCTTATACACAAGAGTCACTTGTGCTATTTTCCAGTCACTTGGCGCTTTGCGTTGGACAACAGATTTGCGATAAATGCGGCCAAAGTAAGCTTGAACAAACTGTCAGAGGCAGAAAACATAAAAGAAACCCATTTAAGCCCAGCAACTACAGGGCAGACTTTAGATTTACAATTACCTGTAGTTCACTGCTATTAAAACACTGTTGATCTACAAGCTTTCTTACTTGAAGAAAGAATGGACCATATAGGTGAGCTGTGGGAACTGAAGAACTCACAACTTAAAACTACATCTAACAATATTATCTCCACTGAACTGTCCAGTACTGTGCCTTGTTATCCAATAACACAGTGCTTTCAACATTGCTTGTCTCCAGTTGCCAACCAAAGCTTTTAGCACAGTGTTTCAGTATTACAATTATATAAAAGTGATGAGGGAAATGTCTCAATTCTTAAAGGTAGTGCACCTGATTTTTCTTGCAACCTTTTTTTTATTCAACCTTGCCCCACCGGGATGATCCACAACACTGTATGAGTTCGTTCACCACTCAACTGACACGTGGCATTCTCAATTTGTCAACAGAATATGGCCAACTGCATAATGGTATCACCAATATAATGTCAATGCCCCTGAGGAATTTTATTTTGTGTTCAGATGTCAGGTGCTTAAGTGCACCTCTTATGCATACTCTGAAAAAACTTAGCTTCTGGCTGACAATTTGTCAACTGTGTTGGATGTCTACTAGAAGAATGTATTCAATTCAATGGCATGTCAGCCACTTTCATTCAGTTTTGACATAAACAGTCATCATGCGACACAGCACAGTGAGTCAGATTTCACTCAATAGTCTACATCATCTTCCGGTAACTCTCTCACTCACGATTTTCACTCCTTCCATGTCATACTATATACAAATGGGTACTGCCAGACTCTGCTACAGATTGAAAAAGAAACTTTTCATAGAATATGCTTTGCAATTGATGGCACAGTGTGTAAAAACTTTTCTCTCTCTTGTGAGTTTGTCCTAAATAACTACATTCACAGTATTGAGAGAGTACCAGATGAAAACTACTAATTCTTTCTAATTTCTTCTGCATATATGTTCCAGTGTTGACATCCGTTAACACTGTCAGAACTTAGTTTCTGGGCATGGATTGTACAATAACACTATATTCCGTCATTGCTTCCTAAGCAGTGATGAACTGTAAAATGTGCTGCAGTTATTGTCACTTACAATGTCTGCAACTTTTTTAAGCATAACTTACAATAAGTAATGGAAGAAATTTGTGATACTATATGAGAAGCATTGATACATTATGACTGTCGTGTAAAAACATCATGTCAGGCTTGTAAGTAACAGTTTGGAGATTCTGGGAATACTGTGTATTAAAATATTGTCTAATAGAATGTGAAGAAGTTGAATGAGACTATTATTGTAATGTTAGAAGTAGCACATGCAGAAGCAAACACACATGTGCCAAATAATGCAAGAACTGTTTTCGGAGAATTAAAACTCTTAATAAAAATCCATATGGAATTTTCAGATGGAAAACTACGAGGGTAAGTTTAGCCTTCTAATTATAAAGGTTTTTTTTTTTTCCTTTGTGCACAATGGCACCTTGCTTCACATAGTATGACACCTGTGTCCTAATTATATCTATTAAGTGTAAATGACACATCAGACGGATCACCATTAACTGTGCCACATGCTCTCCACTCAGTGAAACAACAAGGGAAGGCTTGGAATTTAAATGATGATGATGGTGCAAAGTCTGGTGGTAACTAACTTTATGCCACTTCATCTCTTTCCCTTCCAGTCAATTACTGGTAGTTAAAATTTTGCCACAATATCACATTCTAGCAAGAAATATACATACTGTTGCATCTCCTTCCCATTTCATAATCAACTATTAAACAACACAAAAAGCTAACTTCAAGGTAAAATATATCTAAAAACAAAGATGATGTGACTTACCAAATGAAAGTGCTGGCAGGTCGACAGACACACAAACAAACACAAACATACACACAAAATTCAAGCTTTCGCAACAAACTGTTGCCTCATCAGGAAAGAGGGAAGGAGAGGGAAAGACGAAAGGATGTGGGTTTTAAGGGAGAGGGTAAGGAGTCATTCCAATCCCGGGAGCGGAAAGACTTACCTTAGGGGGAAAAAAGGACGGGTATACACTCGCGCACACACACATATCCATCCACACATATACAGACACAAGCAGACATCAGTGTTGAAAGCGGAAAACAAAAATTTAAATTTTTTGGTTATGGTTTGGAAGTGGGTTACGTATTATTGAGTATATATAGGCGGGATAAAATTGTATTACGGTAAAAGGGGGAAGGTGAATTAAAAGTGAGACTACTGGTAAAAACAGAAAGAGAAAATAAGACGACAGGAAAGATTTCGAAATGCAACAGCGACAATAACAAACGTAATTGTTGGGTTCAAATTAATGATATGGTTATAATAGAGGGAAACATTCCACGTAGGAAAAATATATCTAAAAACAAAGATGATGTGACTTACCAAATGAAAGTGCTGGCAGGTCGACAGACACACAAACATACACACAAAATTCAAGCTTTCGCAACAAACTGTTGCCTCATCAGGAAAGAGGGAAGGAGAGGGAAAGACGAAAGGATGTGGGTTTTAAGGGAGAGGGTAAGGAGTCATTCCAATCCCAGGAGCGGAAAGACTTACCTTAGGGGGAAAAAAGGACGGGTATACACTCGCACACACACACATATCCATCCACACATATACAGACACAAGCAGACATCCAAGGTAAGATCTACAAGTAGCATATTTATCTGCTGATGTCACATTTCGTAACACCCTATCACAACAAATCAAACTAAAAGATGCATCTTGGAGAGATTTTTAATGCAGAGTATCTACATCTACATACATACTCCGCAACTCACCCTATGGTGTATGGCGGAGGGTACATGTACCTCTACTAGACATCTCCTTTCCTACTCCAGTCACAAATGGAGCAAGGGAAAAACGACTGCTATATGCCTCTGTATGAGCTCTAATTTCTCTATCGCGTCTTCACATTTCTTCCATGAAATGTATGTTGACAGCAGTTGAATTGTTCTGCAACCAACTACAAATGCCTCTTCTTTAAATTTTCTCAATAGTGCTTCACAAATAGAATATTGTCTGTGCTATTGGAATTCCCATTTGCATTGCTTCTCAGTGCCAGGGATGCCTTTTTAAATGTTCTTCATATGGCAGTTTGTGCAACGGGCAAACAATGGTATATCTATGTGATCCTCTTACAGGAATGATTTTGTAAATGTGAAATTTGAAACATCAGCTATCGTTTTGCTGTTTTCTATTGCCACACCAGACTGGATGATGAGCGACTTGACAGAAGCCTTCGACCCACTTATTGATTTTACAAAAGACCAGAATTTTCTTGGGTAGTTGGCAAGGTCCTTCAGTAAGGCAGTATGGTGGAACTTGTTGCATACTTCACACATTGTCCTTTTAACAGTCACACAAATTTCTACTATCTTTTGCCCGTCAACCTTTTCATATTCTTTTTTAATATGAGAGCACAAAAATCTCTGGTTTCTCAGCATTTGCCAAATTTTGCTGTTAAACCACGATGGTTCTTTTCCGGCCTTAATTCACATACTCGACATATACTTTCTAGAGCACAAATTATAATCAGTTTAAACTTTGCCCATAATTCCTTTGAAGTGCATCATACTAAATGACATTTTTCATTGTCTAAGTAGGATGCTAACAATTCTACACTGCATACTTACTGCTTTTTGAGTTTTCAGTTCTAAACTTGAGATATTTAATGATTTGTGTGTTCAATCCACAGTGTTTATGAGTTTGCAAGACAAAACAGTGATGTTTCCATGACATCACAGGTTTTGTATTGTGACTGCCTGATGGAAGCAGACTGAACAGTCACCATGTTGATTTAAGTGTTCATGAAACTTGCATTCCGTATTTGTTGGTTTGCTTATTTATACTTGTGTGTTAAGAAAAGATATAGTTTAAGCGATAAACTGCAACAAAGCATACAGAGATATCTAGAGACAGGGATGGATTCAATGTCGAAGTTTCAGCCTCTTTGTTCATGCCCTTTTGATGTATGCAGTGGAACTTGAATATTGTCGGGAAGTTGGTAGGACACCCATAGGCCCTGCTAGCCTAGTCTTCAGAAGGCCCATACAAGCTGCACTCAGTAGAAATCAAGCCCCCACGCCTCTACTGCATAGAGGTAATTGGCATTTCAAGCTGCAATCTTAAGATCAGCTACTTCCCTTTCAAAAAAACATCAATCAATATAAACATTCCCAAAAACACTCATTTCCAACATTCCTGTGTGAAATGTTTGAAATGTGCCATGACAATTTAAATCCTGTACTACATTACTGATAAATACATGTTAATATCTGTTTTGGGGCAGCTCTGCCTCAAATCCCTGAACAGTGAGCTGCACCTGATTATAGTCATAATTACATCTACTACACCAGCCCATTCTCTGATTAATTTGTTTGTTCCCTGTCTCTCCTACCACTTCCCAACATGCGATGCTCCAGTGTTCACTGAATAACTATCAATTTCTGAATTGTTTACTCAATAAAGGTCCATGTCTCACTGCCATAAGTCTAAAGCGGCAGCATGCAAAATTGCAAACTTTCCTTTTTGGACATATTGCAAGCTTGATTTTCTTCTGTTTGCTTACTTTCCTGTCCATCCAGCTTTTGTCTTCAGCTACCCTAGTTTCCTTATGCAGTGCAATATTTTGTGTATCTGATTTGCTCGTATATATATGGACATAGTTGTAGTCTTTCTAAGAACAGGATATAGAAATGTTTATCTTCTGCAATTGACTATCATATTTCATCATACTCAGACAACATACAGTAACACTGATCTTTTAGTTTTATTTACAGTTCCATTGTAGCAAATTATTCAGTCGTACAAAGTAAAGTTATATATATACACAACTGTATGTGATACCATTAAATTTTGTGATTGTATTTAAATTATTAACTTATACACAGCAACATAGCTATTTGCTACATTGGAACTGTAAATAAAATTAAAAGATAAAGGTTATTGTATTTTATATTTTATCTGAGTATGACTCCCCCTCTCTCTCTCTCTCTCTCTCTCTCTCTCACCACGCATGGGGGTGCGCGCACGCGCGCTCACACACACACACACACACACACACACACACACACATTGCTGAAAATTTAGTCAGCACATATTGAAACACATAATAACGAAACACCAAGTGAAGCAAAAAAAAAATTGTTGTTAGAATGTTATAACAGAATAATGTGCATTCAAAAATGGTGGCAAGAAGGAGAGTTTATTAAATAACTGGACCCTTCATCTAGAAAAAAAGAGTAAACACGCAGAAGAAACAGAATTACCCAAAAACTTACAGAAGTTACCCAATAATCTATGTCACAGGATAAATAATGGGACAGAATGAGAGGGAATCCAACAATTGAACCCTGCTAACAAACAACATTAGAAAATCTGATAAGGCAGTTTCAATGTGAGGATACAGAAAGAGGAGCCCAATATAGTTTAAATGATGTAAGTGGTCAGTTTTAGATAATGGAAATAATAAGCAAAAAAATGGAGTTGGCGAAGAAGGAAATAACTGAAGAAGAACGGAAAATGCAGGTGAAAGGGAAAAATAAAAAAACTACATTATAATACATAATTGTCTAATTCCATTTCTTTTGCTAGATGATGAAATCTCTTGTTCTGAAATCTAATGTTTAAGATAATTTTTTGGTTACATTTATTACACTGCTGCCACCTGAAACAAGGGACGTTTATTTTTACTTTATTTAGCCTGAAATTTTTAAAATTTTTCTATTCTTAATAAAAACAAACATACATACCTTAAGTATATGTTTCACTGCCCTCACAAATGAAGGACCATCTGGTGGTGTTTCTGCCAAGAGATTGTAAACCATGTCTGTGGTTTCTTTGACCCACTCTACTTGATCTGTTTTCAGTTCGTGGCTCTCACTGGAACATAATTATGTAATCAAGTAACTGGTATACAAGGGAAAGTTGCCATTACAAACATTACAACAGAGGGAGGGGGTGGGTAGTTACACTAAAACAAGTTAACATACTATACAGAATCCAACTGTGAAATTCTGTACTCACTTGCCAGTCTATTGTCCACAATCTCCTAGACTGAAAAGGTCAGTATACTATACTGGTTCTAGTATTCAAATACAAACTACATGCACTTCTCATAACCAACAGCAGTTTGCAAAATGATGGTAAAAATTGCATTTCAGCATGGTGGAATCATTAATTTTACTTGTAAGGCATTTCTTTTTCAGTGAGAAATGCAGTTTTTCGTAATAGTCTGCCAATACACTCTGGACATGAAGATAATAATAGAGAACAAAACAGGTCATGTGGCTGTTTGTGCTGAATCCATACACACAACACAGTGCGAGTAGAAGGAAGTAATAATTCTATTGGTTTAATTTTGTACTTACTAATAGATACACTATAATTATACAAAAAATGGGAAAAGTTAATACATTTTTGTATGAACAATGTAAGTAGATTTTAAAATGTTTTGGAATTTGAGAAGGCAATTCAAGTCCAGTGGCAATGAAGAAGAGAATGAGATACAGCACCATGTTACAGGAGACAATTACAAATCTAATATGACACTTATGTATTGTCTGGGATCTAAACAAAAGACAGTGAAAGACATAACTGTAATGTCTGCTCTGTACATCCAACCAGTGTCACACACTTCAGGCGCAACACTGGTGAAATATTCATCATCAAGATAAAGCTGACCAATCACCAAACACATGTGGTCTCCCATCTGTCCTGAAATTTATGCTTGACTCTTCATAAGGGCATGATCACAACCTGTCAGCCAGAACGAGTGGTCACTTGCAAATTGTCTATAGTATTTGACATGCAACTTGCTACTGGGAATGGTTTTTAAATATAAGAACAGAAGTTAAGTAACAATTTACCTGCACAAATTTTATGAATCCACGCTCCCTTCACAAATTTTATGAATCCACGCTCCCTTCATCAGTACTTTCAAATTAAATGAATGAGAAGTGATATCCAAACTCACACTGGATGCCAAGGATAAACAAAAACAATGATATGGAATGGATAACTCTTGAAATTGAAGTAATTTGTGCTAGAAAAATGAGTTGCATCTAATTCAGAAAACAAGCAGTGTCAAGAGTTGAAACTTCATTAATATCCGATTTGTAAAATCCTTCAGTCTGTGCTGTGATAGTGCCATGCAAAACAACAAAGGATGCAAGTCCCCTCCATGGAAAACACGACCACACCATACCACCACCATATCTGAATTTTACTGTTGGCACTACACATGCAGGCAGATGACATTCACCGGGCATTTGCCATACCCACACCCTGCCATCGGATCACCACATTGTGTACCGTGATTCATCACTCCACACAATGTTTTTCCATGGTTCAATTGTCCAATGTTTAGGCTCCTTACACCAAGTGAGGCATCATTTAGTATTTACTGGCATGCTGTGTGGCTTATTAGCACCCACTCGACCATGAAATCCAAGTTTCCTCACCTCCCGCCTGACTGTCATAGTACTTGCAGCGGATCCTGATGCAGTTTGGAATTCCTGTGTGATGGTCTGGATAGATGTTTGCCTACTACACATTACAACCCTCTTCAAGTGTCGGCGGTCACTCTCAGTCAACAGAAGAGGACAGACTGTAAGTTTTTGTGCAGTAAGCATCCCTTCACGTTTCCACTTCATTATCACATCAAAAACAGTGGTATTAGGGATGTTTAGTAGTGTGGAAATCTCGCATACAGACACATGACACAAGTGACACCCAATCACGTGACCACATTAGAAGTCTGTGAGTTCCACGGAGTGCCCCATTCTGCTCTCCCATGATGTCTAATGACTACTCATGTCACTGATATGGAGTACCTGGCAGTAGGTGGCAGCACAATGTGCATAATATGAAAAAGTATGTTTTGGGGGGTGTCTGGATACTTTTGATCACATATGTACACAGCTACATCTGAATACGTACTCCACAAGCTGCTGTATGCTTCATGGCAAAGAGTACCACACAACACTACTAGTTATTTCCTGCCTTCAAAGGAGAAGTAATTGTGGGTGAGGATATAGTTGGTCATGGTGACTAGGAAGGAGGTTGTTGGTTTTGAATCCGCCGGGTGTTGGGAAAGGTAGTGTTCAATAGCGGTAAGGCCATGAGCATTAGGAATGTTAGTGTACAGGGAGGTGGCATCAATAGTGATGAGCAGAACACCGTGTGATAAAGGGACAGGAACTGTGGAGAGTCGGTGGAGGAAATGGTTGGTATCTTTTATATAGGAGGGTAGGTTCCAGTTAATAGGTTGAAGGTGTTGGTCTATGAGAGCAGAGATTCTGTCAGTGGGGGCACAGTAATCGACCAGAATGGGGCATCTTGGGTGGTTAGGTTTATGGACTTTAGGAAGCATGTAGAAGGTAGGAGTGCGGGAGTGGTAGGGGTAGAGAAATGGACTCTGGGGAGAGGTTGTGGGATGGGCCTGAGTAGCAATACCTCCACTTTGACAGCTGCCACCCATTCCATATCAAGAAGTCACTTCTGTGGAGCCTAGCCACCGGTGGTCGTCGCATCTGCAGTGACGAGCAGTCCCTCTCGCTGAAGCCTTCACTGACCATAATTATCCTCCCAACCTTGTACAAAAACAAATCTCCTGTGCCTTATCTTTCCAGTCTCCCACCACCTCCCAAAATCCCACCATCCGGCCACAGAGGAGCATTCCCCCTCGTAACTCAGTATCACACAGAACTGGAGCAACTGAATTACGTTCTTCACCACAGTTTTGATTACCTATCGCTGCACCCTGAAATGAGAAATGTCCTGCCCACTATCCTTTCCAGCCCTCCCACAGTGGTATTCCGCCGTCCACCAAACCTACACAATATACTTGTCCTCCTTACACAACCCCTGCACCCAATCCCTTACCTCATGGCTCATTCCCCTGTAATACATTCTCCCACCACCACCGATTCCAGTCTGGTCACTAACATCACCTATCCATCAAAGGCAGGGCTACCTGTGAAACCAGTCATGTGGTCCACAAGCTAAGCTGCAACCACTGGCTGCATTCTATGTAGGCATGACAACCAACAAGCTGTCTGTCAGCGTGAATGGCCACCAACAAACTGTGGCCAAGAAACAAGTGGACCACCCTGTTGCTGAACATGCTGCCAAAAAGGATATCATTTCAATGACTGCTTCACAGCCTGTGCCATATGGATCCTTCCCATCAACACTAGCTTTTCTGAATTGTGCAGGTGGAAACTTTCCCTGCAATACAGCCTACGTTCCTGTAACTCTCCTAGCCTCAACCTTTGTTAGTCGCTGTCCTCACCCATCCAGCCCCTTCTCTACTCCCATTCCAACACTACACAGGCGTCATTCCACCACCACACCCAATCCTTTTTTTATTTATTTTTTTTTTAAATTTATTTCTCTCCTTTTCTGATACTACCCCCTCCCTCCCCTCTGCCTGCCACCCAACCTGCAGCACTTCACTGTCCGCCATCCCCACCATACTATCCCTCCTCCTCCCCGCCCTAGCCTCCTCCTTTCCAACAACCCAGTCACCAGTCCCATCACGCACTGGTGCTGCTGCTTGCAGTGTGGTATCAGTTGCCTGAGAGTGCAGTCTTGTGTGTGAGTTATGTTTGCATGAGTGTGTGTGTGCGTATGTGCATCTATTGTTGACAAAGGCCTTTGGCTGAAAGCTTTAAGTGTGAAAACCTTTTTGTTTTGCCTATCTGCGACTCAGCATCTCCACTAGATGATAAATAAAAATAGCCCTTAGAAATGTTCATTATGTAACCATATGTACAAATTAATTTGCAATTTTAATTTAAAATGACTCATTCCACATCATTACATCGTGCAAAGTGATCCGTGGAACATGTAGCTAACTAACTACCACCTGCTTTACTCACAATTGAGCATTTGTGATCATTCTATTTCACATCCCTACAAAGTGTTACTCCCAGGTGAAGAACATAGTTTTACATTTCCGTACTTTTAAAACAAGTTGCCAATCTTTACACTGTTTTCAAATCTTCTCAAGATCTGACTGAATATTTATGCAGGTTCTTTCAGATAGTACTTCATTATAGACAACTGCATCATCTGCAAAACGTCTGAGGTTACTATTACTATTGCCAGCAATGTCACTAATACACAATATGAACATGAACATGAACACTTCCGAGGGGCAGACTAAAAGTTACTTGTACATCTGACGATGACTCTCTATTCCAGATAACATGCTGTGTCCTCCCTACCACGAAGTCCTCAATCCAATCACAAATTTCACTTGATACCCCATATGATTGTACTTGTCACAATAAGCATAGGGGTGGTACTGAGTCAAATGCTTTTTGGAAATCAAGAAGTACTGCATCTACTGAAGTGAGAAAAGTGCGAGTTGGGTTTCACATGATACATGTTTTTGGGATCCATCCAGGTTGGCACTCAGGTCATTCTGTTCAAGATACTTCAGTATATTTGAGCTCAGAATAAGTTCTAAGATTCTACAATAAAGCAATGTTAAGGACAATGGACGATAGTTTTGTAGATCACTTCTACTACCCTTCTTATAGAAAGGTGTGACCTGTACTTTTTTCAAAGAAATGGGCATGATTTTTTGTTCAAGGAATCTATGACAGATTACAGTTACAAGAGGGACTAACTCAGCTCCAAATTTAGTATAGAATCTGACAGGGATTCTATCGGGCCCTGGAGCTTTGCTCAGATTCGCAACACCGCTGACACAAATTCTTATTTCATTCATCTTTCCTGTGGTACGAGGATTAAATCTGGGCAATTCTCCTGGGTTTCAATTTGTACAGGAACATTTGAAAACAGAGTTAAGCACATCAGCTTTTGTTTTGCTATCCTCAGTTTTGGCTCCTGTCTCTTTCATTAGGGACTGGGCAGTAACTTAGGTGCCACTAACAGCGTTTATCTATGACCAGAATTTCTTTGGGTTTTGTGTAATATCATTTCTGCTATGGTAATCACTGAAGGCATCACACATCGCTCTCTTGACAGCCAATGTGTTTCACTCACATTTCTCTCTCTCTATAACCCTACACTTTGTTTAACACCTATTATGCAGTACTCTCTGCTTCTTTAGAAATTTCTTTACAGTGACTGTATACCAAGGAGGTTCCCTCCCATTCTGAACTGTTCTACTGGATACATATCAATCTACGAGCTACAGTTTCTCTCCGTGCTTCTGTGCTATGCTGAAAGTTTCAAGTTTCTTGTTGAATTGTGTCGCAACTGATTTTTTATCTACTTTACTGAACATATATGTCTTTCTGCTTGTTTTAGACATCCTTTGTACATTGGTAATCATTGTTACAACAACCGCATCATGGTCACTAATACCAGTTTCAATGTGGAAATCCTTAAGGCAGTCAAATGTATTTGTTGCCGTTAGATCCCGTATGTTTCTGAACTGTCTGTTCTAGATGGTTTCCAGAGAAGGCATTCAGTAATGTTTCACAGGATTTCTTATCACACTCACCACTAACAAAACTGTAATTTTCCCAGTTAATTGTTGGATGACTGAAGTCTCCACCAACAATTACAGTATGACTGGGGAATTTATGTACAAATGAACTGAGGTTTTCTCTAAGTCTTTTGGGTGAAACACTAGCTGTCTGGTGGGTGACAGACGGATCCAATTATCATTCTATGCCCGCCCCTGGTACTGAGTCTTGCCCAAACAATCTCACATGCAGCTTCAATTTCTATGTTGGTGGATTTGAGTTTCTTGTCTACTGCTAAAAATGCACCACGTCCATTTCCCACTTGCCTATCCTTTCAATATACACTTAAATTTTCCCCAAAAATCTCACTGCTATAAATTTCACATTTCAATGAGCTTTCTGTACCTAGAAATCATTTGATCTTCACTACTTTTCATTGGTGCTTCGAACTCAGGCATTTTGTTGTGAATGCTTCAGCAGTTTAACATTAGAATTTTAATACTATCACCTGTGGGAGGCATCTCTTTCGATCTTACATTGATACTTCTGGGTTTCCTTCAGCTATCGTTATCTGAATTGGCTGGAGAGTCGCCAAATCTAAAAAAACTCTTGTGTGCACCCCACACACAGTCAGCTACCTGAGTAGCAGCCTCTGATGGGTAGTGCACACCTGACCCATTTAGGGGGACCCTACAGTTCTTGACCCTATGGCACAAGTACATGAATCACAGCCTACCTTGCCACTGAAACATTCAGTCTCTGGTTCCGTCCTCCCACTCAACACAGAACCTAAGGGCCACGATCAGTTCTTGGGGACAATGCCGCAAGTTGTCAGCTTTGTTGAAACTCCATGCACAAGGCTGGTCTTCTCAAATTTCTCTGCCAGTCACTGGGATGACCCAAATATGACCTAAGAGCCCGGATGACAGGCATCATTTTTTCCAACGTCTGCCATAACCCGCAGTTGGTTGCACACTGTTCCCTCAATGGCAGCTGGAATAGCCTCTTCAACATGTTGAATGAGGCTCCCAGGCATACATGCTAAGTGCACCTGCTGTCCTTTCCCATCCTTTGCTGCCATTTCCCTGACAGGTATCATCATTTGACATATATTTGAACTGCCGATGATTAATAGAGCCCTACCCTTAGGAATTTTCCTTCTCTTGACACCGGATGAAACACGTTCCCCAAAAACAGGTGAAGCTGGTCCCACTGCCTCAGTTTCACTGAAAGACAGCACCTCAAACTTCTTGGTTAGGGGGATCAGTTCAATACCCTGAGTCCTCCCTGGCCCCGACTACCCTGTAAAGGACACAGGACACCTAGATCTAGCATTGACTCGCTACTCGCAGAGTGTACTTTCTGCAGAGGAAGCAGGAACCACAGATGAGGATAGACTTGAGATAGCTCTGCACAGGTACCACAGGTACACGACTCTCAGGAGCTCTTGCAACCCACTGACTTGCAGCAGCAGCCAATTGTTTGACAGTAGTCAAGGCGATTTTCTGCTCTTTATGAATGTCAACCAACGCATCCTGTGTTTGAGAACAGCCTTCACAGTGGGCTGCATTTTGGTCAGTGCAACGTATTACAAGGCAGTGAACAAGCAACTTTAAAGTAAGTCCACTTATTGTCTTTCAATTTGTAGAGCTAAAAAGTTGCTAATCCTCTATACAAATTCAAGCAAATACACAAAATGAGATTTCTATTATGGCAACACAAAAACCTGTGGTAAAAGTTAGTGGTTTCCTAAAACGTTTTGACATTAATTACAGTTGTTAGTAAACTTGAAAATGAAGTTAATTTACAACAAATGCACATAATATACAAGGCTACTCCTCTTTAAGGGAAAACTATGCATAACACAAAATGTTAGTTAGAACATCTGCTACACTAACTAAATAACAAACACCAATTTACTACAAATTGCTTGTAGATTTCACAAAGGACAATGGCGGCCTCTGAAAATTCTCTAAAACACATGTTTATTTGTGTTGACATACAATAAGATAGAATGTTTTCTTTAGCAGAACTGCGAACCACAAACGCTGATTTGCTAGGAAATAAGATACTTATGCAAAACACTCATATCGGTAAATTACGAAAATATAGTTTTGTAACTGTCTGAAAATTCTCAAAAATAACCTATTTCTCACATAATTGTACAATAATATTAGAGAACAATTGTTCTGAACAAGAGTAGGCCTACCATTGTAAAATTTTTGAAAGAGCACAATTACATTTAAGCCTATAATTGACGATGACAGTAGGAGTTTATCGCAGTACTCGTGAATGTTCAAAATTTCACAATATATCACAATACAAACAGGTATTGGTACGATCAATTAAAGTTTATTCAGAAGTGATGCAAACAGTGAAGTATGCAATCTCATGCAAAGGAAAATTCTGAAGTCAACTTTCTTATATAAATAAACACACTTATTACACAGATTTTTCACTTAGCTGTTCCTGTGCACACTTCTACACTGATGTGTTGAAGAAGAACACTGCAGTGAGAGTTTACCTCAGTCAAAATCACTAAAATGTGCAGCACCAACAAAGTGTCTTCTGTCTCTTGCAGCTATGCCATGTACGCCACTATGGGTTTAGGTTGGCACTAGGTGCCTTGGTTGGTCGTGCTTCTCGGCCATGAGGCGACATCTTGTGGGGTCATGGGACATCAGGAGGAGAGAGAGTCCTGGTGGTGGCAACAGAAGGAAGTGAATGGCGGATGCAGTGGAGTGCTGGAGTCTTGTGGAGGAGCAAATGACATAATGGAATGTTGGACATGAATATAGCTCACCAGCTGGACGTAAAGATTGCTTCTGTATGATGCAGTGTCCCTGCTGCGATCTGTTCAGCCAACGTTATCACCCGGCCTGTTCTCTGTTCATTCATCTGCAGTGAGCCGCTTATTAGTATATAGTGAGGTATGGGTTGTTACCTCTCTGCGTAATCCCGTTCCTGAATGTTTGGAGGATGTTAATTTAATGTAACTGGAAGGTATTTGTTCCTTACGTATTGTTTTGGTTCAGTTTAAAGTCAAAATATGATACCATTTCTGGTCTGTTATGATAAGTCCCTGTACTGGTCAGGACAAAGCATAGTGGTCAATAATTTTATTTATGTGTTATGTTTGTTCTAAGGCGTGTGGTCTGATATTATTACCTTGTAAATTTTTGGGGGTAATTACTGATAAAATGGCCAATGGAGCTCCAATCTATATTTTGCAGAAATTGAAGTAAGTGTTATTAAGATTACTAAGGGAATCCCAACTTCTGATTTCATGTATGAGAAGGGTCTTATATTTCTTTGGTGGCTTGTGTACATGGTAGCTTACTTTTGAAATAAAATTTATTTTGACATATGTCATTGAACTCAGGTGAATGTTCCATTCGCATTCCTATCCGATGTTTCCATTAATGTGCTTCATTAGTGGTAGCAGAGCAAGTTCGATCAAGTACAGTGATATGTTGTAGGTAACTTGCTCATGTGTGCTGTATAGTGATTTGTTTCAGTTAAGTTACTTACATAGGTTGCATTTTTTCAGAATGCCTGCTGAAGTCAGGTAAGTGGCTTATTTGAGATGGAGTGAACTGATCTATGAGTTACGTAGGCGTAAGCCCAAGCCAAAAGGTACCATGTGGGAATTAACTGAATAGGTTCACCAAAACAGCCATTTACCGGTACATCAGATTACCGACCCCACAAAGGTAAGTCTGGCCACTGCCGCTATTGTTGGCACTTTCGAGGAAATGTTGGAGTTCATGCAGGGTGACATTGTTTGCACTCAAGAGTCAAGTGAGTAGGTTGCAACCATGGTTTAACCATTACTTAGACGGGATGAATGACCTGGTAGGTGTGGACAAGGCACAGGGGCAATTTTTAATAACCTGCAGTAAGAGTATTCAGGAATAGTTGGAGGACCAGACTACGAATTATGGGGAAAGGACACGTGAATGTAGTCAAGCTGCTGCTGATGCAGGGGCAGGACAACTGTCCTTGACATGTTTTCAAAATTGCAAATCTCGTTGCAGGACAATTGGAATTTGTCACTAGATTCGGTTAATAGTATAATTGAGTTCTTTAATTTTTCTGTAGAATTTCAGAGGCAAGCAGTGGATATGCAATTTGATGATTTGGATGTCTCGAAGTTCTTGGGCAGGGCACTACTGCTATGGGAAGGGTGCATGCTGAACTAGTGAGATCATTAGAAGTAACATGCACTTGGAAACAACTAAGAGAAAGGATTTGTAGGTTAGTTCCTCCGAGGGCCCAATAAGAGTTGAGTAACCAATAATAATGGTATGAGTAAGGTATGTTCAAGCTACTAGTAGAGTATGTAGAGCGAGTAAAGAAAAGTGTGACAGCCCTAGAGTTAGTGTGTACTGAGGAGCAGACGGTCTGACAGATTTTGGTTGGTTTGAATGTAGAGACTAGACAGAGGGCAAGATTTTGTGGGACTCCTGTCACTTATGATCAGTTAGAAGTAACGATCAGGCACGTGCAGACCGCGGAGCTCATGGACACCCAATGGAGAGCATGGACCTGAGACAGGAGTTGCGAGGACTGTCGGTGAAGAAGGCTCCCAAAGTAGGCAGTCCAGGTGATGGGCAATTACACCAG
The DNA here is from genome assembly GCF_021461385.2 of Schistocerca piceifrons. Classification (NCBI taxonomy): domain Eukaryota; kingdom Metazoa; phylum Arthropoda; class Insecta; order Orthoptera; family Acrididae; genus Schistocerca; species Schistocerca piceifrons. The sequence goes on along the minus strand of NC_060140.1, from coordinate 582,359,587 downwards.
CAAGGAGGAAGGTGAGTCTCCGAAATAATGTGTTGGCAGACGGGGACATGTGAGAAGGGAGTCTATGGGCATGGACAATAGGGAACATAAATTACGACAACTATTGCAAGGTGAAGGGAAGTTAAATAGTTCTGTCAGAGAAGGAAGGTCACTGCAGTGAATAATGGTCTGGTTTGCACATTACTTGATTTGGGATGTTTGATACTGGACATTAATGAGAAGTGGTTCTGAGAACATGAGGCAGTGTGTAGATGGGGAAGTTTAGGAATTAATTCTGAAGGCTATTTGGTGGTGGACAGATTAAGTTTGGGCATGAAAGGGGTTTTGCGTGTTAAGGTCATGGTGAGAGATTATTTGTGGAAGATAAATATAAGAGTGATTGAGAACTTGGCAACAGAATGCATGTTGAGAGACGATTTTATTGATAAGACAGGCCTTATCCCTGGCTGGGCAAGGAAGCAGTTTTAATCCTCAACTTCTGCTTGGGTATTCTCAGCATGAGAAAAGGGGATTAATCACTATGACTGGTGACACTCAGACTCTGGAAGCGGAAGGAGAAGCCCAAACTTCATTGGCCGGCCTACTGCATCACCTTGATAGTTTTCTTCGAGATGGCAATCAAGGCAGTATGTAAGGAATTCCCTGACGTGTTGACTGAAGAGACCTGATAAACTGAATATCACATTAAGCTGAGTGATCAGATCCCAGTTAAGAAAGTGCCATATTGGTTTTTGCCCCAAAAAATGAAACGGTTAGAAGGAACATGTTGACAGGATGTTAGACAAGAGGATGATACGGGCATCTAAGTCACCATATGCTGCCCTGATTAGTTTTGGTACCATAATGCCAACAGTGAGTTTCACCCGATTATGGACTACCGTGATCTTAACAAGAAAGTTATTTTACGATTGGTGCCTTTGCCAGACTTGCATACATGTTTCGGGTGGTTCAAGGGGGCTAAGCTCTTCACAACCTTGGATTTGAATCAGGCATACAATAACATTCCCTTGGAAGAAGGCTCAAAGACCATAACTACCTTCACGACCGACTTGCATTTGAGTTCAACTGGGTCCCCTTTGGACTGGCCACTTGGGGGGAGCTGTCCTCTCCCAGCTCAAAGACGCTGTGTTTCCGGATATCAACTTTAAGTTTGTTTACCATTATTTGGATGATCTAGAAATATACAGTCAACTGGTGCATGAACATATTTAGCATTTGTGGGAGGTGTTTCGGTGACTGGGAGAGGCAGAGCTCATGGTTAATTCCTGTAATGTAGTTTTTGTCAGTGCGACTATGGAATTTTTGGGGTATATTGAATTGGGAGAGGGAATTTGCATTGACAACAAAAGTATAGAGGCGATTCAACAATTTCTTACCCCATGGAATGTTAAGGAGGTGGCAAGGTTTGTAGGCATCACAAACTTGTTCCGAAAACTCATTAACAGATTTGCCGAAATGATCTCCACTTACTGAGTTGCGCAAGAAAGGATGTAAGTTTGTGTGCAGACCATAACAGGATAGTTCATTTCGAGCATTAAAGGAGGCTTTACAATCAGCACCAGTGTTAGCTTTACTGGATTTCAATAGCGAATTCATCCTGCAGACTGGCGCATTGGCATTAGATGTTGGGGCGAAACAGGAAGGGGGAAGGAGAGTGATAGCTTATGTCTCAAGAAGGCTGAATGATCTGGAGAAGAGGTACTCCATCTATGGACTGGAAGCTTGGCAGTGCTTTTCAGTATGGAGAAGTTCATTCTCGAAACTGACAACCAGGAACTTAGCTGGGTGTTAGCTAGGCCAAGGAGGACTGGTCGCATAGCAAGATGGGCAATGCAGATTTTGGAATTCAAATTCGATGTTAACGGTATCCCCAGTTTGGAAAATATTGTAGTGGATGGCTTAAGCTATATGTTTGGCGAGGACGAAGAGGACATAGAAGACAAAAGCCAGGCAGATTTGTGGGGGAAGCCACGATTGTGTCGATCCTTACTCAGATTCCTCAGTTGTCCCGCGGCATCAGGGACTTCCGTGTTGGCCGACCAGTCATTGTATCGTCCGTAGTGCAGAGGTCCAGCATTTTTGGGATTAGCGGAGCAGTCTCTTTTGCTGCAGTGGTGTCATCCTTTTGTATAGTTATTCAGACGTTCCCTGGGTGGTCATACCACATGCATTGTGCCGCCGTGCCCTTGACCTCCTCCACACTGGCCATTGGGGCATCATCACCTTTATTGGCAGGGTTTGGATAAAGACATTGCCTCCCTCATGTCAGCATGCAACACATGCCAAACATGCCAAGGCAGCACCCCGTGCCAGTATTTTTAATGGCCGAATGCAGCTGCTCCATGGGAATGTCTCCATTTGGATTTCACAGGGCCTTTCATGGTTCTCAGTAGCTCATACAGATCAAACTCCATGTCGGAATACCCTTATGTCTCCCGCATGATGAACACTACTTCTGCTGAGACTATCAAAATTCCCCGGCGCCTCTTTGCTGCCGAGGGACTCCCCAAAATGATCGTTACAGATACTGGTTCACAGTTTACTTCGACCAAGTTTAAGCAATGCTATACTGCCAATAGAATTTCCTGCATCCATACTGCCCAATTTCACCCTGCGTCAAACGGCCGGACAGAACATTTTATGGGTGTTCAAGACCCAGCTTGATAAACTACTGAGCCATTACCTGCTGGAGGAGGCCATGCTTTTTTGGCTACACAACACACTGCCCCCATGCTGGTAAAAGTCCAGCAGAGGTACATCATAGTTGATCATTCCACTCTCCCTTATCTGTCCTTGTTCCCGAGACTTCTCACCCTCCCGCCCGCACTCCGGTGCACTTCTTCCGCATCAGTCAGGAGGTCTGAGTGTGGATCTCTCATCCATGGGCGTGCTGGGCACCTGCAGTCATCACCAAGCTCTGCGGCCAGGCAATGGCATCTCTCTGTTGGGCCAACAGTTCCACAGCCTGCTCGCACCTCAACCATCTCCGACCCCGTCTAGAGGACCACGACACCCCAGAGGAGCTGCCAGTGCCTATCACTGGCCGCCCTGTGATGGAACCTCTGCTTCCGCCTCCGCATCTGTCACTGTCTCTGCCGACAGCTTCCCCTGCTGCATCACTGCCTCCTGCCCCTGCCGTCCACGAACCCATGGACGTCAAACAGGACACACCAGATCCTATGGATGTTTGTGGTGCTGTGCATTCTTTTTTTGAAGGGGAGAAATGTCATTCTGGCCCCTTATCATTTAGAAGGCCCACACAATTGACAAGCAAGATGGGCTGTCGACCTACCTTCAAGAGCGCAGAGCGAAACATCGCCAAAGGATATAAACAATAACTGACTTTCTGAATAAACACAGAACTACTTCGCCAGACAACATGTGACAGTGTTCCACCAACCGTAAATCATGTGACTGATTTAGCACTCCGCCGACTCGGCCTTATAAGCACGCCTGGACAGTCAGACCGGCAGTGTTTACCTACCACTAGGGACAGCTCTGGCCAGTACTTACACCGGCTCTAGCATAGTATACACTCACTGTAGCATTCAGTAATACGTTGTATCTTGTAATTGGTGGAGTAGATTTTGATCATTATTTTCTTTCATTGTCTTGTTTCCTTATCTAGTTTTGTCACCACAAGAATTGTGGGGTTTTCTTGTTGTTCTTGTGTTTGACAATTAGTGCATGTCAAGAAGGCATTTTTTAAAATTATAATAAAGTGTGTTCAAACTTGACTGTTTGTTCTTTCCTACCAACTGCAGAACACTACAGATGCCTTTACGAAGTGTGTCTGGTTATTACCTGTTCAGGGAGCAACTGCACAGATGGTCGAACAGAAGTTACAAGATATATTTGGGACCTTTGGACCACCCCAAACTCTGGTTATGGATAATGTGACCACCTTTACTGGATATCAGTTCAGACAGTTCTGCCTTGTGATGGGTATCTGCCACATAACTGTGACCCACTATTATTATAACCCCTCCTATGACAAGAGGTTGAATAGGATCTCAAAGCTGCCTTAATCGCGTGCCATAGTGCAGATCAAGGGCGATGGGATCACTCACTGACCTGGTTGTCGATGGTGTTTAGCACCGCCTGCCTTGAGAGCCATTAGTCTACACCTGCCGGCTTGCTTCTGGAATATCAGTTGGCCACTCCACTGTGCAATTTATCATCCATTGAGGGCTTTTTACCTGAAGGGAAGGATGTACAGCAGGTAGTTGCGCAGTGGACGCATGCCACGAGGTGTATCCAGGAGGTGCATAGAAAGCCAGCCATGCGGTGCAGTAAGTGGCAGCGGCCCAACTCTTATAAGGTCGGGGACACAGTCTGGGTCCATAATTTTCAAGGGGTGAGTAAGGCCTCAGACAAGATTGCCAATAAATTGCTACCCTGATTTAATGGGCCTTTTGAGACCCGGGAGTTCCTGATACCAGTTACCATCCGTCTAAAGAAACATGAAATAGGTAAAGAGGTACGGGTATGTTTGTCACAGATAAAGCCAGGTCCTGAGGGCTAAAAGATGACTTCCTTCCCTTCTTTGGTCTCGGCAGGTCGCCGAAAGAGGGGGGGGGGGGGCGGGGGGGGGGGGGGGGGGAGTGCTGTGTACGGCACTATGGGTTTAGGTTGTCACTAGCCGCCTAGGTTGGTCTTGCTTCATCTCGGCAGTGAGGCGACCTCTTGTGGGTTCATGGGACATTAGGAAGAGAGAGTGCCGCTGGTGGCACAAGGAGGAAGTGAGTGGTGGATGCAAAGGGGTGCTGGACTAGTGTTGTAGACGAGCAAGTGGTGTACCGGAATGATGGACTTGAGTATAAGTCACCGGCTTGAAGTGAGGATTTCTTCTGAATGACGCAGTGTCACTGAACACTGTGTCCAGTCAATGTTACCACCTGGCCTACTTTATGTTCATTCGACTGCAGTGTGCCACTTATGGATGACAGATTTGTTTCCTGTGGGACTCGAATTATGTACCCAAGGGCAAACTGGTTTTCAGGGTGCTTATTAACGAACAAGAATAAAGTTGTTGTATGAGGAGGTCATGTGTGGATATTGATACTAAAATATGGCTGGTAAGATCCATATTCGAGGTTTGGGTGAAAGGGGAGTGCCGCCAGGGATCCAAACCGACATACTAGCATATATCGAGGTATGGGTTGTTACCTCTTTGTGTAATCCTGTTCCTGAATGTTTGGAGTACGTTAATTTAATGTCCCTGGAAGGTATTTGTTTCTTACGTATAGTGTTGGTTTAATTTAAAGTCAAAATATTTCCAGGTATCAAGTCTTGTTGGTTATGATAAATCCCTAAACCGGAGAGGATGAAGCATAGTGGTTAATAATTTTATTTATATGTTGTGTTTGTTCTAAGGCATGTGGCCTGCTATTCTTAATCTGTATATTTTCTGGGAGTAATTACTGATAAAACGACCAATGGAGCTCCAATCAATATTTTGTGCAACTGAAGTACATGTTACTAAGATTATTATGGGAACCCCTCCTCTTGATTTCATATATGAGAAGCGTCATATGTTGTCTTTCATGTATTGTATACATATTAGCTTACTTATGTAACAAAATTTATTTTGACATATGTCACTGAACTCAATCAAATGCTCCATTCGCTCTTGTCCAATGTTTCCATTAATGCACTTCACAACTAACAATGCTCAACAATATCTGTCGAAACTTCGGAAACTATAGTGACCTGAAGTGACAATATTCCATAATTTCCCACAGCAAATTCTGCGTTTCTTCAACCAAAATTGGCTGTGGAAGAAATGTGTTGCATTACTTATTGAACATCCCTCTTATATAGAGAGTAAGGGCAGTCCCATCACACTCCCTCACACATTCCTGATGATACCCCTGTCTCTGATGAACACTTTATGTTGAGGACAACATACTGAGTTCTATTACTTAAGAAGCCTTTGAGCCACTCATATGTCTGGGAACCACACACAAGCGATACTTTCTTAATCTTCGCTGATTTGTGGACAGAAGCTTTTCTCTTTTTGTTACATTCAGACCCAGAATGTTCAAGTATTCTGCAGCAAGTATTCTGCAGCAAGTATTCTGCAGCAAGTATTCTGCAGCAAACTGATGTCAGTGACATTGGTCTGTAATTATGTGGGTTCATCATTTTATCTTTCTTATATACAAGAGTCTCTACACTTTTTCCAGTCACTTGGGACTTTGCGCTGGGCAAGAAATTCGTGGTAAATGCAAGTTCAGTAAGGGGTAAATGCCTCACAGTACTTGCTGTAAAACCAAACTGGGACTCCATCTGCATGTGATGACTTACTTTCAACTCTTTCAGTTGCTTCTCTACACCAGGGAAACCTATTATTATGTCCTCCATGCAACAGTCAAACAACTGTATGTTTGCATGATCCTGCTGGATGAATGATTTCTTAAATGTGAAATCTGAAACTTCAGCGTTCCTTTTGCTGTCTTCTATTACCACCCCAAACAGGTCAACAAGTGACTGGCTGGAAGACTTTGACATCTTAATGAGTTTACATATGACCAGAACTTTCTTAGGTTCTTGGCAATATCTTTCACTAAGATATAACAGCTGATCATCTAATGGATGCATGAATTTCTACTAAATTTTGGCTGTCAACATTTTTTTTATTTATTTATTTATTTTAATGAGAGTGCAACAATCTCTGTTTCCTCAGCATTTTCTGAATTTAATTGAGTCTTTTCCATTCTCAATCCACTTACATGGCACATGTGTCTCCAGGGCACAATTTACAATTTTTTAACTTGGCCCATAATTCCTCTGCATCAATTATAATGGAACTAAATGATGTCCATTCATTGTCTAAGTGGGACGCTAACAACTGCTTATCAGAATTTTCTGCCAACAATACTCTCCTAGCCTTCTTGATGTATTTATTAACTTCAATACCCATTCCTGTGTCTATACTGACACAGTTGATAAGGTCAGGCCTGTTTATAACTACACATTCTACAATATGAGGGTGGTTTGAAAAGTTCTCAGAATGGAATAGAAAAAAGTACTTACATCACTGAAACTTTTTTTATTTTTCAATGTAGTCTCCTTGTAGATTAATGCACTTGGTCCAACAATGTTCCAATGCTTGATCCCATATCAAAAATGAGTTACCTCCAGGGCTGCAAAATAGTTGTCAACTCCAGCTATAAATTCTTCGTTTGAAGTGAATCTTCGTCTACCAAGAAAAATTTTCAGTTTTGGGAAAGATGGAAGACTGACAAAGCCATATCAGGCGAATAAGGTGGGTATTGCAACAACTCATACCTTACTTCATGTAATTTTGCCACGGCGATGGCACTTGTGCGTGGGCTCACATTGTCTTGACGGAAGATGACTTTCTTCCTTGCTAAACCTTGCCTTTTTTTGTGTATCTTTTGCTGCAATTTGTTCAGGAGGTTAGTATAGTATTCTCCAGTAATTGTTTGCCCAGTGGGGAGCTAATCTACTGATGCCATGACCTTTCTCACTGAAGGAATTGTCTTTGCTTTCTTTAGTGGCGGAGAATCAGCATGTTTCCACTGCTTTGACTGTTGTTTTGTCTCTGGGGTGCAGTAGTGCACCCAAGTTTCATCTGTGGTCACAAACCGGCACAAAAAAATCTTGTTCGTTTCTCCTAAAATGGGCCAAACATTGTTCTGATATGTCCATTCTCATGTGTTTTTGATACAGCATCAAGAGTCGCAGCACCCATCTTGCAGATAATTTTTTAATTTCTAACTCTTCAGTTAAAATGTGATATACCCTTTCAGATGACATCTAACAAGCATGAGCAATTTCATGCAATTTCAATCGGCGATCCTCCAAGACCATTTTGTGCCCTTTTGCAATGATTTCTGGAGTTGTGACACATCTTGGCTGACCACTGCGCGGATCAACATCTAAGCTCTCCCAACTAAATTTAAATTCATTTGTCCACTTGAAAACAGTTGAATATGAAGAAGCAGAGTCCCCCAGAGTATTCTGGAAATCGGCATGAATGTCCTTTGCTTTCGTACCTTTCTTTACGAAGTACTTAATCACTGCTCGAATCTTGATTTTTTCCATCTTCGCAAATCATTACGCAGGAACAACAGAGACACGTCACCGCCACAGCTCTCTTCTAAGAGCACTGACTTGGCATGTGTTTACAGGAAACAGTCCAATGAATGTCATGTGAACAACTTATTGCACTAGCATTGACCCCTCACTGTGATTCCGAGAACTTTTCAATCCACCCTCGTATTTCCAATAGTTGTGGGTGCTCTAACTAGTTGTTCAAGGCAGTTCAAAAGTACTTCACAAGACAGTCAGTATCAGCTGCAGTGAATCCAGTCTACACTTGGCAGATTAATGTTGCCTGCCTACAACTAATATTGCATGGTCTGGCATTTCTGTGCTACAGAGTGTAGGCTTTCCTTGAGTGATTCTACACCTGTTGCTGTTGTATCAGAAACAAGTGATCAGTAAAAACATCCAATAATTAACTTGAGTTCATCCAGATCTGATACTCGTATGCACATTACTTCACAGTAGGACTCCATTTTGACCTTGAACACGCGCAATATTTTTGTTGAAATAAATGAACACTCACCCTCCAGTGGTATCTCATCTGTCTTTTTCAATTTATGTACCCTGCCTTGCTAAATATTTCGGAGCTTTCTACTTTGGGTTTCAGCTAACTGTTGGTTCTGAGAATAATTTAATCATGACAACTGTCCTGGAAGGCAGTAAGTTCAGGAACTTTGTTACGAACACTTCGACAATTTACTGTTAAAATTTTTGCATTCAAAGTGTTTACTTTGTACAAGATCTAATCTCCGCAAGTACTCTTGCCACCTGAGCAGCTGCTTCCTTTGTGTAGTGCAACTCTGACTAATTAATGGGAGTCCTACAACTCTCAACCCTTCGGTGCAGATCAAAAATCTGCACCCATGACTGTCACAGAATCAAGCATCTTGTTGAAGCCCCCCACTTGGCTCCGAGCCAAAGGAGCTGGACTGACTTTGCGTACGATGTTGTAAATTGTGAGTTCTAGTTGCACCTGCTAGTGAGGCCAGCAGTCTTCATCGTTTCTGCAACCACCCTCATGAACTGAGGATGGCCTCAGATCCAAGTGACAAGCATCACTGGTGCTGACATGAGTAACAACTTGCAGACTATTACACTCTGCAGCCTTGATAGCCACAGTCAAGGCCTCTTCCACATTTCAGATGAGCCCCCCCCCCCCCCCCCCCCAACACACACTGCAAATTGGAATTCTTTCCAGCCCTGGATGCTATTTCCCAAACGGACTCCACATCGCACCTAACACTGGAGCTCCTAAAACTAGTAAATCCCTCCCCCTGTGTGTCTGCATGGACCCTGATGAAGGAGTGACCACCTGTCCACTCACAGAGTGAATGGGTGAAGCCAATTAGCCAGAAGAGTGAATTGGTGAAGCCAATCAGCCAGCCTCCCCATTGACTCTCCACATCGAGCAATGTGACCCCATAACTCATCCTGCAGTGAGCACAGATCCCCACAGTGGCTGAGCTAAAAGGTGCCCCGAAAGCAGAGTCCACTGGGGAAACAAACGACACCTGAGGTGTCCCATGTTTCGTGCCAGTATCCCTGCTGTCGTCACACCCTGAGGCAGCAGTCTACAAACGGCTGACCATGGCCGTAAGCGTCTTCAGCTGTTCGTAAACCTCAGCTACCTCCTCCTGCATCCACACACAGCATGCACATGTTGAAGTTACCAGTACGAGTGCTGCAGATAACTTATTTCGTAGCAAATCAGCATCTGTGATTCACAGTTACTGCTAAAGAGTAGATAATCCTGAATTTCAATGTATATGAACACAAATAAATGTACAAGTCTGAGAATTACAATTGTCCTGTGCATAGTCTAACTTGCAATAAATCAGCTTTGGTAGTTAGTTCCTCTAGCAGATATTGTAATTAACATACTGTGTTACATCTAGTTTTCCCTTCAAAAGGAGTACATAGTGTCTACATTTATCATAATTTAACTGTTTTCCAGTTTGTTGATGGCTATAATTAATCTCAAAAAGTTTTAGGAAACTAATAATTTTTACCACAGGTTTTTCTGTTGCCTTAAAAGAAATCTCATCTTAACAATGTAGGAAAAGACAGATTGCTACTTACTGTACTTGCCTCAATTCTTGTAGAAAATTAGTAATTTTTTAGCTCAACAAATTAAAAGATGGTCAGCAGGCTTATTTTAAAGCTATTTGACACTGCCCTGTAATACATTACACCAAGCGTGAAGCAGCCACACAAGTCTTGTTCTCAAACGCCACACTAGTCCTGCTCTCAAACACAGGGTGACTTGGTTGACATTCGTAAGCAGCTGGAAATTGCCCTAACTACTGTCAAATGATTGGCAACTGCTGTGAATCAGTGCAGTGGAAGAACTTCTGAGTCATGTACCTGTGGTGCCAGTGTCAAAGGTACATCAAGTACTGTACTCTCCTGTGGATACTGTCTCCTCTGCAGAAAGTATGGGATCTGTCATTACTCATCCACTTGACTGCAAGTGGTGTGTCAATGGTAGATATAGGCTTCCAGTAAAGGGTAGATTGGGACCAGGGAGGACTCAGGGTGTTATTCCAATTCCCCTAACCAACAAGTTCGAGGTGCTGTCTATTGATGAAACTGAGCCAGTGGTACTCACTTCACCTGCTTTGGGGAAACCTGTTTTGTCCTGTTTCAAGAAGAAGCAAATGTCTAAGGGTAAGAGTCTATTAATTGTCAGCAGTTTAAATTCATGGTAAATGATGGTACCCCTCATGGAAAAGGCAGCAAGTGACAGGAAAGGACACCACATGCACTCTGTGTGTAAGCTTGGGACCTCATTCAACATGTTGAAGAGGCTATTCCAGCAGCCACTGAGGGAATAAGGTGCAACCAACTGCGGATTGTAGTGCATGTTGGAACAAATGATGCCTGACGTCTGGGCTCTAAGGTCATACTTGGGTCATTCCAGTGACTGACAGAATAGTTTGAAAAGACCAGCCTTGTATGTGGAGTTTCAGTGAAGCTGAAAACTTGTAGCATTGTCCTCAGAAGTGCTCGTGGCCCTGTGGTGCTGAGTCATATGGAAGGACTGTACCAGAGACTTCGAAGTTTCTGTGACAAGCTAGACTGTGACTTCCTGGACTTGCGTCATAGTGTTCAGAACTGTAGGGTCCCCTAATTGGGTCAGGAATGCACTATACATCCATGGCTGCTACCCAGGCACGTGAATGTGTGTGGGGCGCACTCAAGGTTTTTTTTAATTTTTTTTTTACATTTGGTGACTCTCCATCCATTCCAGATAATGGCAGCAATGGGAGGCCCTGAAGTATAAATGCAAGATCCAAAATAATGCCCCCCCGCCCCAAGGCAAGAGTATTAAAATCCTGTAAGTGAACTGCTGAAGCATTTGCGACAAAATATCAGAGTCTGAAGTGCTCCTGAAGAGTGAAGTTCATGTGATACTAAAAACAGAAAGTTGGTTGAAACCTGAAATTAACAGCAGTGAGAGTTTTGGGTAAAATTTAAGTGTTTATCGAAAGGATAAGCTAATGGGGAATTAAGGTGGTGCAATTGCAGTAGACAAAAAACCTCAGACCCATCAAAACTGAAACTGAAGCTGCATGTGAGATTGTTTCAGCAAGACTCTGTATAAGGGGTGAGCATAAAATAGTAAAGAGATCTTTGTATCACTCACCAGATTCATCTCCTGATATAACTGAAAACTTTAGAGAAAACCTCAGTTCCCTTATACGTAAGTTCCCTTATCATACTGTAGTCATTGGTGGAGACTTTAAACATCCAACAATCAATTGGGAAAATAACAATTTTGCTAGTGGGGGGAGGGGGCATGATAAGACATCCCTAATGAATTCCAAAGTGGAATGTACCACACATCTGGCTCCAACTACCATTCTGCGTTCCAAGCCTGTTAATTCTTGTTGTGTGGCCACAATCATGTCGGAAACCTATTCACATGAATCACCCAAGTACAAATGAACTGCCTTTTTATACTTTGTGTACGCAACACTACTCTCAACTGTATATGTACATATCACTGTCACATGACTTTTGTCATCTCATATAGTATATGAGATGACTTTTGTCATCTCATATACTATATGAGACAAGAAATATATCCCCAGACTTCAGAAAGAATGCAATAATTCCAATTCCAGAGAAGGCAGGTGCTGACAGATGTGAATACTACAGAACCATCAGCTTAATAAGCCATGTTTGCAAAACGTTGACATGAAATATTTGCAGAAGAATGGAAAAACTGATAGAAGTCAACCTCTGGGGAGACCCATTTGTATTCCACAAAAATGTAGGAACGCACAAGGCAATACAACTCCTACATCTTATCTTAGACAATCAACTAAAGAAAAGCAAACCCACATTTATTACTTCATAGATTTGAAAAAAGCATTTGAAAATGTAGACTGGAATACTCACTTTGAAATTCTAAATAGCTGTGATAAAATACAAGGAGCAAAATGCTATTTACAATTTGCACAGAAACCAGATTACAACTGTAAGAGTTGAAGGACATGAGAGGGAAGTCATAAATGAGGAGGGGGTAATACAGGGTTGTAGCCTATCATTGATGTTATTCAATCTATACACTAAGCAAGCTGTGGAGGAAACCAAGGTGATATTTGGAAAGGGAATTAAAGCTCACAAAAAAGGAGATATAATTTTCAAGGTTTGCTGATGACAATGTAACTCTGTTGGAGGTGGCCAAGAACTTGGAAGAAAAGTTGAATGGAATGGATAATTGTAAGATGAACATCAATAAAAGTAAAACAAGATTAATGAAATATATTTGAATTATATCAGCCGATTCAGAGAAAATTAGATTAGGAAATAGGACAATACAAGTAGCAGATGAGTCTTGCTATTTGGGCAGCAAAATGACTAATGATAGCCAATTCAGAAAAGACTGACAACAGCAAGAAAAGAATTTCTGAACAAGAGATATTTGTTCACATTTAATATCAATTGAAGTGTTAGGAATTCTTTTCTTAAAATATTTTCTGGAGAGTACCCTTGTACAGTCAGTTCAGTATGAAAGTGTGTCAGTTCAGTATGAAAGTGCATGCCATAATTTTAAATGTAACGTCCGAAGCGACATCTCTGGTAGTGGTCTCGAATCTGTAATCAATGTGCTTTTGCACAGTGGATAGATAAACAGTGTGAGAGTTGAATGTTTTGTTTTGCCAGTTGCAGTTTAAAATGAGTGCAAAATATTTGAAGCATCACTTATTTATATTTATATACTTATCAAAAATGCCTTCTGAAGCCCGTTAAGGAGCTATTTGGTTCAAATGAGGCTCAAACTGTATGCTTCAAGAGGACAATGATCCGAAACATCACAGTCGTTTTCTGTACAGTTTGGAAACAAAACAATGAGGTGTCCATGATGAATTGGCCTGCAATGTCTTTGGATGCAAATACAATCGAAAATATTTGGTTGTGTATTAAAATGAAGCTTAAAGGAAAGCCAATATGTATACTTTAAAGCAGCTGTCATGTCAGATCAGGATGATACGGAGATTGTTACCAAGAGAATACACAGAAAATCTCATGGAAAGCATGCCAAAAAGGTACCAAGCTATAATCAATAATGGCGGCAATAACTATTAAGTAGTTGTGCAATTAGTAATATGTATTTTCATGTAAACGTATAATCATAATAGTGTCTTTTAATTATAACAGTGTCGTTTATTTCATACAGATAACAGCGTACAATTTCTTTTGGAACTGACTGTATGTGTGTGAAATGTGAGTAATAATCAGTTCAGGCAAGAAGAGAATAGAAGTTTTTGAAATATGCTACAGAATAATGCTGAACGTTAGATGAACAGATCGAATAACAAGTGAGGAGGTACTGAACTGATTTGGAGAAAAAGAAATTCATGGCACAACGTGACTGAGATAAGTGATTAGTTTATAGGACACATCCTCAGGCATCAAGGAATTGTCAGTTTGATAATGGAAGGATATGTGGGGTGGGTAAAAACAGTAGAGGGAGATCAAGGCTTGAATACAGTAAGCAGGTTCAGAGGGATGAAATCATGGTAGTTACGCAGAGATAGAGAGGTAAACTGAAGTCGACCCCCTGCCTTCCCTACAACAACCTTACGTGCTCTATCCATATGATTCTATCCATGTCATCTTGTAATCTCCTACAGTCACCCAACAATGACACTTTTCCATACACTAAACTGACATCATCAAACAGTCGAAAATTGCTACCCACCCTATCCATCAGACAGTTAAGTACACAGAGAATAAGAATGATTCTGTCGTACTACCCTGGAGCTCTCCTGACAAAATCCTCCTCTCTGATGAACACTTGTCATCCTGCACAACACATTGGGCTCCATTACTGAAAAAAATCTTTATGCCACACTTGTTTCTATGAAACTATTCTGTATGCTTGGACCTCTGTTAACAGAGCTGGTGGACAGCTGGTTGGTTGTCGTACTGACATAAAAAGTTGTGCTGTGATTACAGCAGAGTTGATATACGACACGGCTGCTTTCAGAGTTGGTTCTGCAAGAATGAATGACCACGGTCAAACTGTGGCCAAGAACAAAGTAGATCAACTGGTGGCACAACATGCAGCTGAGCACTACATGCTCAATTTCAATTGCTGCTTCACAACCTGGGCCACCTGACCCCTCCCCTCCACTACCTGTTTCTCTGAGCTGCACAGATGGGAGTGACCCTTGCAACACAGCCTTTGCTCCCATAATTGTCATTGCTTCACTCTCTCGTAACCCACTGCCCCCATACCCTCCAGCCAATAGTTTCCCCTACCTCTGTCCTATCGCACCCTCCCAGTTCGCATATCCAAGTCACCTACAATGAGTACCAGTCATCATGAGCCTCTACAAACATGCACCACATGCCTAGTCCATATACCGAGCCACTAGCTACTCATCCCCAACCCCTAATCCTGTCTCCTGCCTCACTCCCCCTCCACCCTTATACACCCCCACCCCATATGTGAGGGTGGAGGAAGGGAGGGAGGGGGGAGGGGAGGGTTCTCTCTATAGCTCGAGGAAGCAGTCATGGTGAAAAGTACCTCAGCATCATTTTTCAGTCTATAAGAACACAATGAATTACTAGAAAAAATTTAATGTCCTGTCATCTAAATTTATGCGGAGAGCTGCACTTGTAAAAAGCCTTTTACTTTCCTTGTGAGTTATGGAAGATGGAAAATCAAGAAGGGAAAAAATAAACATCCAACACATTCTTCTTTCTAAATTTAACACAGGAGCAAACTCAGCACTGTCAGTTTACAACAACTAGCTATGCACAAGGAGGATTACACCAGAACATAACATTAAAATAGTTTGTGGTTTGAAACAGGGTCATGTTAATGTGAGTAAACCACCAAGTTCAAAAATATAATTAGGCTTTGATGAAAATGTCCTGAATTCTCTAACCTACGACAATCCATGTCCATCAAACTAAGGAGCTACAGATGCAATGAACTGTTACCAGACAATCATTGGTGACATTTACGTTTCATGGGCAACGATGAAAAATTTATATACGACTAAAACAAACATTAACTGAAATTAGTGAATGTCCATTTGTGCAGTTTTCAGCACAATATCAGTATAAGTATGAAATTCAACCCATATTCTAAATAATTTCTAGATATGAAACAATGATAATAACTTACGACTTAAATTTAACTGGTGATTCCAGGTACTGAAAGACAATAAGAAATTGCACAAGGACATAACGGCGAAAGTTTGAATCACTCAGCTGCAATTCAAGCAATTTCTGATTGGTCAGAAATTTGGCAAAATAATTTGGTGTCTTGTCAGAATTTATATCTGCTCCCAATGCTGCAGGTACTGCTTGATAGCTGCGTCTGTTCTTCTTCCCCTGGTTGTCATCTAGTTTGAAACTGCTAAATGCCAACAGAACATTTGTGGCATGCTGTCAACAAAAGAAAATAGTAATTACTATTTATATAACGCCCACTGAAATTATCGTAGGCACATTCTGAAACAATAACAACCAAGTACACAAGAGAATTTACTACTTTTTGTTTTTTGTTTTCTTGAAACATTATAAATTCTCCCTTCCTTTCTACTTTCTTAATTATTAAATAAGTCTCACACACACACACACACACACACACACACACACACACCTTTCCGATTTGCTTCGAGTTAATCTACAGGGGGTGCTGATAAGTTCTTAGCTTCTCCTAGTTAAAACTGATGTAGATTAATTCTGATATTTTGGCGTTAAACGTCTTCCTTTACATTACTTGTGATAGATGATTGGATAGCAGTAACATTGGTTTTTATTTTTCTGGTTTTTTCTGTACTCTGAAACATCATTAGCAAAATTCTTGAAAGGTTCTTCACTGATTTACTTTACATTTTTACATGATACACTAATAAACAATTGGATAGACAGAACTGGACAATCCAAAAAAATGCACTATTTCGGAAAGTCAAGAAAGTTAAGCTAAAATGGAGACAGTGCATACCAAAAACAGTGGAGTTCAATTTAATTAATTTGACTCACAGAGGGTATTAACATTTTGAAGTACGCAAATGTATAAAACAAATGATTAACTTTTACTATTTTAAAATCTTAGGTCGAAAAGTATTATCAATAATAAGATCTTGTGAAACATGTCAAATGATGAAAGGCAATAATGAAGCAGTGTAGTGTTAGTTGTACTCGATAATGCCCAAGGGATTGCACGGGTCACCGCACTGGATTTTTTCGGTCAACTACCCACCAGTGGGGGAGGAATGACTTATATTTTGTGCTAGTAGTTTGTTGGTCAGCATACATTAAGCTCTATCAAATCAAACACACTAAAACTGAAACAGTAATTAAGTGTTTAAAGGAATATTTCAACAATATAGGATACTGACAGACAATGGACCACAGTTTACCAGTCAAACCATTAAAGAATTTTTAGAATGGGAAAAAATTAAACACATTGGTATTTCAAAATACCACCTGTAAAGTAACTCTTGTGAACAACTAATGAAGGAAATTGCTCAACTTTGTAGAACCTATTTTTGAAGCAACATACAGATTGGGCACAACTGATTCAGAGTCTCAAATGATTATTAACAAACTGCCACATCTAACTTCAGTCTTATCACCTACAGAAATAATGGAGAGACAGTTTATAGAAGAACTTTTGTTAAAATTCTTTAGTTGGCCAAAACACGAAACCTCGCCAACAGAAGAAACACAACGACAAGTAACAAAATACTTAATACACAGTGCAGATTTATAAGTCCAACGATACAATGAGCAAGCCACAGTTTAATATTGGAGACCTAGTTTAATCAATGATCACCACTTGAGCTCAAATATTAAGAAGGAGGCCAATAATTTTTTTTCTGAGTATGTTGGACCCTACAGAGTTGAGGGAGTTCCCCATCCAAAAGCATTATTTCTAGTAGAGCCAACCATGGGAAAAGAAAAAGGATTATACACTGTAGAGATGGTAAAGAGAGTTAAACAACAGAGCATCTGACAGGAAACACAGTCAAGAATTGTTTTTTTATTGTGAACAATGTGAATTAGGTAATTTTTTTAATTTTTATATTTCATGAATGTATTGTGGGTGTGTTTGTGTTCATTTTATAGGGGAGGTGTGGGATTTGCAGGCGTTAAAAGCCACACATACACAATTAACACAGCACTATTCTTTATTCTCTACAGGCATTCCACAGCAAGGTGCTGGACTTACCTTTCGGGGCCTGTTCAGGTGAAGTTGGGACATTACCATACTGTAGGGCATGTCGCCCACTATGCGTCCTCCGGCGTCCCAATGAAGAACCTAGCAGGGAGGGTGTCCTGAGGTACAGGGGTGGGAAGGGATTCTGTTTTTGTGGGCTATCTGCTTTCCTTCTTTGGGTACGACACTCTGATTCTGTTTTTTCACTTATTCACAGAGAAGAATAAATGGGCCAGGCGTCAAAATAACCCAAAGGTAGGAGTGGCAAGCTAACATGTAGAAGGAAAAAGGTTTTGGAGGAGAGTAGCGATAAGAACAACAGCCAGGCAGGAGAACTGTCTGGAGAAAATCAAGAGTCTGTAGGAATCTGGTGGGGATGCAGAGATGGGAAAAAGAAAAACACAAAGGAGAAGTACTGCAGTACTCAAAATAATAGTAAAGAAACTATATGATACACTTTATGGAAGTTTATGGATAAGTTACCCCAGAAAAGGGAACTTATATCAGGTTTGGGTGGCCTCATAGAAGGGAGGACCCCAACCAGTATGTAGGAGTTTATGGGTAAGTTGCCCCAGAGAAGGAAACTTATACTAGATTCAGGTGGACCCAAGGATGGGAGGACCCCATCCACTCTATGGGCAGAGAGGTGCATCACATTAGTGAGGGTATGAAGTTAGAGGAAAGAGTACTTAATCCCTGGAGGGGCTGTGTTGAGAAATGTTTATGAGTATTATTATTAGCACAAGGATAAATACTGTGGATAAGACTGTTTCCTCCAGACTTATTAAGTAAAATAATTAAAGTTAAGTAATTTACCTGTCTCCAAGAACATAATGTAATCTCATAAGTGCTCTGACATATGATCCTAGAATTACAGCTAATATTCACCTTCTCCATGAAAGAAAGAGATTTTTTTGATAAGGTGTAATGAAGTATGTGTTAATGGTGAAATCAAACACAAAGAAATATTTACGGCAATGATAAACTTAAAGAAAACCTGAAAGTGATAGTGATGGTATCGTGTCTATTTGTGTAACACTTCTATAACAATTAAAGTTGAATGGGTGGTCAATTATGTCCTTAAGTACATAGGTCGTAGAAAAGATTTTTGTGACAGACAGTAGTTGATAAGTGGTGAGCACACCACTGTTGGAAGGTGTTTTAAATCATATGTGCTGATACCAGAGCTAACAATACAGTGATGTACAGAAGTGGCTAGCAGTCAGACACTACCTGCTGAGGTGGAGATAGCAGTTCCATGGAGTGGACGGTGCCGAAGAAAGTGCTCCATGAAATCTAAGGATGTGAAATGTCAAAAATAATAAACATACTGTAACTGTTAATTATCAAGTTGAATTTCAGATCTGTTATGTACATAGTACAGGGAAGCAATACACGAGTTATAGCTGTCCTAACTTATCACGTACTGAGTTGTAATTCTGAAGATAATATAAGAAGGTGAATTGAATCTCACTTCTTGTTTATGTGGTGGAGTGAATGAGAAAGAGATATTAATTTTCAGCAGCTTTATATGCAGCCTGTAAGGAGGTGAAGTCTGAGCCAAGTTGGAGGAAGAAGGCACACAGATTAAGGGCACAGACTAGTTGGACCTTGATTAATAATACTTATTTCGTGAATTTTAACAAATAAGATATACTTACAGCAGAAAATGTCTTCCAATGAACTTTGTTATAACATTGGTTTGGATTGCGAAAGAAGTCCTGCAAGGCCCAAAACTTGCAGTATAGATTATAATCAATTTTGAATCTGAAAATAAAAGGATTTTAAATTTAGTCTCGCAAAAATATTTAGTAAAAGAATTGACAAAATTTATAACTGAAATACTTTGCATCAGGTTTCGATTCCTCTTCTCCAGCTGCATCATCATCAAGGATGTCCTTTAAGTCTGATGTTCTCTCTCCACCAAATTCAGTTATATTGTCCAAGTTAAATTCACTCACAATATTTAAACCTGTATTGCAAATACAAAAAAGTCTGTATTACACTATTATTCAAGCACTATAAAAATTCCATAGACTACATACAGAGAATTTTAACTTTGCCTTTGTGAACATGTGGCTAATATTATATCTCACAAGTGTGACAGTGTTTAATATAAATCTATATGATGTTATGACTTACCAGATCGCTCTGAAAATGGGAAGAATTTGGCAAGGAACAGCAATATCCGCCCACAAAACACTGTGTTCTGAGACCGGGAGAGTCTTCGCAGAAGATCTGAAAATATACATACAATACAAAGTTCAGTCTGTTTAGTTATTTAGTTTCTATCAGGAAAATAGATCTCTGTTCACCACTATATTATTGGAGACTACCTCAAAAATTCTATAAGTAAACACACTTAGGATTTTTTCTGATATGAGGTGGAGGAACCAACAAGACTCCATGACCAATATACCAATGCAAGCTTGAAACAACATGATGACAGTCTTAACAACATCTTGCTTCATCGTAGTTCTTAAGCATCAGTACTATAAACTGGCTCAAGAGGTTCCTTTCTATACAGACACCTCTGATGCACCAACATCAGTACCTCCACAGGAAATACAAAATTCTAAAAGACACTGCTGTACTAGTGAAAAATTATAAACTGGGCTAGATGTGCTTTAATAAATATAATAACTAGTATGCTGATTAAGTGTAACTGGCAAAAATAATTATCTTGCCTACTCCACCAGGAAATAATAACAACCATCAGATACAAAAAAAGATAAGTAGGGCAAAGCCCTATTATGACAAACAAACAAATAAAAACTCGTGCACACACACACACACACACACACACACACACACACACACACACACACACACACACACACACACAGATTGGAGGAAAAGTATAGTGTTTTAACCTGACTGAGACATGCACATATGTTCCATACCATAATGAGTTTCAACCAGATGATGATTGTTCTATCAAAACTAGTTGTTTTATAAAGTAAAGTCACACTGCAACTTTTGGGCCTCCTTGTCCTCATTCCTCAAATAATGAGTTTCAGCAAACTATACACTTTGCTTGTTTAATAGTACACTAATTCAGTCGCTGGGTTATAACACTGAGCTTTACTTTCCTCCATTTCACAGTACCTTTGTACGTTTCTGGCATATGGGGCAAATAGGTCATAACACTGCTCTCTCACACAGTGTGCATACGTGACAACTCTCTACACAAATCCACTGACTGTAAAGCAGCAATTATTATACCTGCGAAAATGAAAGTGTTTCTGATAAAATTAAATTCATAGAAGTTGGACAGCAAGTTCCTAGGTGTTCAACTGAAAATCAGAACAGTTTCTGCAACTTTCAAAAGAGAGCAGAGGTTGTGAATCATCATGCAGACGCTACTTGACAGGCGGAAGAAGCTACTAACAGCACAACACACTTAATACACCTCTTATTTGGCTTTCAGACAGAACAAGCTATTGCATATTCAGAAATAAGTAAAATGATGGCTACAACATTATGAAAGAAAGAATATATATAAAGGATACTAGAAAGATTTGAAAATCTGTTAATACACAAGTGGTTTGAAAAGTCCTCGGATCACCACGAGAGGTCAGCGCTAGCAAAACGAGTTGATCATGTGATATTCATTGGACTGTTGCCTGTAAACATATGCAACATCAGTGCTCTTGAAAGAGAGTTGTGGCTGTGACATGGCTCAGTTGGGTCTGAAAGCAAAGGACATTCATGCCGATTTCCAGGATGTACTGGAGGACTCTGCTTCTTCATATTCAACTGTTGCCAAGTGGACAAATGAATTTAAATTTGGTCAGGAGAGTGTAGATGATGGTCCGCACAATGGTCAGCCAAGCTGTGTCACCACTTCAGAAATCATTGCAAAAGTGCACAAAATGGTCATGGAGGATCACCGATTGAAAGTGCGTGAAACTGTTCACGCTTGCCAGATGTCATCTGAAAGGGTATATCACATTTTAACTGAAGAATTAGAAATTAAAATATTATCTGCAAGATGTTTGTTGTGACTCTTGAGACTGGATCAAAAACGCATGAGAATGGAGATATTGAAACAATGTTTGGCCTGTTTTAGGAGAAACGAACAAGATTTTTTGTGCCAATTTGTGACCACAGATGAAACTTGGGTGCACTATTACACCCCAGAGACAAAACAACAGTCAAAGCAGTGAAAACATGCTGATTCTTCACCACCGAAGAAAGCAAAGACAATTCCTTCCTCGGGGAAAGTCATGGCATCAGTGTTCTGGGATACTAAGAGGATGCTCCCCACTGGGCAATTACTGGAGAATACTACACTAACATCCCGGACAAATTGCAACGAAAGATACGCAAAAAAATGCAAGGTTTAGCAAGGAAGAAAGTCATCTTCCATCAAGACAATGCGCCCCCACACACATGTGCCATCGCCATGGCAAAATTACACGAATTAAGGTATGAATAAGGTATGAACTGTTGCCACACCCGCCTTATTCACCTGACATGGCTCCATCAGACTTCCATCTCTTCCCAAAAATTGAAAATTTTTCTTGGTGGACGAAAATTCACTTCAAACGAAGAACTGACAGCTGGAGTTGACAACTATTTTGCAGGCCTGGAGGTAACTCATTTTCGAGATGGGATTAAGGCACCGGAACATCTTTGGACCAATTACATTAATCTACAAGGAGACTACTTTCAGTGATGTATATAGTTTTTTCTATTCCATTTCGAGAACTTTTTAAACCACCCTCGCACAAAACAAGATAACAACAATAATTGTGAAAGAGAAATGAAAACTGAAATACAGCAACAATATAAATTCTTTTAAATATACAAAAGAGGAGTTAAGATCAATCAGCCAACTTCTCCAAGAGGGATGCACGTGGCAGAGAGTGCCTGTGTAGGTACAGGGGGTGGGTAATAATATGGAAACACCAAAATCACAACACATTATCATGTCTCATATGGCATAGGAAAGCCGTTGGCATTCAAAACAACTCCCAGTCATCAGGAATGGATAAATACAGGTCATGCATGGTTTCCAAGGGAGTCTTATACTATTCTTCCTGCAAAATAGTGGCAAGTTCATGTAACGATGATGGAGGTGGATAGCGATCACGCATCCTTCTCTCCAAAGTAATACACACAATCTCAATGCACCCTTCTCTCCAAAGTAGTCCACACAGGCCCAATAATATTTAGATCCAGTGACTATGTGGCCAGGGGAGGTGCAACAATTCATTCTCATGCTCAAAAAACAAGTACTGGATGATGGAAGCTATGTTAAAGGGTCTTGTTACCATGGAACACAGCATCATTTTTGAGGAACAAATGTTCTATCACAGGGTGGACCTGTTCAGCCAAAATGGTTACATTATCTTTGGCAGTAATGCGACCTCGTACAGTAATCACGGGGCCCGTGGAATAACATGATATGGCTGCCCAAATCATTAAGGAACCTCCGCCGTGTTTCACTCTTGGGACATAACTTATCCAGAAGTTGCAAGCAGTGTAAACAAGACACATCTGACCTAATTACTTTCTTCCACTGCTCCTTAGACCAGGTTTTATGACTTTAGCATGATGTTTTCCTGATTTGAGCTTATGCATCACTCTTGAGTGTTTCTGGAACTCAAGCTCGCACTTCAATTCCCAGCTTGTGGAGCTCCCTTTGCGCCATTTTTTCATGCTGACATTGTTCGCATGTGTGCCACTCCTTCAGCCACCCCCCCCCCCCCAAAAAAAAAAAAAAATCACAATCCTCTTCACTAGCTGCCTGTCATAATCACTCAACACACACTTTCATCCATGTTGTAACTTAGTAGATGATGTTTTTCCACTTTCTATATGGTGTCTCTTCAAACTCCAAATGCTTTCACTGCCTTAATTATGGAAGCACCCACCATATGGCACCAACAATTTGCCCACGTTTGAATTCTTTTGGCTCCCGTATAATGCACTCACAACTACAAAGAACACTGTTCTGACCCCAGCTAACACTTGCAACATATTGATGGCACTGCTCAAGTATTGTTCATCGTCAAATACAATTGTACCACCTGCAGACTTGGCTAACATCTGTATTTACGTTCAAGCAAACATTTCCTGTGGTGTTTCCCCACGTTTGGTCAACCCCTGTACGTGCAACATCAATGCTTTGTTCATCATCATATTTTAATGTCGAAGATCTGTACTGCAATGTTTTATTTAGTCTCCTGCCTCCCTTTTTAATTGCCTGATATGTTTCTATATCAATGTATTCTTCAGTTGTTTGAAGAACTGTTTCCTAGCTCTACCATGGCCCCTTTTTAGAAAATATTTTCCCTTTAAAACTATTTGTGAGCCATCTGTTAAATCTCAGTGTCTGCCTGCTTAGCTGGATGGTAATGTGCTTGCCACCCGTGCAGCAGGCCAAGGTTCAATTCTCGGCTGGGTTGGAGATTTTCTCCACTCATGGACTGGGTGTTGTGTTATCCTCATCACCGGCACACAAGTCGATCAATGTGGCGTTGACAGAAATAAGACCTGCGCTTGGCGGCCAAACTTCCCCAGATAGGGCCTCCCAAACAACGATGCCATACACTCATTTCCATGTTTTTATATCTCAGTGCACTGCCCACAAGCTTTATCTTCCTCTTTTCTATTTCTTTGAGAAGTTTATTCATTTACTCCTTTTAGGGCCACATTATTTTTTTCTGGTTCCAACCTGTACCAGTAACTTTTTCTATATCCACATTTCCATCATTATCTTTTTCAATCAATGTCCAGCTCTCATTTCCAGAGACTAGCCAACCAAAGCCTTTGCTAAGAGGTAACACCATGGCATTAGCCAGAGAAAATGGGATAGCACCACCAGTTGTTACTAGTAAAAGCAGGGAAGGAAAATTGAGGTATAATGTCCCATCAATGATGGGATCATTATAGGTACAACATAATACTGAACTGCTCAAGGATGCAGAAATAAATTGGCTGTAGGCTTTTCAAAGGAACCCTGACTACAGGAAATTATGGGAAAATACAGAAGCCTGGATGGAGACTTTAACCGAATCTTCCTGAATGCAACCTAACCACAGCACTACCTCGGTTGGAGTTACTGCTAAGGAAAAATACTACAGAAGAATAGTGAACATTTCTGACACAACACAAAATCTTTTTGCTTTTTTGGAAACTTTTCAGATCATTCAAGAACTCTGTAAAACTGAGCATTCAAAAATATCTTTAAAATGTTAGTATGAGGGGCATTCAATAAGTAATGCAACACATTTTTTTTTCTGGAAGCAGGTTGGTTTTATTCACGATTCCAATACATCATATTATTCCCCACTCTTTTGGCTACAAAATCCTATTTTTCAACATAATCTACATTCAAAGTGACGGCCTTACACCACATTACTGGGAGGGCCTGTATGCCTGCATGGCACCACTCTACTGGTTGACGTCAGAACCATCATCTTGCCGCATTAATAAGCTCCCCATCAACCACACACTGCTTCCCACTTCATTGTATCAGACAGATGGAAGTAGGAAGGTGAGATCCAGGCTGTAGGATGGATGAGGAAGAGCAGTCCAAAGAAATTTTGTGAGCTCGTCTAGGGTGCACAGACTTGCATTCTCATGGAGAAGGAGAGTTTATTTGCATTTTTGTGGTGATGAACATGCTGATGTGATTTCTTCAATTTCCTGAGGGTAGCACAGCTGTGTATAGCCAGCTGGCACTTGGGAGATTGGACAGATTTGTGTGACCTTTCTGCAATAACAGACGCCATGCCCAATGACTTAGCATGGTTTTCTTCACTGCCAGGTTACCGCTGACATTCTGCAAACACCTGTGAATATCTGTGATGCTCTGGTTTTCCACCAAAATAAACTCAATGACAGCTCTCTGACTGGATCTACCTCCATTACAGACTCCGTCTTGAAGGTTAATTATAGCGCCACCACCTTTCGGAACTTCATGAAACTATAAGAGTTGAAGCAGGAATATTTCACGATGTTCCACAACAAATTAGACATTTTTCAACCAACACTGGCCAAGAATAAAAATGTGTTGCATTACTTACTGAACACCTTTCATAGTTCATGCTCACAAATACTATTACATACTTACTCATAAATTCACCTATGCATTGAACTATACTTATTTCAAATTTAAATGGTAAGTGGATCTTAAGAATGATGTATTCCTGTGATACATTGTGATCCTTCTCTTCTCTGTAGCATAATTATGTCATGACGTGTACTCACTGACCACAATTACAATGGCAATTTCACTGATTTGAGGTTCAGTAAATTGATGTTCATGTTCTCAAACAGGTCTTTTTTCAGCTCAAATCACAAATGTATACTCACTTGTTACCATGATCCACTGCTGTTTTGAATAAGTGAACCAATCAATTGTACTTAATAGAAAGCACAGGGTTAAATTGATGTTGGTCACTGCTCACAGAAGTAGCACCAAATGATAAGTCATTTGAATATAAGCATTGTACACTCTCATATTTTGCAGAAAATGTTTTAATCACAGAGTTTCTTCAGTCATGTAATGAACTAATTCTGGTGGGGGAATTTCCAATGGAACAAATCAAATTTATCCACTCATGTGACACACTGCTTGTATTTCTCTATCGGATTTCTTGGCACAGCAGAACTGACACACTTGATACATTTAGCCAATGACAACGTGTTTGTGTTTGTTGTACTCTTTAGTGGAATCATAACAGAATTCTTTGCTTGCCAAACTGTAATCTCTGCTTCTACAGAAATATTTTTTTTTGTTCATGCATCTGTGATCATTGTCTCCCACAAACTTCACTCATTGTAACTCTACTTAGTTCATTCTGTAATCTTGTTTCTTCAGCAGCACCATAGAAGGATCATTCTGGGCAGTATCTGTCACTTGAGCATTCAATTCCTAGCTGTGCACCATTTCACATAAGAAATCTGTTGATGCAATGCTCTTGTTAGACACCCATAACTTTGAATCTAATCACTGCGGTTCCAAATCAAAACCTTCTTCATGGTTGCTCGATGGAGAGCTACCATAAAATATAATCCCAGGGAACTGCAGCCTTGGGTTACATGGTTATAGCAGCATTCAAGGAAAAACCACCCTTACATTTATTACAAATACTGATTTGAAAAACAGGATGCATAAAGATACACTAGACCTCTTAAGTGATACCAACAGGGACACCACATCATCTGCAAGAGAAGAAATCACAATGGATCTTCCACAGGATCCCATCACATGTCTATTCTTACTCTATGTAATGAGCTATCATTTCATTTGAATGAGGAGTCAGAATTACTCCCTTATATAGGTGATCCAAGTATTGCTGTCAAGCCAAAAAAATTGCATTTACTGGGAAAATAGTAAATAATGTTTTTTATAAAGTTTTAATAGGTATTGCACAAATGTACTGGATTCTGGATTGAAAACTTTGGAAAAACACAGCTCATTCAGTTTTGTACTGTCAAAAATAATCCACACACTACTAATCTTATGAACCAACAAAAAACAATAAACAGGGTAGAGTATTCAGAGTTCTTCAGTGTACACATTGATGAAAACACATCTGCTGCAGACCTGTAAAAATATTTAGATTCAGTTAAGGATATGTTCATCTTCACTGCTGTAAAACACATCTCCTCCACTGCAAGCTCTCTGCTATTATGAATGACCTACAGAACGCAATAAACAAAGTAGGACACATTCCTCTATTGTTGTCCATTGATACAGCAATCATCAAACATCTGTTGGTATTGTTACTCTAAATTGCATTCACAGTTCTGCAAAAGTGCAGTTCATATATTAGTTTTAATGAAACCAGTTTGCGCTTTGATAAGTTTGTAAAATGCTTTTACAGTGCTATTCTATCTGCGCACTTGTCAGCGTACTGGAAGCCTGTTACTCCACTTCGGAAATGGCAGGCACGATCTCTGTTATAGTCTAGCAAACTGAAGCCATTGTTGAATCACCGTTCTGTGTGCCAAAAAATGTCCAGAACACAGGACACACTCAGCTTAATTTTTCAGCCATCTTTTCCGGAGACTGGTAGACTCTGGCTCCAACAATGGCAGACCTCATACCATTCCTACCCTGCTGTGAAGGCCCAAGTACTGTAATGAGATGAGGAAAATCCTGGAATCAGTCTCGTTGAATTTCAGCATCTATCAGAGTAAGTCATCTTCTAGTCTGGGTGATGTTGCATGAACAGTTGCTACACCCACAAAATGTACAGCATGTCCAAGTCCCTCAGCCGCACAATAAGTCCGTCAGAATGCAGTTCTCCAAATGGCAGTTGTGAAGAAGCAGTGAAGCTCCACTTTTTACAACAAAGATACTGTTACATACGAGACTGATTTCTTGTGAATTGGAATTGTCAATTTTCATAACCATGTGTAGGCTGATGCAAATACAGATGCCACTGAAGAAGCAAGGCATCGGTACCAACTTTCAGTTAATGTATCTACATCTACATGATTAGTCTGCCCCTCACAATAAAGTGCCTGGCAGATGGTTCAATGAACCACTTTCAAGCTGCCTCTCTACCGTTCCATTCTCGAACGGCGCGCAGGAAAAACGAGCACTTAAATTTTCTGTGCGAGCCCTGATTTCTCTTATTTTATCCTGATTATCATTTCTAACTATGTAGGTGGGTGCCAATAGAATGTTTTCGCAATCGGAGGAGAAAACTGTATTTGAAATTTCATGAGAAGATCCCATCATAACGAGAAACGCCTTTGTTTTAATAATTGGCACTCCAATTCACGTATTATGTCTGTGCCGTTATCTCCCCGATTCCGCGATAATACAAAATGAGCTGCCTTTCTTTGTACTTTCTTGATGTCATCCATCAGTCCTACCTGATGCGGATCTCACACTGCACAGCAATACTACAGAATAGGGCAGAAAAGCGTGGTGTAAGCAGTCTCTTTAGTACACCTGTTGCACCTTCTAAGTGTTCTGCTAATGAATCGCAGTCTTTGGTTTGCTCTATCCATAATATTATCACCACATGCTATTGTTCCAATTTCAGTTATTTGTAGTTGTAATCCCTAAATATTTAGTTGAATTTACAGCCTTCAGATTTGTGTGACTTATTGCATAATCAAAATTTAGCGGGTTTCTTTTAGTACTCATGTGAATAACTTCACACTTTTCTTTACTCAGGGTCAATTGCCACTTTTTGCACCATACAGACACCTTATCTAAATCATTTTGCTCATCTGATGTCTTTACAAGACAGTAAATGACAGCAGCATCTGCAAACAACCTAAGATGACTACTCAGATTCTCTCTTATATTGTTAATTGTATGGGCAGAAATTATTGGCAATAGACTAATAGGACCTTAAATACTTCCAAACAGGTTGACTGATGCAAGGTATTCTCAGTTCCTCTCAAACAACTTGCCTGTCCTGCTATACAAGGTACCATTTTAGCAACAGCTGCAATTGTGGTTCACATATAATGGAGCTCCAGCCCATTTTCTCCTAGATGTTTGAGAACATCTCACAAAGACATTTAATGAATGATGGATCGGTCAGCGAGATCATTGGCTAGTTTGTTATCCTGATATTAATGGCTTGGATTTTTAGTTGGGGTGACACTTGAAGACTTTGGTGCAGGCAAGCCCCACTAATGATGTACACACACTACAGAACACGTCATTAATGCCTGCCGGGCTATAAGTGACCAGTCTGAGAGTGTGTGGTTCCCTATGTTGTAACACTGTCAAAGTTTCAAGAAATGGATTTAAATGATGACTCTAGGAATATATTACAACCCCCCATGTATCACTCACATAGGGACTATGAGGACAAGATTAGATTAATTGCAGCAAGTGCAGAGGCATTAATACAACCATTCTGCCTGCACTCCATAAGTGAATGGAACAGGAAGAAACCCTAAAAAACTGGTACAATGGGACATATCCCCTGCCATGCACTTCATTCTGGTTTGCAGAGTATGGATGTAGCTGTAGATGTATTTTGTCTGTCTCACAAATCTGTGTAAATGCAGACACAGACGTCAGACAGGAGCATGCCTTACTATGGATGGACATCATATTGAACACCTCCTTTAGCGATGGCTCAGTAGTGTAGGTTGTACGTAACAGCAAGCAGATTACATTGGAAGCTCTGCTGTTTCACAGTAACACAATAATATGCCCTCATTTGTTTATTGCAGTCTGCAGGTCATTAATAATAGCAAGAACTTGCAACAGAAAAGACGTGTTTAACATTAGCGAAGATGAACACGTGCTCATAACCCTTAAGGTATGGATTAAGAACCAATGTTTACTGGAATTCTTTCTTGTTTTGGTCCATAGTACAACCACTAAACACAAGGAATACTTCTTTTTCAGAACCGTGTACCAGGTGGTTAGAATTACACTGATGGTGGTGTGAGTGCTGCAGTGAGGGCTATATAGATCACAGGACTCTGAAACATAGTAGGTATGTTCATTAACCAGTGCACTCACAAAATATGCTGAGACAAATAATAGTTTCATTTTGTGCCACCAGGTGAAAATATGGTGCTGTAAGCAGTCTGAATGTGAAATGTTGCCTGTTTTGACATCAGTAAGTTGTTTGTCACTTGGCGACGCGTGTTGATTTCTTTTGAGAAGCGACTATTGGTATAACAAGTTAAGAAGGTTGAACTTTTTGCAATGAAATGCAATGCTTTTGAGACGAAATTAGGTGGTGCAGGAGGAAGAGGGATATTTTCCATTCTCATATCAGTTGCTACAGCTATAGCCTACCATGCAGCAAATGCCTCAAATTCTGCAGCCAGTGCTCAAACTGTATCAAGGGAATTTTCTCCCCTGGTCAATAGTTAAAAAGGTCTTGTGGCACATTTTACACTGTCAGCCCTAAACGATTCAGAATGTGCACCAAATGAAGTACCAAGATAGGATTCTTTTCTGGCTCACATGGGTGCTACACATGATTCCAGCTTCGCAAGAATGTGACTGTGTCCACACCACTAATTTCACACAAGATGGGATGACACCACAAGTCGTGGGCCAGGTTAAAGATTTGCTTTGAGAAACCTTTGGTAAGGACTGCAGCATCTCTAGGCAATTTCAAGATGTGTGGCCTCCCAGATCCCCCCCCCCATATAAACCCATGTGACACCTGGCTGTGGGGATATTTGAAAAACAGTGTCTATCAGGGATGTATCTGTACTCTTTATGATCTGAAGGATAGCTTATGATGACCTATTGCTCTGATTACACTGGATATGTTGCTAGCAACTCTCAACCATGCCTTGTTATGGATGCAGCATGTTGCCGAGTAAGAAGATCATATTTAACACATATTGTAACTTGTAAGCATATCCTAATAAACATGCAAGAACCGTGTTATCATGTTTGATACACACCACCATATTCTGACTGCTTACAGAGCCTTATTTTCACCTAGTGTTACAAGGTGGAACTATTATTTTTTTTCAACATTCTCCGCGAGCACAACAATTAAGAAACATACATACACTGTTTAAGCTTCCTGTAATGCATGAAGCCCACACTGCAGTGCTGTGAACACAGCCAGTTTTATTATAGCCACCCAGTATATATGAAAATATGAATGAATGATGAAAAATGCAAGATATGTTACCTTTTTGATGCCAAAAGTAAATTCTACGATACAAAACTGTAAATTTTTTCCCATTCCAGTATCGTGTTTCTGGATATCGATATTACACTAAACAGATTTAACCTTGGCAGAGAGGGTTGGGTTGGGCTGTTTGGGGAAGACCAGACAGCGAGGTCATCGGTCTCATTGGATTAGGGAAGGACGGGGAAGGAAGTCGGCTGTGCCCTTTCAAAGGAACCATCCCGGCATTTGCCTGGAGCGATTTAGGGAAATCACGGAAAACCTAAATCAGGATGGCCAGACGTGGGATTGAACCGCCGTCCTCTCGAATGCGAGTCCAGTGTGTTAACCACTGCGCCACCTCGCTCGGTCCTTGGCAGAGAAAGAAGTGAAATACACAGCTATAAAACTGCTCGGCCAACTGCTTATGGAGACAGGATGGCTGACAGACAGCAAAAGCGTTTTCAAATGTAGATTAAAACTTTTCTCTTAAAAATTCCTTCTTGAATAGAAATAAGTAATCAATTACAAACATGTAAATAGCCAACATCTAGTCATATAAGTACATATTTTTGTGACTTCATTTCAAATCTTTCGTTTAACTGAAATGCTCCACATCATAGCATTTACTGTGAATATGCACTATGGAACAAAGAACAAACTTAAAGCTACCAAACACACACACACACACACACACACACGATGGGAATTATCATCTTGTATACTTTATTTTATTCATTCACTGGAGTGTGGTACAAAGGAAATACACTACTGGCGATCAAAATTGCTACACCATGAAAGATGACATGCTACAGACGCGAAATTTAACCGACAGGAAGAAGATGCTGTGATATGCAAATGATTAGCTTTTCAGAGCATTCACACAAGGTTGGCACCAGTGGCAACAGCTACAACGTGCTGACATGAGAAAGATTCCAACCGATTACTCATACACAAACAGCAGTTGACCGGCGTTGCCTGGTGAAACGTTGTTGTGATGCCTTGTGTAAAGAGGAGAAATGCGTATCATCACGTTTCCAACTTTGATAAAGGTCGGATTGTAGCCTATGACGATTGCGGTTTATCGTATCGCGACATTGCTGCTTGCGTTGGTCGAGATCCAATGACTGTTAGCAGAACATGGAATCGGTGGGTTCAGGAGAGTAAAACAGAACGCCATGCCAGATCCCAACGGCCTCGTATCCCTAGCAGTCGAGATGACAGGCATCTTATCCACATGGCTATAACGGATCGTGCAGCCACGTCTCGATCGCTGAGTCAACAGATGGGTACGTTTGCAAGACAACAACCATCTGCACGAACAGTTCGATGACGTTTGCAGCAGCATGGACTATCAGCTCGGAGATCATGGCTGCAGTTACCCTTGACGCTGCATCACAGACAGGAGTGTCTGCCATGGTGTACTCAACGACGAACCTGGGTGCACGAATCGCAAAACGTTATTTTTTTGGATGAATCCAGGTTCTGTTTACAGAATCATAATGGTCGCACCTGTGTTTGGCGACATCGCAGTGAACGTACATTGGAAGCGTGTATTCGTCATTGCCATACTGGCTTATCGCCCGGCGTGATAGTATGGGGTGCCATTGGTTACACATCTCGGTCATCTCTTGTTCGCATTGATGGCATTTTGAACAGTGGATATTACATTTCAGATGTGTTACGACCCTTGGCTCTACCCTTCATTCAATCCCTGTGAAACCACATTTCAGCAGGATAATGCACAGCCGCATGTTGCAGGTCCTGTATGGGCCTTTCTGGATACAGCAAATGTTCGACTGCTGGCCTGACCAGCACATTCTCCAGATCTCTCACCAATTGAAAAGGTCTGGTCAATGGTGGCCGAGCAACTGGCCCATCACAATACATCAGTCACTACTCTTGATGAACTGTGGTATCGTGTTGAAGCTGCATGGGCAGCTGTACCTATACCCGCCATCCAAGCTCTGTTTGACTCAATGCCGTTATTACAGCCAGAGGTGGTTGTTCTGGGTACTGATTTCTCAGGATCTATGCACCCAAATTGCATGAAAATGTAATTGCATGTCAGTTCTAGTATAATATATTTGTTCAATGAATACCTGTTTATCATCTGCATTTCTTCTTGGTGTAGCAATTTTAATGGCCAGTACTGTATTTATGGATAATATAATATTCACACTCCTGTTGCATATAGTGCAAGAAAGTGTTACTGCCTGCCACATTATAAGTCTTTACTAAGCAAATTTTCATATATTCATATTCATATTTCATATTACACACAAAATTATCACCTATTTATGAAGGACACAATAACTTACCATTACACATTCGAAGCAAGTTGTTTTTACATGCACTAAAAAACAGTTCCTCCTTCCAAACAGAAACACCGTTTTCAACAAAGGCAAATAATGTTTCACATCTATCCAGTGTCAGTGCATCAAATATATCGCCAAGAACTACGACTGGCATTGTTGGTGTGCACATGTCTAAGCGACAAGCTTGTATACAGAACTTCACATACTGCTCCAAAACGGTTACATCACTATCTTCACACAGCAGGCTTAGTAAGTGCTCTCGTACAGCTTGATCCAAAGCAGAATGTTTATCGGCATCACTGAGACAATGAAGGTTAAAGGACACTCATTATATATTTAATGTGCAATTATTCATCACAAAATACTGAAATCAAACTCACTTTGCCTGAAACATATCATAGTTCCTTTTTAGTACATCCAAGGCCTGCCGATCAAAGCCTTGGGTGTTGAGTATTTCCTGAAATTAATTTAGCAACTATTAGTGACAGTATTTTTGGCATGGTTGTTCAAAATGTTTACTCTTACAATCAGAGGTGGACAAAGAGAATTAAAACACCTGTATGATACAAAAGGAAATGGCTGGATTTTAAATAATTACATATCAGTCTTATAGTCAGAATATACCTATGCCAATATCACTTTTGATAATATAAGGTATCAAAGTGAGATGGTGTAAACATTAACAATTTGGAAGAAATCTATGAATCAGTGAAACTAGAGGAAATACATATGCTGACTGTGGCAATTACGTCTGCCATATTACTTTTCCAGTGCAAAAAAATGACCAGACAAATTTGCTCAGTGCAAAATATTACAACATCTAATGACTGCTATGTCAGAGACAGTTATTTCACAGAGTAACAAGACTGCAAAATGACAAAAGAAAATCAGAGTTTGCTGCAGTCAAAAAAGATAGATCAACCTGATGTGATGAATAGGCAGGTCTAGGAGCAGCCATCCAGATGGAGATAAACAAATCTATTCCTGTAGTGGGCAATGGGATATACTAAAATGTAGTAGTAATGCTTTCACTTATGTTAACATACACACTCTGTAAACCACTGTAAAATGCATGGCAGAGGATACTTACCATGGTACTACAAGTTAGTTCTCATTCGAATCATGTATGGAGAGCAGGAAGGATGCCTGCTTAAAGACCTCTATGCACACTTAAATAGTTGCCTCTATTTAGGAGGTTGCAGTATATTTCTAAATTTGTCACTAAACACTAGTTAATGAAACTTTATGTGTGAGTTTTTACAGAATGAGTTGTGCATCTTCAAGCACCGGGAATGTAAATTTTTTCAGTATTTCAACGATACTTTCCCATAAGTAAAACAAACCTGTAACCATTTGTTCTGCCTTTCTTTGAATACATTCTGTTACTCCACCCCCCCCCCCCCCCGCACCCCCCCGTTTTTGATATGGGTCCCACACACTTGAGCAATATTCTAAGATGTGATGCACAAGTGCTTGCAAGCAGTCTTCTATGAAGACTGCATTTTCCAAATTTCTTAGCGATGAAGCAATGTCTGATGTAGGGGCCTATGCTTTACTTATGACTGAACATATGGTTTCATTCCAATTCATATCCACACAATTTGTTATACCTAGTCATTTGTATGGTTTGACTTATTCTAACTGTGACTCACTGATACTGTTGTCATTGCGTGCTACTTAATTCTGGGTTTTGTAATGTGCATAATTTTACATTTCTACCTTACAAGAATTTAGTTTGAGAAAAAGGCAGAGGTGGTACTGAAAGAGACTTGAAGTGGAGAACATATCATATTAGAAGAGATTTTAAAATACAATTTTTGGGAGTACCCCATAAAATTATAAAAATGAAATAAAATCATGTTACATTACTTTCATATTAAAGAAGGAATTTTAATAACTGACAACTTACTAAAAACCCACAGCCAGTATGTTAATGAAGTCACTACTATTTAATCCACAATCATGATGGAAATACACAAAACAGTAGCAAGAATTGTATGCTGCAATGATGAAACAGTTGAAAGAGAATTATTTCCTTCTGAACAGAAAGAATGTAGATATCATAGAAGTATACTAGGAGCTAAAAAGTTAGTGGTTCCCAAGACTACTGCATGTAGTACACTGCAACAGCTGGAATTAAAAGCAGAGGATGCAAGGAGTTGTCTATTGTACAGTTTGATTTGTTTCTGTAGTAATGCCACGGCAAGTGTATCATACAA
This sequence comes from Schistocerca piceifrons, assembly GCF_021461385.2. NCBI lineage: Eukaryota > Metazoa > Arthropoda > Insecta > Orthoptera > Acrididae > Schistocerca > Schistocerca piceifrons. Next base: position 582,323,697 of record NC_060140.1, on the reverse strand, counting down.
GTGTAAATAAAGCGAAAATGTAAGAAAGCAAAATACCATCCTAATAATTAACAACGTCAATGTTGAAGAAAACTTGGTAGACGACAAGTTTTGAGCTCCTTAGCCCAGTCCAGTTCTTGCTTTTAGTGATGGTGATTTACGAGTGAGTGTTGAACAGCAAATTGTCAACCACTGGGATGTACCAACCAGCGCCTCACAGAACTTACTATGAACGTCATAATGAACCAAATATCTGAGCACCACGAAAGTTTCAGTAGCCAATTGAATGCCCGCATTGCGACCATTGGAAGCTTTACAGATAGTAAAATTGTTATTCATGATCATTTGTTCGTAACTGAATTTCCCAGTGCTTATTATCATATAAAGCGTAAAAATAAACCTTTGACTGCGAAGCACCGTTGCTTCCAACAACTCACTATACGCGTAAGTATTCCTAACAGTAACAGTCCACGGCAGACCGTTTATATGTAAACCTGTCTCTAACCTCAGTGTTGTCCGTAAAATGCCTCGACGTTTACATGGGACAACAGTCAAGAACATTCTTCGAAAATATGTACAAAGTGACAAAGCAGACATCATTCTGTTACATAGCTACAGAACATAAATCTATAGATGGCAAAACAAAAGGAAATAAACAAAGAAAGAAACGCTTGCTAGTACAATACGCAACCTAAAGTCACGGCAGAAGAAGATGAAAACAAATTGGAGATTTGTATGTAATGGCTGTTACTACACCTTAAATTGCGCCCGCATCAAATCAAATCCGTGCATTTTGAATATGTTCTATATTTTTAAATGTCAAACAATACCGGCAACTATTTACACAACAAACCACTGCACACGTTATTTGTAAACATATGTTTCAAAGATCACAACTACCATAGACTGCACCGCAGATACGAGTACAATTTGTTCATGGCACAGACACTTGTATGCCTGTGGTTCATAGTTACAATGGCTTTGATAACAATGTAACCAATGATGTTCACGACACTGAACTACAACCATCATTACTTCAGGGGGTGTTGCCTCAACAGTAGCTGGTAACAAGAAAATCAGTATGGTCGATTAGTTTATCCAGTTCAAGATATGTTTTTGTACTGTGCCGTCCTCAATGGTGCCAGCTACCAGTGATTGTGATACAATTAGTCTTTTTATTGCTATCATTCATATATATATATGACTTTCTCCTCCCTCCCCTCACTGAATTCCCTACAGAGCGAAATACCACGCCGCTGTGAGGTGGCTTGTGCTTCAGCGATTAAGATATCTACTCCATATGTAGGTCCTTCCACATGTGTCGGAGGACAAGGCAGACTAACAAATGGTTCCTGAAGAGATGCAGCAGCTTTTTCAGTAATTTTAGAGGCAGCCGACTAGATGATTGACTGATCTGGCTTCGTGACACTAGTGAACATGGTTTTGCTATGTTGATTTTATTGCAAGTGGCTGAAAGCAAGGAAAAATTACAGCTATTAGATATCCCGAGGACATGTAGCTCTACTATGTCGTTTAATGATAATGGGGTCCTCTAAGAGGACTCCCCCCTTGTGAAATTATTCCCACCTAAAAATAGCCCCCCTTTTGGACGTCTTGGTGGGGACTGCTGGAAAGGATGGATCATAACATAAATTTGATGTTCAGTAAGAGCATTGAATATTAAATCGTTTTGTTGGGTAGATTAGAGAATTTAAAGAAAGAAATGGACAGATTGAAGTATCAAATACAGGTAACACAGGAATAAAAGTAACAACAAATAGGAACAAGATAGTGAATGCATTATTGTGACCAATATAACCACACAACCAAACCTGTCAAGGTACTAGGAGAGTATATGCCTTCTAGCTCATCATTTGCTAAAGAGATTGAAAACACTTGTGAAATTATTCAGACAGTTAAGAGAGGCGAAAATTTAATTGTGATGAGGAACTGAGATTCGATACTAGGGAAAGTAAGAGAAGGAAAATTAGTGTAGTCGGTTCACAAAGAAATGAATGAGGGCTCCCCAGTTCTGGTTTGGTAAAAGTCATTCGATTTAAGCCCATTCCTGTTTTGTATCCAGCTGTTGCTAACCTCAGTAATCTAATGTAGCACCTTGCACTTAAACTACTGTATAGTGATTCTTGTGTTGTTTGTGTTGTATCGCAAATTAATACATCTCTTGATGAGCGACGAAACTGTTCCTGGCCGGTCATGGACAACACCAGATACTCTTTCCACTTCTCAGAGAAGAGCAAAGGGGAGTACTTTACAGAGTGGATCTAGAAAAATGATTAATAATGTCGTTGAATGTTTCGAGGACGAGCGTAAAAATAAAGAGCTGCTCCACCCTCTCTCTCAGCCAATAAGATGAACAGTGATGTACACAGGAGCAAGCTTCAGATTTATGAGAAGAATTCGGGATATTCGCAAAGATAATCCTGGAGAATCAACAGAAACTCCCAGCGAAAAGAGTAAATTTCAGTTCAAATTCTTCAGTTTGACAGTGCTTCGAAATTTCCATCCTCTTCGACCAAATCACTTTACAATGGTGTTTTTACGTGTGTATGTAAAAGTACTGTGGGGACTTCTGGTACTGCTTCCCTTACAAGAAGAAGTATCCAATGTTCTGATCGAATTTTGGAAACCACATATGCAACTGAGCTAGTTAGGGTCTCAGGTATTATATCAGGTTATTCTCATAGGTCATCTTTTGTGAATAATCAACAAAAAAGAATTTCCAGTGATCCGATACATGACTAGAACTACAGTAACAACTTCAGAGTTTGAAATCCCGCTATAGTGTACTGATTAAGCTAAGTGGTTGGTATGCTGAACGTAGAGGGTATGAATCTTGTAACATATCATTTTCTATTCCATCTTTACAGAACCGACTATCATAAATTTTTTTCAGTTATTTGTTGCTGCATGGTGTGATACCTGACACTATAACCTACACAACCACATAGGTGGTTTCAAAAAGTTAATACCACACCTGGGGACCTGCTATTGTTAGTTGTAACCAGTGGCGTAGCTTGCCTTAGATGGGCCCTGTAGCAAAATTTGCTATGGGGCCCTTTTATCTGACTGTGGCGAAGCTCAAATGGAGTGCGAAGATTTTTCACAAAATGAAACAAAAACTCTTATTTTGAATAAAATAAATATTTAGTGATTAATCATACGTTACATTAGGTTACATAAGCAAGTAATTATTTACAATTAATGCTCCTAGGAGCCAAGTTGTATGGAGAGCTGCATCAAACCAGTCTCAGGACTGAAGACCACAACAACAACAGGAGCCAAGTTAGGCAAACAATTCAAATATATACTTTTCTCGCCTTTTTTCGGCAAACGTACTTATTAAATCGTCCATAGCTGAAGATAATTTTAGTTTTTCCAGATGTTCTGCCTCTATAGACAGCAATGACAGGTCTGAAAGCCATTCTTGGCTCACAAAAGTCCTAAGGTAGTTTTCAATCAGTTTGAATTTCGAAAAACTTATTTCAGCTTTTGCAGTTGTTACGGGAAGGGTCAAAAATAGGAAACATGCTGTTATTATCTCTGGAAAACTGGGAGCAAGTCTATTGAAATTAATCAGTAATAATTCTGTGAGTTCCTTAATGGAATGGATTACCTGAATTTCAGTTTTTAAGCACATTTTCAAAGAAATTAATTGTTCATAGAAATCAAATGACATGTCTTTATTGTACAGATGGTCCAAAAAGTAAAAATTATCAATATTCCATAATAATGTCTTTACTCTATTTAGCAGTCAGTTATCCTGCTTCCTTCTTATTATTTCATTTGAAAATGATAAGAGTTCCTCCATTTGTAACACTTCGACTGTATTACTAAGGTCACAGAGGCTTTGAAATCTTAGTTTAGTTTGAGAAATTAATATGTCTCAACAGAAATGATACACACTAATTTTGAAGTACGATTCCGGGTCTGAAATTTTCTCATCTTCAAAACTCATCAAAATATCACTTCGTCATCTTCGATATTTTATTTTTGAAATGTCATCTTCCCTCTTTTATTTTTGAAAACAGTTGTTAAGCCCACTCTTTTGCTAGGTCTCTGGACTCACTTAACAAACCATGGACGAATTTTGATTTCTTATTACGCTCTGTCTATTAAAAACATTATTTCGCAAAATACTAGCTTTCTCCAAGTCATTATTTTCATGCTGTAAAGCCTTAGAAACTGGATTAATGATTTGAAATAACGAATTAAAAAAGGAGATCAGCACTATAAAATCGTAGTTCTCTAAAATATAAATTATATTTTTACATTCTTCACACTCGTCTTTTTTAGTGGAAATCAAATTTAACTGGTACAAAGTTTTTATTATTAATGAATAATTTTTCTTTATAGCTAATAAAACATCATGTCTTGAAGACCATCTAGTATGGCATACCTTCTTCAGGGTGATTTTATATTTTAAAAACAGTGAAGTGCCAAAGAAACTCGTATAGTCATGCATACTCAAATACAGAGATATGTAAACAGGCAGAACAGAGCGCTGCAGTAGGCAACGCCTGTATACACATCAAGTGTCTGGCCCAGTTCTTAGATCGCTTACTGCTGCTACAATGGCAGGTTATCAACATTTAAGTGAGTTTGAACGAGGTTCTATAGTCGGCGCATGGGCGATGGGACACAGAATCTCCATGGTAGCTATGAAGTGCGGATTTTCTTATACGACCATTTCACGAGTGAACTGTGAATATCAGGCATCCCATAAAACATCAAATCCCTGATATCGCTGTGGCCAGAAAAAGACCCTGCAAGAATGGGACCAATGACAACTGAAGAGAATCGTTCAACGTGACAGAAGTGCAACCCTTCAAAAGACTGCTGCAGATTTCAATGGTGGGCCATCAACAAGTGTCACTGCGCGAACCATTCAACGAAACATCATCGATAAGGGGTTTCGGAGCTGAAGGTCCACCCTTGATGACTGCACAACACAAAGCTCTACACCTCGCCTGGGCCTATCAACACCGACATTGGACTGTTGATGACTCGAAAAATGTTGCCTTGTTGGACGAGTCTCGTTTCAAATTGTGTTGAGCAGATGGACGTGTACAGGTATGGGGACAAACTCATGAATCCATGGACCCTGCATTTTAGCAGTGGACTGTTCAAGCTGGTGGAGTCTCTGTAATGGTGTGGTGTATGTGCAATTGGAGTGATATGGGACCCCTGATATGTCTAGATACGACTCTGTCAGGTGATATGTACCTAAGCATCCTGTCTGATTGCCTGCATCCATTCTTGTCCATTGTGCATTCCGACGGACTTGGGCAGTTCCAGCAGGACAATGCAACACCTCACACATCTACAATTGCTATATAGGGGCTCCAGGAACACCCTTTCTGGGTTTAAGCACTTTCGCTGTCACCAAATTCTCCAGACATGAACATTATTGAGGACATCTGGGATGCCTTGCAACGTGCTGTTCAGAAGAGATCTCCACCACCTCATATTCTTACAGATAAAAGGACAGGCCTGCGGGGTTGATGGTGTCAGTTCCCTCCAGCACTACTTCAGACATTAGTCGAGTCCATGCCACGTCGTGTTGCAGCACTTCCGTGCACTCTTGGGGCCTTCACACAATATTAGGCACGTGTACCAGTTTCTTTGGCTCTTCAGCATATTTATCGATACTCAACATTGATCAGCGTTTATACAACTGACAAAAAAGGTAAATATTTTTTCGAAATTACCGAAAAACTTGACACTTTAGAAAAACGTTTCGCATCTTGTGCCACATAATGAATATAATCTGCATTTGGCACATGTTTTTTATATGGGCTTGTAATCCGCCATACACATCTGACATAACATTTGCTCCATCGTAGCTCTGTCCTCTACATTTGGATAAATCAGTGCTATGGGCAATAGAGTTTGTTTAAAAAATTAGAATAACATAGCCAGGGCGTGGAAATTTTTACACCAGCCTTATTGAAATATGATAATGATAGGCTGAAAAACATCGCTTTGTTTCTGGATCCTTTGGAAACGGTTCTGGTGGTTTGAATAGGCCCAATTTAAAAATTATTTTTCTTTCGCATTCAGTCAAGCTATCAGCAAAATATCCTCTATCAGATGAAGATATATTGTGAAATTCCTCAGCCCTATTAAGATCTTCAGTATAGGTGTCTTCTATTTCCTAAACCTCTGGCAGAAAATGTGTTGCAATGAATAAAAAATGAAATTAAGTAAAATCAATATTGAGAATTTTTGGAAATTATTCAAAATTGTAGCATTAAAAATGTTCATTAAGCAAATCTTTCAATTTTTAAATTAATCTTAAACCTGGCCTGATGAACCATGATGACATGCAATGTCAGAGGAGGCCATATTTTACCGCTCGATCTCTGTGGTGTGGAGCCGATGAACAATGGTGTGGTGGAAGGAGTGAAATAAATAGGCCTAATTCGCGCCATGGTATTCAGTGGAAGCAAAACACACACACACATACTTCATTTTCCTGTTGTGCCGCAAGACTGCTATGCTGGAGAATCGATGAATACAAGTGATATTTTTTGGAAGCACTTTTTTACAGAGTCATTGATATTCATATGTGGTACATTTTTCTACCAAAGAATATGACATTAAGGCGAGAAGGTTGTGGCACTGATATTTCATGAGTAAGGGATGACTGACATTTAAAAGATGGTACTTATTAGCCTTATACAATCCTGTTACATGCCCTTGAGGTGTTGAAAAAGTAATAGATAATGTACCAGGAAAACTTTCCCTAGTGTATAGTGAGATTAGAAATTCAACTTAGGGCTCAACAAAGCGTTAATAACTACAATAAAACATACACGGCGTAACTCATACTGCAACGCAACACAAATGATCACTGCATAAACTGGCTGATGTTTCAAAGCAGCATGAAAAGTTCTAAGCATCACGGGCTGGATTCCTTTAGAACATAACAGGATCATCAAAATCTGGATAAAATAGTGGAGTACAGGGCTTAATGTGGGTAGGAACACGCTGGAACGGCGTTTCGGCACCTCCAAGGGAAGATTGTTTTGGAACACGCTGGAACGGCGTTTCGGCACCTCCGAGGGAAGATTCTTTTGGTACCGAATGGGCTAAGTCCGCTCTGGGGATTGAAAGCAGTACACTTATTTTAAAACGTAATGTAAAATAGAATTCGCCACTGCATAACAGTGATTGGTCTATGTGATACGAAAGAGCGTTAGCGATTTGTTTTTGCAATAAACGTTCCACACGAATATCAAAAGCCGCAAAACTGCATTGTGCGTTGACTGAGCTCTCTCTACTTGTGCTCTTCCCACCTGTAATCCTCTGAGAGTTTCGTGTATATCGCAAGATATTTCTGTTTGTTCATGTTACACTTTTTCATAGTGTTACTTACATACGTATAGTGTCGTGTTCCTGTTCTTTTTCGGTATAAAATGTGCCTTTCTTTTCTTTGGCGATCTATTTTTTCATACTCTCCATTCGTGATAAATGAATGTTGAAATAAATACTACGTAAGCATATTGACTTATGATGTTTCCCAAAATGCATCAAGATTAGAAACAAATATTTGTAGCGGCTCTAAGACGAAATTAATGATCTTGGGGAATATGTAACCAGGAAAGTCTACACATCGAACATATCATACTGGAATTTATATCCCTGATTCAGATGTTTTCGTCTACTCTATAAGCCGTAAATTCATCAACCTTACTCGAAAAATTCGATTATCGTCCTTACTTATAAAGAATTTTCCAGTTCACCCAAGGAACTATTTTTGTGCTATTGGATGTATCATCTCTTATTTTGTTTTCTTTATGCATGACAAAGCACAAATATCTGTAAAACATTTATAATCTTTGGTTAAATGTACCGTACACAATGGCAATCGCAGCTCCCAAGCTACAATACATTAAAAACGAGTCAGCAATGCGTCGTTAGCTCTGTAGTTACATTTCTTGCATTCATTTCGGAAAAGAATTTACTGTAACATTGGTAGTTTGTGTTAAAATGAAATTTAATTGCGCTTGGGTCTGAAAAACATTTCATAATTCGCCTTAGCCGAAATTCGTGTTAACCGATAAAATTTACTGTTAGAACAAATGTATTCCTGCCAGGACCAAACTTTTTTTGCGTCAACCACGAGTTCGTCTTCATCGGTTTCGCGCTTGCGAGGTTAAACAGCAATGCCATACTATATTGATTAAAATCTTATTTTATTATATGTGTACTTCATAAAATCTACATTGACTGATTTTATTTTGCATCTTCCTGATACAAACACACTGTTGTAAACAAATTTAATGTATCATCATCTTGTTAACAGTGTACAATAAAAAATTAAGACTCCTTCGTTACACAGTCTAGAACGCTACATTATGTGACCTAAATTATAAACAAGAAGTATTTTTTCCATGGAGATAGGCCAGTTTTTAGTACTTACCAATGCAAAGATATCGCTCACAGAATGTGATTGCTGAAAAAATAAAGAAATTTGCAAAACATGAGCAAATTAACAAAATTGTTGTGAAAATAACAATGCAATAAGTTCACAAAATTAACCGAGCATGATAAATTTGTTGCTGGAGTTCATGAAACCATTTTCATGGCTCTAAAATTCTCTTCAATGTTCTTCAGCACCTCTGATGGGTAATTGTATCTCCGACCTGTGGAATTAGCACTTGGAGTTGGCAAACTGCAGGTTATGAGCTGCCCTGGGATTCAGTAGGTGTCCTTCCTTAGGGGCCAATGGAAGGAATTAGTTGGACCATGTGGGTACATGAAACTGACTAAGGCATCACGTTCTTCTAATGATGTGTTACAGATGTTTCCAATCCAACATTTGCTGTCATAAATGCATGCTTTGTATTGCCAGGATTGGATGCTGTCAATTGAAATACTCGAGAAGTTTGCTGATTGGTCAACACTTGCAAAAAATGACACTGTGTCATCGGAAACTCTTCTAATTTGTAAGTGTTTTTCATCGACTGGTCTGAAGCAATGGTTTTCTCTGGTCCCTGCAACCATGCAACCATTTTTAAATTTCCTTTCTTGCAAAGGTCTTGCAGCATTAATTCCTTCCTTTGTTATAAAAAGGAATTTGATTCCGTGAACTTATTCATCACAAAATCTGCATAGATCATTTGGTATTAGAATTTGATCTGAAGTTGGCCTTTTGAGACTTGATCTTGCTGCTAATTGTTTCATTGTGCCCTCAGTACCATCACATGGGTACTTTCCATACTGCACTGATACTAAAGTCATTGTAGTGCTGACATAGATTCATGAAGTTAGTGAAATTTTTGAACTGGGCATCTGATCAATTTCTGAAATATATGATGTGCTTCAGCACTGGAAAGTGGGTTTGCAGGTGATCAATGAGCTTGGAATAGTAAACATGAACTGCAACTGTATCATGTAGCAAGCAATCACTGATGACGCAGAAGCTAAGACTATCTTTCCAGTCAAAGCCTTGTAATAAATAACAAAGGGATGTAACGTGGCCTATTTTCCCAATGGAAGCCGTGTACAGCGCCCTGTGCAATAAATGAAAAATTTTCTGCAAAATCCATCAGAACAACCAGCTTTCCACATTCTAGATTTTCTTTGGTTTCTTTTAGGTAGTTGTTTTGCTGCTTTGCTGTTTAATGATGGGGTGAGAGATTCACAATTTTTGGTCAAAATGTTTTGGATAAATTCTCCAGTCGTTGACTGCTTTGTGTCCAGAGTAACTCAGTCAGTGTGTATCCATTCTTCATTTTCAATTGATTCATCAATGTCGTTCCCTTCAAATGCAGACTCTACAAATCAAGACTTCTAATCCGTCGCTGCTAGCATCAACTTGACAGTTTGATGAGCTGTACAAAGACAAACTGAGTGTGTTCCTGCTGAACCAACTGTGATGCACCACTTTGGCCAGAGCTCACAAAATTTGGAAAAGTCAACTTCTGGTAAATTTTGTCTGCAATATTATTGATAGGCTTCTTTCAAGATACAAAGCAGCAGACGTTCCTGCATATTAACTTTTGGGCGAGCTGGTGTCCTTATGGCAACAAAGTCCTTTTTTCCAAGGACTTCGTAATTGTCATAGAATGTTGCTATACTTTCGTTAATATCTTCTTGCAAAGCCTTTCCTCGCTTTGGATCTGGTTTTGCTAATATGCTTTTCTCTTCCTTCAGCTTTCTGGCAGTTTTCACCATTCACTCAGACACGTTCAATTCTTCCATCGTTTTTTTAATGCTCCAACTGCTAGTGGCCAAAGTTAAAATATGAATTTTCTCTGAAGCTGAGGTCACCTCAAGCTTTGCCTTCAGTTCATTGATGAGCATTTTGTACAAAGAGCAATTGTGGCATTTTTGATTGGGTTGTGGTTCTATGACATCATCTGCTTTAAGCCCACCAAATTCAGCAATTTTTCTAGCCACAACCATTTGAACTTGCTTTATCTTTCGTTTTGCATATCCACTAGAATCCCAGTTTGAAATGCACAGGAATTTTAGGTGTGACACACAAATTGCTGTCAAGCTAGCGTTAGAGCTGTCTGAAGCAACTGTAGCATCATCTTCATCAGACTCTGGTGACGGCAGTGCCTTGGCTTTTTTTGGATTGATTTCAACTCTACAAGCAGAACAAGGCTTCTGTCCAGGCTTAACATCAACTGTTGTAAGTTGTTTCAAAAAGTCGGCTGTTGCAACAGTAATAGATGCAGACCTTTGTTGGACACATGATACTTGTTTTGAAATGGATTGCAGCATGATTTCTGCAGATATTGAAACCTGGTCACGATATAAACATATTTTGGCATCGGAATCAAGCTGAAATCCAGCTCATCAAATCAGCAAATTCTGATCCTCCTCAGAGAGGCCACTAATTGATTTCAGAAGGTGTTTGTCCTTGGTGAACTTAGTTCAATGACACACAGACTTGTTGATTTGTCGAATGGTCCATATTTCCATTGTTTGAAGCCATAACAAGTTGTAACTTTGGCAATGATTCAACAATGGACTGAAGGAATCAACCAAGCTGCAAGGTAAACATTCACAGGTAATAACCACAAATGATACAATGATTGAAACTTGCATACAAACATGAATGATACCCAAACCAAACTACATCTTATATAGTGTGAATGTATGAAATGAGAATACTGGAGAACATTCCAGAACACAATAGAAAATTCTGTAAGTTTCTAGTGCCTTGTTATAAAACTGTTGTACCTGAATATAAGTTTCTGGAATGCATGCCTTTTTTTATAAAACAGTCATACCTGCATATCAAATATCCAGAAATTTCAAGAACCCATGCCCTGTTATAAAATAGTCGTACCTGCATATCAAATTTCCAGATGTTTCTGTAATCTGTTATAAAACAGTCATACCAGCATATCGAATTTCCAGAAGTTTCTGGAATCCATACCCTGTCTTATAAAATAGCAATATCTGCGTCTCAATTTACAGAAATTTCTGGAACCCATGCACTGTGTTATAAAACAGTCAAACCTGCATATGTAATTTCCAGAAGTTTCTGGAACCCATATATGAAACAGTTGTACCTGCACATCAGAGGAACAAAAGTGTCAAGCTGCAAATAGTTTATACAAACAAATCACATCACAAGAGCCTTGACATTACCCAGCACAACAGCTTCCAACACAGTAATATGTGTAGTAAGCTTAACAGCTTAGATTTTTTAAAATCTACTTTAAGCGCCTTATATGGGAAATAACCATTCTATTTTTTCAAGTCCCATGTAGCAAAAAATGTCCTCTTTTCAGTGGTGTCAATTAAAAGATGTTCAGAGTTGATAGCAATATAGAAAACTGATCCTGAAAAATGCCATAAATTTTCAATTTTCAGTTTGACACTTGAGACAAGGGTCAATAAAACCAGAACTATTTACTCATAAATGCTAATACTGGTGTAGTATAAAGGTCCCAGCTGCCTTTCTCCTATAGTAAAGGGTGGTTAAAGTAGGGCTTAAATCTTTTGCGATATATTTTTCAAGGCACTTTCAGACCCAGTAGCATAATGGATAGTCATTTATAAGGTATTTGAATTCTTTAGCTGCATTCAGCAACAAAAGTTGTACTAGGATACAAAATAAGAGTGATAGATATCACAGAAGATGCACAAAGTTATAACAAAGTTAACAGAATTCTTCACACCTTGCACTTTGTGACTTGGTACGGGTGCACTAAGGTGGCCCTAACTCTGGAACCACTCTAACAATTGAGCCAAAATTTTGCACATTGACCTACCACATATATATGTATGCAAAAACAACTTTTGAACCGAATCTGAGATGGTCATGTGCGGACCATTTTTTATTCTAGGACACTTGACATGGAATGACTCTTTTGCGAATTTTTGCTGACACATGTCGGGGCCCCTGTAGCCTGGGGGTCCCATGTCATTGATACGGCTGATACGGCAGTAGCTATGCCCCTGGTTCTGGTTGTAACTGTACAGTCCACATAAACGCAATCATACCTTCCACTTTTTTAAAATTCTCTTTCAATAAGGCCGAAGATCTACTGGGAAAATCCTTTTGGAGAACTTCGACATGATGGTCATGTGGTAAACAATCAATAACTTTGACTTGTGCAGAAGATTGCTCTCAGTCTGCCGAAACTTCGAACAATGCTTGAGGAAAATATTGGCTGGATTTGGGATGTTCTATTTCTGACGAATGTGTTGTTGTCCATGGAAAACAGAACAGAAAATAGGTCTTTAGCGCTACTGTGTGGAGATATTATTAATTGCCAGTAAGTTTCGTTACAGAAATGAAATGTATTTGGGAAGCAACCACAGAAATACTCTTTCTCAATCAAATTTGGATAGATAGTAGTATTACAGTAGGGAACCATAGGCGTTATGGATGGTGAACCTCCTGCAAAAGACTTATTACTGGAAGTGTTAGATCACGGAAGTGGTTTGTCAGGCAAGCCCTACTAAACTACAGGACTAAACCCATAAAAAGTGCTAGCATGGTCAGACGAATTTCGAAAACTCTTAGAAGTGATTTGCAAATAAGGTTCTTCTAAATCTTCTCCAGGCGTTGTCACAATGGACAGCACTCTATATCATTAACAGAAAGGTGGACAAAAACTCCTACATGCTATGATACCATAGTGAGGATGGTGCAATCGCTGCAAAAGAGGTTTAGCAATGAGAATATAAGGAAGTAGATTCCATTCTCTTTAATTCAAGTACATATATGTGCTAAAAAGTCTTATAAAATGGCTAAGGGGAAAGGTCACATAGTTGTCTGCTTGTCATCCTATAACTGTAATTTAAGTGTAGTGGAGCTGGAACATGGAAAAGTGAAAAGGTTGTTTAGGGAATGCACCATTTCACGGAAAATGTCTGTACGGCCTCCCACAAGAAGGGGGAAGGGGTTCATAGGAGGCACTTGCCTCTAGTGAAAATTCACTTAGTTTGTGAATATGGAAATGGATGTATAACTAAAGGAGTCGGATTTTTATGACCTAAAATATGTGGAAAAATATCAACAAAATCATCTAAAAATATTGATAAAATTATGTACAAATGACGTAAAACGTTTCTAAAGTGATTTATAAAATGAACTAGAGTACAAAAAAGACTTTATCGGAGGTTGAAACTGAAATTACAAAAAGGATAATTCATTTAAAATCCCTATGTTTTTCCATAAGAAATCTCAGTCTTCCAAGATGTACAAAAATAGCTGTATAACCATCGTAGAGCTGTTGTACTGTATGACAGCTATCGATCAGAAATGGAGCGAGTACAAGTCTAATATGAAAGTTTATATACATTAGCAATCAAGAGGCTGCTTTTACATCAGTGCTTTCCTTTCTAACTGTTGTAGTTCTATGAGCCTGACGAGCGTGAGAACGGTGATGTTGCAGCTGCTGCCTATCTGTAGACTCATTCCCTTTTACTGAAGCATGTGGCAGTTGTGAGCATATAGAAGATGAGTGCACCGACCTGCTGCTAAGTAGCACTTACAGGGCGATTATAACCAATTGTCAGTATCAGATGGCCTACAATGAATAAGTGAAAATTAAGTGCTCCAGTTTATATGACTGAATATGTGCTCCCCCATATGAAGAATGAAAGTGAAAAACGTTCAAAGCGCAAAATCTCACATTTACCAGAAGAATCAAAAAGCAGTGTGCCGCTTTTTGGATGTACCTTATTTGTATACAAAAAACTGAGAAGGTATATTGATACTACAAAATTACGCCGTGTACATCATCACTGTAAGAAAATGAGACCATTTAGGAAATATATAATACACAGTTCAAAAAAGTTTTTCATCACCTAGGTTCCGAGAGTTCCGGAACCTGTACAGAAAATTGGAATAGAGGTCAACATAAACATCATTCCCACCCTTTTTATTACGCATGTAAACCACACATTGCATGTCATACCAGCGAGACCTTCAGAGGTGGTGGTCCAGATTGCTGTACACACCAGTACCTCTAATACACAGTAGCATTGATACATGCCTATATCTGTCGTGGCATACTGTCCACAAATTCATCAAGGCACTGTTGGTCCAGATTGTTCCACCCCTCAATGGCGATTCGGTGCAGATCCCTCAGAGTGGTTGATGGGTCACGTCGTCCATAAACAGCCCTTTTCAATCCATCCCAGGCATGTTCGATAGCGTTCGTGTCTGGAGAACATGCTGGCCGCTCTAGTCGAGCGATGTCGTTATCCTGAAGGAAGTCATTCACAAGATGTGCACGATGGGGGCGCGAATTGTCGTCCATGAAGACGAACGCCTCGCCAATATGCTGCCAATATGGCTGCAATATCTGTTGGAGGATGGAATTCACGTACCGTACAGCCGTTACGGCGTCTTCCATGACCACCAGCGGTGTAGGTCGGTCCCACATAATGCCACCCCAAAACAGCAGGGAACCTCCACCTTGCTGCACTCGCTGGACAGTGTGTCTAAGGCGTTCAGTCTGACCGTATTGCCTCCAAACACAGCCCGACGATTGTCTGGTTGACACTGATCAGTGAAGAGAACGTGATGCCAGTCCTGAGCGGTCCACTCGGCGTGTTGTTGGAGCGATCTGTACCGCGCTGCATGGTGTCGTGGTTGCAAAGATGAACCTCGCCATGGACGTCGGGAGAGAAGTTGCGCATCATGCAGCCTGTTGCTTACAGTTTGAATCGTAACACGACGTCCTGTGGCTGCACGATAAGCATTATTCAACATGGTGGCGTTGCTGTCAGAGTTCCCCCCAGCCATAATCCGTAGGTAGCGGTCGTCCACTGCAGTAGTAGCCCTTTGGCGCCCTGAGCGAGGCATGTCATCGACAGTTCCTGTCTCTCTGTATCTCCTGCATGTCCGAGCAACATAGCTTTGGTTCACTCTGAGACATCTGGACACTTCCCTTGTTGAGAGCCCTTCCCGGCACAAAGCAACGATGAAGACACGATCGAACCGCGGTACTGATCGTCTAGGCATGGTTGAGTTACAGACAATACGAGCCGTATACCTCCTTGCTCGTGGAATGACTTTGAACAGATCGGCTGTCGGACCCCCTCCGACAAACAGGTGCTGCTCATACATGGTTGTTTACATCTTTGGGCGAGTTTAGTGACATCTCTGAACAGTCGAAGGGACTGTGTCTGTGATACAATATTCACAGTCAACGTCTCTTTTCAGGAGTTCTGGGAACTGGGGTGATGCAAAATTTTTTTGATGTGTGTATTTTATTAAGAATGTTCTAGGTGTTGTAACAGGAAACTGACTGATTATTCTAAATGCCACTAAGACCGGTTTTGTTCCAAGTGCTATTAATACAGAGGTACTACGGTTTTGTTTGTGGTAACACATGTACAGAAATAGAGTGATAATACACAGAGGTGACAAAAGTCATCGGATACCGCCTAATATCGTGGCGGACCTCCTTTTACCTGCATAGTGCAACAACTCGAAGTGGCATAGACTCAACATGTCTTTGGAAGTCCCCTACAGAAATATGGAGCCATGTTACCTTTGTAGCTGTCCATAATTGCAAAAATGTTGCCAGTGCAAGATTTTGTGCATGAACTGTTCTCTCGATTCTGTTGCATAAATGTTTGATGGGATTCATGCCGGGCAATCTGGGTGTCCGAATCATTCGCTTGAACTATCTCGAATGTTCTTCAAATCAGAAGGTGCACTGTCATCCATAAAAATTCTATTGTTGTTTGGGAACATGAAGTTCGCGAATGGCTGCAGATGGTCTCCAGGTAACTGAACATAACAATGTACAGTCAATCAAAGCTTCAATAAACATAGTCCATACCATTATGTAGTCACTGTCAGCGTGCAAAGTGCCTTGTTGACAACTTGGGCCAATGGCTTCGTGGGTTCTGCGCCGCACTAGAACCCTATCATCAGCTCTTACCAACTGAAATCGGGGCTCATCTGACCAGGTCACGGTTTTCCAGTCATCTAGGGTCCAACTGATATAGTCACAAGCCCAGGACAACCGGTATCGTGTTGTTACCTTGTAACCTCCCCACAAAAATTTAGAAGGAATGTAATGACAATACTTAATAGAAATGGGAGCCGAACATAACCTCCCTAGCAATTAAATTTAATGACAATAAAAATGAGAATCGCAATCTGACTCAAGTATAAGTTTTTCATAAAAAAATTAAAGTCCATTCAGTGACAAGAAAATTCAATTAAACCGAAATATCGGTCTTTGGCCCTGTGCAAAACAATCAGAATTAAAGTCTTACCTCAGAATAAATGGATGTCACATTCCTGCTCTTTTTTGTGCGCACGGCTTGGAGGAACTGCATTGCAAATAATAATATTTCTTTTTTTGGTGATTTTACTGAAATTTTTCTTTAAAAAAAAATGGAGTGAAATGGGAAGTGCAACGAAATCTTTAGTTCAATAAAAAATAAAATTTTTTGAAAAAAATGCTTTTGAAATCAAAATTATTATTGGGGCATTTGTTGGAAATTAATTACAATAAACAAATTTTTACATTATCTAATGATTATATTAACTAACAGTATACCTCATTCAGTAGCTTGACCAGTGTTGTCGCCAGACCACATCACGCAATCCCACTGGACTGCTACCACTGACCGACCGCTCTGCATGACGACTACTAGCGTACTGCACGCGACGACTACTGACAGAGTACTGCCCTCAACTAGACAGAGCTACAGACTCGCAACGACTGACCGACTCGCAACGACTGACTGAGAACCGCTCGCAACACTCGCGCGGTCAAGCGCAAACTCTCTGGTCACAGATGCTACAATGCCTCGCCATCGCTGCTATGTTACATACGTGTTTCATAACCCTCCACTGGGGGGGCAAAAATTTGGCAGCGATGGTGAGTCATTTGGACTTGCCAATCGCGGCAAAATTTTTAATTAACTAATAAACTTCTACAATTTACAGAATAATTAGATGTAGTACATAAAGTAAATGTTGTGCACACGCACTAAGTACAAGATATATCAGACAAAGACAAAATGTGAGTACAAAACATAGTAGCAAATCAGAAAAATGTATATACAAATTATTTGACAGATAACAAAGTGCACAGGCACTGAAAAAATTCTTTGGCATATTCAGAACAAATAAACAGACTGGCAAAAAATATTATGTTGACACGTGACATGAGTGCACATGCACTGAAGTTGAGAACATATCAGTAATTGATGAAATGTATGTACAATTAGTAACAAATGGCATAAGTGCATTCGCATTAAAGTATTGAATATACAGAATAGTAGAAAACATATTGAAAAATGAGATAAGTGTACAGGCACTGAAGTTCAGTAGAAAACATATTAACACCTAACATAAGTGCACATGCACTGTAGTTCAGAACATATCATTAAAAATAAAAAATGTATATACAATATAAAAGACAAGAGTGTACATATACTGTACTTCACAACAAATCAAAAAAAATGTCTAGCATTTTCGCAATAAATAAACATAATGGCAAAAAAAATCAAGTCCAAAGTGCACACGCCCTGAAAAATGTCTTTAGCATTTTCACAACAAATAAACATAATGGCAAAAAAATCAAGTCCAAAGTGCACACGCACTGAAAAATGTCTTTAGCATTTTCACAACAAATAAACATAATGGCAAAACATCATGTCGACCAGTGCCATAAGTGTACTCGCACTGGAGTTTAACAAATCGAAAAATGTATAACCTATGAACATAAATGATGTTACCAAAAAAAAAAAAATTTTTTTTTTATGTGACAAGAATCAGGATAGGAAAGGGAAGGATTGCATCATGGTTGTAGCACTTTAGATTGCACACAGCTGTTCTGAAAGTCCATATCTTTCCACAGTAGTACAACACCAAGTGACACAACTTGAAGTTCTTTTCCCATCAGAATTTATCAGTGTAGCCAAGACACTGAACTGTCGTAGTAATGTTCCATGTTTTCATTTTGGCAGTACATTAGGTACGCCAAACAGTGGGACCATAATAACGTCTTCATCGCTCACGGTGGTGGACAGCATGTCGTGTCAACACCACGCTCTTACAAGGCACACCAACGTAGAATTAGTGCAAAACCAAAGATAGTGCTCCATGATCACTAGGATAAACAGGACAAATGGACATTGCAGTAATTCAGGGTAGTTAGCTCATGAGGTGAAGGACATCAAGTCACATAATATTGACAATTACAGACTTAATTAGTTTGTGGCATTCATAGCCCAGTTATTGAACATTTCTGTACCAAGTATGTAGTATTACAGAAAAATGTTCATTAATTGTTTTACATGGAATCAGTAGCCTTCTTTTCCTGGTTACAAAGCATTATGAAATAATCGCATTCTTTTTAGTTACAGAGTATAATTAAGAATCATTAACCTTCTCCTAATTACAGTTAATTAATCATTTGTCATTCCAATAATAATCATTAGCCTTTTCCTAATTACAGTTAATTAATCATTTGTCGTTAATTAATCATTTGTCTAATTACAGTTAATTAATCATTTGTCGTCCAATAGTAAGAATCATTAGTCTTCTCCTAATTACAATTAATTAATCATTTGTCATTCTAATAGTATTAATTATTAGCCTTTTCCTAATTACAAAGCATTATTAAAGTCACATTCATTTCTGGTTACAAAGTATGAACATTGAAAACAAGAGCTAATTAATGGCATAATTAATAACAATTCATCGAGTGACATTAATTATTGGCACTCAGTGGCCAGCAAGTATTGAATAGAATAAAACATAGTTCATCATTCAGTATTATTCAGATCATTACGAAGTCATTATTAAAAATCAGTTAATTAGTCATAGCATTAATAATCATGGGCATTATAAGTAGTCTCATTACAATAAACAGTGTTCCTCATTCAGTAGTATTCAGATCATTACAAAGCCATTATTAAAAATCAGCTAATTACAATCAAAGCATTAATAATCACAGGCATTATAAGTAGTCTCATTACAATAAACAGTGGCAGTTATTAGCTAGTGACAAAGCATTATTTTAAATATATACTTTTTTTTTGTCTCATTAAGAAGTCATTACTCAAGTGACATACTATTCAGAGCTAATCAGTATTATTCAGAATTTTCTCAAACTGGTATCACTACTTGGGACTGGTAATACATTTTTTTTGTTAGCAATGCATTGCGTTGAGATCGATAATTAATTGCTGAGGCACAGCACAATTTGCTTTTGACCTATTGCTTCAAATGAGGATAGGTAACGTCATTCGTCATGAGTCAGCTGTAGCAAGGTTATGCAACAAGGCAGTATATGTGATCACATTTATAAATGATAAACACAAATGGGTAAAAAAATAAAAATGCAAGTACTAGAACAGGTATAATAAGTAACAGGTTTAGTAAGTATCATGAAAAGCTTCTCCTGGAAAAAATACAAAATGGATTATTGACCTGAAAGAAGAAACGCACACTATGCTGAAAAGTAGTGAACTTCGAATTAACAGGCAGTGAAATGTGTATAAAAATGTGTTCCATAGCTGTCCTTTCCAAAACTTTCTGTCATCCTACTATGCAATGTAACACCTGCTGTCAAAGCAAACTGCAACAAATACTTAAATAACTACGTAGCATAAATACATAACTTCAACATTATCTTCATCTGTAAAGAAAAAACTTCATTATCCACATTACCATAACTTCATTATTATCATCACCTGTAAAGAAAAACTTCATTATCCGTAATACCATAACTTCATTATTATCATCAGTATTCATTATCATCTGCAAAAAAAAATCACTTCATTCCTCATTATACAACTATTCCTTATCTCTAGCATATTTCATCACTAAAACTAAGATGTGTAGTTCAGTCTGACAGCCTGTATCAATCACCTTGTATTCTGAAAGAAAAAATTAGTTAAGACTGCTATTCTGTGATGAGTATAGTATATTCTTGTTAATGTTTGCCAATCCTGATCCATTTACTCTTCCTCATAAAGTTATTGCATCTTCTATCGTTTATTCCGTAGGTGAAATTCCCATTTCTGTTGAATTTATTTCTTACATGCATCATTTCTTTCTGAAATTGATGAACAAAGATTAATGTCTTGCATTTAAATCATATACCCACTAAATAATGACTGGTTTATGGTAACATAATTAACCATACAGCATAACATGACAGAAAACGTAATATGTCAAAGGCATTGACAGTGTTCAGATGCAAAAATGTACACAGAATATCACAATGTAGCAGCAAAAAATGTAAAACAGTCACGATCTTGAGATGTCATCAGGCAAAAAAAAAATGTCAAAGTCGACTGGTGTGTGTTATATCTTAACTATTTCACAGTGCATATAAACAAAACTGGAATACAATCGTACATAAAAAGACAAATTTGACGTTCGTTGTGTTCAGCTTGTATATAGTGTAGTTAATAGAGGCGAGAATTAAAGACTTTAATGGAGAGAGAATTTGATAAAATTAATACGTCATTACATACAATTGCATAATTATTCATAAAATACGTAAGTTCGTCTGGAAAAATATGCACGGTCTGATGTGTAACGACAAGAAAAGCGACCTGCTAACCTTACCTTGCCGGGCACTTGCCAAGAAAAAATACGATAATCATCAGTAATTAGTCAGGTGAAATAATTGCATTAGTAAATGGCATCATAGTGTGTTGAATCATACAGTGGTTTCACTCAATAAACGGTTTAATGTTTGAGATATGGTGATTGCCTTTCGATTTTCTGGTTCTCAAAGTTTCGACGTGTACAACATTGGGGTGAGGGATGCTGCGAATCCGATATGGACCTGCGTATAGAAGTTCAAATTTACTGCACTTACCTTTTAATTTGCTGGATAAATAGTGTGTACGTATTAGTATCTTCTGTCCAACGTGAAAGTCGCGGCGTGTACAAACCTGTTTTTGCTGTCTTCTCCGGCGCTCTGCGGCACGTTTGATGTTGTTCAGCGCAATGTTAATTATTTCGTGGTGTCGTAATCGACGAGATGTAGGAAATGTTATTAATTCTTTAATTTTGTTAGGTGGTTCAGCATTTTTCAGTATAACAGACGGAGATAGCATAGTGGATTCATTTGGAATGGAATTAATTACATCTTGGAATGAGAATATGTGTGTGTCCCAATCAATATGTCTTTTGTGGCAGTATATTCGGCACAGCTTACCAATTTCTTTCATTAATCTTTCACAAGGGTTCGAAGAAGCGTGGTACTTGGATATATAAATCGGAGAAATGTTTCTGGCTCGTAACATGCGTGTCCATACGCTACTACGAAATTGAGATCCATTGTCAGAAATTACTTTCATTACATGCCCTACATGAGATAGAAAATGTTTTACAAATGCTTTCGAAACAGTTTTAGCAGTAGCTTTGCGTAATGGAGTGAAAGTAACAAATTTTGAAGTGAGCTCAACAGCGACAAAGATGTAGCAAAAACCTCTGTTAGTTCTCGGAATCGGACCAAAAATATCTACTGCGGCCATGTGTCTTAATTTAACAGGTATAATGGGATATAATGGAGGAATATGTGAAGTGGTGTCAGATTTAGCTTTCTGGCAAATTTTACAAGACGCTAAAACTCGTCGTATACGTTTCTCCATGTTGGTAAAATAACAGTTCTGTCTCAGTGTAAGAAAACATTTTCGTGCTCCGTAATGTGCGTAACTTAGATGAGTGTACCAGATTAATTTGTTAACCAGTTCGTCAGGTATGCATAATAACCAATTGTTGCTGTCCGGATGAGAGCGGCGAAACAGAACGTCATTGCGTACAGTGTAGTGGTTCCTAATCGTAACATTATTCTTATCTTGCCAAAGGTGTTTAATTTCTTTCCACACATTGTCTTTATTTTGCTCCTTTGCTATGTCCTGTAATGACGATGAAATAAAGTTTTCAAATGCAACTTGCTGAATGTACATGACACTGAAATTTGTTTTGCACAAGTTGGTTGCTACGTCTTGCTGATTGTTGCCGAGAGAACGCGATAGTGCATCTGCTATAACATTTTGCGTGCCGGGAATGTGAACCATTGTAAAATTAAATTGTTGTAAATAAAGTTTCCATCTACTTAATCTATCGTGCGTGAATTTGGCCGAAAGTAAAAAATTGTATCGCTCTGTGATCTGTGTAAACGGTGGTATGTCTGCCATAAAGAAAATGCCTAAATCTCGTAAAAGCCCATACAACACATAATGTTTCAAGTTCTGTAACAGAATAATTTCGCTCAGCAGGTGACAAAATGCGGCTTGCAAATGCGATGTTTTTAATTACTGTAGAACCATCTTCTTCAATTTCCTGGAAAATATGTACGCCTAAAGCGGTGTTAGAACTGTCGGTGGCAATGAAAAATTTCTGGTAAGATCTGGGTGCGATAAAAGTGGAGCATTCAACAAAGCATGTTACAAATAACATTCTCGTGAGCAAAATTCTGCGTGTCAAAAGTAATGTTTGCGTTACTGTAATATGCAATCTGTGCTGTATCTGGTTAAAATCTATCGTACGTGTTATTATTTACGGGAGAATGTTGTTGCATATCCACTATACGAACTGTTCTGTTATTTCTTACTGACGTGTTACGCTATGGATGACACCTATTGTCTATTCCATTCATGATTATTTGTTGTTGCTGATGTTGTTACTGCTCATAAGATCGACTGTTATTAAATGTACGCTGAAAATTGTGCTCGTTATTTTTACGTCTGTCATGATAGTAATTTCTATACGGCGCATTGCGATACGAGTTGAAATAGTGTGTTGTCTGTACGTGGTCATTTCTTTGCTGCCATGCGTTACTATTTGTTGGGGCTGGGACTATACGTGCACGCGGCGAAACATTAACGTTTGGTTGACCTTGTAGACTGCATTGTTGGTTAGGTATGCTAAGCGGCTTACTTTCATGCTGTTGTGGTGAAAAACATCTATTGTTACAAAAATATGGTTGCGACTGCCGAAAATTTTGTACATACTGATGATTACGATTTTATCTGTAATTAAAATTACGGCGGTAGTTGTCATTACGGGAGTGCCTACTGAATATTGTCACATTCGGTAAAAATTTGTCATATCCGGTTTTCATTACTCGTTTCTTAATACTAGGTAGAGCAATAGTTAAAGAGCAGTTTTGATAGATATAAAGGATAGTAGAAGAGAAGGCAGCAGTGCAGAAAACTAAAGATGAAACAGCACTACTACAGCTCGGGGCCCTATGCTCGCTACGGCACATATTCATTAAAGCGTAATGAATCCCCTGAGGTCATTTACGCACTGCAAATCAATTTTAGCTTTTGCGTTGCAGGAAATGGCGGTAAAATTCCAAAGGCAAATTGTTGTATCCGTGCTAATTCAAGTTTCCTCATTACACGCAACGCTGATGAAAATGCAATAGCAAATTGTCGCATCAGGTTCAAAGCTAGCTTCTGCATTACAGGCAATAGCGGTGAAAGTACAAAAACAAATTGTCGTATATAGCTCAAAGCGTGTACCTGTGTTCTGTCATTATTAAATTCTTTACATTTTCTTACAAATACAAATTGCTTATTATCAACGCTCTCGTCACTGAATTTGAGAACACGTTCGGGTTTGTGTGTGAATCTGTTTGTCTGTGTCATTTCGTACTTCAAGTTGCGTAGCTTTTCAGATTTTAAGTCGCGTGGCTTTTCGGATTTTACGTCTCGTAGTCTCTGTAAATTGCTCACATGATACGCGCTGCGTGAGTCTGACAAATGCTCGTAACGTGGCGTCTGCTGTGATGCGTTATTAACTGAAGTGTTTTTCATCTCTTTTACTTCTTGTTGTAAACTCGACAGTTTTCTATGCAGAGTGTTATTAGACGAATCGATGTCATTAATTGTCTGCTGTAAATTTTGAAATTCAGGTGTTTGGATAAATGAAACCGGTGCAGTATCGTCTGATTTATTGTCATTAGTATTTTCGATAACATCAATACGACTGGCCAATTCATTACATTTTTCAGTCAGTATTTTAACCTGATCATCGGTTTTAGAATCAGACGCATTAATCTGTTTTTGCAACTTGCGCGTAGTTTCGCTCAGGTTTTTAACATCAGCTTTGATAACATCACAATCCTGTGTTAGATCTAATTGTTCGAATCTATCTGTCACTGTTTGAATATTTACTGTGTGTGTATCTGTTTTTGATTTAAGGTCAGAAATTTCATCCCGTAATTCCGCGTTCAATTGTTCTATGGTATTAATTTTGTCGGACACTGTAGTAATATTATTGTCTACATACGTCTTCGCTTTCGCGAATATTTTACGTTTGTCCTCTTGTCTTTGTGCAGTGATTGTTTCCATGACTTGTCGTTTTACTTTGTTTTGATCCTGAATAAATCTGCGGAAACGCGTATCACTGTTCTGTATGTGCTGATTAAAGCGCTCGTTAATCTGAGTGTTCTGCTGTTCGAATTTCGCGTCTATCTTTGCGTCCATAGTGCGCGAAAGTTCTACCGTCATTGCTTTAAACTCGTCCCGTAATTGTGTAGCCTTTTCAGAGCATTGTTTAGCGACAGTACTAATTTCCACTCTAAGTGTTTCTGTTGCGGCTGTTTGCATTTCTTTTAATTCTTGCGCAACATACTTAATTTCTTCGCTATTTTTTTGTGAACAAGCTTCAATTTCCACGCGCAACTGTTCCTTAGTGTCGTGGCACTGTGCGGCAACGGCTCTAATTTGTTCACCAAGCTGTCTGGAATTGTCGTCTAATTTTTCATTTAGGTATTGTTTGAGTTTTTCGTTATTATTGTCAAGTTTTTCATTTAAGTGTTTGTTATCTTCCCTAAGTTGTCTAAAATCTTCACTTTGTTGTTTGACCTGTTCACTAAGTTGTTTGAGATTTTCGTTCTGTTGTTTGGAATTGTTATCTAGTTGTTTGATATCTGCACTAAGTTGTTGTTTAAGATCCTTACTACTGTTGTCTATTTTCTCACTTTGCTGTTGTAGCAAACTTCTCATAATTCGTACCAAGTCAAAACTAGCGTTTATATTCTCTGTGCTGTTTAGTTGTGGATCTGGAATTTTCTCGTTTTGCGTGACCATTTGGTCATTCTGAGATTTAGAAAAAGGTTTGTCAGTCGGATGTACACTGTCAGACATTATTTCGGAATTAAATGGATCCGTCGTACTTTCAGTATGCTGTTCATTTTCATTAGACAAATTTGTCTGTACGTTATCTGAATTTTCCAAATCGGGTGTGTTAAGCTCGGCAGCGCTCATTACAATAGAGCGTTCTGCGTCATCAATTGTCGTCCAATTAACAGACGAGACAATTGAGTTCGTTTGTTCATTATCAGGGTAAAAGTCATCACTAGTGGTTGGAATGCACTGATTGTTAGTGAACACAGGATTGTCATCATTACACTGCGTGTCACATGTTCTATCGGTAAAGTTGTTTGAGTCGGTAATTTCATTCATAATACCTCGCGATACACTATTCACAGTCTTTCGCGGCATTTTTACAATAGTCAAAATTTTTCACAAAACAAATAAACAATGCAAAAGCAACACACAAATACAACAAAGCAACAAATTGCCGTTGACCTGTAGAAGGAAAGTCACAAGATTAGTAAAAGCGTTGCGCCAAATCCTAATTATATCTAAGCAAATAAGAGCAGATATCTGACTGTTTTTCAAAAGATTCTCAACGAAATACGATCCTGGACTGGGTGTCGCCAAGTGTAACCTCCCCACTAAAATTTAGAAGGAATGTAATGACAATACTTAATAGAAATGGGAGCCGAACGTAACCTCCCTAGCAATTAAATTTAATGACAATAAAAATGAGAATCGCAATCTGACTCAAGTATAAGTTTTTCATAAAAAAATTAAAGTCCATTCAGTGACAAGAAAATTCAATTAAACCGAAATATCGGTCTTTGGCCCTGTGCAAAACAATCAGAATTAAAGTCTTACCTCAGAATAAATGGATGTCACATTTCTGCTCTTTTTTGTGCGCACGGCTTGGAGGAACTGCATTGCAAATAATAATATTTCTTTTTTTGGTGATTTTACTGAAATTTTTCTTTAAAAAAAATGGAGTGAAATGGGAAGTGCAACGAAATCTTTAGTTCAATAAAAAATAAAATTTTTTGAAAAAAATGCTTTTGAAATCAAAATTATTATTGGGGCATTTGTTGGAAATTAATTACAATAAACAAATTTTTACATTATCTAATGATTATATTAATTAACAGTATACCTCATTCAGTAGCTTGACCAGTGTTGTCGCCAGACCACATCACGCAATCCCACTGGACTGCTACCACTGACCGACCGCTCTGCATGACGACTACTAGCGTACTGCACGCGACGACTACTGACAGAGTACTGCCCTCAACTAGACAGAGCTACAGACTCGCAACGACTGACCGACTCGCAACGACTGACTGAGAACCGCTCGCAACACTCGCGCGGTCAAGCGCAAACTCTCTGGTCACAGATGCTACAATGCCTCGCCATCGCTGCTATGTTACATACGTGTTTCAACCTAAGGAACTCACGTCGGTCATCTGTTGCCACAGCCCATATCGCTAAATTTCGCCGCACTGTCATAACGGATATGTTCGTCGTACGTCTCACATTGATTTCTGCTGTTATTTCAGGCAATGTTGCTCATCTGTTAGGAATGACAGCTCTACAGAAACGCCACTACTCTCAGCCGTTAACTGAAGGCCGTCGGCCACTGTGTTACCCATGGTGACAGGCAATGCCTGAAATCTGGTACTCCTGGCATGTCTTAACTCTGTGGATCTCAAAATATTTAATTCCCTAGAGATTTCCGAAACAGAATGTCCCATACTTCTAGCTCCAACTATTATTTTGCGTTCAAAGTCTGTTAATAGCCGTTGTCCGACCATAACCACGTCGGAAACCGTTCCGCATGAATCAACTGAGTACAAATGACAGATCCGCCAATGCACTTCTCTTTTATTCCTTTTGTATGCGGTACTACCATCATGTGTATATGTGGATATTGCTATCTCATGACTTTTGTCACCTCAGTGCATCGTAAATAGTAGAACTGTCGTCAGCGAGAACTACTCCTTTTACATTTTTTTACAGTAGAACAACAAAATTTAAATCACGGAAGAATGTCCGTCAGCACTGCGTTCTGTTTCTTACACAACCCCGTTCTTGAGATCAGATGTTTTAAAGTTTACCATTACTCTCTTGTGCTGTTAAGGAAGAAATGGCGACATCATCAACAGGTCTTTTGTTTTGCCACTAATAAACAAGGCCGCTCTTTCAGATGAAGTATAGCATGGTATACATTTGCCATTGTCTTTCCTCTTTTCTTTTTTAAATACAGTGACGTTTGTCCACTCATCTGTGCCAGAGTAAGAATTTGTAATAGCTATTTGAGGTGGATGAGTGTGAGACACTTTGATCATATTGCATTTGGAGAGCTTACATGCCTGCATTGAGAATAATGCTTCAGCAGCGTCTTTAAAATCAAAGAAGTCGGTTGTATGCATTGGAATTATGTGAGGTGGGTTCATAGCTTTAACTGACTCAATAATCCTGTGTAACCCTTGCTGTACAAATATTTTGACACATGCCATGTGGGTCTCCTGAGGAAAGCGCAGTTTGACACAAAGACCATGCACCTTCTAGTATTGATGCTGGAAACATTTTGGAACAAGGCTAGGGACATGCAACAGACTACCAAGAACACAATAGCACCGAAAACTCAGTTTTTAACGAATGACATTTACAATGGGTTCCATTCCTACTCTCCACATCCGCTTTGCTAAACGAAAACAGGACACAGAGCAGTCTCACTATTATGTCCTTGCGACCCAAAAAATGGATAGCTGTATTTTCTTTTGGCCATGGTAATTTGTATTTATGGAACGATTGCTACTTGCGTGGTTATCGTTCATTTATGTAAGTATTTTGAAGACTGCTATAAATTTAGTTTCATAAATAACCACCACTTAGTGAATATAGGTCATCCTCTTGCACTGTCGTGATAGACGTGATAACGTGTCGAATCTGCGCGTATGTCAATGTAACTGTTAAACATCCTCTGAATAGGGACTGAATATTTGAATAAATTTACAGCAGTTGTTGAAACAATTCTGTACACACACACACACACACACATACATATAGTGTGTATACATACGAAACAATATTCAGTGCTAACTGAACAGTCATTGCATTGGTATATAATAATCCTCACATCCAATGGTTGTGAATCTAGTAGCAGTGGTGCAAGTTCTTGGTTATACTCCCTCATTTGTGTATTTGTTTTCCTTTCTAATCTGGTATCATCCAGTTGTATTCAACAACAGACTAAAAAGACGAGTTTTCAGGTAAATGGGCAACTACAGAGACTGACTAGTCTAATCTCAGAGTGTAAGGAGCCGTCGAAATCGGAGATGACTTCGTAACACCGCTGGCGAGTTTAATGCGAGTACACAGAGCCCTTTCCTGATCTCAGTGTGCAGAGGTTCTTGAAAATGAGGGTATGCCTGTTGTAAGACAATAATAGATGCCTCTAATTAGATAATCTTTAAACATTTGCTGAAACAACAGGCGTCTGCATTTCCATATTTTCCCTTAGTTTCAAAAATGAATCTAAAAAATCGATACACGGACGTCGATATTTCACACATGGACATTATGTTTGGTACAATATCGATACAGAATATATTTGTTCTGGTACAAGCCCCATAACGGGTATAAGTTAACAACAGTAAGTGAAGCGACAATGATAATAAGCAGAGGAATCATCAACTTATTTTTAAGATGTACGAATAGATTTTTGAGGAAAATTGTTGCAGAGTTTGTAGGATCACTTGCATTGTTTTTTCTTGCCAATATTAAAAGAATGAATTGCTGTGTCATAAGTTGACGTTAAATGTAAAGACGTAAAAAATGAAATAAAATCTTAAAAATAACAGCACCCTTGGAAAATTACATACAGAACATATGACGACCAACGAAAAAAATTAAATTTGTATATACAGCATATTTGGGCTTTTAGTACTTGTGAACAATGCACACACATTAGTAAGAAGCTATAATAAGATGAAGTGAAGATGCTGATGGAGTAATTGAACTACATCACGTTTAAGTGGTCCCATTAACAAAGATATCTGCGTTGAGATCTCTATCTTGGAAAAGTTGCCTTCCTAGGGAATAAATAAGTCACCGCCCTGCTACCCATGTAACGAGGTGCACACATCTTCATAAACCTCAAATGATTATTGGCAGTTGATATTCACTTTAATACTGCATGTCAGAGTATGGCGGTGACTACTCAGGCATTGACTGATACGGCATGATCGTAATTGATTAATGACTGATGATTAGTCGGATAATGTTTTGGTTTGTATGTGATACGTTGAAATGATAATGACGTAGAAATCAGCTGGCTCAGTCCCCTAGCAGACATAAGGGGGGTCTTGTGTATCCAGATTTTATTTCTTTAATATGTCCCAATGTTCTGGATGTGTCAGTTTCGAGACATACGACAGGAAAGTTAAAGACTGGGCGCCAGCACTTGTATTGCTGTGTGAAGAATGGGTTAACCATTTCATAGACAACTCAGAACCCTAATGAAGTACAAGGCGTGCAACGCTCGTTGCAACGCTATGCGCTGTAGACCTTGCAGCTTCAGTATCTTAACTGAAGCCGAGTAGATTCGCGAACGAATGGGTCCAAATGAAAAGTTCACTGAAATGAAGGAAAAGACTGAGAAATGACTTCTAACGAAAGGTCGCTTACCATTCTCTCTGGTCGCGGTCGGTCTCGTTCCTGGAAACGATAGTTCACCATTCACTTTGATCGCTGTCGATCTCATTCCTATGAACCGTCTTTCACAGTTCACTGCATTGGCAATTGGTCTTGTCCTTGGGAACCAGTGTTCACAGGTCACATTGGTCAGTTTAGTCCTATGTTCCTCTTTCCTATCTCTATCTAGCTTGGCAAGTTCCGTTCGTTTTTGTGTAGTCGCTTGTTCCAAGGTTTTTATAACTATATAACAAGTATGTTGTATCTGTTACATACACATTTTTCAGCCAACAGAAAGAGAAATCTGCTTATCTCTTCGTCATTTTGAAAAATGGTACAACATATATTTACCACAAGGCAAGCTGTTTACTGTTTGATGAATTAAACAAGCATCCTCTGATTTTTATGTGCTCCTTAGATTAAGTCCCATTTGCTTGATTTAACGGTTAGCTTTTAAGATAACTTTCAATATTTTTTTAACTTTTAGTGTAAGGAGTTTACATAAAACTTGCGATTTTCGCAATTTCCTCCATAAAAGAAAGATGACACTTATGGAGGCTCTTATTTTTCAAATTTGGTGTTCCATGAGCTTGGTGCCTGTCTGAGTTGGATAATTTACAACGTTTAGATTAGTACATAGGTGCAGAGCATTTTGACATCTTTATTTTCATTCCACTGTGAAGAATCTATCTTAAGAAACTTGGTACTCAAATAAAATCTGTTTAAAATAGTCTTATTTTATTAGAAAGGAATTGTTCAGTCACATTAGTCTAAATTTTTGGGATTTGATCGTTTCTACTTGAATCGTCTGTTAGTTCTGGTTCAGGATTCACTGTAGTGACTGTTTTCATTTTTCATTCTCAAGATCAATGCAGGACAGGAGACATGAGCGATAAACGATTTATCAGTTTTCGTAAAGCTACACTTGGTGTATCACCAGCAACGATCTGATATATACATGCAAAGTTTTGGAAATATTATAGTATGCAAATATGGTGCTTTGGCTTCTGAAGCAGCAGAATATCATGCTTTGATTTACATACTGTCACAAAAAATTAAAATAGAACAAAGTGCAGCCTCTTCTTGTGGTCATAATTCAACTTCATCAAGGAACCTAGACGTTTTCAATATATACATGGCTTTTGCCATCCGCCTTGCATGATGGACCCCTTGGAGCTATGACAGATAGTCCTTGAAGTGGTTCTTCAAGAAAAGAGTTTGCAGTTAATTAACACACAATTAATGTAATCATCTCGTATGTCTTATACCTGGAGGATAAATACAAGAGATCTTTTTCAACAATGTTTTCAGTCAAAACACACATACTTCTAAAAGTGGTCATGTTTGTTTTGTTGTGAAAGAAACTAGTGATTTAATTAAAAAGCCATTCAGTGCAAGTTCTATGAATAATTTTTTCATGCCATTTTGCTGTAGTACATTAAAAGACCGAAATATGTGCAAAATTATCAGCACTGAAATAGTAATAAACTTTAATTTTCTTTTATTTTCAAATAAATTTGTACATAAAATATATATTTTAAATACATTAATGTGTATTACATAAATTGTCGAATTTTATATTAGTTTCCTTCTAATTTGTAAATGGTTGTCTGTACTTGCTCAGAAGTTCCCTTTCTCAAATAACTGTTGATTGATTACATGTATGAACCTTGACATGTTTCTCAACAGGTGATTG
The DNA here is from genome assembly GCF_021461385.2 of Schistocerca piceifrons. NCBI lineage: Eukaryota > Metazoa > Arthropoda > Insecta > Orthoptera > Acrididae > Schistocerca > Schistocerca piceifrons. Next base: position 582,291,779 of record NC_060140.1, on the reverse strand, counting down.
ATGAAAATCCTGTTTTTATTTTTTTACTGTAAAGGTCTTCAAAACAATGTGAGTGGTCACCAGAATAAATAAATTTGTGATCAAGACTGATTTTAATAGTAACTGTTAGTAATGTGCTATGTCATGAATAAATATTGTTTCTTTTCACTTATGAAGTTTTGACGGGCTCTGAGCAAACTTATATAATTGTCTCCATTGCTGATACACAGTTTCTAATTTTAGTACACAGTTCCTTTACTCCTGTATTGTAAATCGTGAATTGTTCAAATAAATCTTCACTTTCCACACAGGTAGTATGGCACTTATGTGTAGTTAAATTACACACCTGCACATTGTAAAACAAATCTATTAATGTTGGACTGAGAGATGACAGCTTACTTTCAGTTATTTTGTGGTGCTAAAGCAGACACAAGTACACAATGTTTTCTGTAAATGAACAGAAAATGAAGACACTGTACATGTTACGGATACAAGCTTGCCTCAAAAGTGAATGATGGCTGTGGTGGGTTGTAAACAGGTTCTGTACTCTGTACTTTTATTCAGCCTGCTCTGTCCTCTCTCTGCCTGGCATGGAGTCACTGGCTCATCACATCAGCCACAAACACACTGGTGTCCAAAATTAAAGCAACAAACAGAAATTTTGCAAGGTTGCGTTTATTTTGCCACAAAACAGTATAAAAAGATGATAGAAAAGTAGAAGCAATGTAAAGAATACAGAACATAAACAATTGCAACATGCAGAACAGTAGACGAACATGTTCTTCGTTTTTCCAACTTAACAGATTTGCACACACATTCTGACAACCGGTCAATGTGCTCACTACGGGGTCTGACCACCTCTAGCAGCCATAAAGGCCTGACAACGATGGAACATGCTGTGAATAATATCATCAATGTCATGTTCAGGCAATAACGCCCATTCTTCCTACAGAGCTGCTCACAAGTCTTGGAGAGTGGTTGGTGGATGTTGACATGATGCAACCCGTCTCCCTAGTGCATCCCAGACATGCTCTGGAGTTCAAATCGGGACAGCGAGCTGGCTGCGCCATGTGTGCAGTATCTTCTGTTGCCAAGAAAACATCCATCACTCGTGCTCTGTGAGGTCAAGCATAATCATCCATCGATACAAAGCCTGGGCACACAGCATCACGCAGCAATTGTATATGAGGTCCCAATACCTCGTCAGGTACCTGAGAGCAGTTAAACGTTTCCGATTCAGTTTCATGAAGAGGTGTTCAAGTGGCAAACATAATCCATACATACATCATTAGCGATCCTCCGCGACATCGATCTGTTTCCACAATGTCCAGGTCTCGATATCGAGAATCACTCTCCAGACCAAATCGGGACTAATCTGTGAAAAGAACATTGGGCCACTGTTCGATTGTCCAGGTGGCATTTGGCGACTCCAGTCTATACGTTTTCTTCCGTGAAGACGTATCAGAGGCACCCATACAGCAGGTCTCTGACAATAAACACGACACTGTCGAAGCCACCTCTACACCCTTTGCCTCGAAACAAAATGTCCGGTGGATGCTGCGAGGTCAGATGCTAGTTGCTGCGCAATACTAAGGTGGTACAGTCGTCCCCTTACAGCCAAATAACGGTCCTCGTTTTCTGATATCTCATTTGGTCGGCCCTGCGATGGTCTTCGGGATACCGTTTCAGTCTCTATAAACTATCGCCACATCCGAGTAATAACAGAACGATACGCGTTAAGCGACTATCCTGCTTCCATTCTTCCTATGACTTTCCTTCGCAGAAAGTCTGGCAGGCGTCTTCTCTGTGCCATACTGCACCGTCTGTGACTGTGCATAAAGCGATTGTGGATGTGTAACTACCGCAAATACTACTCCGTTCGATAGGTCCCCTTACGTCATCGTTGGCGTGGTTTTCCAATGACCGGACTGCCATTTTCCGTGCAGAACACGATCGAACGGACATCTGTTGACAGTTTATATGATTACATCGTCACTTTAACACAGGACGCGGAAATAGCGGTTCGTTGGTTTAATTTTGGATACCATTGTATGGTGCTCTCTAGGGGTGCATTCAGCTAAGGAAATGGAAGGAAGCAACCTTCTACATGAGGCAATCAATGAATTTACAGAAGTAATACTTATGCATAACTGATAATTTTCCCAGAAATTTATCTGAAATCCATATAGCATACAAACTAGATAAAAAGGTAATGGCGAGCGAGAAAAACCGAACGTTTCCCAGAAAGGAACAATCAGCAGTGAACTAGTTCCCAAAGATGAACAAATTTGCCCATCTCTACTGAAGGAGACACATACTCCAAAACGAGGTGGTCACATGAATCACTTACTCACGGTTACTACACTATATAATTGTAGAACCCTATTGTTAGGTGCGTGCAATGAAGGTTTCACTAGAATGAATGAAAGTCTGAATACTTTATAGAGTTCAGAGTAACAATCTGTCTTTTCTGAATTCTCAATTTAAAGCCAACTGTGTTCACAGTATGAACAACGACTATTATGCAAAATAAACATTGAAATTCGTTTTTATGTGCTCAGACAGTTTTTAATGACAGGAAGACAAGTTACAGAGATAATAGGACTTACAATGGGACCAACAGAAAGTAACATAAATGGACTCGACAAAATTTCTTATTACATGTGAAAACGTGCAGGTGACCCTGAGTACAATAATAATAATAATAATGTCATGTGACGAGTGCCTCCCATCGTGTAGACCGCTCGCCGGGTGCAAGTCTTTCGACTTGACGCCACTTCGGCGACTTGCGCGTCAATGGGGATGAAATGATGATGATGAGGGAAACACAACACCCAGTCCCTGAGCGGAGAAAATCTCCAACCCAGCCGGGAATCGAACCCAGGCCCTTAGGATTGACATTTTGTCACACTAGCCACTCAGCTACCAGGGGTGGACAGCCCTTCATTGTATCCCTCCACTCATTTTCAGTCTCGGATACTTGTAAAAATAGTAATCAGTATTAATGATCCAAACACTGTAGTTCATTATAATGATGTGAAACAGCTGAGTGGTCAGCCTGATGGGTTTCCGTCCTTCGGGCCCGGGTTCGATTCCCGGCTGGGTAGGAGATTTTCTCCGTTCGGGGACTGGATGTTGTGTTGTCTTCATCTTCATTCCCATCCGGGGTGCAGGTCGCCCAATGTGGCGTCGAATGCAATAAGACCAGCACCTAGGCAGCCGGACCTGCCCCGCAAGGAGCCTCCTGGCCAATGACGCCAAATGCTCATTTCCGTTATAATGATACCAAATTACGCTCAGATATGCTCCAAGTCATATTACAACAATCTCATTCTTTCCCTTACTGGATGATGATAAAGAAAATGAAGAAGATGAAAATCAGCATGCACTGGAGGACATACTAATAAATGAACCACAGTCTCTATCCCAATCAAGCATAAACAAAATCAATGACAGTATGAATGTTCAGTCTTGCAACAGCAGCTTGCAACCAGCATCGAAACACATTATTGTGAAGTAAGCTGTGCCAAAGACTCTTTCCAGCACCTCGAAAATGATGTCGATGTTCTAAGGTAAGTCACAACTCAGAGGAGGATGAAATTGCCCATTTTTGCAAGAGCATTATGAAGCAAATACGAAAATTGCCAGAATAATATAACATAGAAGTGACAGAGCAAAAGTATGCCCTGATTACCTATAAGTGAAAACGTTTCTTGGCCAAAAGGCAAAAGAAAGAACAGGTCCACTCAGAACAGTTAGTTGCTGCAGAGGAAATACTAGGTGTGGAAGGAGAGCTGTCACAGTCAGAAGTCATCACCTCGTATTATGATGACATAGTGAATTAAGTTAAGTTAAATTGTAATGGTGTGTTCTTACTGCAAATGTATTTTTTGATCTCTAATAATAATAATACATAAATAATTAAACAGTGTTATCCTATACTGTCATGCATTCTGCAAGTCCCATGTAGATTGCATCACAAACAGCTGGAACGAATTTGACAATTGTCCGTCACGCTGACCACTCAGCTACCGGGGCGGACCCTGTGTACAATGAGAAACTGTTTAAGGTCTCCAGAGAATTCCCTCAATTAGTAACTGGTGATGACTGGGAAAGATAATGCAGGAAAATCTTATAACTGGAAGTTTGCTAGAAGTGTCAGTATTGTCGAACTTGATGTAAATGAAATCATTACTGATACTGCTGAATTGCACAGTAGTGAAAATAATATTACTTGTGAATTGATGAAGAGTATAATGAGGCTGATTCTGAGTGATTTTTGTGCACTTAAAATTCAGCATTGTTATGCTGCTGTCCCAGTTTATACTTCTGTAGATGTGAAATACTGTATATGTAGCAGTTGACAGCTGGTACAGCAGTCAGTTTACGTCACTATCCAGGCCCAGCGTTTCATAATTTGTCTGGGTGGATAACTGTCCAAAAATGATTCCCACCTGCTCCCCTCTCCTTGAATTTGCGAGAAGAAGAAAAATTCATCAAAGGAGACTATTTAGGAGTAAAAATTATAACAAAATTCAAAATTACTCTTGAAATATTATTTATGTAATTAAATGATACTGAATTCGCAAAATAAATTCGAGGACGCAAACCTGTGCTGGGCTGTACTTGTTGCTAAATAAACTTAATTACCGAATTATTTATATTTGATTTATCAGGAATGTTGCAATAAATGTACAAAACAGCGATATAATTCAGTCAATGTTAAATAAATTTTGAATCGATATAAAAAAGAAAAGCTTTGTTCATTAGAACAGGATGATTCTGGAATCGTAATAAGCAAGTGTAGAAAGCTCACAATCTACGGAATTATTCCTGTTGTTCACTCAATTTTTTTAAAACTCCACAACTTTTTTTAGTTTTTGCCTGCTTGTTTTGCTACTTCAGATCTCTTTCCATCAAAATCATCTTTGTAAAATGTTATAATCCCTCCAACGCCTGTACAAAACATAAAAATAAGTCTTTCGAACGATTTGGAAAACTCCATGGAGTCATTGTCAAAATGACTTTTGAGTGATACAATCAACTGGTCAGAAACCTCAAAATATCATTTTCTGGAAAATTCTTGACATCTTTTCAGTTTGATGTTTTCGTTATTCCCTTCATTGAGACGTTTTGGAGTTTTATATTGGTGCAGAAGTTTAGATTCATGAAGATCAATATCAGCAACATATTGAACGCTTTTAAGCCAGATTTCCTCAAATTTAAAATCACGAGAGTCACTTAAAACACCAATAACTGCTTTTATTTGTTCATATCATTTGATGATATATACACTATGTGATAAAAAGTATCCGGACACCCAAAAAAGATACGTTTTTCATATTAGGTGCATTGTGCTGCCACCTGCTACCTGGTATTCCATATCAGCGACCTCAGTAGTCATTAGACATCGTGAGAGAGCAGAATGGGGCGCTCTGCGGAACTCACGGACTTCGAATGTTGTCATAGGTCTGTAAGCGAGCTTTCACACTCCTAAGCATCGCTGGATCCACTGTATCCAATGTGATAGTGAAGTGGAAACGTGAAGGGACACGTGCGGCACAAAAGCATACAAGCCGACCTCGTCTGTTGACTGACAGAGACCGCCGGCCGTTGAAGAGGGTCGTAATGTGTAATAGGCAGGCATCTATTTAGACCATCAGACGGGAATTTCAGACTGCATCAGGATCCACTGCAAGTACTACGATAGGCGGGAGGTGGTCGAGCAGCTGCTCATAAGCCACACACCACGCTGGTAAAGGCGAAACGACGTCTCGCTTGGTGTGAGAAGCGTAAACATTAGACGATTGAACAGTGGAAAAACGTTCTGTTGAGTAACGGATCACGGTACACAATGTGGCGATCCGATGGCAGGGTGTGGGTATGGCGATTGCCCAGTGAACGTCATCTGCCAGCGTGTGTAGTGCAAACAGTAAAATTCCGAGGCGGTGATGTTATGGTGTGGTCGTGTTTTTCACGAAGAGGTGTTGCGCCCCTTGTTGTTTCGCGTGGCACTATCACAGCACAGTCCTGCACTGATGTTTTAAGCACCTTCTTGCTTCCGACTGTTGAGCAATTCGGGGATGGCGATTGCATCTTTCAACACGATCGAGCACCTGTTCATAATGCACGGCCTGTGGCGGAGTGGTTACGCGACAATAATGGACTGGCCTGCACAGAGTCCTGATCTGAATCCTATAGAAAACCTTTAGGATGTTTTGGAACGCTGACTTGGTGCCGGGCCTCACCGACCGACATTGATACCTGTCCTCAGTGAAGCACTCTGTGAAGGATGGGCTGCCATTCCCAAGGAGTTTTGCGGCACCTGATTGAAGGTATGCCTGCGAGAGTGGAAGCTGTCATCGAGGCTAAGGGTGGGCCAACACCATACTGAATTCGAGCATTACCGAAGGAAGGCGCCACGAACTTGAAAGTCATTTTCAGCCTGGTGTTCAGATACTTTGGATCACATAGTGCAGATTAGACTTCAGTAATTCTGTCTTTAGAATTTCTACTGGATGAAAAAAAAAATTCAATCAACATTTTTAAATTAAAATAGCTCTCAAACTTTTGCAAATAATCGTAGACTCTTGATGCTTTGGCTGATATCATTCTATCAGCTCCTTAATCAATAGAACAGTCAACTGAAGTGATGATATCGATTGAGAGACGATAGTAGTTTCAGTGTTTTATGAAGCTTTGGTGAAATTGATACAAGAAGAACTTTTAGTGAGAGTCCTTATTTGCTCGGATCCACGTTTCCAGTTTGAAAATCCAGCTTCAGCCCACGGTTTTTTCGATGATATGGCCTGGCTGCCGAAACTGACTATTAGCCTTTGCTCACACACTTCAGTAGAAGTTTGACAAATTCCTTTATTATTTTTGTTACGTTGAAGCCATGGATGAAGCCAGTTTCCACAGGCATGAATTTTTTATATGGACATGCCCCCTCCACCACTCATGTAAGTCAACTTATTTGTGGAAACACAGTTGCATACTGTCATGTCAACTTACATGTAAGTTACAGGAATTAAAAGTCATTTAATATTCCTATATGATGTCACTTCGCCCAACATTGCCTACAAGCTTCAACAATTGTCTCTGGGTGAAACTGAAGCGTTGTAAGAAGTGTCATACTGTGAACTGACGTCCATGCACTAAGTCCAAACTGTAGGTACAGGTGATGGTAAGGTACAGGTGATGGTATCTGAATACACATGGTTACGCAACAAGTCATTTATTAACAACAAAGCGTATACACCAAAAAACTCGTAATAACCACACTCAAAATACCCGTGAGGGCCATTGCATGACCATGGTGAAGGGCTTGATCAGTGATCTTAGAGGGTACACATTCCTCAGTGATCGAGTATGCAGTGCAGTCTTTTGACCACAGAGGAACAATGAATGCTTGACCGGCCAAGTGTGCAAATGGTTGCCCGTCTCACAGATGCCATTTCATTCACAGGCCTGAGAGATATAGTGTACGGGTGGTGGCTGTGCAGTTTGCGTACGTGAAAGTAGGTAGTGCACATTGCGCTCGACCCACGTAGACCGCAGCTCAGGGCTCGAAGAATGGTGTAGATGTCTGTGAGGTATTGGCTGCTAGCTCCCACAGCTGTCTCTCTTTGTGTCCTGTGCACTTGTGGGTGCTGCATCATTCCCAAGGTTTGCCCTAATGGTACTTCTTTTTGGGGCATGTGGGCGAATGTCAGCCCATTGGCTGTGTCATTTGCAATTGCAGTGCTGCCAGCCATGGCTGTGGTAATAGCTGCCACATAGGCCCACCCTTGGGGAGCGGAGCTCAATAGGGGTGAGAAGCGAAAATGTTCCGTCTGTAGCTAGAGTATGTTTGAGCCTCGCATGCCTGTGGTGGCATCAGCACAAGTGCGATGGCAGTGGTGTGTGACGTCAGGTGCAGTTCGTGTAGAGTGGGGAGTAGGGGTTGTGCAGGCTGCTGCCTGCAGCGTGATGTCATTATGATGCAGCATGGATATTTCAAGCAGAAACGGCGGCCAGCGCGCGTAACGTAGTCTGCTCGCCTCTGTGGTGGGGCTGGCCGGTGGGTCAGTGTAGGGTGTGTTCTGGGCGGCTGTCTCGGTGGGTTGAGGGTAGGCTGGGGCCCATGTGGCTGTTTGGTGTCAGCAGGTGGCTTGAGTGAGTCACTGGCAGCTACAGGGGTGGGTTCTGCCTGCTCAGTTGTGTATGGAGCATCATCTGTTGCCAAGTCCTCCGCCAGGTCGAAGAAATGTGTGGTGGTCAGCTCTGTCAAAATGTAAGCCAGTTTGACTCTGTCGATCGAGACTTTCAGTCAGCCTACCGTTATACTTGATCTGCAATGTCTTCCCCCTGTGGGTTATCATGTGGTGCAGTCCTGAGGCTGGTGGCAGAAGTAGTGGCTGTACTGCATCTATGTGCAGCACGACATGTGTGCAGTGCTGTAGGGCTGCATGGACAATGGCTTTGCCAGCGCCTTGCTGTATCAGTGGGTCTGGACAGAGGCTGGCCATGTGACTGCACATGTCTTCAGCTAGTGGTGGGGCTGAGATGCCATGTGACAGTGGTACTTCCTCCAATAATTCCCTGGGGACGGAGAGCAACTGGCTATGGATGAGGTCTGCAGGTGAGACACTAGTCTCTTTCTTCAGGGGAGTGCCTCCAACCAGGCAGTGCCATGGCAGTTCAGGGATGCCTTCAGTGTCTGATGGAGATGCTCGACCATTCCATTACTTGCCAGATGGCAGCATGTCATGTGCTAACTTCTCATCCAGTGTAGCCGTGCGCTACACAGTCAGGTGACACGTTTGATCAGCACACAGTGTAAGTGGTGCCATGGTCTGTAGTTACATGGCTGGAGCAGCTGAAGTGCATGACACAGGTGTCAACAAAGGCAGCAGTGAACATCTCAGCGCTGATGTCCACAATGGGCAACACCTCCTGCCAATGGATGAAGCGGTCCACGATTGTGAGAAGGTAGTGCTTGCCTTGGGATGGAGGAAATGGGCCTACGATGTCCACTTGGATGTGTGTGTAGCAGTGTGTCATATCAGGGAAGGCACGATGGGCACATGGGTGTGTCTCCCAACTATGGCGTGCTGATATGCCATGCAGGCATGTGCCACTGACAGCAGTCTTTTTGGAGTCTGGGCCAGACGAAATGTACGGCCACGAGCGACACCATAGTGTTTGCACCAGAATGTGATAACCCATGGACACGCTGTGCCAGAATTTCTCCTGGAGGAATGGACAATGTGTGCCTGTCATAACGACATGCCAAATCTTTCAAGAGGAATGGGCATCAGTTCTAGACATAGGCCACTGGAGGCATCAGATTGGAAGCTGTCCAGTTCTTCATCACTCTCCTGCCCCGTTATCAGAGAATCTTTTTAGAGTTATAATTCTCGAGACTTACAATTATAAAGTACTTCAGGTCAAGGTGCAGTTTATAATTAAGAGGAGGTTTCTTGTGCGACGTCTTCACAGTTTAATGGGGTAGAGATGACACTGCACCCGCAGGACAAGCAGTCTATGACGACACTGTCCACTCTGGAGATGTGGCGGATGTCTGTTGTGAACTGCTGTATTTGGCGTGGTGAACGGTTGGTGTTGTTGATCCTGTAAGTGTGCGTTACCAGTTTATGGTCGCTGAAGATAATGAAGTGGTGGGCTTCTACTGACGAGCAGAAGTGTTTCATTGCCTGATATACAACCATCAGCTCAGGGTTGTACGCACTCTTAAGGGAGTTGTGATGCCAATAACTTCCGTGAGAAGAAGCCGAGTGGCTGCCAGCTGCTATCAACATGTTGTTGAAGTGCTGCACCAATAATAATCCAGCTGGCGTCCCCAACGACGACCAACTCCGCATCTTGTATTGGATGGGCGAACAGCACCGCTACAGCGAGTTGCCATTTAGATTCGGTAAAGCTGTGCTCCATTTCGTCAATCCAGGTGACAGGAGCACTTCCTTTCACAGTGGGACCTTGTTGCGCTGCAGTCAGGGGTTCAAAAGAAAGTACTGTGGCCGCATTATGCAGATGGTGCCAGCAGACGTTTACCATCCCAAGATAACGATGCATGTCTTTGTAAGTTTTTGGCCATGGCATGTTCATCAACTGTACTTTGTCTGGCAGAGGTGTGGATCCAGTAGGGGTGATTAGGTGTCTCAGAATTCGATCTCACTGACCCTGAATACACATTTCAACAGGTTGATCATAATGCTGACCTCTCTGAAGCATCAGAAAATGGTTGTTGGGTGACTGCAGTGGAGCTCGGGTGTCTTCAAGAACGTGAGAATGTCGTTATGGTATGCAAAGGAGCATGGTAAACCGCGTAAGATACCATCCAGGACGCGCTGCGTCTGGGCAGCATTACTAAAACTGTGAACGCCATAAACACGCTCTTGAAGAACCTGAAGGAGATGGTAATCGTGGTTTTTTCTATGTCCTCAGGTGCCACAGGATGTGTGCGTACGCCTTCGAGCAGACTGTTTTGCAAAATATCGTCGCTCCTGCCAAGGCATGGTTAAAGTCCAGCAAATGTGGCACTGGGTATCTCACTGGCACTGTCCTTGAATTTAGTGCATGGTAGTCCGCACATGGGAGCCACAAATTGTTCTTTTTAGACACCAAATGTAAGGTGGGAAACCATGGGCTGCTAGATGGTTGGATGACACCTTGTTGCAATATTGCCTCAAACGTGGCCTTTGCTACCACGAGCCAGTCAGGTGCAAGGCAATGTGAGCAGCACAAGAAGGGAGGCCTGAAGGTGGTAACAACGTGGTGGAGCGTTGAATGCTTGACGTCCCTTGGCGCCCCAAGCAGGTGAGTTAGCTCTAGAAGTTTGTTTTGAATGTTTGTGAACAGTCCACAGCAGTCCACAGCTTTAAGGTTGAAGAAGGAATTTTGTCATCACCGTTCTGCTATCTTCAGACTCGTCATAGAGTCGATCAACTGGGTGTCTATGAGATCCAAAAGCAACTTGTAGAGTACAAAGATATCTGCACCCAGGATCAGCTCACTGAGATTGGTGATCGTGAGGCTCCACAGGAATGTGTGCACAATCCAAAATCCACATTCTGATGTTGAATGCCCAACCTTTTATGGCGAAATTTTTTGCTGCCAGGAGACACAATATTTTCGTCTTCCTGAAATCTCTTAGCATGGTCTTAGGAAAAATTGATAAATCTGACCCAGTGTCAATGAAATACTTCACAGCCCCACTCTCTTCTGCCACAAACAGATACTTCAGTTTAGTACTGTAGCCGGGTGCACCTAGGCTCAGTCGCAGCTGGCATTTGGATGCAAGCAAGGTGCACAGCACTTGGTCGCTTCATTGTTGAAACGGAAGTGATACCAGCAGACGCTGCTTGGGCAGGGTATCGTGAGAGTGGCTACTGTTGCATTGCCAGATCCACGAGCCACGCCGCCCATCACTTGGTCTGCTGTCGCTGTGATGCCTGCTGTGCTCTTGCCATGAGCATGCTAACTGGTCGATCTGTGTGTTGAGTGATGCCATCTGCATGGCTAAGTTCTGCCTGATGATCTGCAGGTTGGTGTCCATTGACAGGGCTCCGGAGGGCATGTGTAGTCATCGAGTGAAGGTGGCTGGTGGGGGTAAGGGGTCATAGACAGCTGTAAATGTCGTGCTTCGTGTCATAGCCAGTGCATCGTGCACCCTTTCCGCTAGGTCTGCTACGGCGTCCAGTTGCATATTGGTCTGCGTGACTATGACTGATTGCACCTGACTGGGAAGGCTGCGCATCCGGATAGCATACAACAGTGAATCCAGAACCATGTCTGATTGCGCAAGGCTCCTCAGGTGGCACAGGAACTGTGAAGGCCTCTGGTCGCCACGTTCTTCTTAGGGCTGCAGTTGCTGTACTCTCTGCTCCTCGGGCGACGAAATTCGGAGTATAAACACTTCCTTAGCCACTTGTAAGAGGACTACATAGGTGGGGTGGTTATTATGTCCTGTACTTCAGCTGTGTAATTCTCGTCCAGCTGGCTCACGACATGTCCAAATTTCGTGAGGTTGCATGTGATAATACTACTTACGAAAACTGCCTCCAGTACACTAAACCACATGAACAGGTCACAGAGCCAAAAGGTAGGTAGCTGTTTTGCTCTCAAGAATTTTCGTAGGCTGGCTATGGGTGGGCAGAGTCTGTGCCTGTGGGCCGTGCCTGCAGCTCGCTTTCCAGGAACTGATTACATGCTAACAGCTCCTCTAGTTGCCTTTGGAGATTGGCCATAGTCGCCATTATCTTATTGTAATAAGTTCTCACGCAAAAGGGGACACACTAAAAGTACCGAGGCACATACAAGGAAAATACATACAAAAAGAATGAATATATGAAGCCCAGATGTTGTCTGCATCAGACTACGGGCTAGCACAGACACGTTCGAAATTGAGTCCACTCAACTCACGCCAATCGAGTACGCCAGCGGGTGTTTTTGTGTACCGATAAACACGCCGGAGTCATCACTGAAGTGGCAACGAGCGGTTTTTGCCACTTTCAAAACTGTCGTTCTGTGAGCCGATTTACTGTCACACCCATACACAAAGTCCAAGCTGTAGGCACAGGTAACGGTAATTGAATAATGTGGTCACACAATAACTCATTTATTAACAGCAATATACACTCCTGGAAATTGAAATAAGAACACCGTGAATTCATTGTCCCAGGAAGGGGAAACTTTATTGACACATTACTGGGGTCAGATACATCACATGATCACACTGACAGAACCACAGGCACATAGACACAGGCAACAGAGCATGCACAATGTCGGCACTAGTACAGTGTATATCCACCTTTCGCAGCAATGCAGGCTGCTATTCTCCCATGGAGACGATTGTAGAGATGCTGGATGTAGTCCTGTGGAACGGCTTGCCATGCCATTTCCACCTGGCGCCTCGGTTGGACCAGCGTTCGTGCTGGACGTGCAGACCGCGTGAGACGACGCTTCATCCAGTCCCAAACATGCTCAATGGGGGACAGATCCGGAGATCTTGCTGGCCAGGGTAGTTGACTTACACCTTCTAGAGCACGTTGGGTGGCACGGGATACATGCGGACGTGCATTGTCCTGTTGGAACAGCAAGTTCCCTTGCCGGTCTAGGAATGGTAGAACGATGGGTTCGATGACGGTTTGGATGTACCGTGCACTATTCAGTGTCCCCTCGACGATCACCAGTGGTGTACGGCCAGTGTAGGAGATCGCTCCCCACACCATGATGCCGGGTGTTGGCCCTGTGTGCCTCGGTCGTATGCAGTCCTGATTGTGGCGCTCACCTGCACGGCGCCAAACACGCATACGACCATCATTGGCACCAAGGCAGAAGCGACTCTAATCGCTGAAGACGACACGTCTCCATTCGTCCCTCCATTCACGCCTGTCGGGACACCACTGGAGGCGGGCTGCACGATGTTGGGGCGTGAGCGGAAGACGACCTAACGGTGTGCGGGACCGTAGCCCAGCTTCATGCAGACGGTTGCGAATGGTCCTCGCCGATACCCCAGGAGCAACAGTGTCCCTAATTTGCTGGGAAGTGGCGGTGCGGTCCCCTACGGCACTGCGTAGGATCCTACGGTCTTGGCGTGCATCCTTGCGTCGCTGCGGTCCGGTCCCAGGTCGACGGGCACGTGCACCTTCCGCCGACCACTGGCGACAACATCGATGTACTGTGGAGACCTCACGCCCCATGTGTTGAGCAATTCGGCGGTACGTCCACCCGGCCTCCCGCATGCCCACTATACGCCCTCGCTCAAAGTCCGTCAACTGCACATACGGTTCACGTCCACGCTGTCGCGGCATGCTACCAGTGTTAAAGACTGCGATGGAGCTCCGTATGCCACGGCAAACTGGCTGACACTGACGGCGGCGGTGCACAAATGCTGCGCAGCTAGCGTCATTCGACGGCCAACACCGCGGTTCCTGGTGTGTCCGCTGTGCCGTGCGTGTGATCATTGCTTGTACAGCCCTCTCGCAGTGTCCGGAGCAAGTATGGTGGGTCTGACACACCGGTGTCAATGTGTTCTTTTTTCCATTTCCAGGAGTGTATGACGGGGTTAAAGCCGAAGTGGTGTAAGTCACGTTTTTAAAATTATTGACTTAAGTGCTGCAATACAATTTTGAAATATAGATCTGTTAAATGGAAGAATGGTGTAACTGACAGTTTTGTTCTTACCCCCATAGATGGCGTTAGCAGTTTCACTTGTGAATAAAGCGGCCGCTTTGTTTACAGGCATTGCGGCGCAAGTCTGACTTAACGCCATTATTCCTCTAAGCGCTTCTAAGGTGTGCTTTCTTACTGTGTAGTTTACGTGTTTTGGTGAAGATGGATCCTCAATTTGATGAAGACACAAGTAGTGAACCCAGTATATTGCAAAATGCAGGATCTAGTGATGATTATGATCCTTCATAGAATGAAATGTTTGGTTCTTCAGGTAAGTTTAACTCACGTAGTTTATCATTTGGCCAATTACGTTAGTAACACATTATCATGTCTTTGAAGTTTAACAATGACTGGCCTATAAACGTAATTTCACTGAAAATAATAGCAAACGTGGTGCGCGAGCTAAACGATGTAACATAATTTATGCAAAACAATTCGTAAAAATAATAACAGTCTTGATACACAACCTCAAAACAAAACGTCGTAGCATAACATTTGGAAAATAATTATGCGTGTTTGTTTGGTTGCAGAGGAAAAAGTGGAAATAACACAACATGAATTACCAATTCGAAGTAGAAAGAGGCAAAAAAGGGGGAGTACGAAGCAGGAAAGAAAGAAAAAAAGAAATTTGGGTCAGGCACATGAAACTAAGGAAGGGAGAAAGACGTTCTCAAATATAAATTGTAACTGCAGATTAAAATGTATCGATAAGATATCTGAAGTGGCACGCAGAAGTTCATTCGAAACATTTTGGAATTTAGGGTCTTTTTCCTGTCAGAATGCTTTTCTATGTGGGTTAATTAAGCAAATAAAGTCCTCGACACAGGCGTCCTAGAGATGGGTCAAGATTGCCAAAGTCAACCAGCAATCAATTTTATATTCAAGTTGATGGAACTAGTGTTAAAGTATGCAAAAAATATTTCCTTCAAACATTCCAAATATCAGATGGGCGGATGACCAGAGCTGTACAAAAGTTGAAAATGGGAGAGCAACCAGGATCGGACAAACGAGGAAGTGGGATACCCGTGAACAATACCAGTCTTATTACACAAGAGCCCAAAATCCAAACAGAAAATATTCATCCCCTGACCTTAATGTACGTCTTATGTATAACTTATACAGAGAAAACTGCAAAGAGAAAAAAATCTTAACTGTTAAAGAGCCCATTTATCGCAGATGTTTCAGTCATGACTTCAACTTACACTTTCATGCTCCATGTAAGGATACCTGTGCGAAGTGTGACAAGTACAAAATACAGATGTCCACTTTAGAAGACGCAATAGAAAGAAAGAACGTGGAAGTACAACACGAACTTCATCTTCGAAAGGCGGAGGCTTCTAGAACATCCATGAAATTAGATAAAGAAAAGTCATAGAAAGATAAATTGTATTATGCCTTCACTTTTGACTTGCAGAAAGCTCTACCATTCCCCCAACTGACCACTTCTGTGGCCTATTATAAAATAAACATGTACTTATACAATCTTGGCTGTCATGAGCTGTCAATTGATATTGGCTTTATGTACACATGGGATGAGACAATGGCCTCACGTGGGTCACAAGAAATAGGTTCATGTGTTGCAAAACATATTACTACAAGAGCTTCAGCTTCAAAAGATGTTGTCATGTATAGTGACGTACGGGCAAAATAGGAATTTGAAATTTGCGTTGTGTTTCATCAAATTGCTTCACACTAGTGTTAACATCGACATTATGGACCATAAATTTATGGTTAGTGGCCATTCCTATCTCCCTAATGATTCAGATTTTGGGTCTAAAGAATCCTATGCAAGAGGTAAAACAGTTTATGTTCCTACCGATTGGTGCTTCATAATCGCAAAATCAAGAAGAAAGCCTTTATTGTTACGCAAATGTTGCGTGAAGACTTCAAGTCTACGAAGAATCTTGAACAAGCTATTACAAGGAGAAAACAAAATGTCGCTAAAAAACCAGTGCCGTGGCTTAATATGCAGTGGATTCGTTTACTGAAGAACGAACCTTTTATGCTCTATTACAAGGAGACTCTTAATGAGGATTTTCCATTCTCCACTCTATGTCTAAAGCCAGCCAAACCAGGAAGGCCAGTTTCACTTGGACGTATTGCTATGGAAAACCTGTGCCATGGACCAAGACCTCTTACCATCGAAAAGAAAAGGGACATGCTAGATCTTCTACCATACATTCCACCCATTAACCATGCTTACTTCCAGGGACTTACAACAGCTGAAGCAACAGTAGATGATGCAGGCCCATATCGTTTGTCATTAAAAATACCTTTTGGTTTTACTTAAATTTACTGCAAATACAAGATTGGTTAATGGCAAAATGGTGTAAGTCATTTGGGCCCTTAAAAGACACATAATTTTCTATTAAACCGTTTTCAATTATGAACACATTGAAACAATGACGCCTCCTGTGATGTAAAATACAAAAAAAGTGGTATGGATATCTTGTGGAATTTATTATAATGCTTCTCACAAAACCTTCTGTTTCTCAAAATGCATGAAACATGATTTACACCACTTTGGCTTTAACCCCCACATATATAGATCGAAAAACTTGTAATAATCACACTCGAAATGTAGGCGAGGGCCATCGCGCGACCGCGGTGTACGGCTCGACCACTGATCCTGGAGGGTTCCACTCTTCAGTGATCGAGCGCGCAACGCAGTCTCGTGGCCACGCAATGACAATGGAGTTGTCCCGGCGGAGGTTCGAATGCTCCCTCGGGCATGGGTGTGTGTGTGTTTGTCCTTAGAATAATTTAGATTAAGTAGTGTGTTAGCTTAGGGACTGCTGACCTTAGCAGTTAAGTCCCATAAGATTTCACACACATTTGGACATTTTTTGACAATGGAGGCACGACCGACGGAGCGTGCGAATGGGCGCCTGTCTCGCGGCTGCCGTTTAATTCATGGACGCGAGAATGTAGCCAATGAGTGGCAGCTGTCCGGTTTGCGTACGCGACGGTGGGGAGCGCGCGTTGTGCTCGACTCACGCCGACAGCGGCTGGCGACATCAAAGAACGGCGTAGATGTCCATAAGGTATCGGCTGCCAACTCGTACTGATGTCTCTCTTTGTGTCCTGCGCGCCGGTGGACGCCGGATCCTTGCCAAGCTTTGGCCTAAAATGCCTGTGTCTTCTGCAATGACTGTGCTTCCGTTCTCGGCTCTTGTAACGGCTGCCACAGAGCTACTCTCATTGTGTTCTCAATTGCTGAACTATATACGTCTTGTATCGTATGTACAGTCTTAGACATAAAAACTGACCGCCGGCCAACCGCCACAGAGACTAAGTCCGAGTCGTTCACTTAAGGTGGCCAATAAAACTGACCGCCCCTGACAACTGCCATCTGCACAATCTGGCAACACTGTAAGATGCGGAAGTGTTAGGAGGAAGTGTTGTCTACTTCCGAGATGCTCCCGGAGTGTGTGAGCCTGTGGTCTAATGGTAATCGTCGTGCCTTCTGAACTAATAGTCGCCTGTTCCCGTCCACCTGTATTTTTTTTACTACATTTCGGCCCTCGTCTAAAGTTATGAGTCTGATTGAACATCGAAGATAATTCGCTTGACATTATACCCACCAGCAATAACAAGTATTCCAGAAACAATTCCGCAGGACAGCTCGTGGCTGCGTCGCGATCATAACAGCTTATGCTCGAGCGTTTCCTCGCGCTGCAGCGGCTACCGGCCACCGGCCAGACGCCACCCGCCGCCTGAAATCCGGCGCCGCCCATGTGAACGCGGCGCGACGCTGTCAGTGTATGTATTAACTGTCATTTTCGTATTGGAAGTTCTAGTTATCATCTTGCAGTTAAGCATTGCATTTTGCATACTTGAAAATCATGAACTACGGTTAAGCATTGTAAAATTGAGTCGCAAGTGGAAAAAGGTGTAACATCTGCAACACAACGTTTACTTTTGGTATAACAGAGGGGTGAATGCGGAGGAGGCAACTAGAAAGATTTGAACTGTGTGTGGAGCGAGTGCTTTTGGGAAAAATACGCCAGGAAAAGATATTCTTGTTTCAACAAAGCTCGTTCTGGCATGAATGATTTTCCACATTAAGGAAGTCTCGACTACTGATATATGTGATAGATTACCATTTTACCATCATGCGACATTTGCATTCAACAGGCAAAGTTCAGAAGTCTGGCTTAGGAGTACTGCATGCTCTAATTCGAAACAACAAAAATCATGGAGTGAATATTATTGAACGTCATCAGGCCACTCATTGAGCATTCGTATTCAGTACTGTTATTGGTGACGTGTTATAATGCCTTTATCGTTAACTTCCTACGAAGAAATGAAAGCCTGATCCCCACCAAAAGACATAAACTCGAGCAAAGAGTAGTGTGAACATAATATTTTACATCTGATAGCTCCAAAATGTGTTTTGGGCTACGAATTCTGCTCCAAGGGATGTGTGCAACACAGCTGGAATTTGTTGCCAACAACTGAGACACCTTTCGGTCGCAGTGTAAGAAAATCGAGCAACAGAACTACATCACCTGTGCTACTGGATGATAACGCACTCTGTTGATTTGAGAAACAAAACTACCTAGGAGATTGATAGCAAAGTCGTCTCTCAGGCATTTGTATTGATAGGGAAGTCCTCTCTCAAGCACTTGTCCCTCTCGTCATATATTCGTAAAATTTTACCTTTCCCTCTCTTGATCGATCAACCGTCAAAGCAATTCATTTCTAGACGAAAATACTCTTAAAACTACACTGGTTTAATGATATCGTTAGAAGTAGTGGGTTTCTACGGGCGTAGAATTTGTAAACAACATTAGCATTGTCAGATTGTTTTAGATATCGTGAAAGAAAATTCTGCTGCTGATTAATTTCTCTTTGACGATTACTGTTGCGTTTAGTAAACTAATGGAAAATGCAATTAAAGTATTCACTGTACTAATACAAATTTAATTCAGCTTACTACAGAAACATCACGACGGCGGTCTATCTTAATAAAGCATTAAGTTCAAAAATGGTTCAAATAGCTCTGAGCACTATGGGAGTTAACTTCGGAGGTCATCAGTCCCCTAGAACTTAGAACTAGATAAACTTAACTAGCCTAAGAACATCACACACATCCATGCCCGAGGCACGACTCGAACCTGCGACCGTAGCGGTCGCGCGGTTCCAGACTGTATCGCCTAGAACCGCTCGGCCACCACGGCCGGCTCTGGCTTTCAGCGAGTCTCGAAAGGCGAACGAAAACAACTTGCACCTGGTAGCCAATCATGTTACCTGGGAACTGGTTTTTTCCTAAAGCGAGAAGACATTCTTTTGAGGTTGAATTGTTGGCAAATGTCAGTCAGACGCGTGCCGTTGGTCTAAGCGTTTCGGTCCATTGAATTTGTACCAATGATTTTTCTACAAGTTTTTTCTGTCCCAAATAGAGGGTTGAAGTCTCCCATTAGTATTTTGACTTCATCCTGGTGAATTTTGCTCATAGTATTTTCGAGTGTGTTCCAGAATTTTTCGACATTTTCGGTGTTTTTCTTATTCTCGATGTTGCTGGGGGCATGTGCATTGATGAGTGTATATTTTTTATTGGGGCTCTGAATGAGCATAGTCATATGTCGATTGTTGATGGGCCGGCCGTGGTGGCCGAGCGGTTCTAGCGCTTCAGTCCGGAACCGCGCGACTGCTACGGTAGTAGGTAGTCAGCGCTAAATTATGTGCGCCACCATTAACGTTACTGTAAGCAGTTTGACAGCATAACACCACCACAACTACTGACAACCTGAACCATTATCATCACGCAGTTGTAACTCGTAGTGATTATAAGTTGCTGATGTTTGTCAAGAATAGCGGAAAGCGCCTCTGAAGTTCCATTTGCATTACGACTAGGACGGAGAGAATCCTAAATAGCAGTAATAGGTTAGGCAGCGTAGAGAAGAGTCCACGTATTGTCTCAAGTTCTTGCAGTTTGATATTAATGCAGTTCCCTATGGTTTCACACTAAAGAGTTCTTTTGGCTATTGGAATACTCACATTGGAATTATGAAAGTGTAATTGCTAGAACGCTCAACTACCTTAATAACACC
The DNA here is from genome assembly GCF_021461385.2 of Schistocerca piceifrons. Classification (NCBI taxonomy): domain Eukaryota; kingdom Metazoa; phylum Arthropoda; class Insecta; order Orthoptera; family Acrididae; genus Schistocerca; species Schistocerca piceifrons. The sequence continues at coordinate 582,271,566 of NC_060140.1, read as the reverse complement.
TCATTCTGGATTGAATACGACTCGGAAAACGACGTTAATTTGACGTTTCCATCCATCTCCTGACGTCTTACTGAATGAAGTCTGAAGTGCAGGCACAGTTGTGTTGCCTGCCACATGGATTCTTCGAAGTGTTGTGGCAGCTGGCAGTCATTGCTGAATACAGACATGTGCAAATATCCTCACTGCTTTAGGGGAACTCGTCTTTGTTGCATTTTTTCCATACCGTAATTAGCACAATAACATAAGGCTTATTCTGCTGAAGAACTTGATGCCCACATGCCCTTAAATAAGAATTTCCTAGCGATAGTAATGCATGAAAGGAAACAGACTGTTGGACAAAAGAATGGACAGCTCCCTGTTTTTGCGTTTCCGATAGCGTCTACGATAAGAATCTGGTGTCATATTATGCTTCAGAACCCTAAACTGTTTATTTTTTTATTTCATACTAAAACAAAAGTTACGATATGAGAAGAGGTAATGACTTATATGCTTCTCAGGACCTATAGTTTTTCGTGTTTATTTTCTCACTTCGTACTAAAATAAGGGCGTTAATATGAGAAGTAGAAATGAAATATTCGCTTCCAATCCATAATATTTCCTTGTGTGCTACTACTGCATACACGAAAGCCCTGCAACTAATTTTTGTATGTTGGATAAATTTTGATATCGCCTCACAATCCTTTGTGAGAAGGTTCCTATTTTCTTGGAATTCAAATAAAGTGGACATTTCATCACTGGTTAATATTCTGATGACTAACGACATGATATCCGTTGCAATTGCTCCATGGCACCTGTGAGTGGAGACTCACGTTGGTTACTATAAGAACACGCAGGCAGTAATATCCGCTCACTGCACTCAGAGCCAAGGTGATTTCTTTCTGTTTATGGCGAAGCGTCTGCTGCAGTGTCCACGCTCAGCCAACATAAACAGAGCGCGGAGGCATTGGGCATTGCTAATCGCTGTACTTGTCGCGAGCCTCGACAACAAGAGCGCACTGTCTCTGCTAACGATACTATGGAGCTAATACGTCTTACTTAACGTAATAGGCAGGTCGAGCATTGGGTAAAAATTCAGTTTGTAACTTCCCATCGCGTGGGCGGCGCCGGATTTCAGGTGGCGGGTGGCGTCTGGCCGGTGGCCGGTAGCCGCTGCAGCGCGAGGAAACGCTCGAGCGTAAGCTGTCCTGCGAAATTGTTTCTGGAATACTTGTTATTGCTGGTGGGTATAATGTCAAGCGAATTATCTTCGATGTTCAATCAGACTCATAACTTTAGACGAGGGCCGAAATGTAGTAAAAAAAAAAAAAATAATAATAATACAGGAGGATGCGAACAGGTGACTATAAGTTCAGACGGCATGACGATTACCACTAGACCACGGGCTCACACACTCCGGGAACATCTCAGAAGTAGACAACACTTCCCCCTAACACTTCCGTATCTTACAGTGTTACCAGATTGTGCAGGGGCGGTCAGTTTTATTAGCCACCTTAAGTGAACGACCCGGACTTAGTCTCTGTGGCGGCTGGCCGGCGGTCAGTTTTTATGTCTAAGACTGTACATGATTAGTTAGCATCAAGACGAAGTGACGGGCTAAGTCTTTAAGAAAATAAATAAATGCTTTGTAAAGAGGTATAACTTTCTTAATCTGTACGATAATAGTCTCATTCTAGCACTCAGCAATTGCTTATAATCACTTACTTGTAATAAAGGAATATGGCAGCACTAGAAGTGTCGTAACTGAGAGTGCCGCCTTGCTGAACTTCATACTACTGCAGAACGGTCAGTATTATAAATGTATTTTCTATTATGATAATTTTTCCTCTTTAGTAACGAGTGTAAATATTACAGTGAAATGAAGATACAAAATTTAGTCACCCCTGCAGGGATATAAAGTTATTCTTGAACTTCATTAAAATTCTATGCAAATGCAATCATGTTCGTACTGGCACAATCACTGTTCTGCACAATTAAACAAAGTTTGGTTGGAAAATTTATCTTACTGCATCTGACTTCAGTGAAATTGAAAAACTACAAAAACAGCTCTTCTCCACTCGATTTCTCCTCGTTTCTTAGTTTAGTTATCTCGATCACATATTTTCATAAATACGTGTGTTTGTACACCCAGCGAACGCTGGTGGAGCTGTTGTCTCAATCAGAACTGCTACTATACCACACAATGATTAGCTGCTATCTCATCAATTGCGTAAGTTGCTCTCCCGTTTGGCCTTCAGCATTTCCGAATGCGCGTCAGCAGCTACATCAGTGCGTTACGCTTAGTTTACATGACGACACTGTCTTGCGCTACTAGTTGCGTGAAACGAGTGCACCCAATGGGTTTAGTGTATGTCTGTACTCTGTAGACACGGCGCCATCGTCGTTTGTAAATGCCGACATTCTTGTGTAAAATGAAAGTTTTGCGGCTGTACGAGTTGTGGCGGAGTTAATGCCTCTTTGCGTAAAATGGTTGCATTAGACAAAAGACAAAGAAAATTGAGAAACGTATTTGGGTTCGTGATTGGATGGAAAAAAGTCAGCTCGATTGCTCAGTGACCTTGCTGAAAGAAATTGTCGTGGAATATCCTAGAAATTATTTTAATCATCTTTGAATGTCACCAGAAGAGTTCACGTTTCTTTTAAGTACAGTTAACAATGCAATATCTGCTAGCTTAGCTGAGTGATAACGTGTTCGCCTACCATGCAGGAGGCCTGGGTTCAATTCCTGGCCAGGTTGGAGATTTTCTCTGCTCGTGGACTGGGTGTTGTGTTATCTGTATCATCATCATCTCATTGTCACCGACATGCAAGTCGCCCAGTATGGCGTCACCTGAAACAAGACTTGTACCCGAACTTCCCCAGTTTGGGCCTACTGGCCATCAATGCCACACAATTTCATTTCAACACTGCAATAAGGGAAAAAGATACTGTAATATGTGACGCACTGTCGCCAGAGCTAAAATTACAAATCACATTGTATTTCCAGGCAACTGTGGATTCGTATTCTTCACTAAAGTACCTGCATCGTGTTCCTAGACCTACAATTGTCAAATTCGTTCCAGTTGTTTGTGATGCAATCTACATGGGACTTGCAGAATGCATGACAGTAAAGGATAACACTGTTTAATTATTTATGTATTATTATTATTAGAGATCAAAAAATACATTTGCAGTAAGAACACACCATTACAATTTAACTTAACTTAATTCACTATGTCACCATAATACGAGGTGATGACTTCTGACTGTGACAGCTCTCCTTCCACACCTAGTATTTCCTCTGCAGCAACTAACTGTTCTGAGTGGACCTGTTCTTTCTTTTGCCTTTTGGCCAAGAAACGTTTTCACTTATAGGTAATCAGGGCATACTTTTGCTCTGTCACTTCTATGTTATATTATTCTGGCAATTTTCGTATTTGCTTCATAATGCTCTTGCAAAAATGAGCAATTTCATCCTCCTCTGAGTTGTGACTTACCTTAGAACATCGACATCATTTTCGAGGTGCTGGAAAGAGTCTTTGGCACAGCTTACTTCACAATAATGTGTTTCGATGCTGGTTGCAAGCTGCTGTTGCAAGACTGAACATTCATACTGTCATTGATTTTGTTTATGCTTGATTGGGATAGAGACTGTGGTTCATTTATTAGTATGTCCTCCAGTGCATGCTGATTTTCATCTTCTTCATTTTCTTTATCATCATCCAGTAAGGGAAAGAATGAGATTGTTGTAATATGACTTGGAGCATATCTGAGCGTAATTTGGTATCATTATAACGGAAATGAGCATTTGGCGTCATTGGCCGGGAGGCTCCTTGCGGGGCAGGTCTGGCCGCCTAGGTGCTGGTCTTATTGCATTCGACGCCACATTGGGCGACCTGCACCCCGGATGGGAATGAAGATGAAGACAACACAACATCCAGTCCCTGAACGGAGAAAATCTCCTACCCGGCCGGGAATCGAACCCGGGCCCGAAGGACGGAAACCCATCAGGCTGACCACTCAGGTGTTTCACATCATTATAATGAACTACAGTGTTTGGATCATTAATACTGATTACTATTTTTACAAGTATCCGAGACTGAAAATGAGTGGAGGGATACAATGAAGCGCTGTCCACCCCTGGTAGCTGAGTGGCTAGTGTGACAAAATGTCAATCCTAAGGGCCTGGGTTCGATTCCCGGCTGGGTTGGAGATTTTCTCCGCTCAGGGACTGGGTGTTGTGTTTCCCTCATCATCATCATTTCATCCCCATCGACGCGCAAGTCGCCGAAGTGGCGTCAAGTCGAAAGACTTGCACCCGGCGAATGGTCTACCCAATGGGAAGCCCTAGTCACACAACTTTTTTTATGAAGGGCTCTCAAATTCGACTGAATTTCTTTTGTTTTGGTGCAATAGATGGGAAACATGTAGTGATTAACTGTCCACCAAAAAGTGTTTCTGCGTTATAAAATTATAAACACACCTTATGCATTGTTCCCTTTGCTGTTGCAGCCTGTAAGTACTTTTTCACTTGTGCTGATATAGGTGAAGCAGGAAGGGCAAATGATGGTGGAATTTTTTGCAAGCTGCACGCTACAACAGGCAACAGAATCAACAGCTCTCGCCCTGCCGGAAGATGCAGTTTTAGTAGGTGATAATGCATTCTCATAAATACTGTATTTAAAGAAGCCTCTTCAATACATGGCTCACTGAATTTAAAACAAAAAAATATTCAACTACAGACTTTCGAGAACTCGCCATGTTGTGGAAAATCCGTTCAGAGTTCTGGTGTCAAAATTTTACGTATCTGTACCACTTCGCCCATAAATAGTGGACTACATGTCAGGCCTACATGTGCTGTCCATAACGGGCAGAGTAAAACAGTTCCTCAATAATACGTACAGCCCTAATTTATTGGTCAAGAGAATGTGGATAGTGGAGTTTACCAGCCAAGGACATGGAGAGGAGTAAATTATGGGGGGCTCATAGACGCAAAGCTGCAAGCTGGCAGCAATAATTATTCGAAAGAGGCCGCATTAGGAAGGGAATGGTGTTCGAACTACTTCTTATAGATAAAGCTGTACCTTGGCAAAATTTAAGAGATTAAAAATGCGTACCAGTACTACATACAAATTGTGAATGTGAAGCACTGATACGACTTTTTAAACAAAGCAATATTGAGTAAAGAATTCAACTTAGCAGATTTGTGTATGCTTTTCTCCTATGCACAGTTTTCCTTAAAAACGAATCAGCCAACTCGAACCATGGGATTTTCTCTTGTAGACGTGGGCTCTTCCACAGCCAGAAGTTTTGCTTGCCTGCATGTTTTATAGTTCGTTAGCACATGTACTCTTAATTGTATATATTTCCCCCGGTAGCTCAGATATCGTCAGTCTTTCAATGTTTAGATCGCATGGGATGGCCTCAAATGCAGCAACATGTCGCTGCTTGTTTTTATAGGCAACATGATTGAAATTCCACAGACACTTTTGTATAGCATAGATGAACAAAAAGCGGAGAATTTCTTCCATTCCCCAATTCATATTTCAGTCTGTTTACACCATACTGACACATCTAACCTAAAAACTCGTGCAAGTAGTGTCGCGAAAGTTGGAACAAGCAGTAACTGCTTAGTTTCTCTAACGAGTTGTGCAAACGCGCGCCATGCATGTGCAGTGATTAGGTGCCACAGTATGCAAGCTAGTGTCATCGTGTAAACTAGGCTAGGTTAGTAAGGCACCATACGTTCATGATGCTGCTGCACCACTTTGGGAGAGCTGCTGTCACGAATGAGATACAACAACTATTTGGTGTCTTGGGGTAGATGGGTTAATATTTGGGAGAGCTGTTCTCCAGAACGAGGAAAGAACTCCTGGTAAGACGTAATTATGTCATTGTATATAATTAGCATGGCTGCTTGACGTACGTTCTGACAGTGTATATACATTTCCTCAAGTCCAAAATGGATATTTCACCCACTCTGAATTTTTTGAGTGTGTACTACCCACCATACTGACATCAACTGCCAGTCCTGGCATTATTAACGTCACTTGGAGCGTAATTGACATGTGAGCGGAAATCAGGGGACAGCACTGTGTGATGTAAGTGCAGTTTGTTCCCCTGCACCTTCCCTCACATTCAGCATTCTGTGTGCTGAGGTGATGGGCACAGTTTTCTTCCATCACTCACTACACTCGCCTCACAATTCGTTCATTTCATTGTGAACAGGCTATAGGAGAATATGAACTGGGTAAATGAATGAAAGGGGAAGCTGTCTGCTAGAATTTCACATGAAATGTTATTTAATCATTGCTAACACTTGATTAAGAATTACGAAAGATAATTGTATACTTGGAAGAGCACTGGAGACACCAGACAATTTCAGATAGAAATAATATAATTTTAAGAATGGGATTTAAACTCAAATTTTAAGCTGCAGAACTCTTTCATGAATGGACGTGGACTGTGACAATAATTTATTGGTATTAAATGTAGATTAAAAATGAAGAAATTCCAAAAAGTTTAGCAGTCAAGCAGGTAAGGCTTATTTAAACTGAAAGAACCTTGGGTTGTTGAGAGTGTGGAAGCTTCCAATTCATTCCAGTACATAACGAAACCTTCTCAAACAATTTGAAAAGAACAAGAGAAAAAATAAACGTTCTAATGGAATACATTGTATACATCTGGCTTCTTGTTTTGAAATAAAAATCTTTTTCCAGATAATTTCAGAACTTAATACAAGCTTGTAGAGCAATCAGAATACATCAGAACAGTTCTTAATGTTCATACTAGAATATGGACCCATTAACTGACATTTCAGCTGTCAACAAAAAAAGAGAGCAATTCACCAAATTTGTGCTCCAACAATACCCTGTAAGCTTTTGTGAAGATTCTGCTGATTGATTGAGTTGTAGGGTATTTTGTCAAAGGCCTGTGTTTGAAGTGTCTTTGGACTGGACTACAGGAGAAAGCAGTATGCTCACTATTCGCTCATCCACAAAAAGACTGATATATAATACAAGCAAAAAAATAAACTTTTGCAGGCTTAGAATAAGGGTGCTGATTTCTACTTTCTGCTTCAACATAAAGATATTTCAGTGATTCATTTCTCAGTTCTAAATACTTTAACGAAATATCAACATTAGCAATAACTGCACAAGAATAAATCTTCAATGGTGTGGATGATTTATATCTTGTATTCAGTCAGGGAGAATTAAATTTCTCGATCAGTCAGCTAGATAGGTTATTGTTACTCCTATTAAGATATTCAAGTCAGTTAAACCAAATCAGAAGGTATACAGGTAAAAGTTGTATAGGTAATTTACTGGATCTGTCGAGATTTACACTAAAATAAAATTTTTCACTCACTTCAAAACAGAAATTCCAAACTTAGAAGAAAATGAACCACAAGAAGCCTGTGCAACTTATTAGGAATTTTCACCAAATATCAATTCAGCTGTAGAATTGTGTACAAGAATCCAGAATCGTTATTGCCTATTGTTTTTTTAATTTTTTGTTTATTTACGAGGGTTGGAAATTTAATAGTGGCAACTATTTATTTACAGCTTGTACAAAATAGATACGTGTTTCAAAGTTTTACTGACATTCAAAGTAGTTACTAGCATTGTGTATAACTCATTGCCAGTGATGTGGAAGTTGTAGGATACTCTTAGTAGTGTCAGTTCTGTTGACAGTTCGAGCGGCACTATCTATTGCCTGACGAATTTGTAGCAGTTCTGAAGCGAATGCTGTGAAGTGTTTCTTTCAATTTAGAAATCGAGCTGAACTCACGAGAGATAAAGTCAGGGGAGTGCAGTAGTTGGTATAGCAAGCACTTAGCAGCCCTATGAATCAAACAAATCAGTAACAGCTTGCACTGTACATACCTGAGCACTGTCCTGCAAAATGATGGTCAGGTCCTGCAGAAAGTGTCATCACATGTCTCTAAGCTGGCTGTAGGTTGTGTTCCAAAAATGAACAGCAAAGAGTCAGAAGTTATGACACTTTCTCCAGAACCTGACCATCATTTTGCAGGACAATGCTCAAGCACATACAGTGCAAGCTGTTACTGATTTGTTTGACTGATGACGCTGTTAAGTGCTATACCATCTACTGTACTTCCCTAACTCGAGCCCTCGTAAGTTCAACTCGATATGTAAACTGAAGGAAACACTTCATGGCATTCGCTTCGAAACTGCTGCAAATTCGTGAGACAATAGACCGCGCTGCTCGAACTGTCAACACAACTAGCACTGCTAAGAGTATCCTATGACTTCCACATCGCTGGCAGTGGGTTATACACAATGCTGGTGACTACTTTGAAGATCAGTAAAACTTTGAAACACGTATCTATATTGTACAAGCTGTAAATAACTAATTGCCACTATTAAAGTTCCAACCCTCATATTTACAACATGCTCCATTACAATATTTGTAATACTACATGTATGTGGCGGAGGGGTGTAGTGCAATGTTTGTGTTGTTTGATGATGATGATGGTGATGATGGTAACAGAAAGGAAAGGCTGGAACCTTATGACGACTCATAGCCTACTCATGAATAACATAAAGGGGGCCACCACACAGGCAAGTGTTAGCAATCTCGGCCATGGGGAGTGCGTTATTGCCCATTGATAATAAGAGATAGGCTTCTTCTTTGGTTGATATCATAATAAAATTTTTTTAAGTATACAGTGATTAGATATTGTTGATATACAAACAGTTTGTAAAATTACTGAATGTGGTGTTCAGTGCACATTACTGTTGCTAACTTGGTAACCACAGTTAACATATGAAGCCACTAAATACTATAGCGTTCTTAACATAATGAATACAGTTATTACCTTATGTGCTAATAACCACTACATATTTTAATTGATACAACTATGTAATCAGAATAAAGAATATGTACAATTGTCGTTTAACAACTTGATCTCAGCGCTAGTCAGATCATAAATCTCTTACATACCACAAAAGGGGTTGTCTTTCCAATTGTACAGTCTTCCCTTAAGAGTGTTGTTGAAGTTGTCTGAGCAATTTGTGTTAGTTATTGGAGGTTTTTAATGAATTCACATTCTCTGGTTTTTTGATAGTCTGTACCTTGGTATGTCTTCATTCTGTGTTGTCATTATGAATTTCTTCTTTGACAACACCTTTCATATGATCGTTTTTTACCCATAGTATAAGTAGCCTGAGATGGCTCCCTAGAATCAATTTTACACATTATACATAATGTTCTTTTCTGTACTTTCAAAGTTTTGGTTAATGTTAGAAGCATACCCCAAATACATTACTCGAAGTTAGTCCACACTAATCATATTTCTAAGTGCCCAAAGGAGATAGGAAACCTGTGAAACCTTTTTGCAAACACGACTTATATGTTGTTCCCAGCTAAGTTTGGAACCGATATGCTATCCTAACAGTTTTATTTTGGGCAACTCTAGAAATAGCTGATGAGTTTTTTCTGGAGAGAGTAATTTATTTGATAGTAAAAATTTTGGAAATTTGTGGTAAGATCTAATGGCACCAAACTGCAAAGGTCATCGTTCCCTAAGCTTACAAACTACTTAATCTAACTGAAACTAGCTTACACTAAAGACGACACACACATCCATGCCCGAGGGAGAACTCGAATCTCTCACAGGCGGAGCTGCACGGACCATGGCAAGGCATCTGTGACCACACGTCTACCCTGTGCGGCATTTAATAGTAACCAGTAGTGGACAGATTTGATTGATTACTACATTAAATTATCCAAAGCTGAAATACTTTGATATGAGGTGAGCAGGGTTGTGTCATCAGCATCAGTACAGTTCAGTAATGAGGAAGTTCATTGATAATAATGATGATGGTGGTGGAGAATAAGGGTCCAACAACTGAGGGCTCTGGAATGCCAGTACTAATTACAACTACAGAGCAGTGTTTATTTTTAATTAAGACATACTGTTTTTGTTATTAAGATGTGAATCTATTACTCCTAATACTGAATTACACAATCATAAGTTTCTAATTTTACTACCAGGATGTCAAAAGGAATGCAGTTAGATGCTTTACTTAGATTGCGTAAGACAAGTGACACTGTATTCTTGTTTCTGAAAAGTGTTAATTAAAAAAAAAGCCACAGTGGTATTTCAGTCTTGTTTAAACAGCAGTTGTCTGTTACTCAGAAGATTATGTCTCAAAGTACTCTTAGCTACTAGATTCGGTATATGTAAGTGTACAATTGTGAATGGATGATAACTTTGTGTAAGATCTTTGTCACCCTCTTTAAACTCAGGTGTAACATTGGAATTCTGGGAAATAAGAACAGCTCCAGACTGTAAACATTTGTTAAATATGAAAGCAAATGGTTAACACATCAAGCCTACTGTTTCTTTCTTTTTTCATAGTGAACTGGAGAGCCAGTGGCAGTCAGTACTTTTAGAGACTGATGATTTTGAGGCTGTTCTTTTAATTTCAGTGGATGTGATACTATACCAGCTAAAGGCATGAGCTACTGGTTGCTGGGCATGAAGCAAATCCCTTGCAGATGGATGTGCCTCTTGCTTCTATTTTAACCTCAGTTTCTTCAACTGAATTAAAGAAATAGTCATTCAGTTCACTTGGACTGAGCTGAGTCATATTTATGCAAACTGAGAGGTTCTCTTGTTCTATAATTTGCCTTGAATTTGTCGGACGCCCTTCTATATACCTTTCATGTACAAGCTTAAATTTGTAATTATTTTTTACTTTTCGATAGGCTGCATAAGAGGTGTCCTTTGGCTCTGACCTTTGCATACAGCCATTTTTATATGCAGTATATAGCAAGAATATGTTTTGTCTGGTTGGAACATTTCCTGTGTCTACCAAGTAAACTTTTCATTTTTATATGGGCTGGAAGTGTTAGTTTTTATTAATGGTAAGCCTAAATACCATAATATTAAAAGTTTAAAAAGTATTAAGGCAATTTAAACATCAGTTTGATCAGATGAACACTTATGGATGAAGTCTCAATTAGTGTTTTTTAAAATGCCAATAGGGGATATAACATACTCTTCCTTTTGCCTTCACATCATATTTGGTTATTACAGTAACAGATAAGAATTTAAATATTCTTGCTATAAATTTTTTCTATAATTTCAGTTCAGGCATAGTTCATACTTGTAAAATGCACTGTTAATCCAGGCGAATTTAAGACATTAACTGCTGTTAGTGTGACAAGCACCAGTTTGGAGGGCCACTGAGGCAACCAACTGTACACTGCACTCCTGTAACTTCCCAGCAACAGCAATTAACTGTGAGCACTCATCCCATTGCACAGTCCATCCCCTCTCTCGCTCCTGCTAGAGAAAGAGGAGGGCTGTGCAGCTATTAAAGGCAATTGATAATCTTGTAGTGCTTACGATTCTCTAGCTCTCAGAAAGACATTTATGTTATTGTTTCGCTTGCCACTGTGATGAAAGCGTTCAGATATAACTCAGGGTACATATTTTAATGTTCCATAGTGTTTTAGTGCATGTTATTATTTGTCCATTACAGTATTAGTGAATACGTATATTTTGAAATGTTTTTGAACTAGTTTCTGTGTAAGCATGAAGTTGTGTTGCTGAAGGAATATGGATGAAGTAGTGGTCTCCTCAAAAGATATAAACATATTATTTCATAAATGTATGCTGGAAAGTTTCTTGGAAGACTTAGTTTTGAGAAGAAAAGTGATGTGATTACATGAGGATAGCCTACACCAGATCTTCCACATTTAAATACAGTACCTTAAAATTATATCAGACATTTTCAAGAATCCTGGAACTCCTTTTACAAATGGTTATGTGTCTGTAAAGAGGACAAAAATTGTGCTTATTGACATATGTTTTGTTTTCTTCCGATCTTTTGTGGACAAAAAATGCCTTGAGCGAGTACAATTCAATTCATTTCAACTATATGGACACTAATCAAACTTGGCAGCACAAGAATAGATTTTTGCTTGAACAATGTTTTGATATTAAATGCTCATAAACATAACGAATCTTGTCTTTGCAATACAAAGGCACAGACCAGACTTTCTCACATTGCTTTGCTGTCCATTGAAAAACGATAGCTCAAGTCTATGAAACGACAAGTGCCATTTCTACGACTGTGACTGAAGCTTTCGACAAGAAGGATAGAAAAATTCACGTCAAATATAAATAAATCTATGAGTACCAGAACTTCTGCTATCATTCTTACTCATACAGATAAAAGAACAAGTTTTTTCCAAGTATCCAGTATCGCTCAGTAGGCCTAACCTTTATGGGATTGTGCCTTGTACTTTAATAGATGGCATTATTCTGTGTAATACTAGGGCATGATGTGATGCAATATGGATGATTGTAAACAATAATAGTGAACAATAAAATAATAATAATAATGAAAATAATAATAATAATAATAATAATAGTAATAACAACAACAATACTGTTATTTTTAACAATTTTTAAAAGCAATTACAGTTAGAATACCTCACACATTGCCATTGTTCAAAAGAGAGTCTGAGAAGTGGGTCATAGTCTGCAAAGTAATCAATTGCAAGACTAACTATGTAGTTGCCACTGGAAATATTAACAATGATATCATTTATGCAAAAATTATTATGTGTAGCACACAGATTAGGGGACCTTCAACAATTAAGAAAGGTTCTTGAGTGCTGTTTACCCATGGTCACCATTCATATCTTGAAATCACTGCAATGGCAATCTATGTTTATACTTTAGTTTTTTTCTAACTAGTAATTCAATATTTCAAAAATGTGTCAAAGTCGCCATATTGAGATATGCATAAACCTACAATTATTAAATTTTCATCGGTCATTTCTATGAAGTTAAATTCTCCAACTAACACTGAACAATAAGATGTTACATCAATTTCCTAAACTTAAATTATCTCTGATAAAGATCATAGTCCTCCATTTCACTCCTAATTTCTGTGTGTTATGTCTGTAGTGACGTATATCTGAGGAACAAAGATATCTGATGTTATATTTACCAGTTCTCACACACACACATACACACACACAATTTCATCCAGATTTCCATCATTATTTTCTAACTGCTTAATGAATGAAGCAAATATTAATTTGTAATAATGTGAGCACTTAGTCTCACCTTTATTTTTCTGCAAGCCATTTGTCTTTGAGGAAAAGTTTACCTTCTCTGTTTTATCTGGGGGTTGCGTATTTCCTAGATGGATGATTTCTGTGCCTATTAGGTTGTACTGTGAATTCTTGGCCCACCAAAAATCGTTCTAGTAATTTTTGAGAATATTTATCATGAAGAACAGTGGCCTCATAAAAAAGTACTTCAAAAATGGGCGCAGACAGTCTTAACCACAAAAACATTTATTTTGATGGTAACTGGTTTTGATCGGTACCATCCACAGACCCTCATACCATGATGGTACACAGTGGCATTGAATGGAGCAGGTGCTGTAACTCCATGAACATCAACTGCTTCTTACTGTGAGTTGGTTGGCTGCTATTGTGGGTTCACTGACGTGAGGGGTGGTTGCTGGTTTTATTTTCTTTCTGTTGCAGCTCTGTGGGCATCTTTATGCTATTGTTCTCCTTTACATCTGGTTCTGTTGAAGCTTTATTTTCCCTTGATATTTTTCTTAGCCTTTGAGAGTGACAACTAGTTAAAGGCTTTCCTTCAGTTACTGTTCCAGTTGCTGATATGTCTGTCAGCAATGAGTCTGTTTTTTTCTCAGCATATGCTGGTGTTGCTGGTGTACTGGAACGGAAGTTGTTAGTTTTGTATCTGAAATCTTTAACCACTGGAAACAAGCATTCTAGATGCTGACATAACTGATAATGATGAATCTGTCTTTTCAGATTCTCCTGGTGTTGGTGGTGCACCTGTAGCTGACGTTGTAGCTTCACTGTCTGGACCTTTCCACTCTAGTTGTTCTTGTATAGTAGACCTGTGCACCTCTCCTTTCACTGCCAGATTTTCAAGAATTATTTTGGCCATGGGTATTTGTCTCGCCCATTTAGATGAAGCCCATGTGCCCTGTACAACTCTCTATCTTTGGGAATGTCAACGTACCTCATACTCTTTTAGCTCTTTTACTACTCTGTTTAGCTTCTTGTTTGAATGTCGGATTTCTTGATTTACACACGACCACTCCTCCCAGTCGTACATACTCGTATGTGGTATTCCATCTACAAGAAAGTTCACACTTTTCGGCTTTATCAAAATATTTTTCAATGAATGAAGAACAATGTTGGCCTCATTCTTTGCAAGGTCGCTTGCATCTGCCAAATAACAGCATAATCTTTCTTTGTTAGTTTATGCAGATCGTTGCAGTTCTGAAGCGCTGTAGACGTAGGGGCTCTTGTAAGTACCTTTCCCTGGACTTTGCAGTTATTTGCGGTTAAATGCTCCATTTTAGTTGCACAATTTCTGCTGCAACTGATATAATACATACTTTAAGTTTGCACAACAGGGGTTTTCTGCTTGCGTTTCTGCATCCTGAGTCTTTGGAAAACTATATCCTTATTTTAGGCACACTGTGAAAGAAAGACATTCGCAGATTTCACAGTCATTTCATCTGGAAGATAAATGCGAATGTTCTCACCAGAGCATCTACAAAAAAGACACTATCACTGTAAGAGCTGCGAGAGCAAAACTGATGAAAGTGATATTATATATAACCTGTGGGATTGAAAAACTTTCGTCATATCACATTGCAAGAAGAAACATTTAATATTCCACACTCTAAGATCGAAATTTTATGGATTAAAACATAAAGCCGAGTTCCCATAGTCATCATTTTCTTACGAATGTGTGCTCCCCCCCCCCCCCCCCCCCCCCCCACCTCCACTACCCCTTAAATGCAAGTTAGCGTTTCCACATGTCAACGTTGTAAGTTCTACTTACGTGACATCCAAGATAGCGGCAAGTAAAATTATTTGTACTGGAGCTGCAAAACTTTTAGCTAAAGAGCTTTGGTGGTTTGTTATCTACAACAAACATAGGATTTTAACGATATCGAGTTTTAAATCTCAGTAGCCATCAGTAAATCGTCATTTCACCTTAATATTTAGACACAATTACTAAAGCAAAAAAGTATGATGATTATACTGAAATAAAAAATATCTTTATGGTAGTGACTGTTCTGCAGTAGTATGAACCTCAGCAAATACTCTTGGTTGCAATACATTTTGACTCATTTTGTCATTTCACTTCAGACGATGGTGTGTTACTTTATTACAAATGACTGATTATAAGAAGCTGCAGAATGCTAGGACATGACACTCCTATCAGACTACTTAAGAATGTTCTGTCAATTTAGAAAACATTTACTTAGTTGAAGACAAAGCCCATTATATTTCACATACTGATACACAAGCAAACAATTGTAGGTCAATGTTGTCCAATGAGTCAGAGCAGAAAGAGAGCAGACCCACCTAGCAGCAGCTGCTTGCTGAAGATCGTAGGCGATGGTGGGGGAAGTAAGGCCGGTATTACACTGTCAAATTTCTTTGGCAAATATCTTTGTCAAAAATCTTTGTCAAAGTTATTTGATGGTGTAATAGGAATCTTTGTCAAATGTCATCCAATATTTGATCAAATCCAGGGCCACGCTGTAGATTTGATCAAATCCAGGGCCTCGCTGTAGATTTGATCAAAGAAGTCGCTTGTCTTCTGTTCACTGCAATGTGACATGTTACCACATGGAGCACTAGTATCGCTGCAGCGTTCTGTCACCTGTAGTGTTTTTATAAACATTGCCGGTAAGTACAATTGGTGTGTGCCCACAACTACAAAATTAAGAGAGATGTATGAAGCTGATGAGGCACTTTACAATGCGAGGCACTCTGAATACAAAAATAGATTAAGAAGATTGGAGACCTGACCTAACCTAACCTGACCTGACCTAACCTAACCCTACCCTCTCCTGTAGCAAGGAATTGGGAGTGTTATAGTGAGCCTGTCTTCTGCAGATGTAGCAGTTCTTAAGTGAATATTGTGCCTTGTGATATGAGGATACACTTCACTGAGCACATACTGAAATGTATGCTCATCCATTCTTAAGTAATTGATGTATGACTTGACGTCCTCCACTATAAGCTCATGTAACAAGTTTTGTTGAATGCTTTTATCGTGTCATTGTAAAACCCACAGCGTCACCCAGGTATGTTTCCTTTTTCCCCCTGCATCTCTTCCGCATGTGCACACAGTGCAATTGTGGTACATGCAACTGCTGCGGTTAATAGCAAGTTGTTATTGTCAGCCATCTTGAACTTTGATGAAAAATATGATGACAGTGTAATACCCCTTCTAGTGCTATGTCAAAGAGCTTTGTCAAATGTATTTGATCACATCTTTGATCAAATCTTTGACAAAGAAATTTGATAGTGTAATACTGGCCTAACATCAAGCAAGAAAGTAGAGCACAGTGCCACCTAACTTCCCTCACTTATGTGTAAGTTGGCAGGACATTGTGCAGGCTGGTTGTTTCCACATGTAAGTTGACCTACACCTGAAATGGTGGGGGTATGTCCATGTAAGAAATTTATGACTGTGGAAACCCAACTTAAATGTGCGCACTTGCCTATAAATGAAATGATCGTATGGCAATGGCATTATTGACAGGGGGACCCCCTCTGGAATTATTCAGCTGGTACAAGTCTTTCTAATTGAGAGTTTCAGAGTTACCTGTTTATCTGTGTATTATAAAAATTTTGACCTTTGCCTTGTAACTTTTACAAATTTGCCTGAAGACATGAGATATGATACCTCAGCTTTACTTGTGAAGTCATTGGTAATCTGTTATTTAATGCGAAAGACCTGTTTGTTGAAGGGAACTGGCGACTGTGCTCACACAGGGTGTACCTCCTAAGAATTGTCAGGCACATTTTCTCTAGTGTTTTGGCAGATATGTGCAGTTTCGTTTTTGCAATGTATAGCTGGAGTCAGCCCAAAGAAACACTGCTCATCAAGTCTTTCATGTGACGCCTGGTGTCAATGGAATGCATTAGTTTGTTTCCTTTTAAAAACAAAGTGATTTTAAAGGAGCACTTGACGTGCTCATAGAATAGAATGGCCTCAAATTAGCGTAGTGCTATATTCGTTTTCTCGATGTGTACTATCAGGGACACTAAAACATGAAGAGTAACCAATACTCCAGCACCAAAGACCAATTCACATTGCTCGCCACTTCATACCACAACACTTCAAAACATTCCACAAAGCATTTCAAATAGTCATATTCACAGTGGCCACCACATCATGGCACTGTCAAAGTATCTCGGGAATAAAGTTCTGACAGCTGAAGTATCGTCCATTGTTGACCATGTGGCCGCTAAGCTCATTTCCTGTTGATGCACAGACATGTTCTCATCCTCCATACTTTGTTTCGCCATGCTTTCATTAGGTTGTGGTTTTTGTGGTTCACATCAGTTGTAACTCTATGCTTTTTAATTTGTTCTTTGTTATTCATTATTGTTATTTTTTATTATTTGCTATAAATTGAAAATAGCTGAGGATAGCAATGCCAATCGAGTCGATGTGACATGTCATTATGGACAGTGTGAATACACCTGACATAACGGTTCTGTGACGTCATGAAGGGCCATGTGAACTCACTGTAAGAGGACCATCCTGGACTGTGCTGACTGTTATCGCCATGCAGCAGCGCTACTTAGTTGTCTGACACACAGTAGACACTTCACCTGAAAAACATCAGATGAGTCTTCTGAAGTTACATATAAAACACAGGACGATAATGACCTCACTGCAAAAACTGTTGCTATTGACACGTTGATTGATAAACTTGAGAAATTGATATTAGAATCAGTACCATACAAACATCTGAAGAAATTGCTAGAACAACACATTCCAGAAGTGAAGGGATGTCTTGGTGCTGCAGAACTGTTTAGTGCTTCACTGTGGTTTTGCTGGTATGTGATTCTGCAATGTGAAGTACAAAGGCATCACTGGAGAAATGGCTCATTACTATTTTTACAGGAGTGTCATATTTTCAAAACAAGATCACAAGTACACGATTACAAGTGATAATCGAGTACTTGAGTCACCAAATGCATTGCCAGCAATATGCAATATGTTTCATCGTGTGCAGTCAGAGGCAGAATAGATCATCCATATTTCTGATGGTGCCTCTAGTCGCTCAAAAATTCACTACCAGCTGTTTGAATTCGCAAAATGCCTGTAGCAATAGATCGAGTGTACTGTGCTACTGGCCACCATAGGAAGGGCATTAAGATGGTATGGGCGCCCACTGGAACACTATACTACAAGACATATAATTTTCCCACCTCATGTGCAGATACAGTTCAAAATGTTGTGGAATTCCCAAGAGTGTTGAAGTAGTTTCAAGGGGGGTTCTAGATTTAAAGGGACACACATTTGAAAATGACAAGATTTAAAGGGATGTAATTTAAAGGGCAATGCATCCCAACACGATGGCATTCAGTGTAAAGGGATGCACTTCCAGTGATAAACAGTAGATTGTCAGTGCCGATTCTAGGCGAGATAAGATCTTATCTCAAGGTTACTTCTGGTTTCACATTACACATACAATATCAGGTTATACACTTGGGCTAGTTATAATCAAGGTCATCTCCACCCTCCCATTCCCCTGGGCAATTGATGAACATCATCCAGGGGAACCCCTGCACTAACCATGCTCCTTAGGCAATTGTACAAGTTATATTCAAGGTCATCCAGTGAAACACCCTGCCTTACCCACACATAAGTGGACTAGAATAAAATCTTGTCAGTTGACAAGCTGTGTCATTTCAAACAAGACATTCGAGCTTTCAACAGCTGTCTCCACCACCATCATCAGGAGTTGAAATCACTGACTGCTGGGATTGGCACGGTGTTCTGCTTATACAGATGTAATGGCAGTGTCTCGAACCTTCCAGAGAGGACGAGAGTGGCACATGTGTTGAAGGGAAGTTGGGCAGTGGCTCTGTCGTGCCGCGGGACTAAGTGACGTCAAAGGGTGCGAGTGGCTGGCGCCACATTTGAAACTGCTGCTCCTGCATCTCTACACATGTAAAGCCTACATCTCCGCTTTCGCTCAGTATCCAATGCTCATCCATGCCTTGCAAAGTGTGTACCCTTGGTTTCTGTTAAAACTGCTGCTGTTTATTCTAATTTCGCCCAATTTTTTTGATAACAGAATTATGATGTTGCTTGAGCCAAAAAACTCGCTTTTTCGAATTATATTTCATGGGGGTTTACAAGGCAATATTCAGCCTTGATCGACTTCTCAAGTTCCCTTTGGTTGATATGCCACGAATGCTCTGCACAATGCTCAGCAACAGTGCGAGTGGTTTGACCCATACAAATACTACCACATTCACAGGGTACTCCATAGACACCAGGAACTCGAAGACGTATGTTGTCTTTAACAGGTGTAAAATATCTCTTATCTTGGAGGCGGGCCGGAACTCTGGTCTCAGTCCATGTCTCTTCAGAATGCACCCTATCATGCTAGTAGTTACTCCTCTGTATGGAAGGAATGCAACTGGCTTGACTTCTGCTGACTCACAAGGCACCTTTTGTTAGTGGCACCCGAAAATGCGCTTCAAATGCTGAAATTCAGATTGTAGATGGCCATCATCGGAAATAATCTTTACCGTGAGTACTAATGTGATAAACACAGATTTCTTGCGTACAGGGTAGTGCAAACTGTTGGCGTTAAGTACCGGTCAGTGTACATACATTTCCTGTACATTGAATGACCAATCCGGCCTACTGCCTTCTGTTCAACTAAAACATTCAAGAATGGAAGCTTGCCTTCTCTCTCCAACTCGACAGTAAATTTAATGTTGAGATGGACGTCATACATGTGGTCGACAAACTGCTGCAGTGCATTTTCACCATGTGGCCATATTGCATGGCAGCAGTTAGTCAACCACATGAACAGTGTCCATCCCAATATTAAATTTACTGTCGAGTTAGATAGGAATGGCAAGCCTCTATTCTTGGATGTTTTAGTTGAATGGAAGGCAGGAGGCTGACTTGTTCCTTTAGTGCACAGGAAATCTACGCTCACTGACTAGTATTTAAACACCAACAGTTTTTATCAGCTTGTACACAAGTAAGAGGCACTGAATACGTTAGAATATATGACAAATATTACTTCTGATGACGAGCATCTAGAGTGTGAAGCGCGTGTTCATAGGAAATAGTGGCAGCAAGGAAGAAATTGCTAAAGCTTTGAAGCATCACCGACGAAAGACGCCTTGTGAATCAGCTGAAGAGGCCAAGCCAGCTAAGTTGCCTCCATACTGTGGAGCAACTACTACAGCTCTGGCCAGGCGTTCTAGTGGGCGGCTACAAGCGCACTGATGCCGCACTTTGACCTAGTCTTGAGTAGCACTCTCTCTCTAACATTCGAAATGGCGATGCTGAGAATCTGTAGTTGCCTAGTTCGAGCGTCAGATCAGCATCAGGAGCACGATGGTGTGTTGATTTGGTGCAGTTCTTGTTTTCAATTCCTTATTGAGTTATTAGTTATGGCAATTTGACTCAAAGTAAAAGGGTGTATTTTACAATATTATTTGTGCAATTAATTTACTGAGTGGAAGTGTATGTGAAAGTTGGAAATGGAAGAGCAGGAAGAAAGAGAGATTTCCCCTGTGGTATGTATTTCAGGATTACAAAGAACTCGAACAAGAAGCACCTTGACAACAGGAAGAATGCGACTGAAAAACGCAACTGAGGCAAGTCCATAATGCATAACATCTATAAATATTTAAAATATTTTGTAGGCAATGACAGTGGAGTGTTAGCATCTACACACACCACCTCAGGAATAGTTTGGAGAAGGTAGACATAATCAATAGCAATAACATCAAGAAATTCAGTGATATGTTACCGAAAAAACCACTGTAAGAAATAACCTTGTTAATGTACAGACTATTTGTGCTGCAATTTGCGGCGTTGGTTTCAGAACTATCCAGTTTGAGTGTTGTGACGCGAACTCTCCAACATTATTTTCTCCCACCAAAAAATTAAGCAACACAGTCCTTCAACCAAACTAAATGACTTTGATAAAGACGTTGTCAAGCAGACAGTCTAGAATTGTACGACAATGGCGGTTATCCAATATCTGAAAAATTGAGAAAAAAGTTAACTGAAAAAATAAATTTTACTGGATCTCCAAGACCCATATTAACCAATATAGGATTTAAATACAAGTGTCAGAATGATGGTAGACAATTTTTGCTTGAACGCAACGACATGGTGGCCTCCAGCATTAAATTTTTGCGGACAATGAATTTGCCGCGTACTTCAACTGACATGCGACCTATATTTTGTTTGGATGAAACTTGGTTTACTCAAAACCATTCACTAATGTAGACTTGGCAGAATTCGAGCCAAAGTGGACGCCTTAAGGTACCTGTCGGGAAAAGGGCCTGGCTGCTCATTATGAATGTGGGATCAACGAAGACCAGGTTTGTAAAAGAAAGTAAATTAGTTTACAGATGCAACAAAACAAACAATCAGAAGATTATCATGCAGAAATGAACGCAACTAAGTTTAAAAATTGGTTTAAGGGCAGTTTTTTTAATTTATTCGAGGAAGTATTATTTGGAAATCACAAAAACACAGAAGGCTGATGTAGTACCTTACCTAACCATGAAAAAAAATTGCCTCCTTTCCTACAAATAGAAGAGTTGTGATGTTTATAAAAAGTTCACTTGAACAAAGAAGAACCTGTTTATGAGGTAGATGTACAGACAAATGAAAGAGGGCACCAAGCAGTACGCTTATCGCCATATAATTGCAAATACAACTCGATTGAGCTCATCTAAGTCCAAGCCAAGAGAGAAGTAGCCATGAAAAATAACACGTTTAAAATCGCAGATGTTGAACGCTTACTTCACGTGGCCTTGAAAGACGTCACAATCGAACAACGGCAGAAATGTGTTCAGCATGCAGAAAATCTACAGAAAGAAGATTTTGAGGAAAAAGTCGTCCGAGACATCGTAATATAGCATGCAGTTATCAACTGCAATGATGCTGTTATAATATAAAAATTTCGTAAGCAATAACGTAATAAAATATTAATTGTAAACAAGTTGTATTTTTAGTATTTTCCATACCTCTTACGGCCAAAAGCAGTGTACAGTATATCAGATTGGGTTCCACAGGGAACTGGTGTGGTAGGCGACTATACAAAGATTTGGAAAACAGGACAGGTATTTACAGCAATCAATTGCGTAGTAACCTGGTTTTACTGCAGATCTTACAGCTAACATCGGTGCGTTTAGAATATGTCATATAAATCAGTTCTGCATCTTCGTTATCATGTTAATTTGCTTGATATGCCCGTAATTATACTTTTATCGCGATATGCGTTTTTGTCACAGATCTATATGCATTTCGACAGCTTATAAACGTATAACATTTAATGTTTCCTATAGTAATTTTACTCACAGTAGACGACAAATAAGGAATTGAATGACAAGGCTTTTAAAATGTTTTTAAATTCAAATAATGCGCACTTACACGGATTACATAACGATATGACTGACATAGCCTAAATCAATATTTCACCGCAAAAACGTAATTACGTTGATTTTTACCAATCCAGACAGTATTAAAAATAGTAATAGAGGTGCATGTGATTACGATGTGTATGTGACTCATGGTCTGGCAACAGCACGATAATAACCACCCGCCATTGTGCCTGACAGAGCTATATTAAGATGTGGCACGTGCTGAAGAGTCATGGACTGAGACCAGTATTGTGGCTCGCCTCCAAGATAACAGATATGTTACACCACATAGAGAACATTGGTCTTCGAGTTCCTGGTGCATATGGTGTCCCTTGTGAATATGGTAGTATTTACATAGGTCAAACCATTCGCATTGTCACTGAGCATTGTGAACAGCATTCATGGCATATCAAGTAAAGGGAACTTGAGAAGTCAGCCTTGCCAACGGTGCCTAGAAAATGGGTATGAATTGCAATTCGAAAAAATGGAAGTTTTGGTCAGACAGCATCATGCTGGAATTCTGTAATCAAAGAAGTGGTTGAAATTAGAATTAAAAAAAAACAATTTTAACAGAAACCAAGGGTACACACTTAGTAGAGATTGGGACCGGCTTTGGACACTGAGTGAAAACAAGAACGTAGGCTTGATACTTGTTGGGATGTGAAGTGGCAGTTCCAAATGTGGCGCCAGCCACTCATACTATGTGACGTCACTCAGTCCCTCTGTGAGATGGAGCCACTGCCCATCTTGCCTTCCATGCATGCATCACTACAGCCCTTTCTGGAAGTTTTCAGATGCTCCTATTACGTCTAAGTAAGCAGAACACTGGCAGTCAGTCATTTGAATTCCTAATCAAGATGACAGTGACAGCTGTGGAAAGCTCGAGTGTTTTATGTGAAATGACCCAGTTTGTATACTGAGAAGATTTTATTGAAGCATGCCATCGTGAAAGACTCTGAAGACACAAGTGAACTACATCATGACAGAACTCGATACTTGACACATGACATAAAATTGTAGAGAAACCCCTGGACCAATGAGAGCACATGAAAATGGTGGTAAAGCCCTTCCCTACCAACTTGGACCAATAAGATTCCAGCACCCTTCCCCCTGATCATCCTTCATAACTAATTCAGTTGCATAGGCCTCCTCATTCAAGGTCCGTGCATCATGCAGAGAGGTACTCGTTTGTTATAAACAATAATTCTATAGTGGTGGGGTCTGGAAATAATAACAGTGATATAACAAATCAACTAATGGTTTGATATTAACAAGTTTGGCTTTAGCAAAGCATTTCTTGCAGTAATTTGTTGTTGTTTCTTAACGATTTTTAATTATTTCATTTACAAATACAATCTATAATTTCTTTCTAATTTTTTTTCTATAAAGCTATTTTTCTTTTGAATACAACAATTTCCAGTTTTTTTGTTGGTAATTCATACCGCTATTTCTTTCTTACCTTTAGAAATTCGTTTTATTTACTAAGCAGTTTTTCTGTGACTTATGACTGTGAGGTACATTACACTAAGGCTAGAACAACATATAAAATACATTTTCAATTTTGTTTCTATGCACACTATTTACATTTTCTTTCTAAAAGCAGAATTTACATGTTCTTGCTGTATGGATAGTATTTAAATTTTAATCATTTCATTCTGATCATTTTTTCTTTACCTATATCTACACTATTACAAATACTTTTGGATTAAAAGAGACACTCACCAAAAAGCAGAAGCATTGAGTACCAATAGGCATACACAAAAGAATGAAAACTTGCTAGCTTTTGGAGTTATCCTCTGACAAACTAGAGTAAAACACATTCACCCCCCCCCCCCCCCCCCCACACACACACATGCCCCTCTGCACCTTCATGGTGCCAGTGCTTTGTGTCTGGGCAGGGGGACTGGTCATGATGAGGGTAGTGTTGAGTGGGGTGGGTAGAGCGAGAGGGAGTTGAGAGGCAAGAAGAGACCTGGCAGTGGGTGGCTAGCAACTCAGAGGGAAGCAGTCAGTTTGCTGGCTAGGAATGTGGAAGGAGAAGATGGCAAGTACATGTACTACCCATGTAACGTGCAATTGTAGGGTCTGGTGGGGAGCAGCACATGCTGATGGTGATGAGGGGAGGGGCATGGTTTACGATGGGGTGACAGGATGGAGGAAAGGGAAATTATTGGGTGAGGGTGTGGGGACATTGGGTTACCTGAGATTGAGCCCAAGACAATTACAGTAGCAGAGGATTTTTGTAGGGATAACTCCCATCTGTGAAGTTCAAAGAAGCTGTGGTGGAGGGAATGATCCAGATGGCATGGGTTGTGAAGTCCATTGTAACTTAGCATGTTGTACTCAGTTGCATGGTGTGACACTGGGTGGTCTTCTTTGTTCTTGGCAAGAGTTTGACAGTGGCCACTAATCCTGGTGTGGACAGTTGGTTGGTTGTCATATATAATCCCTGTGGCAAGGGGTTGAGAGTAAGAGTGGCACAGGGATGAACCAGGACGTTGTATAGGTTGGATGTGCAGTGAACACCAGTTTAGAAGGGGTAGGAAAGATCATGAGTGGGAAGGATTATGGGTATGATATCCCTTGTTTCAGGGTAGGATGAGATAATCAAAGCACTGGCAAAGGGTAGGTTCAGTTGTTCCAGACCAGGGTGATAAAGGGTGATGATGAGGCTGCTCTCCTGTAGCTGATTCTGGAGGATGGTGAGAGGATTAGGGGTGTGTGAGGGTATGGCACAGGATATGTTTCTGGATTATATTTGGGGGGGGGGGGGGTATTGCCTGTCTGTGAAGGCTTTCATGAGGACTTTGGTACTGCAGATATGTCATCAAGAACTGGCAAGGCTGTAAGGGAGGGATTTTTTGTTGTGGAAAGGATCGGGATGGCGACGTAAAAATGCAGGTAATGCTAGTAGTAGTGGGTTTAATGTGGATTGAGAGATGGATGGAGCCATCAGAGAGGTGAATGCCAACTTCCAGAAAGGTAGTGCGTTGGGTAGAGGAGGACCAGGTGAAGTGGATGGGAGAGAATGTGTTGAGGTAGTAAAGGAATATGGATAGGTTGTCTTGTCCCTGAATCCAGATCATGAAGATGTCATCAATGAACCTCAACCAGAATAGGGGTTGGGACTTCTGTGAGACAAGGCAGATTTCCTCTAAATGGCCCATAAACCAGTTGGCTTAGGAAGGTCGCACAGACGTCTTTGGCTGTGCCACAGATTTGTTTGTCAATACTTTCCCTTCAAAGAAAAAGTAGTTGTGGGTCAGGATGTAGTGGCAAGGTGTATAAGGAATGAGGTGGTGGGTTTGGTGTCTGAAGGACTTTGGGAGAGGTAATGTTCGATACTGGCAAGGCCTTGGACGTAAGGGATGTAAGTGTGTAGATAGGTGGTATCAACAGAGATGAGGAGGGGGTGGCGGAATATTGGTGAAGGAAGGGGGTAGTATCCTTGATGTGGGAAGCTAGGCTTTGGGCAATTGCTTGGAGGTGTCAGTCAATGGGTGTCGATATACTTTTAGTCAGAGCATAACCAGCTATGATGGGCATCCAGGATTGCATGTTTGTCGATTTTGGGAAGCTTGTAGAAGGTGGGTGTGTGGGGTGCACTTGGTGTGAGGGGAGAGATGGTCTCAGGGAGAAATTCTAGGAAGGGCCTATGGATTTCAGCTGAGATTGGAGGTGATGTTGGATTTCTGGAATGGGATTACTCTAGCAGAGCTTCTAAGTGGAGGAGTCACACAGTTGGCAGAGACATTTTGTCAGGCAGTCACTATGACTCATCATGACAATGGTGGAACCTTTGTCTACAGGGCAGATGATTATGACAGGATCTGTTTTCAGGTTGTGTATCACTGTCCTTTCTGCCACTGAAAGGAAGGGACCTGGTGAAGGATGATGAGGCCAAGTTGGAGGTAAGGAATTCCTTGAAGGTGAGGAGGGAATGGTTAAGTGGGACAGGAGGCAGGTCATGGTAGAATAATGGTAAAGAGCTAGGAGAGGTAAGGTTCAGTGTTGTGAATAGGTGTCTTTTTGTTGGAGTGATTGGTGGCAAAGAGGTTTTTCCACTGTAGGGCTCAGGAGAAGAACAGTAGGTCTTTGACAAATCCAATATGGTTAAACTTGGATGTAGGACTGAAAGTGAGGCCTATGGATAGGTCTGAAACTTCTGTGGGAATGAGATTTTTGGTGGAAAATTTAACAATGGTGTTTTGTTTTTGCTAAGGTTCTGGGTTTTCTCTCCCACTGGCCTGTCCAAATATCTATTTAACTCTAGTGACTTTTCCAGCATGCCACCTAGTGACTCTCCATCTGTCTCTTATACGCTCATAGCCTCAGTTCATCCGTGACCTCTCCTTGTATTTCCTGTGGCCTATATTTATCTACAAACGCTTTTTTAACTCATAAAATGTCATCCAATCTAAATTCAGGGGGTCTGCCCAGTTGGCTACTCCTTCTTCCATTGGCCTCACCATAAAATATCTCTTTTCTGTCTGCTTGCGCAAAAATGCCACTGGATGTAGTCTACTCTCAGTCAGAATCTGTTGTAATCCCTATCGAAAGCTTTTACTGCATTCAAACCATTTTATATTATGTTGTCGACTCCTGTACTGAGGCTTTCGCTTCTTTCAGTAAAATGTCAGTTACCCGCATTGGTATTGTTAGTTGTCACAGTGCTAGCATAGCAATTACAACTAATTCTGTCTTGGCCTTGGTGATTATTGCCTCATTTCTTTCACTAATTTTGGTTATCTTATATTGTTATATTTTTCCCTTGTCTTATACAGAGGTCAGATTATGCAGAGCTGGCCATAATTTTCGCTGAAACTGTCGCTGTTGCTTCAACCAACAGGATTCTTAATTCATACACATGATACTATTTTTCTCCACTCATTGCACACAGTGATGAATTCTGCTTGCTGAGTTTTTACTTGATTCATTTCAACTTCGTTTTCCTCTATTCTTTTTATCAAGGTGTCTACTATTTTCCTCTATCTTTTTCTACATTTTGGTCGCGTGTTCATCCATTATAGCCATTAGCGTTGCCAGGATGCCAGATGTGTCTGCATATTGAAACCCCTTTGGCATGCAGTACATGTCTGTGTATATTCTCATGCTATCTAATTTCCTATATTTTGTAAATCAGCTTGCCACAGACATGAAACTGGTGTAAAATCTCTTTCCCTTCCCCATCTCATACATGAAATAAAGTTACCTTGCACTAGTTCCCTCCATTTCTGCGATTCCTGAATAGGCATCTTCCTTTCTCTTAACCACGATTATTTCGGTTCCCATATTGTATAACTTAAAAAAATTACTTTCACTTTCTCCATGACTTCTGCTACTTTAGCATTGTTACAATGATTCTCACTTTCTGAAATAGAACATTAGTTTATTCACCAGAAACGTTTAAAGTGCACTTCTCTTGTACTCAACAATGCCTATGGCAGCAAGGTCACATGGGACCCACCATGGCAGTAAAGCGTTTTCCAATATTTACATGTTTTTCTGCTTCAGACTGTATCTCGCTGTGCTTCTGTCGTTGATGTGTTGTGATGTGATGTCTCATACCACTATGATCTGTGTTTTTTCTGCTTGATCATTGTTTTGACTCTTTCACATGTATGTTGCTTCTGGTGCACTGTGTGATGACCTCACCCCATAGGAGATATAATTATCAAAATGTGAACTGTGCAGTCACCCAAAATTCTAGTTGGAAAACCAAACTGTTTGTTATACTCTTCAACTTATCACAATCCAACTTTATTTATGAACTGAAATACCGAATGTTTACGAGAAACTGCTCTGAAAATAACCAGCATCAACAAAATTGTGCATATACCCTCCAGAACTTCAAAAAATCAAAGACAATATCTGTCAGAATTTAGAAAAGATGACAAAATTATGTCAACCACATAATGATTACATGAACACTGGAGGGATTCACCATACATCTACCCAATTTTGAGTATAACCAGAATCTCTCAATACTACGACTCGATGCAATACAATATCAAAGCTTTTAATACTGTGTAGATATTCCCCATGTGTTTTGGCAACTGACATATATGATTCGTGCTCACAGCAGGAACTGCACCAATGATGAAACAGTAGCTTTTATGTCATTGGTCGGATCTCAGGCAATTATGGCCGTAATTTACGCGCGCAGCCGTATTTCACGACAAAATACTTTTATTAGTCACTATCACATTGCTGTACTAATAACAATAGATAAAATCACCTAAAATAATGCGGCTGCAATAATTTAGACATGCCAGGAGAAATAGTTCTAAGGAAAGGAAGAAGTTTATATTTACTGGTGATTCAACAATGACTACCCTGCAATTATTAGTTCATTTTAATGGAACTTTTATTTTCGATAGCAGAAAGTAAACATAAACAAGCAAAAAATTGATTTGAGCAGAGTCCATAATTCTACTACAGTTAATAGAGAAAGAAAGTATTTAGATCAGGAGATAACGTTCGGCGAAGTAACTTAACTTTTCGTTGCATACGAAGTGTTGTGCTGGGCAGCGGGTTACGAAGTTGTGAGCGGGATACAGGCAGTTCCGCTTGTTAATCTTCTCCGGCGAAACGCGAACAAAGTTTCTGCACAGCTATATCAGTTACCCAGGTCAGCAACCGTTGCGGTTCGTGCATGCAATATGTAGCCTATTGTTGTCTTGCATAGCTCAGTACAGTTCCTTTCAGTGATTATTAAATCTGAAAGTTGCGTTGTGGGACTGTATGCCACACGTAAACAGGCATCCCCATTATGATCCTAATAGTTGGCTATCCGATTAAGGGTGAGAGACTTAACTTTAGTCACGACTGCACAAAACATTTAACTACTGCCTAACTGTACTTGGCGCAACTATAACTAGTTCCTACAAAGTTAATCAGAAAATATGGTAAGGTTCCTTTGAAGTAACAGACGACGTCCTTTAAGTTAGTTTATTCATCTTCAAACAGTGGAAAACACACCTACACTCATTCACTCTGATGACAGTAACAAATACACTCCAAAAAAAAAAAAACAAAAATCACGTAAATTTCTACATTCCAACGAAATGTTTCCATCAACGTGTTATTCAACACTCTACAAATCAACTTTGTGTATTTCTTATTGGCGACTCTTTCACAGCATATTCACTCGGCTGAGTCTGTTGCACTATCGACTTCGCGCCCTAGCTACTAACTCGCGTTAGCTAATCAACATTACCAAGTCCTGTTCACCGAAAAAGGCGGGAGACATAGGTTTGCTGTCCGTTCCAGTATATCGGGATCATCACCTTTGTGGGCCTTCTTGTCTCGACATCCCAGTAAGACCAAATTTTGTTCCAATTTTGCAATATACTGTTACGAATTTGACTCAAGTACTGAAATAACACCATCTGTTAACGCAACATGTAAATGCACCCTCAGTTAGTTTTATTTATGTTTTTTTGGCACCGAAGACAGGTAACCTAAAATAATTTAAGATTTTTCAGTAGTCTGCTCAGTGAAATTTACTTCATATTTGCGGTCAAATTGGGCTCTGTTTGAAAAAAAGTATATAAAGAATGCAGAAGAGTGAAGTCTCAATAGTTGAAATAAGAAATATATTAATGGACTCTCAAAGATGTCTGAATGGAAGGAAGACTGCTAATTTTATTGACATGCAAACCGAGATGGACTCTTAACAAATTAAAGAATGAGAATTCTAACCAGGAAATAATTAATTTGATTTCGAAGGCTAAATGCTTAACACGAACCCCAGTTTGTTCTTGCAGCTAACAATTCTTGGAAACAATGACACGAAATATGTACAGTACAACAAATTATAAGGACGTGCCAATGGCTTTGTACACTATAGCATTTGATTACTTAGAGAAATGGGCTATTTCTTTTAATAAATATCAAGTATTTGATTGGATGACTCCACCTGAAACCCCAGATTGAGTGATGATTGAAAACAGTATTATACACCTGACTAAAAATGGTGTGAAGATTTCAGGCGACAATTGTTTTCAGGAATGTATGTATGTACCTGGTGAGCTTTTTAGGAACAAAGTGTGACTCAGAGGAATGGAATTCTAAACACGCCATAGAAGAAAGGTAGAATTTCTTTCTTAACAAAACCGAAAATCCTGAACACAAAGGCCACTGCTGAAATTATGCGAGTACTTTTTATCTATTCCTGCACACAACGCCACTGTGGAAAGAGTATTTTCGCTGACGTCGGCCTAGTGGACTGATGAAAGAAATCGACTGCTGCCAGAGAGATTGGAATCAATTTCACAGCGCCAGTTTGTAGTTAAACTGACTTGCATGGAGTTTTACAAATCTGCAAATGGGAAAAAAAGACTTGATGAAAAAGGTGAAATCTTCCAAAAACTATGTGTACCAAGTACTTCTTCCGTAACAGATTCCATGTAATTGTGTTCTAAATAAAAAGAAATTATATTAAATAAACTTTTTACTTCATTTCTACACCCCACATCCCTGTCTCAGGGAGTCCCGACGAGGTTAGAACTAGATATGGCAACCCTATGGAGACATAGCCTAACATATACAGTCACTACATGCTTGTTTGTTTTTGTAATACACTGTGACAGCAGTGCTCCAAGTAGACGGAAAGCTACTTTCTTGAATACGATATCAGATGAGTGTGAATAGTATCGTTTATATTGATTTTTAGCATAGTTTTTAAGATAGGGAGCTTAAGTAGTGCCATTAAAATAGGCACCAACTAAAAAATGATGTCACATTTACCTTTCTTTGGTTTCCTTAGTACCCTGGGATGTATTAAATAGTAGATTACAGGACAGCTTATTTACGATTCTCTTGTTACCTACAGATGTTTACTGAAGTATGTAGTTTTCTTTTAAGAACAAAAAATTCCGTGTAAACAGTATAAACATGATCTTCACAGAAAGACATCGTAAATATATTCAATACTGTGAAATTTTCTTCACTATACTTACACCAAAATCATTAAATGTGGAACGTAGGAAACTTGCATAGATTGCAATACTTGTATTATTTAACGTACCAAAGAAGCCATCACAACTGTAACTGAAGAGAGAACTACATAGATGTGATAATAAAACGTCAATAGCAATAAAACCTCAAAACCCCTAAAACTGTTTCCCAATAAAGAAAAAGGCATTCCCACAATTATTGTTGCTACATGTGAACCACAAATGACAAAAATCTTGAACACATTCGTCTTTGAAGCAAAACTAATTACATTTAGAAAATATTTGTGTAACAGAAAGTCGTGTAAAGCGTAAGAATGAGATAGACTCCATATAAAACTGTTGTGCATCAAAGAAAGTTTCTGTAATAGTAAGAACAGAAAAAAGAAAAATTTACTTCTCATGAATCAAATACGCTTTTATATTCTCTTGTTTCCAGTGGAGTAACCAGCAGCTATACACCCCAGCAGCTATACACACATTCAAAATATTAGCGCCCGAAAACCTCAAACCACACACACACATTCAAAATTATTTCTTCATGATTAATTAGTATCTTATTTCACTGAATCAGCGATATTCAGCTGTTTTTATCCTTATTTCACAATCTTTTACGTCTGTGACAAATTACTAATGCTTGGAACGCAGGAATATAAGAACTATTCCACTAATTAAATAGAAAAATAAAGCGTTAACCTTACTGCTGGCTTTCTCGCTGCCTAGAGCGCTAGTGTTGTTCCATCTCATGTTAGACTGCGGTTCTATACAGTAAAGCCTGTGTCACACCGGGCGACTTTTATTGCTGCGATTCGCGATGAGTGGTCGTCATTTCATGTAGCCGCTACTAGCTGGTCACACTGAGATTTGGTTTTTACGAGTAGGTAGGAAGTGTTGTACAAACCTCATTCGTCGTTTATAATGTCAAACAAACAAATTCGGATGGTTTTGAAACGATTTATTCGTTCGGCTTGTGCTGAGTTCGGTAAACATTTGTTAAGTGAAACACAAAGACCTCGAAAGAAGTTACTTTTGAGAGAAGTGCCTTTGGAGGATCAGCTTGCCTACAGAAATATTCTACAGTTACGTGAAGGTAAGTCTGATGAATTACTTGAACTGGTTACCTCCCAACTTATGAAAAAGTATCCACTGATAAGAAGTGTGATTCCATCAAGATCAAAGTAAAAAACCGTGCTTTATTTACTGCACATAGCTAACTGCATGTAACTTCGGGGGCTGACATCTGCCGGCCTAACTGGGAGACACCCGCGCATCTGTCGCTACCTCCCGTGGGAAAGCTATCCAGTGTCTCTTACTGGACGCGTACCTTCACCACCTATAAGAACCTAAATAAATGATGTTAAATATTATTCAATCATTTTCAAAATCGGTACACTATCTTTTGACATTCAGGAGAAGATTGTATCCAAATTTTAGCTTTATAACTGTCATAGTTTCATAGATAGAAAAAATTGCTAAAAAAGTCAAAAATCGACACTTGGGCTCAAATGGCTCTGAGCACTGTGGGACTTAACATCTGAGGTAATCAGTCCCCTAGAACTTAGAACTACTTAAACCTAACTAACTTAAGGACATCACACACATCCATGCACGAGGCAGGATTCGAACCTGCGACCGTAGCGGTCGCGTGGTTCCAGACTGTAGCGTCTAGAACTGCTCGGCCACCCTGGCCGGCGACACTTAGGGAACTAAATTCAGTTTTGAAATATAATAGTTCATACTTTGGTATCATCTAAAAACATAAAGAGAACTCTCAGTGTGCAGAATTAATTAATTGAGATTTTCATATTGAAACTATAATTATTTTTCTTTTTCGTAATATAAAAATCAGACAAAATTATTATTGGTGTCTAAGATTGTTGTGGGAATATATGTGAGTGAATAAGAGTGTGTACGTGGGACATTCGTCAAATTTTAATGTTGCATTATATACCGTCTTAAGTAACATGCAAGAGTTGTGCAAGCCTGTCATGGGAAAATGGTCATAGGGAATTTACCCACTTTGCTGATGACGTATGTCTAGGTGTGATTGCTATTGTAAAAGAGAAGACAGAAAGTCAGCTGCAGTAAGACCTGTACCTAAAGTATATTTTCAGAATTATAGTCTTTTAGTTTTCTTTATCAAACATTACTTTAATATTTGTATATCAGAATAACGTACATGCGTCTGTATGTAAGGTCTGGTGCAGGCCAGTTCTGGTGCGAGTATGATCATGAGCGAGCATTCTGATTGACAGCGAGTATGGTTAATCAATCAGAATTGAGACGGTTCCCGCTCATTACCTGATAGTTATACTGGAAGTGAGGCGGCAAGAAGGGAGTCGCTCGCTAGTTTTGAACGCGGATGGTCTTGTTACTAGTGCCAGTCAAAAAAATGTGTAAAATGAAGGAATATTGAGTTCCTCGAGTTTGATACGTGTCGTGACTAACGCTGATGTAGTTACAGACAGTTTTGTGAAGTTTGGAAGTTTTAGAACTGTTTTATTGGAATGATGTTCGCGTGTGAAAATTTGGCCTTCATAGTATCCACGTGGCATGTTTCAGTGGAATTAATGACTGTGGAAACGTTGTTTAACTCTGGTCGGATTTGGACAGATTTCTGGCTCCTGTGCATGCGAAATGAGTGTATGAATTGTGAACTTGACGAAAATAACCAATAGTTTAAATGTGGACTGAATAGTATCGTTTCTTTGATTATACGAAGAAATGAACATTTTTGTGTTACATTTGGAGCATTGCACTGTATGGAGCGGAGACATGGACCATGAGAAAGAAGGAGAAAAAATACTTAGAGAGCTCTGAAATGTGGTGCTGGAGCAGAATGGAAAAGATCAGATGGACAGATAGCATAAAAAATGACGATGTACTGCGAAGAGTAGGAGAGAAGAGAAAGGACAACTGGATTGGACATGTACTTAGACACGAGGAACTCATACATGATGCCATCGAAGGGAAACTCAGAGGAAACGCAGGACGAGGAAGAAGAAGAATTCAACATCTGGACGACATGAAAGATGGAAGGAGATACAACAGACTGAAGGAAGAAGCTGAAGACAGGGAACAGTGGAATCAGAAATTCTCCGTACGAAGACATGGACCTGCCACTAGGCAGAATACTACATAATAATAATTATTATTTTCAACACAGCGTTTACATTATCTTGTAAGTATCTACGTTGCCGAGTGAAGGTACATCGAGCAGACGCCGTTCTGAAGTAGGTGAATTTCTAATTTGCAGCACACACAGCAAAGCAAACCCCGCATTGCCACAAGAGTTCTTTGCAACACGATATCTATTTTCTACCAGATGTTTAGCAAGTCATTTACAATGCATTGGCACCATTTATCAAGGTAAGGTTTATTTATATACCTTATTATTCTAGATTTATTACTCTAGGTTAAGTGAAGACATAGATCTGAATACAAAACTTTATTGCTATTCTTTACGTTTTTTTTATAAGTTCTGCACGTTTAGTTTTCTGATATATGTTAAGAAACAAACAGGCATAATACAAGCAAACTTGGACTATGAAAAAATAAAATCATTTTGTAACATTACTGTAAAAAGCTCAGAATCGCCTGCTGGATAGAGATGATAGTTATTTTATGGGATTGTGTGTGCTAATATGGATTGTGAACAGTGGTTTCATCAATGTTTCCCCTGTCAGCTACGTATTGAGCAGAGGGGAAAGGCTGCCTAGTAGGGCTAATTGTTGGGCAACCACTGAATGGGCTGCGTGGTGATGACAAGTGAGTAATTGAAGATGGAGTAGTGTTTGCACTTTCGAGTAGGGAAACCAAGGTGTTCAATCTTCCTTGTGTGATCAGACTTTTTATTTCGTCCTGAAGTATAATAAAACTTCTCGCTGGAAGTTTTCTGAGTTGAGCTCAAATGAACATTGCAAAATGACCATATTCATCTTTAGTACTATCTTGTGATGTCATTGCTGCGATATCGAGTACTTTTGCAACAGATTGATTCACAGTTTCCAGGGAACCAGAGTGCCTTTTCAAACTTTTTTTGGAATGTTTGGTGGTGTCGTTAACTGCTCCCTGTCGGCTGTTGAAGAATAAACTGAGACACCTGAACCATATTATTTTCTTGATGAGAAGTAGCAGTTCACTGATACGAACTTCATCGCTGTTGACACCATCATCTATGGCCACAGACAAATCGTTCTGTGAATAAATAACAACATAGTTATGTAAAATCATATTTACAATTATCAGTCAAAATGTTAGTAAGTAATCAGTAACAAAGCAGGATCAAAGTGAACAGTACCTAGCGGATACTTGGCCTGCTTGAACCAGTTAAAAACAGCACCATAAATAATTTAATGTTGAGTAAAATATTATATTATGATTGTAAATGTTATGTGTATGTAAGTGGGATGAACAAATGCATGATGAATATTTTTTCAGGTTCCTAACAAAGTTGAGGATTGCCTAGCCATCCAAAACTTATTTGAAACGAAATGGAAGTTTCCTAATTGCTGTTCTGGTTTAGATGGAAAGCATACCGCAGTAATGAGTCCTAGGAATATCGCTGCAACATTTTACAAAGACTTTTACAGCACTTTGCTGTTAGGAAAGGGCCGGCCGAGCGTTTTTAGGCGCTACAGTCTGGAACCGCGCGACCGCTATGGTCGCAGGTTCGAATCCTGCCTCGGGCGTGTATGTGTGTGATGTCCTTAGGTTAGTTAGGTTTACGTAGTTCTAAGTTCTAGGGGACTGATGACCTTAGAATTAAGTCCCATAGTGCTCAGAGCCATTTGAACCATTTTGTTAGGAATGGTCAATGCTGAGTACTGATTTGGATACATAGATGTCGGAAGTGATGGAAGAGTTTCCGATATTACCACATTCTGAATGTCTAAATTGAATATTGAATTTGAGAAGAATTTGCTCAGTTGGCCTGAAGGTGGACTTTGTGTGGGAAGTGACGCTTTTCCACTTCGACCGAATGTACTGAAGCCATATAGTCATATAGTGAACTTCCACTGGAGCAACAAATTTGTAATTATCGCTTGTCAAGACCGTGATGGGTCTCCCAAAGAGATGTGTTACTGAAGAGGATATGACAGGCGAAAGCAATGCAGGGCAGCGGAGGGCGCACGATGGCTGCGAGAGACTATATCCCAAGCAAATGTGTTATTGAAGAGGATATGAAAACAGGCGAAAGTAATGCAGGACAGTGGAAGTGGTAAATCCACCTCCAGCAATTACTCGTATTGTTTTGGGGTATTTATCTAACCACTATTCCAGTTATCCAGAATCCGATGAGGAAACGTTATGCTAGGGCTTTCACAACTACATTATGTGTGCCTTGGCAACTGAAACCATTGCACAAGTGTCAACACCATTGTTAGTTAGTTTATGTTTAGTGACATATGAACATTGTCTTGTAAGGAACAATACACGAATAAAGCAATGTTAGTACTCAAGATGGATAAAATACAGGCGCTGCACTTTCAGTTGGCCGATTTCAGGGGGGAAATATGGATTCGTGAATGCATATTGAACCGACAGCCATCTTCAATTTATGGAACAATCGCCCATCCAAAACTTAGGCGCCTATAATGTATAATTATTTGTAAAATAACGTGAATGGATTGGCGACCACTCATGACATTCCTCTAAAAATAATCCGCTTCATTGGACCAAGTTAACTTGGGATTACATACTTTTTATGGGTATGTCACTTTTCAAGGATTTATTCATTTTGTTTAATTCATTTCTGTGTGCATCTTTAATGTTCTTAATTTTTTTCTCTGATGTTCCTCAAAGGGAATGTTCAGTCCAATTTCATTCAGTTCTACAAGTAATCTTCTACAACTATTTTGCTGCACATTCTTCTTCATGTAATTACTGTTATTTGTAATCCACAGCCCTTCATATTCCCGCTAATCATCCAAAAATTTCAACATGTCACTGTGTAACCAATTGCACACATTTCCTTCCTGGTTCTCCATCATAATGACAAGGAATCAGAAAAAAAACCAAATCAAATGAACAAACCAAATAAGCTGAACGTCACGTCTGATAACAAGAGAGGGACGAGCAATTGAACTGCCACATGAGGCGACAACAGCGCTTTGTAATGGCAACAACGTGACGTGACCGCTACACGCGGCGACTAGAACTGAACATGCTCCCTTCCAGTCGCCGCTAGTTTTTAGCAGCTGCTAATCGAGTCAGTAATAGCGAGTACGTTAAGCTCCTATTCAAGTAGCAGCGACAAAAATCGCCAGCAATAGCTTGCTGCTAGGTAGATCAAGGGCAAGTACATCGATCGCAGTGTCCTTACACCAACGTCTTGTCGAAATGGTTTTTCGCTGCTGCATGATGATCTGGAGCTATGTGGAAGGTGCAGATGGAGACAGGAGGTTCTCATACTATTCGAATATAGTGCACTGTAGAATGACGTGCTTCCTTTCGAGGTTTGCATAGTGACTACTTCTCGGTAGTTTTGGAGAGGTTGTTGAAACGGATATACGTCCTCACTGGTGGCGGTGGTTGTGTTTGAGTCTGTCTGTTATGATAGTTATAGGGATTTTATGTGCAACATTCATTGTACTCTGCTAACAATTGTGTACCTCAAATTAAGAGTTTCAAAAGGTTCAAAAAAATTCACTCATAAGACGGAGTGAGAGATTGCGGCAAATGTGAAAGGTTGTTCGCCTTATATCTATGGGCTGTCGTTCTCTGAAATGCGAGTTTCATCACAGGAAATGGTAATTTAATTATTTGCCACTTTAATGTGGAGCCCTGAGGTGATATGCTGGTCTGGTGCACTGAAGGGCCAAGATGATAACATTGCACATTTCAGAATGAAGATAAAAGCAACAAAATCACCTCCCACTGGGGTACTGACTAGAGTGGTCAAGGACACTCGCACAACGACTGAGTCTTGTAATGGTTAGAAGATTGGAGTGGTAATCTGAACGTGTGGAGCTGAAAGCTATATGTTTCCTCTTTTGTATGAATTAACTAGAATGAAAAAGACAGCAAAATTTTAGACAATGTTTACCCAGATTATGAAATCAAGCCAGAGAGTAACGAAATGGCTGGCCTTATTTAAAGTACAATGAACCTGATATGCTGTTTTTTCTTCAGTGGCTAAAGTCGCGAAAAGTATATGTCGGAGAAAACATTGTAACCCCCCCCCCCCCCCCGCAGAATTTAATTAACAATAATTAAATGTAAATGGGAATAGAGCCAAGTGTAACCTTCCCACAAAAATGATAGAAAATAATTAAATGTGAATGGACATTGTGCTAAACGTAACCTCCCAGCAGAAATAAAAGAAAAGTCTATGATAATGAAAACGAGCCAAATGTTTGGTCCACACAAAAATTATAGAATAATAATGACCCAAATGTAAACTCAACACAAAAATTGAGAAATGAACATTAATCATTAAACCCACAATAATAGGGCAGCATCGCTGACCTCAGGTCCTGTGCAATAATTAATCTGATAAATTGATTCTGGGAGGAAAAACATAGGAAATATTGTTTCAATCGGAATGATTCTTTTCTTAAAAACGATTGCTTTGAAAACAAAAATTATTATTGGGGCATTTCTTGAACAAATTAATTACAATTAACATACATTACATTATCATATGTGCGCAATGCTGCTTCATTACCTTATTTAACAATATACCTCGTCCCGAACCTTGACCAGAGACCCATGTTGACGCCCGCCGACTCCTCACACACAACTACTTCTGACTGAGTACTACTCGCAACTGAACTCTCACGTAGTCAAGCGCAGACTAGACACGATAAATAACTCTCTGGTCAGAGATTCTGTCGTGCCTCGCCATCGCTGGTACTAAATACATACGCGTTTCAACGTCCAACTACAAAAGCATTTTTGGAGAGTTATTCACAAGATGTATTCTACATGGAGAAATTCGAACAGTCAGCCTTGGAAAAAGCAGATAAGAAACCATCTCGCTGGTATCGGTATGTAGACGATACATTTGTGGTCTGGCCACATGGTAGAGAAGCCTTAGGCGAATTTTTTGACTACCTTAATAATATAAATCCAAGAATCCAGTTTACCATGGAGAGAGAAAATGATAACAAAATACCGTTTTTGGATGTTTTAGTTATGAGACAGATGGATGGAAGCTTGAAACAACAGATTTTTAGAAAAATAACGCACACAGACAGATACTTACATAAAAACTCTAACCACCATCCAAAACCAAAAAGAGGTGTGATTACAAGTCTCGTTGACAGAACCAGACGGATTTGCACGCCGGAGTATCTAGACGACGAATTAAAACATCTGAAGCACGCTTTTGAGAAAAATGGCTACTCAAAGAAAGAAGTAAGCAGAATTCTGCACCCAAACAACAAAAAGCTTAAGGACAAGTCCGAAAAACGTGGAAGAATACAGTCTCTCTCCCTTTTATAAAGAAAGTAACGGATCAGATTGGAAAGATTTTAAGTAAACATGATATTAGACCTGTTTTTAGACCAACGAAGAAAATTTGTCATGTTCTTCGGTCTGTAAAAGATAAATGCGCTCCTCTATCAGCCAGTGGCGTATATAAAATTCCGTGTACATGTGGTAAAGTTTATGTTGGAACAACAAAAAGAAGCGTAAATACACGGTTAAAAGAACACAGAAGTCTTTGCCGATTAGGAAAAACAGATAAATCGGCTGTAGCAGAACACGCTTTTCAGCCAGGAAATCATCAAGTGAAGTTTTCCGAAACAAAAATTTTATCTACGACGACGAACTATTACCCACGGCTTTGTAGAGAAGTAATTGAAATATATAAACATAGGGATAATTTTAATCGGAAAGAAGAGACCATGAAACTTAGTGATATTTGGACAGTAGCACTACAGAATTGCTAGACAGTTTTATCCGTGACGAGATTACGATCGATAGTTAAGTTTTATCTCTGACAAAGGTTATCTCTGCATATCACGTGTAACTCTGGTCACGCCCACTTTCTACGATACATAAGTCGCTCTCAGACGTCCGACCCGTCAGTCAGGAGAAACACCCCTCTGAAGATGTCCAGCGTAGCTCTGGACGAAACGTTAGGAGCTGAAGAGTTTCATGGACCATGACCTTACATCCCGGAAGGTTTACCAGAAAATATGTCATCCGGTCGTGAAAGCCTTCATACTATACCATATTAATTTGTTAACCAGTTCGTCAGGAATGCATAATAATCAATTGTTGCTGTCAGGATGAGAGCGGCGAAACAGAATGTCATTGCGTACAGTGTAATGGTTTCTAATGGTAACATTATTCCTATCTTGCCAGAGGTGTTTAATCTCTTTCCATACGTTGTCCCTATTTTGTTCTCTTGCTATGTCCTGTAATGACGACGAAATAAAATTATCAAATGTAACTTGCTGAATGTACACGACGCTGAAATTTGCTTTGCAGAAGTTGGTTGCGATGTCATGCTGATTGTTGCTGAGAGAACGAGATAGTGCGTCTGCTATAACATTTTGTGTGCCGGGAATGTGAACAATTGTGAAATTAAATTCCTGTAAATAAAGCTTCCATCTGCTTAATCTGTCGTGAGTAAATTCAGCTGAAAGTAAAAATTGTATAGCTCTATGGTCTGTGTAAACGGTGGTGTGTCTTCCATAAAGAAAGTGCCGAAATCTCGTAAAAGCCCATACAACACATAATGTTTCCAATTCTGTAACGGAATAATTTCGTTCAGCAGGTGACAGAATGCGACTTGCAAATGCGATGTTTTTGATTACTGTAGAGCCATCTTCTTCAATTTCCTGGAAAACATGTACGCCTAAAGCGGTGTTCGAACTGTCGGTGGCAATGGAAAAATTTCTGGTAAGATCTGGGTGCGATAAAAGTGGTGCATTCAACAAAGCATGTTTCAGGTTCATAAATTCAGAATGTGCTTGCTTATCCCAGGACCAAATAGTGTTTTTACCTGTCAATTGGCATAATCTAGGTGTGTCTAAAGCAGAGTGATGAATAAATTTACGAAAAAAGTTAATTAAGCCCAAAAAACTGCGTAGGTGCTTCTTCGTTGTAGGAACAGTAATATCACGTAGAGCTTGAAGTTTTTCCGGATCAGGCGCAATGCCTTCTGCTGAAATTACGTGTCCAAGAAATTTTATAGAAGTTTTGCCAAAGTGCGATTTACTGAGATTAACTGTGAGTCCTTGTGCATGAAAAGTTTGCAACAGTCGTTCTAAAATCACATTGTGTTCAGACCAGTTAGCTTCTCCAATAAGAATGTCGTCTACGTACATCGTGATTCTGTCTTTAAGTTCTGTCGGAAGTATTGTGTTCAAACCGTGAATAAAAGCTGCAGAAGAAATAGTTAAACCGAATGGTAATTTGCAAAATTGATAACAGTCGCCAAAACAGAGAAACGCTGTGTACTTTCTGCAGTTCGGATGGAGCTGAATTTGCCAAAATCCCGATTTTAGATCTAATGTAGAATAAATAGCAGTACCGTGAAATTTCTGTAGTAGCTCTTCTAGTGTCTGTGGTCGATCTGTTTCATTAATAATTATGTCATTGATGTGACGTGAATCAAGTACGAGGCGAAGTGAGCCATCCTTTTTCTTAACAATATGTAGCGGGTTTATGTACGGACTAACTGCCGGTTCAATAATTCCTTGGTCGAGCATATCTTGCAATTCTTTTTTAACTTGTTCTCTGTGGATATATGGAATGGGATAATGCTTTGCTTTAAATGTGTCGTGCTGTTTGACTTGAAATTCATACATAAAACCGGACATAGTACCAGGAACATTGTCAAAAACTGGAGCTTGCTGTAAAAGAATTTTGTGTAGTTGCGTGCGTTCGTCGTTTGTATTTGCACTGCTTTGTTTAACTTTATCATAAATCATCTGCATTACGTCGTAGTCAGCTTCGCCTGGAGTATTATAGTTATGTACGTACGTATCAGTGAACAATGTGGAATTACAGTCTACGTTACGTGATGCAGAAATGACCTCTGTACGATTAATTGTTTGTTCTTCAGCAGATAAAGAATGATGAAATTCTAAAGCCAACTGTACATTCTGGTCCTTCAACATTAAATAGGAATTTTGAAAATCAATAACTGCGTCGTGTTGTACCTAAAATAACGTCTGTTGTCAATAAAGGAACAATCCAAAAATTTGAGTGAAAAGTATGACCTGCAATACAAAATGATAAATGCGTCTGTAATTTAACATCTACTCCTTTACTCGATACTGCTCCTTTCGCTTTTGTTTTGCCTAATGGTAATGTAGGATAGGTATTCTCTTTGTTACACTCGTTAAAAGTTTCTTCATTTATTACTGACATAGGTGATCCGGAATCGATTACTGCTGAAAATTTCGATGAACCAATTTTAATTTCGATGACAGGGTGTGAAATAGTTTTTTGAACAACTGGTCTTTCCTGTAAAAGAGTGTCTCTGATGTCGTCAAAAGTAATAACATTTTCGTGAACAACATTCTGCGTGTCAAAAGTAGTGCTTGTGTTATTGGAAGATGCGACCTGTACAGTATTTAGTCAGATTCTATCTGACGTGTTATTATTTTCTGGAGGATGTTGTGGCATTTCGACTATTTGAACTGTTCTGTTATTTCTTCCAGATGTATTACGTTCTGCATGATGTCTACTGTCGGGTTCATTCATGAGAATATGTTCTTGCGGATGGTTTTGCTGTTGGTAAGACCGACTGTTAGTAAACGTATGTTGATAATTATGCTCATTGTTTTTACGTCTGTCGTGATAGTCATTCCTATACGGTGCATTGCGATAGGAATTGAAATACTGTCTTTTCTGTACGTAGTTATTTCCTTGCTGCCGTGCGGTAGTATTTGTTGGGGCTGAGACTGTACGTGCATGCGGCGAAACATTAAAGTTTGGTTGACCTTGTGCACTACATTGTTGGTTACGTATGCTAACTGGTTGACTTTCATGCTGTTGCAGTGGAAAACTTCTATTGTTACCAAAATGTGGTTCCTGTTGCTGATAATTTTAACGATATTGATAATTAGAATTTTGTCTGTTATTAAAGTTTTGGTGGTTGTCATTCCTGAAGCGTCTAATACCTTTACTATTGAAATTACGTGACTGATCGTAATTACTGTAAGTTTGTTGGCCTTGGTTATTATGTGAAAAATTTTTGTTTACAAAGGAATAATCAGATTGCTGTACTTCCAAAAGCTGTAACAGATCTC
Organism: Schistocerca piceifrons; assembly: GCF_021461385.2. Lineage (NCBI taxonomy): Eukaryota > Metazoa > Arthropoda > Insecta > Orthoptera > Acrididae > Schistocerca > Schistocerca piceifrons. The sequence continues at coordinate 582,227,927 of NC_060140.1, read as the reverse complement.
TGAATGCCGAAATGTTTTCTTTTTGCTGACCCATTAGAAGTGACACTCTTAATGACCGTGGTAATTTAGAAATGCATAATTGTATGAGTGCAGATTCACTATATGGTTCACTTAGGTACTGGTTTTGTTGCACCATGTGCTCAAAAAATTGCGTCACACTGGGAAAATTTGAGTTCTCATAATTTGGTAAACTAATTAACTGATCTTTAATTCCGTGCTGTGTCGTCTTCAACGAATACACTGACAGAAAAGCATTCTGAAACTCTTCTACCGAATAGCAATGCCTCGCGATTGGTCTCATACGAGTTGCCGGTTCGCCTTCCAAAAAACTGCAAATAAATTCAAGTTTATGTGTTACAGGCCAAGTCGGTGGAAAAGCAAAGCTGAATTGTTGTATCCAATCCAGAGGGTGAATCTGTGTTCTGTCATTTTTAAATACTTTAAATTTTCTCACTGATAGAAAATGTTTGTAATCAAAATTATCATCTCTGTATGATGGAACAGGTTCAGGCTTGTATGGGAATCTGTTTGACTGTGACTGTTCGGAATCTAAGTCGGGTATTCTCTGTAGATTACCCAAATTATGCGCGCTGCGTGAGTCTGACAAATGTTCGCAAAGTGGCATCTGCTGTGATGTGTTATTAACTGAAATATTTTTTATCTCTGTTACTTCTTGCTGTAAACTTGACAACTTTCTACGTAATGTATTATTAGATGAATCGATCTCATTGATTGTCTGTTGTAGATTTTTGAATTCAGTAGTTTGATTAAATGAAACCGGTGCATTATCGTCTGATTTGCTGTCATTATTACTTTCTATAACGTCAATACGACTGGCCAAATCATCATATTTTTCAGTCAGTATTTTTACCTGATCATCGGTTTTAGTGTCACAAGCGTTAATTTGTTTTTGTATTTTACGTGTGGTTTCGTTCAATTTTTTAACGTCAGCTTTGACGACATTGGAATCCTGTGTTAGTTCTAATTGTTCGAGTCTGTCGGTCACTGTCTGAAAGTCTGCTGTGTGTTTGTCTGTTTTTGATTTAAGATCAGAAATTTCATCACGTAATTCGGTGTTCAACTGTTCGATGGTATTAATTTTGTCCGATACTGTAGCAATATTGTTGTCTACGTATGTTTTTGCCTTCGTAAACATTTTACGTTTGTCTTCCTGTCTCTGTGCAGTGATTGTTTCCGTGACTTGACGTTTTACTTTATTTTGATCCTGTATAAATTTGTGGAAACGCGTATCACACTTTTGCATGTGGTGATTAAAACTTTCGTCAATCTGAGTGTTCTGTTGGTCGAATTTCGCGTCTATCTTTGTATCCATTGTGCGTGAAAGTTCTGCTGTCATTAGTTTAAACTCGTCGCGTAATTGTGTTGCTTTTTCAGAGCATTGTTTAGCGACTCCACTAATTTCGTCTCTAAGTGTTTCTGTTGTAGCTGTTTGCATTTCCCTTAATTCTTGAGCAACAGATCTAATTTCTTCGCTACTTTTCCTAGCACAAGCCTCAATTTCCTCGCTTAACTGTTCTTTAGTATCATGACATTGCGCGGCAATGGCTCTAATCTGTTCACTAAGCTGTCTGGAATTGTTGTCTAATTTTTCGTTTAACTGTCTGGAATTGTTGTCTAATTTTTCACTAAGTTTGTCTTGTTTTTCATTCTGTTGTCTGACCTGTTCATTAAGTTGTTTGAAATTTTCATTATTGTTATCTAGTTTTTTACCCTGTTGTAGCAATATTGCCATAATTTGTTCCAAGGCAACATTACCTACTCTATTCTCTGTACTGTTTGATGGTGTATCTGCAATTGTCGCGTTTTGTGTGACCATTTGGTCATTCTGTAATTTACAAAAAGGTTTGCCAGTCGGATGTACACTGTCAGTCACTACTTCGGAATTAAATAAATCTGTCCTACTTTGAGTATCCTGTTCATTTTCATTAGAAAAATTCGTCTGTTCGTTACGTGAATTTTCCAAACCGGGTGTGTTAAGCTGGGCAGCGCTCATTGCAACAGAACGTCCCGCGTCATCAATTGTCGTTAAGTTAACAGACGATACCATTGAATTTGTCTGTTCATCACTAAGATCAAAATCAACATTAGTGGTTGATACGTACTGATTGTCAGTATACGGAGGATTGTCATCAATACACTGTGTGTCACAAGTACTATCGGTGAAGTTATTTAAATTGGTAATTCCATTCATTACGCCTCGCGATGCACTCTTAATAGTTTTTCGCGGCATTTTACACTAGTAACAATTATTCACAAACGAGACAAAGACAATGCAAAATCCAACAAATACAAATACAACAAAGAGCAACGAATTGCCGATGATCTGAGGAAAGAAAGTCACAAAATTAGTAAAAGCGTTGCGCCAAATGCTAATTATATTAAGTAAATAAGAGCAGATATCTGACTACTTTTCAGAAGATTCTCAAAGAAATACGATCCTGGTCCGGATGTCGCCAAGTGTAACCTCCCTGCAGAATTAAATGTAAATGGGAATAGAGCCAAGTGTAACCTTCCCACAAAAATGAAAGAAAATAATTAAATGTGAATGGACATTGTGCTAAACGTAACCTCCCAGCAGAAATAAAAGAAAAGTCTATGATAATGAAAACGAGCCAAATGTTGGGTCCACATAAAAATTATAGAATAATAATGACCCAAATGTAAACTCAACACAAAAATTGAGAAATGAACATTAATCATTAAACCCACAATAATAGGGCAGCATCGCTGACCTTAGGCCCTGTGCAATAATTAATCTGATAAATTGATTCTGGGAGGAAAAACATAGGAAATATTGTTTCAATCGGAATGATTCTTTTCTTAAAAACGATTGCTTTGAAAACAAAAATTATTATTGGGGCATTTCTTGAACAAATTAATTACAATTAACATACATTACATTATCATATGTGTGCAATGCTGCTTCATTACCTTATTTAACAATATACCTCGTCCCGAACCTTGACCTGAGACCCATGTCGACGCCCGCCGACTCCTCACACACAACTACTTCTGACTGAGTACTACTCGCAACTGAACTCTCACGCAGTCAAGCGCAGACTAGACACGATAAATAACTCTCTGGTCAGAGATTCTGTCATGCCTCGCCATCGCTGGTACTAAATACATACGCATTTCAACGTCCAACTACAAAAGCATTTTTGGAGAGTTATTCACAAGATGTAAAACCAAACATGAAATCATTACTCATTCAGCATAAGATACGTTACATATTCATACATCCACATTTAATAGCTATTATCTCTACATGTTTAGAAAGAGTGCATACATTTTCTCAATAAATTAACGACAGAAAAGTTCTAGCAGCAGTGATTGAGTAAGGATGTAACAAATATTTGTGCATCTATGAATAGCCATTAAAGTTCTCATTACTGGACAATCGAATTAGTAACATAATGTTACTCGATCAGCTATTTGTCAGAACGTGTTAAATGTAATATACAAAGTTCGTTACAAACTTCTAGAAATGAATTATGCCCAGAATTCCAAGCTTTACAAGGTATTTCACCTCAGACATTTGTATCTCAAGTAATGAGAATGGGACCTGGACGTCATGTCCTGTAGTTTTTGCTAGTATTTTGAAATGTAATAACTCAAAAACTTTAATAGATAGTGCAATGAAGCCTTAACCAAATAAGCAATATATTGTGACCGCAAAGTGAAGAAAATTAAAAACTGTGGAGGATATAGTGGAGTGAATATTGACTCTTATCTTATGTATGGAATTATTATATTTAATTTTGGTACACTGTACTTTCACACTATTCAAAATATACAGCAAAAACAAATTTTATTCGTTCAGTTACGAAATTGCTGAAACAGTAAACTAGGAATATTCACCAATTTGGTCTTCTGTGTATTCTAAAAAAAGTTTTCTAGAAGTCAATTTTTTTTCCTTGTAATTGAAGAACATATGATACGTCCAGCTTAAAATATGTAATACGTTGTTAAATAATGTGGTTCACTGTGTACACAAGCACTATCTTATTATATTAGAACAAATAAACCCTCGGTCACAAATATTAAGTCAAAATTGACCAGGTTTCGACGCTACTATGAGCGTCGTCTTCAGAATTAGACTAATTGTTCTAAAACATATTAAGTATATACATTAATAAAATTAAACTTTGTACTGATTGGAAAAGATGCAGTACTTACAAGTCACAGTACACAAGTACTGCATCTTTTTCCAGTCAGTACAAACTTTAATTTTATTAATGTATTATATACTTAATATGTTTTAGAACAGTTGGTCTAATTCTGAAGATGACGCTCATAGTAGCGTCGAAACCTGGTCAATTTTGACTTAATATTTGTGACCGAGGGCTTATTTGTTCTAATATAATTCTGACACGGTCACTGAACCTTAGCAACTATGTTCAAAGTTTTACTATTTTATTATTCATGCAAATTGTTTTTGTAGCATTAATATTGGATGAGATAATGATACCTAAGTATGCAAAAATGTTGATTATGGGAAATAGAAACTAAGCATTTGCATGTCATTTTCTCTCAGTGATAACATGTAAAAACATTTGAGCTCCATAATCTTATTGATTCTGAGTGTCCTATTCATCTTTAGTTTTCTTTCTTTTCCTTGTTATTTTGGCCTCATTTGTCATACTTTCAACAGCCTTTTCAGCTACAGTGGTGTGTCGTCTGTCCACTTCTAACAGTTCACATTTCATGTTATCCCCACTTTTGATGCATGGTCTGTCCATGGTTTTTAATCTGCCTGTTACTCCATGATTAAAATATATTATCACACGAATCTGGAAAGATGACATGCCAATAGAAACAGTTTTTTGGCAAGCATTCCTAAATACAACCACTGAAGTTTCATTCAGATCCTGTGTTTCGCCATGTAAGCATTTTTCCAAGAGTTTAGAAGCCAAAAGATCTCTATATATTGGCTTTAATTCTAACACAACAGTTCCTGGCATGGGATTTGCATGTGTATGTTTTTTCCATTTGCTTCACACTCGTTAAACTGGCACCATGAAGTGTTTCCTTTTGACTGTATATGAAGGTAGTATCTGTTCCTGAAAGAACAGATACCATTGATGAACGTGTAGCTTCTCTAGAACGAAATGATAATTGAATTGACAGACTAGCTGCAAATAGGCGTTGATATACGTCACTGGGGACATATTGAAAATGTGTGCCCCAACCGGGACTCGAACCCGGGTTCTCCTGCATACATGGCAGACGCTCCATCCATCTGAGCCACCGAGGGCACAAAGGATAGTGCGCCTGCAGGGACTTATCCCTTGCCTGCTCCCCATGAGACCCACATTCCCACCATGTCTGCACCACTACATTCGTAATGCGCCTAATAGATGTTTGGCCATCACACTCATTACTCATGGCAGATTAATCTACCAAGCCCTGTACGAGTTGGGGCATAGCGTGTGCGTTCGCACAAGAAGGTCAATGGCTGGGTAGCCATATTTTAACTATATATGAAGGCAGTATCTGTTTCCATAAGAACAGATACCATTGATGACCATGCAGCTTCTCTAGAATGAAATGATAATTAAATCGACAACCTAGCTGCAAACTGGCGTTGATAGACATCATGCAGGAGAGCCCGGGTTCGAGTCCTGATCGGGGCACACATTTTCAACATGTCCCCAATGATGTATATCAACTCCTGTTTGCAGCTAAGGTGTCGATTTAATCATCATTTCATTTTAGAGAAGCTGCACGGCTATCAATGGTATCTGTTCTTTCAAGAACAGATACTACCTTCATATGTAGTTAAAATATGGCTGCTCAGCCACTGACATTTTGTGCGAATGCACACACTATGCTCCAACTCATACGGGACTTCGTAGATTAATCTGCCATGAGTAAAGAGTGTGATGGGCAAACATCTATTAGGCGCACTACGAATTTAGTGGTGCGGACATGTTGGGAATGTGGGTCTCATGGGGAGTGTGCAAGGGATAAGTTCCTGCAGGCATATTATCCTCTGTGTCGTCGGTGGATCAGATGGATAGGGCGTTTGCCATGTTAGCAGGAGATCCTGGGTTCGAGTCCCTCTCGGTTCACACATTTTCAACACGTCCCCAATGATGTATATCAACGACTGTTTGCAGCTAGGGTGTCGATTTTATTATCATGTTTCGTTTTGGGCAGAGACTCTGCTGTGGGTGCTCATCAGTGGATATTCTGTGAAACAGAGCTGCCCGATTGCTTTTCTCATCACACTGACATTTTTGCTATCTCTCCTGATGGCTAGATCATAATTTTCTGTGAAATCTTCTGTTTATGATTTGATGAGAGAGCCTTGTCCACCAATTGCATTGCTATTAGATGTTTTTTTGCTGTCATGTCTTGGAGAATTTTCCAAATCTCGCCCTGACTCTCTTCTGCACATGTCCTATATATTCCATTTTTTTATAAATTTCAGTTTCATCATATGGTTCAGCAGCCACAACACTATTGTAGCCTTTAGAGTCACCATCATCAAGGTAATGGGTGAATTGTACTCTATATCTAGCTATTGACCCACTAAAAATAGAGACTGCCCCACTGCTTTTGTACCACCAATAAAACCTTGAAAATTTTTGTCCTATTTTTGTTCATTTGCCTTATTGGCACAAATTTAGCAGTGTTCTGTGAATCATTCATAGTCCAGTACCATGCCTGTATCTACAGAGGTAACTGTGACCACTCCTTTCTTCTGCTAGGAACCTTCCAATGTAGCAACAGTATCAGTAGCCTGACATATATCTACAGTTTCTTTCGCTGCACTCTGTACAGATGCTCCACTGACTTCTGACAGGGAATTATACATCCGTTTATAAAAACTTTCAAATTTGATAGTTGGCAGTGGGAGATCCACCATAGTGCAGAGTATCTTGGCTGCTTTCCTCTCCTTCCATATACACTTCAGGGCCTAAGCAAGACGAATATTCATTTCACTATATTTTTTGCATGTCACAATAGATGTCACTGTACAGTTCATCACATTACACACTTGACATTCCTCTACAGTTTTGTTAGATGGGCATCTTTTCGTACTAATATCCTCACTAAACATAAGGAATTTTTCACTATTGCAGTATCTACATTTAGCAACAGACAAAAGCAATTCTGAAACCTTGTACTTACTAATTAAAAAGTAACCATTGTTTCACTATTTAAAACACCAAGAGCTTGTTAATTTTCGGTAAAATGTTTCAACTTACAGTTTGAAACATCGTCTGGCGAATACTTTAGCCCTAAGTTCACTTCTCTACAGCATAACAGTTTCTTCAGTCTTATGATTTCCAACAACACACTTATGGTGATTACTGTAAAATTTACTACTACAATGAAACTTCTTCGTTTCTGGCATTTGACGACATAAAACGGCTGAAAAACACAGTAACAACAACAAGTTTAAAGCACGAAAGCATGTGCAAAAGGTAAGTAAACTCAACTAATCTACTTGCATCAACAGAAAGTTCGATTGCAACAAATCCCTGCTCATAGTACAGACAGCGAGCTCAGTACAATCGACATGTTCTTCAACGATATTACACAAAGGAGTTGCTATGGAAGTAGTAGCGCCGAAATTAAATCATGAGACAATGTAGGCAAGATTTCGCGTTTGACAGTAGTGTGACAGTTAGGTATTCACATGCCACATGTGCTTTAGAAAGGTATATAGCACATATGGTAGACTTTTATCAAATTAAAAAGAAAATCCTTTTTTTGCACTCTCATGACGTCCAGGTCCCTTAAGTGCAAATAATGGGCTCTTCGTTCGGCATAGTTTATTATAGACCAACCAATCATTATGGTTAAAGAATGAAAACATTAAAAACCTCGATTCCCTGTATCTTCCTGTTGCTGGTATAATTAAGCAAAACATTCTGTCACAATACGCTATGAAAGCTCTACCAATTTCATTCATCACATGTGCCAAACTATTATTTCACTTTCTATTAACAATGACTGAAGTACTTGCATAGGATCCATTGCGATGTCGACGATGTGAAATGCAGTTCCACAAATCCTATGGCAAAAAAGTCACCAATTTCTTCATGGTTCTTAATATTATACATCTATTTGCCATACATAACCAGTCTTGTATGCGAGTACTGGCACATTGTATATCATGTGGATGCACTAAATTAACAACATACTAATTGTCACTAAAAAGACGAGAGGAAGAAGACAGTGAGATGAGCTCCTGTCATGTGATGACCTATCATCACAGCAGCAGCACAGGGCATAACCAGTGGAAAAAGTTGGGAGAGGTTTTGAACAATAGTTGGGCACTAACTGCTAGCAACAACCATTGCAAATCATCATACACAAACAAACGAACACACCAAAGGGTGTCATTACTCATGCCCTGGGTGAAAGTCGAACCTTTTACTTCCATTTAAATATATTATGCTCATGGTGAATAACTGTAACTGAGGTGTTGTAAAAGTGGTTTATATCTTACATCAGACGTAGCATATTGAACCAACATTTATTTATCTCTCTTGTTAGGCTGATGATGTCGCAGGAGATTAAGGCAGTTTTCTCCAACCATGCAGCTTGTCTTCCAATGTGAGTCTAGTTGTATCCACACAGAATTCACCAAACACCTGCAGTATGCAGGAAAACGACTTTGCTATCCATGCATGTCACATAACTGCCACATTTATGAGTTTTCAGGTATCCTAAATCCATACAACAATGGTTAAGTAGCAGTAACAATAACTGTCAAAGGCTAAACACGTTCACTTTAAAGACGATTATTGGAAACGAATTTGCTTCTGTTTTGGGAACTGTGGATTAAATATCCACTTGTGCGATGAGTAGAACATGGGTATGTCGAGTGTGTATTTCAAGACTCAAGCTCTGGACCCAGTAAGTGCATGGTATTCAGGACAAACCAACAGCACACTGACAAACAATACATATGTGTCTGCTATAGCTATTGCCAGTACACATGAGTCTCTTTCCTCTTTAAACACTTTCTTAAGTCAACAATTTACAGCATGAATACGTTTTAGAAAGTGCGTGTTAACTTTGAATTTTACACATTAATTCTGGCTGTTTTTGGTTGTCAGCCATCATACAGGGAAAAGAAACAGGCAATACGACTTCTACATTTCATACATCTTGCTACAGACGAATGCTATACTCCAAGGCGTACTATGACACACATCAACCATTATCAGTGAAATATTGTGTCTCATGTGAGTGAAGAATAGAAGGTACTTAATTTAAGAATTCGATGTTGGACGTATATGTGTTACAAGGCTTCATATTCTTGAAACTGGCATTTGATAATTACACCAATTTATCGTCACCATTATGACCCACTGAGTATGCAAAAGGACAACACAAACACTGCACAAAAATCCCAGTACCTTGGAATACATTCGAATCAGCGATCTCTGTCTTACCATTTTCGTCCAACCTCCTGTTGCAAATAGAACTAACATTCTTTTTCCTCTTTATCTAGATGCTAGCTGACAAACCCAGCATTCCCAGGTATTCATGTTGCTAATTTTCTGTTACAAACGGAAATAAAAAATGGACTATGTTTGTAATAAAGTGTCGAAAAATTTTCATTTACATGTATTCATGAAAACACATTTGAAGTTCTGAAACAGGAAACAATCGTTCAAAGAAATATATATAATGTACAAATGAATAAGTACAGTATCCAAATTAAGAAACATGACCCCAGACAACGTCTGTGCACTGGGTGCAGCTGCATGTCTACAACATGGTTTTGTAAAATCCTCTATGGCAATGCCTGTTCATATCTCTATAGATGGCTGTCGCTTTCACCTACAGCCATTTGGACTTCACAGTTAAAAGCCATCAAAAGTGCTAGCAGGTGTGAGGTAGCTCCTTAAGTTGACTCGACTGTAGGAGTGCCATAATAATAAAGAGTGAAAGTATTACCACTTCATGCATGATGCAGCATTTTTTCAAGCATCTCAGTGTTTATGATGTTGTTTCTCTTGGAATATGTGCTTCACAATGACATATTTCTGCAGATACATTCAGCGGCATATATGGATAATGCCATGCATAATGCGGCAGTTGGTCACACATTTCGTTGTTTATGACGTCATATCTCCTGAACTATGATAGTACATGGTTCTTGGACCCCCCCCCCCCCCCCAACAGTAAGCGAAATGTGCATCAGGCTGAAATCAGTCCTCTGGTTTTGTGGGAGATGTGGGAAACACACACACACACACATATTTATACGTACATTCAATTTCACAGCATGTATAGATAGATATCTTGAAGCAGTGGCAGTCAACATGGTCCCTACCAAACACTAATGGGTGTGAGAGCTTTCATGGAGGGTGGTAGGTCGTTGGATGTTAAAGGTGTTTTCATTAAATTTTTGTACAAAATTTTGATGTAAGTATTTGGTAAGTAATTATTATCATATGAAATGAAATCCAAATTGCACTATAGGAATTTAGTGTTTTGTTGTGATAGTCCACTTCGGCTAGATTTCTACCATCAGACCATCTGTAATAGTTACATAATATTTTTATTTTATTTTATTGTAATGTTAGTTATCGTATTTTTAGATATACAAGTTTTGTTCTTGCGTCCACATATCTTCAGTCATCACTGTGATTCTGTATTCTGTCACAGTGTGATGTAGATTTAGGACAACTGTTATAAGCTATTTTGTGGTTTGCTGCTGTTGTTAATCGTCCTTTTCCGTAATTTTCTATAATTCGACTTTAGACCATTAGATCTGACAGTTGTGACTGTTCGCCAAAGATGCTATATGGTTACAGTTGCTGTTGTGTATTGTTGTTGTTATGTTTGGATGCATGTACGATATTTGTAATCAACGTGTCTAGTTAGTTGTTTATGTCTGTCCATTATCTTTGGTTAGGAATTCAATGAAATTTTGTATGAAATGTTTGTGTTTTAAACCCGTTTGTTCATTTTTAATGTCATCACGGTGTTATATTCTATGTATACAGATTTCTATCTTTTCAAATACATTCATTAGAAAACGTTTAGGTCATATGTGTAAAATTTTCATTGCCAACCCCATTCGTTCTGCTTTCTGGTTATAGTTCTTTACAGAGCTGAAGAATGTGGACGGATTAAGTTTTGAAGACTTGACATTTTAAATATGCCTGCATGTGTGTCTATTGGTAATTTTGTTTGTCCTGAGTGAGGTCTATGGGGGATAGTGTTTGTTCTGTATGTGAAATGGATACTTCTGTTCTTAATTAATGAATTTAATTTGTTTGGTATTGTGCCTAAATATGTCATAGTTTATATGTTGGTTTAATCATTTTTGGTGTACCTCTGGATAATTTTATGTTGTTGTGAATTTTTGGTTGTGTAGGTGTAGTTCTTCTTCTGTGTACATGGATTACTGTGTCTGGGTTGAAACAATTTTGTTGTGCCATGTATCGTAATGTATCGAGTTCTCTCTGTATGGCAGCTTAGTTTAGTAAAAATTCGTCTTATACTGGCACAAAAAATAAAGTACATCAAAATTCCACCTAATGGCAAACTAGTATTCTTTGATATTACCAACCTGTATATAAATATACCAGTTCAAGAGATAATTATAATCATACAAAATAACCTCTCATAGTGTAGAAAAATTTTTATTTGCAGGCATACAAGAAATAATAGACTTATTCAATTTAGTTACAGCACAAAATTATTTTGAATTTAAAAATAACCCATACTACCAATCACATAGGGTAGCCATGGGTTGCAGTATAGCTGCACCTTGGCAGATATTTTCTTGAATACATTTATAAGAAAAATTTTTTTGGAATCACAAATTCCCTAAGTAACAAAATCATCTGTTATTTTAGATACTTGGATGACATTCTTGCCCTTATAGATGGAGATGAACTTGAGAGCAAATATTTCCATCAAGCACTAAATAAACTACATCCTAAAGTGCACTTCACCGTAGAAATAGAAATGAACAAATCACCTAATTTCCTGCGCCTCACAATCACTAACAACAATAATTCACACTGAGATATCACGCCTACCTCACATGATGGATATGCTTCGATCTAGCAGCTAGCTGCAAATCATTTCGTCTGTGGCTAAAAGGTGTCAGCATCTTATGGACTATGAAAACTGTAGTATTTGGAAAACAAAACTCCATTTATTGCGATTATTGCAGCTTTTATTAATTATTGCTAATTTGTTTAATTATTTGTGTGAATGATGGTGTGAGTGCAAAGTATTAAGTAAATGAATATTGTTGCGCCTATTAACTGAGTACATGTTAGTGTGGAACTGTATACTGAGAGAGTGAATTGTAAACTGTAAAGTGCAATTGTCCAGTTTATGGGACTGAAAAAACAAGGTATATTTTATGATAATTTCGTTATTTAAAGAGGGAGTGATTTTGATATTTGTTGATCTTATAAATTTTTTCTTTTGATAAATTGTTTATACAAGCTATTAAGTTGTCGTTGATCAAAAGCGAAAGATATGGGATTTTTTGGTTTAATACTACACTGTAGTGCCAAAGAAACTGATATAGGCATGCATATAGGAATACAGAGACATGTTGTTGTTGTTGTTGTGGTCTTCAGTCCACAGACTGGTTTGATGCAGCTCTCCAGAGACATGTAGACAGGCAGAATACAGCGCTGTGGTCGTCAAAGCCTTTGTAAGACAACAAGTGTCTGGCGCAGTTGTTACATCAGTTATTACTGCTGCAATGGCATATTATCACGATCTAAGTGAGTTTGAAGGTGCGTTATTGTCGGCACTCGAGCAATGGGACACAGCATCTCCGATGAAGCAATGAAGTGGGGATTTTCTCGTACGACCATTTCATGAGTGTACCATGAATATCAGGAATACGATAAAATATCAAATCTCCGACATCGCCGCGGCCGGAAAAAGATGCTGCAAGAACAGGACTAATGACGACTGAAGAGAATCACTCAGCATGACAGAAGTGCAACCCTTCCGCAAATTGCTGTAGATTTCAGTTCTGGGCCAACAACATGTGTCAGTGTGCAGACCATTCAACAAAACAGCATCGATATGGGCTTTTGGAGGTGAAGTCGCACTCACGTACCCTTGACGGCTGCATGACACAAAGCCTTACACCTCGCCTGGGCTCGTCAACACCGACATTGGACTGTTGATGACTGGAAACATGTTACCTAGTCAGACGAGTCTTGTTTCAAATTGTATTGAGCGGATGGACTTGTACAGGTATGAAGACAACCTCATGAATCCATGGAACCTGCATATCAGCAGCGGACTGTTCAAGTTCATGGAGGCTCTGTAATGGTGTGGGATGTGTGCAGTTGGAGTGATATTGGAGCTCTGATACGTGAAAATACGGCTGTGACAAGTGACACATACATAAACATCCTGTCTGACCACCTGCATACATTTATGTTCACTGTGCATCCGATGGACTTGTGCAATTCCAGCAGGACAATGCGACAACCCCACACGTCCAGAATTGCTACAGAGTGGCTCCAGGAACAGTATTCTGAGTTTAAACACTTCCGCTGGCCACCAACCTCCCCAGACATGAACGTTATTGAGCATATCTGGGATGCCTTGCAACGTGCTGTTCAGAAGATATCTCAACCCCCTCATACTCTTATGGATTTATGGACAGCACTGCGGGTTTCATGGTATCAGTTCCCCCCAGCCCTACTTCAGACATTAGACGAGTCCATGTCTCACATGTTGCGGTACTTCTGCGTGCTCGCGGGGCCCCTACACCATATTACGCAGGTGTATCAGTTTCTTTGGCTCTTCAGTGTAGTAGTGGATTGGTCGTGATGTACATCAGACAGAGGACTGTACATTCACGCGTAATTTGTGAGCTAAGACAATTGCTTTATGAAGGGTAAGTCCAGTTCGGATCTCAGCCGTGCTCACGTTTGGACTTGGATACAAGGAACTCTGAATAGATGTGAAAATTTTACGGAAAATGTTTAAAACTTGACCGTGGGGTGCCGATAAGTGTACATGAACGTGTGAAAAAGACGAACACGTGTATATATAACAATTATGTCAATATTTAAGAAGGGCAGCAGGAGAAATTGTGCAAACTATCGTGGTATTAGTGTGATGCTATCCACGGCGAGAGTCAATGGCCATATCCTAAAAACAAGGATAGAAGAAGAAATAACTGAATCTGAAGAACAAAATGGATTCAGATCTGGTCGCTCCTGTACTTGAAGAGTATTTACCCTCAAAAACCTAGTGGAGAAAAGGACTGCAAGTTAGACCTCCAGAAAGCTTATGACACGGTTCCACGGAATAAGCTGTGGACAAGTCTAATTGATAATGGCGTGTCACTGAGCTATATGAAAGCTGTCGGACTCCTCTACCAAGTTTGCATGGCAATGGTAAAAGTGAGAAATCAACTATCTCAAGAGTTTGAGGTGACTAAGGGACTATGCCAGGGATCCACACTCGCCCCTACACTCTTTAAGATCTACCTAGAGGAGGCACTAAAATCCTGCAAAAGAAAATGTGGAGGAATGGGTATGCCCATAGACGATGAGATCTTGTACACTTTATTTTTTGCTGACGACCAAGCGTTAGTAGCTGGAGATGAGGAAAATGTAAATTACATGTTCCGCAAGTTAAGAGAAGAATATGAAAAATGGGGTCTTGTCATAAACGTATCTAAAACAGAATATCTGAAAGTGGGAGAAAATGCTGTTAACAACCTATGGTAGAGGTATGGATGATATAAACAATAAAATTGGCCAGAGCAAGCGAGCCTTAAAACAACTAAATGGTATTCTCTGGAACAAAAACATAAAGTGCAGAACAAAACCAACCATCTACCACACAATTATTGAAAGTATTACAACATGTGGTGCAGAGTTGTGGGAACTAGCTCAGAGGCAGAAAGATCGCCTGCTGGCTGTCGAGATGGATTTCTAGAGACGGAGTTGTGGATATTCCAGGCTTGATCTTATTAGAAATGATAGGATCAGAGAGGTTATGAATGTCGAAAGCACAATCCTAGACTACATAGAAAGGAAGCGCCTACTCTGGTATGGTCACTTACAGCGTATGCCAGACACAAGATGGCCAAAACGTGTACGGCAATGGACTCCACATCAAATAAGAAGAAAGCGTGGTAGACCTGCGAGATGCTGGAAAGACGACGTCAACGAAGCAATGGCGGCGAGAGGTCTTAATGAAGGAGACTGGAATGACAGTGAACGATGGAGGTTGGGGTACGAGAGACGGCGGCAGCCGTAGAAACCTCGCTCGCATATATATATAATATATAAACTGTGACTTTTGAATGACCAAAATCCGCGTGGTGTGTTATACAAGGTGCGACTGCAAATCGAACGATCATAGTGGTCAAATTGTGTAATATTTGAGCGATCTTTCTATCATAGACAATCCGTTTTGTAATCTTGTTGGTATTGGGTTTGGTTGACTACCATAAGCTGACTACAATGAGTGATTGTGTTTGCATGTCAACGTCGAAAGTATTATTTTTGGATTATCACGGGCCTGGCAGTATTTTGTATCAAACAAATGACAATATATTGAAGTTTTCACTCGCAAACTATTAATTGCACAACTAAACCTATACTGGACTCGGTAACGCCACTGGCTCTACTATAGTTTTCCCAATAGTGGAAAATTTTTAGTTTTTAACAGGAACGGCCTGTGGATGGCACTGCAGAAGAAGAAATAACAACAACGTGAGTGTTTATAATTTTTGTGGAACAAGCCACAAAAAACCGCATCGTAACAACACATTTTCGCAATTTACAGTAAGCACACAATAACTGACAGCATCATACATGATAGTTCATGCCACCCAAAAGCACACAGACACACATATATCCAAGCCATGTCCACAGAATACAAAATCCACCACTAAACCTAGCTGCCACACAAAAACCACATGATACGTTACGATACATAACACAAGAAAATGGTTTCAACCCAGGCATAATAATGCAGATATACAGAAGAAAAACTACACCCACACAACCAAAATTCACAAGGACATAAAATTATCCAGAGAAACACCAAAAATGACTAACCCAACATGCATACCTACAACATATTTAGGCACAATATCAAACGAATTACATGCACTAATTAAGAACACACGTATCCAGTTGACATATAGAACCAACAACACTATCCATCACAGACTTCACTCAGGGAAAACAAAATTACCAGTATACACAAACCCACTAGATCGAATGCCAAGATTGCAGTAAATTTTACATAGGACAGACAGGGCGCAACTTTAGTATAAGATGTCGAGAGCACACAAGAGTTAGCAAAAATAATCCTTCTGCATTCTTCAACCACCCAAAAAACAATAACCACAAGGCAGAACGAATGGAGTTAGCAATGAATATTTTACACATATTACCTAAAGGTATTAAAATGAAATAAAATTCTGCATACACACAACGCCCTTATGACATTTTAAATCCACAAACGGATTTAAAACATAAACATTTCACACAAAATTTTATTGAATTCCTAACAAAAGGTAACACATAGACACAAACAACCACCACGGACATCTCTAATACAGGTGGCCGTGCAGAGACACATCGATTACAAAGACTGTACATGCAGCCCAGTATGACAACATCAACCACAGTTTAACATAACAGTTGCGACACTTCGTCTCTTTTTTGCTGTGAGCGAGCTATGTTTCATGCAAAGGCATACTGCAGGGATTTCACCGTACTGTTGAGTACTGAAGCCACTGAACGGAAAAAAAGATGGTATTAATTACAGTCAGTCATCTGGTAATCTCTTAGCTCTTTCCTTATCCGAATCCTACAAATACATTTAAGTACTTGGAACTATCATCTGCTACGTTGATAACGAATCGATCAACAACAGAATCCACGAAGCCACCCAGGTGCCGCATTTTCTCCTCTTCTTTTACAACGCGCCGTTCTGTATCCCGCCAACGTTCGGCAGTGACATGTGAAAAAGCAGCGTGCGTTAGTTCCAGTACGTCTGGCAGCTTAACATTTTGTTATTTCTGGAGCCAAATCCCTTAACTTAGTTCCATATCACGTCTGTTGGGTCCGTATTGTAATGGTACAGTGGCAAATTTAAAAATGCAGCATTTGTATGGTGTGTACGATGCTCTGAAAGTGATGTTTCTAAGACAGATATCTACATCTGTGGTATAAAACAATGGACATAGTCCAAATGAAGAGTATCATTTTTGCCTTAAAATTAAATTGTTATGTTAACAATCTTTCATAAAATATCGATAATTGAGGATTTATATTTGAAATGAAAACACGAATTTCGCGTGCAATATGTAATTAAAAACAAGAAGACGTGCATTATTCATAAAAAATGATGATGAATTTTATAATCATGAGGTGTAGGTAATTGAAAGTGAACGAGAAAGAAACTGACCCAGGCGAGACTTGAACCAGCGAACCACTAACTGCAACGAGTTATCAAGCTACTATGCCACCGATTCCCCTATACACGAATATCCTACACGTGTCAGTTGTATCTAATACGTCCCTCAGATGACTTCAAAACCAATTATCACTGTAAATTTATGACAAACATTAACAACAACCTATTTCTCGGCAATTTTCAACCGTGTTCCACATGCGTGTTTCACTATGGAACAGGAAGCAGCCTCAGCCACTTTTCATACTGCGTATTAACAGCGCGTCAATCAGAGCACAACAGTGCAGAGGCTGTTACTATACACGATTTTTTAAATAAAAACTACATAACTAAAGCGTGATTAAGAAAAATGTTGATGGCTACTAATACGTTTTAATATCTTAAAGTTGTATTTAACGTAACTTAGTAATAATATATCTTGTACGTAAGTAGGACCTGTTTCCAAGAGCGCAGCAACACCAGTGAACGTGTGCTACGGCTTCTGACCAATCATCGCGTTTGTGCTTGTTTACATCAGGTTTATTCATATGATGAACGAAATATAATTCTTCGTGGCTTTTACAAATATAGACTAATGCATTCAAAACAGGTTCTGGGAACATCACCCTGTCTCCTCATACTATTGCTGATCAGCTCTTGCTTAACTGAAACGTTGTGGGTTGCATCATTATAAAATACGAAATGACAAATAGTTATCAGCACTATCCACCCATAGTTCGAATGGATGTTTAAGAACATGATACAGTCATTTAGAAGGCGAAAAAGGCTATAACAACGGTTTTAGATTATATGGCTTTTACAAATATAGACTAATGCATTCAAAACAGGTTCTGGGAACATCACCCTGTCTCCTCATACTATTGCTGATCAGCTCTTACTTAACTGAAACGTTGTGGGTTGCATCATTATAAAATACGAAATGACAAATAGTTATCAGCACTATCCACCCATAGTTCGAATGGATGTTTAAGAACATGATACAGTCATTTAGAAGGCGAAAAAGGCTATAACAACGGTTTTAGATTATATGAAAATGGAACAGATTGAACACTTAGGTACTAAATGAAGTTCCTTGGCTCTGTCAGTTTTTGCATGTTTATTTGTCCCTAAATGACGAAAGAGCCCCTAATATGCGTCCCAGATGGTTTCTTATTTTCTCAGCTCATGGTTGTGGTGATAGCTTCAATGTAGTCCTGGTGTGATAAGGTATGCAGACTCACTACATGAGGCAACTATGCCATTAAGGGAACAATTTGTCAGAGAAACGCCAAACACTTGAGTATTACTGAAACAGTTTATTCAGGGGTCAACAGCCTTGCCATGACATGTGAGACAAGGATAAAAATGGTACTATATGTATGCTACTCTGTAGCTCTTAGCAACCTTATTACATCACATTAAGTCCCAAATTCCCGCAACTGAACAGGAAACATACATTGCTACCTGTCTCCACTTAACTTGTAACTACAATATTGCAATTTCATAAAAAACCTGACCAAAGAAAAATTCTCAGCGCCATGTCCAGAGCAAGAAAGATCCAACAGTGACAGGAAATCAGGCACATCAGATCTCACAGAAACAATGTACTTAATTCTCCTTTGAACAAGCTAGTTATTTTCACAAAGTGCTGCCTTCAACTAACAGCAGCAGCTTCTTCTGCTTCTCCACTTTCCACATCCCTTCTTGTTGTTGTTGTGGTCTTCAGTCCTGAGACTGGTTTGATGCAGCTCTCCATGCTACTCTATCCTGTGCAAGCTTCTTCATCTCCCAGTACCTACTGCAACCTACATCCTTCTGAATCTGCTTAGTGTATTCATCTCTTGGTCTCCCCCTATGATTTTTACCCTCCACGCTGCCCTCCAATACTAAATTGGTGATCCCTTGATGCCTCAGAACATGTCCTACCAACCGATCCCTTCTTCTGGTCAAGTTGTGCCACAAACTTCTCTTCTCCCCAATTCTATTCAATACTTCATCATTAGTTATGTGATCTACCCATCTAATCTTCAGCATTCTTCTGTAGCACCACATTTCAAAAGCTTCTATTCTCTTATTGTCCAAACTATTTACCGTCCATGTTTCACTTCCATACATGGCTACCCTCCATACAAATACTTTCAGAAATAACTTCCTGACACTTAAATCAATACTCGATGTTAACAAATTTCTCTTCTTCAGAAACGCTTTCCTTGCCATTGCCAGTCTACATTTTATATCCTCTCTACTTCGTCCATCATCAGTTATTTTGCTCCCCAAATAGCAAAACTCCTTTACTACTTTAAGTGTCTCATTTCCTAATCTAATACCCTCAGCATCACCCGACTTAACTCGACTACATTCCATTATCCTCGTTTTGCTTTTGTTGATGTTAATCTTATATCCTCCCTTCAAGACACCATCCATTCCGTTCAACTGCTCTTCCAAGTCCTTTGCTGTCTCTGACAGAATTACAATGTCATCGGCGAACCTCAAAGTTTTTATTTCTTCTCCATGGATTTTAATACCTACTCCAAATTTTTCTTTTGTTTCCTTTACTGCTTGCTCAATATACAGACTGAATAACATCGGGGAGAGGCTACAACCCTGTCTTACTCCCTTCCCAACCACTGCTTCCCTTTCATGTCCCTCAACTCTTATAACTGCCATCTGGTTTCTGTACAAGTTGTAAATAGCCTTTCGCTCCCTGTATCCCTCCTATGAATTAGAAAATTGTCAACGAGTCATCACTACTGCCAGCTGCCACCATAATGTCTTGCTCTCAGTCACAACACAACTTCAAATACTGGAAACCATGGATGAATGTCCATGACCAGGCAGAGGGACAAAAGATGTAGTTATTTCAGTCCATCTATACTCAAAATGTAGATTCTCCAATCTCCATACATCCCAAATAGCTATCTCAGTTTTTCATTGAGGTCGGTTTCCTCCATAGATGTTTGTGTATGTCCCTGAATAAACATTTTTGAACTATTTCTTAAGAGAAACTTGTTTTAATGTTTAACAAATAATTAATAGCTGTACTGTAACGCTGCTAAATGCAAGTAGTTAGCGTCTGTATCATGCATTTATCCCAGATAAGTTCCTTTAAAACATATAAGTCTAAATAAAAAGAAAACGTCTGTCCCACCTCTTGTTGTGGATGGAACTAAGAAGTTAAGATGGAGGTCGCTGCTTCGAATGTATTCCAAGACATGGTGAGCTTCGTACAGTGTTTGTGTCATTCTTGTGCCTACTCAGTTAGTATTAATGACGACGATAAAGAGTGAATGGCTGCTTGGTGCAATTGTTGAATGTCAATTTCGAGAATATGAACCATTATGACATGTACATGTCCAACGTCGAATTCCAAAACAAAAGGAAAAAGTATCATTCGCACTAGAAATATATACATCAGATATATATGTAATGTATGTCGGCTACTGTTGATTTCTCCAGAATACTATGCACTTATTGGATCCATAACTCAAGTCTACGACTATACACTTGACATTTCCAGGTTCCAGTCATCACAGAGGCGGATATTTAATCCACAATTCCCAAAAGACAGGCAAATTCCCTTCCCTTAGTCATCCATGAGTGAACTTTTTAAGCCTTTGACAATAAGTGTTACTGCCTCTTGACTGTTGTGTGGATGTAGGATACCTGAAAACTCATAAACGTGACAAATACACTGATCAGCCGGAACATTATGACCACTGACCTAATATCAGTAGAAATCCACCTAGGTGATAGCAGCATCACCCCCTAGCAAGAAATGACTGCTAGTTAGACACACGCATATTGCATGTAGTACCAGTGAGCATGCTATTCATGTTTAGAATGGGGAAGGCGTATGGTCTATCTGAGTTTCACTGAGGGCAGATTGAGATGGCCTGTAGGCTCAGCACGAACATTTCGGAAACTGCGCGACTTGTCAGGTGTTCAAAGAGCGCTGTGGTGAGTGTCTTCAGCATGTGGCGAAACGAAGGTGAATATCCAGATATCATGGGGCTGGGCAGCCCAGTCTCACTACAGATGTTGGACGTTGTAGGCTGGGCAGACTTGTAAAACAGGACAGGCGGCGAACTGAGGCGCAACTGACATCAGACTTTATTGCTGGGCAGAGTACAAGTGGCATCTGAACACTCAGTACACCAAACACTCCTAACAAAGGGCATCCATAGCCAACGACCCATGCATGTTCCAATGTTAACACCGCGACACAAACAACTATGACTGAAATGTTCACATGACCATCAGCGATGGTCCTTGGTGCATTGTAAGACCGTTGCATGGTCTGATGAATCATGGTACATTCTTCACCATGCAGCTGGGAGGGCATGAACCCATCGTCTTGCAGGGGAACAGCTCCTTGACACCTGTATCCCTCGATTGAGATAAGCTCGCAGCGACTCCATTATCTCTAGGGAACATTCACATGAACGTCCATGAGTCCACTGGAGCTCATGCAAGGCACCATTATGGCCAAAGAGTACCAAACGCTGGTTGCAGACACGTACACCATGTCATGAAGATCATGTTTCTCCATGGCAGCAGCATTTTTCAACAAGATAATGCGCCTTGTCACAAGACCAGGAGTGTGATGGAGTGATTCGAGGAACATAGTGGCGAGTTCCAATTGATGTGCTGGCCCACCAACTCGCCAGCTCTAAACCCAATCGAACACATCTGGGATCTGCTTGAATGTGGAGTCAGAGCTCATCGCCCCAACGCCAGAATTTATGGGAATTGGGTGACTTCTGCATGCAGGTATGGTGCCAACTCCCTCCAGTGACCTACAAAGCTTCATTACTTCCATACCATGACGAATCGCCACTGTTATCCATACCAAAGGTGGACATACTGGCTATTAAGGAAGGTGGTTGAGGGAAACTGCTTTAAACACCTTCGACATCATCACCACGAGAAGAGAGATGAATAAATATTGGATCAATATGCTACATCTGACATAACACATAAACCACTTCGACAACACCTCAGTTATGGTCATCCATGCATAAACAGCACTACAAGCACAATGCAGCTAACTGGAGGTAAACAGTTCGAGGTCACTCAAGGTATGGGTAATGACATCCAGTGGTGTGATCGTTTGTCTGTTATGTTTGTTGCTAGTAGTTCAAAGGTCTCTCCAAACTTTTTCCACTTGTCTCGGTCCTATGGTATTGTTGCCATGATGGTTCGTCACAGTATTGGAGGTCATCTTGGCTTCTTCTCTGTCTTGCGTTTTTCGTTTTTTTCCTTCTCTTAAGGGTGGTTGTTTGTAAATAATTGCAGGCGCATCCTCATGATATTCAGGATACCAGTTCTTGCACATGTGATGGACGAAATTTTCAGGTGTACCATGGTGCACACTGACGAATCCTTTAGCTTAACTAGTCCAGCAACAGGAAGATAGAACGAATCGCGATTTTTACTGTTTCCATTCTTTTACTTTGATAACTGGTTCTTATTTAATGAGCAATGCCAAACTGAAAGCCCATTATTTGCACTTAACTGATTACTCGAGGTATGAATATCCAAGTTCAAATTCTTCTGTAAAGCTTGGAATTGTGAGAATAATTTATTTCTAGAAGTCTGTAACAAACTTCATACATTACATTCAATATTTTCTAACAAGTAGGTGATGCAGTGTCATTATGTTATTGTCATGTAGAAGAAGATGTAATTAGATGACTCGTGAACACTAACTTCACTTAACGAAGGTTTATTCAGCACTTGCACATACAAGAGCGCAGAGCTGCCTCCAGCCAGAACACATACCGTATATATACTGCTACAGAACATTTCAGTACAATGATTCTTGACATTTATGGATACTTCTAGCATGTACTCGAACCGAATATAGAAATTGATGTGGGTCGGTGGTCAAACCTGGGACTCCAGATGGCAGAGCTGAAGCCGGGACCCACCACGCCATATTTTGTCAGAGGCCGAGCAAGTTCAAGAGCGTCGAGGGGCAGTGCAGAGCGATACAGCGGTATTCGGTAACATTGCTCTATTCTGCTAATTTACAGTATTCAGTGGTGAAGTGTAGTGTCAGCGTGCCGCCCGCCGCTGTGCCGTGAGTCCAGCCGGCTCAGCATACTCCTGGTATGCCGACGCCTCTGCTCTACTCATCAAGGCTGCCCGCTGATGGAAGTTGGCCGGCACTCTACTGGTCGCCGCCCACTGATGCGATGCGACTTGCGCCATTCTGCTGCATTCTGCTACAGTCCCTGGTCCTCGCCACCCTCTGTCCCGTTTGGCCTGCTCTGTCCAACCATGGAACGAAGGTGGACATACAGGTCACCGGTGGCCCTCGGGCCGCTGCTGCTCCCAGGACAGAACCGGTCTCGAACCTACGCCCTCATGTGCCACAACTTACTGCTAGTGGTGCTTGCCAGATGGCAAACCCACCACCATCTCTGGCGCTGTCAGAGCACTGCTGCATCTCCCACAGCGTACGCCTCGACCAGACCCCGGTACACCAGGTGGGAAGCGAACGTGGCCCGTACATTGGAGTGGAACCAAGCCTGTTCTGGACCCAGGCAGACCACTGTTACTGGCCTCTTTCAGGCAGACCGTGCGATCTCCAAGTTCCAGGCTGCCATTCCGTCCCGCCCTGATGGTGTGTCCCCAGAAGCGGAATATAGCCTGAACAAGTACATAGAAACAAAGTACAAGTTCATGCCTAATACTTATAACATTGCTGCCAGACTGGCCCCTATAAGTGTAGACGAGCACAGGTCTGTCCCGATGCTCGACAGACCTGGCACCCCCTCTCAAGCTAAAATTGCTCGTCTATTGATATTGGTTTCTCCCTTGATTCTGACGTAGTGTCAGAGAGAGACAGAAACTACGGCAGCGATAAATTCCCACATGTCAGCCATTTGCAAATCGCCACTTGGCTCTGGCCTAGTACCTCGCCTCATATCGCAATAACTTCAAGCAACGCTGCAGTTTGCTGCCTTGTTGTTGCTTCACACAAAGCAAATCGTGCACGCAATAGCGTCGTCGCAGCACCGCGCTCGTGAGTGCCATGTTTGTGTTGCCTGACCTACTAGCTGTCGACTGTTAGCACACTCTGCCAGCGGCCCCAGGTTTCATCACCCAACCGCACCTTCATTGAATTTTGATAAAATTTCCCTTTCCCTGGACTAGAACTGATACTCGCGCAGCAAAATTAAAATTGTAATGTCGAGGTGAGTTTTGAACTCATGACCCTTCATGCAGCAGTTTAGTATCATAACCACTACGACAGTGCTACTCAGCTTCTTCTGCGGCATTGATCCCTCCTTAAGAGAACAGTGTCTCGGTGTTACATCCTCCTAGTCCGGGAACGAGTCATCGGTCCTGCATACTCTGACTCCCGATGACTGCTTCTCGCCCTGGCAGTGATCTTCTTAGAACTTCTTTTGCCACTACGCTCTTCGTCATCTTTCCGCTTGTTGCCTGTCGTTGGAGCTTCGAATTTACCCTGGGTTGCAGGATCGCTATGGGGCTTGATTCGAAGAACGTGGACCATATCTCTGTTCTTTCGTCGTCATGTGTCAGGGTCGAAATTTTCAACTTCATAAGTAACATCAGACAGTAACTGTCTTACAACCTTATAAGGTCCAAAGCGGCGCCTGAGGAGCTTCTCAGAGAGACCAACCTTCCAAACAGAAGTGAAGATCCAGACGAGGTCACCAGGCTGGTAGACAACAGGGCGATGGCTCGCGTCATACCTTCGGCGATCGTTTCCTTGAACCTGCAGCGTGCAGAGTCGAGCAAAGTGCCGAGCTTCCTCAGCTCTGGTTACCACCTGGGCGGTGTAGTCGTCGTCCACGTCATCAGGATGTAATGGAAACACAGTGTCCATCATCGTCGTCGCCTCACGCCCATGCACCAGGAAAAATGGCGTAAATCCTGTGGTGTCTTGTTTGGCAGTGTTTTAAGCAAACGTCACGAAAGGTAGCACCTCATTCCAGTTGCTCTGCTCAACATTGACGAACATTGATAGCATGTCGGCCAAGGTCTTATTAAGGCATTCAGTAAGCCCGTTAATTTGCGGATGGTAGGCAGTCGTCATATGATGAGTAATGTTGCACTGATGGTTTATCTCTGTCACAAGATTCGATTTAAAAACTTTCCCTCTATCCGTAATTAACGATCTTGGGACACGGTGTTTTAATACAATGTCTTCCACGATTAATTTGGCTACCTCAGATGCTTCGGGCTGTTTTCACGGCTTTTGTAATGGCATAGTGTGTCAGATAATCAGTGCAAACAATAATCCATCTACTGCCACTAGCAGACGTTGGAAATCGTCCAAGGAGGTCAATCCCAACATGCTGAAATGGCGTTTCGGCTGGTGGAATTGGTATGAGACGGCTAGGTGGTTTCTGAGGAACTGCCTTTGTCCTCTGGCACTCTCGACAGTGCGACACATAGTGACGGACACTCCTAAATAAACCTGGCCAGAAAAATCTCTTGCAGATTCTATCGTATGTCTTAATAAATCCTAAACGTCTGGCCTGAGGTGTGTCATGGAATTTCTGTAGAACATCAAAGCACATGTGTTTAGGAATCACTGGTAGCTACCTCAAAGTTTTTCTTGTCAAGTAAACCATTAACGACCTTAAATTGTCCTTTCACACCCTCTGACCGATTTAAGGCAAGCATAATTTGAGATACGTGGCGTCCTTCTTCCGCTCAGCAGAGAGATCCTGGAGTGCACCGAGACAGTCACTATCTTCATCAAAGTCTTGATGGTCTTGCACAGGGTTTCTTGAGAGACAGTTGGCATCTTGGTGTTTTCTTTCACTTTTGTACACTACAATAATGTCATACTCTTGAAGATGTAGTGCCTATCTGGTAAGTCGTCCTGTTGGTTCCTTAAGACCTGTCAACCAACAAAGTGAATGATAGCCTGTAACGTCTGTGAATGGCCTTCCATAGAGATACTGTCGAAATTTGCACATGGCCCACATCACAGCACGACATTCTCTTTCTGTAGCTGATTAGTTTTTCTCGGTTTTTGTAAGTGTCCTAGAAGCACTGCTCTTTTCCATCCGAAATTTGCACCAGAATAGCACTGATCCCATACCCACTGGCATCTGTGTGTAGTTTTGTAGGTGCTCTCTCATCATACAGACCAAGTACAGGGTTGGTCGTCAGAGCTTTTCGCAGCACACCAAAAGAATCTTGTTGAGCACCACCCCAGATAAATTTAGCACCAGCTTAACAACTCTTGGAGGCGCCTGGCTTTGATACAACAGTCTTTGATAAAATGATGGTAGTAAGAACATAATCTGAGGAAGCTTCTCACATCTCTAATACTTTTAAGAATAGGAAATTCCGTTATAGATCTCACCTTTTCTTGGTCTGGCCGCACACTTTCGTTTGACACAAGGTGTCCAAGTACTTTGATTTCTTTTGCTCCAAAGAGACACTTTCTTGGATTAAGTTTCAGTCCACCTTGTAGGAGACACTTAAGAACGGCCCTCAGTCTTTTTATATGTTCATCAAATGTCTCTGAGAACACTATAATGTCATCTAAACAACAAAGACATATCGTCCACTTTAGATGCCTTAGAAGATTATCCACCATCCACTCAAAAGTTGCTGGTACATTACACAAACCAAACGGCTTTACCTTAAACTCATACAGGCCCTCAGGGATGATGAATGCAGTTTTCTCACGATCAGCCTCATCTACTTCGATTTTCCGGTATCCCTAGTACATGTCCATGGTTGAGAAAAACTTGCCCCCCTTCAGAGAATATAGTGTATCGTCAATTCGTGGTAGAGGATAAACGTCCTTTTTAGTTATCTTATTAAGCTTCCTGTAATCAACACAAAAGCGCCAACTGCCTCCCTTCTTCCTGACGAGGACCACTGGTGACGACCATGGCCTCTGTGAAGGCTGAATGATGTCATTCTTCATCATTTTCTCTACCTCGTCACGAATTATTCGACGTTCCATTGCTGACACACGGTATGCTCTCTGGCTTATTGGTTGATGGTGTTTCGCCATTGATTTGTCTAATTTGCTCTTCACCTGTAGATTGAAGCATTCAGAGAACTCTTGAAAAATGGCATGCAGCTTTTTCTGTTGTTCCTTAGTGAGATCTGGTGATAGTCAAGTTAGAAGATCTTGTCTCGCAGTGGTAGCGCTAATTTCGTCCACAGACTTGGCGTGGGATGTTTCTATGATGCTCAGCTGTTCTTCAATGAACGGCTCAGCGTTTGCTACGCACATGCGTCTTGGAAGGATCTGTGGTTCTCAGCAACAGTTCACTTCCACAATTCACCGAATCCTTTCTTAAACAAGACGACCGAGGCTGGGATGACCAAGTTATTCTTCAGTGGTATGCTTCTCTTACATTCCACTACATGCATGGCATGACACATGGCAGTTACCTTTCTAGCACTGTCTGCAGGAATGATCACTTCACGAAGATTTCTTGGGTATTCAGCCAGGTAGCGTCGTCCAAAAGGCGCGATATTTCGGCAAGCCGACTACTTGCCATCTTCAGGCGTTCTTGATGTCTGATTGATCTCTGATGGATGCCGACTTTATATAATCTCCACCCCTTTCACGCAGCCTCCTTCTGGGCGCTTCCGGTCGGTCCGTGGGCGGTGGTGGGGGAAGGGTGGCGCTGGGTGGTGGGGGAAGTGCGGCGCCCCGCGACAGATCATGGGCCACAGTCCTTCCGCTGCTACGGCCGCT
Source organism: Schistocerca piceifrons (assembly GCF_021461385.2). NCBI lineage: Eukaryota > Metazoa > Arthropoda > Insecta > Orthoptera > Acrididae > Schistocerca > Schistocerca piceifrons. The sequence continues at coordinate 582,199,798 of NC_060140.1, read as the reverse complement.
TGCGGAACTCTGCCGTCGTGGTGACAATGTTTCTTCTTCTTCAGGTGTCCTGAAAGGAGCGGATTTCCGTGTAGGCTGTCGTTGTGTTTTAATCATACTCAAAGCTGGATCCCAGGCTTTGCTTAACTCGAAACCGCCGTCTTTATTTGTTAGTTCGTCGTGCAGCCGTATCTCTACTGCCTCTTTGAGGAGACAGTCCCAGAAGTTGTTCGATTGCTGTAACACCTTTGTGCCATCGTAGTTCATGTCATGTCTATGTGAGATGCAGTGCTCTGCCACGGCGGACTTGGTCTGCTGTGCGATGTCTGTGTGGCGTTTATGTTCACTACATCTCTCCTGTACCATCCGGATGGTCTGGCCTATATACATTTTCCCACACTGGCAAGGGATGCTGTAAACTACCGGTTTCCAGTGTCCTAAGTCGTCCTTGGCTGATCCTAATAATGTTTTCGTTTTGGATGGAGGGCGAAACACGTAGTTGACATTATATTTTCAGAGTATTCTGCCGATCTTTGCCGATGTGTTCCCGATATATGGTATGATCTCTGTCGCAACCTGTTTGTCTTCGTCCTCGGGAGGCTGCGGTCTCGGCTTCTTCGGTCTTAAGGCGCGTTTTATCTGTAGGTTGTTGTAGCCGTTCGTGCGGAACACGGCCTGCAAGTGCTGCGAATCAGCCGCTAGGCTGTCACAGTCTGAGATTTCGCGTGCTCTGTGCACCAGTGTGCTTAGAACAGCCTCTCGCTGTGAAGGAGCATGACAGCTGGAGGCATGCAGATACAAATATGTATGTGTCGACTTACGGTAGACGCTGTGTCCTAGTGTGCCATCTGGTCTTCGCTCGACGAGCACATCCAGAAATGGAAACTGGTTGTTTTCTTCTACCTCCATCGTGAGCTGGATATTCTGGTGCAGTGAGTTCAGATGCTGCAGAAAGTCTTGGAGGCGCTATAGTCTGTTCGGTCAGATTACGAATGTATCGTCTACATATCGAAAAAAGCAAGAGGGCTTGTAGGCTGCCAACTCGAGAGATTCTTCTTCAAAAGTCTCCATAACGATATTGGCCACTACTAGTGATAGCGGACAGCCCATCGCTACTCCATCTGTTTGTTCGTAGTAGTTCCCATCGAACAGAAAGTATGTTGACGTAAGTACGAATTCGAAAACTTTCGTTACTGTTGGTCCGAATTTTTCTGTACGCCGGGAAAACCTCAGACCACACAGGATCACTTCATCCAGCACACATAGTCTCCACACACTCGGATGCGCATGTTCCTCTCCACAGTATCTCATCTCGTCTAGCATAATCTTCGGTTGACCACAATCTATAATTGCCTGAGAAGCTTTCAAAAAGTCCTATCCGAGAATGACGTCATGACTACACTCTTGCAAGACGATGAATTCTAAGGGCTGTGTATGGCCACTTATACTCACACGATTTGTACATCTTCCTGTAGGTTTTACATATTTCCCATGAGCCACCTTCAGCAGAGATGTTTTGTTGTCGACGAATATGGTTTTCTGCTACTGGCGACGGTACTTCTTCGAAATGACTGAATATGATGCTTCAGAGTCCACTAGAGCTTGGGCTGGTCGGCCATCCATGAGGATAGCGACGTAGTTTCCTCTCATTTTTGCAGTGATCGACGGCGGAGGATTTTTCTATTTGGCGGCCTCACCTCCAAGGAAGGTCGCACCCTTTAGTTTTCCAGGTTGCAGCGACTAGGTGATTGGATGGAGCTTCTAAACGGCGATGGAGACCTTGATCAGCGTGTTGGGGAGCGTCCTCTCCAGCGGCTAGCTTGCGGTGATGGTGACCTACGTCGTCCTGCACCCACATCATCTTGTTCATCTTCGTCGTCCTGGAGTTGGCGTCGGCTAAGATCGGTCTGCTGTCTTCTGGCGCGGGCGTCATCAAATATCCGCCGCCTTTCTTGACAATAGCGCACCACATGTCTCGGTTGTCCGCAGTGGAAACATACTGGTTGGTTATCCTGGGTCCTCCAGCTTTCTTCTTGGTGCCCAAACAGGTTCCTCATACGGCTTTGTACGAACGTAACTCCGCCTGGGTCACGACTTTTTCACCGTTTTAAAGGGAAATGATGGACGAAAGATTGGGTTCAATGTCTGTTCCACTTCCTCCCTTATGACCTCTTGAAGCGTCTCGGTTTTTTGCTCGCCGTACAATCCAAGTGCCTTCTGAACTTCCTCTCTCACTAACTGACAAAGAACACTTGCGAAATCAGTTCTTTCCTCCATGACAGACATCGATACGACGTTTGGAAGCCGTTCAAACTTCTTGCGTGTAATTCTTTTTTGTTGCATGGTTTCGATATACTGGCACCATTTTATGAAGTCGTCTGCTGTCGAAACCTCCTTCAGAAATAGGGGTTGATACATGTCCTCAGCAACACCCTTATCTTCCTCCTTAATTCTAGGATCCACTATTTTACACAGCTCCAAAACGTCTTGAATTTAGGATGCTGTAGTTTCTCCTGGACGCTGTGCCCTGCACTTTAATTTATCTTCAGCCTTGCACTTCTGTCACTGTGTGTCATCGAAATACTTGCGCAGTTCCACCTAAAATACTTCTCAACTTGTGAACTTTTCCTCGTTGTTCTCATACCATTGCTTGGCAGTGCCCTCCAAGTAGAAAAATACGCTGGTCAAATACACGGTGTCATCCCATTTGTTAAATTTGGCTATAGGCTCATATACCTTCAGCCACGTGTTTGGAACTTGGCCATCGTCACCAGAGAACCCGGAAGGATGTCTCATGTGGTGGCTCACAGCTGCTGTTATCGTAACGTCCTTTTCTTCTTCTGTCTCCGATAGATTGTGATCTGTTGAATAGGGCTAGAACTCGGGTTTCTTGCCACGTAAACGGCTGCTATGTCGCGGCCTGATGGGAGCCACTGTGTCGTTGATAATGCGCGCTATCACAGGTTCCAATACCCAGTGTCTCCACCAGAATGATGTCACGTAGAAGAAGATGTGATTAGATGAATGATGAACACTCACTTCACTTACCGTAACGAAGGTTTATTCAGCACTTGCAGATACAAGAGCTTGGAGAGAACTGCCTCCAGCCAGAGCACATCGGTATATATACAGCTACAGAACATTCCAGTACAATGATTCTTCACATTTGTGGATACTTCTAGAATGTACTCGAACCGAATATACACTCCTGGAAATTGAAATAAGAACACCGTGAATTCATTGTCCCAGGAAGGGGAAACTTTATTGACACATTCCTGGGGTCAGATACATCACATGATCACACTGACAGAACCACAGGCACATAGACACAGGCAACAGAGCATGCACAATGTCGGCACTCGTACAGTGTATATCCACCTTTCGCAGCAATGCAGGCTGCTATTCTCCCATGGAGACGATCGTAGAGATGCTGGATGTAGTCCTGTGGAACGGCTTGCCATGCCATTTCCACCTGGCGCCTCAGTTGGACCAGCGTTCGTGCTGGACGTGCAGACCGCGTGAGACGACGCTTCATCCAGTCCCAAACATGCTCAATGGGGGACAGATCCGGAGATCTTGCTGGCCAGGGTAGTTGACTTACACCTTCTAGAGCACGTTGGGTGGCACGGGATACATGCGGGCGTGCATTGTCCTGTTGGAACAGCAAGTTCCCTTGCCGGTCTAGGAATGGTAGAACGATGGGTTCGATGACGGTTTGGATGTACCGTGCACTATTCAGTGTCCCCTCGACGATCACCAGTGGTGTACGGCCAGTGTAGGCCCTGTGTGCCTCGGTCATATGCAGTCCTGATTGTGGCGCTCACCTGCACGGCGCCAAACACGCATACGACCATCATTGGCACCAAGGCAGAAGCGACTCTCATCGCTGAAGACGACACGTCTCCATTCGTCCCTCCATTCACGCCTGTCGCGACACCACTAGAGGCGGGCTGCACGATGTTGGGGTGTGAGCGGAAGACGGCCTAACGGTGTGCGGGACCGTAGCCCAGCTTCATGGAGACGGTTGCGAATGGTCCTCGCCGATACCCCAGGAGCAACAGTGTCCCTAATTTGCTGGGAAGTGGCGGTGCGGTCCCCTACGGCACTGCGTAGGATCCTACGGTCTTGGCGTGCATCCGTGCGTCGCTGCGGTCCGGTCCCTGGTCGACGGGCACGTGCACCTTCCGCCGACCACTGGCGACAACATCGATGTACTGTGGAGACCTCACGCCCCACGTGTTGAGCAATTCGGCGGTACGTCCACCCGGCCTCCCGCATGCCCACTATACGCCCTCGCTCAAAGTCCGTCAACTGCACATACGGTTCACGTCCACGCTGTCGCGGCATGCTACCAGTGTTAAAGACTGCGATGGAGCTCCGTATGCCACGGCAAACTGGCTGACACTGACGGCGGCGGTGCACAAATGCTGCGCAGCTAGCGCCATTCGACGGCCAACACCGCGGTTCCTGGTGTGTCCGTTGTGCCGTGCGTGTGATCATTGCTTGTACAGCCCTCTCGCAGTGTCCGAAGCAAGTATGGTGGGTCTGACACACCGGTGTCAATATGTTCTTTTTTCCATTTCCAGGAGTGTAGAAATTAAAATCGTACAGTGCAGGTGAGTTTTGAACTCACGACCCTCCATGCAACAGTTTAGTATCATAACCACTACGTCACAGTGCTACTCAGCTTCTTCTGCAACATTATTAATATGACAATACTGTTCACTCATGAGAGCTTTATGGCTGTTTATAGAGGCAAAAACAGTTGTTACATCCCTGCTCACTTGCTGTTGGTCAAATATATTCTGTCGTTTATTTATTGGGAAAATGTATCACTGTTTTTAAAAATTGCTGTTAGATGTTGCTGAAAGAATTTGTAACATATCTCATGCTGAACTAGTAATGTTTCATGTTGGGTTCTATCTTTTGAAAAAAATCTCTCCAAAAATTGCTTTTGTGGTTGGATATTTTTTCTGGCATAAGGCACCATACCTTTCAGACTTTAGCGACTTGAAGAAAAAAAAAATTCACTGTAATTTAAATAAGGCCAATCATTTCATTTATCTCAGGTTCGATTTCATAATTTGGATAGGGGAAACCGGGGTAGAATGGGGTACTGGGGCAGAATGAAGATGTACATATTTTCGTGTCAAGGAGGTGCTGTCAATGATCGGCAGTAAGTATAACTAGTTCAGACAGTTACTGCTCAACCTTGGCAGTCATGTTTGTTTGGTTTTTGTAAGCATTGGCTCATGAACTTTTCGTTGTGCTAATTTTTGTTCTTGCCTTGTAACTTCTGATGAATTGAAGCATGAAAAGGTATACCTACTTATTTACAATATGACTATTGTTAGTAGACGCTTAAAATATGTTTAATAATCTTTAGTTTCATGCAGTTAAATGTTTGTTTTCGTAGCTTTGTTTAGTGGCCTTACCTCCGTAACTTAAACCATGTAGTACCTGGGGTGGAACGGGGAAGTACCTCATTCTGCCTCACTACATTTTTAACAAAAAGATCGCTTTTATTAGGCTCCTAATCTACTTTGCTTTCGATTTCAGATAGTTCGAGTATATAAGAGAAAAACAAATAGGCAATATGGTCTACTGAGGCTATGAACAATGCTGTGGAGGCAGTTAATTCTGGCCACTATGGGTATTTGAAGGCTTCCAACCAATTTGACATTCCCCAGACTGCTCTGGAAATATACGTTAAAAAAGAAGGGAAAACGCTGACTACGAAATTAATAAAATGGCTGGAAAGTTTAAAAACGTATTTACAGAAGAACAGGAACTTGAGATCGTTAAGTACTTAAAAATTATGGAGGCTAGGTTATTCGGCTTAATACTCAAAGACTTGCGTAACCTAGCTAATCAGCTGGCTGTAAGAAATCGCATCGTTCATAGATTTAAAAATGAAATTGCAGGCTAAGATTGGGCCAACGGATACCTTAAAAGACATCCTACTTTATCTGTTCACAAATCCAAAGCAGCAACTGGTGCAAGAGCCATGGATTTTAATAAAATAGCTGTCAATAGGTTTTTTTCGCTACTAACAAATGCAATTGACAAACACAGACTAATGGCTTCTCAAATATTTCATTGTGATGAAACAGGCGTTTCGGTTAACCCTAAAAACCAATCAAAGATCATAGCTTGCAAGGGTAAACATCAAGTAGGATCGTTAACATCTGCAGAAAGGGGCGAAACTGTAACCTGCCTCATTTGTATGTCAGCAAGCGGAGCTTACATGCCTCCAATGCTTATTTTTCCACGAAAGAAGAAGCAGAAAGAATTTGAGTAAGGACTGCAACCAGGAGGTTGGGCTGAGGTCCACAGCACCGTATGGATGACCACAGAGTCATTCTTTGTATGGTATCGAAAATGTGTGCAATTTTCTAAGGCATCAAAAGACTTCCAAGTTGTTCTTATATTAGATGGCCACTCAACACAAAGACTACACGAGGGAGAGCGGCGTTTCGTGGCTATGTTTACCACCACATTACTCTCACAGACTTCAGCCGCTTGATGTTCCTTTTATGAAGCCTTGAAGTCTTCATTATAGTGATGAGCTTCGAAAATGGCTACAAAGCAACCCAGGGAAAGTCTTAACTCTCTTTCAAATTTCAGACCTTTTTGGTTCAGCTTTTATCAAAAGTAGAACAATGAAAAACGCTATTAAAGGTTTCGAAGCAACTGGAATATGGCCCACGGGTCCATCCATATTCACCGATGCAGATTTCCTCCCGGCAGACACAACTGACATTGGACTTGATAGGTCGTCAGGTAAAGAAGGTATCGTAGCTGGAGCTGAACAATTGGAATTGCCTTCACCTAGCACACCAGCTAAAAAAGACAACACCAACAGGTTTGGATGATCAAGCTGGCGAGGTTTCAGCGAATTGTAACATAGAACTGCCACCTAAGAATGACAAAGTTATTGAGGCTAATTGTTCTAGTCCTGGGTGCTCTTGGATGAATACTGACAACATGGCCTCATTTCATATTTCACCTGAAATTCTGATGCACTTGCCAAAAGTTAATGAAAACACCAAAAGGACAAAACGGAAGAGGGGAAGGCTGTTTTAACTGATTCGCCACACAAAAAAAAAAGTTAGAAGCTATTATTAAGGAAAAAGAGGAAAGGAACTTTGCCAAAGAAGAAAGAGCAAAGACAAAACTATTTGCGAAAGAGAATAAAATTAATTCAAAAAAAAGAAAGGAAAGAGCCTGAAAATAAATGGAAAACCGAAGGAGAGAGCATCCAATACTAACAAGAGTGATTATGAGTACAGTTCTGATTGTGAATGTTAATATTGCGGTGAGTTTTATTCAAAATCAGTTGAAGGTTCGGTCGCTTGTTCCATGTGCAAAAAACAGACACACGATTCTTGTGCAGGAATAGATAGGGAAGATGATGAGTCTCTCCTTGTGTGTGAATTTTTTAAATAGCCTTAAGAAATGGATACAATACATGAAAACTGTAGTTTGTCATTAACATTCACTTTGAACTAAATAAATACAGAGAGTCAGTATTTTCTGCATTTCTGATAATTTTATACCTTTTTATGATCACTTGTACTTACCACACCAATCTGCCCCGTGCGTGGAGCAGAATAGGGCAAATGAAATACCTTTCTGTTTTTGAGTGAAAAAATATTGTTTTTATTTTATGGCAATGTTCTTTTATTTTTGTGGTTAATACATCATAATGTGTTCACATAAAAATTGGTAACACTCTTATTTAACACTTTTGTAATTTTAATCAATGTTTTCAACTTTGTACCCTGTTCTATCCAGGGTTCCCAACACATTTTCCGAAATCTCGCCATCTTTTTCCACTCTAGTGAGTTTGTACAAACGATAAAGTGCTGGATATCTCGTTATTTCCTGTCTGACGTCAAGCCCTGGCCTATTTTTGTGCTGTTATTGCCAAATGGCCCAATTTTTCTGCCGTTTTGTCTATTTTTTTTCCTGATGAGTGTACAGTATAAATTTAATGTGTTATAGCATCCAAACTTATAAAGATATTCACATGATGTTTGTTTTATGTGACACTATCTCACACATCTTTTATGCCAATCAGTCAGTTACAACATGTGCATCTTTGGTAGCATGCACAACATGCAGTCTATATTCAAGCTCTATCCATGCTCGGCACAACATATCCACATGAACAGTGACACCAATGATTCGGTTCTTTAAATAATTGATGTGACTGACAGGCGCATTTGGTAGTCTATTCTTGACATATAGAAAGAATTCTGTCGGTGTAATGTCAGGCGACCTATGAAGCCAGGGAATTGGACCACCCCTGCCAATCCAGTGCTCTGGAAACACTTTGTCTACAACATTTTGCATAGTCTGAGCCCAATGTGATGATACACTATTTCCTTTGATAATGACTGTGTCTTAGTGGACAGCCAGTTGTGGTAATACAAACAGCTCCAGGTTACCAAGGTAATTGCTAGAATTAACTTTTTCTGACAAAAAATGGTCTCCCAATGTGATCAACTATTTAACATCACCAAACATTCACTTTTGGGCTATCAAATACCTCTTTCATCACATTATGCAGATTGGTTGTGCCCCAGATGCAAATATTGTGTTTGTTCCCCTTACCACACACATGGAATGTTGTTTCCATCAGAAAATGCTAGACTTTTTAGAAAATTTCCATCTTCCTTTAAACAGTGAAGACCGCTGAAATTGAATTCCATACACTGTGACTTGTCATTTGGTTTCAAGGCGTGCAGTTGTTGCAATCAGTATGGATGCATCTGTAAATGTTTCTGGAAGACCCAGTGCATGGTTGCCCTTGGAATTTGCATCTCCTGTGAAGCCCTCCAGACAGACTTCTGTGGGGAACACTGAAAAGCCAACCACATCCATTCTTTGGTGGCTCCATTTGTTCCAGGTTGTCCAGTATGATGCTTCGAGTCAACACTACCTTGTCTGCATAAAATTCCTGTACCATTGGCATATTGACATCTGCAAGGGTTTGGGTTTCCTTTAGCATGACTGGCATTTCCTTTGAACCTGTGTGTCCAATATGGTCTGAAAAAACCATTCCACACACTGAGTGTTTCCTTGAACTGTCCCTATGCTTCACTCATGACAAACTGGGACACGTGCAAATCAACCTTTGTGAGTCGGTCTGTCACATAAAGCAAATATGGTGTGAATATCTTAATTAGTTTGGGTGCTATAACACACTGAAGTTGTAGCTTAGTTTTTGAGACACTTTGTATGTGTCACTTGCAGATACACATTCCGTGAAATAGAACTGTGATTCACTTGTTTTTATGTGGGGCACAAACTGTTGTTTGCAACCAGTAATAAAGTCTATCAGTAGCTTTTGGTGTTTGGTTGTCACGGTTGTTTGCAATTATGTGCTCAAACTTCAGATTTAATGTGATATCTGGAGCAAGTGTATACTTGAGTTCTGTTGACCTCTAATTTGCTGCTGTGCTCTAGAAAAGTCTTGGTTCAAATGGCTCTGAGCACTATGCGACTTAACTTCTGAGGTCATCAGTCGCCTAGAACTTAGAACTAATTAAACCTAACTAACCTAAGGACATCACACACATCCATGCCCGAGGCAGGATTCGAACCTGCGACCAGAGCGGTCGCTCGGCTCCAGACTGTAGCGCCTAGAACTGCACGGCCACTCCGGTCGGTTAGAGTAGTCTGTACATTATTTATGTGTCATTTGACAATAGTTCCTTCTCCTAGAATACTGAAATGGCGCTGTTACGTCCCGTAACGTGGAAAAAAAATTTCTCTTTCTTTTATATTTCAGCACAGCTGACCTAAATCTGGAGTTTCAGTGTGTTGCTTTCTGTAACACTACCATGAATGAGCACTATGTTTCTTGCAGGGCACTTATTTTGAATAAGTGTCATAAGGAATGAAAAACTATGCTTTCCTTCTCAGTTGATATGGATAATGGTAAATTATCATGTCTCACCAAAATCATACTTACTCTTGATGGGTGACAGTTGAACTACACTGTACATAATCAGTTTTCTGAAAACGGCTTCTGACCTGCCAGGTTACATAGGTGCTGCAGCAGTTCAGTTAAACTCCTATTTCCTATGGTCTCTTCATTTAGGATGTGTTCCTTAGGTACTGATAGATCCTTTGTTATTGAGTCTTTGAAGGTCTGATATGATCGCTCAGAGATAGGTCGCAGTACTAAGTCTTGTAAGACTTTAACCATTCCTACGTTCATGTTCATGAAGATAAGATTTGATTTGTCTTCGTCATTGCTGAAAAAATGCACTACACTCGAACAGACCATTCAGCCTGGTGAGCTGCTTGGAGTCAGTAGCCATATTGAAGCTATTATAGTTGGTAATAATGCAGTTGAACTGTCCATTTGCAACAAAATCATTGGCAAAACTGGGGAAATGCAATTGTATTGATGTTGGTTGTCTTCTTGTTTGCAAGTAAGCATGATTAGTTGTGACTGTTGCTCCTCAATTGTCATGGTGGTGTGGTAAGTTACTTGATGCAGACGACCTAACTTTTATAAAACAGGGGCACCACTGTCGCTACCCTTTTTTACCCCACTTAAAACATGGATGAACAGTAATAACTACAGGACTTTTTTAAAACTAGCAATACACTTGAAAGATACATTGTATCACAAAATTAATGTTGTTAGTAGGGAGTTGGAAACATCACTTAATTTACAGACAATACGCTTCAACACTCATGCAAAACTTTCACACTATAGATGTGTGAGGAAGACAAGCCACCACAGGCCAACTGAGTGAGTTGTCCAACCTGAGAGATTTGCAATACCAATAATTGTTCAAGCAATGAACCTCATAATTTTAATGGTTTGTGGCAGATATTTTTATCTGACGAGCTGTATTACAATATCACAAATCACTGAATTCATAAGTGGTGCTTGACAATTTTAGTACAAAAAATCTTCCCAGAATGCCATGTGGTGGTATGCACATGTGGGTTCCCACAAACAAAGAGTTGAGTAGGAATTAATAAGTTATATATAAAAACAAAGATGAGGTGACTTACCGAACGAAAGTGCTGGCAGGTCGATAGACACACAAACAAACACAAACATACACACAAAATTCAAGCTTTCGCAACAAACTGTTGCCTCATCAGGAAAGAGGGAAGGAGAGGGGAAGACGAAAGGAAGTGGGTTTTAAGGGAGAGGGTAAGGAGTCATTCCAATCCCGAGAGCGGAAAGACTTACCTTAGGGGGAAAAAAGGACAGGTATACACTCGCACACACGCACACACACACATATCCATCCACACATATACAGACACAAGCAGACATATTTAAAGACAAAGAGTTTTGTCTGCTTGTGTCTGTATATGTGTGGATGGATATGTGTGTGTGTGGGAGTGTATACCCATTCTTTTTTCCCCCAAAGGTAAGTCTTTCCGCTCTCGGGATTGGAATGACTCCTTACCCTCTCCCTTAAAACCCACTTCCTTTCGTCTTCCCCTCTCCTTCCCTCTTTCCTGATGAGGCAACAGTTTGTTGCGAAAGCTTGAATTTTGTGTGTATGTTTGTGTTTGTTGGTGCGTCTATCGACCTGCCAGCGCTTTCGTTCGGTAAGTCACCTCATCTTTGTTTTTATATATAATTTTTCCCACGTGGAATGTTTCCTTCTATTATAATTAATAAGTTATCAATTACATGACTTATTCAGGACCCTTTAGTAATGAACAGTGCACTGGTCCAGCCATAGTTTTCCTGTCAACTTTATTTCATGTACCTGTAAATTCAATCATGATTTAAACTATTAACGAAGTTTCAGAGAGAGAAGAAACTGCATGATAACAGTTGCTAACATACAGAGGAACCAAAATCTGGAAACAGATTTCAGCTGCCATAATTTTGAAGGCAGTTGATAACTCAGAACTGAGGCAACCATTAAAAACTATCCCAAGTTTTAAATGGTCGTCCTTCCTACTCACAGAGATATAGGGATACAGTGAGAACCATCTTTATGACTGTTGGAACTGAGCCAGAATGGGAAATCTCTGTCGGCAGAAAGACATATTCAGCTCCATCTCAGTAAGGTCCCTGCTCTTTCACGTAGCTGGCAATGGTTCTATATTTTGGAGTCTGAGGCTTACAGGAATGGGGCCTCAGCCAAGCCACGTCATGTCCATTCAGTCTGAACTTCAAGATGGACAAGTAACTGCAGCTTCATTACAATCATGTCTTGCTACAGGCATTTACCCCCACAGTTTAACTGTTTGCCACCACACAGCAAAGTCATTCACTGTTTAGTTCACTTGGCAAATGCAGGTATCTTGTGCACTATGGCTGCAAACTAAAAGGTGCCATTTATGTGGTAAGATTAACTAGAATCCCCCCCCCCCGATTGTTACCTTGAGCTATTTCTTGCTTCAGTACACTTTCTCCAGCTCGACTGTGGCTCGATGTACCTATGGTTTCAATACATATGCTCTGTGTCATATCTTGTGTAGTATCAGTAAAAGCTCCACGCATAGAAGTATTATGTTTCGCTTAATGCTAGTTCCAGAATACACATATATTTTTGGTACTCTTTATTTCTTTCTTATTAGAGTTGTGATATTCTTCCAACTTTCCCAGTGTCCAAAAAAAAACAGGGCCCCCCCTGCAAGTAGGAACATTGCCAATGGCTTACACGATCAGATACTGGAAAGGCACTCAGTTTAAAATCCTGGATCCTGGCACCTGTTAATATCTACCACACCTGCGAACTGTGGCTAACTCATTTTTGCCACCTGTGAATGAAAAACCATGGAAGACAGTGGTGTGATACAAACACACACTGACTGCACTAAAATTAGTACTAGTGACTGAAACAGTGAAGCTCTACTATCCATTTTTTTAAAGGTTTGACCTGTCTTCGTATGTGACTGATGAACATGCAGTTTAGGTGCTATGATATGCATATTCTTTCGACAGAATGCTCTTAACAGTTCACACATTTCCACAAACGACAATAAACTGGGGTCTGGCATTGGGACCAGATTTCGCAATAATTGAAATACATCTACCACATAAAGAGCAAAAGAATGCTTTCTGGATATGCTCATCGTCTTTACTAAAGGCTACAAAGTACTGTTGCAGTCGTTTGATACAAATTCACATTCCTCTTCTTCATCGTTGATTGCTGGGAATACAAGCATAAGCGTCCAAAGGGGAGGGGAGGGGTGTGGTGGGAAGAGGGGGCACTTGCTCTTCTTAGGATCTGAGTACAGCCTTTATATTAAATTACAGGATTCTCTCGAATTTGTGGCAATTACTCTCTGTGACTCCAGTAAACTGTAGATTTAACACTGCCAATTCCTTGGTGCCCCAGCAATTTCAGCATTGACTTGCGGTCAAGACAGATATGGTTGCTTCTAATGCTGTGCCAAAACAGTATTTTCAGCATTAAGTTGCTTCCTTGTTGAACCGTTACCAATATCCAGAAAGGAGCTGGTCTAAGACTGGAGCACAGATTCCATCGTTCATTCTCAACACACAAACATGGCAGCAGTATCCGTTCAGTGTCTGTCCCAAATTGCCATAAAGATGCTCCTCTCCCTAATGCAGAACAACTAATTAAGCATTTGTCTTTGGACAAAGAACCCTTGATTGGTTGCTGATTCTGAATTCATTTTTACACGACAGGGCTATTCTAGTATAAATAGAACACATCCATGCTATATCATAGACGTATACATCTGCACTTAATCTCATACACATCAGTCGATAAAAGAATACCAATTTTTACACTAGAAGACTGGGGGGAAAAAAATTGCGAAATTTCAAGCTTGAAAAAAATATACCCTCCATGATATGGACTTTTGTGAAATTTCGAGGTCGAAAAAAAAAACTGTACTCATCAGGATAGGGACTTTCTCAAAGTTAGTTTGGGTGTAACATGCAGTTACAGATCTATGAATTCTGTGTTCCAGTCAACATGCTGCATAAAAATGTAATAAACTGGAGAGACGAGGATTATCTTGGTGCAGTCCTTGAGTCTGTCAGTCATTCTGAACATGGTTTTGGGAGTTTTCCCCACGTACTGACCCTGGGCTACACTTTACCTAACCCAAAGAAATGTAGCATCTAAAATACAGGGAAAGTCTGTACGGTCTGAAGGTTTTTGAATTTATACACTGATGCACCAAAGAAATTGGTATAGGCATGTGTATTCACAAACAGATATATGTAAACAGGCAGAATACGGCTCTGTGGTTGGCAAAGATTATATAAGACAACAGGTGTCTGGCGCAGTTGTTAGATAGGTTACTGCTGTTACAATGGCAGGTTATCGAGATTTAAGTGAGCTTGTTCATGGTGTTCTAGTAGGCGCACGACTGATGGGACACAGCATCTCTGAGACATCAAATCTTCGACATCGTTGCGGCTGGAAAAAGACCCTGCAAGAAAGGGACTGACAACGACTGGACAGAATCGTTCAGGGTGACAGAAGTGCAAGCTGTGATGTTTGTCTGCTTTATTTCTTCGTTGATTAGTCCTTGGTGTTGGTGTACTGCATTGTTATACAGTGGTATGGCCAGTTCCCTACTGGTAACTTTTGATAAGCCTCATTAATAGTTTGTGGACAAACATCAACATATGGTTACAGTAGTTTGCTGTTGAACATCTGTGAACAGTAAATACGTAACGACACATCTCACATTTCCAGCAGAATAATAAGGTTCGTGTGGCTATTTCTCAAATAAATTGAACAGGCACTGTCATTGTTTTAACACATGGCCTATTGGTGTTACACTAATTCCACCGTTAAGTTAATGCACTATTATTACTCTAACTGAAACAGACTTCACGTCTGAAAATCATTGTATCACAAAGTTTGCAAATTTTGTGATTGCAGGGTTAGAGGAGCAACGCGTCTGCATTAAATTTTACGTGAAACTCAAGAAGACCTTCACAGAGACACACCAAACAATGCATGAAGCCCATTGGTGATGTGTGCTCGAGCAATATTCAGTGATACGAATGGTTCATATGATTTAAAAATGGCCGGACAGAAGTTAATGACGACCCTCATTCAGGACACCCTTCGATGTCTACTGACGATGCTCATGTCAGGAACGTCAATGAAATTGTGCGTGCTTATTGAAGACTGACTGACTGAGATATTGCACAAGAATGTCACACTTCAGTTGGACCATGTCATGATATCCTGACACAGCATCTTGCAATGCATTGTGTTGCCACCAAGTTCGTCCCACAGCTCACGAGTCAAGACAAAGATCTCAACCTCGCTATCTGTGTGTGTCTATATATAAACAAAGATGATGTGACTTACCAAACGAAAGTGCTGGCAGGTCGATAGACACACAAACATACACACAAAATTCAAGCTTTTGCAACCAACGGTTGCTTCATCAGGAAAGAGGGAAGGAGAGGGAAAGACGAAAGGATGTGGGTCTTAGGGGAGAGGGTAAGGAGTCATTCCAATCCTGGGAGCGGAAAGACTTACCTTACGGGGAAAAAAGGACGGGTATACACTCTCTCTCTCTCTCTCTCTCTCTCTCTCTCTCTCTCTCTCTCTCTCTCTCTCTCTCTCTCTCTCTCTCTCGCGCCCCCCCCCCCCCCCCCCCCACACACATATATCTATCTACACAGACACAAGCAGACATTTGTAAAGGCAAAGAGTTTGGGCAGAGATGTCAGTCGAGGCGGAAGTACAGAGGCAAAGATGTTGTTGCAAGACAAGTGAGGTATGAGCAGCGGCAACTTGAAATTAGCGGAGGTTGAGGCCTGGCGGATAACGAGAGGAGAGGATATACTGAAGGGCAAGTTCCCATCTCCGGAGTTCTGACAGGTTGGTGTTAGTGGGAAGTATCCAGATAACCCGGACGGTGTAACACTGCGCCAAGATGTGCTGGCCGTGCACCAAGGCATCTTTAGCCACAGGGTGATCCTCATTACCAACAAACACTGTCTGCCTGTGTCCATTCATGTGAATGGACAGTTTGTTGCTGGTCATTCCCACATAGAAAGCTTCACAGTGTAGGCAGGTCAGTTGGTAAATCATGTGGGTGCTTTCACACGTGGCTCTGCCTTTGATCGTGTACACCTTCCGGGTTACAGGATTGGAGTAAGTGGTGGTGGGAGGGTGCATGGGACAGGTTTCACACCGGGGGCTGTTACAAGGGTAGGAGCCAGATGGTAGGGAAGGTGGTTTGGGGATTTCATAGGGATGAACTAAGAGGTTACGAAGGTTAGGTGGACGGTGGAAAGACACTCTTGGTGGAGTGGGGAGGATTTCATGAAGGATGGATCTAATTTCAGGGCAAGATTTGAGGAAGTCGTAGCCATGCTGGAGAGCCACATTCAGGGTCTGATCCAGTCCCGGAAAGTATCCTGTCACAAGTGGGGCACTTTTGTGGTTCTTCTGTGGGAGGTTCTGAGTTTGAGGGGATGAGGAAGTGGCTCTGGTTATTTGCTTCTGTACCAGGTCGGGAGGGTAGTTGTGGGATGCGAAAGCTGTATTCAGGGTGTTGGTGTAATGGTTCAGGGATTCTGGACTGGAGTAGATTTGTTTGCCACGAAGACCTAGGCTGTAGGGAAGGGGCCGTTTGATGTGGAATGGGTGGCAGCTGTCATAATGGAGGTACTGTTGCTTGTTGGTGGGTTTGATGTGGACGGACGTGTGAAGCTAGCCATTGGACAGATGGAGGTCAACGTCAAGGAAAGTGGCATGGGATTTGGAGTAGGACCAGGTGAATCTGATGGAACCAAAGGAGTTGAGGTTGGAGAGGAAATTCTGGAGTTGTTCTTCACTGTGAGTCCAGATCATGAAGATGTCATCAATAAATCTGTACCAAACTTTGGGTTTGCAGGCCTCGGTAACCAAGAAGGCTTCCTCTAAGCGACCCATGAATAGGTTGGCATACGAGGGGGCCATCCTGGTACCCATGGCTGTTCCCTTTAATTGTTGGTATGTCTGGCCTTCAAAAGTGAAGAAGTTGTGGGTCAGGATGAAGCTGGCTAAGGTAATGAGGAAAGCGGTTTTAGGTAGGGTGGCAGGTGATCGGCGTGAAAGGAAGTGCTCCATCGCAGCGAGGCCCTGGACGTGCGGAATATTTGTGTATAAGGAAGTGGCATCAATGGTTACAAGGATGGTTTCCACGGGTAACAGATTGGGTAAAGATTCCAGCCGTTCGAGAAAGTGGTTGGTGTCTTCGATGAAGGATGGGAGACTGCATGTAATGGGTTGGTGTTGATCTATGTAGGCAGAGATACGTTCTGTGGGGGCTTGGTAACCAGCTACAATGGGGCGGCCGGGATGATTGGGTTTGTGAATTTTAGGAAGAAGGTAGAAGGTAGGGGTGCGGGGTGTCGGTGGGGTCAGGAGGTTGATGGAGTCAGGTGAAAGGTTTTGTGGGGGGCCTAAGGTTCTGAGGATTCCTTGAAGTTCCGCCTGGACATCAGGAATGGGATTACCTTGGCAAACTTTGTATGTGGTGTTGTCTGAAAGCTGACGCAGTCCCTCAGCCACATACTCCCGACGATCAAGTACCACGGTTGTGGAACCCTTGTCCGCTGGAAGAATGACGATGGATCGGTCAGCCTTCAGATCACGGATAGCTTGGGCTTCAGCAGTGGTGATGTTGGGAGTAGGATTAAGGTTTTTTTTAAGAAGGATTGAGAGGCAAGGCTGGAAGTCAGAAATTCCTGGAAGGTTTGGAGAGGGTGATTTCGAGGCAGAGGAGGTGGGTCCCGGTGTGACGGAGGACGGAACTGTTCCAGGCAGGGTTCAATTTGGATAGTGTCTTGGGAAGTTGGATCATTAGGAGTAGGATTAGGATCATTTTTCTTCGTGGAAAAGTGATATTTCCAGCAGAGAGTACGAGTGTAGGACAGTAAATCTTTGATGAGGGCTGTTTGGTTGAATCTGGGAATGGGGCTGAAGGTGAGGCCTTTGGATAGGACAGAGGCTTCGGATTGGGAGAGAGGTTTGGAGGAAAGGTTAACTACTGAATTAGGGTGTTGTGGTTCCAGATTGTGTTGACTGGAATTTTGAGGTTTTGGAGGGAGTGGAGCTGGAAGTGGGAGATTGAGTAGATGGGAGAGACTGGGTTTGTGTGCAATAAGAGGAGGTTGAGGTTTGCTGGAAAGGTTGTGAAGGGTGAGTGAGTTGCCTTTCCGGAGGTGGGAAACCAGGAGATTGGATAGTTTTTTGAGGGTGGCATGCTGTTCTAATTTGCGGTTGGCCTGTAGGAGTATGCTCTGAACAGCCGGTGTGGATGTGGGAGAGGAAAGATTGAGGACTTTTATTAAGGATAGGAGTTGACGGGTGTGTTCATTCGGTGAGTTGATGTGTAGGTGAAGGATTAGGTGGGTGAGGGCAATGGATTGTTCAGTTTGGAACTGGTATAGGGACTGATGGAAAGAAGGGTTGCAGCCAGAGATGGGAACTTTATCTGTGAGGCCTTTGGGGGTAATGCCAATGTCAGACAAGCCTGAGAAAATAAAATATGGGGTAAGTTGCATCACACACACACACACACACACACACACACACACACACACACAAAAACTGTTAATGAGTGGTACCAGTGGTACTATTGGGACATGTTGCAACACCTGTGACAAGGAAACGGCCGGAAACGTGCCGAGACAATTTGTGGCTCTTACATCATGATACTCCCTGTTGGTACACGACTACTGCACAAAAAAACCAAATCACTGTGCTGCCTCATCCTGGGTACCCTCCAGACCTGGCCCCTGCAGATTGTTTATTTATTTCCAAAGTTGAAAACCCCACTGAAAGGACAAAGATTTGCAACAGTATACAAGATAAAAGAAAATTCGCATAGGGCACTTTTCCCGATTCAGCAAGAGGCGACCAAGACTGCTTCCGGATGTGTAAACACCATTGGAAGCAGTGTGTCAATTGTGGAGGAGGGTATTTCAAAGGAGACCGTGCACAATAAGTAAAAGTAAGCATTCAAAATTTTGTGGACAGTTCCAGTATATTTTGAACAGATCTCGTATTCATCATGAAGATGAACAAAAAAGAATGCTCAGTCACCAAGAACGTTGAAATAAACATTCTGCTTCACATTAACGGTAACCTGAATGAGTCAGTACATGTCACAGTGTGGGCCAACAGTACAAACCAACTATACACTGAACTACACACACCATGTTCGCCTCATTGAGCCACTAACACATCATTTGAAAAAAAGAGAGAACACTGCAACTTCTCAGACCACACTACATGCTGCCACTCAGCTACTGACAAGACATTTTTAAATCTATAGAAGTGTACAAAAGATTGGGAACTTATGGATAGCATTAACTTATCTCTACCGACAGTCATGCATGATTCAACAGTTTCACATTTCTCCTCTAGCTATTTCAGCTTTTACATTTTGCATTCTCTTTCTACCTTATTTTTCACGCATCTGTATTCCTTTTGCCTACTTCTTTTATTGCACCTTTATATGTTTCCTTTCTTCAATAAATTGCAATAGTGTGTACCTTAACCAAGGCATTCTGCTGGGTCTCATCTAGTTTCCTAATTCATCCTCTGCTGCTTTCACTATTTCAAAATCTGCTATGTTCCCTTCCCCATTGCTGTCAGTTGTTAAGTGATGCTTCCTTTGAAAATCTCCACGAACAGCACTTCCTTCAATTTATCCAGGTTAAATTTAATTTTTTCAGCTATAATCTGCAGTTCATAACCAACAAATTTTGGTCACAGTCCACACCTGTCCCTTTCCTTCCCCCAGTTATTGTATTTTTTCCTTCTCTTTCCTTTCCTACAATTAAATTCCAGCAAAACTTGAAGTAAGTAATTAGAAAATTCCTACTTTGAAGAAAAATTAGAGGTTATTGAATATCCTTACACTGAAGTATGTAACTGAATGCTGAATTCTAGACACAGAAGCAAAATACACATCGAATCTGGTTTTGTGTCTTGAATTATGTTTGTTGATTACATTCCAGTGACAAAAACCATTAAGTAAATGTACTGGGATGAGAATGTAAGAATTCTAATATCTTTAAAGCAGCCTTCACAAGATTGAGGTGTTTACTTTATTGCTCACTACTGCAAAAGACACACTTTATTTAATTTAGAGAACAAGGAGTGAAAATATGTAAAATAAGCCAACACTCTTTATGTCAGTACAATAAAAGACACTTCTCATGGCAAAATATGCTGATTGAGCTTGTTGCTTAGTTTAAGCATACATCAACTACATTTGTAACTTCTCATGTCTGAACAAGGAATTTTACACATTTATTTAGTGTGTGACTATTACTATCTACTTCTGGCGTTATCAACTCATTTTTATTAGCTTTACACTGCATGATATGACTCTAAGGCAAACTGATGGTTGTGGACTTTTAGGCATGTTCAGCTATTATATAAGCAGTGTATTTTGAGGTCGATTTTGGTCCCTTTATTACTAGGCCACTCACTTTCCCTATTAGTCTTAACAGAAGGGGATGCAGTTTTTATCATGTTGCGCAGTCTGTTAGTGTCTTGTGATATGTTTTACATTTATTAATTTCTTGTGTGTTTGTGCACTACCTTACAAGCAATGGTTAGCTGAATTTTCTTGATGTGGCAGTGTCGTGTTCTTGACAACAAGGCTACTGCCACATGTGGTGGTCTCATTTGTAATTCGGCAAACCTATTTGTTGTATTGGAGGATGGTGGTGGTCTCGGCTAAAGGTTACAGGCATTTATCTAGAAATTTTTTGAGAGCCTCAAGCTCATATGCAGCTTTGTGTAGCTACTGGGCTGGGACATTCCACGGGATGTGGTAAACTCCACATAGTGCCTATTTTTCAGGGTTTGTAGTCTCTGCAAATGTATCTTCTATATATTGATCCACACTGCTCTCCCACAGTCCATAACAGAATGATTGTAAAGTAAAAAAAGGGCCAGGCCACAATTGATAGATAGGTTAGATGTCTCATTAAGTAGTGAGTAAAGTGCTCCTAGCCACTGTTCTGTTTCCCAATGGAGATCTAGAACTTGCTGACAAGAAGTCAACTCGCTGTCCTAAGATAACCACATTTGGTGGTTCCCCTCCATTGTACGGGCTCTCCAAATAATTGTCTGATCGAAGGTCCAGCTGTAGTGTTCTGGCAGTCATGACTTAGCTCTTTTAGCATTAAAGCAAGTTCAGCAATTGGCTGCCCATCCCATTAGTTCCCAACAGGTGGCTTGCAGTTGGTGGTAGATAGTCATCACCTATTTCTTGTGACGAGTGCCGTGTCATACACAGAGATGTCTCATTACTCTCGGCATCACTGGTAGGTCAGCTGTAGACTGAATACAATGTGTAGCTGAGCATTCCAACTGATAGTCTTCTGATGGAAGTGGTTGGCTCACCTGCTCTGATGGAGAATGTCTGTCCTGAAGATACCTTACTATTACTGTTGTGTAGAATTGTAGAAACCTAATGTGTGTAGCTCATACTTGATTCCAATGATTTCTTATGTTCAAACAGATAGCTCCACACTATTCTTTGCTGTTGCAGGCTGTCACAATTTCTTTGACCACTGAGTATCTACTGCGGCGTCAAGCCACCTTTCGAATAGCATGTATGTGGGGGGGGGGGGGGGGTGGGTGGGGGCGCAAACATTACAGATTTTGAACTGTCCTTTAAATGTCGATGGAAGACCACATGTACAGGCTAGGAGTAATACTGAGCACAGTACTAATATCTAGAAGATCCCACATTATGTTCTCCTATTTGGATGTTAGATTCATGCCTGTGACACAGTCAGTGAGACCATCTGCTTTCTCTTATGATGCTACAACTCGGTGCATACAAGAGGGGTACAAAGGTATACTTGGAGGAGAAGAAATTTGTGATCCACATACAGATTTTATGAAGATCACAGAATACACCAACAGGATATTTCTTAATTAGCTCTGCCAGGACTTCTGTTTCAAGTCTTATATTTGATTTCTCTGTGGAGAATCTTTTACAAAAACTTAAGTGAGGGGCAATTAACAAGTTGTGCACAGCTAAATACCGTATTTACCCGAATCCAAGCCGCACCTGAAATTTGAGACTCGAAATTCAAGGGGAGAGAAAAGTTTTAGGCCGCACCTCCAAATCGAAACAAAGTTGGTCCATTGTAATACGAGACACAATTTAGGTCGAATGAATGACGATACAGCTACAGTAGTTTGGTTCGAGTCGTAAGCTTAGCAGTTAAGGTTTACCAGGTAGCCATTGCTATGCGTCAGGCGCTCCGTCCGTATTTATACGGGTACCCTTCTTTTTTCACGTGCTTCATCTGGTTTGAATCGATTGCTTATTTTGCTTTGATCTGATAAGTGCCGTTTTCTTTGTTATAAGTGTTTACATCACTCTAGGCTGACAATGCATTACTGTACAGTGCCAGGCATTGTTTGTCGCATTCTGATAGTGCGTGCCTACGGCCTGTCGCCGCTCGCATCATGGCTTGCTTTTGTGCGCACTACCGCCGCTTACAAAAAAAAAAAAAAAAAAAAAAAAAAAAAAAAAAAAAAAAAAAAAAAAAAAAAAAAAGAGGAATCGTCTCATTAGCAAAACAATGGTAAGAGACTTATTTGTTGTTACTTACACTGCAGCTTTCTTTGATAATGATCAACAAGAACCAAATAATAGACTGCGTATGACAGAACATGTTCTGAACGAGAGTTAGGCAAAACTTTTTCTCCGTTTGAAAATCTTTGCACCCGCTTCTTTAGTACACCAAATTCTGCACAGAAATTAGAGTAATCTTAGATTTAAAAATCTAGTCAGTTGCCGTGCTTCATTTCTGACTGTATCACTATTGGGCATAAGAATAATACGAATATAAACATGACACGATTCGTATATTCTTCCGCGTTTGCTGTTGTCTCACTCTAGTTTTGTAGTTTATTAGGCAGACAGGATTTAAATGAGATAGCAGCAAACATGAAAGAATACATGGCAAAATGTTTATATTCGTATTATTCTTATGGTGAAGAGAATACTGCATGTGATTCACATTTCATCAGGTTCCTATTAGCAACCATCTCTTCTCACAGGTAGGAAAAAATTCAGAATGTAGAGTTGGCCATATTGACAAACATCCCAAACAGTCTTGCCAGTCGTATTTTCGTAGTACATTGAAATTCTGCTACATTCGAAGATGAACAATACGGAATTTGTATTTACTTCGTTGGATAATGTATGAAAATGTAGTGGTCGAAACTCGGGGCAGAGAAAAAAGCTCGTCTTCCACCTTTTTTAAAAAATTTATTTACTGACGCAGAGGTTTTGGCACCAGTATTTATCTATCTTTGTGCCTACAAAGCATGCCTGTGTAGCGCTACATATATTCGACGGCACAAGTTAGTTGTGGCGGCACCTACCAACATTTTTCAGAACTTCCCCTTGCTTTGCACTCGATTCTAAGCCGCAGGCGGTTTTTTGGATTACAAAAACCGGAAAAAAGTGCGGCTTAGATTCGAGTAAATACGGTAAGCCAGTACTTTATCATAGGCCAATTTCTCAATAAAAATTGAAAAGACAGGAAAGAGTGAAATGGGTCTGTAATTAGCAGTGGTTTGCTAATGTCCAAATTCATGTGCCTTGATTCACAGACTGATTACAAAGATAACTCAATTACAGTCCTATCAAGCCAACAGAACATTTTAAATTTTCTGATGAAACCATGATGGTATCCAGCACAATAACAACTTTTTAGCAACACGAACTTTGTAATCTCCTTAGGGGTTGTATTTGTGCCAATGGAGAGTCATATGAACATGTCACTATTTTCTCCAAGAGCTATTTTCTGGTAACTGAATGTCATTTTGATAGCTGTTTGGGTTGTTTCGTGTTTAATAATAATCCAAATAATTTTTGCTTTATTCGTTGAGTGTTTCATTTGAGCATAGTGCTAGATTTCCCCTTAAAAAAACTGCGTGGTGGATTTCACAGTGGTAAGGGAGTTTGAACTATTGACTACAGCTTTTCCTCTAATTAAGCAGACAATACTTTTGTTCTAATATCTCTACCTAGCTGATCAATATATTTTATTGTTAAAATTTGATTATCAGGGTCAGGTAAAACAAAGACTATTTGTTTTACATGTAAATCACTGAGGGTAATTGAAGATAAGACCAGATGTCAAGGCTGTTTTAATATGCCGTTCAATACTTGTTGGAAACCTTACTGCAGTGAATAAAAGCTGAACATAAACAACTGTGTCTGTCCTTTGTGTTACAGAAAATAATATGCGCTGCACCTTGGGTGAATTTCTGTCTGCCATTTTATTTTACTGTAAGGAGATGACAAGTACACCATTTTCACTAACTAGGTTTCTGCTGTTTTTATGAATGTCACTAAATGCATTTTCCTTAATAAGTGGTTTTGCAAAGTTGGAGTGTTTAGTTTGCTAAACTAGAGAGTAGAGTAACTTGACAGCTGGGAAGGGGATGTCAGTTTCCTCACCTCTTAGTCTTTCCTCCTCTTCTAAGTCACAATGAAAAGCCTTTGGCCTAGTCTGGCTTAGTCCACCACTGCCAGCACGCACTGTTCCCACAGCGCCATTTCCACCACATCTGCTATCCACATAGCACAACAAGGAACAATGATTACCAAGCAGATGTCCATCACTGTACTTCATTCATGCCACCACCAACACAGCTTTTTCACTTTGTTCTGACTGATCATTCATTTATTTTTTGCTGCGTATAATTATTGTTTATTTACAAAGAGAGCTATGACTTTCGTCATGTACTATCGCTGTTCTTGTTAAATAGTTAATACAACAAGGGAGTCACATGCAAGGTGTATGAATTTCTTCCTGACTTTACAGAAAATCTTATAGAACAGATGAAATCTTATCAGCACCTCAAGCTGCAACAGCAAAGGTGTGTGGCATTTCACTGGAAAATGTACAAAGAATATGTTGCTCAAGCATGAAGAATGAAAACCTGTGATCAAGATGGTAAATTTCAATTACTAATGAAAGATATTCATGGCATGAGAGTCACTGATTTGGGCTACCATCAGGATGGCACTGTTTACTGGACTTCATTGAATGGAATTTTGTAATTGCAGTGAGTGTCCCAGAAGACAACAAGACTGATTTCAAAACGAACTACCATTCAATTAGAAGAATCCTGAAATCTTTAGCATTCAGAAACAGAAAAAAAGCAATGACAGAAGGCACATTCTGATGAAAAGATGTAATATTTATCTATTCTGACAACAATGCACAGCATCAGGAAGGAAAAACATTGTGATCCATCCCGATTAGACCTCGTACAATTACAATTGTGTCTAGAAATATTTGGCTGGATTTGAAGGGCAATGGCTGACATGCACAATCACTACAGCACAACTGCATAAAAATTGTGAAAAGCTAATACGAGGTGTGTTTTTTAAGTAAGTACCTTTTTGTCACACCGCGGCCGCAGTGCTGCGGTTGGCGTTCTGCGCATGTACACTGGGTACCTACGTCTGTTGTCTATGCACTGACGCCATTGCAGTCAGATTCTTCCTTGTTTACGTTGTGTACTGAGTGTTTAAGATGCCTCCTATAATCATGAGTCCTGCTGACTGTGAAGTAAGGGCTGTTATAAGATTTCTTAGTGCTAAAGCGATCAATATTTATCGTGAGATCTGTGCAGTTTACGGAGAAAACATTATGAGTAATGGAATGGTAAGAAAGTGGGTGAGAGCATTTAAAGATGGCCGCACAAATGTGCATGATGAACAACAGAGTGGGTGTCCTTCGGTCGTTAATGAAAGTTTGGTGCAGGAAGCGGACAATAAGGTGAGAGAAAACAGACGATTTATGATTTCTTCCTTGTGGGATGACTTTCCTGATGTTTCTTGTAGTGTTTTGTATGGCATTGTGACCGAGCACTTGAATTACCAAAAATTGTGCGCAAGTTGGGTACCAAAAATGTCAACAGATATGTACAAAACCAAATGTTTAGACAGTGCATTGACTTTCCTTGAGCGGTACCATAACGACGGTGATGATTTCTTAAGCCAAATTGTTACGGTCGATGAAACATGGGTGGCCTACGTCACACCATGCCCTTGTTATTTGTGTGTGGATTAGTTAGAATTTAGGATGGGCACACTGTGTTTTCTCCAGTGATGCTATTCGAGGACATAGGGTCTCCTGCTTTGTCAACACAGGGGTGGTATGAGTGGAATTTAAGAGGGGTGGTAGAGTAACATCTCTCATGAATAGTTGGTAGTTCAAAGCTTGGAATGGGGGACATGCTAGCTGTAGCTTCTGCAAAATTTGTGATAATGTCAGTGAGACATGCTTATTGTTTGCAGGCTTCAATGCCTGACAGAACATTGAAGGTTACATATTCAAGCCTTCAAAAAAACACCTGTTACTGAGGACGGTGTTGGTATGGGCAGTTTCTACACACTGACTGTTTACAAGGTTGGTTATCTTGTGGAGTTCTGCACAGTGGAATGATACAACCAAAATACCTCATGGGTGGCAGGATGTTGGGTTCAACATCATATCAACATATAACCTTGATGTTTGTCAATAGGATGTGTTGTTTAAATGCTAATATGGAGGCCCTGTGTCCAACTGATTCTCTTTTAGACCTCTCTGTACATAACATACTAAATAAATACTGTGACATTCCATTAGATCTCTGTGAAACATGTCTTTGTTCTTAAGGCTTCTGTGTGGGTGGAACAGTGACAAGGAGCACCAGCTTGATACAAGATCGAGTACTTGTGGCTGGGTTGCATTAGCTGCTTTAATCGATAAGGATCCATTCTGCACTCTCTTTCAATGTAGGTACTCTAACTAACACATCTTCTATACAGGGCGTCCCAGGGACGACACGAATGATCACTTGAAGCATTAAACTTCATATGTGCATGTCCCCTGTTCTGAATGGTTGCCGAGATTGAACACATTTAGTGTGCATTGTTATTTATTTTCTGTAGCATGCATTTCACAAAGTCTCAATTTAAAAACACATATTTGTTAACACATTCATGTCCAAGCATTATTGTACACATCACATTACTGCGATTTACAGTTCACAATAAATGTTTATGAATTTCCCACTACCAATGTCAAGTTCCTTTGTGCACTCTTGGTAGAACATGTTGCCTGTCTGACTGTCTCTACATTTTCCCTACAAGGGTAGCAGCATCTATGATACAATCCAGCAGTTCATCTCGAATATTCACCTTCCATTTGTACACGACTCCATCCAACCACATAAACAAAAAGCTAATGGCATAAGGTCTGGCAATTTTGGTGGCCAATTAATTATACTACCACAACCAATATGTGTGGCTGAGATCTTCTCTCACACATCTGGTAAAATGTGGAGGGGCTCCGTTGTGCTGGAAGTACACTGCAGTCCGTGTGGCCAAATGAATGTCCTCATGGTGTTCAACAAACTAATTTTCCAAAAAATGCAAGTAATTCTTTGCCAATCATTCCTTCACAAATGACTGGACCTATTGACATGTTACCAATCACGCCACACCAAACACTGATCGAAAAACAAATTTGGAAATTGGTTTCCACTGCAGCATGTGGATTTTCCTGTGAGCATCGATGATTATTATTATAAGTGTTGTTGATTCCACTCTGTGCAAACATGACTCCATCAGCCAATAGTATTTATAGAAGCAAATGAGAATTGTCATTTAAGCAGTAACAAAATTCATGTTGTGTGGCATTGCCGCCAATGTGAAGATCGTGCAGACATTGTATGTGACATGGATACAAGTTTTCCCCATGTAATGTTAGACATTGTGACATTGATACATGCAGAAAGTCACTGTACATTGGTAGTAGGACTATGCTGCACCATTTCAACACTATACTGCTTTTCCTGCACAAGTTGTTGAGCAACATGGCCAGAAAAAAATGGGAACTTGGAAGGATAGGCGTTTCACTGTGTGCGCTGAAAACTCTGGTAAACATGCAATGATAACAAATTACATGTATTGAAAAGCACTGTCAGTATTCTTCGACAGCAGGAGGAGCACCACCATTCCAGAAGCCGTAAACATACTCCAAATCTGCATATGTGGCATTTTTGCCAACACACGTACAAAGTTAACTATTCCTCCTCTCAGATTCACTCTATCCCTTGCACTAGTTCACTCAACAAACCATGAATAACTGTGTATTCAAGGGGCTAGTTTATTGGCAGAAAAACAATACCAGCAAAGAGGTCAAAAGCAATGAGGCTGACTGGGCTAACAATATGTCAAAGAGATTGGTTGCATACGACACACACATGCACACCACTAGCCCACAGACAAGTGTACATTAAATGTGTTCTATTTCAGAAACCATTCAGAATAGGGCATATGTCTTTGTGAAGTTTTCTGTTTCAAACTTTTGTTCCTGTAACATTTCTAAACATTGACTATTCCTCCTGGGACACCCTGTATCATCCATAAAAAGCAAAATTCTCATTATGAAGGAATCACCTTCTGTCCTACAACAAACTTAGTACTTGGTACATTATCTAGTTCTTTGCTTTCTAGCTAATCCCTTTTTATTTATAGTAACTGAGCCAATGAATCTATGTAATCAGTAACTATTTTTGTGGAGTTGGCTGTGTACTGTTTATCCATAGAGCTTTCAGCTGGTTTTTATTTATGACATTAAATTTATTTACAGCTGCAATTTTTCCTTGATTTTTATCTTATATACGTATAACTGATTTCAAGACAATATTGTCTAATCCTCAGACACCTGTTAGGCATATTTTTTGAATCAAATGCTGCATGTAACATAACCGTCTTTCCACCAAGTGAGAAATCTATAAAGTGCTGGCACACTTTTTGGTAACAAATCATATTCTGTGTCAAAATGAAATTTCTTTCATTTGGTCTTAGAACACTTGTTTTAATGCAGTGAGAGGAGTGTCTATGATACATATTATTCAACTGTGTGGCAGATGCACTACAGGCACCTCCCTTGATGGAACAGCAGTTAAGTATTTATGGCATATGATTCATGAAGTGCGCCTAACATACCTGAAGATGATACAATATTGTCATGAAATCTGTTTCATGTATTTGAGATAAACATTAACATAAAATAAAATAAATATAGATTTACACAAACTGATTTGCAGTGGAATAAACAGTCAGCATCTGCTTTAAGTAATAGTGTTGTGCAACTACAAGTATTCTTCCAGAAGAAAGCTTTCTGCAACAACTACAGTAACATTGTATTCCATTCCACACTGGTATCCAGTTACAGACCTAGAATAAACTTTTGTTTATGTGTTAATATTGTTTTTGTTTTTCACTATAAGAGAATAAATTTATTTTTATATCTCTATAAAATGTGAGACTGGTTCACTCTCTGTTGACTTTTCCCAACATAATTTACCCCATTATGGAACTCAAAACTTCAAAACTGTCAAAGACTGTAGTCCATTGTCTTTGTTAACGACCAGTATGTATTGTACGTTTTCCTATTCATTATTAACTTTTGAATACTGATGAAACACTTTTGTCTGGGTTCCATCAGATCCACGAAAGTTTCACATTATAAAATATCCAATAATGGAACTAAAATGTGGAGTTGTTAATTCGATTTTCAGTTTGTTTTCACTACTATATGGATAGAAGTATTTCCATTTTGTTGGTTTCGACAGTGAGTTTTTGTGAAGCTGTCCGTGCAGGTGTTCGTGCATTTCTCACTTTCCTTAAAATCTTTCATTCAAATAACAATTTAAAGTTACAACATAAAGTAGATAAATAGCATATACCCAGATTAAATCAATTGTACAGGAACCTCTGACAATAATCTTCTGTATACATGTAATTATATATTAAAACAGACACCATACATCTTTTTATTAACAAGATAAATAACTTACATACTTCTTTACAGGCCAAACAGCTGCAAAGTGTACTTTTCTAGTTCACTATTTTGTAACAACATTCCCAGAACATTAAAGTAATGTTCACACAAATGCAATCAGTCAAAATTTAACCCTGAATAAATTATGATCCACGTCACCTAGAAAATAAACAAATATGTAAATAAGAAATTATAAACAATAATTAATGTTGGCACATCAAACAAATATTAGTGATATGTGGTACAATCCATTACACTATGCAACAAGTGAAATGTCTGCAAAGCAGTAGAGTATGAGGAACAGGGGTAGAAGACTAGAAGGAGACTGGAAAAGTAAAGTGCCTGATTCAAACATCTACTCTGCCCAGTCGCATGAATGTGAGTACTTGGCAAAAGCTTTTGCGGTGCAGACTACTTTGAGACATGCAAGACGAGTGTCAATGAGGTCCTCAGTAGTACCAAAAGCAAAGCTGAGCCATGGTGACTCCAGTGCCCTGGCCAGCTCCCATAGGTTTCTTGGCTGAGGATCCATGACAAACAGCTTGATTGACGCGGTCCCACAGATTCTTGACTGGGTTTAAATCTGGGGAGTCTGGTGACCAGAGGAGTACGATACACTCATCCTGTTTCTTTTTGAACCACGCACTACCACCATGAGCTGTGTAACATGTACTGTCTTGATAGTAGCTGCCATCATGCCAGGGAAAAACAAACTACATGTAGGGATGGACATGGTTCCCTAGAATAGATGCATGCTTGTGTTGATCCACTGTGCCTTCCAGAATGATGAGATCACACAGGATATGCCATCAAAGCATTCTCCAGACCATAATGCTCCTTCCTCTGTCCTGGACAATTCCGACTACAATTGCATGGTGTTTGCTTTCAGATGCTTCACGCTGTACATGCCAACGGCATCTCAGTCAACAGGAAAGGCAATCTGTCGCCGTTCAGTGGACATCCACTTGCGGTACTGGCATGCAAATTCCAGCCTTCATCGCAGACGAACATCAGATAGCATGGGTGCATGAGCCAGGTGCCCGCTGGGGAGGCCCACACGCAGCAACATTTGCTCAACAGTTATGAAGGTGACACTGTTAGTAGCCTCTTGGCTCATCTAGGCAGTCAGTTGCACAACAATTGCATGTCTGTTCACCTGTACGCATCTCCACACTCATCCATCCCTGTCATCAATGTCCCATGGTGCACCACAGCTGTCTCAGTGCCAGTTTTGGATAGCACCATTTTGCCATTCAAGGTATACATTAATGACAGTGGCATGCAAACACTTTACAAACTTAGCCATAATGGAAATGCTTCCTCCCTTGGCCCAAAAGCCATTGATCATGCCATTATGGACATCCATCAGATAATTCACTCCATTTCCGCATTACGACAACGACTGCACTGTTTCTAGCGTCCACCAATGCCCTATATATACCCTCCACTGCTAGTGCTGCCACCTGCATTCTGCAAGGTGTTATCACACGCTAATTTCCAAAATAGGTCATGGTCACATTAATCTGACTGGACCAAGAAAAAATTGTGTACATGGATGGTGACAGACAGTACAGTGAAAAACATGTTTGTGGTGCAAATTCATTTGAGTAAATGGCAATAAAAAGAGAAGCTTTGGAGGGGCATTGAAGAAAATATATTAGATTGGGGTACTGATAAAAGCTGTAGGAAGAAAATTAATGTCCCAAGTCAGAGGCCAAGTTCGGCACACAGTTTTAATCTACAGTGGCAAGGAAGTTTAAAATTAGCACACAGTCTGCCACCAAATGAAAATTCATTCTGGAATGGGATGGGAGTTGGTGCACTTTGACTGCTACATAGATTTATAATCATTAAAGACAGAGCTCTGTGTGACGGTTCGTTTAGGCCTGGGGGGGGGGGTCTCAATTGGTATTTTTAAACTCAGTCTCTATCATTCTTGGGTTAAAGGGCAATGAGGGAAACCTGCTATGGATGCACCTCGACAACAGAATGAGTAATACATCCCTCATCAATTGCCTTGATGAAGAAGTTTTGTACTATGCAGTGGCATGATGAAGCTGGAAGGCAGGCTTACATACTCATTCAGGTACAAGAGCCTAGTGGTCACTGAACACAGCAAGGTATAATCGCCCATGGAAATATTTGTTTGAAACCTATGTCATACCTGTAGTAGTTACGGACTGTAGCAGCTCCACGAACTCTAAGGCTATTTGTAAATTTCAGATAGACATAGGTTCTTAGCTGCTAAGTGATGCTTTCCTTCTTTATGTTTTATTTGTGGTTTCTGGATGACAGCTATATGTACTGGAAATTCACCTGAGTATTCAATGTTCCCTTGTAAAAATGCTGTAAATCTGAGAGTGGCAGTTTACTAATATTGGTAACTGATAGTTACTGAAAGAAGGTTTTGACATTTTTTCTCAACTCAGGGAATTGCACACGATCTTAAAATACGAACCCATTTCCTGCATGAAGAACTGGGGAGAGAGAGAGAAATGTTTCTTTGACAATGTAGTGATAAAATTTTATGCAGGCAGAACTAGCAAATCTGAGGTCTAAGAATAAGCTGCTGCGTTGTTTTAGATTCAAGCTATGGAAAGTTGCAACTACAGCAGATATATACAGAAATTCTTGATTTTTGTTGCAGAATGGAAATAAGTAAGAGCCAGACATTATACAGTCTTCCATTGCTGTTAACTGAGGCTTTTTCTTTTTTGCCAACATACAGGTTTAAAGCTGGTTCATGAAGCTTTGCATGTAGGCTTTCCTCAGGATAGTTTTCATCTATCTTCAAGTGTCTGCCAGTTTTCTTTAGCATCTTTGTGCACATATTCACAGGTCAAACAAACCTGTGACCATTTGTACTGCTCTTCTCTGTGTATGTTCAATATCACCTGTTAGTCCTCTTTCGTTCAGACCCCACACACCTGAGCAATATTCTAGGATGGGTCACAAGTGTTTAGTATGCAATCTCCTTTGTACACCGACTGCATTTACCAAATATTCTACCAGTAAACTAAAGTCTGCCTACAACTGAATTTATGTGACCATTCCAATTCACATAACTTGAAAGTGTGACTTACAGGTGTTTGTATGAATTGATTGATAGCAACTGTGACTTTTTTACACTGTAGTCAAAGAATACTATGTTTTCCTTTTGTGAAGTTGCAGTTTTACATTTCTGAACAATCTTGGCACCATTCTGAAATTTTATCAAGACCAGACTTAATATTTGTAAAGTTTTTTTTCAGACAGTACTTCATTTTAAGTAATTGCATCATTTATAAACAATTATCCATGTTTCACCTGAATGACAACTGCTGCAATAGGAAGCACCCTCTGCCATTCACTAAACATTGATTTGAAGAGTATGGATGAAAAGGTAGATCTGATGGAATTTATAACATTATTAAGGCTTTATTTACCAACAGTACCTCAAATACTATCTTCTCTTGTGGGTCCTTTCTCCTGGATAGGAAATATGGGTCTGTCGCTACTCATCCTCTTGATTGAGAGTGATGCGACAGTGGTAGGACTAGAAACCCTGTACAATGGAGACAGCGACCAGGAAGAACTCGGTGTTAAACTGATTCCCCTAATCAACAATGTGACTACAGAATTAACTAAAGCTAATACTGGTCTTATTTGGGTTTTAGTTAAGAACAGAACAGAACTGTCAACAGTGTTAAAGGATATCTTAGATTCTTGCCTTGTGCTGGAAAGGTAAGAGACAATTATATATCCAATAAAAAATACAGATAAAATGTGGATGTCCATAACATGGAGATCCATGGATAAAATAACACCTGCAGCATTTGTTTGGGGGGGGGGGGGGAGGTTGACCTATTTAGTTAATGACTATGACACGGGACCCTGGAATACAAACAGTGAAGTGCTGACAAAAACTAACTTTTCACTGAACTATAACGTCAGTATTAAATACTTGTATACTATACAACATGATGGCAAAAATGAAAAGCACTGCAAATAGGCTTCACAGATAATGTCTGCTGTCTTCTGGAGAGTCACCAAAAAACTTTTTACACAGGACAGCAAAATAGTTTGGCTTTGAGAAAAACACTTCTATGATTGCATTGCCAGTGTAGAAGGAAATAGAGAAGGACAAAGAAGATGGTAGTAAGTAATGGTTTTTAACATCTGAGGCTGGCAAAAAAAGACATCTCATATGAGTGTAGGAAATGTAATGATATAACATTGCACTGTACTACAAATAATAAATTTCAGTTTGATCTCTTTGTGTGTGTGAATGTTTCTTATGTACCTTGGCTATGATAGTAATTTAAACAAAAATATTATTGTTTACTTATGTATTTTCATATAACAATCCTTTTTTAGTTTTTTCTGCAGTACATATCATTGTATTGAAGTTTTATCTGGGTATCCAGTTTCAACACTATCAATTTAACAATTGGCATGTTTAAAGTAAAAATTAAAGAAACAAAAGAAGTTTTAAAATTCCAACTAAACCTCTTTGCAAACAAATTATAACTTCTGAAAGGACATTTCTGTTGAACATGGAAGTACCTTTACAGCATACCTCAAGTAAGTGTTATAGAGCCATTACTGTTCATGAAGTACATAAATGATCTGGTGGATTGTTGTATATTGAAAAGTTGTGGAATGCAGGGAAACCTACAGAGCGCAGACACTTTGTGCAGACACAGGCTCCTGACCTTCAAGATAAATATGCATATAAATAGGTGGTGCAGTTCAATTACATAATTGACCATCAGTCACTGGAAAGTGCACAACACCCAGGAGTAATAATCTGGAGTGATCACATGCAATTAATTGGAAATATGCTACTAAAATATACTTCACCAATGAAAGATATGAATATAATAGACGGAAAAACTCCACGTGGGAAAATATATATATATAAAAAACAAAGATGCTGTGACTTACCTAACGGGAAAGCACTGGTAGATAGACACAATAAAAAACACACTAATTTCAAGCATTCGCAACCTGAGGTTGCTTCATCAGGAAAGAGGGAAGGAGAGGGAAAGACGGAAGGATGTGGGTTTTAAGGGAGAGGGTAAGGAGTCATTCCAGTCCCGGGAGCGGAAAGACTTACCTTAGGGGGAAAGGAGGACAGGTATACACTCGCTCGCGCGCGCGCACACACGCACATGACAAAGGCAAACACACACATCCATCCATCCATCCGCACACATCCATCCATCCGCACACATCCAGACAAAGGCAGACACATGTAAATGCAAGGTTGGGCAGAGATGTCAGTCGAGGCGGAAGAACAGAGGCAAAGATGTTGTTGAATGGCAGGTGATGTATGAGGGGCGGCAACTTGAAATTAGCGGAGGTTGAGGCCTGGTGGGTAGCGGGAAGAGAGAATACATTGAAGGGCAAGTTCCCATCTCTCTTCCCGCTACCCACCAGGCCTCAACCTTCGCTAATTTCAAGTTTCCGCCCCTCATACATCACCTGTCATTCAACAACATCTTTGCCTCTGTACTTCCGCCTCGACTGACATCTCTGCCCAACCTTGCATTTACATATATACCTGCCCTTTTTTTCCCCCCATGGTAAGTCTTTCCGCTCCCGGGATTGGAATGACTCCTTACCCTCTCCCTTAAAACCCACATCCTTTCGTCTTTCCCTCTCCTTCCCTCTTTCCTGGTGAAGCAACCTCGGGTTACGAAAGCTTGAAATTTGTGTGTGTGTTTGTGTGTTTTTTATTCTGTCCATCTACCAGCACTTTCCCGTTTGGTAAGTCACAGCATCTTTGTTTTTTATATATATTTTTAACCAATGAAAGAGATAGTTTACTGAATGCTTATTTGAATTATTCTTTAGTACAATTTGCGAGCCTCACCCTCAAAGGAGTGATAGAAGAAGCAGTCAATGAAAAAGGTGTGTTTCATCACAGCTTTATCCAATAAGCTTGACGATGTTATGCAGACGTTCATAAAACTCCAGCGGTAGACACTAAAAGATAAGTGTAGTGTTTCATGGAGAGATTTTTTGTAACAAGAGTGCAGATTCCGTGAAGAGTCAGCCACATATTACTTGTGCTTGTATGCATGCCTTGAAATGCTATGACAGAAAAATAAGAGTAATTCAAGCCTCATACAGAGGCTTATCCATTGCCATTCTTCCTGCGCACCACTCACAAAAGGAACAGAGAAGAAAGGGGGGGGGGGGAGATACAATCATAGCATCTGGAGTATTCATGTACAATTGACCTTATCAAAACTAGGCAAGCATTTTCTTGCTATAGATACTTGGGGACATTGATCAATGTATAACTTTAAGAACTTTCAGTATATCTCTCAGTGATAGCAGATACACCTGGCTATTAAAGAAAATTTTAGTGCAGTTAATGCACTACCTTAAAATGAAAGTAGTATTACTAGTTAGAACTTTCACATGGTACCTGCATTTACAGATCATTTAATAAATGTGCACTAATGTTCAAGGTTACTCATTATTAACAGCACACTCGGAAACTGCAAAATAGTCAGGCACTCATATATAAGGGCCTTTTGAGGTTCCCAAGAGAACAAAGACAATACTTTTAACAACTGGCTTGCATTTCATAACCACATTTGAAAATAAAACAACAAAATTCAGTAAAATTCTGTAAAATTTCGGCCAAAATGTAATACTGTATTTTTGTTTTCATGTGTGAAGATGAAGCAGAAGGTCTACTGCTCTGCAACCATCAACAAACTCTGCCACATTGATTCATGAAGACAGAACCTGTATAAAGAATCTGGGTCACCAGGAACATTATCAAACAAATTTCATCTGATCCATCATCAATTAAATCATTCAAAATAATAATGCCATGTGCTGCCAACCTCCCACAATTTATGGACTTTATATGGAAGCTATTCCTCTTAGACCTGTTGTTACGGCCATCAACATCTACATCTACACTCTGCAAACCACTATGAAGTGCATGGTAGAGGACACATCCCATTGCACCAGTTATTAGGGTTTCTTCCCATTCCATTCACGTATGAAGTGTGGGAACAATGATTGTTTGAATCCCTCTGTGTGTGCATTAATTATTCTAATCTTATCCTCACAATCCCTATGTGAGCAATATATGTGAGATTGTAGTATATTCTTAGTCATCATTTAAGTCACTGTTTTTGGAAGTTCATTAATAGACTGTCTCGGGATAGTTTACTTCTTTCTTCAAGTCTTCCGTGTCAGTTCCTTCAGTATTTCTGCGATAGATCAAACTACCCTGTGACCATTCATGCTACTCTTTATATTTTCGATATACCTGTTTGTCCTATATGGTATAGGTTCCACACACTGGAGCAATATTCTATAACCGGTCACGATTGGTATGTAAGCAATCTCCTTTGTAGACTGATTGCACTTCCGCAGTATTCTAGCAATAAACCCAGACTGCTACCTGCTTTGCCCACAACTGAGGGTATGTGATCATTCTACTTCATATTCCTACAGTGTTACAAACAGGTATTTGAATGAGTTGGCCAATTCCAACTGTGACTCATTGATGTTATAGCCCTAGGATACTCTGTTTTTTTCATTTTGTGAAGTGCACAGTTTTACATTTCTGAACATTTAAAGCAAGTTGCCA
Organism: Schistocerca piceifrons; assembly: GCF_021461385.2. Taxonomy (NCBI): domain Eukaryota; kingdom Metazoa; phylum Arthropoda; class Insecta; order Orthoptera; family Acrididae; genus Schistocerca; species Schistocerca piceifrons. Next base: position 582,162,377 of record NC_060140.1, on the reverse strand, counting down.
ATTTCTGCACCACTTTGAAATCTTACTGAGATCTGACAGAATATTTATGCAGCTTCTTTCTGACATGACTTCATCATAGATAACTGCATCATCTGCAAAATGTCTGAGGTTACTATTAATATTGTCTGCAAGGTCATTAATATACAACATGAACAGCAAAAGACCTAACACACTTCCCTTGAGCACACCCGAAGTTACTTTATGTCCGACAATGACTCTTCAGCCACGATAACATGCTGCGTCCGCCCTATAAAAAAAAATCCTTAATCCAGTGACAAATTGAGACCCCATATGATAGTACGTTTGACGATAAGCATATGTGTGGTACTAAGTCAAATGCTTTTTGGAAGTCAAGAAATACAGCATCTACCTGACAGCTTTGATCCAAATCTTTCTGTGTGTTGCGTGAGAAAAGTGCAAGCCGAGTTTCACAATATCGATGTTTCTAGAATCTATGCTTGCTGGTATTGAAGGTCATTCTGTTCAAGATACCTTAGTATGTTTGAACTCAGAATATGTTCTAAGGTTCTACAATAAATGGATGTCAAGGATATTGGACGGTAGTTTGCGAATCACTTGTACTGCCCTTCTTGTAAACAGGTGTGAGCTGTGCTTTTTTTCCACGAACTATGCACAGTTTCTTGTTCTAGGGAATAGTTGGTACAGGTGCTAACTCAGCAGCAAATTCAGTATAGAATCTGATACGGATTCCATCAGATCCCGTAACTTTGTTCAATTTGAACGAATTTGGCCTTTTCTCAACACCACTGACACCAATACTTCTTTCATTCATCTTTTCAGTGATACGAAGATTAAATTGGGACAATTCTCCAGGGTTTTCCTTTGTAAAGGAACTTTTGAAATCAACGTTAAGCATTTCAGCTTTGCTTTGTTACCCTAAATTTCAGTTCTTATCTCATTCGATAGGGACTAGACACTTAACTTTGGTGCCACTGTGGGCCTTTGCATACGACTAGAATTTCTTTGGGTTTTGTGAAAGTTCATTTGACAATACTCTGCTATGGCAGTCACTGAAGACATCACACATTGCTATCTTGACGGCCAAACATGTTTAATCAGCACTTCTCTATCTATAGCCTTGTACTTTGTTTTACATCTATTATGCAGTAATCTCTGTTTCTTTACAGTGACTGTATATCATGGAGATTCCCTCCCATTATGAACTGTTCTACTACGTATATATCTATCCAGTGTGTGGTCAACTATTCTTTTATACTTGAGCTATAGTTCCTCTACATGCTCCTATGCTGTGATGACAGTTTCAAGTTCCTCACTGAGATATGACACTACTGGTTTTTCATCCAGTTTACTGAACATATATATCTTTCTGCTTGTTTTAGCTGCCCTTTTTACACTGGCAACCATTGTTGCCAAAACTGTGTCACAGTCACTGATACCAATTTTGATGTGGACATCTTCAAAGAGGTCAGGTCTGTTTGTTGCCATTATATCCAACATATTTTTATAATTAGTGGGGCTCCTAATTGCTCCTTCATTATCCACTGGTGAAACAGGTGACAGATCAAACAGCATTCAACATGTGGTACACTGGGCGCTACATTACGGCTCTTCAGCAGTTATGAATCAAAGAATGGAGTTCATTACAACATATATACACTACCACAATGGAGAGACAAGGCAAGCTCCCCTTCTTGGGTGTACTGGTTGAGCACAAGGTAGGTGATCAACTCTGTCACTCACCACATAGGAAGTTAAATCACACTAACCAATTCCTTCAAGTAATTAGTATCCAAAAACCACTTTGCAAGAATACTGCCTTAAACATTTCCATACATAACTTACATGTAACAGCATCAAATTAACCAATCCAGAATTTTAATGTTACCTGCTGTTAGTTGACTTTTTTTCGCTGTGGCTCTAGCAGACCAAGTTCCTCTATTGAGTCTTGCAACTTTTGACCTGACTTTCTTGTTTTTCACTGTACCTATTTTTCTGAGGTTAGTGTAGGTTAGGTTCTCAATTGATGGGAAGAAATAAGACAGAGGCATTTTACAGTACTTACTAGCTAATTAACTCCACCCTTCCCCACCACCAAAATCTTAAAAGTCACAAGATGCCAAAAATAGTCACAATATGGGTGGAGCTTTTAAGAAACAGCTACATTCCAGAACTACCAATCTAAATCATGGACAGAGACTGAGAAACTGTTGAATTGATGGAACAATAGAAGCAATGACAGAATAAAATGTAATTACATGAAAAGTGAGCATCATTCTTTGCCAATTCCCTCATCCAGCATTATGACAGATCCTGTCTACGAAAGCAAGGGTTTCTTATGGCACTTAGTTAAAAACCTGACAGCTAAAACTGGATTATGAACTAAAAACCAGCAAACAAGCAACCAAAAACAGCAACACTTGTACAATTAAGCTGTATCTTCTGCAGAAGTAATAAAAAAATGTACCAAAATATACTAACCAAAAATCCAGCAAAGGAAGTCATAAACCCTTCTTTGGTTATCTCCCAAGCACCACCATACTCCTCTTCATCTATATTTTGAAAATTTGTGAAATATATGTATATGAGGCCAGCATTTATCAACACAAACCTGGAAAAGAAAATGACATGACACCGCTTAAAAAGGATGAATTTATTTCGAGTTGCCCTCACACACTTACAATTTACAAGTAACACACTTATTAATAACAAAACTGTGGAAAGGGGTCAACTGAAGTTCCAGTATCGCCCCTCGGTTTATATACCTGTAACTAGCTATGTTGTGTTGTGTGAGGTCATGTTTGCACGGCATATTTGGAATGCATAATGCTTGAAGATGGTGTTCTGTTGTCTGTGGTGGCACAAATAGTGTTTTGATGTCCATGTGTGTGAGATTTATGTAGGTGTTGTTGGCAAGGCATTGGACTTACATGGGGGCAGCGGCTACTCATCACCACCAATTTCTTCCAAATTTATGGTTTATGCAGTGCTTGGCCAGAAATGAAAGTGACTGAAGCGGGAGCTCCAAATGAGCATGTTTTTTGTGCGGGTCAGGCGATACGTCAGCCATTTACATTAGTGTAGTTTCCAGATAGCGATGGGCACAGCAGAAAGGACAGAGAACACTAACCAGAGGGTCGTGAGGCTGAGTTACTATGCAGAAAATGCTGTCTATTTTCTACTTTTACATTGCCGCAAATAAATCAGAATAATGTTAAATGTACTGTATTTGGTAATATTTTTATAAAAGGCAAGAAAAGAAAAGGCAATAAAAATTTGGGACTGGAAATAAATTACCAGGATTATAGGTTGTACTTAAGAATTCGAGCATATAATTAGATACTTTTAGTATTTTAAAGTTGATTTACATATGCTGGGGTGATATTCGTCACACTACTAGGGGATATAATTTTCTTGGCCTCTTTAACATTATCAAAGCTGCATTTTTACAACATCATTGTTTCACAGTTTCTATAGAAAAACAAACTTGGTTCACATTCATAAAGATTTGCTCCCATTTGCTATAGGAGCAAATATCACAAAACATCATTTTGCCAAGTATTGGTAAGGATAGCTGGAGACGTACACAACTGAATGTATTTTGATGTAGTCTTCTCAGGATGTGATTTCTTTTTCTTTCTCGAAGAGGTAGAGGAGTTTTGAAGGTTTTTCATCACACTCTTTACCTAATGATAGAAGTATACACCACAGGGTTGCACTAGTAGAGTACAGTCGGTGGGAAATCATTTAACACTGCATGATGGCAATCCTCCTCCATCTTGAGAAATCTTTTCTTATAACTGTTGATTTGTTTGCTTCTGCACAAGTCAATTAACAGAAGAAATTTGTCAATTCTACCTGTAGAGTTTCATCAAATCAGTCAAAAATTATTTGCTTAGTGGTACTGTACGTTTCCTAGAATTTTTATGAAGTAATGATGACCACCCCCTTTTTGCTGCATACTCAGCCACTGTTCTTTTGAATCCTCAGTCCAAAAGAACCAGTACTCTTATAGACATACATAGACTGTTGGCAATAATTTTTCAAGAAAGAGATAGCATATTGTGGTGCATATGAGTGACTTACTTTATTCATGTTTTGGTTTGTTTGCAGTGTAGTAAAATAAAAATTGACAGTTAAAAAAAGGCTCCATGTAGGGACTAGACTCCACGATCTTTGGATTACTGTTCTGTACTCTTTCCACTCCACCAACCACTGCCTGGAAATTATGCTAATATAAATTGCTTGTACTTCACCCAACCAATACCAAAAATTCTATTTTTCTAAATGTATGACCACCTGGAGCTCCAGTTCTGTCTCTTGCATCTCTTGGCAAAGCTTGCATGTACAACAAATTCAAGCAAAATCAGTGATGAATAGGTGTAGTCCTCTTTTTAAAGCTGTATGTTACTTTTTGTTCTGCTGTTGTTGTGGTCTTCAGTCCAGAGACTGGCTTGATGCAGCTCTCCAAGCTACTCTATCCTGTGCAAGCTGCTTCATCTCCCAGTACCTATTACAACCTACATCCTTCTGAATCTGTTTAGTGTATTCATCTCTTGGTCTCAATCTTCAATTTTTACCCTCCACGCTGCCCTCCAATACTAAATTGGTGACCCCTTGATGCCTCAGAATATGCCATGCCAACCGATCCCTCCTAGTCAAGTTGTGCCACAAGCTCCTCTTCTCCCCAATTCTATTCAATACCTCCTCATTAGTTATGTGATCTACCCATCTAATCTTCGGCATTCTTCTGTAGCACCACATTTCAAAAGCCTCTATTCTCTTCTTGTCTATTTATCGTCCACGTGTTTCACTTCCACACATGGCTACACTCCATACAAATACTTTCAGAAACGACTTACTTAAATCTATACTCAATGTTAATAAATTTCTCTTCTTCAGAAACGATTTCCTTGCCATTGCCAGTCTACATTTTATATCCTCTCTAGTTCGACCATAATCAGTTATTTTGCTCCCCAAATAGCAAACTCATTTACTACTTTAAGCGTCTCATTTCCTAATCTAATTCCAGCAGCATCACCCGATTTCATTCGACTACATTCTATTATCCTTGTTTTGCTTTTGTTGATGTTCATCTTATATCCTCCTTTCAAGACACTGTCCATTCCGTTCAGCTCCTCTTCCAGGTACTTTGCTGTCTCTGACAGAATTACAATGTCATTGGCGAACCTAAAAGTTTTTATTTCTTCTCCATGGATTTTAATTCCTACTCCGAACTTTTCTTTTGTTTCCTTTACTGCTTGCTCAATATACAGATTGAATAACACTGGGGATAGGCTGCAACCTTGTCTCACTCCCTTCCCAACCACTGCTTCCCTTTCATGCCCCTCGACTCTCATAACTGCCATCTGGTTTCTGTACAAGTTGTAAATAGCCTTTCGCTCCCTGTATTTTACCCCTGCCATCTTCAGAATTTGAAAGAGAGTATTACAGTCAACGTTGTCTAAAGCTTTCTCTAAGTCTACAAATGCTAGAAATGTAGGTTTGCCTTTCCTTAATCTATTTTCTAAGATAAGTCATAGGGGGTCAGTATTGCCTCACACGTTCCAACATTTCTACGGAATCCAAACTGATCTTGGAATTATTATATTCTTCTTTAAGTCTGAGGGTATTTTGCCTGTCTCATACATCTTGCTCACTAGATAGTAGAGCTTTGTTATGCCTGGCTCTCCCAAGGCTGTCAGTAGTTCTAATGGAATGTTGTCTACTCCCGGGACCTTGTTTCGACTTAGGTCTTTCAGTGTTCTGTCAAACACTTCACGCAGTATCATATCTCCTATTTCATCTTCATCTACATTCTTTTCCATTTCTATAATATTGTCCTCACGAACATCGCCCTTGTATAGACCCTCTACATACTCCTTCACCCTTTCTGCTTTCCCTTCTTTGCTTAGAACTGGGTTTCCATCTGAGCTCTTGATATTCATGCAAGTGGTTCTCTTTTCTCCAAAGGTCTCTTTAATTTTCCTGTAGGCAGTATCTATCTTACCCCTAGTGCTATGCACCTCTACATCCTTACATTTGTCCTCTAGCCATCCCTGCTTAGCCATTTTGCACTTCCTGTGTTCTCATTTTTTAGATGTTTGTATTCCTTTTTGCCTGCTTCATTTACTGCAGTTTTCTATTTTCTCCTTTCATCAATTAAATTCAATATTTCTTCTGTTACCCAAGGATTTCTACTAGCCCTCGTCTTTTTACGTACTTGATCATCTGCTACCTTCACTATTTCATCTCTCAAAGCTACTCATTCTTCATCTACTGTATTTCTTTCCCCCATTCTTGTGAATCGTTCCCTAATGCTCTCCCTGAAGCTTTCTACAACCTCTTGTTCTTTCAGTTTATCCAGGTCCCATCTCCTCAAATTGCCACCTTTTTGCAGTTTCTTCATCTTTAATATACAGTTCATAACCAATAGACTGCGGTCAGTGTCCACATCTGCCCCTGGAAATGTCTTACAATTTCCAAGACCTTCCAGTATCTCCAGGCTTCTTCCATGTATACAACCTTCTTTTACAATTCTTTAACCGAGTGTTAGCTATGATTAAGTTATGCTCTGTGCAAAATTCTACCAGGCGGCTTCCTCTTTCATTCCTTACTCCCATTCCATATTCACATACTACATTTCCTTCTCTTCCTTTTCCTACTATCGAGTTCCAGTCACCCATGACTATTAAATTTTTGTCTCCCTTCACTATCTGAATAATTTCTTTTATCTCATCACACATTTCATCAATCTCTTCGTGAATTGTGGAGCTAGTTGGCATGTAAACTTGTACTACTGTAGTAGGCATGGGCTTCGTATCTATATTGGCCACAATAATGCGTTCACTATGTTGTTTGTAGTAGCTTACCCGCATTGCTATTCATTATTAAACCTACTCCTGCATTACCCCTATTTGATTTGGTATTTATAACCCTGTATTCACCTGACCAGAAGTCTTGTTCCTCCTGCCACCAAAATTCACTAATTCCCACTATATCTAACTTTAACCTATCCATTTCCCTTTTTAAATTTTCTAACCACCTGCCTGATTAAGGGATCTGACATTCCACGTTCCGATCCGTAGAATGCCAGTTTTCTTTCTCCTGGTAACAACGTCCTCCTGAGTAGTCCCCGCCCGGAGATCCGAATGGGGGGCTATTTTACCCAAGAGGACACCATTATCATTTAACCCTATAATAAAGCTGCATGCCCTCGGGAAAAATTACGGCTGTAGTTTCACCTTGCTTTCAGCCATTCGCAGTACCAGCACAGCAAGACCATTTTGGTTAGTGTTACAAGGCCAGATCAGTCAATCATCCAGACTGTTGCCCCTGAAACTACTGAAAAGGCTGCTGCCCCTCTTCAGGAACCACACATTTGTTTGGCCTCTCAACAGATACCCTTCCGTTGTAGTTGCACATACGGTACGGCTATCTGTATCGCTGAGGCACACAAGCCTCCCCACCAACAGCAAGTTCCATGGTTTATGGGGGGGGGGGGGGGGGGGGGGGGGACACTGTTTGTTCTATATGTCTGTTTTTGTTTGCTTGTCAGACAGTTATTTTAATGTCGTTAGTTATAAGCTATTAATTTTGTTTTCAGTTTTGGAACTGTTAATTCACTGTGTTGTTAATGGTTGAAATTTTAATTTTTGTTTCTCATCTGTTACTAGTTTTGAATCCTACATCGAAATACACAAGTCGTACATTGGTTGTCACTATGGGTGACAATATGATCATCAGAATTCAATTTCTGCAGTCGTATAGCCTAGTAGCAAGAGAGAGAGAGAGAGAGAGAGAGAGAGAGAGAGAGAGAGAGAGAGAGAGAGTGTGTGTGTGTGTGTGTGTGTGTGTGTGTGTGTGTGTGTGTGTGTGCGCGCGCGCGCGCGCGCATGCACTTTTGAGATGCGGGGATTAACTGATGCTGAAGTAGTTTTTTTATGATTTTGTGGATTGGGTTGTTACTTGATGATCTTAATTATTTGCTGATATTGGTCAGTATTGGTGGCTCAGTGCTAAAACATCAGATTTCAAATCCTAAGATCCTGGGTTTGTTCCAGTCTTACGGTTCTTATGTCACTTATCACTTCTTTCACCTTGCACAATGTTTGTTGCTGTGAGGAACGTTGAGTTGCACCATGGCTCAATATGCACATTACGGCACCCACTACTGGCTGGTTAAGTAAGTGCAAAGGTCAGAGGAAGGCAACAGCATACAATCTCCAACACTACCATGTCTAGTACAGCAATCAAAACAATCATTCAGACTGATGACTGCTTTACTTTCATAAGTAGGTATATTGGAGTGCATTGTTTTTTGGACAGGTAAGTTTTCGATGACAGATCGATGATATGTTTGTAGGTTTCATTAGTTTTTGTTTTGGTAAATCTTCATTATTAGGATTATCTTACTTAATTTGTCCCTGCCCAATCCTTTATTCTCACAGTTGTGCCATTAGTTTCATGTTATTTCTGCAATTACATATTCTGTGTACTAGGCATGTGTATTCTCGTGTGTAATTAGTAACACTGATCACCATATCTGTGAGCACTGACTAAGCAATAACAGTAATTCTCAAAAATTTGTTCAAATTCAGGACAGGCTGCTGGTAGGAGAAAATAGCTGGTCTTGAAAACTGAATTTGGATGTTTTCAGAAATTTGCTGATACAAAGACAAATCATCAAAAGAAAGTGCACTCTAGGTCTTCTTTGGAACTCCACATTCTAGACAATATTTAAATGAATGTGTTCACTTTTTGCCCTAAAGAAAGACCTTTTATAAACAATAATTAACAGTATAGGCCTTAGACCTACTTTTAAAGCAGTAAAGCGTGCATGCACGCACATTTAACAACACATACAGCACACACAATGGCTAAACAAAGGCTCTTGTCCTCTACAGTATGTAAAATAGTAAGATAACTGTTTAGTGGCACCAAGGAACAAGGAGGGGATATCTTTAAGTAAGTAATAAGAGGTGTGAAAAGACAAATTGTATTTGAAAGTTAAAACTGAAATCATTTGACATTAGAATAGTGGATTCTGACAGTGCTGCTGTTGTCGCATCTTTGATAATTTCTTTACTATGTGTTTTGGTGCGAAGGTTGTGGTGAAAACGTGGCTAACCAAAGTATAAGATGTCAAGAGAAGCATCTTGGCAATGTTTCTGAGCAGCTGAAGTAGTGGTTCAGTTACAAACAATGACCAGAGGACACGTTTTACACTTTACTTTCTTTTATAATTTCGGCTCCATGAAGTGGCTCACAATTTTTGTTTTTTTTCTTCTTAGTATTATTATAATTGAAATCACAAATATAATGTGAACTTTCAGAAATTTTGGACACTCCTCCTTGCACACAACAGACTTTCCTTCATTAAGTTACGTACAGGATGCTACAATTGTTTCCAGTCATTGCTAGGAAATACACTGTTACTCTTTCGCTGCCTTATTGGGTACTTGCAACCAGCAACAGGCATGTAAATCTGTTTTTAACACAAATGTTGGTTTGACCACCACAGTGCAGTGCTCAGTTTAAAGTCATGTTGATGATGTCACTAGACATAATACAAGCAATCTTAATGCAATGTGAATTGAATATCTGAAGTGGAAACAGAATTTAAAGTGGAATCTGAACAACGATGTAAGTTGAAATTTTTTCAGAAAGCCACACTAATTAGGGCCTATGTAATCTAAGTTGCAAACTACAATGCTACCTTGTGATGTCAATATGATATGATTTTTGGGTGAGTACATGCAGAACACTACTGCAGCTTGCTACACATTTACCACCTACGAATCTGAAGTGCAGTCAAACTGACAAAATAATGGAACCTCTTGGGGAATGCACAGCAAGTAATGGGAAGAACAGAATTGTGCAACAGGGATCTCATTGAAACATGATGGGATTGTACCAGCAGCCACTGAAGACATAATGTGCAACTAGTTCTATGCTTTGTCAATTTTCAGTTACTACATTCCTCCACTGCATGTGTCTGAAGCACTACAAACCATCAGACAGCAAACAACTACTCTGTGAATGACATACATTAAAGAGAAATTTTAAAAATATAACATGGTGTTAACTTCCACAGTTATAGGGGATAAATGTTATGTCAATAATATACGTATAACTAGACTTATTGTGGGAAAAAGGAACAGTATTACAAATGTTTTTAAAATAGCATATATTTAACATCTCATTCCACTAAATCTCCCCTTACCCCCGTCCTAGATGTCAGATGGCTACACTTTTCAACTAACTTTACAATTCTTTACCCTTCATGTTTGTGTGTGTTTAGCTGTTGTTTGATATTTCAAATGGATTCAGCCTCAGTGCTTCACACAGCAATATTCACCAAGGAGTAGCAGATGGCAGCACATACACAGCAAACAATGTTAACCAACATCTCACAACATGAGATATTTCTGTCGATTTATACTGCTGGCAACACTTCAGTCTCTCTATGTTAATGAGGTAAACGACTATGATATACTACTGTTACTGTCATTGTAACAGCAATGAAATATTTGAAGACACACCAAAAGACACAACGTATTTAAACATTCGGGTAATGCATATTGAAAAAAAGATTGATTACAAAACTGACAACGCAACTTACAAAAACAGGCCAATAAATCCTCTCAGTGGTATTAGCCCCCAAAGCAATCCAATTACGACTCCAAGGGCTTGTCTTCCCCAATAGATCACGTCTAAAAATTCCTCCTGAAAGAACTCACTATTATGGCTCTGTAAACAACAAACGCACAACAATAATTTAAATCATAATTTATTTCACCTTATCTGGCCATTCCGAATTCGATGTAAACGCCCTAACCCACACGGATTCAGTTTGTTTAACAGCAGCGGTACCATTCTTTTCATGAACTCTTGCTTTAGACATATTTTCGTACTTTAATTAAAGCAGCATATAACGTTTGCGTCAGTTGTTCAAGACATTAATATGTAAAAACAGTATCAAAATTCTAGTTTCCTCTTGTCAGGTCTCGTCAATGTAATCCACATGTTACAATTTCCACTTTCAGATTGATTAAAAACTTCCTCTTCAAAGAAAAATTTCCCACAACACTATCTATAACAATTTAGTTAACAAAAGACACAATGGAAAACTAGACAGCAGCCAAAATAGTAACAGTTTAAGAAGTAACTCTGGCGAACAATTTCTGATCCCACAATTCGTGCTAACACCAACTACATCGAACACCTTCCGACGATGAACACATTTCACATGTTGGTACGTCACATTGACACTGTTGTGTCAAAGTTTCTATACACAAAACATCACCAAAGACGTAACACTTTTGGTTTTTCTACAAAAAGGTATCATCTGCGGCAGAATTTTTTTTCTTGGTACTATCAGTTCATATTTTGTGGCCTAAGCATTAGTTCATCGATCGATCACGAAAAAATGTAACTAATAAAAATATATTTAATAAACAAAAACTTTCTTCTCATAAAACTCATGTATGATTGACAATCTTGCACATTCAAAAAGTTATATAAACGTGAGGCCAGAGTAGTCATTAGTTTTCCCCATCAACGTCAATACTTTCTTTTTTTCGGAGAAAACGTGGCTCTTTCATTCCGCTGTGTTCCGTCCCGATTTGTGCTATTGACGGACTGTGTGAATGCCGCTATTGCAATTGCATTGTGGCATGTTCTGGGGCTCCGTGTTAATCAGTTACTTTTTAGGGTCAAAGTTCTGAGTGAAGTTATTCAAATTTAAAAAAGTCACCCGAACAGTTTTATTCAGACAGCAAAGAGAAACATGTAAACCACTATTTAATATTCATGTATGATTGATGTTCTTCCACATTCAAAAATATATATAAACATGAGGGCCAATTCAGTCATCAGTTTTCGCCATCAACGTCAAAACTTCGTTCATTCCGGAGAAAAACTAGGCACTGACATTGCATTGTGATGTGTTTTGGCATTCCGTGCTAATCATACATTTTAGAAGTGACATGTTTCATTAAAAAAAAAGATGCTCAAGACCAACTAATGCAAAAAAATGAAACAGTTCATAAGTAAAATATTCAATAGAAAATGGAACTGCATAGTGAATATGCAAAAACAAAAGTTAAACAAGATGGGCCTTTACCAGCAGGGAAGAAACTTTAGAACGAGATACCACAACACATTAAGACACAAAAAAATTTAATGAATTTTGAAACGACTCTAAAAATGTGTCTTTTAAATAAACTGTACTATGGAGTTGATGAATATGTACAATCTTAAACTATATAGAAGCTAGTGAAGCTAGCTGCTCCAAAAATCTGGATGAGTTTGGGTAGAATACCTTAGTCAGTAACATCAGTGTTAATGTGTGTCATATAAATTGTAAATATTTTCTAATCTTTAGATTTGTATCTTTTGTACAAATGAAAAAGCTTTAAACTACAGTCATCAAGGTGGCACAAAACTGTAAACATTACTCTGCCTATTCATCATTTTGTTTTGCAGCTCCTTGTATTGTCCGTGTTCGCAGTTAAAATTGTTGGATGTGAGGTCCGTTATGCAAAACACCGTTTTCTCTCAGTACCCAAACGTGTTTTGGCACCACTGTGCCATCATCAGTGGGTTGTCATTTTTATTTATTCTGCAATGTGAACATTTTTGTTAAATGATTATAAAATTATGTGGTTCCTTCGTTCAAACAACAGATCGTTTCTTTTTGTAAATACCTTTACATCTGGTGTGCATGAATTTTCTGGATCACTTGTGTGTTAATTACTACAGGTAGCTTGTCATCTGCAACCAAACGATGTTTATGAGAAAGGTTTTTGCTGTGTGTTAACCTATCTTCTAGAATGTAATTTAGTTTGTCGCGATGTTTTCGCGCATATATTCGTTTTTACTTACGTTTTAGTGTGGTAAGCACTTCCATTCCCAGCGTCATTCTGAGGTGTTGTGATGCACACGTAACTATAACAAGTATTTTCCACAAATAACGTAGCAAAAACACTTTTCACTTCACGAAACCACAGTGTGATTGTGGTTTGTTGTGTGTCTCAGCCCAGTCAGTGTTCAATCAAATGACCTTATGTTAACAGTGTAAAAATCATGTCTACCGAAGAAGAAAAACACAGTTGTTTTGACGTTATGGGGTACTTAGAAATAAACACAATGAACAATGTAAACAGTTTTTATGTGTTGCCTGTAAATATTGTTTGATGCCAGAATGTTTCATTGTTTGATGCATTTCTACATACACAATTTCTCTAGCATATAAATGTCGATGTTTCGAAATGAATGTACAACACCTTTCCTGTTGTTCGTCTTTTCAGCAGCTTATCTTACAAACTTTAAATTCTCATAACCTCACTTTGTCCACTCTGTACAGGCTAAAACTGTCCACACGTGGGAGGAGTTAGCTATGAGAGGGTTCTGCCATGTCAACTCGTGATAAATCATTATTTACATACATACCACTACATCTATACTCCGCAGGGCATCTTGCGGTGTGTGGTGGAGCGTATTTTTTATACCACTGTCACTTCTCCTGCCCCCCCTTTTTCCTGTGGCAGTCATGGGAAGAACAACTGTTAATAAGCCTCTGGTGAGCTGGAAACTCTCTAATATTATCTTTATGGTCTTATAACGAGATATACATAGTGCAAAGCAGTGTATTGGTCGACTCTTGTAGGAAGATACACTTTCGAAACTTTAACAGTAAAGCACATTATGATGCAGAATGCCTCTCTTGCATTGCCTGCCACTGGCGTTGGTTGATTATCTCTGTGATGCTTTTGTGCCTATTAAATGAACTTGTAATGAAATTCAGTGCGCTTCTTTGGATATTCTCTATTTTCTCTATCAATCCTACGCAGTACAATTCCTAGACTGATGAGCAATCTTCAAGTATTGATTGAACAAGGGTTTTGTAAGGTACCTCCTTCGTTAATGGACTACATTCCCTCTGCTTTCTTTCAATGAAATCCATTGCTGCATCTGCCTTTTTTGCAATTGGTTTTATGTGGTCGTTCCAATTTAAATAACTGTATACACATACTCTAGATATTTTATGGAAATAATTGCTTCCAGCGATTGTTCTGCCGTTATGTAATCATACAATAATGAGTCTTTCAGTCTATGTGTGCACAATATGTTACATCTTTTTACATCGAGACTAGAGTAAATTAGATTCAGTTTTCATTGCATAGACCCAAAAATGAGATGATTCTCATGGGATGTGGAACAAATTAGAAAGTGAAACATAAAAAACAGAAAACATTTGAATTTAATACTCACTACCTTGATCATAAGTCAGGAGATTGTCAAAATAGGTGAATGTGTAAAGTTATCTGGAACTGCTGATATTTACACAATTAATACACTGTCAGAATGAAACAGAGTTACAAACTTTTGATAAATTTATCATACACAAAGTAGCTAATTTTGACTGTTGCGACTAAGTGTTCTCAAAACTGAAATCTAAGAGACATTTTTACTTAAGCTGGTCAAACAGTCCATGTTAAACTACTCATCTACAGAGTAGAGGGAGTTGCCTATCAAAAAGTATTTCACACTCTGTTTAAATTGTGATTTATCTAAAACCAAATTTTTAATGAATGCTGGCAATTTATTGAAAAAGTGTGTTTCTGAATATTGGACCCCTTTTTAGACCAAGGTAAGCGATTTTAGGTCTTTATGTCGATTGTTTCATTCCTAGTATTGGATACCATGTATTGAGCTATTGGTTGGAAACAGAGATATATTACTTGCAACAAATATCATTAAGAAATAAATATACTGAGAAGCATTGGTTAGAATACAAAGTTCCTTGAACAGGTTGAACATGATTCTCTCGAATTTACTCCACAAGTGAGTCTTTTGCACTCTAAAAACTTTTGCTCGGTTTGACAAGTTACCTCAAAATATGATCCATTGTGACATAATAGAGTGAAAGCAAGCAAAGTATGCAAGTATTTTGATATTCATGTCTTCTGCATCTGACATTGTTCTCACTGCAGCACAGACTTGTTTAGGTGCTTCGGCAATTCTGTGGTATGCCCTTTCCAACTGAATTTATTACTGAGTTGTAACCCCAGAAATTTAACACTGTCAACCTCTTCAATCTGAACGTCTTCATATGTTATACACATGCTGGAAGGAAATGTCTTACAGGTTCTGAACTGCATATAGTAGGTCTTTTCAAAATGTAATGATGGTGAATTAGCTTTAAACCATCTAATAATGTCAATGAAAATTTGATTAGCAGCCATTCCCAAATGAGTACTTAATTTGCTACTTATCAGGATTTTTAATCCTGAGAGTGTTTGTATCATCTGCAAACAAAACAAGCTTCTGGCAGTGTAACAGACAAGAAGCCATTAATAGATACAAGAAAAAGCAACGGACCCAAAATGAAATCCTGAGGAACACCACTTGTAATTAATTCCCAACCAGATGAAGAATTACTGCTTACTGCACAGATACTTCACAACGACACTCTTTATTTCTTTTTAGCTAGATAAGGTTCAAACCATTTCATAGTACTGCTGGTGACACCAATAATATTCTAATTTACTTAAGAGAATGCTGTGATTCACACAGTCAAAGGCTTTTACAGGCCACAGAAAATGCCAGTAGCCGTTAAGGAATTAAGTACATTCTCACTGCAAATGTACATAGCTTTTTCTATATCAGAACACTTAAGAAACCCAAACTGTGCCTTGGATAATATCTTATTTGCGGTCAGATACTTATGGAGACACCTGAATGCAACATTTTAAAATATTTTTGAAAAACCCAGCAAAAGTGAAACTGATCGATAGTTTGATGGTATCTCCTTATCACCTTTCTTGTAAAGAGGCTTGACTTCAGCATATTTTAGCTGGTCTGGAAATGTTCCAATGATAAGAGATTGGTCACACAAGAGAAAATGTAACTCACATGAGCACCCTTTGATTAACTTCATTGAAATGTTATCATAACCACTAGAATACTTAGATTTTAAGGATGTTGTGATGAATATTACTTCTTTGGAAGGCATGTGTGTCATTTCCATTTTACTGAAGTTATTTGCAAAGAGAGGCCTCAGATACTCCATTGCTCTGTTTACTGAACCTGATAACCCCAAGTTGTCAGTAGCAGCAACAAAGTACTTGTTTAGGAAGTTTCCACCAATACATGTGTTCGTTACTAACGTCTCTTTTCCACACCTTTTTGGTCCCACCTGTTTCTGTCTTTAGTTTTTATGTTGTTGCCTGATGTAATTATCTTTTTCTCATGATAAAGCTGCTTAGATTTCTATATTACTTTCTTCAATATTTTAGAGCATTCATTCTAATGCAATAC
Organism: Schistocerca piceifrons; assembly: GCF_021461385.2. Lineage (NCBI taxonomy): Eukaryota > Metazoa > Arthropoda > Insecta > Orthoptera > Acrididae > Schistocerca > Schistocerca piceifrons. The sequence continues at coordinate 582,146,072 of NC_060140.1, read as the reverse complement.
AATGCTAACATCAGATCTGTTCCTAGATAGTGGATACAGTCTCCTTTTTGTCCCACATGATATCTTCATTCCGTGTGTAATCCATAGTTTATTTTTAGATTTCTGTTTGATTTGAGTTAACTTTAGGGGAAAATGTTCAAAAGAAGAAGTAACTTTATTAAAGGATACTTTGTATTTTCCATTTGAGTCAGAAATTCTGTAAATATCTATCCAGTTCTTATCTTTGAGCAATCTCCTAAAATTTTCAATTATTGAGTGATTTATTACCCTCCTCTACTCAGATTTAATAGACTTTTTACCCTGACGAGTTTCAACATTTAACACAAGATGCTGCATGTCATGATCAGAGAGCCCATTAACTATTGGTTTTGTGATACGACTTTTTTCCTACATTTGTCTACAAAGATATTATCAGTAACAGTCTCAGAGAAACTTCTACTCCCCACACCAAGTATCAATCCTGTGAAGGTCTTCTTGTATTTTCCTGGTTTGCGACTTCTCTTTATACAATGGCCTCGTTTACAAAAGCCTCAGGGAACTTCTGATAAAGTCTGCTACGTCATTTATGTATACTGTGAAGAGCAATGGACCTATAATACTGCCTTGATGTACATCTGAAGTCACTTTTGTGTCTGAAGACTTTTCTCCATTGAAACTGTCATGTCATGTTCTGTTTACTAGAAAGTGATCAATCAAATCACACAATTGATCTTATATTTAATAAACTCGCATTTTGTTAGTTAGGAAGCAGTGCAGAACTGTATTTGGTGCATTATGGAAGTCAATGAACATGGCACCTAAATTGGCTCCAGCATCTACAGCCTTCTGGGTCTCATGGACGAACAGAGCAAAGTGGTCTTCACATGACCATTGTTATCAGAACCCACATCCTGCAGATGAGATTTTCGGTCTCCAGAATATGTGAGCACTTAATATGATCCAAAATCATATGATCCAAGATCACTCCTACACAGAGCTACACTACACTGCACTAGCAGAAGGCAAGTTATTTCACACACTCTAAGCAGAATCATATTGGTATTCTGCCGTTTCCAGTGGTCTTCACTTTATTGAGCGATTTCAGTTGCTCTTCTAGTCCATGGTTACTCATTTCGATATCAGTCATTTTGTTGTTCATGCTACAATTCAAAGAAAGTACTACAGTGCTATCTTTCTCTGTGAAACGGTTTTGGAAAAAGACGTTTTGTATTTCGGTCTTTCTGTGTAGTCCTCCATTTCAGTGGCATTATGGTCACAGAGTGTCTGGACAGATGGCTTCAACCTATTTACTGACTTAACAGAAGCCAGGACATCTTAGGATTTTCTGTCAAGTCGGTAGAAAGAATGTTTCGAAATCGTCGAACGCATCAGGTATGGCTCTCTTTCCAGTAATTTTGGTTTCGTTCAGTTTTTGTATATCTGTGAGGCTTTAGCTACATTTAAACTTGCAGTGAAGCCCTTTTTGCTTTTGTAGCAGCTTTCTAAACAGACTGTCGAACCACAGCAGGTCTTTTCCATCGTTCATAACTTTACTAGGCAGATAACTGTTTAAAACGTACTGTACTCAACGTTGTTAGTGTTGTAGAAGAAATTTTCATGCTGACCGCTCAGGTAATTTGAAATCTGTTTCTCGTCACTCTCGCTAACCTGGAAAATCTTCCCACTTTTCTTTGTATTCCTATTTATAGGCATATTTAGCTATGATGGAATGGCCTTATGATCTCCGATTTTGTGTTCTACACTGAGTCGAAAATTTGAGTATGTTTGCTTCCAGAAGATCTCAGATGTTATCTTCACGATTAAGTTCTCAGATTAAGTGTTCAAAGTAATTTTCGGGAGAGGCATTTAAAACAACTTCGCATGATTCCCTTTCCCTAATCACTTGTCCTCCAGTCTGTAGCTGGTAAGACGAAATCTTCACCTGATACTACGACATGACCAGGAAATTTATGCAAAACTCTATTCGAGTTTCCCTCCAAATGTTCCACCACAACTGCTCCAGAGGCATGGGTCCGTTAAACATCCGATTACCATGTTTGAACCACCATAAATACTTGTCTTCATTCAATCTATACTAATCTCATTTGAAATTATCGTATTACTTATGGCTATAAACACACCTCTAGCACCAGTGTTCGAGCTACCCTTACAATACACATTTCCAATCGGAAATTAGAATTTCATTACCACTGACATCTGGTTTCAACCTGATTTCTTTTCCTAGTATTATGTGTGTATTATTAACGTTTATAAGCAAGGCTAGTTCCAGAACTCTTCCATAGATGCTCCTGCATTTAACTGATACTATACTAACATTTTCTTTCTCCAAACTGCTGTGATGAATGCCAGCCTGTCTGGAATCAGAGCAAATCTTGTTGGGCTTGTATTGGAATTTCGCAATCGTAAAAAAGGTACATGTACATGCCACATATATACCGCTAACCTAGCAGCTGCTTCCTGCGTGTACTGCACACCTTATTTATTAAGGGTGTCCAACAATTATCCACCTGATAGCGCAGATCGAGAAATCAACATCCTAGATCATCTCAGGATAGTCTGAGCTTCTGGTTTAAGTATTCTGCTTAGCTCCAAATCAGAGGATCACGAATGGTTCTGGGAACTAAGCTACAAAACAGTAACGCTGCTTCCACCACACAGGCGAGGCTAGCTGTATTCGCCAAACAACTCCTGTAGGAACCAAAGATGGCCTCTGAACCAAGGCAGAAGATGTCATTTGTGTCTACATGAGTCGCGATTTGCAGCTGCTAGCAGAGCCTCCTCCACATCTGGGATGAGACTCGCACAGCAAGCAAACAGAGAGGACAATGGCCTCTTTGCTGAGCTGTCCACCGTTTCCATGAGGTGCTCCATCACCTACCCAAGATTATATTTCCAAATGACAAGGAAGCCCACCCTCTGCATTTATCTGGACCTCTCAGGAAGACTGGCCACTATCCCAATAGGCGAGGCATCCTGTGCTGGCTCAGATTTACTTTCAGCCAAGCTGCTGGTACCCACTTCTGCCTTCCACCCAGAGAGAGACTCATCGTCTGGGACATGCAAATTGGAAGGTGAAGTGGCAAAGTAATTGTCTAGGTGCCCCAGGACACCTTAACCCAGGGCAGCAGCGTGAAGTGTTTTGAGTGTGGCCAGCACAGCTTCCACCTGATTGTGAACAGTCACGAATTCCCGAATTCCTCCATCATGCTCATGCTACAGGCTCACTCTCTATCAATCTTCAGCTAACCTAAGAAGTTGAACTCACTCAACACAAACAAAAATACAGCTCTTACAACAAAATAAATACCAGTACTGAAACCAGCTAAATAAACAGCTACTGTCCACTTCTTCTCAGAAGTATGTAAGAATGCCGCTATATTAAACAATGTATACATTCTGTGAACAAATGATAAGCTGCTGTTGCTGAAAACTGCTTTGCTCAGAGATTGGATCTGGTTACAGTGGCCACAAGTGACTCTACGCCACAAAATAAACTCACTCTAAACAAACGACCACAGAATACATAAACTCATACAACAAAATAAATAACAAGTCTAAAAAAACAGCTATCATTTACTTCTACTCAGAAGCATGTAAGAATACCACCAATTTTAAAATGTATACAGTCTGTGTACAGTTTTCTGGTATCTGCCTTGTGAATATGTTCCTTATTATTATACCCTTTCATAAACCGTAAATAATTATTCACAGGGTTAAATAACAGTGCATATTAATTGTGTTAATTTGAACAACATGTTGCCTGCTTATGTATCTGAATACAATTTTCAATACTAAGACTAACTCACAGTTTTCCTATGCAAGTTTTTACTTACACATTTTTGTGTATAGTTTTCATTGATGACCTTCAACGTCTCTAATTCCAAGGCACTTCTTACGCTGTCCATACATACTTGGAATCTCTGTGTTACACATGCTGTGATGTAAAGGCGTCTTCTGATGACCTTCAAACACCACATTCTGTCCAAAGAGTATCTGAAGCACATAACAATACAATGCAAACAAGTAGTTGTACTAACATATAACATAATATTAAAAAATGCAGACCTGCTCTCCCCCTGAAACATTCCCCCTTACCCTATCGTTAATAAAATATGCAGTTACTCATTCATGTAAGATGACAAGGGTACAGAGAACCTCACAACTCTTACTTTATGAACAGAAATTCAGAATTTAACTATACAGGGTGTTACAAAAAGGTATGGCCAAACTTTCAGGAAACATTCCTCACACACAAAGAAAGAAAATATGTTATGTGGACATGTGTCCGGAAACGCTTACTTTCCATGTTAGAGCTCATTTTGTTACTTCTCTTCAAATCACATTAACCATGGAGTGGAAACACAAAGCAACAGAATGTACCAGCGTGACTTCAAACACTTTGTTACAGGAAATGTTCAAAATGTCCTTCATTAGCGAGGATATATGCATCCACCCTCTGTCGCATGGAATCCCCGATGTGCTGATGCAACCCTGGAGAATGGCGTATTGTATCACAGCCGTCCACAATACAAGCATGAAGAGTCTCTACATTTGGTACCGGGGTTGCGTAGACAAGAGCTTTCAAATGCCCCCATAAATGAAAGTCAAGAGGGTTGAGGTAAAGAGAGCGTGGAGGCCATGGAATTGGTCCGCCTCTACCAATCCACTGGTCACCGAATCTGTTGTTGAGAAGCATACAAACACTTCGACTGAAATGTGCAGGAGCTCCGTCGTGCATGAACCACATGTTGTGTCGTACTTGTAAAGGCACATGTTCTATCAGCACAGGTAGAGTATCCCGTATGAAATCATGATAACGTGCTCCATTGAGTGTAGGTGGAAGAACAAACTAAAATGAGCTCTAACATTGAAATTAAGCGTTTCCGGACACATGTCCACATAACATCTTTTCTTTATATGTGTGTGAGGAATGTTTCCTGAAAGTTTGGCCATATCTTTTTGTAACACCCTGTATAAAAATTCTGGACTCTCACAGTTTCCACCCCATATACAAGTAAATGAATAAGTATGTTATTGTTCCTTCTTAAGTAATTGAACTCGAACAATAAATACTATATTACAGAAATTACATTTTTCATTCATTTTTCGGTAATTAATTAGACTAGATTAGATTAATACTAGTTCCATGGATCATGAATATGATATTTCGTAATGATGTGGAACGAGTGAAATTTTCCAATACATGACATAATTAAGTTAATTTAACAGCATAATTAAGTTAATATAACAACTTTTTTATTTTTTATTTTAATTTTAATTTTATTGTTTGGTTTTTTCTTTTTTTCTTAAGTTATATCTAAAAATTCCTCTATGAAGTAGAAGGAGTTGTCATTCAGAAATTCTTTTAATTTCTTCTTAAATACTTGTTGGTTATCTGTCAGACTTTTGATACTATTAGTAAGTGACCAAAGACTTTAGTGGCAGTATAGTTCACCCCTTTCTGTGTCAAAGTTAGATTTAATCTGGAATAGTGAAGATCATCCTTTCTCCTAATATTGTAGTTATACACACTGCTATTACTTTTGTATTGGGTTTGGTTGTTAATAACAAATTTCATAAGAGAGTATATATACTGAGAAGCTACTGTGAATATCCCTAGATCCTTAAATAAATGTTGGACTCCAGCTACTATTCTGATCACACACTTTTGTGCAATAAATGCTTTATTCCTCAGTGTTGGATTACCCCAAAAAATGATGCCATATGCAAGAAATGAGTGAAAATAGGCGTAGTAAGCTAATTTACTAAGATGTTTATCACCAAAATTTGCAATGACCCTTATTGCATAAGTAGCTGAACTCAAACGTTTCAGCAGATCATCAATGTGTTTCTTCCAATTTAATCTCTCATCAGTGGAGACACCTAAAAATTTTGAATATTCTACCTTAGCTATACGCTTCTGATTAAGGTCTATATTTATTAATGGCGTCATACCATTTACTGTACAGAACTGTATGTACTGTGTCTTATCAAAATTCAGTGAGAGTCCATTCACATGGAACCACTTAGTAATTTTCTGAAAGACATTATTGACAATTTCATCAGTTAATTATTGTTTGTCAGGTGTGATTACTATACTTGTATCATCAGCAAAGAGATCTAACTTTGCCTCTTCATGAATATAGAATGGCAAGTCATTAATATATATTAAGAACAACAAAGGACCCAAGACCGACACTTGTGGAACCCCGTTCTTGATAGTTCCCCAGTTTGAGGAATGTGCTGGTCTTTGCATATTATGAGAACTGCTTATTTCAATTTTCCGCACTCTTCCAGTTAGGTACGAATTAAACCATTTGTGCACTGTCGCACTCATGCCACAGTACTTGAGCTTGTCTAGCAGAATTTCATGATTTACACAATCAAAAGCCTTTGAGAGATCACAAAAATCCCAATGGGTGGTGTTCGGTTATTCAGATCATTCAAAATTTGATTGGTGAAAGCATATATGGCATTTTCTGTTGAAAAACCTTTCTGGAAACCAAACTGACATTTTGTTAGTACTTCATTTTTAAATATATGTGAAGCTACTCTTGAATACATTACTTTCTCAAAAATTTTGGATAAAGCTGTTAGAAGGGAGATGGACAGTAATTGTAGACATGAGATCTATCCCCTTTTTTATGCAAAGGTATAACAATAGCATATTTCAGTCTATCAGGGAAAATGTCCTGTTCCAGAGAGCTATTACACAGGTGGCTGAGAATCTTACTTATCTGTTGAGAATAAGCTTTTATTATTTTGCTGGAAATGCCATCAATTCCATGTGAGTTTTTGCTTTTAAGCAACTTTATTATTTTCCTAATTTCAGAGGGAGAAGTGGGTGAGATTTCAATTGTATCGAATTGCATTGGTATGGCCTCTTCCATTAACAGCCTAGCATCTTCTAATGAACACCTAGATCCTACTATATCCACAATATTTAGAAAATGGTTATTAAAAATATTTTCAACTTCAGACTTTTTGTTCGTAACATTTTCATTCAATTTGATGGTAATACTGTCTTCCTGTGTTCTTGGTTGACCTGTTTCTCTTTTAATAATATTCCAAATTATTTTAATTTTATTATCAGAGTTGCTGATTTCAGACATGATACACATACTTCTGAATTTTTTAATAACTTTTCTTAATATAGCACAGTAGTTTTTATAATGTTTGATAGTTTCTGGGTCACTACTCTTTCTTGCTGTCAGATACATTTCCCATTTCTGGTTACAAGATATTTGTCTATCTATTTAAAACCTTTGTATCCATGTGTCTTGTTTCTTAAAGATTAAAATTCAATATTTTAGGTGAATTTGTACATATTTTGTATCACAGTTTTCAACTAAAGAGTTCTGTTAATTGGATTAATCTGGTTAATGTAATAAAATTCCCACACATTCAGATCATCTGTTGTAATAAATATATTTTAATTTGAGGTACTGGCCGCATTCAAATTATCTCAGTCCTACTTACTGTAATAAAGTATTTGCCTATGGTGATGATCTGAATAGTATTTTGGTATAATCCATTCCATATACATAATTCTCCTGAGTTTGTTATTCAAAAGTAGATCCAAAAAAATTGTATGCTAGTCACTTTAGTGTTCCTACCATCCTATATTTGGACTAAATTACAATAAGGGCTGATAGCAAACTGTACACCTAGTTTAATCCTAAGTACTTTAGATGACTCAGGGTAAGTAATGAGTTTGATTATTTACAAAAAATATGTACAAACCTAACTATAGGATTTACTATATTCAAAACAGTACAAATTAGCTCATACAAAACACGTTAACATTGATAATACTACTACCCAGTAGGAACAAGTATGAAACTTCACCTGTTTTTGGCAATTAATAAAGTGCTGTTGCTGGATAAATAACAATTATTTAGCTAACAGTCTTAATTTAAATTTGTAGGGGGACTTTCACTAAAATGTACAGTAAAACCCCTATTAACTTAATTCAGGTTAACCAAAAGGTGGGTTTTCCAAAACACATATGAAAATCGCAAAAACTATACTGCAGGGAAATAAATTAGAGGCGAGAATGTGCTGGACCACTGTTAGCAAGGAAAGGTGAACACATGCAGAGGTGAACACATGCCCTTGAGTTTCTACCCCACCCAGCGATTTAGCAGTCTGAACAATGCTACAAGTAAACTGTCAAAAATCACATAATCAGGTGGCTGAAAAAGGAAGTTTGTTGAAACCTATTGTGGTTAATTATGCTGTTGGTGTTTCCACCGTTCCAGAATGGGTGAAGTCGAAATCTAAATTTCTGGAGGAATCTGTGAGAAAACCTCATAGCAGAACACTGAAAACACCTGACTTTGATAGAACAGGTGAAGTTCTTTATCTTTCTGTTCACCAACAATGAGAAAAGCCCATGCCTATGACTGGCGAGATACTGCAAGAAAAAACTACTCTTTTAGCTGAGTTGATAGGTGAGGAAGGAAAAGATTTTTCTTGACGCTCTGCATGGTGGGACAGGCTCAAAAACGGATACAGCATTTGGTAGTTGAATGTATGTGAAGAAACGATATCTGCAGCTCCAGATATAGCTGATGTGTTCAAAACAGTGTATTGAAGAATACACCCTAGGCTACACCAAGCACCAAACTTACATTGTCGATGGAGTGGTAGTTAATTTCAAGATTTTGCGTACAAAATCCTTAGTTACTCGAAAGAAACGTCTGCTCCCAGGACAGAAAATGAAAAAAAGAATGGATAACTGTTCTTCTGGCCTCAAACACTTCTGGTACTCATAATTGTCCCCATTGTGTATCAGCAAGTCAAAAAATCTTGACCCTTGAAGGATGCGGCCCGAAATGGCTATCAGTTTTTTTATAGAGCCCAGAAAAGCTCCTGGATGTCTTGGGAACTTTTTGCCAAATGGTTTAGTGATCAGTCTGTACTGAAAGTTGAAAACTTTTTAACTGCAAGAGGTCTGCCTAAAAAAAGCCATCTTTGCTCTTCCACATCCTTGTGGGGTAAAAAAATAGTTATGTTGTTGCCTGTTTCATTGCCCCAAGCAATACCATTCTAATTTAGGCGCTGGATACAGGGTGTAATAGTGACATTTAAACCACTACCATGGGATATTTTTGAGAACCATACTGCAAGATAGTGACATGCAAAACAAGAACGTAAATGATGCTCTGAAGGTAGTAAACATGAAACAAATAATTAATTGCTATGCAGATGCCTTGGGCAATGTGAAAGCAGAAACGCATCAAAAGTGCTGGAGAAAACTGTATGACGAAATTGAAGAAAATGGATCAGAAAATTTGGAAAAGTTGACAGGTATTGTAAAAAGAATTTCCGCATGTGATGACAGGGATAAATGGGATATGGATGAATGGGCTGTCATGGATGGTGTGTAAGAAACCACAAACTAAGAAACTGTAGAAACAGTGTTGCAGTCAAATGTTGATGCAGTCAAAGAACCCAAAGTGGATGAAATGGATGACAGAGTGACAGTCGACAATGGTTTCCAAGCACTGGTAGTATATCTATATTAAGAATTTATCTTTCAAAAACCTACTGGTTATAGTACAACATAGAAATTACAGTACATGTGTTACTGTTATTGTAGATTGCCATAAGATTTGTTATAGTACATGTGTTGTTATTTTTATGGGTTGCCATAAGCTTTGTTGAACAATCCAGTGAGTCAGCACTGGCTGCCGTACTTCTAATGAATCGATGATGGGACATTGATGCTCAAGAACATGTGGAGAAAAACAAAAAATAATCGAAAATACCGAGTTTTTGAATAAACTATTGATTTTTTACAAACCATTACATACTGTACCATGCACCATAGTCCCATAAATGTAATTTTAAGTTTAATAAAGAATGTAAGTGTAAGCTACAAAGAGATTTTAGAATGCATATGACCTTTCAAAAATGTGTCCTGTAATTGCAATACAAGGTAGTGTAGTGCAGAGAAGATGATCATAGCTTAACCGAAAAAATTGTTATTCAAAATGACTTCCCTCCTGTGGTTTGGGTTAACCAGGATTGTATTGTATGACTCTCATAGTGCAAACATAGAAGATGTTCTATTCCCTGTAACATTTAAACAACTATTGGCATTTCATTTATTTCTAATTAATGTTTACATTATTATCACTATGATTAGTCAGTAAGTTCTAGTCCTTTACCAATGCCAAGCAGTTAAAGAAAATTATATTGTTATTTATAAAGTTCTTCAAAATTACTTTCCTAAATCATATCAATGTCAAATGTTTATTTACTCAAATGACCTACTATAGTTTGAAGATCCTGGAAGTACATTAGTACCCTAAAATTTAGAAACTGGGTATGTTTATCACTTGGTAAGGCTTCATAACAATTGTCATAAATCTGAAATTATGTCCTATGTCAATGTCATCTATAATATCTCTTGCCATTAATTGTGAGTCGGTTACACAAATGCATGGGAGTGAGAGTGCTTGTGAAGCGCTATAATTAATAACTTTCATACCATGTGGAATATTATGATCTCTGCAGAAAAACAGTAGATATGTTAGGGTTGATCCTGTTTAGTCATTGTTGTGTTTTTAGCTTTTTAACGTTGAGTAGTTTATGGGATGTTGGGAGTATGTCCATTCATTATTTAATAACAGTCATTGAAGTGAAGAAGTTGGTGTACATAATTATTATTGTTGTCCTGTGGCACCTTTTACTGTAGAGATGGCGAAGAAGTTTAGCTGTTCTTCGACACTGTAAAAGGAGGTAAGTGAAAAGGGATTAATTCCTCACTGGCTTGGACTATGCCAAAATGGGTGCATGAGTGGTACATAAAGTCGAGAGTATAATTTTCACCCTTTTCAAAACTTTGCAGTCTTTGCTTTCCGATTTCATGGTCAAAACATAAAAGAAATAATATTTCTCTCCAGGTCAGCTCATTAGAGAAGCCCTCTGCTTCTTGCACACTGATCTAAAGCAAGACACGTATTTTTTTCTGGTTCGTGACACCAACCATGATCATGAAATATGGCACTAGGAAATAACCCATTTGTATCCCTCTCGCTAATGTATTTTGTGTGCTCTGTCTAACGATCCCATCGACAATAGTGCTCAAATTTTGGGTGCATCTGATTTTCAAAATTATTAAATTGTTTCTCTCTCACTGAGCCATCAAAAATTTTTCTATCCCCCTCAGTAAACGCAAGCAACACAGAAGGAGATTTTACACTAGCGACCGTTTACATGAAATAAATAAATACATATTTATCATATTTGCTATATACATATGTATGAAGCAACTGTACTATCGTTGCATAAATGTTTATTTGTTTCATGCTATATGCAACTGAGCCCATTGCACCGAGCAAACTATAGTGTAAACAGGTACAGGATTCCACTACCCATCGCCAGATTCGAACATGGATCCTCTGCTGTACTTGAGGAAGATAGTGGTGGGGTGTGCCAACAGATGGCTCCTGATGACAGAATAATAACATTTATTGACCAGCTGCAGTACATTGGTTGTTATTCTGTCATCAGGAACCATATGTAGAGTGTCAAACAGTTAGAGTGATTAAGTTAATTAAAGGAAGGAGTTTTACAGTAATCAGATTAGTTAAATTGTGAAGGAATACTGGGAGCGAGATGTCGTATGTGTGTTTCATTCTGATGTGCAGCTCAGTGGTATGGTACCATGATGTAAGTGGGTCGGTGGAAGGCCACATTAAGCAACATGAAGGCGAATGCTGTGTCACCAAACAGGGGAGGTTGTGACAAGAAGCAGCTTGCCTGGTTTTCAACATCGAGGGCAGCCGGATGGGCAACACCAGAATATTACTCTGACCTATTTGGGAGGAAGTACAGCAAACATCAGTGGGAGAAAGCCATATTTAAGGACCAGCAGCTGGTTCATCATTATCAACCATTGTGAGGTGTTGGAGTGACACAGAGAATGTGTCACTCAGTGCCGTCGCCAGGTTGGAGTCGTCACTGTCAAATATTCAAATGTTCAAATGTGTGTGAATTCCTAAAGGATAAAACTGCTGAGGTCATCAGTCCCTACACTCACACACTACTTAGACTAACTTAATCTAACTTATGCTAATAACAACGCACACACACACACACACACACACACACACACACACACACACACACACACACACACACACACATACACACCCATGCACAAGAGAGGACTCGAACCTCTGGCGGGAGGTTCCGTGACATGGTGCCTCAAACCGCATGGCTACTCCATGCGTCCTCGTCACTGTCATTGCAGTCATTGTCGTGATGCAGGTCGTCGCCTAAAAGGCGCCAGAGTGACGCCACCACTGCAGTCATCACTGTCACTATTGTAGAACGATGTCAGCAAGCAGCCGCCTGCAATGGGAGTCATTGCCTGGGGTGTGTTGTGGTGTCACACTGTCGCCATCATCCTGGGATGCTGCCTCCACGAACACCATGACTGGGGCCAGAGCCAGGGACCTTGGTCTGCTAACACTAGAGGGTGACAGCCGGGGATGTTTGCTGAGACAAGGCACTGACCTGTCCCACTGCTGTCTCCGCCACACCCCCTCCCCCAACCACAATCACAACAGAGACACATGGTGCATGTATCCAGCAACTGCAGCATGACCTAGCAATGCCATAGCGCCACTGCCGAGGCAGCAGATTCCTGTTGCGTCAGTGCAGCTACAGTCTCAGCAACTGGCACACACGTGAGCATCCATCGACCATCTTCATCACTGCTGATAATATTATGAGTGGGAGGAAACCTTACCCAGAGGGGCAACAACCAATGTGTTGCAGTTGACCAATAAATGTTGTTATTCTGGCTTAGGGAGCCATCCATGGACAATCTCACTCCCCATCCTCTTCCTCACACCCAGCAGAGAACCCATGTTCGAATCCAGCGATGGCCAGTGGAGGTTTGTGCATGTTTACAAAAATAACAAGGACATATTTCCCAAAATTCTGAGACAATAAAACCAGAACAGAAAAATTTCGAAAAAATCCGATTCTGAAATATTTTACAAACAGTAGCAAAGCAGGACATCAGGTAGAAAACATCAGTAGTCATTCGTAGCTCTCCTTAAAGTTTAATGTGGAGGGTAGAATTGTTTTTTACGAGGCCCACTGTGTGCTACACACAGAATTTGGTTTCTTTTTAGTAGTTTCGAAAATTATTATTTTTGGTGTAATGTTTCACAAGATAGCGGAAACATTCTTGCAGTAAGATGCAAACATGCTTAGTGTTACACAAGTGTTCTGGAAAGAAATATTTTTCAGTAGCAGAAGTAAGTTACAGCTAAACATCATCTCTGGACTTCTTACATAGTGAACATAAGACGAATAAAAAAGGGAAGGTTATGTAATTTAGGAAAGTCATACACATTGTTATGGTTAAAACTGTTTGAAACAACAATCATGGAAAGTTCAGAGGAAGAGAACACTTTAGATACTATACCTGAGAGTAATATTGAAAATTTCGATCGTTGGAGTGTCGATGTTGCCTCACCACCAAGTGATACAACATCACAGAAGGTGAGCATTACCAGTTCCAGACAAGCAAATCCCAAACCTGACCCTTTGGTACAGTTATATCAAAGGATAGACGCTTTTTTCAATCAAAAATTTGAAGAAAACAATGAAAAACTTGATAAAAGATTTGACGAAAACAATCAAAGCTACACCACTACACTTCAGCAAAATTATAGGCTTTGACTAATGATGTTAGTAATCTTACTCAGACGCTGAAAACTTTGAAAACAGACGCTGCGAATAATGTCACTGAAGTGATACACAGCTACTTATAAGGAATAACTAATGGCATTTCAACACTGAAAATTATAGCAAGAGACATGCCAGAAAATACATTAAAAATCCGACAAATTATTTTGATAGAATGCAGTTAGAACACACAACACTACAGTCCACATTTGAAAATTTACTCAAACAAGTGAATGACATAGCAATAAAACATGAAAAACAAGTTGATGATTTTTTACGAAAGAAAGAGACTTTAACTCATAACAGGTTGTGACAGAGCTACAGCAGGCTGTTGAGCAAACGATTGCCAATGTGTACAGAGAGCAGAATACGTCAGCATTAAGGATATAAATTAAGTTGGGTCAGCTACAAAGAACGTTTATACAGGATCTATGTAAGTGGAAGGTCCATGTGCAGACTCAAAAAGGAACACAATTGGAGAAATTTGAAGGAGAATGGAATACCATTAAGGAGCAAGGAAAGAATGGTAGTAGCTATGCAGGTAAAAGTTATGATGAATGCCACAATCCAATTTCTTATGCAAATGTGTGTGCAGAAGTAACTAGCACAAACATAGTACCACCAAACGCTATTACATGAAATGTTGGGGTAGACTTATAGAAGAAAGTCTTCTAAGAAACCGATAATTCCAGGTGTCCATCACAGAAACGAAATGTGTTCATCCACTTATTTTCATACTGCTTTTAGAACTGCATTGCCTAAAGCTTGGCAAGAACAACAACAGATACAGTACGTATCAAGCTTTATACAAGATGAGGCCGCAGTTTGAGCATTTGAGATGGCAGAGAGCTGTCACATTAGCACAAGTTGAAAATGCATTTCTTGCAAAATATTGGTCACGCAGTGTGCAGGGAAGACTAAGAAAAGAAGTATTTAGTACAGAGTCATAGAACACCAGGCATCTACATCTACATCTACATACGTACTCCGCAATCCATCATACGGTGGGTGGCGGAGGGTACCTCGTACCACAACTAGCATCTTCTCTCCCTGTTCCACTCCCAAACAGAACGAGAGAAAAATGACTGCCTATATGCCTCTGACCGAGCCCTAATCTCTCTTATCTTTGTGGTGTTTCCTCGAAATGTAAGTTGGCAGCAGTAAAATTGTACTGCAGTCAGCCTCAAATGCTGGTTCTCTAAATTTCCTCAGTAGCGATTCACGAAAAGAACGCCTCCTTTCCTCTAAAGACTCCCACCCGAGTTCCTGAAGCATTTCTGTAACACTTGCATGATGATCAAACCCACC
The DNA here is from genome assembly GCF_021461385.2 of Schistocerca piceifrons. Classification (NCBI taxonomy): domain Eukaryota; kingdom Metazoa; phylum Arthropoda; class Insecta; order Orthoptera; family Acrididae; genus Schistocerca; species Schistocerca piceifrons. Next base: position 582,131,048 of record NC_060140.1, on the reverse strand, counting down.
AGTAACAAATCTAGCAGCCCGCCTCTGAATTGCTTCTATGTCCTCCCTCAATCCGACCTGATAGGGATCCCAAACGCTCCAGCAGTACTCAAGAATAGGTCGTATTAGTGTTTTATAAGTGGTCTCCTTTACAGATGAACCACATCTTCCAAAATTCTACCAATGAACCGAAGACGACTATCTGCATTCCCCACAACTGCCATTACATGCTGTCCCACTTCATATCGCTCTGCAGTGTTACGCCCAAATATTTAATCGACGTGACTGTGTCAAGCACTACAGCGAACATTAAGAATATATTTCGAGAAGAACATAAATCAGGCTCGTTTCTGGGACGAATCCATGGCTCTTAGTGATGTTCTACACGTTTTGAAAGGAAACCTTCCATTTCGCATTAGAGGAAACCAGCCCCAAATTCAAACCAAGAGCTGCAATGGGGAAATCCAAGTCCAGCAGTGAATATAATCGAGGTCGCTGATAATACACATTCAGTGGCTACAAATATGTCAAACTAGAATTGGTGTCATTACATCCTCTGATGCTGACCATGGAAGGGAGTGGGGACCCTCCATATGTCAATATTAACCTGTTAAGGTATAACAATGATGCCGATACTAGAGAGGAGTTGACAAAGGCGTATTGTGAGTGTCCAATGAAGTCAAAGGGGATTCTGCAAGTTAGTGTTAAAGCAATAATAGGGAGTCTACCCATAGCTAATTTGGTTGACACAGGAGTGATCGTGAATGTGATCTCACACTACTTGTTCAAAGAAATTAATGAAATTAAATGGTTGCTTACATATCTGGTACAGAATTGTTGTGTGGTAGGAGCAATAGGAGGGAAATCAAAGCAGATTAAAATTCAGACTCCAGTTGAAGTTCAATTGCAAGGAATGATATTTGAATGTATTTTGTGAGTAGTTGAAGGATTAACTGAAAATTATATATACAGATACGAACTTTAGTGAGAAATGAACACAAAGATTACAGACAGGAAGATGCCATTTAGATTTTAGCAGGCATGAATGTACTGAGGATATGATCAAGTTAAAGGCAATACATGGGAAACTCTGTCGTAGTATGCAGGCAAAGTGTGTAAAAGCAAAGCAATTGAACCTTGATGAGGCACCTGAACAATTTTGTGGAGAAATAACCACTACTGATAGTGAGGATAGCATATACAAATGCACAGAAATTTAACAATAGAAGTTTGAGGTAAGAGAACTACTTTTGGAGGACAAATAGGTCTTTGATAGGAAACCAGGAGTAATAAAACATATCAATATCACATGGAGGCTAAACCCTGTGAAACAAATTGTAGGAGCACATACTCAATTCCACAGGAAAAACAGGAGGCAATAAGTAAAGAGATTAAATGTATGTTAGCATGAAACGTTATAGAGACATTACTAGCTCCACACTATATTCCACTGCTAGCTGCACTCAAAGCAGATGGAACAGTACACTTTGTGCTCGATTCACGAGAGATTAACAAAATGATAGTACCAGTTGGACATAGCTGGACAATCTAGAAGAACAGTTGCAAATATTGTATCGAGTACAGTACATGTCTACTACAGACCACCGAGCATCCCATTGGTAAATACCTCTGACAAAACAATGTAGGAAATGTACCCCCTTATTTTCTCTGAAAGGCTCTGTTAATACTGTGTTCTACCATTTGGCTTGAGCGTCATCAGCGGTGTAAAGAAACAAGTGCTCTCGCCACAATATTTGGCGCAAATCTACTTTGGCAGTATCCCACTATATGTAGATGATATCTTAGTAGCTGTGTCTGCTTGGTTTAGAACATACAGAATTTCTGGAGAGGACGCTGGGAAAATTGTCATCAAAAGGTGTAACAGCTAATTTAGCAAAATCAAAATTTGTAAAGGATGAAATAAAATTTCTTGGACATGTTATCTTGAGGGAGGGTATAACAACTCATCTGGGTAAGCAAATTGCAGTTAGTAACTTTCCAGTCCCATGTACAAGAAAAAAATTAAAGGGTTTCTTGGCATTATGCTCATTTTTTCAAAAGCTCATCCCAGACCAGCTGTTAAGCAGTGAAGCACTATAGTGGTTACTGAAAAAGGACAAACAGTGGTTTTGGTCACCACAGTGCTAGAGGAATTTTGACGATACAGAATATGCTCTGGTGCCCATAGTAACACCCTGGTAAGATAGAAGCTTTTTGTGTGCCATCTGACACATCATTTTCTTGACTAGGGACATGCATTTTCCAACTCCATAAGGAGAGGGCGTGAAAGATAATAGAATTATTAATTTCGTAAGTAGAACACTGTTGAAATGTGAAAGAGGTTGTTCCACAACTGAACTTGAAGCATTAGCCATTCTCTGGGCATTCAAGAAATTTAATTATTATTTATTTGGAAAACACAATAAGGTATGCTGTTACCATCAGGGCATAATTTTCTTATTATTGTGCCAACTGTTACACGGCTGGTAGACATGTTGGACTATGTTCCTACAATCACGATTTTGAAATAATTCATGTGAGAGTCAAAGATATTGTTGTAGCTGATCCATTGGCACACATGCCACGAAGGATACCTTATTCAAGGAATTGGAAGAACAAACATCAGAATTTAGAATTAGGTTAGTGGAAGACACAAAACACAGACAATATTTTTTAGGCATGTGTAGGAACATGGTTCATCTGCAAGCAGAGGATCCCTGATGGAAGAATACAGTATGAGATCGAGCTTGAATGAGAAGAATCACGCAAAAATTTCACTATACTTTGCACTATTTTGAGATGTATTGTTTTATAGAAAGAACCCAACTAACAATCTTTGGTGTGTAAGTACACAGGCATATTGCAAGAATAAACTAATCTGCCACACTGTGGGGCGGCGGTTTGAAAAATGAGTCGTTTAACTGTTGCAGTACAAATGTTTGAATGTTGAATCAGTTTCTGGCTTTTAGAATGTTGTTAATGCTGTCTTTCGCCGTTCTCAACACTGGCTCTCTAATTACACTTTAGCAACCAGAAAGTGATTTAACCAAATGTGAAGCCTGTAATTAGAATTCCTAGTGCCCATTTCATCTGAGAATACAATTATAGCTGCAGCTTATAGCTCTGAGGAATTAGGAGATTGTCCGGGATTTATAATCAAAAACGATATTTAAAAATAGTTGAGTATATTCTGAAAGTCCCTGATGAAAAACACAAGTATCCATACAACCTAACAGAGCAGTTCAGAGTCTAATGCGCTGATGCAACTACAAATGTCCGAATTAAATGTTGAAATGAATGCTCGCCATAATTTGATGAGAATATTTCATCAAACGCCACGCTAAATAATTGGTAGAATGTCTGTCCCGCGACGGCACGTGAAAGTACGACAATACACAAACTGAAGCTAGATAATGAAAATCATCCCAGAATTAACCCTTCACTTGAAATGATTTCATGGTTCCGCGTATCTCTAGTAACTTAATACGGCACCCGAGGCTGTTTGTAGCAGTGATACCGATGCGACGCGACTCCCGACACAGATGGTGTGTTATTCAGCGTCTGGAGAGAACTGGGGCCTTGCTTCCTCGCGCAGCGTTCTTATATATAAAGCCGCGGTGCGGACGGCTAAGGGAACGCCTGATCAAGTCGGCTCTCCCGACTAGCCGCTGGGCTAGTAACGCACCACTTCAAGTTACATAATAATTTATAGCTTCTTTTGCTGATGGCCGATGAAGCTCTTAATTTAAACGTGCATTCAGCACACAGGTAAGTATTGATAATAAAATTTTGACGTGGCTAAGTTAAATATTTTGGGCCAGAGAATTAATTTAATTACACTGCACGCAGTAGATGAGCTCTGAACTGGCCCTTTTGAGATCCGCTATCGCTATAATTTTATAGGTATTCAAAAGAAACTTTTCACATCTTCATAGTCATAGCGGACCTCCAACCTATTTAAATCTAAACATCCTAGCCTTATTTATTAGCCTACTTAATCTATCTTGCTTCCTTCAGTTTTGAGACGAAAACCAGAAAATCATGAATTTCCACTAAAATCTTAATTTGTGAAATCCAAAGTACTGTTTTTATTAAATCATTATGAAAGATGAATCTAAATATAAATTTTGAAGTCTCTAGCTCTTTTCTGTTGCACCAATGATTTTTCAGAAAAATGTCCAAATTTCGAAAATGGCTGAAGTTATCGAACTGATATTTAACACATATTAATTTAGTATTATTACTGACATGCTAGAAAAGTTTTAGGTTCTTTGCTTGATTTTTAAGGTATTGCGCAACATTTATGACATCAGAGCTAGTTACAGCAGACTGGCTGGCACACAATGGAAACTGATGTGAATTTACTACAGCGTGAGTAGGCTGCTTCCCTACATCACCCTCTACTTAAATTTTTTGTTTATGAATGTTAATGAATGAAAAAAAAATTTAATTACAAAAAGGGAAACAAGAGTACAGTTTAACTCCCTATGAAAAATCAAAATTGAAATATAAACATGTAGAAACATTAAAGAAAACTGATTACCTACATTAATTATTTAAATTGTGGGCATGTTCACTGCCTTTTAAACAATGTCATTACTCAAAATTTTAAGCAAAGTCAATGAAATATTTTGGCATACATATTGCCTTAGACAAACAAACACATACAAATTGAAAAATTATGAAAATCTTAGATCCATTAAATACATTAAATGCATTTTTACATACACAAATTCAAAGAAAATAACATGATACATAAACAGATGATTATCTCCTAGCAGTCTTTTCTAAACCTGAAAGAAAAGTTCACAAATATTTTTTTTTTTTTTTTACACACGTGGTTGTAGCCGCTTTGGCTGGCGTCCTACACTTCCATTCACAAGGGTAGAGGAGGGGAAGTTGCTATGATGTGCGCCCTTCACGTTCTTTCTAAATTACATGGGAAGAAGGGGAGGGGTCACTGTGAGTTGTGTCCAAGTCACTCCACGCTTTCACGCAGCTACCAGGCTGCCATTATCTGGTTTGTCCTGTAGAACAAACAAAAAGAGTGCCTCAGACTCTGTTCACTTAACATCTAAGGGTGGGTCACAATGAAATGGGGATATATACATTTTATCCTTCAATATTTTGCTGGAACAAAGTTAACAGAACTTTTTCAATTTTACTCTCGTGGTTACTTAATTGTCATAAAATCGGTAAACAAATGGCTCAAAACGCCTTTAGTCACGTACTAGAGAAAATCTATGCTCAAGGCATACAATCATGAATCCTATTTAACATCAATTTATTATTTCTGGGCCAGAACACTGAACCAATGCTCGGTACATTCCTGACAAATCTGCATTTTATTTACTTAACTGACTCATCTTTGATTACCTTATTCTTAGAGATAGTATGAGTATATTTGATTAGTGGTTGTTTGCTCAGCTTCTTTGTACATGTGAGTAACTTTTGGTAATAGTACAGTTCTGAGTGTTCAAAACACACTACGTTTAGTTGACTACAAAATCCACTTATTGGTCCTCTGCTGTTGTGTTAGTTCCACATCTGCAATTAGGTACTTACTTACTTTGAAGTGTATTTATGCTGAGCTAAAATTAATGTTTCACATCTGCCATTATGTTACTTATTTACTTTGCTAGTGTATGAACTTATTTAACACTCACTGTATTAACATTTAAAGCATAGGATAGCACATTTATTTCATATTCATAGTGTATTGCAGCTGATTAGTTTGCTCACGTGGCAATCCATTTCCACTCGATCGGACGCTGAAACCTCAGGTAGTCTCTCTCAGACCTACCACTAAAGTGCATCAAGTAATTATGGACGAGCGTAATGCTAAATTCCTTAAACCTATAGGACACCATGAGCTGCTCTGTCTCAACTAACATAAGGGTACCTATGGTCGCATTCACGCCTCCAACTCATAACCTCAATACGTGTAGGTGTATCCTGTCACACACTACACTAAAATAATGGCCAGCTCCAACCTTATAAATACTTCAGGGACGTGTCCTTCACATCTCAACCACAAACACTGCTCAATTCTATTACAGTGCCTTTCCTTGCTACACCAGGTGAGTTTATCCTTACAACTTATCTGCATATTTTTCCTAGCACTAAGCAATCTCTTTTACTATTTCTTAGTTAGCTCTAATGCATACACTAGGTTTCACTACCACTTCAGATCCTGCTTGTAAACGAACTTTTATATCTTTTTAAATTACTGTTGGTGGACCATTTCCAATAAAATTGGAACTGTATATATATATAGGCTAATAAATAAGGCTAGGATGTTTAGATTTAAATAGGTTGGAGGTCCGCTATGACTATGAAGATGTGAAAAGTTTCTTTTGAATACCTATAAAATTATAGCGATAGCGGATCTCAAAAGGGCCAGTTCAGAGCTCATCTACTGCGTGCAGTGTAATTAAATTAATTCTCTCGCCCAAAATATTTAACTTAGCCACGTCAAAATTTTATTATCAATACTTACCTGCGTGCTGAATGCACGTTTAAATTAAGAGCTTCATCGGCCATCAGCAAAAGAAGCTATAAATTATTATGTAACTTGAAGTTGTGCATTACTAGCCCAGCGGCTAGTCGGGAGAGCCGATTTGATCAGGCGTTCCCTTAGCCGTCCGCACCGCGGCTTTATATATAAGAACGCTGCGCGAGGAAGCAAGGCCCCAGTTCTCTCCAGACCCTGAATAACACACCATCTGTGTCGGGAGTCGCGTCGCATCGGTATCACTGCTACAAACAGCCTCGGGTGCCGTATTAAGTTACTAGAGATACGCGGAACCATGAAATCATTTCAAGTGAAGGGTTAATTCTGGGATGATTTTCATTATCTAGCTTCAGTTTGCGTATTGTCGTATTTTCACGTGCCGTCGCGGGACAGACATTCTACCAATTATTTAGCGTGGCGTTTGATGAACTATTCTCATCAAATTATGGCGAGCATTCATTTCAACATTTAATTCGGACATTTATAGTTGCATCAGCGCATTAGACTCTGAACTGCTCTGTTAGGTTGTATGGATACTTGTGTTTTTCATCAGGGACTTTCAGAATATACTCAACTATTTTGGAATATCGTTTTTGATTATAAATCCCGGACAATCTCCTAATTCCTCAGACCTATAAGCTGCAGCTATAATTGTATTCTCAGATGAAGTGGGCACTAGGAATTCTAATTACAGGCTTCACGTTTGGTTAAATCACTTTCTGGTTGCTAAAGTGTAATTAGAGAGCCAGTGTTGAGAATGGCGAAAGACAGCATTAACAACATTCTAAAAGCCAGAAACTGATTCAACATTCAAACATTTGTACTGCAACAGTTAAACAACTCATTTTTCAAACCGCCGCCCCACATATGGTGCATCGGCCGGGAAATGAACCCGGGCCGCCCGCGTGGCAGGCGAGCATTCTACCACTGAACCACCGATGCACCCTCTACATTCTCACTTATCTCCTGTCCTAGCTGGGACTGCACAGCTGCCACACTATGTACCCTCTACATTCTCACAGTGTGTAGGGGTTTCCTGAATTACCTTTTCAACATCAGCTGACCAACGCATGGCATCATTAATGTTAAAGGGCAGCAAAGGATCAAACCGCAAGAACTGCCGACACCCGATAAAAGCGGCGTTGGCCGATGCACCATATGTGGGGCGGCGAATAATTTGACATCTTCATAGTCATAGCGGACCTCCAACCTATTTAATACCCTCATTACTGTAAGCTACACCTTCGTCCCAATACCTCCTATTTTTATATCTAACTTCTCCTTCTTAGGTATCCAAATGACAGTAATGTTGTTCCAAACAGAATTATGCAGGTAAACAACAGCGCAGAAAGCAAGAATGCACGTTTAAATTAAGAGCTTCATCGGCCATCAGCAAAAGAAGCTATAAATTATTATGTAACTTGAAGTGGTGCGTTACTAGCCCAGCGGCTAGTCGGGAGAGCCGATTTGATCAGGCGTTCCCTTAGCCGTCCGCACCGCGGCTTTATATATAAGAACGCTGCGCGAGGAAGCAAGGCCCCAGTTCTCTCCAGACGCTGAATAGCACGGCATCTGTGTCGGGAGTCGCGTCGGTATCATTGCTACAACCAGCCTCGGATGCCGTATAGTGTTAATTCTGGGATGATTTTCATTAACTAGCTTCAGTTTGCGTATTGTCGTATTTTCACGTGCCGTCGCGGGACAGTCATTCTACCAAATATTTAGCGTGGCGTTTGATGAAATATTTCATCAAATTATGGCGAGCATTCTTTTTAACATTTAATTCGGACATTTATAGTTGCATCAGCGCATTAGACTCTGAACTGCTCTGTTAGTTAGGTTGTAGGGATACTTGTGTTTTTTATCAGTGAATTTCAGAATATACTCAACTATTTTGGAAAATCGTTTTTTATTAGAAATCCCGGACAATCTCCTAATTCCTCAGAGCTATAAGCTGCAGCTATAATGGTATTCTCAGATGAAGTGGGCACTAGGAACTCTAATTACAGGCTTCACGTTTTGTTAAAACACTTTCTGGGTGCTAAAAAGTAAATAGAGAGCCAGTGTTGAGAACAGCGAAAGACAGCATTAACAACATTCTAAAAGCCTGAAACTGATTCAACTTGCAAGCATTTATACAGCAATTTATATTTTTACAAATTATTCGCCGCCCCACAACACACATGACACCTGGGGACACTAGGGTGCTCGTAAATGCTGCAGAAAATTAGTGTTTGGTGTTACTTCCCAAACATGTTTTGGCATACATTGCAACAATTAAAAACCTGCATCAGTTGTCAGAAGGCTAAGCCATCAAATCAGAACTGTAAAAAATGCTACATCCAATCATCCCAAGAAACCCATTCGATCTATTATGTATTGACATAACTGGATTCCTGCCACCTGCACAGAGAAAAGTGAAATAGTTGAATGATATAATGTATTTTCTAATTTGTTAAATTATTGGCTACAAAATCTGCTGCTGCTGCATCCACAATAAAGTGCATTGCAAGTGATTACTACCCCAAGGGGCGGTTAACCTGTGGTTATGCTGTCAGATATCACATCAAATGTTACCAGCAAGACATGGATGGAGTTTTTGAGGCACCAGTAAGTTGAGGAAATTTTAATCCCAAAATTTAGTCCACAGTCCAACCCTATCTCGAGAATTTTTCGCAAATTCAGTAGATTCATGAGAATGCACGCAACCAACAAACAGATTAAATGGGAGTAGTTTCTTAGCGTTTTTGAGAAAATCATTGACAACATTCCATTGTATAATTCATCATCAGATGTAATGCACAAACACTTGGAAAAGAACAAGTGGGATACACTGCCTCCAGTATTCCTTGGGAGGAAGAGGTAAGGCAAGTATTAATATCTTTAATAGAAAGTGCCAAGGTGTGAAAGATTCATTATGACAAGCAGCGATGTGGGGTTAATCAGTTCTCTGGTGGGTAAGTGTATTGCTAAAGAAACACTATAAACCATCATTGTTACAAAGGAAAAAAAGAAATGGCAATTAATGTATGCTGGCCCCTTTTGTATTGCACAAATACCGCACAATGGGAGCTATTTACTCGAAAAATGTTTGTATACACATCGCACCTGAAGAAGGACTTCCAGTAGGAAAATGTAAAGAAAACTAACATCAGAGACAGTGTTTGTGTAGATAATACTAAGACCAAAAAATAGTAAGAAGAAAATAACGCTACAGATCGAAGCACAAGATTAAAGAACAAAATCACAATACAAACATACTAGTGCTCATAGTACTTAAGTAAAACAAAAAACTGCTACTGGTACATTTACATGACAAATGATGTTGAATTGTAGTATGTTAGGGCGCAAAGCCAAGTGCCAGCAAGCCAGTAGGAAACGTGAGAGTAGAGAGGGCTGTGAAGAAGATGTCGCCACTGCACACTGACCGACCCCTCTCCAGAATGACAACGCGACCTCTATGCGAAGAGGACATAAGCGTCTCGCCGACTGGTTGTGGCCCACTTCTACAGAAGCATCGAGATTACGCACTTCAAGACCAGCGCCTTACGAATTATATATACCAAAGAACATTGTTTATTTTGTCTGTCGCGCTTCGCTTGTGACACATCTGTTTGACACAAAGTTAAGTATTCTACGATTACCTTTTGCAATAAAATTCACTAATACGATTTGCTTGAATTGTTGCGTAGCGATCCGAGATAGCAGGTTTCCTAGGCATCCCATATTTGATGAGTAAGCAGGAGTCGACATAGTGTAGAAGAGTTCAATTTTACCTTTATTTTTAGGAGAATTATAAGAGTGCTCAGGTACAAAATTTGGAACTGGAAAGAAAAACAATTTCCAACCTACAGAACAGTAAGATCTATGCTGCAAGTCAAAGACATCGAGTTATAATAACGCTAAGTAAAAGACACAATGAAAGGGACATGAATCACAAACATAACTGAAACAACATGGACAGTGTGAACATAGATACATTGGTCCCCTCCCCCCCCCCCCCCCCCCCCGCAGCTACTGTAAATTCATGGCAAAAACAGTCATTCACGTCTCAAATTTGAGACGGTTCTGAGCACTTGACGGAGCTCCGAAATTTTGATGTGAAAGTAACCAAACAATTAAGCAAAGCGCGTTTACAATGGGGAAAATGAGCACTGCAATTTTACAGGGCGTGCTTTCCATATGACTTGCATATACATGTGATTCACCTTTTGGTATGCTGGAAACACAAGGATGTCTCGTGTAATACATTTTTCCTTACGCCCTGAATAATAGTGGGAAGGAGCAATACCTCAAAAAATTGTCTTGTAAATAATAAAGACCCTGATACTCTTCTCTGATGAAGCCCTGTGCACATAAAATCACAATGAAAGAAAGCACTCGGCAACACATGTATGGTTATAAAGTGTGCCACACTGCTCAACTGTGGTGGATAAGAAGACCAGTTGCCGTGCTGTAGTGTAGTACTGTACTGATTGTTGCATATGCACTCTTGTATGCACCAGCATTCTTGTCGTCGAACAGACAATGCGAATTTAAAAATAAGAAGTGAACTTCACAAAGAAACTTATGTATGTACATATTGAGGTAATTTGTAGAGAAAGGGATAAATGTATCCTCACTAATAGCTCATACATTGACACGAAAGGAGGAATCTCGGGACACTCCACACCTAAGATTACCGTAAATGAAATGATGATGTAATAAAGGAGAAAATAGTATTTTTATGTATATGTACATATATGCATAGAGTAAGATGTTATCTAATTCCTGTTTCATGTGAATATCATTTGAGAAATAGGTGGACATTCCTCAAAAACACTGGGTACCGTAGGGCATCTCTTGTACCAAAAGAGTATGCTTTGAAGGCCTTTTCTTGGATGGCTCAAAGGACAGTCCAAATACCCAACCCATTCCTGATTCATTCTACGACTTTAACATCCATTATAAGTCATCTGAAGAGACCATACAGCCATGTGTGAATCTCGTCTTGTATTTTTTTCCGTTACATTTACAAAGGATTTTAATTAACATTTGTTTTATTGTGTTATTGAAATATGAACGTATAAGATACGTATAAAGAGAGAAATCATCTTGTAATGAAGCTAATGTGATAAGAGATAAGTTATGCTATGTAATTAGATAAGTTAGAATGAGTTTTTATATATAAAGACAATACTGTGTGTGTTACTACAGTTGAAAGACCAGAATGAAAGACCATATTAATGGAAAAACTGATATGTTGAAGTGGCTGTTCTAGAGGAGCATATTTATTTATTTATTTTATTTATTTATTTGTTTGATGTTGTTAAAAACACTCGTAAATGTAATTGTGTGGTCCAATATGAAAAAATTGTTAACTGATTTTTACTTCTAAGAATGTTACGTGAGAATGAAAATATAACAGAGTGATAATTAGCCTCAGCGTATTTGTACTTTAAAGAACATGGACTCAAATATTGAAGTTATGGTGAACCTACACAACACTTGATGAATACTCCTCTTACCATCATATTCGGTTTGTGGTAGTCGAATCCTGGCTCTCAGCGTAAGCTGGAAAGTAAAATCTTAAAACTAATACTGCTCTCTGCTACAGCTCACAGCTGTGACAAAATGTTTGTTAAATGTTAAAGCGGGCACAACCTGCGCTTCCGCTATGATTTCGCTTTTTAGATTGACACGTAATGGCGTCCGTTTGAAGCAGTAGCTGCTGTAATTGTGGAGTTGTAAACATCTTAAGAAAAATTAAACCAATGCAAGGAACATGACAGAGAGCTCACTGTACATCGAAATAATACACACATGAACTTTAACGTACTATATTAACAAGGTTAATAGCATAAAAGCTTAAATTCCTTTCGTGCTACAAGATGTCTGCTTCTTAACACCAGAAACAAGCAAAGGAAGAGGAAGAGAGGAACAATCTAGGAGCGTTTCTCTCCCTTATTAATATCATAGAAGTTATTACATAAGAGGTTACTGCTTCATACTACGATTAGATTAAATTTTTATGATAAAACATGAATATTTTACGCCACCAATGCGGTCGGTGAAACGCATAAGGTTCTTGTACATTTATTCCGTTGTGATATGCATTTCTCGTTCCAAGTTTTTGTTTGTTTGATTGTTTTAAATGTCTTTATGACGCAATTGTCACTGGGATGGCAGAATGTGAAAGAACCTCGTGTGGGGTCATTGAACCTCAAAGCAACATGAACATTAATGAATACTAAGATTATAAAGTCCTTGAGAACACTCTGGCACAAGTGAGAGACAGTATATAACAAACGTTTCAAACATTTTGTGAAGTGAATCTTTGGGCTCAGCCGTGTGAGTGTGAACTGTATAGACTTCGCCCAATAGGGCTGTGAAGCGTTACAATAAATAATCTCAGTGCCAGGTGGAATATTATGATCTCTGCAGAAAAACAGTACATATGTTAAGGTTGATCTTGTTTTGTCATATTCTTGTATTATTATCTTTTTAGCGTTGACTAGAGCTTGGGCTGATGGGAGTATGCTGTTGATTATTTAATAATAACAATTAAAGTGAAGAAGTCAGTGTACACAATTATTGTCCTGAGGCACTTTTCACTGTAGAGAAGGCGAAGAAGTTTAGCAGTTCTTCGACGCTCTTAAAGGAAGTAAGTGAAAATGGGTTAATCCTCCCTGGCTTGGACTGTGTCAAAATGGGCACTTGAGTGGTAAATAAAAATTAAGCGACATGAAATGGGGCATTAGGAAATAACCTATTCGTATCTCTGTCGCTAATGTAAATCCCTTTTGTGTGCTGTGACTAACGATTCCATCGAGAAACATCCTCAAACTGTGGGAATATTTGATTTTCAAAATTATTAAATTATTTTTCTCACACTTAGCAGTCAACAATTTTTCTATCCCTTCCAGTAACCGTAGATAACACAGAAAATTTCACAATTGTCAGACCATCTGGCCAGAAGGGTGTTGACCAAAAAATTCTAAAGTGCCTCTGATCTGATTAAGTACAAAATATGATATTCACCTCTGGTACAAATATTTATTTTCTGTCATATACTAAATGTTCTCATTATTTTCTTCATGTTACTAATCACAATCTATTATAATAATGTTATGTTCAAATATAAGTTATCTGTGTATTTAATTCACACATAACATTATCAAAGGTGAAGTAAGTGTCAAGATCTTCATAGTCTGTTGTTACTTTCTTTATTTCTATCACTAATTAATGAGCTATCAACCTCAGCTACTATCATAGATATCATTAATGTAAGATGTCATTATTAGTATGAAGTCAAGAATTGTAGTTGTTACTCTCATAGGATAACACGGTATTTTGATAGCACATTCTGTTGGCCGTAAGTTATTACTAATGGTAAACAAAGAGAAACTGTCAGTAATAGCTGAAGATAGTAACTTATTAATAATAGCGAATGCATGTAAATTCTTAGTAGTCAGAGAACTGATAAATTCTTAATAGTAAAAGAAAGTAGCAACATTTCATTTGAAACTGATGATGATAAAATTTCAAAAGTGACAGAAGCTGGCACACTCTTATTAACTACAGATACTAGCAACTTCTATGAAAGAAAACAAATTAACAATTTGTGAACAGTAACTGACGATCGTAGCTTACCTGTGTTAATAGAAAAAACTGGCTTATCTACTAAATGTTCATTATGATTTGTTTTGTAACTCTACCAGATGGCATCACAATGGCTTGTAGTTCCTCTAGCAAATATTCCATTTGGTTGGTATATACCATAACAGTTTCTGCATTTGTAACTACACTATATTCTAAACTGCTTTCTTCTTTTACTAGGCTCTTCACTCTTGACATAAAAAAAATTCAGAGGAAATTTTTCCAAAAAACGAGTACATAAGCATGACAAAAATGCAAAAGAAATATTGTTTGATTATTCTCTAGTGCATAAATGGAGGTTCACATGTGTGAAAACATACTAGTCCTTGCTTTGTATTTTCTCTCCCCTTTCTTCAACAAAAGCTTTTTTCAGCAAGATATTTATTTTATTTTTAACAATTAACTACATATGCTAATGTAAATAGAAAATGTGTATTTTAATATTAATTATTTGAAAAATATGGTTTTAATCAGATATTTGTTGATCCTCTGTAACAATTCCATAAATGCAAGAAAATAAAAATCATACAATAATTTCTGGCAAGTAATAATTTTCTACTGACACTTAACACATCTTTAATTTTTATGATAGGCTTCAAAACAACTATTTTTCTCAACACATAAGTAAATTTCTCATTTGATCCACATGACTCTTGTCTTGGAATTGCAGCCAGGTTTCCAGCACTTTGATGCATTCTGCAGTTGGTTGTGACAGAGCTCTTCTTGGCGTTTTGTTTACATTTTCTGCTTTATCTACATCTTCACTGTCAGAGGAATTCACTGTACAAGGGTGTCCTCTTCTTCTAGCCACTGACACAACAGATTTGTAATTAATCATAGCTTTGCCAACATGAATATTGTAATCCATCAGTGACATACTCTGTTGTTTCGGTATTTGATTGTTTGAACACTATCTGCAGTACATCACCCAACAATTGACAGTCACAATGTCTATTAAATGACTGAATATGCTTAAAGTCCACTTTCCTGCGCGAATGTAGCATCTGTCATATGACAGAAATCTGTCACAGAGATCAATACCACCCATATTTTCATTATAGAGTTTCACTGCCATTGGTTGTGGAACATCTAATTTTTTTTTCTCTTCTCTTGACCAACTCTTACATGTTGTAGAAGGGCTGCTTCCAAAGGCATGATGAAAGTGCAGCACACTTTTACTATCTTTCCTCTTAATAAGACAAATTTTGTAAGCTTCACTAGCACATTCTTCTGATTCCCTCTGATGAGATAGCCTGTCTTTTTCAGTTACTTCACAATTCGCCCCACCCTATTCTTCATGACTATACCTCTCTGATAAATGTTTCTCTCCAGTAAAATTTCTACAGATTTTGTGCTTGTGAAAAATCTGGCAGTGTATACACAATGCTGCTTGTCTCTAGGAACACTTTCAGTCATCATCTTAACAACTGCTGCACCAAGACCATATTCTTTCTGATCTTCAGTTGACACAGTAGCTGCTACAGTATAAACATGAAATCCAACACAAGACCATCAGGTGCAACCAAAATGAGACATTTTAAACCTAACAGTTTAGGTTTAGATGGTAAATAAGTCAGAAAGCCACACTTCCCAGAAAATGGCACCATCTATTCATCAATGGAAAGATGATGAGATTTCGGAAGGGTCAAGCACTTCTTCTTCACACAATCGAGAAAAGGTTTTACCTTTCAAAGCTTCTCGTGATGCTCGGTGGTGTTATCCACAAAATGCATGTAGTTACTCAGTTCGTAGAATCTGACTATTGTCATACACTTAGCAATAGCTAGAACTGTGTACCATGGGCCAGTAAAGCTTACTTTGTGCATAACCCAGAACTCCCATTACAAAATGTATCCCAGCTCAATTTCTTCTAAGCTCTCGTTTCTGAATCGAATATAAATTTGTTTGTAGGGCATGTTCTTCCTAGAATGACACTGGAACGTATTCTAGGATGGATTCAAAAATTCGTTTCTCTTCTTGATAATCTGTAAGATGAATTTTACTCCCACAAGGATTCATATGCGGTCTTTTGTTTCTTCTTCCACTTCGTGGATCGTACTGGCAGACAGGGTGGAACGAGAATTTCGTCTGGGGCATCTAAAAACAAAACATTAGGAATGGGACTACATAACTTTTAATTATTGCTAATAATTCCTGTAAACAATAAACTCACCATTTCCATGATTTAATTCATCACGAGAATCCCCAATCTCGTCTACACTAGATTCATCTTCGTCATTGTCTTCGAGCTGAACAGTACTATCTTCAGCCAAAAACGAGAATTCGTCATCTTCCCCATCAGATAAATCTTCATTGCTATCATTAAGAAGAACTTCTAGTTGCTCATCTGTTAAGATTTCACGCATTTCTGTAAAGTGTAAAAATGACTGTTACTTCAGTATTATATGTGAGTATTACATTATGTAGACGAAATTGTAATTAGCACATATGCATTATGAACTCAGGTCCGTGTACGAGGACTCTCATACAATGTGTTATTTCATAGGTAACAAACAAAATTTGTTCGAATCCGAACTAATTTTCAACATATAGAACACTTACCACACTTTAGGAAAAAATACAGATTACGCGTCTAATATTTGGGCATAACATTTATTTACATATCTTTCTTATTTGTAGAAACAGTCATTTTCAGTGCACGCCAAAATGTAAACTAACACACGAGTCGTTCCTTGCGTGGTGCTGCGCTCTCGTTTTAAAATGAAGAAGATCCATGCTCGCTGCCCATCGGCCTATACGCGGAAAAACACGTCTATTGTTGGAGAAAAAAAAATAATGACCAAAGGTCCACATTTGTGGACCGACAGAAATGTTCAAATGTGTGTGAGTTCTTAAGGCACCAAAGTGCAGAGTTCATCGGTCCCTAGACTTACACACTACTTAAACTTAAACTAATCTATGCTAAGAAAAACACATACAAACCCATGCCCAAGGGAGGACTCGAACCTCCGGCGAGAGGGGCCATGGGATCGACAGAACGAAGAGGTTAGTACGTCCTGTACTGAAACAATAGTATCAGAATTTTCAGTGTCATTAGCAGGCGTATTTACTACTAAATGTAAAAAACAATCGAAATCTTGTATCTTGTTTTTCCTAAGAATATTACTCTAAACTGGTCTAAGGTGACACCACCGTCCAACACAACAGGGGACTCCGAGGGGCGGAAAGGAGTGTAGATAGAAAGCGAAAGGAGGAACAGAAAAAACGAGAGGTGACTGAATTGACACATGTGAGGTAAGATAGCCACGTAGAGTGGCCGTACGGTTTGAGGGGCCATGTCACGTATTGCGCGCCCCCTCCCGCCAGAGGTTCGAGTCCTCCCTCTGGCATGGCTGTGTGTGTTATTCTTAGCATAAGTTAGTTTAAGTAGTGTGTAAGTCTAGGAACCGATTACCTCAGCAGTTTGGTGCATTAGGAAGTCACACACATTTGATCATTTTTTTTAGGAAAAGTAACAGAGAAGGGCAATCAAGGAAGGAGAACGAAAGTAGGGAATCAGATGGAAGCAATGGACGTGATTTGAATATGGTTTGGATGTAGAATTTCCTTTGTAGCTTGAGTATCATCCTGCTTAGGTTTGTAAATATTAAAATATGTTGTGTGGGGCTTGAATCTGGAGAAAGTAGTTCGGTAACAGAGTGGCTAACCAACTCAATTTTTATTTTTTTGTGAATGACGAACATGTGTTTGTAATCCAAACGCTTTTTGAGACTACTGTCAAGCCATCAGTCACGTCACTGTCATGACTACTATGTTGCTTGCTAATATGATGTACATACACAGATAAGCCACCGTAATTAGTGCCAAGAATGTGGCTCTTTCTTTTCCTTTAAAAGTTCTATGTAAATATGTATACAGTGTGAGTCAGGAGGAAAGATGTATGGTTATAGGGCTGATAGTACTGGTGTCTCTGAACAAGTAACCTTATATGAGCATACGTCCAATTCCAAATGGTTTCCAAGATAGAACATCTTTAATATCAGTTTTGTATGTTTTTCGTGTGTAACTAGAAACCCTTGGCTTCTAGCGAACACGTTGCAGCATGCAATATTTAGCTACATTAGACTTCCTACAAGAAATGTCTTATTCATTTTTTCTCTAATGGTAATAGCTTGCGTGAAGAGAACGAGAGAATACTGAAAATCTCGAGCGACGTGCGAGCGCTATAGCGTAGGTAGTTTTTGTAGACAAGTTTGAGGTAGTTTCCCAGCTTGATGGACCACAAGTATTCCATATCATATTGTCTATCTCGAGTTCCTGTATAATACTGTGGTACCTTGTAAAAAATGGCAGTATACTGCCTTAAACATTTTCTGTCTCAAAAATCTTTCCAAGTAGGCCAGATGCCCATATGAAGTTTTTCGTTCAAAGTCACCAATATTATCACTCCTCAAAGCATGTACCTTTCTTTTTGACTCACTCTGTATTAATGATCAAGCTATCATGATGAATAGATCAGTTCTTCAAAAGGGTCTAGGGCCACTGTTTTGCGTTCGCAGAGATAGAAACTGGCCACACTAAGAATTCGATAATGTGCACTCTCACTTTTCTTCAGAAGGGCTTAGCGATCCATGGGCCATCCAGTCTGGATTAGGAGCAGAGTCACAAAGGGGAGGTGATCCTCTGTTGGTGGATTCTTTGAATGGACGAGAAGATGGCAACCCGTTCACTGCAGCGAGCAACATGTCGCAACTGGAGTGTGTGCTCATGAGGGATTGGTGAGCTACACCTATGGTGACTGCAACCCTTTTAGACGCATTGAGGTGCGTGCTGCAGACGTCAAGGTCCCTTGTCCTGAGCCTCCTTGGCAACAGAGAGCAGGTACATTAAACTATGTCACTGCAGATAAATGTAATGTGGATGATGGCTGTGTCATGCATCATCTGAGCATCCTTTCTTTTCTATCAACGCTTTTTTACTACCTATTGCACATGGTAAAGTTATACTGTACATGATGTTTTTCTCTTCTTGGGAATTACGAGCTTCTAACCACTAATGAAAGGACACAGAAGCCTTTCCCTTCTATCAGTGGTGTTGTGCAGCCTACTGCACATAGTAGAGTTACACCATACATGATACTTCTCTCTTGTTGAGAATTATGAGCGTCCAACCACTGTCATACAGGTCACAGAGGCCCTTCTTATTATGTCTTATTATGGTCACAGTGCCAGTAACCCCAATCTTGTTGTTGGAAATACAGCGACAAGATTCTTGGTTCCCCTCTCGGAGGACCTTGCCATGAACTTGAACTTTGATACCAACCTCCTGATGCAAATCTTCTAATTCAAGAAGAGGTAATTGTGATATAAAACCTTTTGAACTGAACTACCTGCCGTAGTTCATCTGTCTGTAGTAGACTATGGTTAAGTGTCGAAACTTGGTTGAAGAACATTGAAAGCCTTTATTTGGTTGTAGGTAGAGTGTAAGGAAATGTTAGACTTGCTTTTACTCTTTCAGCTGGACAGACAAAAAAAAATTCGTGATGCAGAAATATGTTTCACATGTGCATGTATACCTTTTATTAGTTTGGATTTTAAACTTGTTTTGTAAAACTTCTGGCATGTTTAATAAGAATTTACATTTATTGGTAATAAAACACTGATTAAATGTTACACATCTTTTTGATGATGAACGTAGGAAAACTTTTGTGGTCTATTTCATCATTAATTGTGTTTCTCCATTATAGGAGATGGGCTTATAGTTTACATACATAAAGGTTTCTTGAAGATCAAATCCTGAAGATGTGCGTCTCTGTACAAGAAATAATACTTAAATTCAATTAGTATGTTCAAATGTTATGTACAGTGTTCAATAAAAAGAATGTGTGACTATAAGTATGTTTCCTGTTTAAACACAAGTTTTTTGAGCGAATTTGGAAAACTTTGATCTTTGCCTTGTTTGTTTGTGTTTGCTACCTTCTTTAGAAAATTAAAGGTAAAAGACAATACATACTTTTTCTGAAGTATATGCCAATTACTTTGACTATGATTAAAATTTTTATGTTTTAATGAGAAGAATTTCTAATGGTGCATTGTTTACTAAGGAGTGAATTGGTCTGCTCAAGTGCAACTGTGGATGTGCCTGCTTGAGAAAGCCGGCTGGAGTGGCCGAGTGGTTCTAGGCGCTACAGTCTGGAACCGCGCGACCGCTACGGTGGCAGGTTCGAATCCTGCCTCGGGCATGGTTGTGTGTGATGTCCTTAGGTTAGTTAGGTTTAAGTAGTTCTAAGTTCTGGGGGACTGATGACCTCAGAAGTTAAGTCCCATAGTGCTCAAAGCCATTTGAACCTGCTTGAGAAAGAAGTCAAATTGTATAATCAGTGAACGAATTGGATCTATTTTGGCTTGTCACAACAAAAATAGGATAGTCTGGAAGTCACTGAAGCCATCATGAGAGTGTTTGAAAGAGTGATTGTGGGATATAAATTTTCATGATTGTAAAGAATCAAAGAGTGGCCATGAATTAAAGTAACCATCACTGTAAAGTTTCTTTAAAGGAGTGAATGAGATGTGCAAGCTGGTTTTCTTTTTTTGTTAACAGGAATAAAGCCTAGAGGTTTACACACCAGCATTATGTATGAATACTGGTGGCAATAGGGTTAAGTGAACCAGGTGTTGTTAAGCGAGTGATGTATTGGTGTGCCACATTCCCAGTTTTTCAATAGCCTCCTACAACAGAAAAAAATGCTTGATTTGTCCTGCCAGGATCTTCCTATGTGCGACATCAGGTACACAATTATTTTATCCCAGTGTCACAGGTGATGAAACGTATCAGCCAAATGTTGGGCTAATATGTTTCATATTTCTCTTTTACATAGTTGATATATAGTAATGATGATAATTGTGAAGATAGATTCCACACCCAAGTATTAAGTTGCATGTTCTTGACTTAATGAGTTGCAAATCTCCATAGAGGAAGTGGTGGAGAACTATACCAGGTGGTGTGGGAATCCATTTACAGGCAACAGAGGCAGCCCAAGGGATGGACTGATTTCTAAAGTGAGGCTGCCTAGGGTAGAGAGTAGCAACCTGAGTGCTGGCCACCTCGCAGAATCTGTAGCCACACTGCTTTGTGTGCAATGGTGTCATGAGGTCATGTAATTTTTATAAGTTTTTAGAATCGGAAACTCCGTTCTATGCAGCTTGTGGTCATTTTCTAAGGAACTTGGTTTTGAGAATAGTGCAGCACACTGGATTAGTGCAAGGAAAACTGTTTTACAAGCTGCTGCCTCCGTTAAAAGAATATTTAGATGGCTCATTTTCGCTGAAAGACCTTCCAAGAAAGCTGGGAGTTTCTTACTCGGCCAGAGATAGCGAAGTGGCGATCTTCACTTGGGAAAGCTATGGGGCAGTTATTGTTAATATTTTCCTTCTCTTTGTGGGGGAGGACTAGCGTTATCCAAATGCAAAACCACACAAACAACAGAATTCTTTCTCTCCAAGCACCCACTTGAGTAGCTTAAAAATATCAACTAGGTGTGATATTAGAGTTCTGTTTCTTAAAATTGCATAGGGTAATATTAATTCTGGCTTTTCCAGTGGGGGAGGAAAGTTTATATAGACTTTTGTGGAAAACTGGGAGAGTAGAGGCAGCCTTAGGTCTTCTCACTTCGAATCTTCGTCAGGTAAGCGGAGGGCCGACTTGGCATGAACGAGGCACCAATGTAAGGTGGAAGAATGCAAACTCCGGAGGCAACAGTCCCACATAGGAGTGATCTCTCGGCGACATGTTTCCTCGTACAGATAAGAAACGTTCAGCGTCTATGGATCGCGGCTAGTGTATGTGAGTTGTTGGGGGAGTGTGATCGAGCAGATGTAAGACTAATGGTCGATGAAGGCTGTGGGCCACAGTTCTGTGTCCCTTGTTATAGCAGCTCAAAGACTTTTGGAGACGTATACCTAGTCGAGGCAGCTGGCAGAGTGGTCGGTGAAGTGTATAGCACAGTGGTCTCCAAAAAGGAGATGACACATGTCTCTTAGCGCCAGCACTCGCACGAGCGCCCTTAGTGCCAAGCATGTGGTGCAGTGTGGTGTTTGGTCTGATGGATCCAAGACACTACTAAAGTCGCCACCAGTGATGTAGTGTTTCGTATTTCCATTCAGGAGTACAGCAGTTTTGTCAGAATAAAAGGTGGCACTTTCACCATGGCAAGATATCCCAGAGGGCACCTATACATTGACAATATTGACTGCTCCCACCATGATGGCAGATGACAGATACATGATGTCTGCTGCCTCAATGCCGTCATGTAATAGGGTGGTGGTTCCGCCAGCACCGTCGATTGATGGGATGCTGTAAGCTGTGTATTCATAAATGTTCAATTGCAGCTCCAGATGGACTTCTTGAAGGAGGG
Organism: Schistocerca piceifrons; assembly: GCF_021461385.2. Classification (NCBI taxonomy): domain Eukaryota; kingdom Metazoa; phylum Arthropoda; class Insecta; order Orthoptera; family Acrididae; genus Schistocerca; species Schistocerca piceifrons. The sequence continues at coordinate 582,108,543 of NC_060140.1, read as the reverse complement.
TGATATTGAGGTCAGTTGCCTGGGGTATATTATGGAACATTCGCGATTTGATGACAGAGTGTATGCCATTAATATAATCTGCACCCACATGGTGGGATTAGGACATCTTAATGTGGAGTATGTAGATGCAAATGGCGGTCTCTCAGTGTAATGGGGCCACTTGGCTATCCATCCTGGCGGCAGGCACGTTTAATGTGACCCTTCTGCAGGTGTTAGGCTCTCGCCAAGTGAGGCACTGGCCCATGTGATGGTGGAGTGTCAATGGCGTCTGGTGCATCTTCTACCTCTATTTCAGCAGCCCAGTCACCAAGCAGGGAGGGGTCTTTGTCCTGAAGGGCTTCAGTCATGGGGACATACGGGATGGGCAACACCACCGTCCTGTCTGTCATGTCAGATGCCTGCCATAGGGTGATACTGGTAGAGTCCATTGGCAATGATGCATCAGAGATAGTGTCGGCAGCTTGCTCCCTGTCTCCACCCCGCTGGTCGTCCTCTGTCAAGAGGTGGCGTTTCTTATGGCGCTTTGGCAACCTTTGTTTCCACATCCATATGTCCACCCCGTCGAAGTGCTGGGGTCAGTGCCTTTGGCCATGAAGCTGGCATCTGGACTGACGCTTCTGGTTTGACAATGGTGGTGGTGGTGGTGGTGGTGGTGGTGGGCGTTATGTCCTTCAAGGGAATCTTGTCATGTGGCACCCCTATTGCAGTGACGTCGCCGGCAGCCGTCACATGGGACTCTGCAGCGTGGGTGCGGCCCCCATGCACACTGGCTGCACCGTTTCCATGTACATAATCGGTAATGCGGGCAGTACTGCTGTCTATACTGGTTCTGGACGTGGCAGCTGGACAAGGTGGCGCTGGAGGTTGTTTTATTGGACATGGCCTTCTTGTAAACAGCTGGCACATATCCGTGGCTGTCTGTCATAAATAATGATGACTCGGCAACTGCCGATGAACATGGAGACTGGCATGTGTTTGCTTCGATGCATACCTGTCGGACGCCATTGAAAATGTGATAGGTTTCAAGGTGTTCCACTTCTCTTCCATTTAGCTTAGGACCATGCCATATGGCCATAACATGTCAGTGACAAGCGCGACCAGGACTTCAAATGACAGTTCGAATATGCACACAGCACCCACTCCCATACCCACATTGTCCATGGTTACCATGCTGACTTTACCATCTCTATGGTGAAACCAGTAGCTGTTGGTGGAACGTTGGACTAGGTTGTCATATGCTTCTTCTTTCTTCATCTTGAGACAGACTGGACTGGAAGTGATAGAGAGATGGATGCCTATCAGCTCATGGGGATCGACATTCATATCGTCTCTCAAAGACTGTTTGATTTCATAAGCCTTTGGACGTGCGTAGGAATTATCGCACGTGAGTTTCACCATTGCCTGGCAGTAAGAGAACGGCATATCTAATGAGAGCTCTAAATCACAAGAACGAATGTAGAACCTCGCACAGCAAGTAAACAAACACACATGCAAAGTGCTGCTCAGTGGACTGTGCGCCCGAGCAATGTCACGGCTAAATGCCTACTGCTTGGCTGTTACAACCAACGTACATTCAGCGATTTATTCACATAATTCCAATCAAGAGAGACGCAGGCTGATTTTGTTGCCGAATGATGTGGGCATAAGTCGTAAATACATGAACTTTAGGAAGGTTTCCTCTATCAGGTTTCACAAAATTGCTTTCCATTGTTATTTAAAAATTTTAAACGCGTTTTGAGAGACAGAAATCCCAGCACTGAGGTGGCATGTGTGACAAACTAGCGACAAAACCGTCGCTGCAGAGGCGAGTCCATAGGTAATAAGGCCTGCATGAATTATAAATGATATAGATAGTGGCAGTTGTCATGAAGAATGGTGCATGTGGTCATCAGGTTCTCCCCATGCTGCTGGGCTATCTACCTAGTACTGATAAAAGAGTAATATTCTAGGGAGTTGCAAATAGTTTACGGTGTGGTAGCTGTTAGCAAGGATACTTTTCTTAGTACTGTCATGCTGCCACTCACACTTTGACATTTGTGTAACCATATGTAAAGACCACATTCTTGGTTGGTATACCAGGTCATTGACTCTCAGCGTTAGAATAAACGATAGTTCACACTGGCGTAAGTCAGCAACAGCAGTGAACAGGGTGTCAATAGTGGGACAAGGGATGCACCAGCCCACTATGTTGCCATATCTGTACAAGATGGAGGATCCAAGATGGCGGCCAAAGATGTGGTAATGCCACAATGACATCATGGTCTGATGTTCAAATTTTGGCGTGAAAATAGGTCAATTGTGCTACCTCCACTGGCCAGCGAGATGGAGGACAATACTGGTCACTGACATATGATCCATCCTAGCAGTACATCCCTGTGCTAGTGCAGGCACAGATTGCAATTGCTGTGGATAAGAAGTTATCCAGTTCTATATACAAATTAACTTCCAGTGGATCGAAACATGTACATTTGGGTGTAGAAGCACATCATGACTGGGGCTTGCATGTGAGAATAGAAATTGAAAATGCATCGAAATAAAGTGCCTATTTCTGAGTTTGACTGGGACAAAATATATCGTGCAGAGTGCTACATCAATCAGCAGATGATTACAAAGTAATATGCAACTCATACCCCCCCCCCCTCCAGGCATTCGTCTTACTGGTGTGACACTATCTATTACAACAGGGTATGATGTCTCTGCACTATATGTGAAATCGGGCATGCCTCAGTTATGAATTTATAAGATCTGGGTACTGTGCTACACCTTGCATTGGAGAGACTAAGTCATTGGTTGCCCAACATAGACTCCACATACAAAGATTCTGTAAACTTCCTACGTGTGCATAGTGTACATGTTGATGATTTGGAGCAGTACATTTGTTTGCACACGAACCCAGAATCAAAAGAGAAACAGATTAAATGTGTGTGTGAAAAACCTGAGTATTGTGAGGCACTCATTCGCTTGAAGGAGGTACGTGCTGAATTCATTGCATATTAAAAACTTTGCTTGGGAAAAGCTGTACAGGAGCAAAGAAGAAGATATAGGATGAGTCTGATACTGTATCTGATGTATAATGTATGTATATATAATCTAAAACTATGTTTATGTTTTATTTCATACCTCTCTCATTGTAGCCCAAGTATTACACTTATTAATATCATTATTTTCAATGCTACACCTATAATGATGCAGCAGCAGACAATTGCCACAAACATCTCCTCACCAGTCACTGACAAAATGAATGACAAAGTTACTCTTCATGAGTAAAATATATAGATGATTTCTCTGTGTAGACAATATAGCTCAGTTGGTTAGGTGATGGAGCTACAGTGGCTACACATACTATTACCATCCTTACAAGTGTATCTTTCTATATACGCCAACTGCTTGTCAGTACCTGATGCAGTCAGTGTCGTGGGAGGGTGAGTGAAACATCACAAGGACTTTGTTGTCGGTGACTGGTCCTATGAAGACGCAAAAGAAGACCTGAAGAGGAAGAAGAATGGAATACTCCTTCCTGATAATATACAAGCAATTATTGTAGGTCCATCAAACTGGGGCAACACTAATGTCCTCATGATGCTGCTAATACATGCAGATGGAGTCTGATTTGAACATTTTTGTTTCTTCTCAAAAACACTGTTTCAGCGCAAGTATCAGCTGTTATAGGAGATATTGCATGGTGTAGATGGTGTTACATACACGACATTTAGTGAAAGTGGTGACATCCCCTCACCTGAAAAAACGAAGCCAAATACTGTCTTCACATTTGACGATGTTGTTGTGGAAAACCAGGACCAAATTCGAAAATATTTCTGCTTCAGTTGTCGAATGGGTGCTGAAGTACTTTTTCTAAGCCAAACATATTTCATAATCCCAAAACAGATGGTTAGAGATAATGAAACCTCATTATAGCCTTCAAACAAGACAATCTAAATTTAAAACACATACACCATGCATACATAGGAACTGACATGTCGTTCAGCAATTTTGTACAGATATATGCTGATTGCTGGACTTATCCACAGTATGGCTTTCTCGTTATTGGTGAAACAAGAAAACTCATTGATGATAGGTACAGGCGAAAATATCAAGAGTTTCTGTACATACAGCCCGGTAAGAGAGCTGAGTACATCAGTATACGCTGCACTGTGGACAAATTAGCGCACACATCTAGCTCTCAACCCAAGAGAATGGGTGTACACAGACAGAACATTCACTTGTACATGGATGTGAAAATTCAGGCTATTGTACATAAAGTTGTAGGTATGCACAGGGAGCTAGAGACGTATTACCAGTCTCTTCTGAGAATGATCAATGCATTAAATGAGTTAGGTAATGAAATCGGTAAGAAAGTAACCGATTTACCTGAAAACGTCGAGGTTATTGAGGGGAAAATAGATGTAGAGCTCCTTGTTGTTGAGAATAAGGAGCAAGCACATAATAAGAGGAAGAAGAGTGGATACGTAAAGCCTCACGCTGTGGAGACGTCTGATTAGTATACACCGAGATGTCAATGAAGCAGAAAGTCATTAAAGCGCGGAAAGCCGTTCGAGAGAAATTACGGTTGCTAAGGTTAGGGCATATGGATCGACAGCAAACACTAAGAGAGACCTTTAATCCGGTTGCTGAAACTCTCTCAGCAAAAACAAAACCCCACGATAACGAAGACGTTGAGATTGACGAATTCATTATTCCTCACCTCCCTGGTCAGATAGATAGAACATTCGGCGTTAGCAGGGGGAGAAAGTACATGTTGGGCATGCATCCTATAAATGTAACTGATGAACCAATACGGATTGGTGATGGGCGGTATGAGAGAATACCTGGGTTAATGAAGCTTATTTTCCTAATACTCACAAAGAAAGCTATAAATTATTCAGTTCGTGATAGGGAAATGTACCTTGAAATACAGCTTTTGACTGATGTACATAAAATCGCAAAAAGCCTGAACAACAAGAAAAATAAAACCATTATAAAACAAATACTTGATGGTGAAAACAACAACTGCGGCAGCAGCGGCGATGGTACTGACATTGAGCATAAAGGTGTGAACAATTGAATCCCGCAGTGTATATATTACGACGACCCCAACGAGCTAATGGATCGACTGTGGCTGCTGATGGAATCAGCTGCTGTAGCAACACAGCTCATTCGAATGAGGCTGTTTCAATAATCTCTGACCTCAGAGAGAGAGGTGTCCTCAGATAAGTATGGAGACAATAGTTTGAGAACTGCACAAACCAGCAGGCAAAATATATCCTTGTAAGCATGTTATGATTTAAGTTTGGATGACTTTTGGCAGGCTGATCTTGTAGATATGAGGGAATATTCACATGAGAACAGTGGATTCGAAGATATTTTAATGGTTATTGATACATACTCCAAATTTACCTGGGTATTACCTGTTAAAACAAAGACAAGTAGAAATGTTGCAGATGTGTTTGAGCGTTTGCTACAGACAGAGACGAATCGATGTCCAGACAACCTCCAGACCGATCACAGTGGAGAGTTTTACAATAGGTATTTCAAGACCGTGATGCAGCGCTGTGTAATACACCACTACTCAACATTCACCCACCTGAAGGCAAATACCGTGGAGCGTCTGAACGGAACAATGAAAGGTCAAATGTGGATTCATTTTAATCTTCATGGCTCATGCAAATGGACAGATACTCTCCCAGAAATAAATACTAGTATAATAGAACCAAACATAGCACAATAAAAATGAGACCAATAGATGTTCTTGATAATGGATACGGTGTACTATCGTATTAAAATATTGGGTCCACGCAAACAGAAATTTAATGTAGGTTGTAACGTTCTCTGGCAAACTCACGCTATTAATGAACAAGAGTTTATTTGTACCATATACGCCACTCTGAGCAAGTTGTATATACCGTAATTATTGAACAAAAAATATTATTGAATTTTGTGTAAAAGACATTTGTTATTATCGTAATATTTTTTGTAGTAATATTCTCTCTGTATTTAGGATAGTAATTTTTCTATATTTATTATGTGATTGTGAAATGTGTCAGTATCTGCGATAACAGAGATGTGAAATTTAGCCAGAGGAGAATAATATTGTCAAATTACAAAGAAATGCTAATAGTCAGCAGTAGTATAAGAGAACCATGTACAGCGTATTCTTTGGTCTTCTCTGTGTAGAGCTGAATGCGAGAGGAAGCTGTGTCGAAGCGATTTATGAATGGGTAGACTTCTTTTGTCTCTGTCTAGATTTAGCCGCCATTAGAGGAGGCGTTACAAATTAATGTGAGTTCAATTATTGTTTGATCTAAATATATCAGAATTTATCAAAAGTGTGTATTATTAATGTAAATTAGCTTGCCCATGTCATCTATAACATTTCTTTAAAGAATTTTCAGCATTTTTAGCGGTGTTGCTGGGCTGTGCCGCGACCGATCGATTTGCAGCGGCGGCACATTTAAAAAATTGTTCCGCTAAAGGAAAAATCAACCAAACCCGTAAATCGGGAACAGATAGATAAAAATTAACAGTGAATTAAGAAATTGTTCTTCTTTTACAGTGATCCTGAGACTGATGAATTTTAAACTAATTATACGTTTATGCATTCGTAGGCGGATAGTTAATGTTAGTTAACTTTGAAATTTAACAATTTTGGTTCTTTCAAATAACTTAAATGTATAGCGAAGTAGGTTTGATCAGTGATAATTAAATGTCGGCTTAGCAATAATTAACCATTTTCTGCTAATAGAGATAATCTTGTGTTCCATAGCTAACGAAAGGAAAAAATTGAGTAAATAATAAAAAAAAAACCACTGCATTTAGAAAATGTGTGCCAAGGCCGAATTATGTAAAGGATTTAATTCTCAACTAAATATTCTTAATCAGTTAATATGAGTTCACGTAATTCTTAAATGTACGTAATTCTTTTGAAAGTGAATTTTTTTATTACCACACGTAAATAAGAGAGAGGTTCTACAACAAAGTTCGTACTTACAGAAGACAGTTAAAGAGAGGCAAATTAATTAACTAAAAGCAATAATTATTATGCTATCTTTAACGAAAATAAAAGCAATTTCGTTAAATTGGCGCCCAACGTGGGGCTCGAATATGCAGTGGCCACTAAATACCCATGAGATAACTAGGGAATTATTATAGTCGAACTTTGTTGGAGAACATTTAATAATTTTTCCATGTATTGTATGTATTGCATAACCAATATTGTGTGGTAATACCTGTATATGATTTTTTGCATGAGAACACTATATACCCAGAGGCAAGCTGAAGAAGAGAGCTCATTATAGCGAAAAATTAATTACCTACCACAATATCAGGGGGCAGCTGCACCCAAGATAGATCACCAAAAGGTAAAGCTACAGTGTAGTTGTCCTGTGGGTAGTAAAATAGCCTCAGTGCAGTGTTCTCGGATCATTAGTGGTGTGCTTGTTGTTAGTGTTTTTTTTTTTTTTTTTTAATAACAGGACATTTGAATAGTTAGTCACTGAGGTATATAATAAGTGTGTTTTAACAAATGACCATTTCTTGTGTGATTATGTCAGTGAAACCTGAGTGTTAGGATATTTAGTTCAGATTTTGTTTCTTTTGTGGACTATGGTTAGGTTGCGTAGTCAGAAAGATATCAACATGGATAATGAACAACAATTAGTAAGTAGTGATACCGAGTTAGAAAGTGGGACACAAAGTAATGTTAGTGGCGTAGTTCAGGAAGTACAATGTGAGAATCTGGGGGCAGAAGGGCAAGAAATGTTGCCACTGCCAGCCAGTGATTCAGCTGATAGCGGAAATACTGTGCCACCCGCAAGCACTGGACACGGACCAGAGAGTGGTGAGTAGTCAGAAGTGCAATCATTAAGAGTTATGTTCGAGCGCATGCTCAATTTCCAAGCTGAATTTGTACGTATGCAAGCAGAACGCGAAAGAGAACGTGATGCTGAACAAGTAGAGCGTGACCAGAGAATGGTAGCTGAATTTGCATGTATGCAAGCAGAACGCGATAGAGAACGTGATGCTAAACAAGCAGAGCGTGATAGAGAACGTGATGCTAAACAAGCAGAGCGTGATCGACGCCTGCATGAGAGAGACTTGCAGTTAATGCAATCTTTGAGAGCTATGCAAAGTGAGATTGTTAGTTTGAAACAAAACTATGAAACCATACCCAAAACGGTGCAAGAACTAAGCGAAAGAGTAGATAGTATCCAAGTGGCTAACGCCAGTATCGTAGATGAAATCAGTGTACTGACCAACAGGGTGGAACAATTAGAGATTGACACAAATCAAGTAATTGAGCACAAAGTGTCCGAACAAGTGCACAAAATGGAAAGCGAATTTATAAAGAAAATAGACGAGAAAGTGCACGCCGCGATTGAAGCCAAAGATGTGGGCTTAAATGCGGAAGTGCAGAACCTGAAAAAGGTGGTACACACTGACATTCCGCTGTGGCAGCGGAATGTCAACCGTCGTCTTGCCGAAATAGAAAGCAGCTTGCGGCATGACGACTCACAGGTGTATGTCACGCCAGCCAGGTCCAACAATGATAGGCATATAAATACAGCAGTAAAAAATTGCGACTGCGAGACAGAACAGGCAACCAATGTAAGCGAAACAAATAAATGCCATTCCAAAATAGTGATTGAAGAAAGCCTGATTAGAAACCGACAGTTTCAGATCTTTACAACGGAGTAGAAATCTGTTCACCCTGTAGTGTTTATCAAGGGATTTAGAAACATTTTGCCTAGCGTTTGGAGTCATACACAGAAAATACAGTTCGTTATGTCTTACATACAAGGAGATGCTGCATTATGGGCAACCGAAGCAGCTGACAGTTGCGATACATATGAGCAATTTGAAAAGGCATTCTTGGCCAAATATTGGTCAACATGTATTCAGGAGAGATTACGGAAGGAGGTATATAATCCAGGGCCGTATTCTCCACGATTAGGCAATTTGCGAAAATATTTTGAGAAATACATCAATAAGACCCGTTACTGGGAAGAGCAGATTTCATCCCGGGATTTGATCAGACTTTTGAAATCACACTTGCCGATACACGTAAAGGAAAAACTTATACACGTGCCGGAGAATGACATGGAACATTTCTTGTCTGTTCTGGACTCAATTGACCTGATTCAGGAGGACGTTAAGGCAGTCTCTGAACAGGCTAGAAGTAACGGAAACGGTTACAGAAATGGTCGAAATAACACGCCTCCACCAAATAATGGAAACGGCGGAGGTAACAATAGGAGACAAGATTATGTACAAAACGGGAATAGAGGTAGAGACCGGAACGGCAATAGTCCGCCGGTGAATAATGACCGGAAAAGGAGGTCAGATGACCGATATGGAACAGGCCCACCAAGCAATAGTAGATGGAAAAATGCCAGGGGGCCGTGGAACACTAATACCTATAATGATGCAAACCGAACTTGGCCACAGAACCAGAGGCCCAGTACGGACCGGCCAAACAGTGAAGGATATGACAATAACCGACCGCCACCACAAAATGCGCCAATTGCGCAACCGTGTCGGCCGACGCAACACAACTTACACATAGTGGAGGTCAGTGACACAGAGCAGCCACACCCATCCACCTGTAATAATTCAACAAACTAGATTCAGTCGAGATACGCTCTCCATCGTCGGCTGAGGTTTGGAGTGAGAGCAGCCCGACACCGAACAAAACATTGGGAATCTGTATCCTCAGGTATAATGACGGGGTACAGATGGGACATGAATTGATAACTGAACCATCCACGTGCATAAAGGAGCACAAAGACAAAGTACAAGCGATAATTGAGATCAAAATTAACAATATTGATGTGCAAGCGATCGTAGACACAGGTGCTACTGTCAGTGTCATGAGTATGGACTTATTCAAAGTACTGGGGAAAGAAAGGCGTATGCTGACTTTTCCTGTGAACAATTGTAAAGTCACTGGAGCCATAAGTGCACAGCGACAAATAATTAAACTCCAAGTGCGGGTAGAGATGTATATAGGGGAAGAAGCCATAGCGTGCTCATTCCTGGTAGTAAAGGGTTTAAGGGTAGCCTGCATTTTGGGGGTAGATTTTTTGAGAGAAAGGGACGCAGTAATCGACCTTTCTCGGGGAAAATTAAGTTTGATGAACCCTGGTAGGAGGATAGAATTGTCCATGCTCAGATCTGAAGAGGTACCTGTGCCTAATTGTAATGCTATTAACATAAAGTGTAGGAATCAGTGGATACTACATTTAGACAATCATTGTCAAGGACAAAATCTCTATTATCCAGACGTACAAAGTGATCAATTAAAAGCAAATGTGGACGCACTAGTGAACAAAGTATCACAGTCCGAAAATTTGAACTCAATGCAACAGCAGGATTTGGTACAGTTATTAACTAACTATGCAGATGTATTTTCAGAACGACCAGGAATTGTTAAGGGATATCAGTACAATATCGAGGTGAAGCCTCACAAAATCTACTGTCGAGCCTCATACTCCATTCCTTGGTCCAAGAAGGAAATAGTAGCTAAAGAAATAAGAACACTGATCGAGTGGGGAATAATAGAACCGTCTTTGTCCCCTTATAGTAGTCCTTTGGTGGCGGTAGCAAAAGCAGACGGACAGGTACGGTTAGTATTAGATGCGAGAGACATAAACGAAATTATTGTACCTGTCAGGACTCATCCGGAAAACTTAGATGAGCAAATTCAAAAATTCCATGGAGTGCAATATTTGACATCTATTGATATGAAAAGTTCATTCTGGCAAATCCTGCTCACACCCGAGTCGAGGAAATACACTGCATTTATATTTGGGGGAAGGAGCTACCAATTTAGGGTACTACCTTTCGGCTTAAATGTAAGTGCAGGCGTTTTCATAACAGCCCTCGACGCGGTTTTAGGTCCGGATTTGCTGCAAAGGGTAACAGTGTATGTAGACGATCTGGTGATTGCTACTGCCACCTGGGAGGAGCACGTAGAACTACTGAGTAGAGTCTTAGAAAGGTTTAAGCAAGCGGGAGTAACAGCGAATCTTGAGAAATCCAAATTTGGACGTAATCAGATTAAATTTCTAGGTCACATAATAACACCACAAGGCATCAAACCTGACAGCAAAAAACTTGACGCAATTCGTGGGTTTCCTAGTCCGAGAACTAAGAGACAACTCAAAGCGTTTATAGGTCTTGCATCCTTTTTTAGACGGTTTGTTCCAAACCAATTAATGAATAACGAATCTTTATTGAGCCTGTTGCGTAAAAATGCGCACTGGGTGTGGACAGAAGAATGTCAACGCGCATTTGACGCTATCAAAAACGCCTTGGTGAATGCAAACATACAGCGACACCCAGACATGACAAAAGATTTTTGCATAGCGACAGATTCGTGTTCATACGGTCTGGGCGCTTGTTTATTTCAGTGGGACAGGAGCAACGACCCCACAACAATCAATGTAATCGGATTTGCCAGCCGCACACTAAACAGCTGTGAGAGTATATTCCGCTACCGAATTAGAGGCTCTTGCAGTGGTTTGGGCGGTAAAGAAATTTAACTATTACATCTATGGTAAAGAAGTCAAAGTATTCAGTGACCACCAGGCTCTGAGCTATTTAATGACTTGCAAATTATACCATACCCGCTTGCTAAGATGGAGGTTAGCATTGCAGGAATATAAAATTAAGATTATGTACCTAAAAGGACAAGATAATGTTGTAGCTGACGCCTTGTCGCGGCTCCCACTAGGGCAATCCTCAGTGTCAAAGATTTTGGAACAATCGGGGGAATATCGAATACTCTCAGTACAAGATAAGGTACGTAGGAGGGACTTTTTACACATGTGTAAGAATATGTCTATATTGCAGGAAACTGATCCGATTTGGCGAGATATCATTAGCAAAATTAAAGAAGGAACCAATCTTAAAAGTGTTCAGAATTTCAAAATAGTAGATAATATTCTGTATTATAAAACAGGTGTGTCAAATGACCATGGAGTAGTGGGTATACCGCAACAGGCTATCCCAGCTGTAGTGTGGCACACGCATTTAGCATGGGGTCACGCTGGGATAGGCAAAACAATAAGGATTTTATCCAGATTCTGTTACTTTAAGGGAATAAGCCAGCAGACTCGCACCATTATCAGGACTTGTCCTCTGTGCCAAAAAGCTAAGTTGCAAAATAAGTCCACAAGGTTTGAACTGCATCCTATAGTGCCTCATCGGCCACTTCAGTTAGTATCTATAGACATAGCAGGACCCTACCCACGAGCCAGGGGTGGATTAAAGTACATTTTAGCGGTGTATGACCTTTTCTCTAAATACTTAAAAATATACTGCCTTAAATCAGCCACTGCTCGTGGAATAGTTAAATGGTTAGGGAAAGAATATTTTACACAAGTGGGTAAGCCTGAAGCGATAATATCGGATAATGCTTCCTATTTTACAGGCCATACCTGGAAAAACTATTTACATGAACAAGATATAAAGCACATACTAATATCCCGTTTTCACCCACAAGCAAGTTTAGTAGAGAGAACATTTGGAGAGTTAAATAAATTTTTCAGGTTATACATTGCATATAAGCACACAAGATGGCCAGATCTGATACCTAAGTTTTTGGAAATTCACAACGCAAACCCGCATGCTTCTACGGGGTATCCACCAATCGAGATTATAATGAATAATAATAGAGTTCTGAATGTGTGGCTGGCACCTTTGCCAAGGTCCCAGTCATTCCTGAGCCTAAAGAAGAGAAGATAAGAAAAGCAGGGTGCAACCTTACCAGATGCGCTCAGAAAAGGAAAGAAAAATATAATCGACATGTGACGAATAACCAAAAATTTAGTGTTGGGGACTTGGTACTCTTACGCAATCATGCTAAGTCCTCGGCATCCTTGAAACAGAATAGCAAGTGGCAATTGGTGTACAATGGACCTTTTAGAGTAGTAAGTGTGCCACATGAGTGTAGCTATCTCTTAGCAGATCCCCATTCAGGGAGAATACGGGGACTGTATCCGCGTAAGGATGTAAAAATATTCCTACAGTAAAAGACTAATAGTCCTATGTGGACACCATTCTTTTGTAAATGAATGAACATTAATGATGTGTGATCTGTAGACATAATGTACTAGTGTAGAAGTATTTAGTTATAAGAATATGATTGACTTTCTCTTTTGTTTATGAATATTTGTGTTATGTCTTCTTTTAATTAATGTTAGCTTAAACATGCTCTAAATGTCTGCACAGATAACCTGATTAGTGCAATTATTTATAGTGTTAAATTGTGATAGAGATCAGTCAGGAGGAACATTTTAGTAATGATTAGTTTGTGTACTGCATAATATTCTATATGTGTGTCAAACTTGAAATATTTCTTGTACAATCTTTTCTATTATATGTGTATATATGTTTATATGTGTAGCTGTCAGATTGACAGATTCGAACCCAGAATAATATCAATAATATGAGGCCCTGAGAACTTTATTATCTAACCAATGTTATCAGAGAGAATAATGCACCCAGTAGTGACCCGAGGGCACCATGGGAGGCAAACTTATTGCAAATTTAAGTAGCGCAAAGTTACGCACAAAGAAGCTTCAATTGAAGCATGTGCAGATTCAATCAGTAAAAAAGGAGCTAGCCTGATACAGTCCAAGTCAATTTTAGCCTACAGAGACTACACTGTAGTTACGTAGGACCTTGCAAGTGAAGTAAGACATAATTTCAAAGGAGTTATTGAACAATATGCCTGAATCCGGCTGGAATGCACAAATAAAATCTACTCGAACACGAATATAGATGATTTTTGGGCAAACTAATCCGGAATTTTAATATTTGTTACCATGTACGCAAATATCACACACCTTGGTAAAGAGTTACGAATGTGCTGTTACAAAAACTGCACAACGGACATTGTAAACAAAAATAAAGGAACTTAAACAAAAGTGCAGCCCGACGTTGTTGTGTATAAGTAATAAAAAACTGTATCATCGCCGTGTGTGCAAGTGGACAAGGAACTAGCACGACACGAACAGTGAGCCGATAACGGACGGTGGACCAAGTTAGTGTCAGACTTTAATTCTTTGTGTGTCAAGGGACGCCAGGAAAGCGCATTGACTACAGAGATACATTTTGTCCTAAGGTGAAAACTTGCGTGTGACTAATGACAAGTCATGACATGGTGAAAAATATTGTGTGCCCATAAAACGTGTTACTGTGACAACGAAACATTGTGCAAACCAGACTAGTGAAGGCCTACTGAATAATAACTGCCAATAACTGTGTGCGTTTTTTTTCCCACAGCAGGAAAAATGCCCATAAGGATAGTACACTGTTTGTGAACTTGTTGCATGTTTGCTGGAGCACTACAAGAAGACGTCACACGGGCTCGGGCGAGCTGATATACAACGCGCATCCGGCTACATCAGCCATGCAGCGGCCGCAGCAGCCCGTAGCAGACCAGACAGCCACACGCCTCTCCGCGCCGTAGCTGTCAACACCGGGGGCGGTGACCTACACGGAGCCGACGCGCCGCGCCGAGCGCCGCTCAACAATCACTCCGCACCGCTCACCAACTACAGCATTATTGACTTTTTCCAAAATATTTACATAAACTGCATAACATGTCAATGACTCCATCTTGATAAACATTGAACATTTATTATGTATGTCCGTAAACTGATAAGAGAAAATGAACACTAACAAGTGCAAGAGATGAATTTGTAACACGTAGATAGTGGAAACATTATGAAAAGTGATCCCGTGCTAAGTGATTAAAAAAAAAAAAAAAAAAAAAAAAACTAAGTGATATATCCTAGGACAAGTGACCTTGCAGTATATCCCAAAATTAATAATAACGAGTAGTTAATCACACACAAAAAAAAAAAAACTTTCGTTGAACTGTATGTGACTGTGATATTATGTAACCGTTGGTGACAAACTGCTAAATTAATTCAAATGAATGACTGTTAAAGAGACAATATTAATCATGAACCAACTGGGATGGCTGAGCTCCGGCACAGCTTTGCCCAGGTTTCCTGTCTGCCTTCGCCCAAATGGGGGAGCCATGAACATATATAACCCTGGGACTAATTAAAAGAGCCATTCCATAAAAAATACAGAATTGTAAAGAACGTTACTGGCACCATTGTGTCAAAGTATAGAAACTCTTTGCCAAATGCTGCCAGGGGGCAATGTAACGTTCTCTGGCAAACTCACGCTATTAATGAACAAGAGTTTATTTGTACCATATACGCCACTCTGAGCAAGTTGTATATACCGTAATTATTGAACAAAAAATATTATTGAATTTTGTGTAAAAGACATTTGTTATTATCGTAATATTTTTTGTAGTAATATTCTCTCTGTATTTAGGATAGTAATTTTTCTATATTTTTTATGTGATTGTGAAATGTGTCAGTATCTGCGATAACAGAGATGTGAAATTTAACCAGAGGAGAATAATATTGTCAAATTACAAAGAAATGCTAATAGTCAGCAGTAGTATAAGAGAACCATGTACAGCGTATTCTTTGGTCTTCTCTGTGTAGAGCTGAATGCGAGAGGAAGCTGTGTCGAAGCGATTTATGAATGGGTAGACTTCTTTTGTCTCTGTCTAGATTTAGCCGCCATTAGAGGAGGCGTTACAAATTAATGTGAGTTCAATTATTGTTTGATCTAAATATATCAGAATTTATCAAAAGTGTGTATTATTAATGTAAATTAGCTTGCCCATGTCATCTATAACATTTCTTTAAAGAATTTTCAGCATTTTTAGCGGTGTTGCTGGGCTGTGCCGCGACCGATCGATTTGCAGCGGCGGCACATTTAAAAAATTGTCCCGCTAAAGGAAAAATCAACCAAACCCGTAAATCGGGAACAGATAGATAAAAATTAACAGTGAATTAAGAAATTGTTCTTCTTTTACAGTGATCCTGAGACTGATGAATTTTAAACTAATTATACGTTTGTGCATTCGTAGGCGGATAGTTAATGTTAGTTAACTTTGAAATTTAACAATTTTGGTTCTTTCAAATAACTTAAATGTATAGCGAAGTAGGTTTGATCAGTGATAATTAAATGTCGGCTTAGCAATAATTAACCATTTTCTGCTAATAGAGATAATCTTGTGTTCCATAGCTAACGAAAGGAAAAAATTGAGTAAATAATAAAAAAAAAACCACTGCATTTAGAAAATGTGTGCCAAGGCCGAATTATGTAAAGGATTTAATTCTCAACTAAATATTCTTAATCAGTTAATATGAGTTCACGTAATTCTTAAATGTACGTAATTCTTTTAAAAGTGAATTTTTTTATTACCACACGTAAATAAGAGAGAGGTTCTACAACAAAGTTTGTACTTACAGAAGACAGTTAAAGAGAGGCAAATTAATTAACTAAAAGCAATAATTATTATACTATCTTTAACGAAAATAAAAGCAATTTCGTTAAAAGGTGATTTGATACGTATCTCAAAACACAAAACAGCGTTTGAGAAATTGTACCTACCGCAGTGGTCAACAGAGATATTCACAGATTGAAAGGTGCAAAGAACGAATCCTAGAATTAATATTTTGAAGGATAGTAAAGGTAAAGAAACTACACGTTGCTTCTACACCGAGGAGTTGCAGAAAAGCTCAGAATCGGGTGTGTTTCTCATGGAGAGAGTCATAAGCCGTCGGGGAAATAGAGCAGTAGTCTAAGGGCTTGGTTTTCTTGCAGCTCAAAACAGTTGGATTGATGCTAACGATTTTCTATATAATCGTATGCACTGCAGTAGCATAACATGCCTGTTAGGAGACGTATTAGCGGAGGAGATGGTTGTTGTTGTTGTGATCTTCAGTCCTGAGACTGGTTTGATGCAGCTCTCCATGCTACTCTATCCTGTGCAAGCTCCTTCAACTCCCGCTACCTACTGCAACCTACATCCTTCTGAATCGGCTTACTGTATTCATCTCTTGGTCTCCCTCTACGATTTTTACCCTCCACGCTGCCCTCCAATGCTAAATTTGTGATCCCTTGATGCCTCAGAACGTGTCCTACCAACCGATCCCTTCTTCTAGTCAAGTTGTGCCACAAACTTCTCTTCTCCCTAATCCTATTCAATACCTCCTGATTAGTTACGTGATCTACACACCTAATCTTCAACATTCTTTTGTAGCACCACATTTCGAAAGCTTCTAGTCTCTTCTAGTCCAAACTATTTATTGTCCATGTTTCACTTCCATACATGGCTACATTCCATACAAATACTTTCAGAAACGACTTCCTGGCACTTAAATCTATACTCGATGTTAACAAATTTCTCTTCTTCAGAAACGCTTTCCTTGCCATTGCCAGTCTACATTTTATATCCTCTCTACTTCGACCATCATCAGTTACTTTGCTCCCCAAATAGCAAAACTCCTTTACTACTTTAAGTGTCTCATTTCCTAATCTAATTCTCTCAGCATCACCCGACTTAATTCGACTACATTCCATTATCCTCGTTTTGCTTTTGTTGATGTTCATCTTATATCTTCCTTTCAAGACACTGTAAATTCCGTCCAACTGCTCTTCCAAGTCCTTTGCTGTCTCTGACAGAATTACAATGTCATCGGCGAATCTCAAAGTTTTTATTTCTTCTCCATGAATTTTAATACCTACTCCGAATTTTTCTTTTGTTTCCTTTACTGCTTGCTCAATATACAGATTGAATAACATCGGGGAGAGGCTACAACCCTGTCTCACTCCCTTCCCAACCACTGCTTCCCTTTCATGTCCCTCGACTCTCATAACTGCCATATGGTTTCTGTACAAATTGTAAATAGCCTTTCGCTCCCTGTATTTTGCCCCTGCCACCTTCAGAATTTGAAAGAGAGTATTCCAGTCAACGTTGTCAAAAGCTTTCTGTAAGTCTACAAATGCTAGAAACGTAGGTTTGCCTTTCCTTAATCTATTTTCTAAGTCGTAGGGGGTCAGTATTGCCTCACACGTTCCAACATTTCTGCGGAATCCAAACTGATCTTCCTCGAGGTCGGCTTCTACCAGTTTTTCCATTCGTTTGTAAAGAATTCGCGTTAGTATTTTGCAGCTGTGACTTATTAAACTGATAGTTCGGTAATTTTCACATCTGTCAACACCTGCTTTCATTGGGATTGGAATTATCATACTCTTCTTGAAGTCTGAGGGTATTTCTCCTGTCTCGTACATCTTGCTCACCAGATGGTAGAGTTTTATCAGGACTGGCTCTCCCAAGGCCGTCAGTAGTTCTAATGGAATGGTGTCTACTCCTGGGGCCTTGTTTCGACTCAGGCCTTTCAGTGCTCTGTCAAACTCTTCACGCAGTATCGTATCTCCCATTTCATCTTCATCTACATCCTTTTCCACTTCCGTAATATTGTACTCAAGTAAATCGCCCTTGTATAGACCCTCTATATACTCCTTCCACCTGTCTGCTTTACTTTCTTTGCTTAGAACTGGGTTTCCACCTGAGTTCCTGATATTCATACAAGTGGCTCTCTTTTCTCCAAAGCTCTCTTTAATTTTCCTGTAGGCGGTATCTATCTTACCCCCAGTGAGATAAGCCTCTACATCCTTACATTTGTCCTCTACCCATACGTGCTTAGCCATTTTGCATTTCCTGTCGATCTCATTTTTGAGACGTTTGTATTTCTTTTGGCCTGCTTCATTTACTGCATTTTTATATTTTCTCCTTTCATCAATTAAATTCAATATTTCTTCTGTTACCCAAGGATTTCTACTAACACTCATCTTTTTACCTACTTGATCCTCTGCTGCCTTCACTTCTTCATCCCTCAGAGCTACCCATTCTTCTTCTACTGTATTTCTTTCCCCCACTCCTGCCAATTGTTCCCTATGCTCTCCCTGAAACTCTGTAGAACCTCTGGTTTAGTCATTTTATCCAGGTCCCATCTTCTTAAATTCCCACCTTTTTGCAATTTCTTCAGTTTTAATCTACAGTTCATAACCAATAGATTGTGGTCAGAGTCCACATCTGCCCCTGGAAATGTCTTACAATTTAAAACCTGGTTCCTAAATCTCTGTCTTACCATTATATAATCTATCAGATACCTTTTAGTATCTCCAGGATTCTTCCAGGTATACCACCTTCTTTTATGATTCTTGAACCAAGTGTTAGCTATGATTAAGTTATGCTCTGTGCAAAATTCTACCAGACGGCTTCCTCTTTCATTTCTTACCCCCAATCCATTTTCACCTACTATGTTTCCTTCTCTCCCTTTTCCTACTCTCGAATTCCAGTCACCCATGACTATTAAATTTTCGTCTCCCTTCGCTACCTGAATAATTACTTTTATCTCATCATACATTTCTTCAATTTCTTCGTCATCTGCAGAGCTAGTTGCATATAAACTTTTACTACTGTGGCAGGCGTGGGCTTCGTGTCTATCTTGGCCACAATAATACGTTCACTATGCTGTTTGTAGTAGCTTATCTGCACTCCTATTTTTTATTCGTTATTAAACCTACTCCTGCATTACCCCTATTTGATTTTGTATTTATAACCCTGTATTCACCTGACCAGAAGTCTTTTTTTCCTGCCACTGAACTTCACTAATTCCCACTATATCTAACTTTAACCTATCCATTTCTCTTTTTAAATTTTCTAACCTACCTGCCCGCTTAAGGAATCTGACATTCCACGCTCCGATCCATAGAACACCAGTTTTCTTTCTCCTGATAACGACGTCCTCTTGAATAGGCCCCGCCCGGAGATCCAAATGGGGGACTATTTTATCTCCGGAATATTTTACCCAAGAGGACGCCATTGTTATTTAATCATACAGTAAAGCTGCATGCTCTCGGGAAAAATTACGGCTGTAGTTTCCCCTTGCTTTCAGCCGTTCACAGTACCAACACAGGAAGGGCATTTTGGTTAGTGTTACAAGGCCAGGTCAGTCAATCATCCAGACTGTTGCCCCTGCAGCTACTGAAAAGGCTGCTGCCCCTCTTCAGGAACCACACGTTTGTCTGACCTGTCAACAGATACCCCTCCCTTGTGGTTGCACCTACGGTACGGCTATCTGTATCGTTGAGGCACGCAAGCCTCCCCACCAACAGCAAGGTCCATGGTTCATGGGGGGGGGGGGGGGGAGGTGTAGGTATTCTAGACAAATTATCAGTGGAATTGCGCATTCCAGGATGTAACTACTGTGGACCTGTAACAAAGCTTCAGAAACGCATGGCACGATGTGACAAGGGGATTAATCTGCTCGCCGGCCGCGGTGGTCTAGCTGTTCTAGGCGCTCAGTCCGGAACCGCGCGACTGCTACGGTCGCAGGTTCGAATCCTGCCTCGGGCATGGATGTGTGTGATGTCCTTAGGTTAGTTAGATTTAGGTAGTTCTAAGTTCTAGGGGACTGATGACCACAGATGTTAAGTCCCATAGTGCTCAGAGCCATTTTTGATTAATCTGCTCGACATTGCATTCGCTGGAAATAAAGATCTCCCAAGCCATCACATTGCAGATAGGATTTTAGCTGATAAGGCTAAGACGATACGCAGAAGAAAGGATATTGGTACTGGTCAACGCATTGTAGTATCTGCAGCTGATAAAACCATGCATGAAAAAATTAAGTTGGGGTTAGAGTGATGAATTTCAAGCGAGTTATAAATGCTGCACGTTGTGCACTGAGCAAGAAGAAGAAGGGTGAGAAGTAGAGCTGTTTGAAGAACCGCATCCTGATCGCGATGTATGTACCTAAAAACGCACTAAAGCATAAAGGTAAAGGAAGAAGGAGATGTTCGGTTAAAGCACCTCAAGTCCTGCCAGTACCCAAGACGGCTGGTGGTTTTCTTCCATTCTTCAACACAGCCCTCTCCGCACTCACGACGGTAGGGTTTCTCGCTAGTGGTGCTGCAACTATTGCTCGTACAGTCAAGAACGCGCAAAACTCCCAAGCGCACTTAGAAGAGGCAAGAAGACATCCACATAATGGAGCCACAGCCATCAGAAAAGGACTACACTTGAAACCGTACAGGAAAGGGCTTGGTCTATTCACAAATAAAAAAAAAAAAACATTATCAGTCCTACCAAATCGGCCACTCACAAATACTGATCGTCTTAAGTTTGTTAGAAAAAAAATTCAACGTCCAAGATTCTGTGGAGTGTTTGTGTGGGATACTTTACTGACGACTATGTGGAAAACTGGAGAATGTGGTATTGTGAATTTAGATGTCGCTGGATGTCCCGCCACCCACTGGGTGTCATATGTTTTGAAGAATGCAGATACTGTCTAGTATTTCGACTCATTTGGTGACCTACAATCGCCAGAAGAATCACAACGATAGTTCACTCGCGGAAGACATGTGTTCTACAATTTTCGGCGTTATCAGGACTTTAATACACACCTCTGTGGACATCTATGCATCATGTTTTTCTTGACGTTTAGAAAGAAGAAGAAGAAGCAGAATATACCTGTAAAAGGAAGAGCTTTAAACATTCCTTCATCAGTTGAGAGTCAGATGCAATAATGTCATATACGTTGACTTTAAAAGAACGATCGGCTTTATCACGTGCAAATTACATCCCTCTAATTGATTTGGGCGTTGGTGAATGGAGTATTGCATTGATTAGATTGGAGACTTACAACAGCATCCTAAATATCACCCAGACTAACAGCAAACTGCATCTGGATATTAATGGTGATAAAGACACTGTGGAAATAGAACCTGGTACGTACGATAGTGACGATTTAAACGAAATCTTCAAACAGTCTGGAAAAAGTATTGAGCTATGTGCAAACATCGATACACTTAAATCTGAAATAAGGACTGTATATGCAATGATTGATTTTAGCCATAAAGGTTCAATAGGGCGCCTACTGGGTTTCACAAAAGGGCAGGTTTTGAAGAAAGATCCAAGTAAATTTTACAGTCAGATCAGACTCTGGACATACTGCCCGTCAGCACTATCCGCGTCGAGTGTAACATTACAACGAACTACTATTTCAATGACAGTCTGATTCATACTATTTATGGATCCTTCCCCTCAGTTGCAACAGAGTATAAGATTGTTGAGACTCCTACCAATGCAATATACTTTCCAGTGACAGTTCAGACATTAGACTATTTGGATTTGCTGATTGTGGACCAGAATAATCAACTTGTTGACTTTCGTGGTGAGGAAATCATTGTATGATTACATCTAAGGCAGGATGGGCATACGATATAAAACCAGTGCATGCAGTCCACAGCATGTCACTTCGCTGCTTAACCGCAAAGTGATAACACTTGCGAACTACGAGTTTCTGAAATCAGTTGACTTGAAACCTCGCAATGAGGTCCTCACTCAGTATATCTAGTGTAGTGGAGTATGATGAGCGAATTATACGTCAGGGATACTTCTCTCATAAGCAGTATGCTTCAAACACATTCAACAAGAATGATGAAATTAGGATGTCATTAATCACCAAGATGCGCTGACACTTCCATGTAAGATTTTCATATACACTGCTGGCCACCGTAAATGCAACACCCTGAAGGAAGCATCCGAATCAAGTGAGATTTACACCATGGGTTTGCAGCGATGAGATATGCAACTGATTAGAATTTCAGCGCAGACGCACATCACGCGCGCCTGTGGCGCCACCTCATAGCGCCATTTAAGGCTTGGCGATTTCGACGAGTGTACGTTCGGCACGTGTGTTTACCTTGTGGTTGTTTCACAAGACGATCAGTTATGCCTCGTAGACAACAGCGAACATCGTTTGATCAAGTATCCGAGTTCGACAGAGGAAGGATAGTGGCTTACCGAGATTGTGGATTATCATACAGAGAAATCACTAGTGGTGTTGGACGAAACCAAACAACTGTAATGCGGATATGTGACCGTTGGATGCAGGAGGGTACGACGGACCGACGTGGTCGATCGCATTCACCTCGGTGCACCACTGCACGTGCTGATAGGCAAATTGTGCGCATGGCAGTGACGGATCGCTCAGTGACATCCCGAACCATAGCACAGCACATTGCGTCTGTAACGCATCATCCAGTGTCTGCACGTACCATTCGACGCCGTTTACAGCAGAGTGGTCTGTCCGCAAGACGTCCATTGCTTCATCTACCACTGACGCAGAACCACAGACGTCTCCGTCGCCAATGGTGTGATGACAGACGGATGTGGACGGCAGAATGGAATGACGTTGTCTTTACTGACGAGGCACGCTTCTGTCTACAGCACCACGATGGTCGGATTCGAGTGTGGAGACACCGTGGAGAGAGGATGCTGGACAGCTGCATTATGCACCGCCACACTGGTCTTGCACCGGGTATTATGGTATGAGGCGGTATTGGATATTACTCTCGCACGCCTCTAGTACGCATTGCCGGTACTTTAAATAGCCGGCGCTACATATCCGAGGTGCTGGAGCCAGTCGTCCTTCCTTACCTTCAGGGCTCGGCCACAGCCATATTTCAACAGGATAATTCGCGACCACACGTGGCACGCATTGTCCAAAGGTTCTTCGTCAATAATCAGATTGAATTGCTTCCCTGGCCGGCTCGCTCTCCGGATCTTTCGCCGATAGAAAACATGTGGTCCATGGTTGCTCAACGAGTGACCCAGATTACATCCCCAGCTGCCACACCAGATGATCTTTGTCAACGTGTGGAAGCTGCTTGGGCTGCTGTACCCCAGGAACACACCCAACGTCTCTTTGACTCAATGCCGAGACGTGTGGCTGCAGTAATCTCCAACAATGGCGGCGACTCTGGCTACTGATTCTGGCAGGAACCACATGTCACAGACGTCTGTAAACGTAATCATTTGATACTTGGTCAACATGTTATCTACAAAATAAATTTTGTTGTGCTACCTCTTGTCTTTCTTGGTGTTGCATTTACGGTGGCCAGCAGTGTATTTGGAGGGGTCACTGAAGAAAGCCGACAGTAGCGATACAGTGGGGTCCAGGCTTACACGTAATGCTTTAGC
The DNA here is from genome assembly GCF_021461385.2 of Schistocerca piceifrons. Classification (NCBI taxonomy): domain Eukaryota; kingdom Metazoa; phylum Arthropoda; class Insecta; order Orthoptera; family Acrididae; genus Schistocerca; species Schistocerca piceifrons. Next base: position 582,084,611 of record NC_060140.1, on the reverse strand, counting down.
ATTCCTTTTTCAAGAGATACGCTGTGAACTCAGTGGGTCTGAGGTCGACTGTACACGTAATGTCATCATAATGTCAACCCTTAAAACATAAGTCACTGCATCACCCACGGATTTGAATGGTTTAGAAAATGTGGGATGATATATAGACGATCCGGTGGATAGACGTACCACATGCATACCTTTAAAAATGCTTATAGGCTACTTTCAGGGAATTAGGCAGATGCTAAACAGGAACTCATTCTGGTACAGAGTGTGACGGATAATAACTCATACATTCAAGGAGCTTACGAGGAGCATATGATCACAATCAGCAAGACAATATGTAAAATGCCTCATATCAGTGTAGCGTTTGAAGCTTTCAAAAGCCTTGAATTCTGGTACACTTCTATCTCTAATATTTCGCTCTTGCATGGTGCTACCAACTGCAAGCAGACAAACATGGGCTATTAAAACTTCTTCGCAGCTAGAGACGCCTAGATTCATCATAATTGCGTTTCAGACTGATAGAAGAGGGAATACAGCTAATGAATCCACTGTGTTAGACAACTGCAAGATAACTAATGCCAAAGTCTAACTGAAATCAGAATTCCACCCATATAACAATTTACAGCTGCAGTGGGATGAAAATGTATTCAGTCTAGCACATGACATTGTAAGTAGGCTGTTTATGTTTTCTTATTGGCAACGTTACGTAGTGCTCTGTATGAAAATCACTGGCTGTGCTGTGTGCAGTCTGTGGCTAGTTTGCATTGTTGTCTGCCATTGTAGTGTTGAGCAGCTGGATGTGAACAGCGCGTAGCGTTGAGCAGTTGGAGGTGAGCCGCCAGCAGTGGTGGATGTGGGGAGAGAGATGGCGGAGTTTTGAAATTTATAAGACTGGATGTCATGAACTGCTATATATATTATGGCTATTAAGTTGCAACAGATGGCTGCTGGCCATCTCTACAAGGACTACAGTGGGTCTGCACCTTTGATGACCCACCAATACCATTATTTCTACAAGGACTACAGTGGGTCTGCGTCTTTGCTGACTCACCAGTACCATTATTTCTACAAGGACTGCAGTGGGTCTGCGCCTCTGGTGGCCCACCAATACCGTAATCTCTACCAGGACTACAGTGGGTCTGCTCTGTGATGACCTACCTACCAATACACTTCAAAATTTCGACTGACTTTGCTGTGGGCTTGCTCTGTTGTGGACCAATACCTGTCTGCATGTCAAGAGTCAGCACTGTCTTTCCGTTGGAAGGACAACACTACTTCTTCAAGACTGCATGGAAATCCACTACTTCTGTGTGCATTTTCTTTTACTGCTCAGACTTTGAGAAAAACACTGCCATGTTACTGTGATGAATGATCAGGACTGTCTTTATGGACTGTGAGAAAATTTTAGCTTTTGACCAACATTGTATCAATAAGTGGGTGCATTTGATATCTTTGTTATGGTAATTATGAAAAACTTTATCAAATCATTATTGGCCACTGCCCAAAACAATTTGTAAAATTTTTTGTGGGGAGCATGGGGGCTATTTAAGTAGGCTGTTTATGTTTTCTTATTGGCAACGTTACGTAGCGCTCTGTATGAAAATCACTGGCTGTGCTGTGTGCAGTCTGTGGCTAGTTTGCATTGTTGTCTGCCATTGTAGTGTTGGGCAGCTGGATGTGAACAGCGTGTAGCGTTGCGCAGTTGGAGGTGAGCCGCCAGCAGTGGTGGATGTGGGGAGAGAGATGGCGAAGTTTTGAAATTTGTCATGAACTGCTATATACACTCCTGGAAATTGAAATAAGAACACCGTGAATTCGTTGTCCCAGGAAGGGGAAACTTTATTGACACATTCCTGGGGTCAGATACATCGCATGATCACACTGACAGAACCACAGGCACATAGACACAGGCAACAGAGCATGCACAATGTCGGCACTAGTACAGTGTATATCCACCTTTCGCAGCAATGCAGGCTGCTATTCTCCCATGGAGACGATCGTAGAGATGCTGGATGTAGTCCTGTGGAACGGCTTGCCATGCCATTTCCACCTGGCGCCTCAGTTGGACCAGCGTTCGTGCTGGACGTGCAGACCGCGTGAGACGACGCTTCATCCAGTCCCAAACATGCTCAATGGGGGACAGATCCGGAGATCTTGCTGGCCAGGGTATTTGACTTACACCTTCTAGAGCACGTTGGGTGGCACGGGATACATGCGGACGTGCATTGTCCTGTTGGAACAGCAAGTTCCCTTGCCGGTCTAGGAATGGTAGAACGATGGGTTCGATGACGGTTTGGATGTACCGTGCACTATTCAGTGTACCCTCGACGATCACCAGTGGTGTACGACCAGTGTAGGAGATCGCTCCCCACACCATGATGCCGGGTGTTGGCCCTGTGTGCCTCGGTCGTATGCAGTCCTGATTGTGGCGCTCACCTGCACGGCGCCAAACACCCATACGACCATCATTGGCACCAAGGCAGAAGCGTCTCTCATCGCTGAAGACGACACGTCTCCATTCGTCCCTCCATTCACGCCTGTCGCGACACCACTGGAGGCGGGCTGCACGATGTTGGGGCGTGAGCGGAAGACGGCCTAACGGTGTGCGGGACCGTAGCCCAGTTTCATGGAGACGGTTGCGAATGGTCCTCGCCGATACCCCAGGAGCAACAGTGTCCTTAATTTGCTGGGAAGTGGCGGTGCGGTCCCCTACGGCACTGCGTAGGATCCTACGGTCTTGGCGTGCATCCGTGCGTCGCTGCGGTCCGGTCCCAGGTCGACGGGCACGTGCACCTTCCGCCGACCACTGGCGACAACATCGATGTACTGTGGAGACCTCACGCCCCAAGTGTTGAGCAATTCGGCGGTACGTCCACCCGGCCTCCCGCATGCCCACTATACGCCCTCGCTCAAAGTCCGTCAACTGCACATACGGTTCACGTCCACGCTGTCGCGGCATGCTACCAGTGTTAAAGACTGCGATGGAGCTCCGTATGCCACGGCAAACTGGCTGACACTGACGGCGGCGGTGCACAAATGCTGCGCAGCTAGCGCCATTCGACGGCCAACAACGCGGTTCCTGGTGTGTCCGCTGTGCCGTGCGTGTGATCATTGCTTGTACAGCCCTCTCGCAGTGTCCGGAGCAAGTATGGTGGGTCTGACACACCGGTGTCAATGTGTTCTTTTTTCCATTTCCAGGAGTGTATATATATATATATATATATATATATATATATATATATATATATGATGATATTAAGGTAAATACATTGTTTGTTCTCTATTAATATCTTTCATTTGCTAACCATCCCTATCAGTAGTTAGTGCCTTCCATAGTTTGAATCTTTTATTTAGCTGGCAGTAGTGGCGCTCGCTGTATTGCAGTAGTTCGAGTAACCAAGATTTTGTGAGGTAAGCGATTTGTGAAACGCATAGGTTAATGTTAGTCAGGGCCATTTTTTTTGTAGGGATTTTTGAAAGTCAGATTGCGTTGCGCTAAAAATATTGTGTGTCAGGTTAAGGACAGTCCTGTATAATTGTTCAAAGGGGACGTTTCAACATGTATGCAAGGTTTCATGTTTCTTACCATGAAAGTGCTGAAGAAGAAGGAGAAGGGGGCCTATTCAGTCAGTAGTTCAAGGAGCTATCACTGATCATCATAATATATTGTTCAAAAAAGAACAAGATAATTAAAACTGAACCTATAGATGTACAAATTGAATTTAAATCTTCAGCAGATTTCTCAGAACACTCTGCCGTGCATGCTCTAGTTGTGAATGACTGTGTGATCAACTACTGCCTGCTCAGCGCTGTTGTGCAACGAGCTGTATAAACGAACAGATGCTGTGCCATACCTAGAGCATTCCAAGGCATCTCAAGGTGTGAACGTCATTGCAGGCACTCAGGATTTCTATGATGGTGAGCGTAGACAGTTCATATTTAAGGATGTTGCACTCATAGCGCGCACAGAAGATGCAGGAATAATAGAGACATTCTCAGCATATATTGCTTCACCGAGGTCTTTTAAAATTGTGGTGAAATTCACTGGGATGATCCAGGTGTACCCTATGAAGATATGGTGACGCTGCCTCGAGTATTTGACCACACGGATACCATCATCTACGTGAAGGGGAAGGAGAAGATCTTATCGATGCATCGAGTCTTCAAGTCTGTTGTTATTCAAGACCTGGAATTCTATGGGTGTCCTGCTCTCCATCGATCAAGACGAATAATATATGTGAAAATAATGTTGCTGCGCCTGCTTATGAAAATGTAAAATTACTTTTATGTTGGGTGAGAAATAAATGAATTTTTCCTTCACAACCTCTGTGTTCTGTTTTCAATCTTTTCGCACTTTGACTCTGTACATTTTTAACCAGATACTATGTCTGTGGTTTTCTTCAAGCACAGGAGATGTAATTTTAGACATGTTTCCATATGTCTTTGGAAGCGGACTTGGTCACTTGCCTCTTACTCTGATAACCCAATTCGTGCTGCACGATAGACAAATTCCATGCAATCATTCTATATATTTTATTATCTACCACCTTAAACTTAATCTCCTTAATAGCTCTCATCTTCAGGAAAAACTAATGTCATTTGTGACTTGCACTGCCTTTAGGGGATAGTTTTTTTTGTAAATAACAACAAAGATTTACGGTGACGAATTTTTTCGTTTAATCAGTTCACACAAGCACAAAAACAGTATAGTTCTTGAGGCACAATATAATTCTTGAGGTACAAAGTAGTTCTTGAGGTTCAATACAGTATTCTTGAGGTACAATTTGACTCTGTTATTCCAGTGCAGAGATTCTTTTAACTTACACGCTACACCAGTAACACTGGTCGAGAAAATTTTTTACATTTTTTTTCCGGTAGCACTGGAATCTTTTTTTTATAAGTCTATGCTAAAGCTACTGTGGAGATGGATTTCCTTACTGCAACTAAGCTCCACAGTCCCAGTAGCATAGCTTCTACAATAATCCTGATGGACTGTGCACACTTAGTATCTAATTTCAACAGCCCCAATAGCAAATGTTTTTACAATAAAAATTCTGATGGACTGTGAGCTACATAAATACATATATACACTTAAAAATATTCTGACTTGGATGGCTAGTAGCAGGTGAAGAACTTAAAAACTATTCTATTTACAAGATGCACATGGTGTGTAGATATAGATATTTACAGTTTGCACATACATCATGTATGAATAAATAGATATACAGATATCTTTTTCTGTTTATGGATTTTTAATATTTTTTGTTTATGCTTTTTTAAACTTTTCTTTTATACACATGGTGTGCATGTGTATATATTTTTTTCTTTTTGTTTTTTTACCATCCATGGTCTATGTGTGTGTGTGTGTGTGTGTGTGTGTGTGTGTGTGTGTATGTGTGTATAAATATTTACACATCACACACAGATACACACACACACACACACACACACACACACACACACACACACACACACACACACAGTTACTTACACTATGATAAAAGGGTCATACTACTACTCTGCAGACTTCCTCTCTCTCTCTCATTCAGAGTCCCCCACCCCTTCTCTCCCTACAAGTGAGTAGTGTGAGTATGGGAGAGTTTCAGTCCCATAATCACAAATGACCCTTTTACTGTCATGAGGCGACATGCTTATTTTAAACTGCAGCAAAGCGTACACCTCGTACCCACTCGATCGAATACTGGTCTGCCATACCATATGCAGTGACTACGATGTAGCACTTTGAACACTGCTGTACGCGCACCACAAATAATCTTCGATAGATAGGGCTCTCGATGCCATATGATGCACACCCTTAGCCCGCCTCTGGTTGACACCTTGCAATGTGTGATACGCACACATTTTTGATTGCAGACCTACAAAATCCACAATCGCCAATCCATTCGTCTCGTCCTTCATAAAGCCCATAACCTTCTTGTTCTGTGGAACAATACCATAGGGATTATTGGCCGTGTATGAGGATATGTCGAATTCATGACTGCAGTAACTCATTACTTCATATGGCTTGCAGTTCTTCACCCAATAGATTAAGCTATTGTATCTCTATAGAGTAATTTAGGATCTGCAAAATGAGTTTCTGCAAAATTATAATGAAAGTGGTATATGTGAAGTTTGGATAGGTCTAGAATGCACATATCTACATAAATAGGTTTCGTAAACTCTACTGCAGTCTTTGCCATCTCCACAGCAACAAAGTTCTTATTGAATATGGTGACCCGGTTAAAATTTGGTCTGGCAATGCTTTTTCTTACACCGTAATGCCCAACCCATTCGTTTCTAATCAAACTAACTCTTTAATTATTTTTTTATATTAAGCACTGACCAACAGAATTTTCCCTGACAAAGACAACTCAAACTTAACCTATTCATTTATTACCCACAATATACAAGCCCAACGCAGTCTGATTGCTATACATTAACAAAATGACTTCCAAGAATTAACACAAAAGAATGTCCCTGAATTGCAAGAAATACTAACAATAATACAATCCAAAAAATATGAAATTAAAGATATAATAAACTACCTCCAACTCTGTTAATTGCCTAAACTCATTTCAGTCACAAATCCTGATAGTGGAAATCCCACTCTTTTTCATAAGTCACTTACCTCACAGAAAATCTTCATAACACAGACTACAACAATTACAGCAAGTAGCAACAACCGACAGATAAATAAAAGGATTTTAACTACTATAGACTCTTAACTAGTAGAAGGCATATGGTTAGCAAAAAAAAAAAAAAAAAAAAGATTTTGTTGAAGAGCAAACAACGCATTTAGAAAATTTTCCCTTCTTCATGTGTTATCCAGTTCCAAAAATTATTTAGTTGTCAATAATTCCACTACCTAAACATTATCAACCATACATCCATTATCTTATCTCTCCTTGCATATTTTTAATAAGAAATTTCATCTAACTTTACACCGCTACGGTCGCAGGTACGAATCCTGCCTCGGGCATGGATGTGTGTGCTGTCCTTAGGTTAGTTAGGTTTAAGTAGTTCTAAGTTCTGGGGGACTGATGACCTCAGATGTTAAGTCCCATAGTGTTCAGAGCCAATTGCTCGAAAACATCCGCAAGCAAGCATATGTCTGTGTCCATGTAAAAGCCGTGTGTACTCTCCTAAAGTGGAGATGCTGAATTCCCGCCAGATTTCACAGCATGCTCATACTCTGCATCTCATATAGCATCGCCTGTAAGGTTGCTGGAAAATGCAGTTATGTCGGGTAGTCTGGTTTTGCTGAGTTTCGCCATACCATCCACATACTCTTATGAGAAAACCCCTTTCCCAGTCACAAGTTGAAACTTTTCCTCGTCAAGAAATGCAGCTCGGGTGATATGCATATCCTCCCGAGGTAGAGTTTCAACGAGTTTCGAGTTTCTGAAGTGGCACCTGCATAAAATGTTGAGCATCAAGGAAGTGAAGCGTAATTCTTGGCGTTATTCGTTTGGAGAATTAAATGTATATCTCGACGCCTTCAGGTAGGACATTGACCTCATCTTACAAAAAAATGGTTCAAATGGCTCTGAGCACTATGGGACTTGACATCTGAGGTCATCAGTCCCCTAGAACTTAGAACTACTTAAACCTACCTAACCTAAGAACATCACACACATCCATGCCCGAAGCAGGATTCGAACCTGCGACTGTAGCCGTCGCGAGGTTGCAGACTGAAGCGCCTAGAACCGCTCGGCCACCTCGGCCGGCGACCTCATCTTTCTCTATGCCGAAATCAGCATAGTGGTCAACTAGGAAGTGAGTGTCATACACGCTTAAATTATGGAAGAAAACGGGTATGTGCCTTGGTATTTAAAATTGCATTTGTTGTGAGCTGCGCCACGGAGATTCCACATAAGATGACAGTGACCCCTACGAGGAGTTTCCGCTTTTCTATCTAACGACAGCCTGTGAATATGACAGTCAATAGCGTTATTATACAAATCTTCATTCTCCTTCGATATGGTCGTGGGTAACTTGTCACTGTAAAGCTTATCAACCTCCCATGAATATTTTTCGAGCTCAGTGAGCAGCCAAACCTCAGGATTATCCCTGACATTAGATTTGTAGCAGTTAAGACTGGAATTATAGGACAATACAATTTGGTACGCTGCCACATATGGTACATGTTTATCTGTAAAGATGGTATGTGAGACAGCAGGATCACCTTCGCAGTGGGTCACAGGAGTGAGGAGGCATTAAAAGTGGGCGTACACTACAAATGGGCATCAGCCCTAACGGTGAGCATTTTTAAATTGCATGAGTTTGTTTTCCTCGGTAGACATAATAACACACACATACCAGGTCCTTGGAAGTTCAGTCTACCAGATGTGCCGCTAATAACTTAGCCATCTTAAGCAAATTGTTCTTTTTTCGACAATTGGCTGTAAAGGAGTCGGGATATATCTTTGAGCCAAACATAGTGATAATTACCACCATCAGAGAAGAGCAGCAAGTCTACATGCAACTCACGCTCAGTGGCAAATTTTGAGAAATGGAGGGGGCAGCCGGCCGGAGTGGCCGTGCGGTTCTAGGCGCTGCAGTCTGGAACCGAGCAACCGCTACGGTCGCAGGTTCGAATCCTGCCTCGGGCATGGATGTGTGTGATGTCCTTAGGTTAGTTAGGTTTAATTAGTTCTAAGTTCTAGGTGACTGATGACCTCAGAAGTTAAGTCGCATAGTGCTCAGAGCCATTTTTGAGGGGGCTGACGACAATATGCTTATCCTGCTCCTATGATATGCTTTTCTTCTCGACGCCATGAAAATAACCGATATTCTGGTATTCTGCGCCTCAAATTTAGGTATGTCTTGGATCTTGATGAGGAACTCGATACCATCAAAGTTGTAACACCCACGAATATCATCACCTACATGGTATGTACTGAGACGCTCAGGACGATCTCTGTAATTGTAATTTCTCTCGCAAGCCAGGACTGACCATGCAAAACAAGCCTGATCGAACCCTCCATGTACCGGATCATAGACATGTGTATGGATATCCAGTATTCGGCTGAGTTCCTTAGCTGACCCTCTGACTTCCATCTCGGAAAACCGGGCCATTATAGCATTCAAGGTGGATTTACGAGACCTCTCGGGCGATTGACGTGATCCGCATTATCACAGTATTTTCCCCCCAAAGAGGGCGGCACTGCACTTAATGGCGGGAGACCGCGGATCATTGACTACTTTGGGGGGCTCCATTTCCATGATAGGAAGGGACACCATTAGAAAACCAACAGGATCGCGGTACACTCCAATCGGGTTCTCGACCCTCGTGAACGAGATTCGCTCCTCAAAGAAGTCTGCAATCACCAAGGATTCTAGCTGTGGTATGATGTTACAGACCTGATGTCCTTCACTAAAAGGACAGGACAGGGAACGCCCGTTTCTCTATCACTACTACTACTACTACTACAGGAGGATGATGACATCCATCCTGTCGACGAGGTGGATAGGGGTATTTAGCGAGGCACACATATCAGCGAGGGCGATCAGTCAAAACCAGAGTAGGAGTAGATGGCGGCAGTGAGGACCAGCGGAAACACCCTGGCTGGGGCGAAGATGTCAGGCGATGCTGCTGCTGCATACCAGGGTCTTCACTACCGCCAGCCTGGCGGGTGGGAGATCGTTGCTGTTCTCCTTCTTCTTCCGACTGAACCACCTATGCGCGCCAGGGGGTACACCATGGTGCAGGGACAGGCGCTGGAGTGGCCACAGCGGATGCTCCCCGTGCAGCCACCAATGGCGCATTGCACAGCAGTGCATGCCGCTCGGGAGTGCGTTTCAATCCTAGCCCCGCAACCACCACTTTAGGCACTCGGGCCACAGTCAGCTGTTGTGGTGGCGACTGGGGTGCCTCTGTAACATACGAATAAGGAAAAAATCAGGTGCAACGCTCAACTTCTCCATTGCTCGTGACCGGGCCAAATATCTCAAGAAATAAGCGTCAAACGAAAAAAACTACAAAGAACGAAACTTGTCTAGCTTGAAGGGGGAAACCCGATGGCGCTATTGTTGGCCCGCTAGATGGCGCTGTCATAGATCAAACGGATATCAACTAAGATTTTTTTAAAATAGGAACCCCCATTTTTATTACATATTCGTGCAGTACGTAAAGAAATATGAATGGGGCTGTAATAGTCACAAACGTATAAGTACGTCGTATCACGTAACATTCAGCCAGTGCGGACGGTATTTGCTTCGTGATACATTACCCGTGTTAAAATGGACCGTTTACCAATTGCGAAAAAGGTCGATATCGTGTTGATGTATGGCTATTGTGATCAAAATGCCCAACGGGTGTGTTGTATGTAAGCTGCTCGGTATCCTGGGTGACATCATCCAAGAGTCCGGACTGTTCGCCGGATAATTACGTTATTTAAGGAAACAGGAAGTGTTCAGCCACATGTGAAACGTCAACCAGAACCTGCAACAAATGATGGTGACCAACTAGGTGTTTTAGCTGCTATCGCGGCTAATCCGCACATCAGTAGCAGACAAACTGCGCGAGAATCAGGAATCTGAAAAACGTCGGTGTTGAGAATGATACACCAACATCGATTGCACCCGTACCATATTTCTATGCACCAGGAATTGCATGGCGACGACTTTGAACGTCGTGTACAGTTCTGCCACTGGGCACAAGAGAAATTACGGGACGATGACAGATTTTTTGCACGCGTTCTATTTAGCGACGAAGCATCTTTCACCAACAGCGGTAACGTAAACCGGCATAATATTTTCTATTGGGCAACGGAAAATCCACGATGGCTGCGACAAGTAGAACATCAGCGACCTTGGCGGGTTAATGTATGGTGCGGCATTATGGGAAGAAGGATAATTGGCCCCCATTTTATCGATGGCAATCTAAATGGTGCAATGTGTGCTGATTTCCTACGTAATGTTCTACCGATGTTACTACAAGATGTTTCACTGTATGACAGATTGCCGATGAACTTCCAACATGATGGATGTCCGGCACATAGCTCGCGTGAAGGTTGAAGCGGTATTGAATAGCATATTTCATGACAGGTGGATTGGTCGTCGAAGCACCATACTATAGCCCGCAGGTTCACCGGATCTGACGTTCCCGGATTTCTTTCTGTGGGGAAAGTTGAAGCATATTTGTTATCGTGATCCACCGACAACGCCTGACAACATGCGTCAGCGCAATGTCACTGCATGTGCGAACATTACGGAAGGTGAACTACTCGCCGTTGAGAGGAATGTTGTTACATGTATTGCCAAATGCATTGAGGTTGACGGACATCATTTTGAGCATTTATTGCATTAATGTGGTATTTACAGGTAATCACGTTATAACAGCAGGCGTTCTCAGAAATGATAAGTTCACAAAGGTACATTTATCACATTGGAGCAACCGAAATAAAATGTTCAAACGTACTTATGTTCTGTATTTTAATTTTAAAAACCTACCTGTTACCAACTGTTCGTCTAAAATTGTGAGCCATATGTTTGTGACTATTACAGCGGCATCTATCACAAAGCGAAAAAAGTGGTCCAACTAAAACATTCATATTTCTTTACGTACTACGCGAATTTTGTAATAAAAAATGGGGGTTTGTATTTTAAAAAAAGCAGTTGATATACATTTGACCTATGGCAGCGCCATCTAGCGGCCAACCATAGCGCCATCTGGTTTCCCCCTTCAAGCTAGACAAGTTTCGTCCTTTGTAGTTTTTCGTTTGACGCTTATTTCGTGAGATATTTGGCCCGGTCACGATGAATGGACCACCCTGTATATATGCTGTAAAGAAATAACAACATTACTTCAGAATAATAATCTGGGTCCAATGGTTGAACAGTTCAATCAGGTTTTTCCAGTTTCTCGCGCCCAACCCAGAATTTCATCATCCTCCCTCGAAAAGGCAAGATGGCTCTGCCTCTCAGCTTCCTCTGGAGCAGCTACCATCTCATGTACCCACTCCGGTATTTCGCCCTCTCCTTGGGGCATTTATAATGCTCACTGATGCTACCTGCAACAGTAAGATATTAAACGTAATTATTTCTTATTCGGACTGAAAATCGTTTCCATTAACTCACTGAAATATAAACAGAAAATCGTATTCCCCAGTTCACTGAAATTACTTATATATATGAAACACACTGAATTTGGAAATTTGAAAATCGTACTCTGCTACTTACAAGAACGAATCGGTCGTTCCTGGCTGTCTGTCTCGACACAAAACCCTCTGTCACCTCACCCATAGGAACATCTAGAAAAGCAAAGAATTTCTCTCAGACAACTGAAAGCATCATGTTACGAAATGTAAGTGTAAATACTTTCCGCAGCCCCATCATTAGAACCACAATACATTACTTGAATGAAAAATAATTATATTTTCTCTAACAGTCAAATGTTAAGAATAGAAAGTAAATGCACTTACGTTCCTGTTGCGCCGACTCTGTTAATATTGCTGGAGGCTGTTGCTGCAGTATCCTCTCTGCCTCCAGCTGCCGATCTAAATCAGCCAGCATCTCAGGGATGAAGGCTATAAGACAAGAAAAAAAAGAAGAGCTATAATACCAGCTACAGAATAAAAATTTGTAACACACTAAAATTACAGCAAAAAGTCTTTCAAGAACTCGGTAATATCGAGGTTTGCTTCTGCTAACTAGGACTAAAACACGTGCTGTGATAGGTACTAAAATTATAGGTACATTGAATGATTAGAACAGCTAACTTACATGGAGACTGTACTGGCGAAGGCGTTTGCTGCTACCGCTGCTGATGCTGTCACTGGCTGAACGTTTCATCTTCTAATGCAAATGAATGTCTCACAAGCGATCAAAGGAAGACTAGGGATGCTGACAAGCACACGATCAAACACGCTGATAACTGACGAAGGCAAGATGAGAGCCAGTGTCCCACGACGAGGGTTTATATAACATCTGACCCCTCCACCCACCATTTTACCCAGGGAGCCAACAGGAGTGCGGCATTATACCCCATCTGCAGGTGAACGCTGGTCGGAACACGGGGGACAAGTTGGTACCAGCCACGGATTTATCGCACTCGTGGATCCACTTGGGAAAACCCTGGCATCCACTCTGCAAAACACTCTGTGTGCCGCCGCTTTGCAGGCCCCCTGTTAACGACCGTGCCTCTTGTAGCAAACTACGGTGATAGTGTATTTAACAACATTTTGCAGGATCTTCTTTACAGTTTCGACGCTCATTTATTTAAGCGATGTTTTTTTTTTTTTTTTTTTTTTTTTTTTTTTTTTTTTTTTTTTTTCCCTAATGTATTTCCGTTCCACGTGGACCTGGGAAGGCAGTGCAGTGTTTTGTGTGCGAGTGTATCTGAAACAAATTGTTCAAAACAACATTTGCAAATGTATTGAGGCATTAAATAGTTAACCTATTTTTCTTATGTACGCAAATATTCCAGAGTAGTGGAGGAAGACTGAGAGGTTTCACAAGTGTGCCGCAATCTTTTTTTAGTCAGTGATGGTACACATCGCAAAATTGAGGCACTCTACTGTGCATCGATCCTTTTGAATGTGTATTTACAGATGTATTCAGTTGAATTTAGTAACTCCTCAAGCAGCTCATGCTGAAAGACAAGTGTTTTTCCCACAAAAGCGCGCTAAGTGCTTCAGGGGACGGTTCCACAAATGTGTCATTGTCTTTTTCTTTTATAGTTGGTGTTCAACTGTGGTGGTGCCGGTATTCCTCGGGGCAAAATGTGTAATTGTCTAAATATTCTTGCGTCGTCTTTAAAGCTCTCTCTCTCTCTCTCTCTCTCTCTCTCTCTCTCTCTCTCTCTCTTTGTGCAGTGGTACATTTAGTTCCTGTGATATCAAGTTACGTATGTGACAGTATTCTGCAACACAAGATGCAATAACTCGTGAAGCAGTTCGTGTTCAACGACAAAGGGTATCCGTGCGCCAAGGATGGGAATGGGGGAGGCCGCGGGTATTTCCAATGCGACAGGAAGTGCTTAGCAGCTACCGCGTGACCGTGCCATAAGCTGGCGCAGCAGGTGGCCCCACACGTTGCCTGCCCGAGTCCATTGGTCCAATGTAAGAGGCCGCAGACCGGAGTGGGTGAACGTTTTGCCTCTTGAACTTCGACTGGACTTTTATTGAATGATCTACATTTACAGCACACGCATTATTCAGTAGCAGTTCCGAAGTGTAATTTAGACCATATTCGTCTTCACCAAATATCAATGCTATCGACACAGTCCTCAGATGGTACTATACTGCTCCCTGTCAAGCACAGATGTCTCATCCACTGAACACAGTAAACAATTATGTCTGTCCTCCCAGTACAGCAGCTAGACACAGACGGAGTACTTTCCGCGCCATTTTCCCCCAAACTGCATCTTGGATTACGTCACGGGAGGGGAGAGGGGAAGGGACAATAGCGCTCTCTGGTGGCAGTACTGTGAACTAGGTCAGTTGGACTCTGGACCTCGTGGTGAACACACTGGATGGAGCTACTGCCTATGACAACTAAAATTGTTAAAAAAAGCAATGCATGCAAAATAAAAAGTTATATCTGTTCTTTATAGTATCACTGCACAGACTGAGTCCTTTTCCCAACGATTTCCAGATGGGGGAGGGGAGATTAGGGGAGGGGAGCAGAGGGGGTTAGTTTAGTGAAGGTAGCCAATTGACCTATTTTCCCACCAAAATTTTAACTTCCCACCATGACATCATTGCAATGTTGTCACGTCTGTGGCCGCCGTCTTGAATAAATTCGTCAACAATGCAGAGTGGGGAGGTGTCACCCTTGTCCCACTACTGGTGTCCCTTGGTAGTGATGTGTGAGCGTGCCATCGTCACTGCCCTGTTGAGTGAGGAAATCAAACACTAGGACAGACAAGACATTCGCAGTTGTCTTGTGAGTTCACAAGTGTGCTTTCAGTCACTGAAATCTACATTGTAAAAGGTCTTTTGTCTTCACTTTCAAGTGGGTGTAACTCCCTTGAAACGCATTTCTAGCCATATGTCTGTATGATCTCTTCTGGTCCTTATGCTCACATATCGTTTCCTGGAGTTTGTACCCATTTAGCAAAAACACCCTGTATAGACAACTAGTCGCTTTTTGAATTTGATATGATATAGGTGTTGTCTGCTTTTTCGGACATGTCCGAAAGGAGAGAAAGGTTTTATCCTGCAGCCACTATGAATTAATACACAAAGGAATTAGACACTAGCTGCCAGTGGGCATTGATTTGTAACAATGGGGCAATCTGAAAATTTGTCATGGACCAGGATTCAAACATGAGTCTCCTCCTTACGAAATGGATGTGGTGACCACTACAGCATCCAGACACAGTGGTCACCACAACTACACGGATTACACTGCACCACAGCGTGTGGTGTAAGTTGAGAGTTTGGTCTGACTCGAGGTCTGCTAAGGTAGTCACCATAGTCATGGTGGCCACTGAGTCCAGGTGGTGTAATGGCCGGTGTATCTGCCTAATAAGCAAGAGACCTGAGTTCGAATCGCGTTCCAGCTTTTGTACTTGCTCTATTGATACGAATCAGTGCCCAATGGCAGCTAATGTCTTTACTGACTGTGTGTCTTGAAACGATATGTTGTACCATTAACTAGTTTTCGAGCTGATTTGGTCATATCACATGAAATGTTCACCAGGTATACCATTAAATAGTTTTATTTGCAACACAAGAAATAACTTCACAGATTTGGTATAAAAAATACAATAACTAACTTCTGGAGAACAAGGAAATAAAAATACTTCCTTGAATGAGTGATTACTCAGATAAACTGAATTGAAAAAAAAAATTACGGTCACAGTCTCAATCCTTTTGAAATCTGTGTGACAGAAGCTTGTAATACTAGCACTAAGTCCGACACTTTCCAAGTGTGCAAGATGTAGTAAAATAGAATGCTAAATCTTCTCCACTCGTCGGCGTCCTGTTTGGCAAAGTCCCACTTCACGGTGACGGCAAAGAGTAGAGTTGATCGTGGCAGCGCGTCGTCCAGGCGATGTCTCCCCAATGCGGCTGGCTACGCTGGAACTACCGGCTACCATCGCGGCGCGGGCTTAAATAGTCGTCTCGCAGAGCGACACTTCTGTTTGATTGGTTCAGATTTAGTTTCGAAGAATGTAACAAATAAACTGAGGAGATAAAAGTCATAGGATAATGACTTGCACATATGCGGATAGCGATATTATCGCGCACAGAAGGAATAAAAGGGCAGTGCGTTGGCGAAGCTGTCATTTGTACTCAGATGATCCACATGAGATTTCCGACGTAATTAAGAGACTTTGAACGCGGAATGGTAGCTGGAGCTAGACACATGGGACATTCCATTTCGGAAATCGTCAGGGAATTCAATATTCCGAGATCCACAGTGTCAAGCGTGTGCCGAGAATACCAAATTTCTGGAATTATCTCTCACCACTCACAACGCAGTAGTCGGTGGCCTTCACTTGACGGCCGAGTGCAGCGGCGTTTGCAAAGTGTTGTCACTACTAACACAATCAAAATTGCGTGAAATAACCACAGAAATCAAAGCGGGACATACGACGAACGTATCCGTAGGTAGAGTGCGGCGAAATTGGCGTTAATGGTCTGTGACAGCAGGCGAGAGACGCGAGTGCCTTCGCTAAAATCGCCTGCAACGCCTCTCTTGGGCTCGTGACCAAATCTTTTGGACCATAGACGCTGGAAAACCGTGGCTTCGTCCCGTATTGAGTTAGCGAGAGCTCACACCTTTGGTCTAGGGGTCGCCGGCACGGTAGCTCAGCGTGTTCGGTCAGAGAGCCGGTTGGCCTCTGTAATAAAAAACTGAGTGGAAGGATCAACCACTGAACTTGAACAGGATGTCTTGCGACGTCCGCAACGACCAAACACAACGATTAAAAAAAAGGGGGTAGAGTCTTTGTTTCGTAATCAAAACGTTGTCAGCCCCAGGTTCGAAACGTGCCACAGCTTAAATTTTGATTATTAATCAGCATTGTCGGCTGAAGACTTCCGACTTATGAAGTCACCCTCATTATGTCAAAGGCCTTGTCAAAGAGGGAAAAGGAGCGGACAGAGGTTCAGGGCAGTCTCTTGTCCTTCGGATGGGAAACTGCCCCTCAAGGCGGAATAATCAACAACGATCAACGGCATGAGGACGCAGAAGGCAATGGAAATCATTGCATTAAAGATGCATAACGTGTATCCACAGGACATGTGGCCTGTAATTGGAAAAATGTCATGATGATCTCTCCATTGGCAAAAGATTCCGAATAGCCCCTCATGTGGCTCTTCAGAGGCCGACTGCCGAGGGGGAGGTGACCATGAGAAAAAGATTGAATAACTAACGAAAGGATAGCGTTCTACGAGTCTGGGTGCGGAACGTCAGAAGCTTGAACGTGGTAGGGAAGCTAGGAAATCTGAAAAGGGAAATGCAAAGGCTCAATCTACATATGGTAAGAGTCAGTGAAGTGAAGTGGAAAGAAGACAAGGATTTCTGGTTAGATGAGTACAGGATAATATCAACAGCAGCAGAAAATAGTATAATGGGAGTAGGATTTGTTGCGAATGGGAAGGTAGGTCAGAGAGTATGTTACTGTGGATAGCTCAGTGATAGGGTTGTTCTTAACAGAATCGACAGAAAACCAACACTGACAACGGTAATCCAGGTGTGCATGCCGACACGGCAAGCTCTAGATGAAGAGATAGAGAAAGTATATCAGGATATCGGAATGGTAATAAAGCACATAAAGGGAAATGAAAATCTAAGAGTCATGGGGAACTGGAATGCAGTTGTTTGGGAAGAAGAAAAAGAAATTGTTACTAGAGAACAAGGGTTTGGAAGAAGGACTGAGAAAGGAGAAAGACTAATTGAGTTCTGTAATAAATTTCAGCTAGTAATAACGAATATTCTGTTCACGAATCACAAGAGGAGGAAGTATACTTGGAAAAGTCCGGGTGTGAGGGGAAGATTTCAGTTACATTACATTACGGTCAGACAGAGAAACCGAAATCAGATACTGGGTCTTAAGGTGTACCCAGGAGCAGATATAGACTCAGATTACAATATAGTAGCGATGAAGAGTAGACTGAAGTTTAAGAGAATAGTCAGCACGAATCAATAGGCAAAGAAGTGTGATACGGAAATACTAAGGAATGTCGAGACACGCTTGAAGTTCCCTAAGGCTATAGATACTGCAATAAGGAACAGCTCAGTAGGCAGTAGATTTGAAGAGGAATGGACGTCTCTAAAAAGGGCAACCACAGAATTTGGAAAAAAATGTAGGTACAAAGAAGGTAACTGCGAAGAAACCATGGGTAACAGATGAAATACTTCAGCTGATCGATGAAAGAAGGAAGAACAAAAATGTTCAGGAGAATTCAGAGATACAGAAATACGAGTCCTGAGGAGTGAAATAATCAGGAAGTGCAGTGAAGCTAAGACGAAATAACTGCACGAAAAACGTGAAAAAATCGAAAAAGAAAGAATTGTCGGATGGATTGTCTCAGCATATACGAAAGTCAAAACAACGTTCGGTAAAATTAAAAGCAAGGGAGGTAACATTAAGAGTGCAACGGGAACTCCACTGTTAAACGCAGAGGAGAGAGCGGTTAGATGGAGAAAGTACACTGAAGGCCTCTATGAGGAGGAAGATTTGTCTGATGTGATAGAAGAAGAAACAGCAGGCGTTTTGAAGAGTTAGGGAATCCAGTA
Organism: Schistocerca piceifrons; assembly: GCF_021461385.2. Classification (NCBI taxonomy): domain Eukaryota; kingdom Metazoa; phylum Arthropoda; class Insecta; order Orthoptera; family Acrididae; genus Schistocerca; species Schistocerca piceifrons. The sequence goes on along the minus strand of NC_060140.1, from coordinate 582,065,930 downwards.
TTAGAATCAGAATTTAAAAGAACTTTGGAGGACTTAAGACCAAATAAAGCAGAAGGGATAGATAAAATTCCTTCAGAATTTCTAGAATCATTGGAGGAAGTATCAATAAAAAGACTATTCACGTTGATGTGTAGAATGTATGAGTTTGGCGACATACCATCTGACTTTCGGAAAAATATCATCCACACAATTGTGAAGATTGGAGGAGCTGACATGGGCGAGAATTATTACACACTCAGCTTAACAGCTCATGCATCCTAGTTGCTGACAAGAATAATATACAGAAAAACGGAAAAGATAACTGAGAGTGTATTATATGACGATATGTTTGGCTTTAGGAAAGGTAAAGGCACCAGAGAGGCAATTCTGACGTTGCAGTTGACAAAGGAAGCAAGACTACAGAAAAATCAAGACACATTCATAGGATTTGTAGAGCTAGAAAAAACTTTCGACAGTGTAAAATGGTGCAAGATGTTCGATATTCTGGGAAAAGTAGAGGTAAGCTATAGGGAGAGAACGATAAATTACAATATTTGCAAGAGCCAAGAGAGAATAATAAGAGTGGGCGAGCAAGAGCGAAGTGCTTTGATTAAAAAGATTGTAAGACAGGGATGTAGTCTTTCGCCCCTACTGTTCAATTTGTACATCAAAGAAGCAATGACAGTAATAAAAGAATGGTCCAAGAGTGGAAATAAAATTCAAGGTGAAACGATATCAGTGATACAATTCCCCGATGACATTGCTATCCTGAGTGAAAATGAAGATGAATTACAGGATCTGCTGAATGGAATGAACAGTCTAATGAGTGCAGAATATGGATTGAGAGTAAGTCGAAGAAAGATGAAAGTAATGAGAAGTAGCAGAAATGAGAACAGCGATAATCTTAACATCAGGATAGATGGTCACGAAGTAGATGAAGTAAGGGAGTTCTGCTACCTAGGCAGCAAAATAACCAAGACCAATGGAGCAAGGAGGACATCAAAAGCAGACTAGCACTGGTGAAAGGGGCATTAATAGCCAAAAGAAGTCTACTGGCATCAAATATAGGCCTTAATTAGAGGAAGAAATTTCTGAGAATGTGCATTTGGAGCACAGCATTGTATGGTAGTGCAACATGGACGGTGGGAAACCGGGAACAGAAGAGAAGCGAAGCATTTGAGATGTGTTGCTACAGACGAATGTTGAAAATTAGGTGGACTGATAAGGTGAGAATGAGGAGGTTCTACACAGGATCCGAGAGGAAGGGAATATGTGGAAAACACTGACAAGGAAAAGGCACAGGATGCTAGGACGTCTGTTAAGACATAAGGGAATGACTTCCATGGCACTAGAAGGAGCTTTAGAGGGCAAAAATTGTAGAGGAAGACAGAGATTTGAATACATCCAGCAAGTAATTGAAGACGTAGATTGCAAGTGCTACTCTGGGATGAAGAGGTTGACACAGGACAGGAATTTGTGATGGGCCGTGTCAAACCAGTCGGAAGAGTGATTACTAAAAAGAAGAAACCACGAAGCCTTGGTCCCATGTTGTCAGCAATGCGCTGTACAAGCTGGTGGTGACTCCATAATGGTGTGGGCTGTGTTTACATGGAATGGACTGGCTTCTCTGGTCCAACTGAACCGATCACTGACTGGAAATGGTTGTCTTCAGCCACTATAGTTCAAATCTTTTATCTTGGCGGCTCGCGCATGCCCGCCCAGACGCGGGAGATTGCTGCGTTGCCAGTTGCACACGACGCACGCGCCAATAGAAGTAGCGCCATAGTATAGCATAGTTCGCAAGCTTAAGTGTAGGGGGGAGCGCGCAGTTCATGAAGTAAAGCCACCACGGCCGCATTAACTCTTTCGCTGCTACAAAGACGTGCTCCCTGCATTCCGCGCTGTGCGCGATTTTGTCACTACACTGCTCGCCTGTGCAGACACATCGTGTTCCGACTGCTTTGACACTCTTATCAATCGATTCCACAAAAACTATTTGTCCCAAAAATTAGATTTTTACACATCTTCTTGACTGATACCTTCCCCCCATAAATGACTTAATTTTGTTTCGATGCTCAACGCAGTTATCATGCAGCATTAAATATAGTAAACCATTGCACGAAATTTTGAAGAGTTTGCAGAGGTAAAAGTCCATAGACTATACTTTCAGTATGGTCGATTTTAGTTGCCACAATGTTGAGAATGAAATGTGGACAAGATACCTAAATTTCATATAAAATTTACTGTATAACATTAGCTCATTTAAGTACCACATAGGTGTCGTATGTAATATTGAGAAATATTCCGTCTGTCGCGACTGTAACAAAAGTTTTATTTACACTGAGCACGTTTGGCTTTATTTTAAAGCACTTCAATCAATCAAAAGGAAGTAGACCAAATACATTAAACAAAACTGTGGACTTACAAAAACATTAGGACTTGAATATACCGTCTATCAGTGAAGTGCTCTGAGCTATGTCAAATGTAATTTTTGTGTATGGCACACACAAACATCATTTATTTGCTAAAACACTGATCTGCCAACAGAAACGTTGAATATTGTGTTACCGCAGCACAAAACTACGAAAGGTGACTTGGCAATGGAGGAGACAAAATACTGTCCACTGAAGATGCTTCAAAAGAGAGAAATGCGTCTGGTCTAAATAAGTCCCTTATTACAGTTGCAGAAGAGGAACATATTTCAGTACCATTGGTAAAACTGCGACTGTGGAACAAAAACAAGAAAGAGAACATGAGTACCATTGTGTATGTGCCATACCTTTCCTTGATTGAAGTGCTTTAAAATAAAGCCAAACGCGCCCGGTGTAAATAATACTTTTATTACAGTCGCGAAAGACAGAATATTTCTCAATATTACATACGACACCTATGTCGTACTTAAATTAAATGAGATATTGTTAAACAGTAAATTTTATATGAAATTTAGGTATCTTGTCCACATTTCATTCTCAACATTGTGGCAACTAAAATCGACCATACGGAAAGTATACGCTATGGACTTCTACCTCTGCAAACTCTTCAAAATTTCGTGCAATGGTTTATTACATTTAATGCTGCACAATAACTGCGTTGAACATCGAAACAAAATTGTCATTTGTGTGTGGGGGGGGGGGGGGGAGGTATCAGTCAAGAAGACGTGTAAAAATCAAATTTTTGGGCCAAATAGTTTTTGTGAAATCAAATGATAAGTGTGTCAAAGAAGTGGGAACACCATGTGTCTGCACAGGCGAGCAGTGCAGTGATGACAAAATCGCGCACAGCGCGGAATGCGGGGAGCACGTGTCTGCAGCAGCGAAAGGGTTAAAACCTTTCACGTAGCAGCCCAACACCTTAACCGTTACACTGACGCACCTCGTCTGAATACATAACGCCATGAGGACTTCACGCAAAATACTGACAAACACTGTTGGTAAGACTATGAATTACTCACACTTTGTCGAAGTACAATACGAAATAAACAATTACCGCTGTTCTTTATTGCAAAAAAGCGGTTCGTGAGAGTGATACAAACACCTTTCCTTGCTATCGCGTGAATTAGGAGTCTTATTGCTTGTTTGGTTTAATTAATTAATAGAATATGAAGCAATTGGTATAAAGAAGGCTTTTTCCAAACTTTCTATAAAAGAATGTCTGCTATCAAGACACTGCTTTTGTTCTGTTACTTTATTTATGACTGAACGTTTCTAAAACTGAAGACACTCGTCCATGCTCTGCACTGCAGTCGAGATGTGGCAACGTCGTTCTCTGTTCATTGGCTGACTGTGTTTTGTGACGTCAGATGCGCAGAACGAACCTAAACTCGGCCGCCAACATAAATGACGCGCACTTTAGAAGACCATTTACAGGATTCATTGACTTCGTGTTCCCAAAAAAACGATGTGCCATATCACCGGGCCACAGTTATTCGCAACTGGTTTGAAGAACATTCTCGACGATTCGAGCGAATGATTTGGCCATCTAGATCGTCCGACATAAGGCTCATCGAACATTTATGGCACATAATCGAGGGGTGAATTCGTGAACAAATCCTGTACGAGCAACACTTTCGCAGTTATGGACAGCTAAAGAAGCAGCATGGCTTTTAATTTCTTCAGGGGACTTTCCAAGATTTGTTGAGTCCATTCCACGTCATGTTGCTGCATTATACCGGGCAAAGGAGGTCCGACACGATATTAGGAGGTATCCCGTGACTTTTTGTCAGCTCGGTGTAGTTCGGTCTGCGCATGCTGATCGGGACTGCGTGCGCGCCTTGTAGTTGCTTCTGGCCGTGCCGCTGGAGTCGACTTCTGTTGCTCTGGTTGATTTGAATTTGCGCCTCGTGTGAACTAGAGTACCGTCGCCGTGATGTATGTTGTGCAGGTAGCTGTTGGTGCGTGTTGCACTTGTCGACACAACACAACCCACTGCAGTCTCATCATCTGATGCAAGTATTACAGGAACATTATTTTATGAACCATAATCCTGACGAAAATTATGCATATGTTAATGAAATTTGTAGAAACGAAAAGATGTTATGTGTTAGGATACTTGCATTTTATTGCATCTGGGTACCAGCGAGAAATTCATTTTGGTGATGTACACTTTTACCCAGCTATCTCTGTCTGTCTGTCTGTCTGTCTGTCTCTCTCTCTCTCTCTCACACACACACAAGCACACATAGTATTTAGGTGCATTTGGATATACAGTAAACGAGCTCTAAAGTAAATACTAAGAGTACGACGATCTTGATATTACACTCTGACACTTTATCTCATTGCGATCTTTGGCAAGAGATGCAATAAATCAGAACAAATTATTTAAAAGCAGAATGATAAACACTAGTAAACGTTGCACGTCAGTTTCAGCCATACTTGCAGTTCGTCTTCCACCACGGATATGACAAAAGCGTAGAAATTTTCATTTGGCGGTAATGTTATGGCCAGGCTTTTCTGGTGCGAAATTTTATCTTCCACAACTACCAAGTACTGCATAAGTTAGCTGAACTGTCATGACGAAAACATACGTGGGATTAGGCGTTCACTGCAAAAGGAAGTAAAAATCCTGTTTCATCAGGATAAAACATGTAAGCACAAGGAAAGTAAACTGAGAGGTATGAAACACGAATTGCTGGAACATGCACTCTGTTCGCCTGGTTTTGCATCCTTTGATTTCCATTTCTTACTACATCTGAACAGATTTACAACTAAATAGTTTTTGCACAGTATGTGCAGGTTATGTCATTCGTAGATGGGTATTCTGCTCACTTTTTGAAATAGTTGTTTAGGGATGCAATCTACTGATCTACTCAGTAGAAAAAAAGTTGGAGAAACAGTAATGACGTAGAAGCAGACTACGTCGAAAAATAAATGCATTTTTGAGCTAAACATAACAGGCCTTACCAGGTATTCCACTGACAAGCCAAGGAATTTTCCGTTTACTTTGGTATACTCGACGAGTAAAATGGACAATTTGGCACGCAAACGATGTTCTGTTTACCTATTGTAAAAGTTGCAGACCAGAAGTACTAACCAGCAGAGGTATGTGCTGTCTTTCATACCTTAATTACTTGTTGGTAGTCCAGGCTTTAGAAGGCTCCAAGTGTCTATTGGACGTTCCGACGTCAGTTCCAGTAAACAGCTACAGTTCATTTCCTTCGTTTCTTCGCTGCGTATCATAATAGGCTTACTGTGGATTTTCCACAGTTGAGACGCCGTCACTAGCCAGCTGAAGAAACGTAGATGAGATTCTGTAACAGGCGTCGCAGCAGGGTTATTATCAATACGAATTATCCCACAGCCACTTAGTGCTACGTCAGGATCTAAGATTGCTGGACAAGATATTAATCATCCCCTTAAAAGAGCACACTGGTGACTTTGGCGGGCCTTAGATGGTGGAGAACTGGGCCCAGGCGGTCATGTAAGGGCCCGCTCCCCCCCCCCCCCCCCCCCCGTCACCCCCCCGCACCCACATACACACACTGCTGACGTACGGAAGTTCGTGGAAACTTTGTAAGGATATTCGGAAGAGAAGTGACGAATAAACAACTGAAAAAATCAGATTTTTATTTTCATATGAGAGGGTGACATTGGTTAATTGCGTGCCATGTTTATCTTCCGTGTTACAACCATTGCTGGACGTGATAACCATTAGCATTCACGACAGCCTGGAAACGCACTAGAAGTTTCTCTACATCTGCATGAACCAACGGTGCACCATGGAATGTTTAGCTATCATGACATAGCTCATTCATTGCTTGAAGATCGTACATTGCGTCCAGCATTCCCAGCCGTGGTAACAGTAACTTCTTGAACAATTTAGGGCGCAATTGGCTGTCGACCTCACCAGGATCAATTCACAAACCGTCAGTTAACTTACGAATCATGTTCCTCTTCCCCGGTGAGGGAAGAGGACTTCTCCGTGATTCCTTTACTGTGTCGATACTCGCGAGTAACAGCAGCACTATTGCTGCTCACCTTGTCGAGACACATGTGGGTTGTATGCCTATTATTGTTTACAATACTGAGAGTGGCTGCTCATACTTTTTCTACATCACATATATTTTTTGGCGAACCATTTGTTCTTTTGGAAACCATGCTAGGGATATTAGAAGCAGTAATTTTCTTCTTAGCACCTGTACTTCTGTTGACGAAGTGTTTACAAATATTTGATGCAACATAAAACACTGGATTACAGATGTTAACAAAGCGTCTGTCTCCAATAACCTGGGGCTCGAACAGAAATGCATGTTTCTTTTTATATGCGAGATATCGGCTTTGAGCGGAAGTTAAATACCACCCAGACAACTTTATAGAACCACCCAAGCAAACTGTTAATGCCCTAAGTTACCCTCCCTTGCAGTCATTATAACGTGTGGTGACATACTGCAGTTTTGTTGTAACAAGATGACGTATAGAGCAGTTGTGTTTGTAGCTTGCATCTGACTAAAAATATTATTTGCAATGCATAACAATTATAACTCGTTTCCTCTAGAAGACTGACATAGTAACGGTGGAAATCGATAACACTCCACCATAACTATTATACAGAATTGTTACAATGCACTCCCATCCACTTGACTCTGCGGATTCAACCATAGAGACGATACGACTGCATCATCGCCTTTTCCCTTTCCTAAAGACTGAAGGGTGAAGATTTGTCTGATGTGATAGAAGAAGAAATAGGAGTCGATTTAGAAGAGATAGGGGATCCAGTATTAGAACCGGAATTTAAAAGAGCTTTGGAGGACTTACGGTCAAATAAGGCAGAAGGGATAGATAACATTCCATCAGAATTTCTAAAATCATTGGGGGAAGTGGCAACAAAACGACTATTCACGTTGGTGTGTAGAATATATGAGTCTGGCGATATACCATCTGACTTTCGGAAAAGCGTCATCCACACAATTCCGAAGACGCCAAGAGCTGACAAGTGCGAGAATTATCGCACAATCAACTTAACAGCTCATGCATCGAAGCTGCTTACAAGAATAATATACAGAAGAATGGAAAAGAAAATTGAGAATGCGCTTGGTGACGATCAGTTTGGCTTTAGGAAAAGTAAAGGGACGAGAGAGGCAATTCCGACGTTACGGCTAATAATGGAAGCAAGGCTAAAGAAAAATCAAGACACTTTCATAGGATTTGTCGACCTGGAAAAAGCGTTCGACAATATAAAATGGTGCAAGCTGTTCGAGATTCTGAAAAAAGTAGGGGTAAGCTATAGGGAGAGACGGGTCATATACAATATGTACAACAACCAAGAGGGAGTAATAAGAGTGGACGATCAAGAACGAAGTGCTCGTATTAAGAAGGGTGTAAGACAAGGCTGTAGCCTTTCGCCCTACCCTTCAATCTGTACATCGAGGAAGCAATGATGGAAATAAAAGAAAGGTTCAGGAGTGGAATTAAAATACAAGGTGAAAGGATATCAATGATACGATTCGCAGATGACATTGCTATCCTAAGTGAAGAAGAATTAAATGATCTGCTGAACGGAATGAACAGTCTAATGAGTACAGAGAATGGTTTGAGAGTAAATCGGAGAAAGACGAAGGTAATGAGAAGTAGTAGAAATGAGAACAGCGAGAAACTTAACATCAGGATTGATGGTCACGAAGTCAATGAAGTTAAGGAATTCTGCTACCTAGGCAGTAAAATAACCAATGACGGACGGAGCAAGGAGGACATCAAAAGCAGACTCGCTATGGCAAAAAAGGCATTTCTGGCCAAGAGAAGTCTACTAATATCAAATACCGGCCTTAATTTGAGGAAGAAATTTCTGAGGATGTACGTCTGGAGTACAGCATTGTATGGTAGTGAAACATGGACTGTGGGAAAACCGGAACAGAAGAGAATCGAAGCATTTGAGATGTGGTGCTATAGACGAATGTTGACAATTAGGTGGACTGATAAGGTAAGGAATGAGGAGGTTCTTCGCAGAATCGGAGAGGAAAGGAATATGTGGAAAACACTGATAAGGAGAAGGGATAGGATGATAGGACATCTGCTAAGACATGAGGGAATGACTTCCATGGTACTAGAGGGAGCTGTAGAGGGCCAAAAGCTGTAGAGGAAGACAGAGATTGGAATACGTCAAGCAAATAATTGAGGACGTAGGTTGCAAGTGCTACTCTGAGATGAAGAGGTTAGTATAGGAAAGGAATTTGTGGCGGGCCGCATCAAACCAGCCAGTAGACTGAAAAAAAAAAAACAAAAAAAAAAAAAAAAAAAACTGGAGAGTTGTTCTTAAGATTTTGGAACATACTCTATGTTCAAATATTAAGAAATGCTTCGAAGAAAACAGCATGATAAGCAGCAGGAAGTGAAGTCTCCAGACGATTGTGTTTTTAAATGTTAGTGCTTAGCGCACACAGAGCTCTCACAGCAGCATAGTTTCGTAAAAAAAAAGCTTGCCTGCTATTGCTCAGGTGATAAAGTTGAGGTAAGAAAGTACGGACAGTATGTAATATTATTTGTACCATATGTAGATAAATATCATTGTGAAACTATGGAGCACCACACAGAACTAGTTTCGAGACAATCTCCATGATGCATTGAGCAGAATACAGAACTGTTTTTTCTACTATCCCCGACATTCACGTCATAGGTATACTACTACATCTATTCAATATATTGCATCATATATACGTTTCGTAACATTATCGATAGAAAAAAAGAAACTAAGAACCCTCCATCCTGTGAAACACTATCAAATAGTGGTGGAACAATTAGTACGGTTATAGAAGGGGGATTATGATCAAAATGAGTTTACGTAGATTAGCAAAGGTGGAGTCATTGTCAGCCCAGTTATCAGTGCATCACTGCAAATAAATATACTTCCCCAATTTGGGTCAATCGACTACTTAACAAATATCTGACCTCAGTAAGTTTATTGACAAGAAAAAACAAATGCTCGCCATCTACTACCTGCGTCCATTATTAAAGTAACGGTATCGTGGGTAAGTTTGCTCAGTTCCCTACGTATGAGTGAAGTTGCACACCTTGCTTTCCTGCTTGCATTACACCTGTATTGCTACATCCTAAAAATGGAGTGTAAGCCTGCTCATTACACCACATTCTGTTTTTAGGAGGGGTGGTTGTAATTCAACTCTTCCATCACACCGAGACTGTAAGATTCTTTGACATCACAGTGTGTAAAAATTAACGAATTCTTGGCATATTATGCAAAATGCCAGAAACAAAATTTGAAAAATTTGTCCAGTAAGGTGGAAATGCCAACATATCCATTACAAAGCATGACACTGCTTCTGAATTTGATTCTTACTAGTTACTTTGACATTACGTTGTGTGTGTAATGATGTCATGGCATCTTCTGCAAAGAGTGTCAAATGGTAACTTAATATACTTTGGCATTACTTCTTCTTCTCTTCTTAACTGTCGCTTGGGGCTTGGAGGCCATTCGTGTTCTCCGCATTCCTCTTCCAGTGCTCTCTGTTCCTGGCTTTTGTAGTCCATTCTCCTTTGCTCAGGCCCATTGCCACCGCGTCCTCGTCGATGTCATCCTTCTATCTGGTTGGTGGCCTTCCTCGCTTCCTTCTGCCCCCTATGGATCCAGAGAATGCTACTTTAGGTAGTCGTTCCTCCTCCCAGTAATACTTTGGCATTACAGTATGCATAATTAACGGCATCATGGCGTATTCTGCAAGATGACAGATATTTTGAAGCTATATGATCTATGTAACAGATTGAAATAATAATGTTCAAGGAAATGACTTTATTTTATTGTAAAACATACATATAGCTCAATTACATTCCATTTGTGAATGGAACAGGAAAGGGAATGACTATAAGTAGATATTGACATAAACGTAGGGTATGACTGTCTGTCATAACAGTTGACTGAGAGTAAAGAAGACTGAGTTTGTTAATAGCTTAATTTGTTGTTAGTACCATTATCCTTTTGCTAGAGAGAGAAAAGAATGGTCAAATACGTACTGTACTACCAGTCTTTTGTGCCTTTATGCGCAGTTAACCTGTGATGTGTATGAAAAAGAAAACTGGAAATGGTAGGGAGCGAAATAAAAAAACGAGAGTATATGGCGAAGGTAATTGCCACAAAGGAGAACTATAAACTGATATTGGAAAGTGGTGGACTGGCTGCTAAAACAAAAAACATGTAATTCTGACTGTAGATGTCTTAAACAGTCCACGATCACATAACAACAAAGATGACATCCATTTATACGTTTCCTCTTGTCACAGAATACAGTCCGACCATGGCTGTCAAAGCGTAGTACACTAGACCCTCACTAAGAGGGCCATTCCTTGCACAAATGGATGCCAGATTAGTGAAAGTGTTGGATTATTGAGAGTGTCTGAAATTTAGTTGGAAACATAATCTACTTCATTAAATCCAGTGGAAACTTAGTTGTTGAGTGTGTACATACACAGCAGTTTCATTCACTATGAAATATGTCCCGAATTTTTAACTGTCACGATGATGATACATGACGCCAGTACACAACTGCTTTAAAACATTACATGAGTACCGCACGTAACTGGTTGTTGCATAATCTACTCCAGGAAGATGTCTGCAGCTTCAGCACTAGCACTGTGAGAAACTCATCCTCTCACCTCCTGTGTCTTCTCCTTCATCACTCTCATCATTACTTTGCTTTTGATTATTTCTTCATCTGTTAAAACTTGGTCTATCTCAAAGTTTTTATCATTCAGCCACTTAGCAATGTATTCTTCATCAATTTCTCCTCCTCCTGGACGCTTACAGAACATGTAAATTTTCAAAGCGTCAGCAACTGTGCAGCCCATCGCTTGCTTTAATCATAAATATATCTCCAAGTGATGCTAAATGTTATTGTCTTTACATAAAGTAAATTGTTATCTTCTCAACAATCTTCAAATCGTGAGCTATATCCTTTTTTTTTCATTTGTAAAATTAGTGAATTCACTCATGGGGCACTTTTGTTGCCGAAATCTGTGGTCACTTTCAGAACTCAAACTAATAATCAAATTAACTAATTTAATAAGACTGAACTTTGCATTGCTGTGTACCCATATAATCACAAAAAAACAAAAAACAAAAAAAACGGTGAATAGTTGAGGGAGTATGAATGAGGACAGTGGAGTATTTAGGTTTACAAACATAATGACCAGCTTTTATTCATCCTTTTGTAACTACAATGAGCTGATAAATCTTACAAAGAAAATGACAAACATAAATCAGAAAAAGGGTGGTGCCTGATTGGCAAAGCACTCATTGGGATGGAAACTACTCAAATTCTCACCTGAATTAATCCCTTTTACAATGCAATGTGAGGTCCAACTCTATTCAAATGGAATCAACTACGACCAAGTACAGCACAAGCTACGGTTCACCAGAGAACAGGGAACGGGGAATATCATTTAACAACCCCACGCCGGTGCAGCAATACTTCACTCTTTCACCACGATTCACGCGGCACTCTGTGGGCAAGGAGCTGCGCGCTGCGGCAGCTGTAATGTTATGATGCGTCCACCAAAATTTGCAGACTACGCTGACTGGTTTTCCGATTGTTAGAATGCAGGAAAATTCCCTACGGGAGATCTGAAATCCCGGCAGACTTCAATGTGAGATGCATCCTTTAGCTTGACTCACAGCCACGATGGTGTGTGCTGGAATTATCGAACGTCCGCATCGTCCAAGCTTCTAACATGAAAATGCTTGGAGTTTTGTGACTGTCCCACCATTTGCACAAAAGCTCAGATTACAGCAGTGTCTCTTCAATGGCTTCCTCCACCCACTTTCCGTCAGCTAGCCACCTTTGCGACGGTCTGTCGCCTTGCCCAGGTAAAATGTTTTGCGAACTGGAGCCCTGCTGCTCTGAGCCTAAGTGGGAAGAGGGGAGTACCACGGCCTGAAGTCCCTCTGCAGGTACAATCCAAAGAACGCTGCTTCCCATAATCACTCGCACAGTCAGGTCGCTGGACTTTTTATTTATGGCCCCCAAACTGTCTTTATCCGGCCGGCCGGAGTAGCCGTGCGGTTCTAGGCGCTACAGTCTGGAGCCGAGCGACCGCTACGGTCGCAGGTTCGAATCCTGGCTCGGGCATGGATGTGTGTGATGTCCTTAGGTTAGTTAGGTTTAATTAGTTCTAAGTTCTAGGCGACTGATGACCTCAGAAGTTAAGTCGCATAGTGCTCAGAGCCATTTGAACCATTTTTGTCTGTATCCCTGGTCTCCGTCGCCTCCACAAAGGCCCCTCGGATGCAAATTCTCTACAGGCTACACATGCAGTTATGTGAACTTCCTGCCCACAGCTCCTCATGTAAAAAGACGCTAACCACACGTGCCAAATGTAGTACTGGGGAACACCGAGATCATGACCTAACACAAGAATATTAATGTCTCTGACAGTTTTGTTAAAGTGAGAGATTGGCGAGAACCTCCCAACTGATTATTCTGAATTGACTGACCCATGGCTGTCGTTGAGTACTGGCTTCAAGAACATTTGCTGCGCACGATAATTCATTGTTGTGTGCGTCATTTTTACTTGACCGACTAGAAGCCAGATTACTTGTAGGCCAGACTACTGAGGGCCGGGTTAGTGACAGTGTAGCGTATATATATATATCTAAAGCTATACTATTTATGTAACAGGCGCGAAAAGTAAGAATAATAGTCTAGGAACTGACTTTATCCCATTGCAAACACACATAGCCCCCTTACAGGGTAGTCCCACCTTTCAGAGAAGAGTTCTGAAACGAGTCCATTGATATCACATTCAGAACGGTATTCACAGGTGTATTCGCCTGTGGTAGATCCGAGGGCAGCGCCTCCATTACGGAAGCTATGTATGTTTAGAATAGCATAAACTCAGTTCCTCAAGCATTATTATTATTACTATTTCCACATGCTACATAAATCTTAAAGCTTTGACAGTCATAGGTGAATGGACGTCATGAAGTAATGTTAAACACATCTAAAGTCAGCAGCACAACCTGTGTGTCTTAGGCAAGAGCCGGCTTTGATAAATTTTCTGTCATCTTGCAGAATATGTCACAACGCCGTTAATTAAAAGTATCTCACATTAACATCTGACACCATTTGCAAAATATATCATCATTAATTTATACACACACTGTAGTATCAAAGTAACTCGCAAGAATCAAATTTAGAAGCAGTGTCACGCTTTTAATGGATATGTTGAAGTCTTCAACTTACAGGACAAATTTTTCATATTTTTTCTGACATTGAAACATCCCCTTAGAAAAATTTATAGATGACAGTGCTGGAAAACCTCTACGTTATTTGATTTTCAAACAGCTGAGCAAACCTGAACGTACTCAGACATTTCCCTCTTTACTTATTCTGATCATCACTAAACTGACACACAATATTTTTAGCGCAACGCAATCTGACTTTCAATAATCCCAACAGAAGAATGGCCCTGACTAACAATAACCTGTACCTTTCATGAATCACTTACCTCACAAAAATCTTCGTTACTCGAACTACTGCAATATGCAGTTTTACAAATTTACTCTTTCTGATGGACACACGTCCAGACCGTCTGCTCTCAAAATGTGCCATCTCTCTCCCCACATCCACCACTCCTGGCAGCTCACCTCCAACTGCGCAACGCTATGCGCTGTTCGCATCCAACTGCCCAACACTACAATGGCGAATATTCCAACAATGCCAACCAGCCACAGACTGCACACAGCACAGCCAGTGATTTTCATACAGAGCGCTTCATGACGTTACCAACATAAAAACCTAAACAGCCTACTTACAGCATTTTGCATAAGGTGTCGCGATGTCATTTATTTTTACGCACAACAATGTTGAAGAGTCTTACTGTCTTGGTGTGGTGGGAGTGTTAGTCTCCAATCATTCCTCCTATAAACAGAATATGATCTAATGAACAGGCTAGAGCTGCATTTTTAATGATGTAGGGACGTAGTCGCTGCAGTCATGGACTGTGCGGCTGGTCCCAGCGGAGGTTCGAGTCCTCCCTCGGGCATGGGTGTGTGTGTTTGTCCTTAGGATAATTTAGGTTAAGTAGTGTGTAAGATTAGGGACTGATGAGCTTAGCAGTTAAGTCCCATAAGATTTCACACACATTTTAACATTTTAGGAACGTGGGTGTAACGCAAGCAGAGAAGCAAGGTGTTAAACACCAGATTGAAGTGTCATTAATTTATACACCTCATAATGGGCACTGGTACTAGATGGCGAGCATTTATTTTTGTTTCCAGGTCTGCCAGATAACTGAGGTCAGATCGTTGCTACATAGTCGACTGACCCAAGACGGCGAAACACGCTTATTTGCAGTGATTCACTGACAGCTGCGGCTAGTACAAGCTCCAACTTTACTCCTTCATGGAAAATAATTTTTTCATAATACATCAGCTGTACTGATCGTTCCATCACAATTTGGTAGTCGTTCAACAGGAGGGAGGATACTTGGTATATATTTTTTTCAACAGGTGATATTACAAAACGCCTATTTGATGCAATGTTTCAAATAGATGGAGCCGTACGGCTATGGCGTGGACCTCGGGGCAAGCGGGAAACGCAGAATCCGAAAAAAAAAAAAAAACATTCTGTGTTCTGATCCAGTGGATCATGGAGCTAGTCTGGAAAATAGTCTGTGTGCTGCTCCATAGGTGTGCATATTGTAATCTCCCCCCTCCTTCCTAATTCCTGCTATTGTCCACAATAACCAAAGTATTTTCTGAATTTTTAAGATGAGTAAGATTGCAATAAACTTTTTAGTTCACTTATCTTTCCTGGTAGAGTTGGCTCCAGTTGTTCTTGTCTAGGGGTCTGATTCTTGAAGCTGAAATTCTTACATTTAAGGTCGTCATGGTTGAATTGATATAAATAGTTTCGCAGATTTTTGTTGCAGAATTTTTGTTTTTACGTTAGTTCTTTTTGTCACATTTTAGTATATCATACAGGGTTTGAATTTTCACATTAACAAAGCCGAAATTACACTGTTCGCCCAAAATACAAAAATACTTCCGATCACATCAGAGGCATGCTCACTGCTACTTCACTCTGCGGTAATAAGCATATTCCAAAGGGTTTACAATTTTTCTTGTCAAATGAATGTCTATTAATTTCAATTATTATTTCATAAATGAATTCAGAAATAGACATAGTAAACAATATTAAATTGCGTAATTAATAATAGAAATTTTAAGTGTGACAAATAATTCGTAATTTCAGACGTGTCTAGAAAAGAAAAAAAAAACAACAAATTTACCTGTACATTCAGAGCTAGTACTCATCGATTGTAATATGGAAAATGAAGTAATTCCTTTTCATAAATTTTAGCCTGGAATATAACATATTCTGTATAAAATTATTTGAAATTTTCAGAAAACGACTGGAGATAATGTTGACCTGTCCAAAATTCGAAATATTATAATGGTATCGACAATTACTGTTGAGGAAAAGTGATGGTAGAGGAGGATGTCCCGTTACAATACGCTACAAATAATATCACATGCTCATCATTTTGACTTGTTGCTCTTGTATCGCCCACGTTTGCAGTTAAAGTTATTGGATATAGGGTCAACCTTTTACGCAAAACACTTTTTTTTCATGTGACCCAAACATGTTTGATCACCTCTGTGCTATCATCAGTGTTTTCTTTATTAAAATCTGGGAAATGTGAACATAGTTTAAGTGATATTTAATATACGATAATTAGGTTTAAAGAACAGTTTTTGTTTGTTTCTGTCATTAATTTTACATTATATTTTTATGTAGAGCCATTTGTACAATATCATGCAATGGTAACTTGTCATCTGCAAGCAAATGATGTTAATGTGAATTTGGTTTGCGTTTATATATACAGGGTGGTCCATTGATTGTGACCGGGCCAAATATCTCACGAAATAAGCGTCAAACGAAAAAACTACAAAGAACGAACTTGTCAATCTTGAAAGGGGAAACCAGATGACGCTGTAGTTGGCCAGCTAGATGGCGCTGTCATAGGTCAAACGGATATCAACTGCCTTTTTTTAAACAGGAACCCCCATTTTTTATTACATATTCGTGTAGTACGTGAAGAAATATGAATGTTTTAGTTGGACCACTTTTTTCGCTTTATGATAAATGGCGCTGTAATAGTCACAAACACATGGCTCAAAATTTTAGACGAACAGTTGGTAACAGACAAGTTTTTAAAATTAAAATACAGAATGTAGGTACGTTTGAACATTTTATTTCGGTTGTTAAAATGTGATACATGTACCTTCGTGAACTTATAATTCCTGAGAACGCATGCTGTTACAGCGTGATTACCTGTAAATACCACATTAATGCAATAAATGCTCAAAATGATATCCGTCAACCTCAATGCATGTGGCACTAAGTGTAACGACAGTCCTCTCGACAGCGAGTAGTTCGCCTTCCGCAATGTTCGCACATGCATTGACAATTAGCTGACGCATGTTGTCAGCCGTTGTCGGTGGATCACGACAGCAAATATCCTTCAACTTTGCCCACAGAAAGAAATCCGGGGACGTCAGATCCGGTGAACCTGCGGGCCATGGTATGGTGCTTCGATGACCAATCCACCTGCCATGAAATATGCTATTCAATACAGCTTCAACCTTCACGCGAGCTATGTGCCGGTCATCCATCATGTTGGAAGTACATCGCCATTCTGTCATGCAGTGAAACATCTTGTAGTAACATCGGTAGAGCATTAAGTAGGATATCAGCATGCACTGCAGCATTTACATTGCCATCGATAAAATGGGGGCCAATTATCCTTCCTCCCATAATTCCGCACCATACATTAACCCGCCGAGGTCGCTGATATTCCACTTGTCGTAGCCATCGTGGATTTTCCGTTGCCCATTAGTGCATATTATGCCGGTTTACGTTACCGCTGTTGGTGAATGTCTCTTCGTCTCTAAATAGAACGCGTGCAAAAAATCTGTCATCGCCCCGTAGTATCTCTTGTGCCCAGTGGCAGAACTGTACACGGCGTTCAAAGTCGTCGCCATGCAATTCCTGGTGCACAGAAATATGGTACGGGTGCAATCGATGTTGATGTAGCATTCTCAACACCGACGTTTTTGAGATTCCCGATTCTTGAGCAATTTGTTTGCTACTGATGTGCGGCTTAGCCGCGACAGCAGCTAAAGCACCTACTTGGGCATCATTATTTGTTGCAGGTCGTGGTTGACGTTTTACATTAGGATGAACACTTCCTGTTTCCTTAAATAACGTAACTATACGGCGAACGGTCCGGACACTTGGATGATGTCGTCCAGGATGCCGAGCAGCATACGTAGCACACGCCCGTTGGGCATTTTGATCACAATAGCCATACATCAACACGATATCGACCTTTTCCGCAATTGGTAAACGGTCCATTTTAACACCGGTAATGTATCACGAAGCAAATACCGTCCGCACTGGCTGAATGTTACGTGATACCATGTACTTATACGTTTGTGACTATTACAGCGCCATCTATCACAAAGCGAAAAGAGTGGTCCAACTAAAACATTCATATTTCTTTACGTACTACACGAATATGTAATAAAAATGGGGATTCCTATTTAAAAAAACGCAGTTGATATCCGTTTGACCTATGGCAGCGCCATCTAGCGGGCCAACCATGGGCCATCTGGTTTCCCCCTTCAAGCTAGACGAGTTTCGTTCTTTGTAGTTTTTTTCGTTTGGCGCTTATTTCGTGAGATATTTGGCGCAGTCACTGTCGATGGGCCACCCTGTATAAAGGGTGTTACAAAAAGGTACGGGCAAACTTACAGGAAACATTCCTCACACACAAATAAAGAAAAGATATTATGTGGACATGTGTCTGGAAACGCTTTATTTCCATGTTAGATCTCATTTTACTTTCGTCAGTATGTATTGTGCTTCCTCGATTCACCGCCAGTTGGCCCAACTGAAGGAAGGTAATGTTGACTTCGGTGCTTGTGTTGACATGCGACTCATTGCTCTACAGTACTAGCATCAAGCACATCAGTACGTAGCATCAACAGGTTAGTGTTCATCTCGAACGTGGTTTTGCAGTCAGTGCAATGTTTACAAATGCGGAGTTGGCAGATGCCCATTTGATGTATGGATTAGCACGGGGCAATAGCCGTGGCGTGGTACATTTGTATCGAGACAGATTTCCAGAACGAAGGTGTCCCGACAGGAAGACGTTCGAAGCAATTGATCGGCGTCTTAGGGAGCACGGAACATTCCAGCCTATAACTCGCGACTGGTGAAGACCTAGAACGACGAGGACACATGCAATGCACGAGGCAATTGTTCGTGCTGTTGACGATAACCCTAATGTCAGCGTCAGAGAAGTTACTGCTGTACAAGGTAACGTTGACCACGTCAATGTATGGAGAGTGCTACGGGAGAACCAGTTGTTTCCGTACCATGTACAGCGTGTGCAGGCACTATCAGCAGCTGATTGTCCTCCACGGGTACATTTCTGCGAATGGTTCATCCAACAATGTGTCAATCCTCATTTCAGTGCAAATGTTCTCTTTACGGATGAGGCTTCATTCCAACGTGATCAAATTGTAAATTTTCACAATCAACATGTGTGGACTGACGAGAATCCGCACGCAATTGTGCAATCACGTCATCAACACAGATTTTCTGTGAACGTTTGGGCAGGCGTTGTTGGTGATGTCTTGATTGGGCCCCATGTTCTTCCACCTACGCTCAATGGAGCACGTTATCATGATTTCATACGGGATACTCTACCTGTGCTGCTAGAACATGTGCCTTTACAAGTACGACACAACATGTGGTTCATGCACGATGGAGCTCCTGCACATTTCAGTCGAAGTGTTCGTACGCTTCTCAACAACAGATTCGGTGACCGATGGATTGGTAGAGGCGGACCAATTCCATAGCCTCCACGCCCTCCTGACCTCCACCCTCTTGACTTTCATTTATGGGGGCATTTGAAAGCTCTTGTCTACGCAACCCCGGTACCAAATGTAGAGACTCTTCGTGCTCGTATTGTGGACGGCTGTGATACAATACGCCATTTTCAAAAAATGGTTCAAATGGCTCTGAGCACTATGGGACTTAACATCTGAGGTCATCAGTCCCCTAGAACTTAGAACTACTTAAACCTAACTAACCTAAGGACATCACACACATCCATGCCCGAGGCAGGATTCGAACCTGCGACCGTAGCGGCCGCGCGGTTCCAGACTGTAGCGCCTAGAACCGCCCGGCTACCCGGCACGCCATTCTCCAGGGCTGCATCAGCGCATCAGGGATTCCATGCGACAAGTCATTTTGAACATTTCCTGTAACAAAGTGTTTGAAGTCACGCTGGTACGTTCTGTTGCTGTGTGTTTCCATTCCATGATTAATGTGGTTTGAAGAGAAGTAATAAAATGAGCTCTAACATGGAAAGTAAGCGTTTCCGGACACATGTCCACATAACATATTTTCTTTCTTTGTGTGTGAGGAATGTTTCCTGAAAGTTTGGCCGTACCTTTTTTGTAACACCCTGTATATTGCTGTGTCAAGATATTACTTTTAGATATAAATTTATGTGTTAACTCGCAAACCAAATTCACATTCACATCGTTTGGCTGCAGATGACAAACTACCAGTACTGTTAGGCTGGATGGAATCTAGTGGACACACACCTTTAAGTAAAGCAGTTGGTCGACTAGTGTGCCAACACAACCAATAGAGACATCAGTTGTGCAGCAAGGTTTCGGATTGTGATACGTCGATCACCTCATATGAGAGTGTACGCACATTCCAACATTGCAGGAATCACAGCTGTGTGCGGCCTGCCAGCACGCGGGAGATTTTATGCCCGTTGTGCTTACATGAACTCTCGCTTTCTTGTCGCAGGGAGCTGTTCGCACATCAAAGGCATGTGTGCTGTGCATTTCCACATGAACCGTTGCACGCGAATTTGTTTCTGGTGTCCGCACTGTCCTATCGACGGCGACTCTGCCGTACCTGGAGGACTTCCCCCGCTTACAGCCGCAGGCGCACCCTAATCCGGCCGCGCAAATACGAGTGCGCCGTGCAGTGGCCCGCCCTCCCCCTTCGCGACAGCCCCTGCCTTTTATACCTCGCGGCGGGGACATCAATGGCCTGGCAAAAATTAATTATTACACTGCGTCCAATGAGTCGGCTGAGGCAGCCGTAGTGTTTCTAGAAAGCAGCCGGCTCCCGAAAGAGTGGCCACAGCTTGGTAGAGAGAGGGGGAGGGGTGTGGGGGCGGCAGGGGACAAATCGGGGCAGGCCTAATGACGGTCCCCTCCACCCCTGCGTCACTCTACGCCCCGTCGCGTCTTTTGTTCGAGTCGCGACATGTGATAGCAGCTAACGTCACGTGTCGCAGCCAGCCTGTGATCCGCAGGGGCAAAGGAACGTCCGTCCTGTTTGCCGGCTTTGCTCGTATTTTGGTTTTACTAGTGTCTACAGCATTAATGCCCAACCTTTCTTACACTACCGTCTCTGAGTGCAACCGGATATTAATTAATACCCCTGCTCCTCACCACCATCTCCAAATTCAGCGCCTAACTGCACTATAGAATAAAAAAGGATTTTGTTTGAACACTTTTATTTCTATATCACGAGGGGTAAGATAGCTACTGCCTACAGGAAAATTAAAGAGACCTTTGGAGATAAGAGAACCACTTGTATGAATTTCAAGAGCTCAGATGGAAAACCAGTTCTAAGCAAAGAAGGGAAAGCAGAAAGGTGAAAGGAATATATAGAGGGTCCATACAAGGGCGATGTTCTTGAGGACAATATTATGGAAATGGAAGAGGATGTAGATGAAGATGAAATGGGAGATATGATACTGCGTGAAGAGTTTGACAGAGCACTGAAAGACCTAAGTCGAAACAAGGCCCCGGGAGTAGACAACATTTAGAACTACTGACAGCCTTGGGAGAGCCAGTCCTGATAAAACTCTACCATCTGGTGAGCAAGATGTGTGAGACAGGCGAAATACCGTCAGACTTCAAGAAGAATATAATAATTCCAATCCCAAAGAAAGCAGGTGTTGACAGATGTGAAAATTACCTAACTATCAGTTTAATAATCCACGGCTCCAAAATACTAACACGAATTCTTTACAGACGGATGGAAAAACTGGTAGAAGCCGACCTCGGGGAAGATCAGTTTGGATTCAGTAGAAATGTTGGAACACGTGAGGCAATATTGACCCAACAACTTATCTTAGAAGATAGATTAAGGAAAGGCAAAACCCATGTTTCTATCATTTGTAGACTTAGAGAAGGCTTTTGACAATTTTGATTGGAATACTCTCTTTCAAATTCTTAAGGTGGCAGGGGTAAAATACAGGGAGCGAAAGGCTATTTCCAATTTGTACAGAGACCAGATGGCAGTTATAAGAGTCGAGGGGCATGAAAGGCAAGCAGTGGTTAGGAAGGAAGTGAGACAGGGTTGTAGCCTATCCCCGATGTTATTCAATCTTTATAATGAGCAAGCAGTAAAAGAAACAAAAGAAAAATTCGGAGTAGGAATTAAAATCCATGGAAAAGAAATAACAACTTTGAGGTTCGCCGCTGACATTGTAATTCTGTCAGAGACAGCAAAGGACCTGGAAGAGCATCTGAATGAAATGGACAGTGTCTTGAAAGGAGGATATAAGATGAACACCAACAAAAGCAAAACGAGGATAATTGAATGTAGTCGAATTAAATCGGGTGATGCTGAGGGTATTAGATTAGGAAATGCGAAGCTTAAAGTAGTAAATGAGTTTTGCTATCTGGGGAGCAAGATAACTAATGATGGTTGAAGTAGAGAGGATATAAAATGTGGATTGGCAATTGCAAGGAAAGCGTTTCTGAAGAAGAGAAATTTGTTAACATCGAGTATAGATTTAAGTGTCAGGAAGTCTTTTGTGAAAGTATTTGTATAGAGTGTAGCTATGTATGGAAGTGAAACGTGGACGATAAATAGTTTAGACAAAAAGCGAATAGATGCTTTCGAAATGTGGTGCTACAGAAGGATGCTGAAGATTAGATGGGTAGATCACATAACTAATGAGGAGGTACGGAATAGAATCGGGGAGAAGAGAAAATTGTGGCACAACTTCACTAGAAGAAGGGATCGATTGGTAGGACATTTTCTGAGGCATCAAGGGATCACCAGTTTTGTATTGGAGGGCAGTGTGGAGGATAAAAATCGTAGAGGGAGACCAAGAGATGGATACACTAAACAGATTCAGAAGGATGTAGGTTGCAGTTGGTACTGGGAGATGAAGAAGCTTGCACAGGATAGAGTAGCATGGAGAGCTGCATCAAAGCAGTCTCTGGACTGAAGACCACAACAACATTTCTAAAATGATGAAAGATGAATCCAATTTAGTTTTTGTGGATGTTTTGTTAACCCGTGAGCTAATGAGTCAGTGAGACTATTATTACTGCCCAAGTCTAACAAAAAATTGTTCTCAGTCAATGTACATCACAAATTACGCCTCAAATTCATTCAGTTCCTTGTTTTTATTTTTATTTCCATCATAGTCAAAAATGTACCTTCATATCTATTAAATCATGATTTCCAAATTTCTTTTCCATGTGTTGTGTTCAGGTAAAGAGAGAGAGAGAGAGAAGAAGAAGAAGAAGAAGGGTGTGTGTGTGTGTGTGTGTGTGTGTGTGTGTGGGTGGGTGGGTGTGTATTAGAATGCGTGATGAAGCAATTCCCAGTGCACTGCGAGTGATATCTAGATATCTAGAACTCTTCAGATAAGAGAGCTAACTATCCTCAGTTACGGTACACGTTGCAATCCACGCTTCCCCTGCACTATTCCTCTCCTTAGTGTAGCTTGCCTCAACTGCACCCTGCACTCCCATTTAGAATCAACCTAGTTATAATGTATCCACTATACATACTATTTGTAAATCACTTGATTGCTGGACTTCTTGCTTCTGAAGTGACAGAAATTGAAGCATTTCAGGCTTTAATGCTTTGAGTATGACCATTCTGATAATAATAATAATACTGTGTGCATCACTGTAGTAGAACTTTTGTATTTCTTGTTGTGTTGTACTTTCAGTTATTTCATTTATCTGTTTCAAAGTGAATAATGAAGCAATTAATGGTCTGTTGCAGGAACCATCTATAACTTGGAGAAGACATTTTCATGAGATATTTAGCGTTTGTTACGTAGGTATACGTCTGACTTTTGCCATCGAGGCTGTACGGCCCAAAGCACAAAGTACGAGGCTTTCTAGTCTTCAGAAACTTTCATTTACCGCTCACTTTCTGATTAACCCCATGTTGGCAACCACTGGTTAAGAGCAAACACTGATCTTCAGCTAAGCTGGACGCGGGATAACTGCTTCCTGAGCGTGCCGACCAAAGATCCTCGCACTTCGTTTCTTGCCTATCGGCAACATGTCGGCCACGATGTCGCACTACAACTTGCATGAAAATACTTTGCGATTCTGCGTCCACATTATCCTATTACACTGGATGTTCCATATTTCTCTATAAGGACAAAGTGATTTGTAAAAACGATGACACTTCTGCATCATTTCAAAACTCTTGTGTAATCCACACACTGACAACATGATCTGAATATTGATTCTGCTTTATTTGACATACGCTTTACTCATCCATTCTGTTGTGCGCCGAGCGTTGTGGCCGCGCGGTTTAAGGCGCCATGTCACGGACTACGCGGCCGCTCCCGTCGGAGGTTCGAGTCCTCCATAGGGCATGGGTGTGTGTGTGTTGTTCTTAGCATAGGTTAGTTTAAGTAGTGTGTAAGTCTAAGGACCGATGACCTCAGCAGTTTGGTCCCTTAGGAATTCACACACATTTTAACATTAGTTGTTGTTGTGCAAAACGACGCCATGTGATGCAGGAGACATACATAAATTACGTACTATTTAATTCAAGCTTTTAAGTATGAATAGTTCTTAAGATTACGTGTGTGAACAATGCTGACTCATTGTAAGGTGCCAGGACATGGGCACTTACATGTTAGCTTACCAACAGTAGTATTATTAATAAAGGGACTGGCAAGGGCATCAGGTCATGACTCTATTGAATTATGATAAATATGAGACACTCTCGAGCAGTATTCCCTGCATGTCTGCATGATTAAGTCACTAACTTAAAGCGTTGGTGAAAAGTGTAGGAAGTTGAGAATTGTGGAATATAAAGTCTGCAGCTGGCCGTAGCTCGCCGGGCCGCCGTGGGCGGCAGGTAGCGGTCATCGGAAACGCGGGACAATACGGCGCTTTTGGGGATAGCCCGGCATCCGGAGCCACCTGTGCTGGGCAACACCTGGCGAAGACGGGAATTTCGTTTGCCTAGGGGCGACATGACCTACTCGATCATTGGGTAGATCTCAGATATGCCGTTGGAGGGATTTCGGCGATGATAGAGCTTTCGAGTATTCTTTCGCCACGTTTTCGTACGCGTGGGAGAGGGGAGAATTGTGGAGAGAGTGGACTTCGCCTTCAGCCATCGAGCGGTACGGACTTGGAGACGGCGTCTTGGCCATCGTCTTCGAAGAGAGATATACGGTCTGTATCGCAGCACTGCACGAACGCGTGTTCCGTGCAGAGTTCTGCGGTTAGAGCTCTTTGTGTGCTCAGAAGCGAGATTTTCACCAACGCTTAACAACTTACCTAATATTCTTAACCTGGTAGTTATCCTTAAGAGGTGCCGAGTATTTATCAACATAGCTGCCGTTAATAGGGGCGCATAATAGCAAATTGTTGATGTGCCATTGTCAGGAGTGTGTGGGTCGACAAAGAAATTCACATTTTTTGTAAATTTTGTCAGTTGTGGGGGATATCAAAATAAAATGCTAGTATTACAATCGAATGTCCGGCCCCGGTAGCTGAGTGGTCAGCGTGACGGAATGTCAATCCTAAGGGTTCGATTCCCGGCTGGGTCGGAGATTTTCTCCGCTCAGGGACTGGGTGTTGTGTTGTCCTAATCATCATCATTTCATCCTCATCGACGCGCAGGTCACCAAAGTGGCGTCAATTCGAAAGACCTGCACCAGGCGAACGGTCTACCCGACGGGAGGCCCTAGCCACACGACATTTCATTTTTTTACAATCGAATTATCGACTTCATTGTAGGTAGCATTTACCCTGTCCCAGTAAGCTTTACATGTACTCTAGTCACTGCACAGCTTGCCCAGACGGGAAGGAAAGAAGGTTTGCGGTCTTCTATGTCAGCGACGGACAAATAAGTTTACATCCTCTTCAACAAAGTTGATGTTGCTTTCTCAGCAAGCCACTACTGATGATAAAAATTACAAATGAACAAAGAAAATACTCCTTAAGTACGAACTGCTATTAAAATATGCAAAGGCACCTACTCTTCAGTCTAACCCGAAGTATATTTTTACATACTTGGCATCATAAGTCGAAACGCGTTTACGTGGGAGTGTGAAAGGTAATACCTCAGATTTTTTATTTTGTTCTCAGCATCTACTGAGGTATTGCATGTCTTGCATGTTACTCGGCCGGCGTCCACGCTTCGCTAATTCAAGTTGAAACCCTCTGCTGCTAGAGGACTGCTAATTGCAGAGCGTACGTGGCGGTGAATAATGTAACTATGTCGCCGCGTGAGTAGCAGCTTGCTGTAATCGAGTTTCTAACCGCAGGAAACATACCTCCAACTGAAATCCATAGAACAATTAAAACTGTGTATGGTGATGATAGTATCGACAACAGTAATGTGCGATGTTGTGTTGTTCGTGCTCGTAATGAAGGAAACTGTGGTGCTAGCCTCAACGTGAGTGACAGATCTCGGAGTGTTTCCAAAACTTAAAGAACAGTTTGGAGGACTTCGCTACGATGGTGGTTAAGTGGTGCAAGCAGAGGTGAGGTTATGGCTCCGTCAACAAAGTCAAACATTCTACTGTGACGATATCAACAAACTAGTCTCGCATTGGGAGAAATTTGTTCGTCGCCAGGGTGAGTATGTTAAGCAATAAATATGTATACATGAGAAATAAAGATATAGAATGTTAATAAAGTTTGTTTTATTTAAAAAGCTCGAGTTTTCACATAAAAAATTCGAAGGCATCACTATTCAGCACTCTCTCGTATTTTGCTAATCAGAGTCGTTGAGACCATGCTGCAAATATGATAATGTATTTCCCTCAACAAGACATTCAATGTCGAGTTTTCATCTGCCCTCCTGAATGGTATATGTGGTCTGTTTTGACAACATAGACATTTATGAGGTGATACACAATAAATTTTCGCAATAACGTTGCAATAGCTTTTCAGTTTCCTGCTGAATGGACACGACAGAGATACTAAATTTTCTGTTTTCATTTGCAAGAATAGAGAGTTTGTAAAATGGTTCAAATTGCTCTGAGCACTATGGGACTTAACATATGAGGTTATCAATCCCCTAGACTTAGAACTACTTAAACCTAACTAACCTAAGGACATCACACACATCCATGCCAGAGGCAGGATTCAAACCTGCGACCGTAGCAGCAACGCGGTTCCAGACTGTGTAAGTAGGCTGTTTAGGTTTTTATATTGGCAACGTTACGTAGCGCTCTGTATGAAAATCACTGGCTGTGCTGTGTGCAGTCTGTGGTTAGTTTACATTGTTGTCTGTCATTGTAGCGTTGGGCAGTTGGCTGTTAACAGCGTATAGCGTTGCGCAGTTGGAGGTGAGCCGTCAGCAGTGGTGGATGTGGGGAGAGAGATGGCGGAGTTTTGAAATTTGTAAGACTGGATGTCATGAACTGCTACGTATATTATGATTTTTCAACACTATTAAGGTAAATACATTGTTTGTTCTCTATTAAAATCTTTCATCTGCTAACTATGCCTATCAGTAGTCAGTGCCTTCCGTAGTTTTTAATCTTTTATTTAGCTGGCAGTAGTGGCGCTCGCTGTATTGCAGTAGTTCGAGTAACGAAGATTTTTGTGAGGTAAGTGATTTGTCAAAGGTGTAGGTTAATGTTAGTCAGGGCCATTCTTTTGTAGGGATTACTGAAAGTCAGATTGCGTTGCGCCAAAAATATTGTGTGTCAGTTTAAACACAGTCATGTATAATTTTTCTAAGGGGACGTTTCATATGTCGACCCTTAGCCGAGGATACCTCACTGAAATCTTCTGACTTTTTTTCTTGTAGTTTGTGTAATTAGTGTAGCTATTGTTTATTGCTAGCGCGTAATTGTAGAGAGAATCTCCTTTGTAGTTGCAGTCTTTCATTGTTGTGGCATGCATGTAGATTTGCACCAAGTATTTCGCAGCTGCGCTTGCAATTAACTAGATATTATTTTCAGTACTATGTTAATGTGTTTTCTTATTTTGCTCTTCAAATTGTGCTTTTCTGTGTTGACGTGTGAAATATTGTGATAATAATGGCGTGTGAAAAACGTAATACTAGGCTCCAAAGTAAACTGAGGAATGACAGTGAAGACGAAAGCAGTGTGTTAGCGCCACCGTGTAATGAATTAACTAATGTTCAAACTAGTGATTTGGTAATTGTGCATAGGGAAATGGAGCGGGCGGCAAATAATGGCGTAGACAGTGAAACAATTAGTGAACAGGGAAGCATTATCGATCGATCGGTCGACAATAGCTCGCCTCAGGAATCCGAAATGACAGGACACAATCTCGCAAATACTGTAGATTCAGGTTTTGGGTCCTCACCGTTTTCTCAAATAAGTCAAGACACATTTTCTGCTTGTCAAAATGTGAATGTTGCCGGTGCAAATTCACTGCCGAAAAGCACTGAGGAACATGTTTCAGACACAGGTGCATTGTTATTACAATTAATACAACAAATGGGACAAACACAGCAAAAGCTTCAAAAGTTAGACACAATGGAACAAAATCTTCGAAAGTTAGACACAGTGGAACAAAATCAGAGACAAACACAGCAAAAGCTTCAAAGTTAGACAGAATGGAACAAAATCTTCAAAAGTTAGACGCAATGGAACAACACCAGAGACAAACACAGCAACAGTTAGACACAGTGGAACAAAATCTTCGGAAGTTAGACACCACACTTGAACAAAGACGTGAAGATTTAACTACTGAGTTACATAACATTGAATCGAAATATCATAAAGTCTGTAATGACGTAAAAACACAAATTTGTGAGCATTTCCAACCTATTTTTTCGCATCATGAAAATGCATTACAGAATCACGAAGCAGCCATAAAAGAACTGCAAACTATTGTTCATGAAAATCACGACACTTTGCAAGCTAAAATTGACTCAGTTGCATCTACCGATTCGGTTACGCAACTTGCAAAAACTCAGGAAAACTTAAAGGGCACAGTAGATACGATTTCAACACAAATGGACACTCTGAAACTTGGTTCAGAAAAACACACAGAGGAAATAATTTCACTATCGGATAAAGTAGCCGAACTTTCAGATCAGTTCACTAACTTATGTACAAAGGTAGATGATGATCTGAATGACACAAGACCTGTAGCCTTCACGGACACTGAAGAGTATGAACAAATTAGAAAATTCAAGCAAAATCAAAATCAAATCAATACACAGTACAAAAGAGAAATCCGGGAAGTACAAGATCAGTTGGCACAAGTAATACAAGAATTACATATTTCAGAGGACACTCGCGCCCCAGTACGGGAAGAGGGACATAGAAATACGGAACAACCACAAAATAATAACACAGGACATTTCGGAAATTATGAAAGAAATTGGCAAGGTGCACCGAATTTTGAAATGGAACCGCCGAAACGACGTAACAATGACCGATATGCGACTCGCCGACATGATGATTTTGACTATAAGCTGTTCATTACTACACGTAAATTTAAAACATTTAAGAATTCTGGCAACGACATTCATCCACAAGCGTGGCTCCATCAATTCTTTCATTGTTTTCCCCCAAACTGGTCATTAGAGCACAGATTAGAATTTATGTGTGGCTACTTAGAGAATGAACCAGCTGTAAGAATGCGATCGGTCATTCACGATTGTCACAGTGAAGGAGAATTTTATCATGCCTTCCTCTCAGCATATTGGTCTCAAGCTCCACAAGACCGAGTAAAACATAGCATCATGATGATGAAACACTTTGAACAATCTGAATTTTCCAGTCTTGTCAAATATTTTGAAGACATGTTGCATTAGAATCAATATCTTTCAAACCCATACAGCCCTTCAGAACTCATCCACATTTGCTTAATGAAATTGCCTGAACATTTAAGAAATATTATTTTGGCAGGACGTTGCAAAGACGACATTTAAGCTTTTCAGGGACTCTTACAAGAATTAGAAATTGACACAGACAGTCGCAGGATGTGAAAACAGGAAAACAATCACTACAGGTCACCTCCGTCACAATTCCGTGACGACAGAAAGAACAACTGGACACGACAAGTCTATTCTTACAACGCAAATCGAAAACAGACACCACCCATATGACAACCACTGGCAGACTAATAATAGTTACAGAGAAAGATCGCATTTCCATAGTAATGAATATGACAGAGATTACCATAGAAACAGACAATATGGGAACAAAAACAATTATTATCAAGGGAGACAGGATAACTTCAGACGCAACAGTTCAGCGCGCAGTTACGATTCCGGGAGAAATTCTCCACCACATGACCGACAAACAAGAAACTATGTAAACTACCGACAAAACGACAGACCTGAATTCCATCAGAACTGGCGGGATTCAAACAGAGCAGGGCACTCTCAACAAGGTGAATTTGTAGAAGTTAGGTCTCCTAATCCCAATAACGACGCACGCTAACAAAGAGACAGACAATGACTCGCACCACAGGCAGCCACGTGCGCCGGCTGGCTCAGGGAAAAATTACATAGACGCTAACCTTGAGAAAAATTTTAGTATTCTTTACCGATGTACCATATACCACATGATAATTCCACTGAAGCTGAAACTCTGCGTACTAGGAAGAGTAAAGGTTTACACCACATTTCACATGTAAAACCGTTTATTAAAAGATAATCTACCTTTTAACTTTTTCTTTGCCATAAAACTTTCCGCTTCAAATTTCTAGTATGCGTTGTCAGACTTAGAAACTGTTACCATGCAACAATGTTTGAAGTTAAATATCCAATCAAGAACCAAGATAACTTATTTAAACAGAAATTACGAATGCATTGTTATAGTGAACAGACATCACAGTGTTATTGTGTGTGTACATTCTTGCTTGTTAGTTGCACGATTACGTAACGACTATAAGGCTCACATACTTAGAACATGAGATTTTAATGCAACATTTTGGTTTACTTGAAAATACATTCTGGATTTAAAGTACTTTCTGTGAGATACCAGATGACACAGTGGTTAGTTTATGTGACAGCTACACGATTTTATCACGACACTACTAATGAGTGACAATTTACAATGTTGCTTTTGCAGTCTTTCTGTTTTATATCTGCACAGTTTTTCTGTATTATTCTGGAATGTAAAACATGTTTTAGTAGTAACTTTTGTGGTATAGCTACAATG
Source organism: Schistocerca piceifrons (assembly GCF_021461385.2). Taxonomy (NCBI): domain Eukaryota; kingdom Metazoa; phylum Arthropoda; class Insecta; order Orthoptera; family Acrididae; genus Schistocerca; species Schistocerca piceifrons. Next base: position 582,035,019 of record NC_060140.1, on the reverse strand, counting down.
AGACTGCCTTTTCCGTAGCACAACAATACGTTACAGCACAGTAGTTTCTTCATCATGGCAATAAGCGTAATAACTAAGATATCTATACGCAAAGCATTTCACTTTTGTTTATCATGAGGTAAGTACATTGGCTTCTGCAGAACTTAGCTTTCGGAGGACAATAACTACGACACTTCCACAGAGATTATCTTACAGGAAGACGCATATTTAGCGCCACAGGACACGTATTTGAGTGATTAATTTGGCACTTAAATCATTTATTTTTAAAGATATTTGAAGTACAATGACACAAAGGTTTTCCGTGATACATTTCATTCCATTGCTGTAATCTGTAACACCTGAGGGCATAATTGCATTTATCCTCAGGGGGGTACACGCTTACTTTGTGTACCATGTGTTTGGCAAGCACAAGGAGCCCTAGCTAATATGGTATTTGCTTATACAACTTTACACATTGGTACCATATTTCTCTAAGACACAAATTACACAGCTATCTGATCATTTAACTGAGAGATAAACATTTTTTTTACTACATCAGTGACACATGTTTACGCAATTACACAGTTGGGTAACTTCACACTTATGAAATTGTATTTTGTCTGTACTTTGTGAAGTGTTCATATTTTTTCGGAACCATTGTGATACTATGAGAGCTTTGAATGATGTATTTGGTATGGGATCATGATTTTTAAAGTACGTTTGAGGTAGATGACACTATTGAAATGAGCAGAGAATTTTTTTTTAGGTTTTGACATTATTGCAGAAAGCTACGACGTTTTTGAGATTTGACTGATGTGTTATGATGTTATTTTTACGACGACGATGTGTATTATGCTGTTTAGGTATGTTTATGATCAATAAGATGATGCTACCATATATGAGGAATTTGATTATGCTACGTATTTATTTTGATGAAATATTGAAGAAGTGTCGACGAATACGTATATGAATAATGAGTAGTGGTTAGGGACTCTGATTTGTGGAAAAGGATGTTGGAAACCAAGAATCGTACTTTAAGAGTTATGAAATGTGTGTAAATGCGCGAATGTATCACAATGCCGATGAAAACTTTTTGGACACTGTTATATTCATAGGATTTTGTTTCTACACATTTGCAACGCAAATTCTCGACCTGTGAAATTTTTTAAATGAGACTGTCACTGTAATGCAAATTGGTGTCGTAAATATTTCAGCATGAAAGTTAAGTGACCACCTTCACGTAATGAGTCGTGGGCACTCAGCTGCGCGACAGTTGCCTGGAAAAAAGTCATTAGTGTGTGCCTTTCAGACGCACAGGTGGAGAAAAAAAAAGGGTTCTCGCTATTGACATTCCTTTGTAGAAAGCATCGCAAATACGACACGCTCAAACTTGAAGACATATGATAACACTGTGGAGCTCTTAATTTATGATATTTACTGAAATACCTAATGAAATGACGAGAAATATTTTTATGTCTATACACCTGATTATGACTACTGTCTTTCTAGCTGAGAGATTTTTTTACTACCTTATGAAATGCCATATGGCTAATGAATGATGTTTCATGCCTTCCTTTGTACATATTTGCTCATTTTCTTTAATATCTAGTTTCTAGCTGCACTGCAGCATTGGTTATTATAAAATTTAATAGATGTACTAATATCACTATTTTCTGTCTACAGACCCAGTAAAGAACACGTTTATGATGTACTTTCTTAGAAAAGAGAGCACAAATAGACATTTCCCTTCACAGGAATTGCATAAATAATTTTTTTAATGACTTGGTAACTTTCTTGCAGAGTAAGTTTTTGTGATGCATCACTCTAGTTTTAAGATGTGACATAGGTATTAAACATGGCCATTTTTACTCTAATATTTTTTCTGCTTGAGCTATGTCATGTTTAGATATAAGTTATTACATTTACTGCTGCTAGCTTTGCCAATTTGCATTTTTTTATTGCTGTTTGTGTTAATTGTTTTGTGCTGCTGCATTGCCTCATCCCTTAGTTTAGCATCTGAGCTCAGTAGATTTAAGTTAGCTTAAGAGGGGGTAGACTATATAAGAGAATGAGTTGCGATCAATTGGAAGAAATGCATTGAGAAGTTATACGAAAAAAATACAGAAAGCAGGTATAGGTAGGATTTTCTTGGAAATAAATGATGAGGTAAGATAATGGAAAATAAATAATGAGGTAAGAAATGTGTGAACATATAAATACAGAAAGCATGCTTGGATAGAATTTTTTTGGTGGAAACAAATGTTGAAATAAGAGGAAAGATATATGGAATGAAGTTTTGGGGTGGACTGCAGTGCCAAATGTCACACTGAAAACAAACCCTGTCCTGTATTTTTGTGTTATTACACTATGTGAATTTGTGTTTTTCCTGTCTTAATGTGTTTAGCCAATAAGAGATATGTTGTAGAATTTTTCTGATAATATGTTATTTTCTTTGTAAAGATGTTTAGACATTATTTATTCTGTTCTGTTTTAATGCTCATGTGTGAAGTTGATGTTTCAAAAGTTATTCTGATCTCTTATGTATGTACTCATGTCATAATTCCTGTAACACTGATGCATATGTTATTTCGATTCTTTTGTAAAGCCTGTACTACAAATGTTATCTGTATTGTTATGTTCTTTAATGATGTATTTTGTACCTTTGTAATTGTATTCTTATGTTATGAAATTGTAATTGACACCAGTTCATCCTATTATTAACTTGTAAGTTCCATTTCACTGCACACGTTTCTGTTGGTCATAGTATATGGACAATATGTGAGAAGTAGGAACTGTTAGTGTTTGCACATGTGTTAATAATTCAGCAAGGGACTGGATAACAGCGTTGCTGGTTCTAAGGACAATTCCAAAAACTTTGTGAGTGCACAAGTGATGGTTATGGACTTGCTATATTATCCGCAAGACTCTTCAATGGTGATTGTGCACCTGCACAGTCACAACAGATGGCTGCTGGCCATCTCTTCAAGGACTACAGTGGGTCTGCATCTTTGATGACCCACCAATACCATTATTTCTACAAGGACTGCAGTGGTTCTGCACCTCTGGTGGCCCACCAATACCGTAATCTCTACCAGGACTACAGTGGATCTGCTCTGTGATGACCTACCTACCAATATTCTTCAAAACGTCGAATGACTCTGCTGTGGGTTTGCTCTATTGTGGCCCATTACCTGTCGGCATGTCATGAGTCAGTACTGTCTTTCCGTTGGAAGGACAACACTACTTCTTCAAGACTGCATGGAAATCCACTACTTCCGTGTGCATTGTCTTTTACTGCTCAGACTTTGAGAAAAGAACGGCAGTTTTACTGTGATGAATGATCAGGACTGTCTTTACGGACTGTGAGAAAATTTTAGCTTTTGACCAACATTGTATTAATAAGTGTGTGCATTTGATACCTTTCTTACTGTAATTATGAAAACTTTTTTCAAATCTGTATTGGCCAGTGCCCAAAACAATTTGTAAAATTTTTGTGGGGACCATGGGGGCTATGTAAGTAGGCTGTTTAGGTTTTTATATTGGCAGCGTTACGTAGCGCTCTGTATGAAAATCACTGGCTGTGCTGTGTGCAGTCTGCGGCTAGTTTACATTGTTGTCTGCCATTGTTGCGTTGGGCAGTTGGCTGTTAACAGCACATAGCGTTGCGCAGTTGGAGGTGAGCCGCCAGCAGTGGTGGGTGTGGGGAGAGAGATGGCGGAGTTTTGAAATTTGTAAGACTGGATGTCATGAACTGCTATGTATATTATGATTTTTCAACACTATTAAGGTAAATACATTGTTTGTTCTCTATTAAACTCTTTCATTTGCTAACTATGCCTATCAGTAGTTAGTGCCTTCCGTAGTTTTTAATCTTTTATTTAGCTGGCAGTAGTGGCGCTCGTTGTATTGCAGTAGTTCGAGTAACGAAGATTTTTGTGAGGTAAGTGATTTGTGAAAGGTGTAGGTTAATGTTAGTCAGGGCCATTCTTTTGTAGGGATTACTGAAAGTCAGATTGCGTTGCGCCAAAAATATTGTGTGTCAGTTTAAGCACAGTCACGTATAATTTTTCAAAGGGGACGTTTCAACTGAAGCGCCTAGAACCGCTCGGCCATAGAGTTTGTAAAATTCGAGCTTACTTGAAGGAACTGTGCTTATCTGATAGCCATAGGTACAGCCACCATTACATTAAATACTATGAGGATCGTAACCAGAAGTAGGTAAATAATCGCTCATCATGTACATAACGGTGGAAACGTTCTGCTTATTTACAGTGTGCTGGACGAAGGAGACATTTCTGTGCTCGGACACCAAAGTTCTGCATCCAGGTGGTATAGAGGTCACCAACGGCAAACGTTCAGGACTTACGGCATTTTTACACTAACGACTTTCTTGCTTGCTACTTGTAGCCATTGAGTCTACTGGAGCCCCCTAGTGTACATTTCCTCTAGGTACCGAGCACCACCTGTCAAGAGTGATAGGCGCCCAAATTGCGTGTGTTATGAAAGCCATCTGTTGTGCAACTTGGCATTTGAACAATGAAAGTGAGATCACATTAATGGGCTCCCCTGTCAAAAGCCTGAATAAGCGCCTTTTGCAGCACGGACTGTTGCAAGACATGCAGGGAGAGAGTTAGTGAGTTTCTGGATGGTACCAGCAGGGATATGGAGCCATGTCGACTCCAGTCACACCCCTCTATAGGGAGTGCTGCTCCATTGCTGTGGCCAGCTGCGCTCGGTTTCTCGTCAGAGGATCCACAACGCGAACAGCCTGACCAAGGTGGTCGCACAGATTCCCGACTGGGTTTAAATCCGGAGAGTTGGCAGTGAAGTACAGTAAACGTATCCTGGTACTCTTCGAACCACGCATGTACACTACGAACTGTGTGACACGTTGCATTGTCCTAATGGTAAACGCCATTCTGCCGAGGAAAAGCAAACTGCATGCAGTGGTGGATAAGGTTCCCAAGGCTAGATGCATGGATCCGTTAAGCCTTCCAGAATGACGAGATCATCCCGGCAATGCCACCAAACCATTCCTCAGACCCTTACACTCCCTCTTCCGGTCTAGAAGCTTCCGTAATTGTTACAGGATGTTTGCTTTCAGTACAACAGAACATAAAACGTCATTAATCTGAAAAGGCCTCCTTCGCCACTCAGTGTACGTCCAGTTGCTATATTGGCGTTCAACTTACAGCTTTCATCACCGATGAACAGCATACAGCATGGGTGTATTACTCAGGTGCCTGCTGCGGGTACCATACGCTGCAATGTTTGCTGGACAGTTGTTGAGGAGATGCTGCTGGTAGCATCCAGGCGGTGAGTTGCTCAACAGCTGCATGTCTATTCGCCCGAACACATCTCTGCATCCATCATTCACTCCTGTCATCTATGGTCCGTTGGTGCACCACAGTTGCTTCGGTGCCGGTGTTGGACAGCGCCACACATAGTATTCTTCAACCAAGGCTGCACCCAATCAGTTACATAGATAGATGCTTCGGAAATGCTTCCACCCCGGGCCCAAAAGCCAATGACCATTCTCTTTAGACGTCAGATAAATAGCTCCGCTTCTACGTTACAACGACTGAACTGTTTATCAGGGTCCCTGCGACACTTAGAAACCCTCCACTGTTAGTGCTGCCACCTGCCGTCTGTGAGTGGTTATTGCACGTCACGTCGAACACAGGCGGTGGTCACATGACTGTGACTAGACCATATATACCGCCTTTGGAAAAAAAAGGCAAAATATAGGAACAACGTTGACAAACTAGTACTGAGAGTAGAGTCTACAAATGAAAAAAAAAAATAAACTCCGTCCGAACAGGCCTTGGAAGACCCAACGGGACCGACCGGCCGCCGTGTCATCCTTAGCCCACTGTCGTGATGGAGGGGCATGTGGTCAGCACACCGCTCTCGCGGCCGTATGTCAATTTACGAGACCGGAGCCGCTACTTCTCGATCAAGTAGCTCCTCGACTTGCCTCACATGGGCTGAGTGCATCCCACTTGCAGACCGGATGGTCACCCATCCAAATTCTAGCCCAGCCCGACACCGCTTAACTTCGGTGTTCTGACGGGAACCGGTGTTACCACTGCGGCAAGGCCGTTGGCTAGAGTCTATAAATGACTAAACTAAAATTCATAGTCCCACGGGTCTACAATGGTCATATGACTAATATTCCACGCTGCTGAGAACTGAAGTAATAGGAAAAGTGTCGTCAAAACATTTCAAAATTTAAACACTTATTTGCTCATTAAAACATTGTAGTGGATTTTGAAAAGTGGTATGACAAAAAAGGGCGCCTATACACTGAGTACTAAAAATGTAGTACATTCAAAAACTGATTCATGGAAATTAATACGCAAATGAGGTTACAATGAAAACAAATTGATTGAAGGATTAATAGGTGGAAACATTTCTGTGCATAGACAGAACTCAGTAACTGCACTGGTAGGGGGGATGAGTTATTTCATCTCAGTACTCGACAGTCGGGTACATATAACCATGTGCGGTAGATGCGATGCCGGTGCCATGCGTCGATCACTCTTGTCATGTGTTTGGTTGAGGGTGACAGCCAGCAACTTACATCTTCCGTGTTCTGCAGATTAGAGACGACACTCTCTCTGACATAGCTCGTTCCTTCTTCTGCACTAGCCGATCCCTCAGTCATGGGGCAACTCGGCAGGCAACGTGCTTTTATTGTTCTTGCACTATCGGCGACTGTTGCCTGCTATGATTACCTCACATAGGCAATGTTAACGTAACATTTGAGGCCGAGGTTAGAGAGGGAAGCGCAATCGGATGCTTAAAGATTCGAGCATCAGACTGCGAGGAAGGTCCATTCGACGTGGAACAGAACTGAGTGCGTCAAAAAGTGACGATAGGCATCAGAATGAATGCAGGGGTGTAAGTCTCAAGATTGAATCGACATTATGTTGGCATGCCACCAGAAGGAAACTCACTGTCTTTCTCTCTTCTCCTGTCCTCCTTTCTCTTTCGCTGGTTGCTGAGCGATGTTTCCATCTCACTGACCGAACTGGAACTGCTCTTGCCTGGCAGTTTTGTTGAACTGTCCGCACTCTTTCCCCCAGGGCGCTGAATTTCCCACCCAGTAACTGAGCTCTACAGTCTTCACACAAGGTGAAAATTTCCGATGTTGCAGCGGCAGGCAGATAACCTAGGAACTCTCACTTCGCTCTATCAGGTATTCCATGTTGCAGTACTTTACACCGTCGTCTGCAGCTCCCTAGCGTACTACACACCACTAGGATTTTCTTCAAGCGTCTCTCTGCACTCCTGAGTTGCCAATAAATGAGCAACCCAACAATAAACCGGCACGTTTTTAACGAGAATGTCTGTGCCTTGCTGAAGGGGATGTCGCCGACCTTATATTTGCTAATTTTATGTACCCTTTTTTTCTATGGAACTGTTATACCTAGAATATTGAAGTTTTGATGTTTTCAGTATGTATTGCTAGCTCACCGAACTAGAATCAATGCTTGTTTTTTGGTGTAATATTTATGAATTTTTTAAAAGTAACCTACTCTAATTGCCGAAGATTTCATGTAAATCTACCTTATTCAGAGAATAAGCCAGCTCTTTTCATGAGTGTAGTTCAGTGGCACCTTTTAACTCTTTTATTGCAACACTGAAAATGTCAAATGCTAGAAAATGCCATTGAAGTAGTTTATTTTGAAAATTCACAAATTCCTCATATTTTGTTGTAAAAGTGTCCATTAGAGTTATCAGGGTCATCTTCTGGTTCTTCTTCTTCACCTAGAAGCATTCTTCTTATTTCTGCCCTTGCTTTCTTTGTGTTAAATTCACTTGTGTACAAAGCCTTGCTTACTCGCACTTTGTCGAGAAGCTGAAAAACTTTGATGGTGTTAACATCTAGAACAATGCCAAGCTTTTCCATGACCATTAACTATCCAGATGACCAGCACGGAATGAAATAATAATATCACTGACTCCCTATTCCGAGGTTTTTATTCCAACAAATACCTTGTTAGGCATACAAGGCCATTAATTTTCCAGTCAGCAGGACCTCCACAAATATTACAACACAAATAACTCTTGACACACTCACAAAAAATAGAAAAGTCCACTAAAACACATAGTTCATTAGAAGTTACATATGTAACTTCACTTACATGCCTTCATAAAGTTTTTTTATGCACAAGCGGGTATGCCCCTTCACGCATTCCAACTGTACAAACGAGAGAACTTTGAATATCATCAACAGATGATGAAGCAGAATCACTTACACAACAGGTGTCTGTAAATCAATTTCAATGGAACATATTCTTTTTAAGTAATGGTGCATTCCAAGGCATCGTAGAAACTATGATACTCACCACTAGAAGTAGCAAGAACACAGATATACACTTCGAACGAGACGCATACACAACTCAAAAACTCAAAGCACTATCTCACAGCTAAAAAAATGAGGTGTAAACATAACTGCTATGGCAGTGATGTCAACTGAAAGATCGAAGTTTCTACAACAGAAGAGTAAAAACCACAGCCTTAAGCAACTAATATTTTCGGAATGCAAAAGTTTGAATATAAACACATCAGAAGTTGCAGAACTTTCCTGAGCGCACATGTATTTTTAGAAACGAAATAAAAATAGTTCCAATTAGAGTTTCTTCACAAATTTTGCAACAGTTTAAGCAGAAAATTTCAAATTTTCTTGTAGACTTAAAAACTGAAAATGTAATTTTTTACCATTTGCAGCATATCATCCCCCCCTCAAGTGTCCCCAGGCGTTTGTGAGTCGGCCGCCTCCGTCTTGCTGTCCTTGAGACCTTGAGGGGCAGCCTTTCAGAGCGAATCATATACTTCAGTTAAGCCATACCTGTCTGACTTTTGGGAAAATGACACGTCTAGGTTGTAGTGCAAGTGTAACGTCATGCCCTGAGCACCTGGCGGCGAAGTAAAGTTGATTATAACTAAAGTTAAACTTTCAAACCGCTGTAGAAATAACACCACCTGTCAGAGTGACGTCAAATTGCAACAGAATATTATCGGAGAAGGGGGAAAATATATGGCCGAAGAAACATAAATAGTTACAAAATGAAGCAATAGATGGCACTGTAAGCATAATAATTTAATAGTGGTCCACTACAAATGACAAATGAATCATACAACGATCCCTAAGTTGTGCGTTTGGCGTTAAACAAACTGTACTACTCAGTGTGCATGGGTGTACAAGTGTGATACTGTTAGTTACATAAGCCGATCCACCACGGCAAGGTCACATCACATCGGATAGGAAAAATCGGTTTCTAATTGTCCTGAGGCCAAAAACCGCATAAAAAGCATCAGTCAAAATCAAATGGGATTATTAATTTCCGTGTGACTGGCGCACAACATATTCAGTATGCTGTCCACCGTTTTCTGCAAAAAGTTGAAATCGAGACCAGCATGTTCCACAACTGATCGAAATGTTTCCTGGGTCACGTTCAGAATATGTTGCGTAATCCGTGTCTTCAATGCAGCTAAGTTTGCAATCAGAACACCGAGCACAACATCTTTCAGATAGCCCTAAGGCCAGAAGTCACACGGATTAAGAGCAGGTGATCGGGATGGCGGCTGATCATTTCTAGCATTTCCGAAATGGCGCTTCAACAGATGCTAAACTGGATTTGCAATGTGCAGAGGTGAGCCATCTTGCATAAAAATGATCCCGACTATACATCCACGCTGTTGGAGACCTGGAATGACATGTTTGCACAAAATACACTCATAGCGCTTACCAGTGACGGTACAGGTAACAGGACCGGAAGCACCTATCTCCTAGAAAAACTGTGGCCAAATGATAAATGATGCCGTAAACCCGCACCACATAGTGACCTTTTCAGGATGAAGTGGTACTGGTTAATTTGAGTGTGGCTTTTCCGTTGCCCATATTCGACAATTCTGTGTATTGACATATTTTGTCAGATGGAAGTGGGATTCGTCCGTCCCCAAAATCTTCCACGACCTATCATTGTCGTCTTCCATGCGAGCAAGAAATTCTAAAGGAAAAGGTCTCTCTTCCTAGCAGGTCAACAGTAAGCAACTCGTGCACATGGGTAATTCTGAATGGACAGCAAAGAAGGATGTTTCGTAGGATGTTACGCACTCTGCTCGCGGGTACGCCCAATGTTCGGGCAATTCTCCGTGCACTGCATGTTTGCGCACCACCACTCGTTTCCTCCTGCATTGCTGTGGCCACTGCTTCCACTGACGTCGAATCATTTCGTTTCCTCCCTCTACCAGGTTGCACACCAAAGAACCGTCTTTTCGAATTTCCGAATCATTTTCTCCAGACTCACGGCAGTCATCGGACCAACGCCTTTTTTCAAACCCTTCAGTGTCCGGAACTTCTACAGGTTCTAATAATCAGACACGTGAATTAATTGCAGTAAATCACTTGTGCCCAGTAATGGTCATGACGTAAACTGAGTGGCAAATAGTACTATAGAAGAAAATGCGTCATGCCTATAGCTGCAGCTGAAAGCGGCTGTTCATTAAATTGAAAGCGCAAGTGTGCCAAGTGAATCCTGAACTGGTCGAAATGTTATAAAGTGACTTTACTTTCCCTGCACATTATGTCGCAGTTGTGGCTTAATCTCACCGTAGTGCAGCAGGGGAGGCTGAAGTGGCTGCAGAATCAATCATTGGCTGCAACAACGACCCTCTCCATCATCAAAATGCAAATAAGTCAGAATTTTCTCTAAGTCCCTATGTTAACTATTGCAGCGGCGGGCTGGTGGCATCCCTTGCCAAGTGAAGTTGCGAACGTTGCTGGAAAAGAGGAGGAAGTCTGTAATGAAGTCATTTTTGATCTAATGTTTTCTACGAGGAAATCTCACGTTGCCGCATTTCAGACTGGCTGGGCTTTGGACCTACCGATCACCAACCGATCATATTGCTCCGTAGAATACGCTAGTCCCCTTCCCTGGGCTATCCCCTCTTTGGTTAACCAGCAACGTGTGTTCTAACATTTTACATAGAAAAAAGTCATCTCAAACTCTCTCTACATCTCTCTCTTTGACCTCGTCAGCGCAGCCAAACTACACTATCTAAATTCTTGTTTATTTATGTGAGCTAATCTCTGTGATTCTTATATCGAGTAAAAGTTAATTTCTGTTAAGTGAACATGTCCAGCGGCCTCTCATACCTTCAGAAGGCCAAAACTGCAGGTCCCCATTCCATTTCAGAGATGTCTATGTGTGTCATCTGGTGATTTACGAAGAGAAACTTAGATTTCTATGCTTTCCATTTTTGTTAAAAGTAGTGCCTCTGCTAAAATGGTTCTCGTCGTCCCACTATCTGGGCCTGTAAATTGTTTTGTGGCAGGGGATTCCTGAACCACTGGAGATTTTATTTGTGTTCGTTGTCTGTGTACATGCACGATGCTTGGACGCCCCCTTGCAGCAAATACAAAGATCTGTCCGACCTGTGGGTTACTGACCTGCATTTCCCTGGGTTGTTGATCCACGAAATGGCTTAGAGCGAGGTTACTAATTTTGCTCCCCTTGCAGCTTGTTTAAAACTGTACCAGCCAGAATACTTTCAATGTCCTCTCATTTATATATGGCATGTAAATCTGTATCAGCATTAATTGATGAGTTACACCCTTCAATTTCCGACAATCTCTAGTACTGTAGTTTATCACATTCTTCGACGTTCAGATCAAATGGGTCTTTCATTATGAGTTTACGTACGTTACGTCACTGTTTCTGTAAAACAGACAAATAACAGAGGCTTGAGTAATTATTTATGAAATCAGTGGATGAAGTGGCCTCATCGTAGTTGCCCTGTAGCTAACATGTTCTTACTTAAATGGTTATAAAAAGGCTTCCATGAGCACTGATAACATGATAAATTAACATACAAACGCAATGCATCACTGGCAACTTCAGCATGAAAGTGGAATAACCTCGAACTGTTAATGGAAGTATGGTTGAGCCTAGCCTTTGCTATGATGTGTGCTACGCGTCAGAGGGTCAATAAAACGAAATAATATGATTTGTACTCTTATTCCATGAACGTGTCGTTCTTCCAGTTTAACTGAGGAACTTCATTATTCACAAAGTAAAAGAGTCATGTGTTCGTATTAGGCGCGCGCGCGCGCGCGTGTGTGTGTGTGTGTGTGTGTGTGTGTGTGTGTGTGTGTGAGTGTGTACGTGTTGGGGCTTACGGGCGCTCATATACGCAAAGAAAGTGGGAAAAGAAGAAAAATGCTGTATAAGAAAATAAAACGTAAGGAAAACGAGAAAGGGGCGCCAAGGATGCCGCAGGAAATTATCACTGGCTGGCAACTTACATAAAATATGGGCGACCAGTTGCTCTGCGAACAAATTACGACCCTCCTCCTAAAATCTTGGTAAAAACATTAGACAAGTCACAGAACTTTAAAGCTTTGACCACGTTCGTTTGAATATTTCCTAAAAGAGGTGGCAGATCCGCTGGCAAGTCAGCCGCGGCCCGCTGGTCAGAAAATAAAACGCAATCCAATAAAACGTGACGCACAGTGATCTGAACGCCACAAGCACCACACATTGGAGGGTCCTCTCGCCTGAGCAGGAAGCCATGCGTCATAGGACTGTGGCCTGTGTGAAGACGAGAACCTCGTCCCATCTACAGTACTGGAAGGAAGTACACCACACACACGTTGTGGGCTTGACTAAACGGAGCTTATTGCCAGTCACTCCAACCACTCATCCTCCCACCGACGCATGACTCGTGAACTCAACAGCGAGGTGAGTACGTGCAGGGGGATGGCACACTGAAAGACTTGCGAATCGAGACACGCCTCCTTGGCTGCAAGATCTGCCTTTTCGTTCCCAGCAATGCCGACGTGCTCTGGAAGCCAGCAGAAAGCCACCCCCTTCCCCAGTCGTTTTAGTTGGAGGAGGGCATCCTGGATGGTCTGGACTATTTTATCTGCGGCATACAAACGTTGCAATGAGTGAAGGGCACTTAGTGAGTCGGAATTGACAAGAAATTTAGGACGGGAAGAACGTCTCATCTGTTCCAGTGCCCGCAAGATCGCAGACAATTCTGCGTCAAAGACAGTAAACGCTTGAGGCAGTCGGACCTTGAGGACACGATCCGGAAAAACAACAGAGCAACCAACGGAATCCCCGTTTTGACCCATCCGTAAGAACAGCTACATAGTCGTGGTGCTCGGATAAAATGGCAGAAAATGTTGTATTAAAAACGGTGGCAGGAGTGCAATCTCTCTTGTACCGCACCAAATCTAAAATCACACTGGGCCTCTCCAGTAACCAGGGTGGCAGGCGGTTAAAACCCTGTATTTGGGGCTGTACGGGCTCCACACCGAGGGACTCCACCACACGTTGCACGCGTGTCCCAAACGGCATCGTGGCTCGGGGACGGTGGGAAAAAAGACGGTCCAGAGGCGGATGAGCAACAACATGGTGAGCGGGTGAGATTGGAGCTGCAAGAAACTTAAAAGCCTGGGGCACCAGCAGGAGCTGTCGTCGGATGGTATGTAGCGGTTCCCTAGCCTCAGCACAGAGACTGGGTATGGGACTGGTCCGATAAGCACCTGTGGCCAGCCTAATTCACTCATGGTGGACAGCGTCAAGGATCCGCAAATAAGGGGCCTCGCTGACTTATACATGATCAGGCTCCATTAGCACTGAAACGTGTTCTCCATCTACAGGGTGAAAATTATTTAAACCGACAAACTCTAGGTGGTTGTAGGGGACATCAAAACAAATATTTTTCCCTAATGTAATTTTTTCTATGAGGAGTATTTAAACCAGTAAAGGAAGATTTCTCTGGCGGCAAATTAATTAAACCAACAAACACTTTTACATTTTTTTATGACTAAGAGACAACACATTAACACAACCTAATTTCAATAACAGTAGATTTTCAATAATGCCTCCATTGACACGTAAACAAAGGTAACAACGTCGGATCATGTTCTGTCTGACACGGGCAAAAACCCCTGGGGTATCCTGAATTATTCCTGCTGCTGCTACTATCCGGGCAACCAGATCCTCTTCTGATGCAACAGGAGTTGCGTAAACAAGGTTGCGCATCTCTCCCCACACAAAAAGTCCAGAAGGGACATATCTGGGGATCGAGCAGGCCATGGTACAGGACCACCTCTGCCAATCCACGTTTCTGGGAACCGTAGGACCAGGAATCGACGCACACGACGACTGAAATGTGCCGGCGCCCGTCATGTTGGAACCACACGCGTTGTCTTGTAGGGAGCGGCACGTCTTCCAGCAATTCTGGCAGTGCTCTGGCGAGATAATTGTAATAGTGCCTGTCATTTAATGGCCTAGGTAGCAGATACGGCCCAATTAAACAGTCCCCAACAACACCGACCCACACATTACCGAAGAACCGCACTTGATGAGTGCTAGTAACTGTGGCATGTGGGTTATCCTCACTTCAAACATGCGAATTGTGCATGTTGAAGACTCCATCACGTCCGAACGTTGCTTCATCGGTAAACAACACAGAGGATGGAAATGTAGGATGCATTTCACACTGTTCCAGGTACCACTGCGAAAACTGTGCTCTGGGTGAATAATCAACTGGTTCCAGATTGTGGACACGCTGTAAGTGAATTGGAGGTAACAACTGTTCTCGAAGGACTGTTCTTACACTCGTCTGATACGTCCCCACGTTACGTGCAATTGCACGAGTGCTGATTGAAGGATCCCGCTCCACATGCTGCAAGACAGCTTCCTCAAATTGCAGCGTTCTTGCCGTGCGAAGGTGTCTCTGTCCAGGTAATCTGCTAAATGACCCAGTCTCACGCAGACGTTGGTACATAGCACCAAAGGTCGTATGATGCGGGATACAGCAATTAGGATATTGTTGTTGATAAACCCGCTGTGCAGCTCGTCCGTTGTGGTGTGCTACGTAGTATGCACCAACCATATCAGTGTACTCACTCCAGGTGTATCGCTCGATTAGTAAACAGAGACAATGCACTACCACACTGGTGGACAGCAGTAGCCTTGCGTACATAGTTCTGCGTAGTCAGTGTGTACACAACTTTCCCACTAGAGCCCCCCTCGCTAAGCACAACAGAGCAGGCACAGCGCTTGTCCGTCTCCACACTACGAGATGGCGCTGCCATAGAGACGGACCAAATTCTGCTTCTGCCGATCCGTGTATTAATATGTAACACAGCCAATGAGATTGCTGCTAATGTAGAACCTTTTCTCCTTGCGGATCACACTCATGCAGTGATACATGAACGTGTGAAGTATTGTCTGTACCAGTCTACAGTCAAGTTTCAGTCTGCACCTAATAAGACACTTTTGTCAAGTATCAGAGATATATGTGAGAATAAGATTAATGTACCAATACCAAAGGAGCTTCAGATTGTCAATTGTAAATAGCATCCAGAACCAAGATAAGTAATTTTTATGCTTGTTATTATTTTAATAAATGTGTGTGAAAATTAATCAAGTTCTGTTTAAAGTTGGTCACCATCAATCTGCTACTCTAAGCGTGCAAGTGGCATTTCTATCGTCTGACCTAACAGCAGAAGATAAACACGCCATGATAAGACCATGAGACATATTGCTGACACTCGCCTACTTCGTTAGAGCGACAAGTCAAATAATCTCATGGTGTGTGTACTGAAGTTCTTACTGTACGCACACCACAAGCCTACAACTGAAGATCGTAATACGGCCTCTAACAACTGAAGAGCGTAATACAGCCTCCACCCATTTAAATAATCCTCATAGGAAAAAATGACAATAGGGAAAAATATTTGTTTTGATGTCCCCTACAACCTCCCATAGGTTGTCGGTTTAAATAGTTTTCACCCTGTAGAGCTTTTCATATTTGTGTCCAACAGCCGCAAAAATTAATATAAATGGAAGTACGTGAGCATTAAAAGTTAACATCAGACGGTGGTCTAAGGAGTTAAAAGACGGTTCGTGATCAAATAAATAATATTTTGCGGAACATCAGGGAAGAGTGTACTTTCTAATATTGTTGCCATGCACTCTCAAATTCAGTTAGTTCCGCGGTGTTTTATGATTTACCAGCAGCAATGTCAGACATTTTCGTAGCAAGTGTTCCACGTCAGCCACAGATTCGAAGAAACGCGACATTCCGATGCTGCAGTACAAGCAAGCAAGCAAGTTCAGTAATGTCGAACTGGCTTGGTTGCGCGCAAGGAGCGGGCAGCGACCACGCCTCGTCGCGTGATTGGCTCGCGTGCCAGACGGCACTCTAAGACGTCCCCCTCCCCCGCCTACACGGGCTCTTGGTGGCGCATTCTCCAGGCTGTAACAGGAATTAATGTAGAGTGGTAAGTGAATAATTTACCAACGTTCGTCAGCAGCTCGCCTGCTCTCGCGCTCGCTATCAACACGGAAGCTTGAAAGGGGAAGCTTTTTACTTAATTGGTTGCATGCGTCATGCGATTACGAATCTTTCTGCTGCCGTCTTGCAGCGCCCCGAATCACAGGAAGGCGTTTTCACGTCACCCGTAACACCTGTTTGTTTCGTTGGCGCTTCAAATGTTCTGATCTGTAAGAAAGGTGTGATGTTAACGGCGCTGTACATACACAATATCAGAGAGGTCCCAGTACAACTCCTGACCTGTGCAGTTGGAGAAAAACGAGGGCGCGCAGAATGCCTCCGAATTTTTAATACCAAAACTCTTAAAAGCTTTAAGCAAACGTTATTAACAATCTACAATTTTATTCTTCAAATATGTATTCAGACGTGCTTTATTATTTGGCTGAGATTTATAGTTCACGAACAAACTCACCTTAACTCTAGGCGACCGATTAGCTCCCCTACATACATCTAATGCTACACTGCTCCAAGATTTTTACTTTTTGGGATGTGAAGAAGCACTTTTTCAGATGCAGATGGAGGCTTGCAGTCTGAACACATTTCAACACGGTTTTTAGGCGACTTAGATTTTCAGAAAATGTCTTCGAAAAAACGATAGTGTCATCCAGATAGCAAAGACATGTCGTCCATTTAAGATGTTACAGCATAGTTTTAAGTCATAGAGGTCACCAGGACTACTGAAAGCAACCTTTCCCAGTCAGCCCCGTCAACCTCGATTTGTTAGTATGTCAGCTTGTGCGTTGTTGAGAAATACTTTTGCTCCTTTCAGGTAGACTTGGGTGTCATCAAAGCCTGGCAATGAATAAATATTTTTCGTCGTGCTTTTGTTATCGGCAGTCGACACAGAAACGCCATCATTCTTCTTCACAAGAACTACTGTAGGAGACCAATGATCCTCTGAAGATTCCATGATGTCATATTGCAGTATATTCTCCACTTTCTCCCGGATTATCCGTCGTTCAGCCGTGAACCCACTATGTGAGCGTTGGCTAATTGATGGATGATCCCCAGTGTTGATACGATGTTTTATCATGAGTCGCTTTGTTTGTCTTTTCTCCACTCCATATCTGAAAACATCCTAAAACTGACACGGAACGGCTATTACTCGCTGACGTTGTTTCTCGGTAAGGACAGACCTTATTGGCTAATGTGATGGCAGCTTCCTCCCCTACAGTGCCAGCAGTATTATCGGAGAATGGTTCTTTATCGATAGCACTAAGCTGCCCTTCCTTGACTGGTTTAGCTTTTCTTACATGCAAACCTGTAGTGATGAGTTATGGACTGCTTGTGACAGTTAGTGATTCGAAGTTCTCCATGATCGCCGACAATGCTTGTCATTAACGCCAGCATGTAGATTTATTTTATACATGTAAGAAACTTTTTGAAATCGACAAAAGATTCACAATGTAATTGAGCTTCTTGACTTTGATTCGTTTCATTGATGACAGCATAACAATGACTTCAATGGCAAAGATCCGCCCATGTGCTTGTTGCAATAACTTCCAACAGTGGAACAACTACTTTTTGTACTGATCAGAACCTACAAGAACATGCTTGTGAATTATTGTATTGTTGACTAATTCAAACAATGCTGGAATGGTAGAAAATTTTTCAGCTTGGGAAGGAATCACAAAGGGAGTTCCATAGTGTTCATCTTTGGGTCCACTCCAATTCTTCTACACGTAAACGACCTTCCACTTAACATCAACAAACAGAGCTGCTGCTTTTTGCAGGCGATAATAGTGTTATAATAAACCCCATTAGAGAGAAGAGAACAAAATAAATTATAAATGTTGTCCAAGAACTGCTAAGTAGTTCTCAGAAAAAATTTGAAAAAAGACACTGTATTCAGTTCTATTAACAAGTAGAGTAATTAGAACAATTGTTGTAACAAGTAAAGTAATTGCAACAATTGATGTAGCACACGAGCAGGAATCAGGAAATAAGGTAAAAGGCTACAAATTTTTGGGTGTACATCTTCGTGAAAACTTGAACTCGAAGAAGCATGTTACTCAGCTTCTTAAACAATAAGTTCAGTTACTGTTGCTCTTCTTATGCTTGCAAATACTGGAAACAAACGAATTAACCTCCTGACACGTTTTCATATTTCCATTCAATACTGTCTTGTGGAATAATTTGCTGGGGTGACTCACCACTTACAAAGAAGGTTCTGATACACAGATGGGAGCAGCAAGAATAATACGTGGTGTTCACCCACAGACGTCATGTAGCTACCTCTTCATGGAGCTAGGCATTTATCTGCCGCGTCGCAAAACATATATTAGATAATGAAATTCGTCACAAATAAGCCATCGCTATTACAGAAGAACAGTGATGCCCTTATCTACAACACTGGAGGGTAAAAATGACTTATTACCAATCATTAAAGGTGTTAGTGGTTCAGAAAGGTGTTCAATTTGGAGCAAGAAAAATATTTGATCATTTGCTCAATAACATAGAAAGTCTGCAGTTAGCAAAGAAAATTATAAATCTAAGCTAAAATCATTACTTCTGGACAACGCTTTCTACAGCTTTGAATAAATTCCGTTTAGAAACTGTTAGCATGTAAAAATCTAAAAAAAATCTTGTTTTTAAGTGTAGTTGCATGAGTAGGACAAAAAAACAAATAATTTGTTCATTACTGTTAACACTTAACAATACCCACGTATCCTGTAAATTGACCCGTTCCGCACCATTCAATAAAGGAATCGTACAAATGATTTATGGAACATGTAACTAACCACCCAACTAACTAGAAGATGAATTTCTGCAACTCCTTTCGTTAAGTACAAGATTTTTGTCAGCTTCTGTCATATTTAGATTCACAATGTACCATAGGGCCAAAACGCTCTATACGTAGGATAGCGTCGTTTCGCCATGGCATTGGGTTCTATTCTTCAAGTGTTCTTCCACGTGCAACTGATTGTCGCCAAACTTTTTCTTCAGTCGGGCCTGGTGTTGATCCCGCCTATGGATCTTCCTTTCGATGTTCTCGAACCGCTGGTGGCCACACTGTCATCCCACCTGTTGTTTTTGGCATCTCGGTCAAATCCCTTCAGCTGTTTCGTTGAGTCCTGTGCCGGCATCTCCGGAAATCAGTAATGGGGATGAATGATGATGATGAGGACGACGCAATAACACCCAGTCATCTCGAGGCAGGTGCAAATCTCTGACCCCCGGGAATCGAACCCAGGACCCCGTGCTCGGGAAGCGAGAACTCTACTGCGAAACCACGAGCTGCGGACTCTGTAACTGAAGTACCTGAAGAAATTCTAGGAGAGAAAAAGCTAACAACGAAGAAGAAATGGTTCAGTGAGACATGTGAACAAGCTGTGAAGGCCAGGAAGCGAGCAAGGGCGGTGCACATGCTGGACAGACAATGAGCGGTACAGCAGAAAGCACTCAAGACTGTAAGAAGAGAAACAAATAGGATTCTGAGAACAGAAAAAATAAAGTTCATGAACAATATGATTAATGAAAGCTAAAAGTAAATACAATTTCAGACAGCAGGAAAATGTTTCAGATGTTGAAACATGTGAGAAGCGGTCACAGAAACGAAGCTTTAGTTAGTAATGAAAAGTTTGGAAATTTGCCAACAGACAAGAAAAGAATTCTGAATAGGTGGAGATAATATTTTGAAGGGCTGTTAAATACTGAAGACCCAGAGAATGTCTTTCCACATGAGAATAATACAGAGGGTGAAGGAGAAGCCGCAAACATTCAAGTGACTCAACAAGATGTAGAAGGAGCAATGAGGAAACTAAAGAATAATAAGGCACCAGGAGAGAATAGGATAACGGCAGAGATGTTGAAGGCAGGAGGAGAAACACTTTAGGAAGAGCTACACAATCTCATAAAATAACTATGGGAGAACAGGAAACCCCAGAAGATTGGAAATCAGCCGTCATTATCCCACTGCATAAAAAGAACAATAATAGTAACTGTAACAACTACAGAGGCATTTCTCTCCTAAGTGCACCTTATAAAGTTCTATCTTTAATAATACTTGAAAAACGTAAGCCATTTGCAAAAGATATTGTAGGAGAGTACCAAGCAGGCTTCGAGGAAGGACGATCAACCATCGATTAAATTTCCACCATGAGGCAAATCTGGGAAAAGTGCTGGGAATTCAATCATCAGTTTCTGGTGACGTTCGTGGACTTCTCAAAGGATTATGACAATATCGACAGATTAAGTAAGCGCAACATCCTGAGAGAGCTTGGTGTACCAATGATGTTAATAAATATGGTCAAGGTGTGCACAGCGGAGACAACAGCCAAAGTCAAATAGCAAGGCCACTCGTCCGAGGAATTCCATATCAGAACGGGTGTGAGACAAAGTGATGTTATTTCAGCACTGTTATTTAATCTCGTCCTAGAGAAAGCAATCCGAGAAACGAAGAGGAAAAACAAAGGGATGACGCTAAATGGTAGGACAGATTTATTGGGTTATGCAGACGAAATCGCAGTTCTATCGGAATCAGAGGTAGAGATGGTAGAAACTGTAGAGGACCTAGCGCTAAATGCAGATAAGATCGGGTTACGGATTAATACGGAAAAGACCGGGGTAATGGAGGTATCAAGAGAAGCCCCTAATGACATCCCATTACAGATAGGGATATGGAAATTTACTATAGCGGAAAATTTTGAATACCTTGGTACATGGTGCAGCAGGCAAAATCATTTAAAAGAGGAAATAAACCAACGTATTGTGGACGAGTCTAAAACTTATTTCAGTCTAAAGCAGATAATGTCATCCAGGAAGCTGTCAATGAGACCAAACATAAAGCATACAGTGCTGTGATAGTTTTGGTAATTTGTCGTAAGGTCTTATGGGACCAAACTGCTGAGGTCATCGGTTCCTAAGCTTACGCACTACTTAATCTAACTTAAACTAACTTACACTAAGGATAACACACACACCCGCCCATGCCCGAGGGAGGACTCGAACCTCCGACGGGGGGAGCTGCGTGGACCGTGACAAGGCGCCAGCTGTGATAGTGCCAGTATTGTTGTATGGGACAGAAACCCTAAGCACAACAAAGAAGGATGAAGAAAACTTATTGATCTTCGAAAGAAAAATTATGAGAAGGATCTCTGGACCTGTCCAGGAAGGGAGCTCGAGGATCGTGGAGAAAAAAAAAAAAGGAATTGTATGAGCTGATGAGGCAACCGAAAATCGTTCAAAAACTGAAAACGCGGAGAATAAGCTTGGCAGGCCACATTACTAGGAGACCAGACACCTCTCGGGCAAAAGCCGTACTTAAGGGAAGACCTGATGGTACCAGTCCAATAGGAAGACCCAGGAAACGGTGGGAGGATGAGTTACAAAAAGACCTTTGACAGCTAGGAGTCCGTGACAAATGGTTCAAATGGCTCTCAGCACTATGCGACTTAACTTCTGAGGTCATCAGTCGCCTAGAACTTAGAACTAATTAAACCTAACTAACCTAAGGACATCACACACATCCATGCCCGAGGCAGGATTCGAACCTGCGACCGCAGCGGTCACGCGGATCCAGACTGAAGCGCCTTTAACCGCACGGCCATACCGGCCGGCCAGTCCGTGACAACTGGATCCAAAGTGCACAAGATCGCCATCTATGATGGAGCATTGTGAGGTCGGCGCATGATCTACAAGGTACTCGATCGCCGATGTGATGATGATAAGCTCCATACTTCACGTGGGCACAGCGAAACGAAACAAAACTACACAGCTACGGATAACGGTTAAACACATGAATCACAGCGAGGCAGTCGTATTACCAAACGTCACATGCGATTCATCACATAATTTGGGAATTACTAGTGATAAGCGATCGATCGCTGCGACCTTCAATTCGCCCATACACCTGCCATCTCCGGACAGATGTACAACATGGCGGCAGATAGCTTCGATTTGTCGCTCGTAAGTGGTGCTCTTAAGAGATTAATCCCTCGATGAATATTGAGTGCAGTCGATACGCTCACGAGTGCATCTACGTCATCAAAGTATGAGATGTGCGTATTAGGTTTGTGTGGCAACACGGTCCTCAGTGAAAAATAACGCCACTTATAGTAACAATGCCGTCATATTCATCCAGAGTGACTCAGGTAAGGAGAATCTGGTGATATATTGTCGCCTTCCATCACACGACGAACCCACTACCACATCACCATCGCTGCCAGCATTGTCTGCATTAAGAAATAATTTTGGGATATAGTTTTGTCTAAATACAGTTTATTAGCAAACCATTGCAACCCCTTTACCCCCTCTGCATATGTGTACCATCATTTTCGTTACTCATTGTTACCTGGGATAGGACCCAGTTTCTTATTGCCCTCTATGAAAGTTCGAAAATCATTGTGAATAAAAAGAACAAAAGAAAAATGCTGGATCGAATTTTGTTTACTTAAAATTTACCTTCAATTTGGTAAAAAAGGTATAAGTTTTGCTTCCCTTGAGTGCATATTAATTTGTAATCAATAACACAGGGAGTGGAGTTAGCAGCCCCACTGGCGCTCTTGATTGAACATGTTTTATTTACATAAAATATTTACAGCAATAAAATAGATACAAAATGGAAATTAGGTATAAAAATGATGACTGTGTTTACTTTGAAGTGGGCTATGCAACACGGGTGAATTTGTAACTGCTCCTGGTAAAGTTAGATGAATGGGTGGAAGACTTCTTGGAAATTGAGGTAATGTATCAGAAGTCTGGTGTGATTCACTAAAGGACAGTGAAGAAGACAGGTTGTCAGTGTTATCGACATCGGCTTTTGTTAAGTGGAAGATGAAGACTTGGACAACGGACCCTTGTGCTATGGAAGGGATAGATGCCTATATATGTAGTGTCAGGAAGTAGCTCGTGGTTAGCGTTCTGGACTGTCGATCGTGAGGCTCCAGTTTCAGCTCCCAACTAGATCAGGGACTTTTTTTCGATCGGAACTGGATACATGTGCTATCATCATCAACTCGCAAGTGAACTCAAATAAAAAATAAACTTGTACCAGGTGTCCGAACATCCCAAATGCGAATCTCCTGGCCAATAATGTCATAGGCATATTTCATTTCAAATGTAGCTGGTAGGAAGAACACATGTCTTAAGTGGGACTTAGAGCCCTTGGAGTCCTAGCAATATACAAAAATTATAATTTTGAAAATTTTTCACATACTTAACCTTTCTTATCATAGTAGGCCACGAACGCAAGAAGAGTGTGGCAAAAAATAAACAATCAATTGTTTTAAGAAGATAGTTGCACTTTAGAATAGAAATGAAAAGTGTTTCATAAAATTAATCTTTATTGTTGTAATAAACAACGAATATAAAGTGATATGGTGAAAATGTGAACAATAAGTGTATTAATAGGTGTCTTCACTTTGGAGCCATTAGGACAAACAGTTTTCAATTAGTCATTACTTCATATGATATATTTGAAAGCAAATCGGTATTTTTCCTAGATAAAATCACACATCTTGAAACTTCCATGAACTGAGAACGCCTAAAACAAATTATAGTTGAAAATAACAAGCAAAAATAGACCTAAAATTTAACAACTTTTGTATCACAACTACATACTCTCCCTGTGGTTTAATTTCTATAATAATCACAAAAGCAGTAGTAAAAATTCAAATTTACATTACAATAACATAATACATGGTGAGTCAGGAGGAAAGTTATATGCTTTGAAGGGTGATAGTATTGATGACTTTGAGCAAAAGACTTCAAATGAACATACGTCCTTTTCTTAACCGTATCCGACATACAGCTAATTGAAAATCACTGCCGTCAGTCACATGTCCTTCTTCACTATCACTCCCATGCGAATACAGTCAAAGCGACATTAGGCTACGTAATGATGACTTTCTCGGTGATGTATAGTGCGGTATTATTGATGAATAACTCATCGGTTCAATTGTTTTAGATAACTATTTCAATGGAGTAGTTATCTTGATTTCTATCAAAAAGTGTTACCAGAATACTTGGAGAATATTCCTTTGGCAACACGATGTCATAAAATATTCCTTTGGCAATACGTCGTCATATGTACTTTCAGCACGACGGTGCTTTTACACATTCCTATGGCCAGTGAAACAGACTTCACTGAAAAGTATCGTTGGTGTTGGGTCGGTCGCCACAGAGTCATTTCTTGACCACCGAGGTCACACGATCTTACTCCACAGTTTACTGTTTGTGGATTTGGCTTAAGAGCGAAGTTTACAAGCGCAGAGTGGACACAAAGGAGGAACTTCTCGCTCGTATTTTACATGTGTGTGGTCAAGTACAGGAACATACAAATGAGCTCAGATCAGCAACACAGCAGTTGTCTACAAGAGCTGCAAAATGCGTTGTATTTGACAGTGGACTTTCCGAACATCTTTTGCGAGGAAATGTACAGAATTAAACAAAACATTAGATCACAATGATTCACTTACTATTACCTGCATGTGGCTTACTCCCCGCTGTTTTCATTAGTTTCCTCGGAAACCGTTGAGAAAAGAGCATACGTTCATATGACGTTCTCTGTTCAGAATCGCTAATGCTATCATTCCTCAAAGCATCTACTTTTCTTCGTGACTCACCTTGTATACTTACTTTCAATGATCTTCTCAATATGGCTACAACAAAAAGGAAACCGCATGTTGGAAGATCCTAAAATCACTAGCACAATTTCTGAGCTGACTGTTGCTTTGAACGCTATAAGTGACTACTAAAATGCGCCACATTGGTAGAAGTTGTAACGTCCCCTTCGAAAAATTTATAAATTACTGTGCTGGTAAACCTCTTACGTTATTTTATTTTCAAACAGCTGAGCAAAACTGAACGTGCTCAGACGTTTCTCTCTTTACTTATTCTAATCATCAATAAACTGATACACAATATTTTTAGCGCAACGCAATCTGACTTTCAATAATCCCTAAAAAAGAATGTCCCTGACTAACAATAACCTATACCTTTCATGAATCACTTACCTCACAAAAATCTTCGGTACTCGAACTACTGCAATACAGCGAGCACCAATACTGCCAGCTAAATAAAAGATTCTAACTATTGTAGGCAGTAACTACTGATAGGCATAGTTAGCAAATGAAAGATTTTGATAGAGAACAAACAATGTACTTACCTTAATAATGTTCAAAAGTCATCAAATATATATGTTCATGATATCCAGTATTACAAATTTACTCTTTCTGATGGACACACGTCCAGATCGTCCGCTCTCAAAATTCTGCCATCTCTCTCCCCACATCCACCACTGCTGGCGGCTCACCTCCAACTGCGCAACGCAACGCGCTGTTCACATCCAAATGCCCAACACTGCAATAGCAAATATTCCAGCAATGCAAACCAGCCACAGACTGCACACAGCACAGTCAGTGATTTTCATACAGAGCACTACGTGGCGTTACCAACATAAAAACCTAAACAGCCTACTTACAAAATACGTGAGTGTATCACTATAGTTGGAGTCACGAACGATGGCGGTCGGCCGCGCGGAGTGGCCGCACGGTTTAAGGCTTCTTGTCATTGACTGCGCGGCCCCTCCCGTCGGAGGTTCAAGTCTTTCCTCAGGCATTGGCGTGTGTGTTGTTATTAGCATAAGTTAGTTTAAGTAATGTGTAAGTCTAGAGACCGATGGCTTAAGCAGTTTGGTCCGTTAGGAATTCACACACGTTTGAACATTTGATGGCGGTCGAGTTTAGGCTTGTTCTGCGCCCTACCTCACGCGTTCTCCGACAGCCAATGAGCGTTCAGCAGTGTTCTGGACGCATTACTGTGAATGTTGGATGCAGTACAAGCATTATACCTGATCGCAAGGAGTTATTTAGTGAATTTTTATACCATTTATTGCGAATTGTCTTGGTTGATGGTGGTTGTAAGCGACAAATTCTACACAAGCAAGCGAGAGACATAATTTCATCAAGCGCAAAGCAGGTGTATACACTTACCGCAACTGTCACTTGGAACCGGCAACATCGCTCGTGGATGGGACTGTAAAAGTATCTGCCTTGCATTATCATCGATGGTTTCATGCGAAAGGAAGCGGTACTTAAAAAATTAATAAAATGGTGGTTTCGTGCAAAAACAGCTGGGTGTCAAAGGGTTAAAATGTACATGAGATTAACTGGAAAATGTGTGGAGATGAAGAGAAGAAAATGTGAAACAGTAAAGGAGCGCCAGTGGCTCATGCTCAGTGGCTCATGTGGACGCAATGGTGTACTGCTGATCAAGTATCTGGGCCTATGGATGACTATGAGGAGGGGAGAGAGCTTCATTAACTGGTAAAGGATTCGTGTGAGAGAGGGTGGTCAAGTAGACATCGAAAAGTGAGTTTGTAGAAGAAAGCGATAGAACTTGAAGGGAACAGAAACGCATCAGTACTGATAAGAATAGGCCAAACAGCCTAATGCTTGAAACTTCCTGGCAGATTAAAACTGTGTGCCCGACCGAGACTCGAAATCGGGACCTTTGCCTTTCACGGGCAAGTGCTCTATCATCTGAACTACCGAAGCACGACTCGCACCCGGTCCTCACAGCTTTACTTCTGCCAGTATCTCGTCTCCTACCTTCCAAACTTTACAGAAGCTCTCCTGCGAACCTTGCAGAACTAGAAGTCCTGAAAGAAAGAATACTGCAGAGACATGGCTTAGCCACAGCCTGGGGGATGTTTCCAGAATGAGATTTTCACTCTGCACTGGAGTGTGCGCTGATATGAAACTTCCTGGCAGATTAAAACTGTGTGCCCGATCGAGACTCGAACTAGGGAGACTCGAACTAGGGACCTTTGCCTTTCACGGGCAAGAACTCTACCATCTTTTTTTTAGCTTCTTTGCTTTTGTCGTTTTTTTATTATTATT
The DNA here is from genome assembly GCF_021461385.2 of Schistocerca piceifrons. Taxonomy (NCBI): domain Eukaryota; kingdom Metazoa; phylum Arthropoda; class Insecta; order Orthoptera; family Acrididae; genus Schistocerca; species Schistocerca piceifrons. The sequence continues at coordinate 582,007,831 of NC_060140.1, read as the reverse complement.
ATGATTATTATTATTAAGAGTCCATCCTTCTACCGACTTTTTTAATTTTTTTATTTCATGTACTTTTTTATGTTTTCGATGCCAAATCCTCATTTTTCTTACTTTTTGCGAGTGCTCGGTCACTTTTTTTTTGGTCGGCCTCCTATTTTTTTTTGTAAGCTGGATGCCTAAATTACCTTTGCTAACATCAACGAGAATAAATATTTCTTCTTAATATTAACTAAAGGAAATGAATCTTCCTCTTGCTAATGGAAAGACAAGTATATTAAAATAAACTGAAACGTGAAGTCTCTCATCTTCATAAGGAAAACATAAAATCTTGCATCCCCTTGAAAAACGTTTTTTAGAACTTAAAACTTCTCTGCGTATGGCATAAGATGATTAAAAAAAATACATAAAATTTGATGTATAATTTCTTCATGAAGATGTCGTCTGGTGCGTCTCGCCACGGACTTGATTTCTTTTCTGTAGTGTCTCGTGAAAGGATCGAAAACATTCCGGTTCTAGTTATCTGTAATCGTGCAAGGCTGACATCTCTGAATTCCACACCAATCTTAACCTTTTATTGTTCTCTGTATGATTTTATTCCATGATTCTATTTAGGAAGCATGCGTAATTTTTTTTGTAGTCTTTTGTCCGCATGAGATGATGGTGCTGAGTCCTTAGATACACCCAGTAATCTTCTTTGCTTTTATTTGCTGCCTTCAAGATATAGTGCACTGTGTGCCCTTTTAGCCAGTTAACAGCATTTCTTTTCGTATTAGGATATGGCACTGCGTCTGGAGTCAGAAAATCTGCGGCGGTGAAAACGGTTGGAGATGTTCTGTTAACGGTCGCTAATTTCTGCTTAACTATATGCCATATGTCTCTTACTCTTTCACACACGAATCGGTGTTCTTCAGTGTCAAGAAGGTTGCATGACGCGCACAAGGGCGAATTTGTGAGATGTATAGCATGCAATTTGGAATTAGTTGATATTTTCCTGTTGACTGCATTATACCAAGTTGCTTTCACCTTAGAGGGTAAGTTTCGAGCGTGGATATTTTTCCAAATTGCAGACCAGTCGTTGTTGGGGTATTTTCTTTCAATAATATTTCCTTCCTTAGCTTCCATAAAATATGTATAGATGTCCTCTATTTTCTTCAACTGCTGTTCTGAGAGCCTCGATGAGAGATAACTGTACTCAACGATAAAAGTTTTTGGGTGACAAAGACCAGCTGGTATATGCTTCACATCTATTGGTGGCTGCATGCTTGCTGGAGAAATTTCATTCGGCAAGTGGGCCGTTAAGCTGTCGGGCATCTGTTTCCATTGCTTGCACATTCGACACACATATATAACGCTCGTGACCTGTAACTGACATCAACAAGGTTTAAACCTCCTTTCCTTGTTGGAAGTGTTAGTGTATTGAATTTCACTTTGAAAATGTTGCCTTGGCTTACAAAGCTTCCTATCGCGGATAAAATTCTTCTGGCTGTTTCTAATGGCATCGAAAAAGCTTGGACAACATAGTTAAGTTTGGATGTTATATACACATTTACTAGTGTGGTTTTCTGTATCTCGTCCAGTTGCCTCATACTGTTTCCTTGTACAGATGCTCGTATGCTTGCAAGTATTTTTTTATAATTGACAGCAATAGTGTGTTGGATGTTGCTCCTAAATTCAATACCCAAACATTTCAATGTGGATACTTCCGTCAATTGTCCCCAATTTTGCATGCATATTCCTCTGCCTAGGTTCATGATGCCTGACTTCCTTTTATTTAGTTTGGCGCCGGAAGCAAGTTCATATGTGTGTACAATCTGAAGAGCTTTCGCCACTTCATCTTCATTTATAACCAGGACGCCCACATCATCTGCGTAGGCGTCGCTCACTATTTTCTTGCCGTTTATACACAATCCTTGCAGGTGATGCGTGAGTGTCGCGAGGAGAGGTTCTATTGCTATTGCGAAAAGGGCCATTGACATTGGGCAACCTTGACGTACGGATCCAGTCAATTCAATCTCTCTACTTAGTTGTCCGTTTATCATTATTCGTGCTACACTGTTTTTCAGAATTTGTTGAACAATCCTCACGAATCGTGGTGGGAATCCCATGACTGCCATGATTACAAGGAGATACTTATGACCTACTCTGACAAAGGCCTTCTCGAAGTCTAATGACACTAAAGCACGTTTTACTCTGCATACATTTGCGGTTGATATTATATCCCTATATTCGCATATATTCTGATAGATGTTTCTGTCTTTGCCTACACATATTTGGTACGGGCCAGTTACAGAGTTAATAACCATTTTTATTCTTCTTGCTAATACGCGGGCCATAATTTTGTAATCACTGTTGAGTAATGTTACTGGGCGAAGGTTTTCAATTGCTTTGCTAAGTGAGTTTTTAGGAATTAGAACTATGATCCCTTCAGGAAATTCTTTGGGAGCGGCAACAGTGCCATTCATGAGTTCGTTGTGCATGCATAGCAACTTGCTTTCATTTCTGGCCTGAACACTTGGTAGAATTCCACGTGGATACCATCAGGTCCTAGAGACTTATTTTTAGGACTCTGTGCTATTGCGTCGATCAATTCGTCCTCTTCTATTTCAGCCGTGAGATTTTCTACTTGCTCTGTGCTAATTCGTCCTGATACGTTTGTAACGAGATCCCGCCGCGCCTCGTCGACGGTAGGTTTGGTGGACATCATATCTGAAACATATTTATGAACAGCGTTTCGAATTTCATTCTTCTTTGTGTGACTGGTCCCATCAGGTAACTTAACTTCTGTCAGTATTTTTCTGTTTCCTCTCTTATTCTCACGCATTACATGGTACATAGCTGTTTCTTCTCCTTCTACAATGTTTTGTATTCTCGCCCTGACTTTAAAACCTTCTGACTGTCGCCGCTTCAGTGCTAGAAGTTTTGCTTTAACTTCCTGAATCCGGCTAAAGTTCTCCATTAATCGTGTGTCCTGGGTGTACAGGTCTCTAAGGCAGCTAAAATAAAATTCAGTCGTCTTTTTAATCCAGAAACTTTTCTGCCGTGAGTAATCGATCAGCATTCTTCTTATTTTAGGCTTAGCACATTGTAACCACCAAGCTATGGCAGAATTGTATAGCGGAAATCGTTTCTCGCATTCTTGTCACACATTAGTAAATGCTACGCGACATTCCTGATCTTGTAGATGTGTAATGTTGAGTCTCCATATGCCCCTCGCTCGGTAAGTCTCTTGTTTTTCCAAATTTACTGTGGTGATGTATGCGGCGTGGTCAGAAAACATAGTGGGCCAGACCTCAGACTGGAGTACATCGTTCTTAAAGTTAGACGAGACGTAAATTCTGTCTAGCCTGCTTGCTGAGTGACTGGTAAAATATGTGAAACCGGGCTGTACGCCATGGGTATGTTCCCAGGTATCGGTTAATTGCATTTGGTGGACTATTCTTTCCAGTTCTAAGGACTTGTTGAAATTCGGTCCTGGTCTTTCGGGCTAAGTACAGAATTAAAATCGCCGGCTAGTATTATATAATCTTGACGTGTACCGAAGAGATGAACGATTTCACTTTTTAAAAAATCCACTCTAGCACGCCTGTTATTGTTGCCTGACGGTGCATAAACGTCGATGATGCGGGCACTATTAACAGTCACTGCAACCCCTCTGCTGTTTTCACGTTTTGCTATTTGTGTGACACGGATGCCTTCTTTCGTGAGAATTGCGGTTCACAGCTCTGCACCGATACCGGGGTTTGGCTCAAATGGTTCAAATGGCTCTGAGCACTATGCGACTTAACTTCTTAGGTCATCAGTCGCCTAGAACTTAGAACTAATTAAACCTAACTAACCTAAGGACATCACACACATCCATGCTCGAGGCAGGATTCGAACCTGCGACCGTAGCGGTCGCTCGGCTCCAGACTGTAGCGCCTAGAACCGCACGGCCACCCCGGCCGGCGAACGGGGTTTATTATGGCGTTGTATCCACGTATCTTTTCTAATTTAATATCTGTTACTTCCTGTAACAGTAGTATATCAACGTCAGCTGCGTATAGAAAGTCTTGCAGATGTTGTAAATGCAGGGGGAGCGTATCTTATTAATGTTCAACGTAGCGATTTTGTAGGCTTGTGTTGCGTTCATATTGTCCTATTCATTACTGAAGTCAATATTCGTCGTACGAAGTGCTGTCGGAGGAAAATCCTTTTTCACATGTATGTTCCGGCAATGATGTATCCATCGTGTTCAGTTGATCTCTTGGGGCAGGAGTCTGTTCCGTTCCTCCAGTTTCATTCAATTCTTCATCTTGATTCATTTCATCCGATTCATCAGCCCAGGTTTTGTGTTGATTAGCTTTCGATGTCTCTTTTTCTGCATTTCTAGTATCAGGAAAAACCTTGTCTGCATTGAAATTTGCTAGCAGTTTCAATCCCTCGTGTGACGAATGGTCCGTTGACATAGGGCATGGTGTATCTCATTTGGCTTGCAAGAGGTCAGGTGCCTGCATACTCAGAACCGGATTACTATGTTGTTCTTCATGCAGTTTGTTGCTAATCTGCTTTGCTTTTGCTCGCAAAGACGGTGCCAGTTGTTCAGCCCCCTTATGAGCTAGTCTCCTCTTTTTATGTTTCCTTGGAGGACTGACTCTTGGGGACGTTTCATCGTTTTCCATTGCCTCTTGAGTTTCTTGCGCTCGGTCCTGTTCGCTGGCAAGTGATGGGTTGGTTTCCTTGTGGTTTTCTGGAGACTGCTCGTTATGAAGGACTATAACCGGTTCAGTAGTTTGTTCTATTTGAACAGAGATATTTGGTTCTTTTTCTTGACTCTTTGGCTATGTTGTCACCGTCGAGTCGCTGACTTCCATTATCACTTCCTTATCGCGAGCTGCATCATCCTGAGTAGCGTCCTGAGTAGCTTCAGGAGCGTGACGCGTATTGAGTTGTCCAGCGGCTGCCGCTACGTAAGTTAAAGGCAACGTTGACATGGCTGGGGGTCTCACTGCTTCGCCCGCAGGTAGCTGGGCCACTCGGCGTTGTATACACTGCGAGCGGACATGGCCTGTACCGCCGCAAGACGCGCAGGTTCTTGGCTGCCCATCATTTATTAGTATAGCCCGATAACCACAAACATTTATATACGAGGGTATGTGCTTGTGTAAATCAATTCGCAGTTGCCTGATACCATTCAAGACGGGGAACTTGTGAGCAGGAGACCACTTTTCTGCAAAATTGCTAATTATTCTCGCATAAGGAGCTATCACCGAATTGATCTCCTCAGCGGTAATTTCAAATGGTAGCTCAAAGATAAGGACAGTCCTTAATCCAAAGCTAGCATGCGTAACACGAACTTCACTAATATTGCCATCGTGGTGTTTGAACTTAAATGTTTCGCCACTAGATTCAACAATTTTGACACACAATTCCGTGTTTTTAAGCTTGACATACACAATGCTACTCACAATTGAAAGGTGAATACCTGTAATATCCTCGAACGAAATTTTCACAACTTCCTCTAACCATGTCTCAATTTCGAACGAATTCGGTCTCTGCCCTTTCTGGTCAAAAACAAATTTCAATGTGTCTCTTCTATTAGGCTGATTCATCTCTCCTTCTAATATGAATCCATCAAGAGTCTGAAATAACTCAGCTAACTACTGCAACAGGTGCTTGACTTACCGAACGGAGCGCAGCAGACCGCAGCGCACAGCACACGCCGGAGGTCCGCACACCACGGCCGCCAAAAGCCGACTGCCATCTGAGCTACCGAAGCACGATTCACGCCCGGTCCTCACAGCTTTACTTCTGCCAGTATCTCGTCTCCTACCTTCCAAACTTTACAGAAGCTCTCCTTCGAACCTTGCAGAACTAGCACTCCTGAAAGAAAGGATACTGTGGAGACGTGGCTTAGCCACAGCCTGGGGGATGTTTCCAGAATGAGATTTTCACTCTGCAGCGGAGTGTGCGCTGATATGAAACTTCCTGGCAGATTAAAACTGTGTGCCCGACCGAGACTCGAACTCGGGATCTTTGCCTTTCGCGGGGAATTGCTCTACCATCTTTTTTGTTTTTTATTTAAATGTCCGACCCGGTCGGGAATCGAACCTGGGCCCTTGGGACTGACATTCTGTCGCGTTGACCACTTTGTTTTTATTTTTTATTTATTTTTTTTATATTTTTTATAAGGAAGGGAAAATAAACATTTGCTCCAATTTGTTCAAATGGTTCAAATGGCTCTGAGCACTATGGGACTTAACATCTATGGTCATCAGTCCCCTAGAACTTATAACTACTTAAACCTAACTAACCTAAGGACAGCACACAACATCCAGCCATCACGAGGCAGAGAAAATCCCTGACCCCGCCGGGAATCGAACCCGGGAACCCGGGCGTGGGAAGCGAGAACGCTACCGCACGACCACGAGATGCGGGCGCTCCAATTTGTAATGAGAATAGAATGAACAAAGTATATATCATTTCTAGGCTGCCTTCGCGCAATATAAGAAATGAAATGTCTTCTTGAGGTTTTTTTTTTATTTGCCAAGTAGTAAACAGAAAATTTTATGGTGCACAATGGACTATCACTTCATTGTTGAAGTAAAGTTGCTCCGCTGCTCTGCGGGAGAAGGCAATGTTAAAACGAAAATGGGAAAGAAAAAAATGCCTTCTGCATTGGTGAGCGTCTGTATAGTATCTTAAAATTCCGACAATAACTTAAGTCCCAGGAAGCAAATAGGGTTCATACATACAGATCACTTGCAACCTCTGCTATCCGAAATAGTGTATTTGAAGCATTTAACCGTTAATAATGATTTTCAGCATATTTCCAAATATCCTCCTGTAGTCACAATGTTGGCTCATTTTAAAGTGTTCAGTTTCTATGTAAGAATAATAGTCTAGGAAAGTAGCATGCCTATGCTCCATAGTAAACGATGCTGTGTGGCTCATGATCCACGTTGCAGCATTGTTCTTTGCTCGTTTTTGTGGCTGAATGATCTGTAAAAGGTCTACACCACTGGGCGTCGTACGGTCTATCACCGACAATCGTTGACGAAGAAATGTTGTAATTTCTTCTGCACGTCCGCACGTGAGCCTATGAATAAGCGTATCGACTCTTCCGCACGCGTCGCAGTTGGGCATTGGATGAAGGCCTGTTTTATGTAGCTTTTCATTCGTTGCTATTTTATCGTTGACTGTCAGATACCAGTGGGCTATGACGCGTGATGGTAACATGTCGCTGTGCACATTCCGCCATACTATACTCCAATGTGTATGTGGATGTTTTTCTTCGAGACGATTCCTGTGGTTTGTTGTCATAAAGCTTCCTGTTCGTCAGGCTTCCGTTATCCACGATGTTGTGTCGAATGTAGCTCATTTCCATGTAGTACAGTCGCACATATCGGTAAGAAAGTGGAATGCCGGCGATATTAACGGGTGGGTCAAGGCTATGAGGCTTCCACCGCTGAATGAGGTTTGTGATGATACTGGTCCTCCGGGTACGAAACTGCTTCCTGATGCGATTTAGGAGCAGGGTGACACATTTTTTGTGTACCTTAATGAGGTTAAGGCCACTTTTGGACGTAGGTAAGGTTAAGGTATCGAATTGAACTTTGAAAATGTGCCCCCTAAAAAGAAACCAACATAACGCTTGTTGTATACTCTTGGCTAGATGGTCGGGGATTGGAAGAATTTGCGCCAAATAATTCACCTTGCTCGTAATGACGATCTCGATGGTCTTAACTTTCTGTAGTATGTTCAAGTCACGGTCGGAGTGAAGTATCAAAGCAGCACGTATTTTATTAAGCATGTGTGACCAGTTCTTCGTCAGGAATTTGTCTGCATGGGATATGTCTCCGATACCGCCTCCGATCTGCAAAGTTGTGGTTTTAGTTCTATTTAGTATTGCTCCTGAAAGAAACGTGAATGTTTGTAAAACAGTTTCCACCGACAGAAGTTGTTGCGATGATGACACAGTTACGCATATATCGTCAGATACGCAATGCATGGGATAGTGACAGACTCGACGCTAATCCCGATCCCGCTATGAGCTAAGTTGTTCAGTAGAGGCTCTACTGCAATGGCGTACAAAATCATTGACAGAGGACATCCTCGGCGGATGGATTGCTCAATGGAAACTTCTTTTGTAAAATGGCCATTAATGAGAATCCGTCAAGAGGCGTTTGTAGTAAGTTTGCGAATTAATTCTATGAGATGAGGTCCAAACCCTACTTTCTTCATGATTTTACAGAGGAAGTCATGACGTACATGGTCATAAGCCTTCTCAAAATCTAAAACGATCAGAGTGCCCTGTCCTTTGGTTTCAGCATATGAACAGATGATGTCCCTCAAATCGCAGGCAGCTGAGATTGCACTTCGGCCTTGCACTGCACTGTACTGGTGTTGTTGTTGTTGTTGTGGTCTTCAGTCCTGAGACTGGTTTGATGCAGCTCTCCATGCTACTCTATCCTGTGCAAGCTTTTTCATCTCCCAGTACTTACTGCAACCTACATCCTTCTGAATCTGCTTAGTGTATTCATCTCTTGGTCTCCCCCTACGATTTTTACCCTCCACGCTGCCCTCCAATACTAAATTGGTGATCCCTTGATGCCTCAGAACATGTCCTACCAACCGATCCCTTCTTCTGGTCAAGTTGTGCCACAAACTTCTCTTCTCCCCAATCCTATTCAATACTTCCTCATTAGTTATGTGATCCACCCATCTAATCTTCAGCATTCTTCTGTAGCACCACATTTCGAAAGCTTCTATTCTCTTCTTGTCCAAACTATTTATCGTCCATGTTTCACTTCCATACATGGCTACACTCCATACGAATACTTTCAGAAATGACTTCCTGACACTTAAATCAATACTGGATGTTAACAAATTTCTCTTCTTCAGAAACGCTTTCCTCGCCATTGCCAGCCTACATTTTATATCCTCTCTACTTCGACCATCATCAGTTATTTTGCTCCCCAAATAGCAAAACTCCTTTACTACTTTAAGTGCCTCATTTTCTAATCTAATTCCCTCAGCATCACCCGACTTAATTAGACTACATTCCATTATCCTTGTTTTGCTTTTGTTGATGTTCATCTTATATCCTCCTTTCAAGACACTGTCCATTCCATTCAACTGCTCTTCCAAGTCCTTTGCTGTCTCTGACAGAATTACAATGTCATCGGCGAACCTCAAAGTTTTTATTTCTTCTCCATGAATTTTAATACCCACTCCGAATTTTTCTTTTGTTTCCTTTACTGCTTGCTCAATATACAGATTGAACAACATCGGGGACAGGCTACAACCCTGTCTTACTCCCTTCCCAACCACTGCTTCCCTTTCATGTCCCTCGACTCTTATAACTGCCATCTGGTTTCTGTACAAATTGTAAATAGCCTTTCGCTCCCTGTATTTTACCCCTGCCACCTTTAGAATTTGAAAGAGAGTATTCCAGTCAACATTGTCAAAAGCTTTCTCTAAGTCTACAAATGCTAGAAACGTAGGTTTGCCTTTCCTTAATCTTTCTTCTAAGATAAGTCGTAAGGTCAGTATTGCCTCACGTGTTCCAGTATTTCTACGGAATCCAAACTGATCTTCCCCGAGGTTGGCTTCTACTAGTTTTTCCATTCGTCTGTAAAGAATTCGTGTTAGTATTTTGCAGCTGTGACTTATTAAGCTGATAGTTCGGTAATTTTCACATCTGTCAACACCTGCTTTCTTTGGGATTGGAATTATTATATTCTTCTTGAAGTCTGAGGGTATTTCGCCTGTTTCATACATCTTGCTCACCAGATGGTAGAGTTTTGTCAGGACTGGCTCTCCCACGGCCGTCAGTAGTTCCAATGGAATATTGTCTACTCCGGGGGCCTTGTTTCGACTCAGGTCTTTCAGTGCTCTGTCAAACTCTTCACGCAGTATCGTATCTCCCATTTCATCTTCATCTACATCCTTTTCCATTTCCATAATATTGGCCTCAAGTACATCGCCCTTGTATAGACCCTCTAGATACTCCTTCCACCTTTCTGCTTTCCCTTCTTTGCTTAGAACTGGGTTACCATCTGAGCTCTTGATATTCATACAAGTCGTTCTCTTATCTCCAAAGGTCTCTTTAATTTTCCTGTAGGCGGTATCTATCTTACCCCTAGTGAGATAGGCCTCTACATCCTTACATTTGTCCTCTAGCCATCCCTGCTTAGCCATTTTGCACTTCCTGTCGATATCATTTTTGAGACGTTTGTATTCCTTTTTGCCTGTTTCACTTACTGCATTTTTATATTTTCTCCTTTCATCAATTAAATTCAATATTTCTTCTGTTACCCAAGGATTTCTACTAGCCCTCGTCTTTTTACCTACTTGATCCTCTGCTGCCTTCACTACTTCATCCCTCAAAGCTACCCATTCTTCTTCTACTGTATTTATTTCCCCCATTCCTGTCAATTGCTCCCTTATGCTCTCCCTGAATCTCTGTACAACCTCTGGTTCTTTTAGTTTATCCAGGTCCCATCTCCTTAAATTCCCACCTTTTTGCAGTTTCTTCAGTTTTAATCTACAGGTCATAACCAATAGATTGTGATCAGAGTCCACATCTGCCCCTGGAAATGTCTTACAATTTAAAACCTGGTTCCTAAATCTCTGTCTTACCATTATATAATCTATCTGAAACCTTTTAGTATCTCCAGGGTTCTTCCATGTATACAACCTTCTTTCATGATTCTTAAACCAAGTGTTAGTTATGATTATGTTGTGCTCTGTGCAAAATTCTACCAGGCGGCTTCCTCTTTCATTTCTGTCCCCCAATCCATATTCACCTACTATGTTTCCTTCTCTCCCTTTTCCTACACTCGAATTCCAGTCACCCATGACTATTAAATTTTCGTCTCCCTTCACTACCTGAATAATTTCTTTTATTTCATCATACATTTCTTCAATTTCTTCGTCATCTGCAGAGCTAGTTGGCATACAAACTTGTACTACTGTAGTAGGTGTGGGCTTCGTATCTATCTTGGCCACAATAATGCGTTCACTATGCTGTTTGTAGTAGCTTACCCGCATTCCTATTTTCCTATTCATTATTAAACCTACTCCTGCATTACCCCTATTTGATTTTGTGTTTATAACCCTGTAGTCACCTGACCAGAAGTCTTGTTCCTCCTGCCACCGAACTTCACTAATTCCCACTATATCTAACTTCAACCTATCCATTTCCCTTTTTAAATTTTCTAACCTACCTGCCCGTTTAAGGGATCTGACATTCCACCCTCCGATCCGTAGAACGCCAGTTTTCTTTCTCCTGATAACGACATCCTCTTGAGTAGTCCCCGCCCGGAGATCCGAATGGGGGACTATTTTACCTCCGGAATATTTTACCCAAGAGGACGCCATCATCATGTAATCATACAGTAAAGCTGCATGCCCTCGGGAAAAATTACGGCTGTAGTTTCCCCTTGCTTTCAGCCGTTCGCAGTACCAGCACAGCAAGGCCGTTTTGGTTATTGTTACAAGGCCAGATCAGTCAATCATCCAGACTGTTGCCCTTGCAACTACTGAAAAGGCTGCTGCCCCTCTTCAGGAACCACACGTTTGTCTGGCCTCTCAACAGATACCCCTCCGTTGTGGTTGCACCTACGGTACGGCTATCTGTATCGCTGAGGCACGCAAGCCTCCCCACCAACGGCAAGGTCCATGGTTCATGGGGGGGACTGTACTGGTAACTGCCTAAAACCTTGTACATAACGGTTTGCATCCGTAGCTTAATCGATCTAGTGGTGATTTTGAAATCGGCATTCAGGAGTGTGATGGGTCGCATATTTTCGACCTTCCTGCTGTTCCCTTTTTTCGGTAAGGGCAAGATGATACCTTCCTCAATGCCTTGGGTATTACTTCCAGGTGCCAGAGTTCATTCGCTATCTCGAGGAGTGTCGGACCGAGGAGGTTCCAGTATCGCTGGTAAAACTCAGCGCTGAGACCGTCGGGTCCTGGTGATTTCCCTTTCCTTGCACTGTGGACCACCAGTCGGATTTCGTCCTCTGTGAAACCAGATTCCAGATTTGCATTATCCTGTTGTGACAAGCGACAGCTCAAGATCCTAAGAAAATCGTCGCACGAGTGTTCATCAACGGATTGCTTCTTGTAAAGTTGACTATAATAGTCGTAGACGTGCGAGATGATGTCACGTTGCTTCGTGATGGCCTTCTCAGCGTCATCAACGACGGCTTCAATCAACATGGCTTTACACCGTTTCGTCGTTCTCAGGATGTGGTACAGAGCGGCCCGTTCTTCGGCGGCTACGTCCTTGGGGTGGGCTCGCACGATGATGCCTTGCATTCGTTGGCGTTGTGTCGCCGTGATCTTCGCTTTATATCGTTTGATCTTTACATCGATATCGCGAGAAGAATTGGCAGTGCGACTGTACAGTTCTCTCAAACAGCGATAATAAAATTCAATAGTCTGTTTCTGCCAAAAGCTTTTTTGTCGGGCGTAGCTCATGAGGGTGAGGCGTAATTTAGGCTTAGCACACTGAATCCACCACTGTAGAACGCTAGCGTGACGACGTCGGTGCCGCTGGAGCTGTTGCCACGTTATGTTCACCTCCTCTTCAAGTTGGGCATCCTGCAGAAGGTTGACATTCAATTTCCAGTAGCCTTTCCCGCGGTAAATTTGCTGGCGTTGCAGGTTAAGGTAACACTAATATGCACAATGGTCGGAGATGTTGACAGGAGCTATGTCACAGTTCACAGTGTGTCGCTGGAGGGCGTCGGACACATAGATCCTATCCAGCCGACTGGCAGAATGACTGGTTACGAAGGTGTACGCTACCCGTTCACCGTGCAGTTGTTCCCATGTATCGTGAAGACGCATGCCATGAATTAAATGTTCAAGTTAGATACATCCGTTCGTGTTAGGAGTTTGGTCTCTGTCGTTGAGCACACAACTGACGTCACCACCAAGGATGGGATGTGCGCGATAAGCGTTAAGAAGAATGGGAACCTCGTTTTTATAAAAAGTTGAACGATCTCTCTTATGAGTGCTACCTGAGGGGGCGTACACGTTAACAATCTGCACACCGTTCACTCGAAGAGAAATGCCAAGACCACTAGGCAGCCGCTGCACATCCGCAAAGGGTATACCGTCTCGCAGATGTATGGCAGTGCCTACAGCATCCTGGAGATTGATGTTATCAATAAGAACGTAACCGGGCACTTCTAAGACTGTGACTACCCCCTGTAGGAGGGCAATGTTAACGCTGGTACCATACAAGAAATCAGTTAGCGAACGGAGTTTCAGCGCACTTTGAATCCTAGTGACGTTAAGTGTGGTAATGTTGTAGGTTTGGCTGTCGCGCATGATGGCTCAGAGGACAATGAGCTCTGAGTGTTGGATCGTCCTTGTCGACGGCTTTGAACCGAGCTCGTTGGTAACGTCTGGAGTACGAGGTGAAATGTCAAAACCAATAACGGGTCAGGAAGTGGAAGTGTCGCAGCGCGATGGTCATGCGCGAGAGCAGCTACTGCTGCATCTCCTCGTTCTGCTGCCACCACGGCTCACTGCTGTCGGGGTGCTGCGCAGTGCGCGCGCCGCCCTGCCCGCCACCGCCGGCTGAGTCTGTCAGCGTGGTCGCATCCGTCTGGACACCACGCGGGGCTGCGACTGACGTCAGCGAGTTCCTGCGGGAGCGCTGCTGCAGCTGCTCGCTGCTCTGCTCGCTCTTCTTCTTAGCCGTTACGGTGCTCTGTTCCCTCTCGACGCTCAGTAGTGCCTTCAGGTGTTTGGTTTGTTCACGAATGCGTTCTTGCCTCGCGGTGTCCTCGCAGCGCACGGAGCAAGAAGATTGAGGTTCAGTGTCGCTGCGACTTTCTGACATGTGTACGGGTCTCAAATCATCCGACTTTTCCTCTTTGTTACTATTCCCTTTGTTTCTCCTTTGGCGGCCTTTCTTCGTTTCTGCTACAGTCTCTACCGATAGGGGTGGTTCAGGCAAACTGATCTGCACCCGCTCCTGTATCTCAAATGGCTTAGTGTCAGAGGTGGCTGGCGCATCGTTGGTATCCAGCGGTAACTGTCCCGGCGAGGATGACGGGGCCGAATCGACGTCCGTCCTACCCCGAATGTCCACCTGAACTCGCATCTCCGCCTCGCTAACACGTTCCGGCTGCCGGGGTGGTGGTACAGTCCCCGCGACTACCTCACTCAATAGCGGAACAAGCCTTTCACTACCGTCTGCAGGACGTTCCCGTGGAAGTTGAAATGGACGTCGACGTGTGCAGTTCATCCGCAGATGTTCTATTGAATGGCAGATCGAACAGGTAAGGGGTTGTCCAATGTAAGTTACCTCTGCACGACAGCCGCCAATGACAACATAGGAAGGTATATGCTTTTTTAAGTCTACACGTACACTTCGCACCCCGCTGTTAACTTGGTAGCGATATACACTCGACCATTTTTCATTTGTAACTAACAAAACAGCGCCGTACAATGACAGAGAACGTGCAATCAGATCATTAGGGCACTCAAGTGGCACATTAAATACCCTGACGGTTCTCACTCCATACCCCGAAGGCACGATTTGGACGTTACTAATACTGCCATCATTATGACGAAATGGTCTCACGCCAGCATGCTCCTCAACCAATTTCTCATAAGTGTCACTCGAAATAAATTTGACAAATAACGAGTACTGCACAAAGTCCAACTGGAACGTGTTGACTATATCTTCAGGCAATTTCAAATCCTCAAAGATCCACTCATGAATTTCAAACGCCGTCGGTCGCAAGGCAGTGCGATCGAAAACACACTGAACGCTGTTCGCTCTGTTAAACGTCGACATCGTACTTACAACAGTTATACAGAAACAAATGTTAACAGCGCTCGCACACGCTGCTCAGCTCTCCACCTCAGCACTACTCACGAGTGCTCTACCATCTGAGCTACCGAAGAACGACTCACGCCCGGTCCTCACAGCTTTACTTCTGCCAGTATCTCGTCTCCTGCCTTCCAAACTTTACAGAAGCTCTCCTGCGAACCTTGCAGAACTAGCACTCCTGAAAGAAAGGATACTGTGGAGACATGGCTTAGCCACAGCCTGGGGGATGTTTCCAGAATGAGATTTTCACTCTGCAGCGGAGTGTGCGCTGATATGAAACTTCGTGGCAGATTAAAACTGCGTGCCCGACCGAGACTCGAACTCGGGACCTTTGCCTTTCACGGGCAAGTGCTCTACCGTCTGAGCTACCGAAGCACGACTCACGCCCGGTCCTCACAGCTTTACTTCTGCCAGTATCTCGTCTCCTACCTTCCAAAGTGTACAGAAGCTCTCCTGCGAAAAAGTTTCAGAACTAGCACTCCTGAAAGAAAGGATACTGCGGAGACATGGCTTAGCCACAGGTTGGGGGATGTTTCGAGAGTGAGATTTTCACTCTGCAGCGGAGTGTGCGCTGATATGAAACTTCCTGGCAGATTAAAACTGCGTGCCCGACCGAGACTCGAACTCGGGACCTTTGCCTTTCACGGGCAAGTGCTCTACCGTCTGAGCTACCGAAGCACGACTCACGCCCGCTCCTCACAGCTTTACTTCTGCCAGTATCTCGTCTCCTACCTTCCAAAGTGTACAGAAGCTCTCCTGCGAAAAAGTTTCAGAACTAGCACTCCTGAAAGAAAGGATACTGCGGAGACATGGCTTAGCCACAGGTTGGGGGATGTTTCGAGAGTGAGATTTTCACTCTGCAGCGGAGTGTGCGCTGATATGAAACTTCCTGGCAGATTAAAACTGCGTGCCCGACCGAGAATCGAACTCGGGACCTTTGCCTTTCGCGGACAAGTGCTCTACCAGCTGAACCACCGAAGCACGACTCCGCTGCAGAGTGAAAATCTCATTCTGGAAACATCCCCCAGGCTGTGGCTAAGCCATGTCTCCGCAGTATCCTTTCTTTCAGGAGTGCTAGTTCTGCAAGGTTCGCAGGAGAGCTTCTGTAAAGTTGGGAAGGTAGGAGACGAGATACTGGCAGAAGTAAAGCTGTGAGGACCGGGCGTGAGTCGTTCTTCGGTAGCTCAAATGGTAGAGCACTTGCCCGCGAAAGGCAAAGGTCCCGAGTTCGAGTCTCGGTCGGGCACACAGTTTTAATCTGCCAGGAAGTTTCATATCAGCGCACACTCCGCTGCAGAGTGAAGAGTGCTGGAAGCCTAATGCTTTTGAAGACGTGAAAGATCACGAAAGGATGTCATTTCTATGTTTGGCTTGTTAGTAGGCCTAGTGTTAATATTGCGTAGGATTTTTGTTGAAGAATTAGTAAGAGGAATTTCCAGATTCATTTGCAGTCGAAAGTTAGTTCTAGATATTTCATTGTATTAGTCTGCTGGTCAAAGTGGTAGTGTTTGTTATGGCGGAAGTGAGTAGGGAAGGGAATTAGTTGGTGGTTCGTCCTATAGATTCTGTGCTGTTCTGCAAAATCTAGCGTCGTCAGTTGAAGGAGACACAGCGATCTCTTTTTTCTTTCACAAATCTTAAGACTAGTCTTGATGGCAGTGCAGTCCAGCAGTAACTAAATAACCGATTCCAGTTGACCTACTTCCATTTTCCGAACATACTTTCATGGAAAGTGATTCCAGAGATTCCAGACAACGTAAATCACCACAAATTATTTACTATGAGTAGTATTTTGACCACTCAACCGTAGCAACGGTCTTGTGTTGGTCAGGTACCATCACAGTGAGAGTATGATCTGAAGATGCTAGTTGGTTAAATGAAAGCGGTTGTCTTGTTACAATAGGATTGTTTTGCGATCTAGACTATTAAAATTTGTAATATTTCGTTATTGTTGACAGAATTTATTGTTAGGTGCTAGAGGTTGCACAAGGTCGTAAAATTTTGAGAGTGGAGTAGAGGGATCTCTTGGGAAAGATAGTGCGTTGCGTGTTTGGTAAGGAAGGCAACATTACTAGGCTACTGGAGCAGGTGAGTTCGGGGAATGACGTGGACATGTGGACAGTGTAAATGAGGTATTAGGAAAAAGGATAGTTGTGTAGGTCAGCTTCTACAAGAATGGTGATCAAAGATGGAGTTGTCGAGAATGCTGATGATATCTTGAAGGTGGGAAGCAGAGGGCTTAACGTTACTGAGTTATCAGGTAGGTAGTGGCTGACTGTTGTAGAGATGCGAATAATAGGGTGTGTGATTGAGCTTATGAGAGAATGAGATGTTTTACAAGACAATGATCTGTTCACAGGCGATGTAATATTGAATTTTGAAGATATCTCACTAATTTTAGTTAATATTTACCTATTATAAGTTACGAAAGTTTTACTGTATTTACTAGTAACACACAAGAATGTCGTAGTATCTGGTATGGAAGAAGGCTTAACAGAGTCTATAAGAATAGGACACATGGAGCCAAGTGGGACGATCGTGGTAGCGGCTTCCGACAAGATTCTACGAAGCAAGAATAAAATAAGGATTATACCAGTCCAGTTTTGTAGGGTAATTTGATTGCTTCGTACGAATACAATTCCACTAGGCATCCCAGATAAAGTTTACTCTTTTATTAGTTTTGGCGGAGGAAGGATTTTCGGGAGTGGATTTGCGTCTATTGGGTCTGGAGTTTGGGGCTGTAACAAGAACTGGGAGTTGATAACATCCGACTGGACATGTGAAATTATGTGGCTGAAAATGCACAGTGATCCGAAAATTACATCTGGGGCGGAAGCTATTCTCAGTTGTGAATGTTGAAGAAGAAGAAGAATTGTGTCGTCTAGTAGGGTGTTTGTTAAGGTGATACAGGGTTAATTCAGGATGGAACTGGCTGTGTATGTTGAGGTTAGTGTAAATGACTTAAATGAAGAATAGTTTATCGATATTGATGAAGCAGTCATAAGGTACGGAATTATTGGACAGATATAATTGGTAGCATAGTTACATTTAGGTTTTGTAAGAAAATTTCAAAGATAAGGTGTTCAGCAGGACGATTGTAGAAAAGCTGTGAGCAAATAGAAAAATCTCTGATGCGGCCGACTGAAATTCTGTCTCAGATGCTGTAACCAGGATTATACTCGTAATGCGTACAGATACAGTTGGATGTAATGTGAGGCTGTAAAAATGTTTCATTAAGGATAAGCACATGATGGTGTTTTGGGATAGGATTAAGGGAATTTCGTTAAAACTGAGAGAATGGATGTTGTGGAATAATATGTTGTGTCACTGTTACGTCAAGATGTGTTACATGCAGTCTAAGGTCAAGATGTGTTAAAAACATGCAGTCTAAAGTAAAATACAGGGTTTAAACTAGTGGATTGTGAGTCTGGTTTTAAGACTAGTGTACTTGAGAACTGAGGCAGAAGGAGGATCAGGAAGTCTGATGGAAGAGATGAGAATGTCAGATGCTAAACTTACCGAAGAAAAATAAATACTATTTACTCAATTTTTATTTTTATGTGTAAAAAATTCATGCACTGGTTTGCGTATTTGTTGCAATCGATTTCGAAGTCACAAAGTTTCAGTTTCAAGAAAATAAAACAGCGCAATGTCGAGTCATATTAGTGTGACCATTTGTAAAAACCTCAAAAACTACCTTTTGCAGCACGGACCTCTGCGAGACGTGCAGGAAGACAGTCAGTGAGATTATGGAAGGAACCGACGGGAATGTGGAGCCAGCAGACTTCATTGCCATGGCCAGATGCGCTATGCTTCTCGGTTGAGGATCCATAGCGCGAACATCCCAATCGAGGAAAAGCCACAACTTCTCGATTGGGGAGTCTGGCGGCCAGGGGAATACGGTAAATTCATCCTGGTGCTCTTCGAACCACGCACGTACACTGCGAGCTGTGTGACACGTTGCATTGTCCTGCTTGTATATGCCATCGTGCTGAGGAAAAACAAACTGCATGTAGGCGTGAACATAGTCCCAAAGGACATATGCATACTTGAGTTGATCCAGTGTGCCTTCCAGGATGACGAGATCAACCAGGGAATGCCACGAGAACATTCCCAGACCATAATTCTTCCTTGCTTACTTTCAGACGTTTCACACTTATACGTCAACCACCATCTGTCCAATGGAGCATAAGATTAGATTAGATTCAGTTTACCTTCCATAGATCTAAAAAATGAGATGATGCTCGTGGGTGTGGACCATGTCAGAAAGTATGACATAAAAACATAAAACATTTGAATATAATACTTACTACCCTGATCATTTGTCAGGAGATAGTCGAAAATAAGTTAATACAATGCAGTAAACTGGGACAGCTAATATTTACAGCATTAACACACTGTCAGAATGAAACACTGTTATCCACTGTTAGTAAAGTTATCATACGCAAAATACCTAACCTTGACTGTTGTGACCAAATGTCGTCAAAACTGAAATCTAACAGTTATTTTTACTTAAGCTGACGTAACAGTCTCTGTTAAGATATTCATCTATGGAGTAGAAGCAGTTGCCTATCAAAAAGTCTTTCAAACTCTCTTTAAACCGTGCTTTATCTGAAACCAAGTTTTTAATGGTTGCTGGCAATTTATTAAAAATGTGTGTTCCTGAATATTGGACCCCTTTTTGGACCAAGGTAAATGATTTTAGGCTTTTATGTAGATTCTTCTTATTCCTGGTATTGATACTGTGTACTGAGCTATTGGTTGGAAATAGAGATGTACTACTTGCAACAAATTTCATTAAGGAATAAATATACTGAGAAGCAGTGGTTAAAATACAAAGTTCCTTGAACAATTTTCTACAATATGTTCTTGAATCTACACCACAAATGATTCTTACCACACGCTTTTACACCCTAAAAACTTTTGCTCGGTTTGATGAGTTGCCCCAGAATATGTTCCCATATGACATAACAGAATGAAATTAATCAAAGTATGAAAGTTTTTTAATATTTGTATCTCCTACATCTGACATCGTTCTCATGGTAAATACAGAATTGTTTAGGTGCTTAAGCAATTCTATGATATGCCCTTCCCAACTGTATTTATTATCAAGTTGTAATCCCAGATATTTAACACTGTCAACCTCTTCGATCTGCGTGTCTTCATACGTTATACTCATGCTGGAAGGAAATGTCTTACAGGTTCTGAACTGCATATAGTGGGTCTTCTCAAAGTTTAATGACAAAGAATTAGCTTTAAACCACTTATTAATGTCAGTGAAAATTTGATTAGCAGCTATTTCTAAACCTGTACTGGACTTGCTACTTATTGCAATGTTTGTATCTGCAAACAAAACAAACTTAGCATCTGGCAATGTAACAGATGAGAGGTGAGTAATATAGACAAGAACAAGTAATGGACCCAAAATGGAACCTTGAGTAACACCACATGTAATTAATTCCCAGTCAGGTGAAGACTGACTGCTTACTGCACAGGTATTTCGCAACGACTAAACGTGATTCATCTGAAAAGGCTACCTGTCGCCACTCAGTGGACGTAAAGCTGCTGTACTGGCGTGCAAATCCAAGCCTTCGTCGCCACTGAACAGCAGTTAGATTGGCTGCAGGAACCAGGGACCTGCTGCGGTGGCCCATAAACAGCAGTGTCCGCTGAACGGTCATTGAGGAGACTGCTGGTAGCCCCTTGGTTCCTCTGGGCGGTCGGTTGCTCAACAGATGCACGTATGTTTCCAGGTACACATTTCCGCAGCTGTCATTCATCCCTATCATCTACGGTCTGTGGTGCACCACAGTTGCCTCGGGGCCGGGTTTAGAAACGCCATATTGCCATGAACCATATAACTTAACCACAGCGGCACGCAAAAAGTTAACAAACTTAGCCTTTCGGGAAAGGCTTCCACTCTTGCCCCAAAATCCTGCCGCCTGTGAGTGACTATTCCACGTTGACACTGAACATAGGCGGTGGTCACATTAATGAAACTGGATCGTGTATATCGTGTGAATATGAGGCAGCATCCATCCACCAAGGGGTAATGTCTACAACTCAAGTGACAGGTTCAATTAAAATGCAAACATTACAACAAAAAGAGCATTCAATAAAAATTGACATTAAATAATGTTAAATTGGTAAGCAACCCTAAAAATATTTTCTTCCAGACGTCAAAGGGATGAGAATGTTAAGATTACTAAATAAAAAGGAGAACTAATACAATGTTTTCTAATGCCGGCCGGTGTGGCCGTGCGGTTCTAGGCGCTTCAGTCTGGAACCGCGTGACCGCTGCGGTCGCAGGTTCGAATCCTGCCTCGGGCATGGATGTGTGTGGTGTCCTTAGGTTAGTTAGGTTTAATTAGTTCTAAGTTCTAGGCGACTGATGACCTCAGAAGTTAAGTCGCATAGTGCTCAGAGCCATTATTTGTTTTCTAATTCAGCCTTCAATGACGTAACCGGTGGAGATGGTAACACAAGTGTAAATCAGAGAAAGTTAACCAGCTTCTTCGTGGTGTCTTCATAGCAAATTACAAATGTCGTTTTAATAAAAAAAAGAGGCCACTATGAGTGACAGCCACAAAATAATATTTTAGAAAAAATTAAAAATTGTGGCAGACCGTGACTCGAATCTGGATTTTCCATTCGTCGCGAGCAGTCGACTTACAAACTTCCATCATCTGAGCACACTTTCAGCAGGCCAGGAGATGCCCAGATCTCCATCTGTCCCCCCCCCCCCCCCCCAAGACATGTACACACCCACCCACACCCAGGCACATAAACCCACCCACCCACCCACACACACACACATACATCAGGACAAATTGAGGTTTAGCTCGGTCCTGGAAGCGTTCTGGGATAGCCGAAGTGGTTAAGACGGCCGCTTGCGACAAGTGGGGGACATCTGGATTGGAGTCCTGGGCAGGCACAAACTTTCATTTGCTCTGAAATATTCTACGGATGATGGGGAACCTTACTCACAGTTTGCGAGTTCATTCTGAATTGAACACAGCTGTTGATAGTCAACACAGTGTCTCAGACATTGGACTGACAAATTTTTCTCAACAATGGATGACTTCCCAGACTCCATTGTTGTAGAATGGAGTTTGATAGTTCAGAAAATTTCCAACTCGAAGAGCACCATCATTCATCATCATTCTGGAATTGACTGGTAAGCAATGGTGTTCTTCTTCCAAACAAGAGAGAAAGAAGTGACTGGGTATCATGTCAGAACAACACCAGCGTCGTGAAGGGGGCGGGGGGGGGGGGGGCGGTAGGTACAATTTGATAGTTCAGAGAAGCAGCAAAGGTTGTGACTGTGTCCTGCGTGGTGGAATGAACTGGGGCCTGGTCCTTAAGTAAAAACACCCTCTTGGGTAGCTTCCCCCGACACTTCGTCTTGACGACCGGCTGCAACTTCGTTAGGAGATACTGGTAAATCGCTCCTGTAATGGTTCGCTCCTTATGGGCATAGTCTGTTAGCAACACAAAATGGAAGTCGCAAAAAATACTTAGCAACAATTTTGCACGACAAGGATTGGGTCCTCACCTTCTTCAGTGACTATGAATCCACATGTTTCCAATGCTTACTTTGCACCACTGCCTGGGAGTCATACTAATACATCCACCATTCGTCCATGCTTCCCCTCACTATGTTACAAAAGATTTTTAGCTACGGTATCCAGGAATTGTTAAATTGGCAATGGTAGGATAAAATTGTGGGGGGTGAAAAAGATTAAAATATGTGAAACAGGCTATCGACAATGTTTTGTGGAATAGGATTGACAGAAGACAGTAGGAAATGAAAGACAGTATCGAACTCGAAGGACTACTGAGACAAAAGAAACCTACCACAGAAGTTGAGTGTCACTGAGTGAAATCTATTTGTTGTGGCCACAGTATTGCAACGATTAAGATAAGTAATACCGGACGTCGGTAGGTAATTGTTAATAATTTAGATATCATATCAACCTGTAACTTCTGACTTTGGTCTGTGGCTGGAACGATTTCGAGCTTGGAATGTGCACAAATGGTTTAGAGAAGATTCCACGGATCGTCGTCATCATCAGTGTCACAACAGGCCTTTGTGAACCTTGGCATCTGTAGAAGATAATTCCATTCGTTCCTGTTTGATGCTAAACTACTTCAGTTCTGAATTCCAATTATTGTTCTATCCTCTCTGACATCTTTCTCCCACCTCAGCTTTGGTCTTCCAGTCCTCCTAGTTCCTTCGGGCACTGCGTTGAACACTTTCTAAATCATTCTGTCATTAGCTCTCAGTACATGTCTACCCATTCTAGCATTTTAATGTCAATGCAGCTGACAGTGTCTGGTTCATCACATAGATTATGTAATTCATAGTTGAATCTCCTCCTCCAAGCACCCTTCTTCCATCGGTCCAAGGATTTGTCTCAGATATTTCTTCCAAATATGTGAAGTTGCTCTTCATCGAACTTTATTAGTGTACAGGAATCAGCACCTAATGTTAGCAGTTGCCTCGCTAAAACTTTATATATAATAGCTTTGGTTTTCCTGAATAGCATCTTAGATTTCAGATGTTTTCTGCGTTGGAAGACAATGCCCATTTCTGGATTTCACAGCTGACATTGTTCTTACAGTTACCTCCGATTCTAGGTATCTGAAAGTATGCACGACAGGAACCACATGAACCAGTTTTCATGAATAGGGGTTCATTATGGTGTACTTAGTTTTCCTTTCATTGAACTGTAGGTTTAGTTTTCTAGCAGCTTTTTCCAGACTTGTAAATGCTTCTTTCATGGTTCTTGGCGTTCTTGAATTTATATCAATATCAGTTGCATACGCTATCACTTGAACTGATGCGTACACGATAGTCCCCGCCCACCCAGGGAACTGTGCATGTTGACTTGAGCACTTCTGGGACGGGGAGGTACGTCGGCCTTCGGATCGAATCCACCCGGCGGATTAACGTTGTGCGGCCAACTTGGATGTGGTTTTCAGGCGGCTTCCCACACCCCACAAGGTGAATACCGTCTTAGTTTCCATGTTCCGTCTAAAAAGAAAAAAAAAAAGCTACGTAATTAGAATACTTTGTCTCACTTGCACACAGAATTTACTCTATACGCAGACATATTGAGTACAATGCTTCTGACCTTGGGGTTGAGTGAGAGACTGATGTCCTAAGATGTTTGATCTCTTTAAACAATTACTTGGCCCCTTACAGCAGGAAGGTCCCCCTTGTGTTGATGCCCGGATTTCTTATAGCCTTTTCTCCTCATCTATATTAAACAGAAGGCAGAATAATGAATCTCCTGTCTTATTTTATTTTTAGGCTGGCGAGTCTAGTCGGTAAAAGAGTAACCCTAACAGGATCACTTTGTCGTCCGTCCGTCTGTCTGTCTATCTGATTGTAAAAATCCTTTTTCTCAGGAACGGGTAGACATATCAAGTTAAAATTTATGTCACATACTAAGGCTTTTGGTCTCATGGCGGTATAGAAAGTTGAAGCTACTAAGTCAAGGAAATAAAACGATACGGCCATTTATGTCACATATTTTGATACTCGCAAACTCACTCATCAAAACCTATAGAGTACTTTCTGTTGACGTAGAGTCAGGAAATTTGGCAAGAAGCAAGGTATCACAGTACAACGAAAGGAAAAAATGTGAAAACTGTAAATTTGTAATTATATTACACGAAATGTTTTTTTCATTTGTTATCTGACTGACGGTCTATCCGTCCCTCTGTTAAGACGCCCTTTTTCTCAGGTATGGGTATACGTATGAAACTGAAATTTATGTAATATACTAACGTTTGTAGTCCCTCGGCGGTGTAATAAATGTGAGCTTCTAAATCAATGCAGACAAAAGATACAGCCGTTTATGCCACACCATCACACATCATCAGAACATATAGGATACGTCCCGTTAATGCATGTTCGTGACATTTGGCAAGAAGCTAGATTTCACAGTACAGCCAAAGGAAAAAAATCCGAAAATTGTTAATTTGTTTTCATATCACACGAAAAAAATGTTTCTTTTCTCATTTGTCATCCGAGGTCAAACTTGAAATTAAGACATTCTCGAAATCTTGCAAACTCTAGGACCGATATCTTGTCACTATCAGTGTCGATAACAGGCAAAAATGATTGAGATTCTCGATCCCCGAATGGTTGAGCTGTCTATGCGTGGGTCCTAGTCGCACCTGAGCAATTTTTATGGCCGCAACACTTCATACCACGTGACGATTATTCAACTATACTGAAAACAAACGTAAATTAGTTACAAACTACAGCGTGCACGCACTTTATTCAACATGTAAACGTCACTACAACTATTCGGATTTAGGTTATGACATGTTCGATATGCTTGCCATAATTGGCGATGATGCGGTGCAGACGAATAGCGAAATTCTGCATGAGCCGCTGAAGTGTCGGGACATCGATGCTGCCGATGACCGGGTGAAGGGTTGTTTTCAGCTCAGCAATGGTTTTGGGGTTATTGATGTATACCTTTTCTTTACTATAGCCTCACAAAAAGAAGTCACTTGTGTTCAGATCCGGAGAATTTGGCGGCCAATCCAGCCTCATGTCAGGGGCCTCAGGGTACTCCAGGGCTAGAATGCGGTCCCGAAAGTGCTCCTCCAGGACATCAAACACTCTTCTGCTTCGACGTGGTCGAGTTCCGTCTTGCATGTACCACATATTCTCGAAATCAGCGTCCCTTTGGATAATGGGGATGAAATAACCCTCCGAAACCTCCACATACCGATCGGTGGTCACCGTGCTATCAAGGAATATCGCACCGATTATTCTGTGACTGGGCATCGTACGCCACAGAGTCACCTGTTGAGGGTTAAGAGACTTCCCGATAGCCTCAAATGAGCCAATTTTGCTTATCGACGAACCCATCCAAATGAAAGAGGGCTCCGTCACTAAATCAAACCACACCGCGCATACTAAGTCCCATCATACCCCGCGGTCAACCGTGCAGTTTGAACGTCCTAACGCAAACCGTTCAGAAGTTATGACGATTTTATTTCATATAGTTCACTAACTGTCACCCTGTAAGAAGCCAAGGATGTTAAAGCCATTTCGCTTTTGGAGTAATTTGCTAACTTCCAGATTTGAATACGCAGTGTCTGATCCGCTCGTCAGGTTCTTAATGTTGAACCACGTCATGGCTGACAGAGGAACATCAGTGCTCTATTTGAAGCGGAATCGACTAACAATAGTATCTGCTAATGCGGTCCGTTCCGGACGAGCTTGTTTCCGGTATTAGGCCGACATTCATAATATAATGATATGCTCAAGTCGGAAAGAGAGCCAAAGAGATAAAAACGCTTGTTTCGTGTACCTGCACTGCTCTCCACTGGGGGATTAATTCGCTTCGTTCCCGGTACAGCGAACCGCAGCTTACATAACGCAACATTCTGGAAAATAATTGGAGCATTATGAGCGGTAAAGTCACGCAATTTGTTCCACGAACGTAGGACGTGTAGGACGAAACATATTTATGCATTACAGAGTTTAATTTCGTTAGAAGTACTCTTAAGCAAATTAGCGCCAAGTTGGGTTGTCGGTCGAGCTTAGAGGGCAGAGCGCGGTGCGTGCTGTTGCGGAGTCGGCAGCAAGTGTATCATTTGTGGCCGACGAGGCCCGCGCGGCAGCCTCACGCAATGCGGCACGCGCCCTCAAAGTTTTTTAATTTGCCGAATTAGTGGCGCTTTACTGAATCAAATTACTTAGCATGCCCGCCATAAAGTCGTTACGTAAACGACTCTGGGGCCTCTCGCGGGTGTCAAGATCCGTCTTCGTATAGCGAGTCATTGTCAGCCCTTTGTCGGCAGGAGGGGAAAAATTTAGGGTTACGTTTTTATCATATAGAGAAGAATTGAAAAGAAAATTGCGGGTCTGTTATATGACTATCAGATTGGGTTTAAGAAAGGGAGAGGCACCACGGAGGCAGTTCTGACATCGCACCATACCAAGCGAGGTGGCGCAGTGGTTAGCGCACTGGACTCGCATTCGAGATGACGGTGGTTTACACCTGCGTCCGGCTATCTTGATTTAGGTTTTCTGTGATTTTCCTAAATTGCTTCAGGCAAATGCTGGGATGGTTCCTTTAAAAGGGCACGACCGACTTCATTCCCCATCCTTCCCTAATCCGATGGGACAGATGGCCTCGCTGTTTGGCCCCACCCCCAAACCAACCAACCAACGTTGCACTTTATAATGGAAACAAGACTTGAGAAATAAAAATTAATTGAAAATAGCTGTAGAATGTCTTTTGAAGTGATATGACTAAAAGTGATAAATGAAGTAAATTAGAAAAGCATTTGACGCACCTTTGAATGGTACTTGAAATCATGCGTAGAAGATGAGGTGTCAGTGGAGATGTACGAGGCGTGTTTTTTTAAGTAACTACCGTTTTGAAATTTAAAAAAAGACGTGCTAAGATATATCAATAATGTTATTTTTACATGAAAGCCTGTACCTTTATCTACTTTTCTACATAATTTCCGTCAATATTGAGACACTTATCACAACGTTGTACCAGTTTTTGAATACCTTCCTCATAGAAGTCTGCCGCCTGACTTGTTAACCACTGCATCACCACTGTTTTGACTTCGTCATCGTCACGAAGACGCTGCCCACCCAGGTGTTTGTTCAAGTGCAGGAACAGATAGTAGTCACTGGGCGCAAGATCGGGGCTGTACGAAGGATGATTTATAGTGTCCCATCGAAAAGATGTGATGAGATCTTTGGTCTGATTCGCCACATGCGGACGGGCATTGTCTTGCAGCAAAACGATGCCCTTGCTCAACTTCCATGTATTGTTGCTTTGATTCTAGTGTGACGTAGGCCACCTATGTTTCATCGCCCGTAACAATTTGGCTTAAGGAATCATCACCGTCGTTGTGGTACCGTTCAAGGAAAGTCAATGCACTGTCTAAATGTTTGGTTTTGTGCTCATCCGTCAACATTTTCGGTTCAAAATGGTTCAAATGGCTCTGAGCACTATGGAACTTAACATCTGAGGTCATCAGTCCCCTAGAACTTAGAACTACTTAAACCTAACTAACCTAAGGACATCACACACATCCATGTCCGAGGCAGGATTCGAACCTGCGACCGTAGCGGGCGCGCGGTTCCAGACTGAAGCGCCTAGAACCGCTCGGCCACCCCGGTCGGCCAACATTTTCGGTACTTCAAGTGCTCGGTCACACTGCCATACAAAACACTACGAGAAACATTAGAAAGCCATCCCGCAAGGACGAAATCGTAAAGCGTCTGTTTTCTCTCACCTTATTGTCCACATCCTGCACCAAACTTTCATTAACGACCGAAGGAAGCCCACTCCGTTGTTCATCGTGCACATTTGTGCGGCTATCTTTAAATGCTCTCACCCACTTCCTTACCATTCCATCACTCATAATGTTTTCTCCGTAAACTGCACAGTTGTCACGATGAATATCGATCGCTTTTAGGCCATTAACACTAAGAAACCTTATAACACCCCGTACTTCACAGTCGGCGGGACTCACGATTATCGGAGGCATCTTAAACACTCAGTACACAACGTAAAGAAGGAAGAATCAGACTGTAATGGCGTCAGTGCGTAGATTAAGGCACAGGCTTTCATTTAAAAATAAAATTATTGAGATATCTTAGTGCGTCTTTTTTTAATTTCAAAACGGTACTTACTTAAAAAACACGCCTCGTATATTCTCTTTCCTGATATTTGGAGAATTGTTCATTGAAAAATTATTGGAACTTTTTTGCATGTTCGTCCTTAGGTGATAGGAATATGTCAAGGCCACTCAAAACAGACTGCACTCTCTGCATAATCGACCATACAAATATCCTCTAGTATTTTTTAAACTTATGGTATTCTGAGTTTAACATTGAACTTTAAGTTTGCAGTAGGCACCTCATTTGCAGTACACGATTTCGAGCATCATTCGAAGGGCGTGTGCATCCTCATAGTGGCGCCGCTAGCGCCACCCTGACGCAGCTGGTGCGAAATTTGAACAGATGTCATCTTTCAGATGCAGAAACTCACCTGCCAGCTGTCGTTTATGTCACACGATTCCTTCTTGGTGCTACGATATCTTTTACGTCAGTGGATTTCATTCCTTACGTTTAAACGAATCATTTCAGAAAACATTTGACCATTTTTCTTCAAATTTTTATTTTGAAGCTTTTTTCAGAAAGCATGATCTTTTCGGCACCTTATTTGCTTTCCTAGCTACTCCTGTTCTTGAAATGTCCTGAAATTAGTACTTGATTTGAATGAAGCCATTTTTACGGTTAAATACTACACCAGTGCTGCTTTTTATGCGCGAAACAGCTAGACCTCAAAGAGATCAACTTTTTGACAACTCATTTGCCATCCCAAGACCTTTGTTTTCGAAATGTAAATTTATTACTTGATTCACAGGAAAACTTTCTGTCCGTTAAATGTCGCACCACTGCAACTTTCTATGCGCAAAATATCTAGGTGTTGAGGAAATGAACTTTTTGACGTTCCACTTACATAGCTAACAGCAGCTGCTCGTAAAATGCTTCAGTTTGCACTCAAATCACTAATTAAGCAAATGCTGTGCTACGTTGTTCTGTGAAAATGTGCAGTTTCGTTTTCTTTCTCGCAGTTAGTTTTAATTAAATACAGGGCATTTAAACCATCATACAAATTGCGTCTCCCCAGTTAATACTTTCCCCTTACATATAATTTTAAACAATAGTTACGTACACAACTATGTACTGCTTTGTTTCCTTCCGTTTTAACATAACACAGGAAAATTGTATTTATGTCTCATCGGCTCACGATCGGAAATCTGAATCGTCCGAAACTTTGTAATTCTACCTGTTCGCAGAGTAAAACTGTGAGAAATACTGTCGATAAAGCTACCGTTCTCACAGTTCCGACATCAGGAGAGTCTCTCATACCCATTCATTTTACGCCACTTCAATTCCCAATCAAAATTTCATCGGCAATAACAATAAACCAAGCTCAAAGTCAGAGAGAGGGGGAGAAGAGGAGATGGGTAGAGGAGGGGGAGGAGTAAATGGACATAGAGAGGAGGAAGGAGGAGGTACACGGAGAGAGGGGGGAGGAGGACTTGGAGAAAGATATGGGGGAGGAAGAGATGGAGAGAAAGAGGGATGAGAAGGTAAATGGACAGAGCGAGGGGGAGTAGGAGATGACAGAGAGACGAAAGGAGAAGAAGATTAGGACTACATTAAATTCTCATACACATTTAGCAATTGCGAACCATTGTGGGTTCACTAGTACACGATATATTATAAAAGAACGAAGAGGAAAAAATAGAAGATCAAGAGCGATGTGCTCCGGTTAACAAAAAATGTGTAAGATAGGTTTCCTAATCTTCCTCCCCTATAGTTCACTCTGGAATCGAAGAAGCAATGACAGAAATGAAATAAAGCTTCAGGAGTGAGGCTAAAATTCAGCGTGAAAGGATATCAAATGATAAGATTTGCTCATGATACTGCTATCCTCAGTGAAAGTCAGGAAGAATTGGAGGACCTGTTAAATGGAATGAGTACTTTCGTGACCACTGATGACGCACTGAGTGCAAACTAAAAAAGGCGAAAGTAATAAGGAGTTGCAGAAATAACATTAGCGATAAAGTTTCTTGGGTAATATATCGTATAGGATTAAACGTCTTCTAAAGAAAAAATATAACTGTAACGTCTCCTTCTCTACAGATAACAGTTTGAAAAGAAATCTTGTACATTCAGTAGAGATTGCCAGCGATTGGTTTTCCAATTAAGGTGTCTACAAACTAACCTGTAATAACTGCCCCTCATATTATATTGGTCAAACAGGCAGAGCTGTGAAAACAAGATATAAAGAACACCTATTAGGTAAAAAAGGAGCGAATATACACAACTCTACTTTTGCTGAACACCTCTTGATAGCCGGCCATACGCCTAAACAGTTAGAAGACACGGTTATCCTACACAGACAAGTCAAAGAGCGTCGACTAGATCAGTGGGAAGAATTACAAATTTTTAAACATCTAGAGCTCAAAGACGGTAATACACTGAACGACCAGTTGAATCTTGCTTGTAGACAATTTTTCGAAGGCTTTAAACCTGTACTGTTTATGGTATAACATTAATGCTGGTAACCTCAGTCGTCTATTTTCTCAGGAAGCTATGATGCACCTTCAAATCTTTAAGCTCAATACCCTTTATGTAATGTGGTTTTCTCACGATGTATGGCTGCCACTACATCGGCCCTTATGTGATTTTGTCTGGCTCTAAAACGTTGGCTCCCCGAGAATGTGTACTAACTGGATTGTGGACCAGGGTTCGTAATTCTGTTTTAAGAGCCATTATTGTTAATTTAAACTTCCGACATATATACGGTGTGTGTGCTTCACTAATATTGTAATATAATTTTTATATTCTGGCTGTATATGCCACTGTACGTAACTCTCGGCGTAAGCGCCACCTGCCTTTTTGATGTATAACTACATTAATGATACCAAGGCTCCCATACTGTTATAATGGAAGTGTTAAACGCTTTCCTTCTTTTTATTGTTACTTTATCTAAAGACGCTATTAATACTGATAATTTACACGTTGCTTTTGTACGCCAATCGGCACATGGTTCGCGCCATGAGCGCCACCTGCCCTGGCCGCAGAGTAACTACGCTGGCCGATTACACTCAGTCGCTTGTGAGCTCTGCAACATCCATGTACTAGTTTATATTTACATGACAAACCCTATTTTTAGGGCTATATTTTAATTTGGACATATGGATCTATGTAGACATTTGTAAAAACGGCGATGATACATCAGTCCATACTAATGTAAAATTGTAAGTACCAGGCGTCCTTCTCATATTTTTGTTATACAAGAGCTCTCTAATATGTGTTAAAATCTATTCTTGACTTAAATTCATACCTTTTAATGTAAGATATGATGTTCATTGTCCTTAGGCCACCTTCTGTAGAAGACAAATTTAAATTTGTTGAAACCTAGGTAAAGATTTCTTTACCCATTGCAACTGGTCGGCTGTTTATAATTTTACTAGCGATAAACTTAACATTAAAACTGTGACCATTGCAGTAGACGAAGTGAAGGAAATCTGCCTACGTTGGGAACAAAATAACCAATAGAGGAGCACATAAAAAGCAGACCAGTGCCAACAAAGAGAGTATTCTAGTGAAAAAAAGTCTAGTAGTAGCAAACTTTGGCGTTAATTTGAGGAAGAAATTTTTGAGAATATTCATTTGGAGCACAGCGTTATTTGGAAGTGAATCTTGGTCTGTAGGAAACCAGCGAAGAAGAGAATCGAAATATTTGAGATGTGGTACTGTGGAAGACGTCGAAAATTAGCTGGACTGGTAAGAGAAGACATGAGGAGGTGTGGTGTGCGTACTGTAAGACCTTCAGTACACACACCATCAGATTATTTGACTTGTCGCTCTAACGAAGTAGTCGAGTGTCAGCAATATGCCTCGTGGTCATATCGTGGCGTGTTTATCTTCTGTCGTTAGGTCAGACGATAGAAATGCCACTTGCACGCTTAGAGTAGCAGATCGACTGTGACCAACTTTAAACAGAACTTGATTAATTTTCACACACATTTATTAAAATAATAACAAGCATAAAAATTACTTAACTTGGTTCTGGATGCTATTTGCAATTGACAATCTGAAGTCCCTTGGGTATTGGTACGTTAATCTTATTCTCACGTCTATCTCTGATACTTGACAAAAGTATCTATACATTTATCTTCATGGCTATGTACAGGAATACGGTAATCTTATTAGGTGCAGACTGAAACTTGACTATAGAATGGTACAGACAAATGTAGAACTCGTACAGACTGGTACAGTCTAATGCAGACTGGTACAGACTGGTGCAGACAAATGCAGACTGACTAATTGGAGGTCTGTACACTCATTATAATACCTCGCGCGTTCATGTATCACTGCGTGAGTGTGATCCACAAGGAGAAAAGGTTCTACCTTAGCAGCAATCTCATTGGCTGCATTACATATTAATACGCGGATCGGCGGAAGCAGAATTTGGTCCGTCTCTATGGCAGCGCCATCTCGTAGTGCGGAGACGGACGAGCGCTGCACCTGCGCTGTTGTGCTTGGCGGGGCGTGCTCTAGTGGGAAAGTTGTGTACGCACTGACTACACAGAACTATGTTCACAACAGGAGGTCCGTCGCAGAATCGGAGAGTAAATGAATATGTGAGAAAGACTGACAGAGTAGGCGCAGGATAAGAGGACAGCTGTTAAAAGATCAGGTAATAACTTCTGATGTACCGGAAGGAGGTGTAGAGGATAAAAACTGTAAAGGGAGACAGAAACTGGAATATATAACCAACAAATAATTGAGGGCGTTGGGTTAAGCGCTACTCCGAGATGAAGAGATCTGCACAGGAGAGGAAGTCGTGGTGGATGAATCAAAGCAATCAGAAGTTTTGTGTCTTCAAAATAGACAGCACTTACGTAAAAAAGTTACCGCCGTTTCGACATACAGATAAAAAGGGAATAAATAGTATTTAGAATGGAACGTAATCGAAGTTAATAAGGTGATGAGGGAATTAGATTAGGAAATAAGACACTGAAGTAGGGGATGAGTTATGCTGTTTCAGGAGCAAAATAACTGATGACGCCAGAAGTAAAGTAGATATGAAATTCAGATCTGGAAGAGTAAGAAAATTTTTTCTGAACAAGAGAAAAAAAAATAAAAAGACAAGTATGTCAAAATCTGGCATATATTTAAGTGTTGAGGCGAAACCTCTTACTGAATGGATTAAAACAAATTTGCGATCAAAGACTGTTTTAAGTTAGACTCATCCATTCATGTTTTCTGAATGGTAAGATAAGAGCCGATATGTAAGTAAATATATCAAGAACACTGTCAGCTTTATCTCCACTTTATTTTATAGGTTAGAGCAGTGGTCGTCAAAGCTTTTTGCTCAAGAGCCAGTATTAACATTGAGGGACGACACATCGGGTCGCATATGTATCAATCTCATTATTAACTGGTAAGCTGTACAAATTGGTATGTTGCAAGCGTCCAGTAGACTAGTTGTGATAAGGGCGCAATACGTTGGCAGCTGTCCCCCATGTAGTGATCGTTATAATCGGTATCATTCAGACCACTTCTTGTCAGCTGTTCCCTATTTCAGATTGTTGCACCCTCAGCGGTCCCAAAGTCGTAGCACAGCTTTGCCTAACTAAGTCTTTTGTTGTCTGTGTGAACTGATGGTTAATTGGTTAATAAAAGTAACTGTAGTTATGTTTCAAAGCATTATTCAATATGTGACACTATTACATATGATTTGAATGTAAGTTTTCCTCTACTCACTGCACTGTGTTGTAAGGTCTATAATATAGTGTTCATTGCTGCAAAGTAAGTACCACATTTGAAGATGGCCGTCTCTGTAACGTGCATTCATAAATCCGTATTACTTCCGTCTCTAAATTCATACCATAGCAGCTGATCGCTACGAGACGCTCGCACACGTGAGTTATCGGTACTGGAAGACAAAACGATAAACGTTTCCCGCTGTAACACAGCAGTGGCCGCGCTACTTGACCTCTATAACCCTGAGGTAAGCGGCCAACTTTACTTAGCTCATGGACGAATTCATCAACATCGATTAAAATTAAGCACATCTTAAAATCGTGACTCGCTGTGTATTTTTTTTTTGTTACTAAGCAGAAAAACTACAGCTCTTAGCGTTAGTTGACATTTTGGATTCGGTTGGTAGTTGTCAGATGCATATTGTTATAAAATACGGGTGAGAATCGCGGGCGACACGAATACTAGATTCGGGCCGCATGTGGTCCTCGGGCCGCAGTTTGACGACCACTGGGCTAGAGGCTTGGGCGATATAATACGCCATCATGAGGCCTCCATACTAGATAGTCGCTAAATTTTCCAATGACAAACGTATGTATGTCATAAATGAAAATAACAGTTTTCGCACCAGCTTATGCATGCGCAACATTAGCGCATAACAACATCTCGAACACACCTGATGACGACGTATTATATCGCCGAAACCGATAGCCTAAAAAAATTGGTGATGAACTTATAAATGACTGTGTTATTCATATTTTTAAAGACTGTTTTGGTTTCCATGTATTTGTAAAATTATTTGGCTGGAGTAAAGCTTTATTCTGGAGTGAACACCGCCATAAGGGGCGGGAGAATATATTCTTAACAAACATACCATCAACTGGCCCTCCTGCCGTCCAAACATCGGTCACTCGGCAGTTCACTGCCCTATAAGCGAGCGCCACGGAGTTTAGGTTAGAGTACGAATCTGGTGCAGAAACGCTCAAGCATTGGTTCAAAAGATTTGCGCATTACTTTTAATTTGTTTACTGTGAGAGATATTGCTGCCCGTCGTATCTAGAGTTGACTCAACCCGAGTATTTTCAGAATCACCTCAGAGAGCTGTGGAACTCGTATTTTAAGGTATTTATCTAATATTCTGATTGGAAATTTCCTCAACATACTACCATTAAAAATCCTGACACTAATTTTAGTTTTCATTTGCCTTCCTGTACCGACAGAGAAGGAATGGGTTACACCACGAAGCACCAGTGCTACATTTATCTAATTGTTGAGATTTCTATCAAATGATTTATATCAAACGATTGAACTTTGATTCCAGTTTGAATTGTAGTCCATTATCGATATCAGTTTAAGGTGTAACCTTCGCGGGCGCGAAACCACTATTAAACAGGGTGTCCCATTTATTTTGACCACCCTAAATAACTGTTTATCCAGATGCAAATTACAAAATGTTTCAAGCAAATGTTCTTTAGCCGTCAGGAGGACATCAATCAACGTGATTGCCTTCGTTGAAGCTTTGTTTTTTACAAAGATATGAACAGCGGTATGACTTGTTTAAATGGCACCCTATGTTGTTTATTCGGTAATTCATTTCCTCTCCTAAAGACCTATTCAAATATGTATTACACTGTACCATTCACCGAAACACAACGTTATTAATTACTTACATAACACAACATTGACGTTGACGCTCCCAGCGCTTAGTGTAGGTACTCGGGGTAAAGAAACACATCCACGTGCTGACGTTGACAGAGGACAAATGTAAACATAAGTAGAATGTACACCCATCATTCCGTCAACCATCGTCAGTTGAATAGTTGTGTGAGTAGAATGTACACCAACGAAGAGAAGGTAGAAATGCTACTCATCTATGGGGAATGTAGGTTAGCAGAACAGTAATTGCAATACTCTTTTCTTACGTACGGGTACATTTAGTACAGTAGTTTAGTCATTTTAAATACTGATGTGTAGAGTAGGCATACAGTTAAGGCTGTCCTTCCTACAAACTGCATCGACATAACGTTTCATTTATTGTTGTTGTTGAAGGTAGGCGAAATGGTTCAAATGGCTCTGAGCACTATGGGACTTAACTGCTGTGGCCATCAGTCCTCTAGAACTTAGAACTACTTAAACCTAACTAACCTAAGGATATCACACACATCCATGCCCGAGGCAGGATTCGAACCTGCGACCGTAACGGTCGCGCGGTTCCAGATTGTAGCGCCTAGAACCGCTCGGCCACACCGGCCGGCTAGGCGAAATGCTTCGCAGGCAGCGAAACTGTACAGAGAACGATATCCTGACAAGAACCTACTTTCCCGACGGATGTTTTCTCGTCTTGTTGCGACGCTTCAGGAAACGGGAAGTTTCAACCCACGACAACGCAATCGTCGTAGCGCTCGCACAGACGAAGCTGCCGAAGTTCGCTTCCGTTGCTATGAATCCACATGTGAGCACACGACAGCTTGAACTCGAGATTGGCATTCCTAAAACCAACGTACATCGTATTCTTACACGTCACCGGTTCCATCCTCCAGCGTTACCATGTACACCTACATCAAGAATTTCATGGGAATGATTTCCAGAATCGTGTACATTTCTGTCATTGGGCACAGCAGCAAATCCTCGCAACCCGAACATCTTCTTCTGTGTTCTATTTACCGATGAATGTTCCTTCTCAAACAAAGGACAGGCAAATACAAGGAACATGCATTATTGGTCCAGCGACAACCCACGATGGCTTAGACAGGTGGAGCACCAGCGTCAATGGAGAGTTAACGCCTGGTGTGGGTTGCTTGTTACTACAATTACTGGCCCTTATTTCATCAATGGTAGTCTAAACGGCACAGAGTATGCCAACTTTCTCAGACGAATTCTTCCTCCTCTTCTGGATGAAGTGCCGCTAAGAACCAGAATGCTTGTGTGGTATCAACACGATGGATGTTCAGCACATAATGCCTTGCGTGCACGTCGTGTTCTGAACTGAAGGTATCCTGCCAGATCGATTGGTCGAGGAGGAGCAGTTACTTGGCCTTCTAGGTCTTCTGTTTTAAATCCTCCGGACTTTTTTCTTTAGGGATGCATTGAAGACGTTGTCTATCGCGATACTGCAACAACCCAAGAGAGACATGTGGGAATGTATCGTGCTTGCTTGTAATTTTCTTCAGCAGGCAACACTGGAAGCAGTAAATAATTCTTTCATTCAAGGAGTGCACCAGTGTATCGGTGTCCAGGGTCACTACTTAGAGCACCTTTGAATGTTCTACAGCTGGGCAAAGGTACAGCAGAATCAAAGTCAACTTTGTCTTATGATTTACTTGGTTTTCGTTTGTCTTCTGACAACTCCAGCAAGTGGACGAGTTTGTGATATCGGGCTCAAAGTCAGTGTTGTGTTATGTAATTAATAACGTTGTGTTTCAGTGAATGGTACAACGTGATACATTTCTGAACAGGTCTTTAAGAGAGGAAATGAATTACCGAATAAAAACACAGAATACCATTTAAAAAAGTCATACAGCTGTTCATATTTTTGTAAAAAAAAACAAAGCTACAATGAAGGCAATCATGCTGATTGATGTCCCCCTGACGCCTAAAGAACATTTGCTTGAAACATTTTGTATTTTGAATCTGGGCAAACAGTTATTTAGGGTGGTCAAAATAAATGGGACATTCTGTATTTCTTGTGGCATGGAAGCAAACAGCTTTCGATAGTCACTTTGAGGAATTTCTTGTGCTGTGTACATAGTTCCGCGTAGTCAACGCGTACACAACTTTCCCACTAGAGCGCGCCCCGCTAAGCACAACAGTGCAGGCGCAGCGCTCTTCCGTCTCCGCATTACGAGTTGGCGCTGTCTTAGAGACGGACCAAATTTGTTTCCGCCGATCCGCGTATTAATATAGCACTCAGCCAATGAGATTGCTGCTAATGTGAAACCTGTTCTCCTCGCGGATCACACTTGAGCAGTGATACCTGAACTCTCGATGTATTACAACAAGTGTACAGACCTCCGATTAGTCAGTCTGCATTAGTCTGCACGTCTGCATTAGTCTGCATTTGTCTGTACCAGTCTATAGTCAAGTTTCAGTCTGCGCCTAATAAGATTATCATATTCCTGTACATAGCCATGAAGAGAAATGTATAGACACTTTGTCAAGTATCAGAGATATGTGAGAATAAGATTAACGTACCAAGACCAAAGGAACCTCAGATTGTCAATTGTAAATAGCATCCAGAATCAAGTTAAGTAAGGTTTATGATTGTTATTGTTTTAACAAATGTGTGTGAAAATTAATCAAATTCTGTATAAAGTTGGTCACCGTCAATCTGCTACTCTAAGCGTGCAAGTGGCATTTCTATCGTCTGACCTCACGGTAGAAGATAAACACGCCACGATAAGACCACGAGACATATCGCTGACACTCGCCTACTTCATTAGAGCGACAAGTCAAATAATCTGATGGTGTGTGTACCGAAGGTCTTACAGTACGCTCATCACATCTTGCGATGCCTGAAACACATGCTGTGTCAGTTCATGGCGACTGCTGGCTCGAGGCTGGTGTGAAAGTATACTTATTACCATCATGTCCTATACACGATTTGTAGG
This sequence comes from Schistocerca piceifrons, assembly GCF_021461385.2. Taxonomy (NCBI): domain Eukaryota; kingdom Metazoa; phylum Arthropoda; class Insecta; order Orthoptera; family Acrididae; genus Schistocerca; species Schistocerca piceifrons. The sequence continues at coordinate 581,969,046 of NC_060140.1, read as the reverse complement.
TGACAGATCAGACGACCGGGTACGGCACTCAAGGATCTGAACAGTCCTCAAGGTGTTTGAGGTGTGAACCACTGTGTGGGGTTCAAAATGGCTCTAATGGCTCTGAGCACTATGGGACTTAACTTATGAGGTCATCAGTCCCCTAGAACTTAGAACTACTCAAACCTAACTAACCTAAGGACATCACACACATCCATACCCAAGGCAGGATTCGAACCTGCGACCGTAGCAGTCGCGTGGTTCCAGACTGTAGCGCCTAGAACCGCTCGACACTGTGTGGGGCGTTGCATAATCCTGCTGGAATATGCCATTCAGTAACCTAGTCATGTAGGGTATGACAACAGGGTGTAACGCCGGAAATGCATATCCTCCTATTTCCATCTATTGCACTGCAAATTTTTTTCCTAATTTTGTTACCTGAAGATATAACATTTCTGTGTCTTTGTACATTGTAATTGTTTTACTATTTGTATATATATATGCATTTATGTCGATGTATAATTGGTTTGTTTTGTGAATATTATTTGTATTTATACGCTGGGTCTGGCCTAGGGAAAACTGTGCTATCGAACGAATACATCGATAGGTCGTGTGGAGAACCAAAGTGTTTAGGATCTTTGATAGTGTTAACTCTGTCGCGTGGAGCGCGGGCAGTGGGGAGTCTGGCTGGGGTAGGGCGGTGGAGCAGGTGTGTTGTGTGAGGCTCCCGCGAGTTGCCGCGCTTTCGGGGTTGGGCAGCATGTAATTGCGCTCGACTTGCTATGATAGTTTCTGACACGGTGTCGCGGACAGGGAGCATTAGCTGGCGCACATCAAGAGCCCGTTTCGCCTGGTGACCGTGTCGAGAAGAAGGCGCGCCAACATCCAGTTTCTGCAACAGCGTCGGCCGACAATGAGTGACTGTCGCCACCTCCTCGATCGACGGCTTCAAACCTTCAATCAACCAACAAGGAAGACTGGAAGCACGTAAAGTTTTAGAACTGTATGGCAGACCTCAGCTTTTCAAACTGTTCCATTTTCGTAACTATAATTACAGCAATTTAGCATGAACATTTGTTGCTCATTGTCCCAACTGCTTTACCAAGCAGAGTCCCTTCCTTTTCCAGAATGAACCCGAGTGTCGTTGAAATTCAAACGCCAGCATTAAAGTAATATCATTCCATTTCACTGCTTTAATTTCAAAGTTCAGTTAAAGTATTCATAGCTGGCTACAACATTTAGATTACACAAGCTTGTGCTTGCGAGTTTTGTTACCATATTTTAGCTTACCTGTGACTACAGCTCAGCTTGGTACGTACTAAATTTTACTATTGTTAATTGGTCAGAATCATTAAATTCAAGTTCAAAGTTAAATCTCTTATTTATAAATTGCGTAGATTCAAGTAGCTTTTGAAATGATTGTTGAGGTAGCCCAAGACTAACCTTATTTTATTGAATTTCGCAGTGCTTCAGAAACAAAGCTCACTATTAATTTCAGTCACTAAATTAACTTTCAAATTTCCGGTTTTATTAATTCTTTTGCTAAATTAAGTCAGAGTGTAGCGAAATTTATGACTTCTGACAAACTTTCAGTTTTCACACTACATGTGTTAACCTTAAGTTACCACGCTTCTGGTGCTAACTATATGTGCAATAACCTTTCTTTTTCAGTTACTACAGTAATTGTCCATAGGACTGGCGACCGAAATTTCCCCCAAATCTCAAATATCTAATTACCGCTAGTTAATTGTTAACGTAACGGCCGCACATTTAATTTCTTTATTAACTTTACCCCTTTTCAAAATTAATTTCCACCAGTTTCATTTGCATTTTTCCTTTCATTTAGATGTAACCCTTTTCTCCCTCTTTACCGACAGATTAACTTCGGTGACGATTGCTTTTTCCCAAATTTCCATTAGGTGCACGCGGTTTAATTTTTCACTGTCATTAAGGTCGATAAGTGAGGGGGAGGTTACAAGAGTCGACCACTTTTGCCACATCCTGATATATACTGTCGAGTCACATTAATATGACCACCTGCTAGAAGCCTGAACAACCGCCTTTTGCAGTGAGGACCGTCGCGAGAGGAGCAGGAAGAGAGTTAATGAGATTGCGGAAAGTACCGGGAGATATGTGGAACAGCCTGATCGAGATGGTCGCACGGATTCTCGACTGGGTTTAAATCTGGAGAGTTTGGTGGCCAGAGGAGTGCGTTAAATACATCCTGATACTCTTCGAACCACGCACGTACAATACGAACAGTGTGTTACGTAGCATTGTGTGTGTGAACTCTTATGGGACTTAACTGCTAAGGTCATCAGTCCCTAAGCTTACACACTACTTAACCTGAATTATCCTGACGACAAACAAACACACACCCATGCCCGAGGAAGGACTCACTCGAACTTCCGACGGGGCTAGCCGCACAGTCCATGATGCAGCGCCTTAGACCGCTCGGCTAATCCCGCGCGGCTACGTAGCATTGTCCCACTGATAGACGCCACCCTGCCGAGGAGAAACAAATTGCATGTAGGGGTGGATATGGTCCCCAAGAATAGATACTTACTTGTGTTGATCCAGTGTGCCTTCCAGAATGACGGTATCACCCAAGGAATGCCATGAAAACTTTCCCCATGCCATACAGCTCCCTCCTTTTTTGCTTTCAGACGTTTCATGCCGAACACGCCAACGGACATCTGTTCGATGGAGCATAAAACGTTACTCTTCTGAAAAGGCTATTTTTCGCCGCTCAGTGGTCGTCTAGTTGCAATACTACGTGCAAAGTCCAGTCTTCGTCGTCGATGAACAGCAATCAGCGTGGGACCATGAACCAGATGCCTGCTGCGGAAGTCCACAAGCAGCAACGTTCGCTGAAGCGTCGTTGAGGAGACACTGTTGGTAGCCGCTTGGTTGATCTGGGCTGTCAGCTGCTCAACAGCTGCACGTGTGTTCGTCCGTACACATCTCAGCAGCCGTTGTTCGCCCCTGTCATCTATGGTCCGTGGTGCATTAAAATTGCCTCAGCGCCGGTTTTGCATAGCACCATTTTGCCATGCACAGTGGCACGCGAACAGTTTACAAACTCAGTCGTTTCGAATATGGTTCCAAGATAAATCGCTCCATTTTTGCATTACGACAATAACTGCATTGTTTTCCGCGTCCCCCCTCCCCTCCGCACCACAAGCTTTGTATACCCTGTGCTGCTAGTGCTGGCACCTGCCGTCTGAGTGGTTAATGCACGTTGACGTCGGATACAGGCGGTAGTCATATTAGTGTGTTGGATCGTGTACAATGTACAGAATAAATCCTGTTGTCAGTTTCAATAGATCTCCATACTAAGATAGCACGAGTGGGGTGAGATATGAGTCTCGAGAACCGCTGCTTCCTGTGATCCTTCACCATGACGTCTATGGACATTTTCTCATAGAGCTGACCGTCACAAACTGAAACGAGACATTTCGTTGAAGACCACCAATGGCCATTCAGTGCTCCAGCTTACTCTCGTTCTAGACAGTGTAAGGCTATGTTGACTGTGGTATAGTGTGGGTGGTAAGCGATGTAAGCCAAATCGTGATCTCAACTCAACTTACAGCAATCTGTTCCTGAGGGTTTGTGGCGACACGATGCATGTAACCTCTGTCCTGGTTTTAGGTGTTGTCATTCATTTATTAGAGGAAGTCGAGCTATCCAAGAATCTTGTCGTGGTACACTCCAAGAAGAAGACCTCATGGCTGCTCTTATTTGCCACACTGCATTGCTGAGTCCATTCGTCGTCACTCGTTTTGCATTCATTGAACTACAGCCAGATGTCTGTGGCGTCACGTTTGGCATACCCGATAATCATCATGTACTCACATCATTCTTCACGGCTTTTTTCTGTACCTGAAAAATTGAAAACAAGCACGCATGAGGATGAAATTTTAATCAAAAGGAAACACCTTCGATGGAATCACGCACCCGTTTGGATATTACATAAGGATTTGTGTTAAAACTATAGGACTGTTGGAATCGTGTAAAAGTACTCCTCGCTGTCCAAAAAATGCACTGCTCTCCTTACTAGCGCTGTCTACGGCCTTCTGGTTCAAAATGGTTCAAATGGCTCTGAGCACTATGAGACTTAACTGCTGAGGTCATCAGTCCCCTAGAACTTAGAACTACTTAAACCTAACTAACCTAAGGACATCACATATATCCATGCCCGAAGCAGGATTCGAACCTGCGACCATAGCGGTCTGGCGATTCCAGACTGAAGCGCCTAGAACCGCTCGGTCACCCCGGCCGGCCGGCCGGCCGGTCGGCCGGTCTTCTGGTTTTCATAACATTTATACGAGTATGTTTATGAAATCTAAACCGATAACCGGTCTTTAAGAAAGTCAGAATTCTCGACTCCACGAATCGGTGACAAATACTAACGTATTTTAAAACATTATAGTATTATGTGGTTATAATTAATGTGCAGCTACTCACAGAGGCCCAGAGTGGGCTGTAATTGTCGTATGGCAGCGAAACTTTGTAAATATTCTAATGCGTTAATCAGGAATCGATCTAGGCTGGAAAAAAGTTAGCTCAAATTTTGGCCAATAGGTGCAAATCTGGCGCCGTGAATCCAAGAAAGACGTAATGGATTAGAAACGGGACATGGGCAGAAAAGGTAAAAGAAATGAGAAAGGCATATATTCATTTTATTATTAACTGCAGCCTGCACAACTTCTTGAATAGGAAAATGCAAATGAGCTTTTGGAGTCATTGGCCGGGAGGCTCCTTGCGGGGCAGGTCCGGCCGCACTGGTGCAGGTCTTATTACATTCAACGCCATATTGAGAGACCTGCGCGACGAATGGGGATGAAATGATGATGAAGACAACACAACACCCAGTCCCTGAGCGGAGAAAATCCCCGACTCAACCGGGAATCGAACCTGGACCCGTAGGACGGCAACTCGTCACGCTGACCACTCAGCTATCGAAGTGGACTTCTTGAATATTAGCACTGGAGACGCGACGAGATGCTGTGCAGCGTTAGATTTGCGCCTGGTGTCCAAACTTGGAACGAATTCCTTTCCAGCGTAAATTGATTCCGCGCTAACTCTTTGGAATATCTACCAAGTTTCACTGCCCTACTATACCACACAGGACCTCTCTGAGTAGTTTCACTTTAATTATAACCACGCGGTACTTCTAAAACAGCAGAAACAGATCTTCCACACGCTTGGAACAGTCATGTTTTTCAGTGAAGAACTGCAACAGAATTGGGAACTTTCAAATGGTTCTGAGCACTATGGGACGTAACTTCTGAGGTAATCTGTCCCCTAGAACTTAGAACTACTTAAACCTAACTAACCTAAGGACATCACACACATCCATGCCCGTGGCAGGATTCGAACCTGCGACCGCAGTGGTCGCGCGGTTCCAGACTGTAGCGCCTAGAACCTCTCGGCCAGTTCGGCCGGCTGGGAACTTACCTGCTACGCAATCATTGTGAACGGTTATGTAGATGCATTTTCGATCCTGTGGTCATGAATTAAATCTACAACTAACTGATTTGAGGACTCCGTAGCACCATTTCCGCACCTCACACATTTGTGTTAATACGGTGGACCAACAGTACAATTTTCAAGCCCTAGAATTTCAGGAAGGAATTAAGAATTTATTTATCCACTTTCACTACGATGACAGCGTGAGTAAACAGTATGGATGAGTTTTAACCATAGACTTATTGTACGGGGAGGACACAGAAGTAATACTCCAATACATGTTCTGTGTTTCGTGTGATAGTCATAAAATTACATTACCTGTCAATTTGCCTCACTGCTGTTGGCTGCGTATTCAAGACTGCATGTTTTGGAAAATCTGTCTTCAGACAGTTTATTCATGCTTGTCTGTAGAGAGCTCTTATTGACACCTTGGGAGAGATATAATATGCGCTGCGAAGGTGGCAAAAACTAACGAAACTTGTTGTGCACTATTTACATGTTACTTACGTGACCTTTCTCTTGAATGAGGAAACGGCATGTACGAAGACTGCATATTTGTGTGGTGGTTGTTATTCGAGTGTTGATATTGATACTGTGCGAAAACTAACCTCGAATAAAATTTAATCAGCTGCTTTATCACCTGCTGCATGGTAAATGCTTTTTAAAAATTGCAACATGTTCCTCGACTGCACTCAATGAAAGCGTAGAACTCAAAGTTGCTGGTACACGGAGAAGGTCAACTGCAAATGTTGTACCACGATCAAGAACATGAAAAGATACAATGGAAATAATTTGGGGAAAAATGGCTGGTGAAACCCATGTTGAAGAGACCAGGTAATTCTATTTCTGGAAAAGCGTCCACGAATAATTAACCTGCCATTCAAGAAGCAGTAGAGCGAAAACAAAAATCTGCAGGCGTAAATAAGAATATGTAAAACATTACCGCAGCTGACGAATGTAGAATATAAGTAAAAACTAAAAAAATAGTGCAAAAGAGGGGGCTGGAACAAGGTATTGAAAAAATCGAAGGAGTGGTTACTTTAAAAAGATAAAGGTTATTAGTCTAGATTCGTTAATCTAGACCAATAATGCACTATGAGCACAACTGATCGTTAATAATTTTAAGACGCTTTTTTTGAGGAATGGATTGTGTAATTAATTGTTACAAATCTTCGCTTAAAACTTCCGGGCTGATAGGTCCTGGTCGATGAATAACACTCTCCCCTGACGTTTCGTCATCGACTGCGGGAGACATGCTTCGTGGTAAAGCGGCGAACTGGAAAGAGAACTCGAGGAAGCGCGGATTAAATAGCAGTACAGAGGACGCCACTGCTCATTCGATAATATTAATTTTATATATCTAAGGGTGTCGAACCAGACCGTTCTCCACGAGTACAGTAATAAAAATAAAGGATATGTAGTTATTTGTGAATAGATTTTTATATTTTGATCACTGCTGATTATAACGTAATGAGGCTGCGCTAGAAACGCAAATATGTCGAAGCTAATGATGTCTATATATTTAAAAATGATAAGAATTGGTCTCAGCAGACACGTCGTGACATAACAAGTCGGTTAGAATACGTATTTCTGTTATAGAACTATTGGTGTAGGAATAGTGATCCACTTGCATATATGTCAAAGTGTTGTACGAATTGCTTGGCTTGATGAGGAGCTGCTTGGATGTTGGTGGGGGAAGAGGTGCTCTTGGGAGCAGAAGGGACGGAAGACAAAAGAGAACAGTTCGGGATATCGATAGAGAAAGGAGAGCTTCTGTGAAGTTTGGAAGGTAGGAGACGAGGTAATGGGAGAATTGAAGTCGTGAGGACGAGTCGTGAGTCGTGCTTGGGTAGCTCAGATGGTAGAGCATTTGACCACGAAAGGCAAAGGTCCCGAATTCGAGTCTCGGTCTGGCACACAGTTTTAATCTGCCAGGAAGTTTCGAAGGAGAGACTAGTTTTCTGCCATCGAGAAGTACGGCAGAGTGGTGTGATTTTATTTATGCAGAGACACTTCGGATCGGTTATCAGATCTTGGTAACGGGCATATAAGAATGGGGGTGAAGCGACTTTTATACTGAATGTACGTCGTGGCTTGGTCTGAGTGAGGATTCTGTCACCTTTCGTTTCACACAACATAATTCAAGGGCTGTTGATATATTTTACGATTAACTTTATTCACGTATAAAACAGCTTGTGGGACCACCACTCAGTTGGAATTTGAACCTTGCTGAATAAATCATCTGTTCTTAAAAGTTAAATCTGCAGTGTTGCCTATGTTTATTATAAAAGTTTCCCTATTTGTTTATATTCATTGAGCTATAATTAGCATAACTTGTCTGCCCTCAATTATTCGATGGCGTGATCAACTTTTGGTAAATTATTTTCCTAACACAGCAACAGGGCGAGAAAGCGGACGGTGTACGGCTCATTCCTAGGACTTTTACGAGCCAAGCTTTATTCAGAGCCGTACATTTGTGTCTTTGTCACATTAAATGGAGGACACTAACGTCGCAAACTGATGCAAAAGTATATTCGTGCCTCCAACGCACGTAGACCCGCAATCAAGAGGATGCAGTCCAACATCGCTGCAACAACAACGGACGTCTTCCCCCTATGCCCCCCACGCTACTTCCTCACAAGAAGCGATTAGTTCATAAATTATCAACTAGCTAATTTCTGGATTATTTTCATATGCCAAAGGTTCAAAATACCGCTTCAGTTATAAAGTTCTTTTATTATCACACGACCGGTTTCGGGCTCTCTTCAGATGTCTGACTCGAAATAGCAAGAGACGGGAGATAATTTTTACAAGCAGCAATACACTTAAAAAAACAAGAAAAAAATTAATAAAAAAGTTTTAAAAACATTTCAAAACAGCCGGTCGGGCTAGGTGCTGTGCAAGCTATGTCAATGCGAAAGTGACACCAGACAGTACTATGGGCGACTGACTGGCTAGGGAAATATACAAATAATACCAGGACACTGAAATTGGTGCTGTGGGCCCCGAGCGCCACGGTGGACGTGTACTGCCTGTGAGCGCAGAACACGGAGTAGCGGATGCGAAAGAGGAAGCAAACTGGTACTACATCTACATTTATACTCCGCAAAACCACCCAACGGTGTGTGGCGGAGGGCAATTTACGTGCCACTGTCATTAGCTCCATTTCCTGTTCCAGTCGCGTATGGTTCACGGGAAGAACGATTGCTGGAAAACCTCCGTGCGCGCTCGAATCTCTCTAATTTTGTATTCGTGGTCTCCTCGGGAGGTATAAATAGGGGGAAGCAATATATTCGATACCTCATCCAGAAACGCACCCCCTCGAAACCTGGCGAGCAAGCTACACCGCGATGCAGAGCGCCTCTCTAGGCGCGCAGTCCGGAACCGCGCGACTGCTACGGTCGCAGGTTCGAATCCTGCCTCGGGCATGGATGTGTGTGATGTCCTTAGTTAGGTTTAAGTAGTTCTAAGTTCTAGGGGACTGATGACCACAGCTGTTAAGTCCCATAGTGCTCAGAGCCATTTGAACCATTTGAACAGCGCCTCTCTTGCAGAGTCTGCCAATTGAGTTTGCTAACCATCTCCGTAACGCTATCACGCTTACCAAATAACCCTGTGACGAAACGCACCGCTCTTCTTTGGATCTTCTCTATCTCCTCTGTCAACTCGACCTAGTACGGATCCCACACTGATGAGCAATACTCAAGTATAGGTCGAACGAGATTTTTGTCAGCAACCTCCTTTGTTGATGGACTACATTTTCTAAGGGCTCTCCCAATGAATCTCAACCTGGCACCCGCCTTGCCAACACTTAATTTTATATGATCATTCCACTTCAAATCGTTTCATACGCATACTCCCAGATATTTTACAGAAGTAGCTGCTACCAGTGTTTGTTCTGCTATCATATAATCATACAATAAAGGATCCTTCTTTCGATGTACTCGCAATACATTACATTTGTCTATGTTAAGGATCAGTTGCCACTCCCTGCGCCAACTGCCTATCCACTGCAGATCTTCCTGCATTTCGCTGCAATTTTCTAATGCTGCAACTTCTCTGTATACTACAGCATCATCCGCGAAAAGCCGCATGGAACTTCCGACACTATCTACTAGGTCATTTATACTTTAACGTCTGTAGGCGTCCCTCCATTGAGAACAACATGCTGTGTTCTGTTTGCTAAAAACTCTTCAATCCAGCCACACAGCTGGTTTGATATACCGTAGGCTCTTACTTTGTTTATCAGGCGACAGTGCGGAACTGTATCGAACGCCTTCCGGAAGTCAAGGAAAATATCATCCACCTGAGAGCCTGTATCTAATATTTTCTGGGTCTCATGAACAAATAAAGCGAGTTGGGTCTCACACGATCGCTGTTTCCGGAATCCTTGTTGATTCGTACAGAGTATATTCTGGGTTTGCAGAAATGACATGATACGCGAGCAAAAAACATGTTCTAAAATTGTACAACAGATCGATGTCAGAGATATCGGCCTATAGTTTTACGCATCTGCTCGACGACCGTTCTTGAAAACTGGGACTACCTGTGCTCTTTTCCAATCATTTGGAACGTTCCGTTCCTGTAGAGACTTGCGGTATACGGCTGTTAGAAGGGGGCAAAATCTTTCGCGTACTCTGTGTAGAATCGAATTGGTATCCCGTCAGGTCCAGTGGACTTTCCACTGTTGAGTGATTTCAGTTGCTTTTCTATTCCTTAGACACTTATTTCGATGTAAGCCATTTTTTCGTTCGTGCGAGGATTTAGAGAAGGAACTGCAGTGCGGTCTTCCTCCGTGAAACAGCTTTGGAAAAAGGTGTTTAGTGTTTCAGCTTTACGCGTGTCATCCTCTGTTTCAATGCCATTATCATCTCAGAGTGTCTGGATATGCTGTTTCGATCCACTTACTGATTTAACGTAAGACCAGAACTTCCTAAGATTTTCTGTCAAGTCGGTACATAGAATTTTACTTTCGAATTCACTGAACGCTTCAGGCATAGCCCTCCTTACGCTAACTTTGACATCGTTTCGCTTCTGTTTGTCTGAGAGATTTTCGCTGCGTTTAAATTTGCAGCGAAGCTCTCTTTGCTTTCGCAGTAGTTTCCTAACTTTGTTGTTGTACCACGGTGGGTTTTTCCCGTCCCTCACAGTTTTACTCGGCACGTACCTGTCTAAAACGCATTTTACGATTGGCTTGAATTTTTCCATAAACACTCAACATTGTCAGTGTCGGAACAGAAATTTTCGTTTTGATCTGTTAGGTAGTCCGAAATCTGCCTCCTATTACTCTTGCTAAACAGATAAACCTTTCTTCCTTTTTTTATATTTCTATTTACTTCCATATTCAGGGATGCTGCAAGGGTCTTATGATCACTGATTCCCTGTTCTGCGCTTACAGAGTCGAAAAGTTCGGGTGTGTTTGTTATCAGTAGGTCCAAGATGTTATCTCCACGAGTCGGTTCTCTGTTTAATTGCTCGAGGTAATTTTTGGATAGTGCACTCAGTATAATGTCACTCGATGCTCTGTCCCTCACCCGTCCTAAAACAGAGTGGCAAAAGTGCTGCCATCTATTGACGGGGAGATGAGCGTTCACAATTTGAATTAGTGGTTTAAATTTAAAATGAAGAAAAAAAACAAGAAAATTACGTAAAAATGCACGAAAGAAGTTAAAAGTGCGTTATGCGTAGTAAAGGAGCGTATTGAACAAGTCAGTACAGAACAGTGGTAACACTAAGTGGAAGCTGCGATATAAAAAATCGGAAAGCGCAATGAAACTTTCCTTTTACATGAGTGGCAGACAAGTTTTTAATTTAGTGGGGATGTATTGCTGCATGTAAAAATTATCTCTCATCTCTTGCTATTTCCACTACGACACTTATATGGGCTTATAAGAGCCCGAAACCGGCCGTGTGATAATAACATAACTTTACAACTGAAGCGCTATTTTCAGCCTCTGGTATAATGCTCAGTTGCGGATGTTCATCCAACAGGATTGTTTGTATTTTCACATACATGCTGTGAAAAACGCCTAATGATGAGGAGATTAGTGTTTACGTCCCGTCGACAACGAGATCATTCGAGACGGAGCACAAGCTCGGATTAGTGAATGATGGGAAAGGAAATCGGCCGTGTCCTTTCAAGGAACCATCCCGTGATTAGCCTGAAGCGATTTAGCGAAATCATGGAAAACCTAAACCAGGATGGCCGGACGGGGCTATGAACCATCGTCCTCCCGAATGTGACTCCAGTCTGCTAACCACTGCGCCATCTCTCCCGGCAACATGCTCGATACGCGTTGCAAATGTATTCAAAAATGGCTCTGAGCACTATGGGACTTAACTTCTGAGGTCATCAGTCCCCTAGAACTTAGAACTACTTAAACCTAACTAACTTAAGGACATCACACACATCCATGCCAGAGGCAGGATTCGAACCTGCGACCGTAGCGTTCGCGCGGTTCCGGACTGTAGCGCCTAGAACCGCTCGGCCACCCGGGCCGGCGCAAATGTATTAGTCTCAAATGAATAAATAATGTGACTTGTAGTACTGCAAACCGAATAATTAATTTCATAATACTGATTTGTGTAAGATAATATTCGGCAAATACCGGTGTCTGACCGAACACCGTTAATACTGTGGTCGTTTAAACGTGTTTATTGATGCGGCCTGTTGCTCTCAGAAGTGGTTGTGAGGAGCGAGGCATCAGGACCGGAAAACCCCTGCTGCTGCGTGGTCGCGGTCCATAATGCGAAATCTGTGCAGTGTGGGTGGCACTTTAACTCCAATGGAGTGGTTTGCGGCCCGTGGGAGGCCGGCACTGCTTTTAGCGGCAGCCTGATGGGGCGGCAAAGCGCCGCGATAGCACCTCGGCGGCCGATCGGTCTTCCGCAAATGCTGCGTTCAAACAGCACCTCCCTCCCCGGGGGCAGGAGCCACTAGCGGCTAAGCACGCCTTCGGGCAACCCAGCATCGCGGCTGATCGTTGCCTCTCCCACAGACCGCACCACGTGGAAACTCCCGCTGCTGACTAGCACTCTGGCTCTAAAGAGTTTCTGCAGGCATCATTCAAACTGATAACTCCTATTTAAGACGTGTGTATTTCTATTGTCTATTGTCAAACCACAATTTATGAAAGATGTTTATATTTTATTAATAGGATTAAGTAGGAATAATTAATATTTGTCATGTTGGAAATAATTGTGTTACCAGGGAATTTCTGCACCAAAGTATTGTTGGCAAGAGAGACCGCAAATTGATATAATTTCAAAAAGGGCGGGAGAGACCGCGTATGGATACATTTTAAGAAAAGAGCGGGAAAGACCGCGCATTGATACATTTTGTAATGGTAGCAGAGATTGTCTGCACCAGAAAGCATTGTTGGCAGGAGGGACCGCACTTTAGCGTTCGTAGGAAGTCAGTAGTAAGCGAGATGTGAAGCGAGTTGGTAGCAGGTCTGAAGCGAGAGGTTGAGAGCAGCGGTTTGCCTGCCAGCCACCAGCTATGATTTACAAGAGATTATAAACGGATGTACAGAGACATCAACTAACTATTATCATAAGAGGAACTAATGTTATTGAATTATTTTCTTTGCGAAACTCAAGACTACTGAAGGTATGTTTGCGCAATGCTAGTTATAAGATTATTGTAAAAAGTAAGTCCCATTTGAACGTTTGTAAAATCATTTCATTACCAACAGTAAATATTTGAAGCATTTTCAGAATATGATTAATTTTTGCCAGCAATGTTGCATTACTGATTATAATCCATTCCAAAAACCATCAACGTAAAACTTTGCAAAAATTTTATTGTTGTCAAGAAAAAGTGTAACTGTGAATTACGTAACTTCAGTCAAATTAATTTAAGAATAACGTCAGCTTTGCTATTAAAGAATAACGTAAGCTTTGGTAATAAATACAGCCACTTATTATGACAGCCCACCAGCAGTTAGTAGCGTATAGTAAACCAGAATAAGTATATTCATGTCGCAGTTCGATGTAGCAGTCAGATGGCGATCCAGTAACAGTAAAAAAGGTAAGGAACAGTTTTGGGTTATTGCAGATAACGACTGAGGGCCACGACGACGACACGTTCTATGTTTCGTCGAAATAATCAGAAAATCACGTTTAATAAGGAGCAATTAAATTTGTATGCGAAGATTGAGAAAGAGAATAAATTTCAAAGGGAAGATTTCATTTGTTATTTTAACCAAGAGATAGAAATCCTAAGGAAAGGTTCATAGGTTATTGTAGAAGGGAAGGTTGCGTAAAAAAAAAAGAGATATAGAGGAGACGGGAAGGTTTCACTATTATGACAAAACTGAGAAAACCAATAACGAAATCTGTAGGTTAGCCAAAATTAAGCTATTTTTCAAAGAAAATTTTCCTTCCTAACTTGTCCTAATTTTTGATTGTCTACAAATTGCACAAGCCTTTTAAAACTTTTGTCACATGACTAACGATTCTGAAAATTACTGTCATTTTTTCCTTTCACGTCAAGGTTTTTCACGTAGTAAGATCTCAGATTTTAAACATTTAAAAATTTGGGGAACATATTCATATATAGGGTCAAGAAAAAGTCGCGCACTCGGACTTCACAGCGCGATTCCTCACCTACTAGCAATACACAAATGTCTCTCACAGAATTTCGTCCTGCGCATATTTCGGAAAGTAAATGAACGTTAAAGATTGGCTGTATGAAGATGGTATCTGTTCTTTCGGACATGTCCGAAAGAACAGGTACCATCTTCATATAGTTAGGGCTAACCGGCCATTGACCTTCTTCTTCTGCGCTGCATGCACATGCATTGCTCGAATTCTTATGGGACTCGCGAGTAATGAGTGTAATGGGCAGCGACGCAACGAATGTAGTGTGTGGACATTACGCTGGGAATGTGGGTCCCACGGGGAGCGTGCAAGAGATAAATCCCTGCAGTTCCACTATGCTCTGTGCCCTCGGTGGCTCAGATGGATAGAGCGTCTGCCATGTAAGCAGGAGATCCCGGGTCGAGTCCCCGGTGGGGGCACACATTTTCAACTGTCCCCGTTCATGTACATCAGCGCCTGTCGACAGCTTAGGGTCTTGATTTAATTATCATTTCATCGAAGATTGGCATTTTGGCAACACTGTAATCACGTGTATAGTAACTAACTCTGTAAGGACATTACAGTAGTGCTGTGCAGTTGGTGCGTAGTACGTTATCTAGCATCTTAATCGTCATACAGCGGTTACAGTGGGTCTTCTACAGAACATCTGCAGTGACATACTGCGAACACAGAAATGGAATACAATCGTTTTCATTGGTCAGCTTATAAAGCAACCGTTTGCACGTCGTGAACGCGAATTGTTTCGCACCACTGCATCTACTAGATTCCAAAATTTTTTACGTGTACCCTCCCCCCCCCCCCCCAAGAGTCCCATCGATTAATGCGAACTATTATTCTTACCACGTTCCGGTCCATTAGATTTCGTTAGGGCCTTACGCTTCACCTGTAGAGCTAGCAACCTGCTTTGTAAATAATTTCGATGGGATCATAGCGGGACGATACACAGAAAACAGGTTTGGAACCTAGTAGGTGCAGTGGTGCGAAACAATTCGCGTCCACGACGTGCAAAAGGCTTCTTCAAAAGCTGAGCAACGAAAATGATTGTACTTCCATTTCTGTGTTCGTCGAACGTAACTGCAAATTTTTGTAGAAGATCCACTGCAATCTCTGAATGACGGTTAAGACGCCAGATACCATACCACGCAGATTACTTTTAGCAAGTAAAAACAAATAAGCCTCCACCCACAATCGAACCCTTTACCGCTTGCATGCTAATGCAAAACGCTATCCAGTGCACCACTCCACAGCAGTGACGCACGAACTGAAAGAGGTTGTTACCGTGCATCACATCAGCTTTAGAGTTAAACACCTAGATGTATTCCAAAGACTAAGTGTACTATGTATTTATCGTGCTCCCAGTGGTGATATGCACAAATTCACTACAAAGTTAACCCAAGCGTTAGATATAATCTCGAGCCCTAAAAATCATCATTTGAGGAGATCTAAACATTAACATGATGAACCCAGATATGTCGTGCAACAGCTTTCTGAACATTATGTACACCTATTGTATTTCACTATTAACATTGCCCCTAGGATAACCAGACATTCAGGATCAAGTATTGACCATATGCTAAAGGACATAGAGAAAAATAGGTGTGACATTGTCATGGATGACCTTGGCATCTCAGCTCATTCCAGTCAGTTATTAAAATTAGGCGTAGAATTAGATAATAAGACTAAAATACACAAGTACAATAGGGTTTTCTCTAAGTCAAAAAGAGCTCTACTTTCCTCACTAATTAACCGTGAAACATGGGAGGAAGTGTGCAGAGAAACTACTAAAAGTGGGAAGTATTCAAAGCTTATGTCAATATTTAATTCAGATTTGAAGTGTTTCCTAAAGTTCTAAGAATCAATAAATCATGCAGCAATAACAGCTGGGTAACCAACGGGAAAACGAAATCCTCTGAAACCCTCAAGCACCTTGTTGTTGTGGTCTTCAGTCCAGCGACTGGTTTGATGCAGCTCTCGATGCTACTCTATCCTGTGCAAGCTTCTTCATCACCCAGTACTTACTGCAACCTACATCCTTCTGAATCTGCTTAGTGTATTCATCTCTTGGTCTCCCTCTACGATTTTTACCCTCCACGCTGCCCTCCAATGCTAAATTTGTGATCCCTTGATGCCTCAAAACATGTCCTACCAACCGGTCCCTTCTTTTTGTCAAGTTGTGCCACAATCTCCTCTTCTCCCTAATTCTATTCAATACCTCCTCATTAGTTACGTGATCTACCCATCTAATGTTCAGCATTCTTCTGTAGCACCACATTTCGAAAGCTTCTATTCTCTTCTCGTCCAAACTATTTATCGTCCATGTTTCACTTCCATACATGGCTACACTCCATACAAATACTTTCAGAAACGACTTCCTGATATTTGAATTTTCAAGACACTGTCCATTCCGTTCAACTGCTCATCCAAGTCCTTTGCTGTCTCTGACAGAATTACAATGTCATCGGCGAACGTCAAAGTTTTTATTTCTTCTCCATGGATTTTAATACCTACTCCGAATTTTTCTTTTGTTTCCTTTACTGCTTGCTCAATATACAGATTGAATAAAATCGGGGAGAGGCTACAACCCTGTCTCACTCCCTTCCCAACCACTGCTTCCCTTTCATGCCCCTCGACTCTTATAACTGCCATCTGGTTTCTGTACAAATTGTAAATAGCCTTTCGCTCCCTGTATTTTGCCCCTGCCACCTTCAGAATTTGAAAGAGAGTATTCCAGTCAACATTGACAAAAGCTTTCTCCAAGTCTACAAATGCTAGAAACGTAGGTTTGCCTTTTCTTAATCTTTCTTCTAAGATAAGTCGTAAGGTTAGTATTGCCTCACGTGTTCCAACATTTCTACGGAATCCAAACTGATCTTCCCCGAGGTCGGCTTCTACCAGTTTTTCCATTCGTCTGTAAAGAATTCGCTTTAGTATTTTGCAGCTGTGACTTATTAAACTGATAGTTCGGTAATTTTCACATCTGTCAACACCTGCTTTCTTTGGGATTGGAATTATTATATTCTTCTTGAAGTCTGAGGGTATTTCGCCTGTCTCATACATCTTGCTCACCAGATGGTAGAGTTTTGTCAGGGCTGGCTCTCCCAAGGCTGTCAGTAGTTCTAATGGAATGTTGTCTACTCCCGGGACCTTCTTTCGACTCAGGTCTTTCAGTGCTCTGTCAAACTCTTCACACAGTATCTTATCTCCCATTACGTCTTCATCTACATCCTCTTCCATTTCCATAATATTGTCCTCAAGTACGTCGCCTTGTATAAACCCTCTATATACTTCTTCCACCTTTCTGCTTTCCCTTCTTTGCTTAGAACTGGGTTTCCATCTGAGCTCTTGATATTCATACAAGTGGTTCTCTTTTCTCCAAAGGTCTCTTTAATTTTCCTGTAGGCGGTATCTATCTTACCCCTCTTGAGATAAGCCTCTACATCCTTACATTTGTCCTCTAGCCATCACTGCTTAGCCATTTTGCATTTCCTGTCAATCTCATTTTTGAGACATTTGTATTCCTTCTTGCCTGCTTCATTTACTGCACTTTTATATTTTCTCCTTTCATCAATTAAATTCAATATTTCTTCTGTTACCCAAGGATTTCTATTAGCCCTCGTCTTTTTACCTACTTGATCGTCTGCTGCCTTCACTACTTCATCCCTCAGAGCTACCCATTCTTCTTCTACTGTATTTCTTTCCCCAATTCCTGTCAATTGTTCCCTTATGCTCTCCCTGAAACTCTCTACAACCTCTGGTTTAGTCAGTTTATCCAGGTCCCATCTCCTTAAATTAGCACCTTTTCGTAGTTTCTTCAGTCTTAATCTACAGTTCATAACCAATAGATTGTGGTCAGAGTCCACATCAGCCCCTGGAAATGTCCTACAATTTAAAACCTGGTTCCTAAATCTCTGTCTTACCATTATATAATCTATCTGATACCTTTTAGTATCTCCGGGATTCTTCCATGTATACAACCTTCTTTTATGATTCTTGAACCAAGTGTTAGCTATGATTAAGTTGTGCTCTGTGCAAAATTCTACCAGGCGGCTTCCTCTTTCATTTCTTACCCCCAAATCCATATTCACATACTACGTTTCCTTCTCACCCTTTTCCTACTCGCGAATTCCAGTCACCCATGACTATTAAATTTTCTTCTCCCTTCACTACCTGAATAATTTCTTTTATCTCATCATACATTTCATCAATTTCTTCATCATGTGCAGAACTAGTTGGCATATAAACTTGTACTACTGTAGTAGGGGTGGGCTTTGTGTCTATCTTGGACACAATAATGCGTTCACTATGCTGTTTGTAGTAGCTTACCCGCACTCCAATTTTTTTATTCATTATTAAACCTACTCCTGCATAACCCCTATTTGATTTTGTATTTATAACCCTGTATTCACCTGACTAAAAGTCTTGTTCCTCCTGCCACCGAACTTCACTAATTCCCACTATATCTAACTTTAACCTATCCATTTCCTTTTTTAAATTTTCTAACCTACCTGCCCGATTAAGGGATCTGACATTCTACGCTCCGATCCGTAGAACGCCAGTTTTCTTTCTCCTGATAACGACGTCCTCTTGAGTAGTCCCCGCCCGGAGATCCAAATGGGGGACTATTTTACCTCCGGAATATTTTACCCAAGAGGACGCCATTGTTATTTAATCATACAGTAAAGCTGCATGCCCTCGGGAAAAATTACGCCTGTAGTTTCCCCTTGCTTTCAGCCGTTCGCATTACCAGCACAGCAAGGCCGTTTTGGTTAGTGTTACAAGGCCAGATCAGTCAATCATCCAGACTGTTGCCCTTGCAACTACTGAAAAGGCTGCTGCCCCTCTTCATGAACCACACGTTGGTCTGGCCTCTCAACAGATACCCCTCCGTTGTGGTTGCACCTACGGTACGGTTATCTGTATCGCTGAGGCACGCAAGCCTCCCCACCGACGGCAAGGTCCTTAGCTCAATGAAAAACTACCGTAACGATTCAGCATTTCATAACTATTATTATCATACAGAAAGATGTATAGAAAAGTATTGTTAGTGGCTAAATTGTACCAAAATGACAAATTTATAGAAAAAGCTAATAATGAAATAAAATCAGCATGGAAAATCACCAAACAGGAAACTAATAGGAAAAAATTACAAGGCAACAAACATGCAGTTGCAACACAATGATACCAAAATAAATGATCTCAAATAAACTAGCAAACTTTTGCCTATCAATATTTCAGCAACTTAGTAACCAGACTACAACGGAAGTTCAACAAAACAAAGCATTAACAAACGCTGAACAAAATACCACACACAATGGTACTACGACCAACCACAGGAGAAGAAGTATACAGTGTTGTGGGTAAACTAATATGTAAAAATACAGCAGACATAGATGAAGTTCCTGTGTGCTTACCAAAGGACTTCTTAGACAACATCAAAGACCTTTTAGTGCACATCATCAATAAATCCTTCTCCACGGATTGTTTCCCGGACAGACTAAAGCATGCAAAAATCCTACCTACATATAAGAAAGGTGACCCAAAAATCATAGAAAAATACAGATTAATCTCGTTTCTGTCATCCTTTTCAAAAGTCGTAGAGACCATAATGAAAAACAGGCTCATGGCGTACTTAACAAAGTTCAATCTTCTGAGTAAAGAGCAATTTGGTTTCCAGACTGGCGAAAGCACAAATTCAGCTGTAGCTCATTTCTCAAATGTTATCCTCGTAACACTAGACAAAGGAGGCCACATAACAGTGATCTTCCTTGATTTGACCAAAGCGTTTGCTGCAGTAGACCACACAATTTTGCTAAACAAACTAAATGCACTAGGAGTAAGAGGAGTAACAAATATATGGTTTCATTCATACCTGCAAAACAGGGTTCAACAGGTGGAGATCACTCAAACTAACTCCAATCATACCTTTTCATACCTTTCAAACCCAGAATACATAAATATAGGAGTCCCCCAAGGAAGTATGCTGGGCCCAATCCTCTTTTTAATATACATAGACGATTTTCCACAAAGTGTCAAACATGGTGAATCAGTACTGTTTGCTGATGACAGTAACATCTTAATCAAAGCTGAGTCGCCAAGTGTACTCAATGGAAAAGCTGAGGAAACATTTAAGCATGTATGCCGGTGGATAGAGGCTAATAAATTAACCCTAAATGTAAAAAAAAAAAAAAAAAAAAACCAACAGTATTAGTTTTCACTTAAACAGAAAACCGAACAGTACCAAGCTAAAAGTTAATGACGAGCACATGGAATGTGTACCATCAACAAAATTTTTGGGCATGCATGTCGACTCTCAACTAAATTGGACCGAGCACACTGCAGTACTTGCAAAGCGAATAGCTTCAGCATGCAATGCACTTAGCATAATAAATACAGTGTGTAGTAGCTCGTGTCCTAGAACTGCATATTTTGCGTCTGTCCAGTCTGTAATTAGTTATGGCATATCCTTCTGGGAATCAACAGAGCAGAACAGACAAACAATATTTAAGTTGCAAAAAAGGGCTTCACGAATCATAACGAAAAGTAGCAATAGATCCCATTGCTCTGAGTTATTCAAATATTTGGGTAAAATGACAGTTCCATGTGAATACATTTTGCAGACAGTAATATACATCAAAAAGCACTTTGACCAGTTCCCGATAAACAGTACCATACAGGCACATGAAACCAGACGCCTCTACAGGAAAAACAAATCAAAAACTCAAAATAGCATGTTATATAATGGAATTAAATTGTACAACAATCTTCCACAAGGAATCAAAGACATAAGCGAAATAGATAACTTCAGGAAATCGCTAAAAAACATCTCTTGGAAAAGTGTATTTATACTGTCAAAGATTACTTGGAATGATGTAAATATATAGTTATATGTAAAAATTATCAACTGTGTCATTAAGCGGTTTAACAATGTATCTTTATGTCACAATATTCATGAATTCCGACTGTGATAATTATAAATTTGTGTTCCTATTGTATATACTTATAGTGACAACATCCATACAATCCTGATTGTCTACGGATGGATAAGTAAATAAATAAATCTGATTAAAGTGTTGTCAGATTGCCAATCTTTAACGTCCATTTACAGTCCATAATATGAGCAGAACGAAATTTTGTGAGAGACGTTACTGTATTGCCAGTGTAAGAGGAATCGCGCTGAGAAGTCCGAGTGCGCGAATTTTTCTTCACCCTGTATATTATAACAATGTACCGGGTGATCAAAAAGTCAGTATAAATTTGAGAACTTAATAAACCACGGAATAATGTAGATAGGTAAAAAATGACACACATGCTTGGAATGACATGGGGTTTTATTAGAACAAAAAAAACAAAGTATTGCCAGACGCGTGAAAGATCTCTTGCGCGCGTCGTTTGGTGATGATCGTGTGCTCAGCCGCCACTTTCGTCATGCTTGGCCTCCCAGGTCCCCAGACCTCAGTCCGTGCGATTATTGGCTTTGGGTTTACCTGAAGTCGCAAGTGTATCGTGATCGACCGACATCTCTAGGGATGCTGAAAGACAACATCCGACGCCAATGCCTCACCATAACTCTGGACATGCTTTACAATGGTGTTCACAACATTATTCCTCGACTATACCTATTGTTGAGGAATGATGGTGGACACATCGAGCATTTCCTGTAAAGAACATCATCTTTGCTTTGTCTTACTTTGTTATGCTAATTATTGCTATTCTGATCAGATGAAGCGCCATCTGTCGGACATTTTTTGAACGTTTGTATTCTTTTGGATCTAATAAAACCCCATGTCATTCCAAGCATGTGTGTCAATTTGTACCTTTCTATCTACATTTTTCCGTGATTTATTCAGTTTTCAAATTTATACTGCCTTTTTGATCACCCGGTATGTACGAGTGTGTTTGTGTGTGTGCGTGCGTGCGTGCGAATTCCACATCTCCTTCTAGACCACTGGTCCGATTTCAACCAAATTTGGTACACTTATCCCTTACTGTCAGGCAACAATTGCTGCTTGGGTAGGAACCACCTGCCTGTCATAGTTCAGGAGATATGACGTGATAAACAATGGGACGCGTGAAAAACTGTCGCATCATGCATGACTTTAAATTTGTTACTTCTGTACTACTAACTCTATTCGCAATACGTTACGCAGGCAGTATCCTCACATGCCGCTAAATGCTTCTACATATATATACCGTGGTACCAAGCATAGTTCAGGAGATATGATGTCTTAACACTGAGATACGTAAAAAACTGAGGCGTTGGGCACGACGTTAAAATGCATTTCTTCTTTGCAACTAACTCTATTCGCAACATATTTCGCATGCAGTATCCACATATGCCGCTGAATGTACTTAACCAAATGTATCATTCTACGAGACATAGTTCAAGAGGTTTGACGTCTTAAAAACTGAGAAGCGTGAAAAAACGCCGCATCGCGCATTAAGTTTTAATACATTCATTATTTACTACTAAGACATTCGTTTAGTCGAGACAACTTACGAAAATCCCTGACATCTGGTAGCGCTTTTGACAGCTATCAACTGCGAAATACAACGGCTGTAGGCCAAGACAATAGCGTCTATAGAGCTATGAAGAGGCCTTGTCATAGCGACGTTTGCTACATCTGCGTAGTAGATACGCGAAGCAGCTGCGTCCATCGTGCAGAAACTGTGCGTTTCTAACGGAAAATTGCCGAAATGAATATTCGAGTAATACCGGCTCTGTGAGCTAGTATTAAAATAAAATATCAAACAACACTGTGAGTGCTCAGTTACATTTAATTTTCAAATTTTCTCTTACTTGGTTTCCTCGCAGAGCCTTCATCATTACTGTCCCTCTTCAACAGCCAACAATAATCGGCCGTCATACTTTCATTCAATGTTCCCATGAACGTCTTGGAGGAAGAGATCTCTCTGCATTTCAGGGAAGTCGTGAATATGTGAGTGTAGGAAGTGGACTTTTGCAGTCATGTTACTATCCAGCTTCTTGAAATTTTCATACATTGTTTTCACAACGTTCGTATACTTCAGGTGTTTTCATTCTATAGGAAGTTTTCAGTGACAGTCCTAATGAAAATCCATGTAACTTCTTCTCTAACTTCCACTTCATTCTCAAATTCGTGATTTTTCATCCATTTGTGGGATTAAGAATAAGAAAAAACCCTCAACTTTCTATTTTTCTTGATTTTTAACTTCCACTTCCTAATCGGCCTACTGGATTGCGACATAATTGACCTTCATTGGGTATGCCTAATGAAATTTTACAATGAGTAAGGCCATCGCTACCTAAGAAAAACAACACCGGTTAGCTGAAGGAAAGTGTACAACAAACCCCTCTGAAAGAAGAATCTATTCTAAAACTAATCTAAATACTGATGATAATTTTGGAATGGGTGGAAATTCAGTGCAATCCCTCACGAACCACACAGAGGGGAGGGGGGGGGGGGGGAGGGCAAAACGTAAGATTTTTAATACAAAAAATATTGATAAGACAAAAAATACTGATTAGCTAAAAAAGAGATAAGTAAACAGTTACCAGTCCATTAGTGCAATGAATCTCCAGAACCTTAAGAAAGGTAATGGCAAAGACATTTAAGCAAATAATCACTTGCGTGGCAACAGAATGCTGTTACGGTTTTCCTCAGCACAACAGTTCACGAGAAAATATATGAATCAGAAAGCACTGAGCTTGCAGTTACTTATACTGAAATATTAATTTTTGAAAGTAAAATTAAATGAAGTTACTGGTTAAATAATGGCTGGATTTAACTAAAGGTTTGTTATGTGAAAAAAAACGACTTTCAGTAACTTCAGTGTAATTTCGAAAAAGGCAAGCAATTTACTTTTGATTATTGAGAGATTTCAGTGAATTTACTTTAAGCACATGAGCAACTGCTTTTACTTTTAATATAACAACAATAAAATGCATACCAAGCCAGCAGTAGTCACTAACTAAGCTAAATACAGAATAATGAAATTGAGCACTTTTAATTTGTGCCTTACCTTTAGTTATTAGTTTTGCCAGTGAAAGTTTACGTTACGATTAGTTATTATTATTCTCGAGTCAGAAACATACAAATTTACAGTAGCCACACACATCAATAAAAATGTAGTTACTATTAGGGAAAGAAGTTAATAATCAAAATTTCAAATTAATTAAGCTTCTCTTATGCAAGGCAAGAGTGAATATTTATTGAGGCAGAAAATTTAGACTGAAACTGGTCATTTGTAAACAAACAAAACTGGCAGTAAATAGTTAATCAGTTGCCAGATTTTTACGACACTCGGTAACTGCATGGAATGGAAAAGGACCCTGCTTGGTAATAACGTCTGAGGACAATGATAACACAGGTGCTCTACACGTTTTACCTGTTGCAAGTTATTATTCAAGTTAGTCATACTTTGTGAAAGAAATGTCACTGGTTAATGCCTCGACAAAGTTGGTTATACTTTGTCACTTATAACGTTCTCACGATGCTGTAGGTGTGCAGACGACGAACAGTGTAGCCGACGACAAAGCTGAGCTGCCGCTGTTGCTGCTGTTGGTGGCTGAGAACTCCGAGTCGTCTCCAGAGTCACGGATAATCATGGGACAGGCAATACTTAGAACTACAGCTTCTTCCTCCCGTCCACTCCTACAGTGAGTGCTGTCAATGCTCGCGGGTAAACGAGTTAGGCGTGCCTACACTGGCGCGAGCACAGCTCACATCGCGTCTGCAGGAGCGCCCAACGAACACCTCCGCACTCTTTCAAGACTCAACCTGCTCTACTTCCTTTCTCTCGCAGCGCGACGAGATCCTCCATTCGCAAAGATAAACAACGGCACAGCTACTGCCATTTCGTCTTTGCTACAGATACACTAAAAATAAAGTTCCCTTGGCTAGTACCGAGTAATTTACAGTATTTACACTATAATTAAATTCCCAGACTGATAAAGGTATGTTCATAGAAAAGCAGTTGTGGAAGCACAACTTCTTCATCAAGCTCAATTGCGTGTATTGTGACGGAAGCAGTATTTTTTAGCGTCTGCAAACAGACCATGCAAGATATATTTAGTTACAGTCTCCAATTTGCCGAACCTTACAGTTCAGTGCTTGTGCTTTACTCAGCTACCCCACTCATATGAAAGGCAGGGCATTTTCGTCTTCTCAACTTCCTGCCCAAACAAAATTCCTGTCGATAAAACTAAACTAATCTGTATTGCATTATGTAAGAAGTATGTAACAGAAGAAAATTAAGAACAATTTTAAAATGAGCATTAAAAAGTTAGTTGAAAACTCGTATACATTTTCAGTCACCTGGTGTCACACAGATTGGCGTTATCGACAATCAACGTACACTGTAATCTGTCCTGCATATTCTAATCTTCGCACATACCAGATTTTTCGTCCACTGATTTGTCCAGTGCTAATGCAACTATCCGTGTTTTAGTCGAGAACGATATTATTGCTCTTGGGAATGAGGGCCTTTTCGTCAGCTCATCACCTGTTTTTATCATCATATTTGAAGAGGACACGCTGAATCAGAAAATTTTCAAATGTATGTGAATTCCTAAGGGACCAAACTGCTGGGGTCATTGGTCCCTAGACTTACAAACTACTTAAAATGACTTATGCTAAGAAGAACACACACACCCATGCCCGAGGGAGGACTCGAACCTATGGCGGGAGGAGGGGGGAGGAGGGAGGGGGCACAATCCATGACATGGAGCCTCAAACCACGCGGTCAATCCGCGCGGCCACGCTGAATTATATGTATATGCGCCACTGACTTGAAATCTTTACTGCAACATCAATGCGTGTTTTAGATAGCGGCCATGGGAGGCCAAGTGCAGTAATACCGTGGTGGGGTAGTATATAGCAGAAGTTATTCTATTAACTTTAAGAGAGCTGAAGTCGAACGTAAAATACCACAGTGGGGTAGCATATAGCAGAAGTTATTCTATTAACTTTAAGAGAGCTGAAGTCGAATATAAAATACCGCGGTGGGGTAGCATATAGCAGAATTTATTCTATTAACTTTAAGAGAGCTGAAGTCGAATATAAACAGTCTATTGAAGCAATCAACCATTTTTGAAGTCATGGTTACACTGATTATAAAATATTCATGAATAATGTTTTTCAAATGATTACACACATACGATACACCAGTCTGCCAATGAAATAAAGTACCACTTGGTTAAATGTAAATGTTACTTCATTTAGTTTACTTATACTATACAATTTTTTTCACGCTGCATAGGACATAACATTGTTCAGTGTTGCTACATCAATCTTGTTTATTGAAATTAAAAATATTTAAAACATCCTAAGGTGTAAAAGTTACAACACGAATTTAAAAAAAGTTAGGATAATATTTGGAGCACGAGTTACAGCCAGGTGCTGGCTGGATTGCAGTAAGTTACACATACCAGCAGTTGCGAAGGCAAATAGAGGCCAGAGGGGAGTAGAACTGCCCGAGAAGGCACACACAGCAGTTTGCATGGCGCAAGTCAGAGGCAGAAGGGGGCCACTGGACATCCTAGCATGTTATGCATATGTGACTTGGAGTGGCATGTTAACGAAACAGACGAGCGCAGCCGAGTATAAATAGGTGTTGTTTTCTAATGAGAGTCATTCAAGTGTGGCAGCTCTCCTGGGCAGCAAGCCGTATCACACCACCGGGCTACATGCAGCAACAGATGGGGTGGCAGCGCCCCACTCCACAGTAGTTCGTTGGTTCGACCCTTTGAGGCCGACATGTGGTCCACAGCCAGCTAGCAGTGGGCCACTCTTCGGCCCACTACTGCAGGCAGTCGTCTCAGCTCCCGACACGCACTGGAGACATCCCAAGACGAAGCTGGATCGCGGGCACATGTTGGCACCGCGACTCGAGCCACTCCAGTGAGGACGCATGGCGCGGGCATCTGGCAGTTATCAGCTGGCCACGCGGTGGCTCCCGGCCACCAGCGCTGAGGCGACGGGGGCGGAGACTGCTGAGTCGGCAGCCGGCGCATCCTCACGTAATCAGAACTCTGCAGCTGGCCAAGTCTGGCATGACACAGCATTGCGTTGCACAGGCCACTGGGGTGCTACCTCAGCATTGCGGGGCCTGTGATGCAGACCGAGGTTAATGGAGCATTGTAGTGGAAACAAATAAATCATTTGGAAAGTTCTCACAGAGTTTTAATACGGCAACTCCTGGCACCCACCCACTACATTTAGTGTGAATACGCCACATTTGGTGTCTGATACCACAACACTAAGCTGTAATACGATTATTTATTAAGATCGAAATTTTATGGAACAATTGGCTTCTGACGGAAGGCATAAGAACTCCTTACATTCAAAACATGTCACTTCTGTTCAAACAAATTTCGAGCTCTCAGCTGGTCGTGGTTCAATGCATTCCATGTGGTTTCATTCAACTGGGCACTGCGAACATTGTCAGCTGAGCCATCGAAGACTGACGAAGACGCCCTACATTCCACTATATATGGCATGGTGTAAGTATTCCGCACATGCATTAAAATCAAGTTAACAGACGGACCACAGTACCCAGCAGCAGCGCCGGGGTATGTGGGGGGGGGGGGGGGTTTGTTTTTGCTTATTCTTGAATTGAACACAACTGTGTGAGGTGAAATGACAAGTTTAATGTCGCAATATTTCTCACCAAATTACACCTTTTCACACAATTTTCAATTCGCCAAAAAAAAAAAAAAAAAAAAAAAAAATTGGCGCAATGGATAACGCATCTTGCCAACATCAAAAAGTCAAATATGTTTATACACAAGAATGTTAAATATTAACTCTCTGAAAGAACATTAATCTTAAGCGCAATATTATGAAAGTTTAATTGGAAGTTTCTTTACATTAATCCTAAGCACAATAATATGAAATTTTAATTGGACGTTTCTTTACAAAATTGCTCCTACACATACATTATGATGTTGATCAGAACTATGAAAATCGTCCAATACTGGTTCAAAGTTTGGTACTATTTAGGATGGACGGTTAGTCAAGTGACAAATTTGAGCACAAGATTACCCAAGGCCACTCGAGTTTACAGTACATGCAAGCTGGTGAACAAACAAAGTTTAAGCCTCCGCACTTGGTATTTACCTTAAGCTGTGACGTGCTGCTGCCCGCAAGGCCACTCTCTCCCACTGAAATTCCTACAAAACTAATCTGGCCGTTGCTGAACTTTCTAGCAGAAACATACCCTATGTTTCTCTTTGTGTGAGTAAACATATACTCAGCCCTAGTCTAATTATGTGGCGATATACACGCGCATGGTTGGAGCCGGATGCATACTATAGTGTCCTCTCAGTTCTCACAAGAACAATTAACTAATTTGGCTGGTTCGTTTCTCCACAGTTGGAGCTAAACGTTTCTACAACTAATTTTAGCTGGAGTGCAGCTGCTGTGAACGCAGTGCCTACACCAATTTCTTCTGTGCATCGTATGGAGCGTTAAGCGCTCCGTTCTGCACTTGACGCCAGTTCAGAGAAGAGTCTCTTACAAAATTTATCTCTTGTCCTACTCATGGCAGAACTGCCTCCCTCTACTTGGGTTCTTTTTTCACGTCACGGCTTTTTTCGACCAATATGAGCGTTCCTCTTATTTTGTAGAAACACCCTCTACCAATCGCAACGTCCCTTCTATCAAACAGCGTCGAAACTTCAGTAGTTTTCTCTTTCCTAGTGAGTTTCCTCCAATCAAACATTTTGTGCACATTCTTAGACGCCTAAAGTACATCGACCTTTCCATGTGTCGCACTCGCTGGACGAAAATGCGTCACTTGCTTTTGTTCGTATCCAATTGGAATTTCGAAATGCAGTTTTCTGAAGATTCTTCTCTGCTCTTGTACCGATGCCCTCGCTACAGGCGGCCCTCCAGCTTGAATCATCTGGCCTGGGGTCACTGTCCTCCTTCCTGCCACCCCTTTAAGTGGTTGCTGGCGTAACTCCCACAGCACAATTTTGCTACGCCATTGTGGATCTGGCTTTTCAAAACTAAAAGTGACTTGAGTCGCGTTCCCTGTTCTACATTCCACCTGCATTGTATAGGAATGGTATGTTAATTACTGTTGATTGACTGTCATCCCTTTTTCAATTACATATTGGTAGGCAAATATTCTCATAACTGTCGATTTACGTTAGGTGTCATCTTCACCCTCTCATTGCGATTTGTAAAGGTCTCATCTATGGAGTAAATCTGACCATTTATTGTGCCACCTTACATATCCTCCTCCTTTCGTCTTCAATTTTGTAGTGGGTCTATCAATGGTTGAGTAATTGATTGAAGACAGTGCAAAATTGGTTTAACTGCTGACTGTAGCAGTTGAGATGTTTACTGACCAACTTCCTATCTTAATGTTTAGTATAATTTACGCAGTGGTGCTATTCAGTATCCTTCATTTACCTTGCACTTGATTTTCTGATCTTTTGTATTGCTCTATTGAACTAGTTTAAGGAATTATTTTCTTTCAAATATAGTTGACTACATTGAAATTCAAACAACGTGTGTATCTTTATAAATTTGTATCATTTGGAAATTCTCCTTTTTATTGTGAGACTGTTCTATTTTATTCAGTTAATTTATGTTAAATGATGATGGATATGTATTGAAGTTGAGGAAATCTTCATTTAATATTATCTTCCCCATGTTATAAAAAAATGTCCCTTTTTTTCGTTTAGATTACACATAATCAAAAACATGTTTAATTCATACAATTAAACTTTGTAAGCTATATCTCAACTTATCGCATGGTTTTACAGCTATAATCCTATTTATGAATCTATTTACATTCTCCGGAAATCTTAATTCTACGCATCATACAAAAATTATCAACATTGTCTTTCACAAACACTGAATTTCTAAACCTAATTTTTACTTTACGAACTTTTCATTGACATCCTGCAATAGCTAAATCCTCTCACTTTTGTCTATCCTGTGTATTATTATGAACATATTGCACTCAAAAATTGTAGTAGTAGGTTTTTATTTACTTACACAAGTTGAAAAAAACTGCAATATAAGAAAATATTATTTACATGTAAAAATGAGCAACCAAACATCGTTAATAAAGATTTATCACTAACACAGGAAAAGTTTACATTACCATATCTTTAAATAGAATAAGAATTTAAATTGTTGTCCCTTTTTTTCTAGATAGCAGTCTGTCACAAGCAGTTCTTTTCTCCCATCTGTACCATGGTTCACTTTTTCTTCAAGTGTTTCGACTCGTTTCCATCGAACGTGTAATGACGGTCGATTGTGTGCCTCACCGTGTCTCCTTTGAGTATGGTATGAGGCTTGGTATGCGTCTCGCTGCGTTCCGTTGAGTGTGGCGTGATGGTTGTCCATGCCTCGCCGTATTCCCATCGAGAACGGAATGACGGTCGACAGAGAGAAAGATGTTTAGGTCTGAGTGTGTCGTGAATGCGTGGTTGCCGTTGATCCATTATGCATATGCCTGTGGTGCAGTTGAATTGGAGATTCATTTTTGGCAGCCAAAACTTTTCCACTTCCGAAATTCGTCGAATCCTTATGGCGATTCACCGTGGGTTATTTCGTCGGTAGATTTCCATACAAGTTGTTCTCTTCCGTCTTTCTGGTATGCCATCTGAAAGCATTGTAACCTGCCATACAGAACATCGAATATATAAGCTGTTACAACAGTTAAATTAAATTCTCGCTGGTAGTTAAAAGTATAATGGTCTTTTATAGAAAGGAATTTGAAAAGGTTTCTTGATCTCTTATGGTCTAGGTTCTTCTTTCTTCCAAATCTTCTGCGTTGTGTCTTCTGTTCTTGCTGCTTCTTGCTGTCTTCTTACTTGTGTCTTCATTCTTCTCTGGACTGGGAGTTAGGATTGAAGATCTGTTTAACATCGTTGTCTTTTCTCATGGCGTCTTCTTCACAGTTGCTGTCTATTCTTCATTGTAATCTGTTGTTCATCCAGATAAGTTGAACAGCCTTCCATCCTTTTCCTGCTCCATCCCATGTGTTGTCAGGGATTGTCAAACAGATGTTGAATTTCGTATGGTCTGTTGACAGTTTGTAAGCTCCCCCTCATATTGACCTTAATGACAGTGAAAAATTAAACCGCGTGTACCTAATGGAAATTTGGTAAAAGCAATCGTCATCGAAGTTAATCTGTCGGTAAAGAGGGAGGAAAGGGTTACATCTAAATGAAAGGAAAAATGCAAATGATACTGGTGGAAATTAGTTTTGAAAAGGGGTAAAGTTAATAAAGAAAGTAAATGTGCGGTCGTTACGTTAACAATTAACAGGCGTTAATTAGATATTTGAGATTTGGGGAAAATTACGGTCGCCAGTCCCATGGACAACTACTATAATAATTGATAATGTAAGATTAATGCACATATATTTAGCACTAAAAGTGTGGCAACTGAAGGTTGATACATGTTGTGTGAAAACTGAATGTTTGTCAGAAGTAATAAATTTCGCTACACTCTGACTTAATTTAGCAAAAGAATTAATAAAACCGGAAAATTGAAAGTTAATTTAGTGACTGAAATTAGTAGTGAGCTTTGTTTCTGAAGCACTACCAAATTCAATAAAATAAGGTTAGTCTTGGGCTACCTCAACAATCATTTCAAAAGCTACTTGAATCTACGCAATTTATAAATAAGAGCTTTAACTTTGAACTTGAATTTAATAATTCTGGACAATTAACAATAGTAAAATGTAGTACATACCAAGCTGAGCTGCAGTCACAGGTAAGCTAAAATATGGTAACAAAACTCGCACTCTTAATTTGTGCTTGTGTAATCTAAAAATTGTAGCCAGCTATGAATACTTTAACTGAACTTTGAAATTAAAGCAGTGAAATGGAATGATATTACTTTAATGCTGGCGTTTGAATTTCAACGACACTCGGGATCATTCCGGAAAAGGAAGGGATCCTGCTTGGTAATGCAATTGGGACAATGAGCAACAAATGTTCATGCTAAGTTCTGTAATTATAGTTACGAAAATGGAACAGTTTGAAAAGCTGAGGTCTGCCATACAGTTCTAAAACTTTACGTGCTTCCAGTCTTCCTTGTTGGTTGATTGAAGGTTTGAAGCCGTCGATCGAGGAGGTGGCGACAGTTACTCATTGTCGGCCATCGCTATTGCAGAAACTGGATGTTGGCACGCCTTCTTCTCGACACCGTCACCAGGCGAAACGGGCTCTTGATGTGCACCAGCTAATGCTTCCCGTCCACGACACCGTGTCAGAAACTATCATAGCAAGTCGAGCGCAGTTACATGCTGCCAAACCCCGAAAGCGCGGCAACTCGCGGGAGCGTCACACAACACACCTGCTCCACTGCCCTACTCCCGCCAGACCCCCTCTGCCCGCGCTCCATGCGGCAGAGTTAACACTACCAAAGACCCTAAACACTTTGGTTCTCCACACGACCTATCGATGTAATTGTTCGATAGCATAGTTTTCCCTAGGCCAGACCCAGTGTAAAAATACAAATAATATTCACAAAACAAACCAATTATACATCGACATAAATGCATAAATATATATAAGGCGTCTACAAGTATGGTCCCTACTTCAATCCGAATAATCGGTTGCACTTCATGACGAGCTTTGGTTTCATCATCGTGCATTAATGCCTCTTCGGTCGAGTCATAGGTTAATCTGTCGACTTGTTTGGCTTGATTTTCCCACCAGTCTGTTACCATTACTTTATTTTCGTCAATATTTTACCCCCTGTCATCTTAATCTTTTGGGATGTAGTTATTTTCCCATAATCTTTGTCAAACGCCTCTATTACTTCTTCATATGTCCTTGATATATAATTTTCATCTGCCTTAGGTATCACTATCAGTGTTGCCACCGGTACAGTATCCTCTTGGCATACTATTAGTTTCTCCGTTTCGTATAAACGCGCTACATCTTCTACAGTTTGCTCATCATCATCAGTTTTTGTCCTACTGTCTGTATTCACCGTTTCTGACTCCTGTTCCTCATATTCGTCGGTCGATTGCCAGTCAATTGAATCCCAGCATGCCAATGTCTGTATTCTATCTCCCCTTAAACCTAATTTAAAATCTGACTTATCAAAAATAACTCAATTTACATGTTTGATAATACAATTAACTTCATTATTCGTAGAATTACTCGTGGCTGGTCTTCGTGCCGCTCACCTCGTCAATTTTGTCTTTTACCTGCGTTTGGCGGCCACACCTCGACTTCCCTTCTCGTTTCTTTTCGCATGTTTTGTCCCGCTGAAGTACGATTTTCCCAACCTCTCTGCGTTCTGGCCATTCCACTTCCACCTGAATTACCTGGATTTGGCTGCTGAAAACCTCTAAACCTCGTTTGCACGGGGATTGTATCTCGGATCATAGTTACCATCGTAGTTTCTAGGATCAAATCCCCCATTATAATTCCTCGGTCCCCCGAAACCATAATTGTTATTTTCCCTCTGTGCGTTACCAAAACCATGGTTATTATTGTCCTCCCATGGGCGACTACCACTCCTTACAAAACCATTACCTTTTCCTATGTTATTCTCACCGTTGGAATTACTATTAAAACCTGATCGGTTACTGTTACTCTCCATACTATTGTTTTCTCTGCTTGTACGTTGTTTTCTTGTGTCATCTTCACTGAATAAGAATTCAAGTTCTCTCAACATTCCTTTAAATCCTTGTATGTTGTCTCCTGCCCTACCAACCAATGACTGCTGATAACGTAACGTTAACCTCGTTGTGCACATCCGTATCATTTCCCCATCACTGCATGGATTATCGAAGCACTGATTTTTCTTTGTCATATCTTCGAAATATCTAACGGGTTTCTTTTCTCCGGAATTTTCGAACAACTCTTTCTACAGCATCTCATACTTCATTCTGTTTTGTGTTTCTGTGGACCAGTACCGCTCCAAGAATGCAGTTTTAAATTGTTCATTTGAATGAAAGTTCATCTCTACTCTTTGCATGGTTTCCGCTATTGCTCCGTCCATATGTCTACAAATGAAGTCAAGTTTATTGCTAAGCGGCCAATGCTGTGGTAAACCGATGTGAAATTGATTTATGAACGTGCGTGGATGTAAGCCGTTCCCACTTTTTTTGTAATGTTGGAATTTTCTGACTGTCAAAAAGTGATCATTGTCAAATTTTTCTCTTCCACCATACGGCCATTTGTATGGTGGAGGTTTTGTTTTTGCTTATTCTTGAATTGAGAACAACTGTGTGACATGAAATGCAAGTTTAATGTCGCAATGTTTCTCACCAAATTACAGATCTTCACACAGTTTTCCTCTCGCCTACATAGAAACAGCGCAATGGATAACGCATCTTGCCAACATCAAAAAGTGAAATAAGTTTATACACAGCAATGTTAAATATTAACTCTCTGAAAGAACATTAATCTTAAGCACAATATTACGAAAGTTTAATTGGAAGTTTCTTTACATTTATCCCAAGCACAATAATATGGAATTTTAAGTGGATGTTTCTTTACAAAATTGCTCCTACACATACATCATGATGTTGGTCAGAACTATAAAAATCGTCCGATTCCGTTTCAAAGTTCGGTACTATTTAGGATGACAATCAAGTCTATGGTGGATGGTTAGTCAAGTGACAAATCTGAGCGCAAGATTGCCCAAGGCCACTCGAGTTTACAGTGGACGCAAGCTGGTGTACAAACAAAGTATTTACCTTAAGCTGCAACGTGCTGCTGTCTGCAAGGCCGCTCTCTCCCACTGAAATTCCTACAAAACTAATCTGGCCTTTGCTGAACTTTTCAGCAGAAACTTTCCCTATGTTTCTCGTTATGCGAGAAAACATGTACTCAGCCCTAGTGTTATTATGTGGTGATATACACGCGCATGGTTGGAGCCACGTGCATATTATAGTGCCCTCTCAGTTCTCACAAGAACAAGTAACTAATTTGGCTGGTTCGTTTCTCCACAGTTGGAGCTAAACATTGCTACAGCTAATTTTAGCTGGAGTGTAGCCGCTGTTAACGCAGTGTCCATACTAATTTCTTCTCTGCATCATACGGAGCGTTAAGCGCTCCGTTCTGCACTTGACGCCAGTTCAGAGAAGAGTCTCCTACAAAATTTCTCTTTTGTCCTACTCATGGCAGAACTGCCTCCCTCTACTTGGGTTCCTTTTTCACGTCACGGCTTTTTTCGACCAGTAGGAACGTTCCTCTTATTTTGTAGAAACACCCTCTACCAATCGCAACGTCTCTTCTATCAAACTGTGTCGAAACTTCAGTAGTTTTCTCCTTATTAGTGAGTTTCCGCCAATCACACGTTTTGTGCCTGTTATAGACGCCTAAAGTACATTGACCTTTCCGTGTGTCACACTCGCTGGACAAAAATGCGTCACTTGCTTTTGTTGGTATCCCGTTGGAATTTCGAAATGCAGTTTTCTGAAGCTTCTTCTCTGCCCTTGTGCCGATGCCCTCGCTACAGGCGACCCTCCAGCTTGAATCACCTGGCCCAGGCTCGCTGTCCTCCTTCCTGACACTCCTTTAAGTGGTTGCTGGCGTAACTCCCACAGTGCCGTTTCGCTACACTGTTGTGGAGCTGGCTTTTCAAAACTAAAAGCGACTCGCGTTCCCTGTTATACCTTCCGCTCAAAGACATGCATTGTATAGGAATGGTGTGTTTTACATATTGATAGGCAAATGTTCTCCTAACTGTCGATTTACGTTAGGTGTCATCTTCACCTTCTCATTGCGATTTGTAGAGGTCTCATGTAAGGTGCGAATCTGACCATTTATTCTGTCACCTTACACCAGCACACACTGTCCTCTCCAATCTGAGCGAACCGTGGAGATGATTGGATTCCAGGAATCTCCAGCTGGTAGTCGCTGATGTAGATTTTTCTCCAGGCGTACGTTGCAAAGGCGGGTGCAGAGTTGATGTTCAATGCTGCGCTCTTCCACGGTGTGCGGGATCTGACGAATATAAACCATACCACATTGTCAAGGTATTTTGTAAAATGCGGACTTCTACAGACAAAATATCCTTCACTTATCGCAGATTGTCAGCAATATCAGGCAGTGGGCGGAAAAACACTTTCACCTGAAATTTACGGAGGTTTCTTGCTATCTTAAACGAAATGTTGCCGACAAAAGGAACAAAAACTAAAGATTTTGCTGGCATGTTCTTTATCCACTTTCTGGTCGTTGGTTTTAAGCGATCTGGCAATCATTCTTTCCATTCGCCGTTCAACGATGGAACAGGAATGTGGGAAAAGGATAGTGCAGCGTGAGGTACCCTTCGCCACACACCGTAAGGTGACTTGCGGACTATTGATGTCGATGTAGATGTCGATGTAGATGAAGATGCAGTATGGGTTAGTGAAGTGAAGTGGAAATAAGCAAGGATCACCGGTCAAAAATATATAGGGTAATACCAACCCCAGCAGGGAACATTGCAACTGGAATTGGATTCGTCATCAATAAGAAGGTTGGGAAGAGAGGGGAATAGTGTGAACAGTTCAGTGATAAGAGTCGTTTTCATTCGGATCGGCAGCTAACCGACGTCATCATCAATAGCTCAGGCACAAGTGTCGATGTCAAAAGCAGAATGTGATAGACAGAGAGAAAGAATGTGAGGATATTGAATGGGTAATTCAGTATGTAAAGAGAGGTAAAAATCTAATAGTTAAGGGGGGTGGGGTGGAACGCGACTGTAGAGGAAGGACTACAAGAAAGAAATACGGAAAAATGTGGGCTTGGCAGTAGAAATGAGAGAGGAGAAAGACTAATGGAATTCTGCAATATTTTTCGGCTAGTAATAAGGAATACTCTGCTCAAGAATCACTAGAGAAGGAACTATGTAAGGGAAAGGCTCGGAGACATAGAAAGATTTCAGCTGCACTACATCATGGGCGGGCAGTGATTTCGGGATCAGCTGTAGTTGTATTTTATGGCATAGGAGCAGATATAGACTCAGATCACGATTTAGTAATAGTGAAGAACAGATTGAAGTTTAAGACAATCGATCAGAAGAATCACTGTGGAAAAAAATTGTACGGATTAAAAAGGGTATAAGACAGAGTCTTTCGCTCCAGCTGTTCAGTGGGTACGTCGAAGAATCAGTGATCGAAATTAAAGAAAGGTTCAAGTGGGATTAAAATTCAGCACGAAAGGACATCACTCATAAGATTCCCAGGTGACATTCCTATTCTCATTGAAAGTGAGGAAGAATTGCAGGATCTGTTAAATGAAATGAACAATCCAATGAGCGCACGCTATGATTTAAGACTTACCCAAAGAAAGACGAAAGTAATGAGGAGTAGCAGAAATGTGATTGACGATAACATAAATACTACAATTAGAGAGCAAGAACTAGATGAAGTAAAAATTCTGCTACCTTTGAAGCAAAATAGTACTCCATGGACGGAACATGGAGGACATAAGAAAAAAAATGCAGACTAGTACAAGCATTCCTGTGGAAACACCGTAAATGAAGATAATCAAAGCGATCAGCTGTAATGCTATAGAAGGATGTTGAAAATTATATGTACTGATAAGATAAGAAATAAGGAGGCTCTCTACAGAATGGGCAAGGAGAGGAATATATGGAAAATACTGACAAGAAGAGGGGACAGGACAATAGGACATGTGTTAAGCCATCAGGATATAACCTCCATGTTACTTGAAGGAGCTGTAGGGGGTGAAAACTGTAGAGCAAGACAGGGATTGGAGTATATCCAACAAATAGTTGAGTACGCTGAGTTCAAGTGCTACTATCAGATGAAGAGGAGATTAATTCGTGATGTGCCGCATAAAACTAGTGACAAGCCTGGTGACACAAAAAATGGGAAAAAAACTAGCACAGCACATAGGTTCCTCGATATGCTTATAAGTGATTATAAGTAATTTGGAGGGAAAATAAAAACAGGCACACCACTGTTGATTTGAAAATTATCGCTGTGATAGGTCTTGTTTATAATTTCATAATCTTCATGCATTAGGCACCTCGACCTGTTGAGAAATGCAGACTATGAAACAACTTTATAAAAAAAGAATGAAGTACAGAGACAATAATAATGGCATGTGTGAGGTAAGTCGAAAGGTACAGATCAGTGATTGCTATTTAAACTCGATGTCGAGCTGCAGCAACATGAGTATGTCGCACATAGATCATCATTATTAGTTTCTTACCTAACTGCAACGTGACGGCAAGAAATGTCAGTAAATTGCAAAGGAAAATAATTTTCGTTTCTTCGTCCACATGAATTAACAATATAACTTAGATTTCCCAGGTTAGTGGCAAAGAACAAAATTAACTGTTACAAGGACGTGGTGAAAATTAATGCCTCCGTATTTCAATGTTAACACTCTTACAGCTTTTTAAGCAAAACAAACTTTGTTAACAGTCTGCATTTTTATTCTTCATTTCTATGTGTTCATTTCTCCGCATAGTCATCCTGGCAAAGAAACACATTTCTCCCAATGACAGAGCAGTTTGTTGATACCGTCACTGTAGAATATTTGACTTTGTTGATGGAGCCACAAGCTTACACCACTTCGTCACTATCAAAGTGAAGTCCTCGATGATATTTCGTAAGTTCTGGAAACAAACGAAAATCGAATGGGTCCTAGTCGGGATTGCATGGAGGATAATCGATGACAATAAACGCAAGGATTGTTGCAGATGTCGTAGCGCTCGTGCATAGTCTGGCTTTTTCATGCTGAAAAAAAAAAGGTGCTCCAAGTATAGACGAACTCTTCGAATTCTAAGCTCGATTAGAGCACACTGTTTCTAACACAACAACATATCATAACATGAGTGGTGGCGCCATCTAAGCGCTCTATATAAGCGGGACCTCCAGCGCCTAGCAGCTAGTCGCCGACTCACCTCAGAAGATGTTGCCCGCACTAGGCAACGAAACGTCAGGAAGGAGAAGCAGTTTTATATATCGACCACGGCAATTCAGCCCGGAAGTTTTAATTAACAACATAGTTACACAGTGTCATGTTACAAGCTACATTCGGAGCCCTCTACCGACAGAGAGCTGCAAATATATAAACATGACGAACAAAGATGTAGACTGTTGATAAAGTTTGATTTAATACGCTTTGAGAGTTTTCACACAAAAAATCGGAGGCATTACTTTTCAGCAGGCCATCGTAGATAGTTGTTTTGTTGCTACCCCTGCTTTGAAGCTGACGAAAAGTATAGTTGCCAGTGTTGTATTGTTTCGTTTCATTATTGCACCGTTGCAGTTGTGAAGTCATGGCTGATAAGAGGGGACGAATTGATACTATTTAGCAACAATCAGTAGTTTACACTGATGATCCAAAACATAATGACTGCCTGCTTAATATCTTGTTTTTCGTCTTTGGAACGAAATATATCACTGATTCTGAGTATCAGGGGTCCGACAGTTGTTGGCAGATTTGTGGAGATACGTGGAATAAGATGTCTATGCAAAGGTCATGTAATTCCGTAAATAACTGCCCGCTGATTTGCGTAGGCGGTGGTGGCGCCTGACAACGACCCAGGCGGGTTCCATAGAATTTACATCAGGCATATTTGGTCGCCGATACATAAACGTGAGTTCACTGTAATGATACACAAACCACTGTTATGGCTTCGAGACACGGACGTTTATACTGCTGAAAGATGACATCGCCGTCGGGGAAGATATCGAACATACTGGATGCAGGTGGTTCGCAGCGGTCAGCGTGTATTCTATTACTACCACAGCACTCAAGCAAGCGCAGGAGAATGTCTCTCATAGCTTAATGCTACCTCCACCAGCCTGAGTACGTGGTGCGCTCCACTTCCCGAGCAGCCGATCACCTCGATGACGGTGTTTGTCGAGATGACCAGCGACGTAGTGTAGCAAAAACATGACTCACCAGAAGAGCCAACACTTTTCCATTGATGGTCCCGCGCCCTCTGCCATCGTAACTGCCGATGTCGTTGGGTCAACTTGTGAACAAGTAGGGGTTGTCTTCTGACGTGAGGTCTGGAACATGACAAGGAATTAGAATTCAGAAAGCGGACGTAATTAGATTCATACTTAACTTTAATCCATTAATGATGAACGTCGCTCTTGACGGTACATAATTCACAATATTATCTGTTCAGAATACATTCTAGTAACTGAATATGGCGCCTTGCTAGGTCGTAGCAAATGACGTAGCTGAAGGCTATGCTAAACTGTCGTCTCTGTAAATGGGAGCGTATGTCGACAGTGAACCATCGCTAGCAAAGTCGGCTGTACAACTGGGGCCAGTGCTAGGGAGTCTCTCTAGACTAGACCTGCCGTGTGGCGGCGCTCGGTCCGATGTATACTAGCGGACCGCGGCCGATTTAAAGGCTACCACCTAGCAAGTGTGGTGTCTGGCGGTGACACCACACTGGTAATCCTGTTTGTGGATGACGCTGGAGTTGTGGTCCGATGCTGTCCCACATGCGCACGTTTTTAGACAGATCTGGTGGTTGAGAACGCCAAGGCAACATGTCGACACACTGTAGAGCATGCTGGGTTACAACAGCGGTATATACTGTTGGAAAACACTCCTGGAATGCTGTTCGTGAATGGCAGCACAACAGTTCGATTTACCAGACTGTCTTACAGATTTGCAGTCAGGGTGCGTGGGATAACCACGGGAGTGCTCCTGCTGTCATATGAAATCGCAGCCGAGACTATAACTCCGGTCTAGGTCCAGTGTGTGTAGCAGACAGACAGATTGGTTGTGGGCCCTCAACTGGCCTCCTAACCAACATACGGCCGCCACTGACTCCGAAGCAGAATCAGTTTTCATCATAAAACACAACAGACCTTCGACTGCCCTCCAGTGAGCTCTCGGTGGTCACCACTGAAGTCGCAAATGGAGGTGGTTTAGGGTCACTAGAATGCACTATTCGTGGCGTCTGGCTCGGAGCTGTCCTCAAAGTAACCGATCTGTAATTCTTCAGTTGAAACTTCCAGGCTGAGAGGCGGCGGTCGATGTATAAAATTTCCACCTGACGTTTCGTCTCCATCTGCGGGAGACATCTTCTGAGGTCGTCCGGCTACTGCCACTGAGGCTGCATGTACCCTCGCATTTATAGAGCGCATAGAGGGCACCACTATTCGTCACGTGATGCCGACGGTATGCCTATCTTTGGAAGGCGTCGTCATTCCCGATTAAGGGTAATAGATTGTCACCACGGCCTCTCAGCCCGGAAGTTTCAACTGAAGACAACACCGGCCGTGAAAGCCTACATTGTACGATCTGTAATTGTTCGCTGTGTCACTGTGACGCTAACTGCTACTCAAAATGCTGCTGCATTTGTAGTATGATGCGCCAGAGCCATAAGATGAACAAGATGGTCTTCCCTCTCGATGGTGCTACGTGGCCATCCGCAGCCCGGTCTTCTTGCGACCGTACAGTCTCGTGGCCATTGCTGTCAGCAATCATGTACAGTGGCCACATTCGTGCCCAGTATTTCTGCAGTATCGCAGAAGGAACATCCAGCTTCACGTAGCCCTATTACACGACCTCGTTCAAACTCAATAACGGCGTCTTTGCCGCCTTAAAGGTATTCTTGACTAACATCAACTCACCACGTTCAATCTCGAAAGGTAAGTACCATTTTTGGCCGTTGCAGCGAGTATTTAAAGCAAATCTTACTTGCATCCTTATAGTGGGGCTACTAGCGCCATTCTTATGTGACTTGCGTGAAACTTGAATGGACATCATCTTTCAGATGTTAATAATAATAATAATAATAATAATAATAATAATAATAATAATAATAATGTCATGTGACGACGGCCTCCCGTCGGGTAGACCGTTCGCCTGGTGCAAGTCTTTCGATTTGACGCCACTTCGGCGACTTGCACGTCGATGGGGATGAAATGATGATGATTAGGACAACATGACACCCAGTCCCTGAGCGGAGAAAATCTCCGACCCAGCCGGGAATCGAATCCGGGCCCTCAGGATGGACAGTCCGTCGCGCTGACCACTCAGCTATCGGGGGAGGACTTTTCCGATGTTGAAACACGCCTATCAACTTTCGTTTATGTCGTGCAACTTATTCTGGGTTTTGCTTTTTAGCTTCCTGTCTCTGGGGGGGGGGGGGGGGGGGGCATGTAATATGGCTGTGTGTAACGTAATTATGTCGGTGCTTGAGAAACAGCGAGCCTTAGTCGATTTTCGAATTTGAAGAGTTCGTCCACACATGGAGCATCCTTGAGTTCACTGCCATCCACCGTCCTCCATACAGCCCCGACTTGGCCCCATTCTATTTTCATCTGTTTCCAAAACTTAAAGAACCCCGTCAAGAAGTTCACTTCGTTAGTGATGAAGTGGTGCAAGCAGATGTGAGGTTATGGCTCGTTCAACAAAGTCAAACATTCTACAGTGACGGTATCAACAAACTCGTCCCTCGATGGGAGAAATGTGTTCGTCGCCAGGGTGATTATGTTGGGAAATAAATATGTACACATGAAGAATAAAGATGTAGGAAGCTAATAAGTTTTTTTCGTTTAAACAGCTTTAAAACTTTTCACACAAAAAGTCGGAGGCATTACGTGTCAACACGCTCTTGTACGAAACTAGTGGAAAAAACGTTAACAGTTTTTACCTGCTCATTTTGAAAGTCAGGTGTGATATGGACGTTGACAAGCTGATTAAGAGATTGATTGTACCTTATTTAACTCATGCTTTTCGTATGGCTTTTGTTGTAGTGCAAAACAATGTCATGAGGAGCAGAAGTAGTCGGTAAATTAGGTATTACCTAGGGAAACGTGTAATTCGTAAAATCAAGGGTCACATGCAATACAGATATCTCTTCAACGGAGTTCACATTGTTTAGGCGCGGCACTACGTACCATAAAAATTACGTTCGAACAAGCCAAAACTCATTAATCAGGAACTAACATCAGCATGCGGAAGTGGGCATATTTATCAGTCTGGAGCGAAGTACATTTCACATATTTGTAGTCCTTTACGATGCATTGCTTGCTAACATTCACGTTTGCTACTTTTTATCATAGAAACACTTACTGAAAATGTGATAGTGGGCGTTTCTCAACGTGACACTAAATATTGAGATTTTTGGAATAAGATCTGCTGTTTCGGTGCATGTTGTCTATTTTGAAACAGAGATAAATGAACAAGGTAAAAGGC
Source organism: Schistocerca piceifrons (assembly GCF_021461385.2). Lineage (NCBI taxonomy): Eukaryota > Metazoa > Arthropoda > Insecta > Orthoptera > Acrididae > Schistocerca > Schistocerca piceifrons. The sequence goes on along the minus strand of NC_060140.1, from coordinate 581,925,884 downwards.
AACAGGTTTTGATAACAGTGTTCCAAGTACTTGCTGATTTACAGCAGTGTGTACACAGTAAATCTGCCTTTACAAATCCAGTAAGGTAGTCATTACTTCTGTTACCATTCTAAACGACAAACTGAAAACGGATTGTAAAATTCTCAACTCATATGGAGGAAGGAGCTATTCTGGTTATGAGAATGATGAAGCATTACTGTATTGTACTGATCTGATAATTTCCAACCCCAGACACCGTTCATATAATTTATAACCAGAAATTAATAATTTTTAAATATGTAGAAGCCGATCGAATCTTTTCGCTTACGTATACAGCATGGCGGTCGCTGCAAACGACAGGTACACCGAAGTTTTTTCCAAAGAGAGCAGAGTTCTTCATCAAGGTAGTTTAGAGAAGCCTGATTCAGATTAACAGATAAGATATGAAATAATATAGTCTTTTTTTCATAGTTGGAACATGAAAACAGGGTGGAAAGTAACAAGATATCGACAGTAGTTTTCTGGGACAAAGCAGAGTTTCAAAGCAATATTTCGAAACAGCTTGGAATGACGAGAGACAAAAGATATCAGAATGCTCCAAGTCTTTGAAAGGAGAAAAGATGAGATGTATAATTTTTAAAAACCTTCCAGTTAATATGTTCTTACGAGAATCCTTCGGAATATTCCCAATTTTTTACCATGTCCTCTGCTTCTGTCAACGTGCAGGCCAATACATCATTGTATTTTCCTCTCCAATGACGTACAGTCAAGATGGACGAATCTTTTTTGTAATTTTGCAGCAGCTGCATTACAGTTAAGACTGGCGACAGTTCAAAATAATACAGGCTTGTAAACAGTGCGATGTATTAAAGTATTAGGAAATATCACAGTTTATGATGAATATTCTCTTTCTATGTTGTAATATCTGTAAAGTAATTTTTTCGCGTTGAATGTGCAACGGGAAACCTCGAATTATAAGGCGTGTCCTATAGTACGAATTTTGCTAAGGTATTTCTTCCACACAAGTTTGTCTAAGTTAATCAATCACCTTAGTACTGGATTTTGGATTTGCTTGTTGCATTACTTTATTCTTTCTTTCCGGTCTCTTACTTACGTAAAACCGAAGAAAAACACAAAAATTCGTCGAAATGTGTCGCACCTACTAGCGTATATAGAGACTGTGGATTGTAATCTTTTAACGGGTATTCTAGAACGAGCGCATTATTTATTTAATCTGTAGTAAGCTCACACATACTCACAAAAACACACTCACACAGAAACACATAGTTTTTCACATTATTTAACAGATGATACTTAGGCATGTTCACCACAGATTAGCTATAATGCTAATGTAATGTGAACAAAAGCACTGAATTAAGACTGTGGTGATACAGACAGCTTTTAAAACGATATTATTTTAATACGAAATAAGTAGCTAAAAATGTACATTTACTTTGATGTCAAACTCATCATGTTTTGTTATCTACCAGTTTCAAATAAAATATTTCAACTACATCCACATCTACATGATTACTCTGCAATTCACATTTAAGTGCTTGGCAGAGGGTTCATCGAACCACTTCGTACTATCTCTCTACCATTCCACTCCCGAACAGCGCGCGGGAAAAAAGAACACCTAAACCTTTCTGTTCGAGCTCTGATTTCTCTTATTTTATTTTGATGATCATTCCTACCTATGTAGGTTGGGCTCAACAAAATATTTTCGCATTCGGAAGCGAAAGATGGTGACTGAAATTTCGTAAATAGATCTCGCCGTGACAAAAAACGTCTTTGCTTTAATGAGTTCCATCCCAACTCGCGTATCATATGTGCCACACTCTCTCCCCTATTACGTGATAATACAAAACGAGCTGCCCTTTTTTGCACCCTTTCTATGTCCTCCGTCAATCCCACCTGGTAAGGACCCCACACCGCGCAGCAATATTCTAACAGAGGACGAACGAGTGTAGTGTAAGCTGTCTCTTTAGTGGACTTGTTCTAAGTGTCCTGCCAATGAAACGCAACCTTTGGCTCGCCTTCCCCACAGTATTATCTATGTGGTCTTTCCAATTGAAGTTGTTCGTAATTTTAACACCCAGGTACTTAGTTGAATTGACAGCCTTGAGAATTGTACTATTTATCGAGTAATCGAATTCCAACGGATTTCTTTTGGAACTCATGTTGATCACCTCACACTTTTCGTTATTTAGCGTCAACTGCCACCTGCCACACTATACAGCAATCTTTTCTAAATCGCTTTGCAACTGATACCGGTCTTCGGATGACCTTACTAGACGGTAATTACAGCATCATCTGCGAACAACCTAAGAGAACTGCTCAGATTGTCACCCAGGTCATTTATATAGATCAGGAACAGCAGAGGTCCCAGGACGCTTCCCCGGGGAACACCTGATATCACTTCAGTTTTACTCGATGATTTGCCGTCTATTACTACGAACTGCGACCTTCCTGACAAGAAATCACGAATCCAGTCGCACAACTGAGACGATACCCCATAGGCCCGCAGCTTGATTAGAAGTCGCTTGTGAGGAACGGTGTCAAAAGCTTTCCGGAAATCTAGAAATACGGAATCAACTAGAGATCCCCTGTCGATAGCGGCCATTACTTCGTGCGAATAAAGAGCTAGCTGCGTTGCACAAGAACGATGTTTTCTGAAACCATGCTGATTACGTATCAATAGATCGTTCCCTTCGCGGTGATTCATAATGTTTGAATACAGTATATGCTCCAAAACCCTACTGCAAACCGACGTCAATGATATAGATCTGTAGTTCGATGGATTACTCCTACTACCCTTCTTAAACACTGGTGCGACCTGCGCAATTTTCCAATCTGTAGGTGCAGATCTAACGGTGAGCGAGCGGTTGTATATGATTGCTAAGCAGGGAGCTATTGTATCAGCGTAATCTGAAAGGAACCTAATCGGTATACAATCTGGACCTGAAGACTTGCCCGTATCAAGCGATTTGAGTTGCTTCGCAACCCGTAAGGTATCTACTTCTAAGAAACTCATGCTAGCAGCTGTTCGTGTTTCAAATTCTGGAATATTCCATTCGTCTTCCCTGGTGAAGGAATTTCGGAAAGCTGCGTTCAATAACTCCGCTTTAGCGGCACAGTACCATCGGCACTGCGCAGCGAAGGTATTGACTGCGTCTTGCCGCTTGTGTACTTTACATACGACCAGAATTTCTTCGTATTTTCTACCAAATTTCGAGACATTTTGTGTACCATGGGGGATCAGTTCCATCTCTTACCAATTTATGAGGTATGACTCTCTCAATTGCTGTTGCTACTATATCTTTGAATTTGAGCCACATCTCGTCTACATTTGCATAGCCAGTTCGGGAGGAATGGAGATTGTCTCTTAGGGAGGCTTCTAGTGACACTTTATCCGCTTTTTTAAATAAAATTATTTTGCGTTTGTTCTGGTGGATTTGGAAGAAACGGTATGGAGCCTAGCTACAACGACCTTGTGATCACTAATCCCTGTATCAGTCATGATGCTCTCTATTAGCTCTGGATTGTTTGTGGCTAAGAGGTCAAGTGTGTTTTCGCAAGCATTTACAATTCGCGTGGGTTCGTGGACTAACTGCTCGAAATAATTTTCGGATAAAGCATTTAGGACAGTCCCGGAAGATGTTTTCTGCCTACCACCGGTTTTGAACAATTATTTTTGCCTTCATTGTAACCAACGCACGCCCGTCATTGGCATAGAGGCAAAACCAACTTTGATCAAAAAACACAACAGACCTCCACCCTGCCCTCTAGTGAACTATCGTTTGACACCACTCAAGTCGCAAATGACGATGGTATGGGGTCGGTGGAATGTACGCTACAGGACGCCTGGCTGGGAGCTGTCCTTGAATTAACCGATTGTAACTGTTCCTTGTGTCACTATGGTACCAACTGCAACTCAAATTTCTGCTGCATATGCAGTACGACGCGCAAAAGACGTGTCCAAGCACGATGGTCTTCCCTCTCGGTAGTGCCACGTGACCGTTCGGGGCCTGATGTTCTTGCGGTAGTACATTCTCCTGACCTTTGCTGCCAACAATCATGTACAGTGGCTACATTCCTGCGAAGTATTTTTACAGTGTCGCAGAACGATCATCCACCTTCTCGTAGCCCTATTAGACAACCTATTTTAATTATTTATTTCAAGTTTCTGCTACCAGTCACTTTTTATTTTATGCTTAATCTAACATAATGCAACGCGTTTCGAACATGTTCTATTATCTTCAGGCGTTTATACATACATACGTACATATAGAGGAATGTTACTTAAAAATAAACAGTCTTAAACTAGATTAATCTAGAACTGTTTGTCCATTGTTTTTTACTGTAGCTGCTGGTGTGGCATTTGGGGGGAAGGAGGGGGGCAGTGTATCGCTAGAAATCGAAATCAGCCATACACTGCCCCACTCCTTCCCCCCAAATGCCACACCAGCAGCTACAGTAAAAAAAACAATGGACAAGCAGTTCTAGATTAATCTAGTTTAAGACTGTTTATTTTTAAGTAATATTCCTCTGTATGTATGTATGTATGTATAAACGCCTGAAGATGAACAGAACATGTTCAAAACGCGTTGCATTATGTTAGATTAAGCATAAAATAAAAAGTGACTGGTAGCAGAAACTTGAAATAAATAATTATCCCACACAGTCACGGTGCATAAACATAGACATTATGGCTGAAATTAATTACCTATTTTAAAGTCAGTGAGGTGTTGATAATGGCGTCCTTGTCACCCTGAAGGCATTTTTGTCTACCATCAAGTCACCACGTCCAATCTTAAAAGTTACTGAGGCTCTCGACCGTTACAACGTGTATTTAAAGCAGACATGATTTGCATACTCACAGTGGAGCTACCAGCGCCTCTTATGCGACTGATGCGAAATTTGAATAGACACCATCTTCCAGATGTAGAAACACGTCTATCAACTTTTGTTTATGTCACACAATTCCTTCTTCGAGTTACGATTTGATCCTGGGGCTCTATAGATACTAAGTATGGCCCTAATAGTGAGGAAACAACAGTTACGGAAAAATTGTACAAGGTTCTCTTAACATAAATCTGAAGTTCTCGTCAGAGCTGCCTTGAAGTGATTCACATCGTTTAAGTTACGAAAACCGAAGCGTGAAAGCTACATAATAAAAAGATTTTAGCGCGAATACGTGTCGACTTTTTATAAGTTTAATGGAAACATGCGCTCTAACCTCTGACCATAAGAGAGGGACCTCAAATTTTGGCTAGTCAGAGGAGTATTTAAAAAATCCACTGAAGTTGCCTTCAATATAAAGGGCGAAGCTCGCCTGGAGCGTAATGAATATTATATTGCTGCAAGAAGAAGGAGGTTTGAAGTTATAAAATTGACTTTTTTCTTTATTTTACTCGTTTCGTCACTTTTAGTCTGAAAGTAAATGCACGACCCGACACCTTTTCAGACATACGTGCGCACACACACACACACACACACACACAGGGGTGGAGGCGGCTGAGCGCCGGGACTGGAAAGAGGCGAGCGTGAAGCACAAACGCGGCGCGCCAGACAAGAGCGTCGCACTGCTCAAGTTTCGAGGCGGCTTTTCCGCGCGAGGTGGCGAGAGGCGTGTTTGAAGACGGAGAGCGCCACGAATCGGCCTCCTCGGCGCGCCGGGCCTAATTGAGTTGGCCAAGTGAGCCGAGTGAAGACGTCATTTAGCGACCACACCCTCGCCCTCCCCCGCCCCTCTCCGCCCCCGCACCCGCCGTCAGGGCCCACCCAATTTTATTTCCGTTCACAGAGCGTTAGGTCCGCCCACCACCGCCCTTTATTCTCTCGTTTCCTTTTGTCGTTCCCTCTACTTTGTCCGCGCGAAGTTAATGTAATTACGGCGAGGCAATCCTCCCCCCTCCCTCTTCGCTCCCTGCCACTCTCCCCGCTCCAGCGGCAGGCCGCCCCTCCTCCTCCTACCCCCCCCCCCCCCCACCCCCACCGCTCCCCCCTTTTCCCTGCCGCTCCCTTTACCCCACGAAACTCGCTTTCAGCAACAAACTCGAGAAGAAAGGGGAGCAGCCTCTTAAAACACCTTAGCCGAAGTTGGCCGCCGCTGGCCACCCAAGTAGATTGGATCTCCTCGCTTTCATCGCGGGCCGGTCCTCCTTTTGTTGCGAGCAGCTCTTAAGTGAGAAGTGCGCTACTTTGTCCGGCTTTTGTTTAGGCGCCGGGCTGCGCCCCTTATTGACGCACGGCGACCCCGTCCCTCGCCACTGAAGCATCCTGACGTCCCGGACGACCGAGGCGTGGTCACCCGTGACGTACTACTCCGTCGCCCTCCTTTCTGCAGCTCACGGCGGGCGTCAACGAGGCAACTCACTAGCCACATCCAACGGCTAGCTTGTACATTGTTTTCACAGTTCAGCTGAAATACACTACTTGGCCATGTCAAGAAGGCCACATGCTTGTATCCTTAGACAGTAGATGATATGAGAAGCACCTTTCAAAAACGTATTAGATGCTGCCGATGTCAAAATACAGTTTGATACTTTTTATCCCAATTGTGCTATGCCCTTTAACACTGTTGAGTCAGATCAGGTCATTTCGTATTCTTTCGCATACTAACTTGGCGTTAAAAAAATTAATCGGATCGAGTCTTATTATGTACACAACAACTAACGGCTCAAAACGTATTTTGTTCAGGGCAAGTTTCCCAGTCTGCGATATTAGGTCGATCATTTGCTTGCTGTCTCCGCTGTTTTCACCTTACAGCTCACAGTGGTATGTTGATTAAATGACTGTGTACTTTTGATCGCCGTGGAGGGCTATTTACCCATGGGAGAACGATCGAAAGGAAGTAGAATGAGAATTGGAGCTGCGAAAACTAAAAGACAGCGTGAATAGAAAGCTTAGTAAGTAATAACACCTTACGTATTTTACGAATGATCATATTCAGAGAAATTTGTGACATCGGTGCACGGACATGTTTTTCGCGTGGGAAAAATTGCAATAAAGTGTATTTTTATTCTTTGATTGAGCTTTACTATTTGTAGTTATGACGTGACGAGACACATTTTAGGGACTTCAACAGAGATCTACATTTTAGTAATTTTGAGCCGTCTTGTATCCACAAAAAAGGCAGATTCAGATGTGAAAGAACCCAATATTCTACCTGGCGAAAGCAAAAAAATAAAGTTTACAGCGTACCGAACAAAGTGGATCAAGATCTCCAAAACCACGAAGACCTGGAAAGCAGTATTACAGGAATGGGAAGTCGAAATTCCATTGAGAAACAGAGAGAATTACTTGACGCTAAGAAAGTGGATGTCGATAAACCATTGAAACCAAGATTTAGAGACAAATTTCAAGAGATTGATGGTTTGCAGTTTTATGTTTCGGCACTAAACATCAATGCGACATCAACTGAAACTACTAGGCCGTCTCATGATCTCTGACTATTTGCACAAGGAAAAAGGACTAATTACAAGACGGTAACACATCAATCTACAGTCAACAACATGTTAATAAGAAACTTCCTGGCAGATTAAAACTGTGTATCGGACCGAGACTCGAACTCGGGGCCCTGGCCTTTCGCGGCCAAGTGCTCTACCATCTGAGCTACCCATGTATGAGTCAGGATCCGTACTCACAGTTTTACTTCTACCAATACCTGTAGCTGTGAGGACGGACCCTTGCTTGGGTAGCTCCGATGGTAGAGCACTTGCCCGCGAAAGGCAAAGGTCTCGAGTTCGAGTCTCGGTCCCTTTCTTAATGTTCATCTTTTACCCACTTTTCAAGACACTTTCCATTTCGTTCAACCGTTCTTTACCGTCTTTGTGAGAATTACAATGTCATTTGCAAACCTCATTTTATTTCTTCTCCCCGAACTTTAATTCCTTCTCCAAATTTTTCTTTGGTTTCCTTTACTGCTTGCTCAATGTACAGATTTAATAATATCGGGGATAGGCTACAACCCTATGTTCCTTCTTAACCACGGCTTCCCTTACATGCCCCTCGACTCTTATAACTGCCGTCTGGTTTCTGTACCACTTGTAAATAGCCTTTCACTCCCTGTATTTTTACCCCTCCTATCTACAAAATTTCAAAGAGAGTATTCCCGTCAACAGTGTCACATACGGTATTTGAAAGTGTCTTCTATAAGAAATATGCACTTTTAAAGAACAGATTGTAAGTGGTGTATATGATGTTTATGTTCACAGGTACAACTCTCATAATTTGATTTTTTTGGTCTGTGTGTATTACATGTGGTTTTTTTCGTTTTTCAGTCTTTCAGTTCATAATGGTTAAATTAACAAAAAGTGCTCAGAATAAATATATACAGCATATGGCAAATAAAAATTACATTTCTACATATACAGGGCGGTTGTAAAGTCAGTACCTATTTTTAAAAATGAATGTTTAAAAAAGTATAACTTATCATAGTTTTATTTCCATTGAATACATTATTAGGGTGTACCATTTGGCTATTAAGTTGCATTTCATCGTAGGCTCCGACATTTTCCGCACAAATCTTGAATCTTTTAAGTACAAAATCGACTGCTTTTTTTAGCATCTCAACTGGGACACTTATTCCTTAGCCCAATCCCAAAGGAAGACGTCGCAAGGAGTTAGACCAGGGCTGCACGCTGGCCATTCTGTCGATCCCTAGTGATCATTATATCTGCCAGGGAAACTGTCATCAAGCCATTCTCTAACGGGAATTGCATAGCGGGGCGGAGCTCCATATTGCAATAACAGCAATTCTCTTCCAATTTTCCATTCTTGAATCACAGGCCTTATGTACGTTCTAAGAATCTCCAAGCATCTTGCACCATTCACTGTGTCGCTTAGCACGTATGGGCCAATGAAACTGCTTGATGTCGTCTCACACCAGACGGTTATCTTTGATCTTGATTGCAGTTTTTTCAGCTATTATATTTCGATTCAAATTTGATTTACAGGGTGGTCCATTGATAGTGACCGGGCCAAATATCTCACGAAATAAGCATCAAACGAAGAATCTACAAACAACGAAACTCGTCTAGCTTGAAGGGGGAAACCAGATGGCGCTATGGTTGGCCTGCTAGATGGCGCTGCCATAGGTCAAACGGATATCAACTGAGTTTTTTTAAATAGGAACCCCCATTTTTATTACATATCCGTGTAGTACGTAAAGAAATTTGAATGTTTTAGTTGGACTACTTTTTTCACTTTGTGATAGACGGCGCTGTAATAGTCACAAACGTATAAGTACGTGGTCTCACGTACAGGTGATGCCCAAGTAGGTGTTTTAGCTGCTGTCGCGGCTAATCCGCACATCAGTAGCAGACAAATTGCGCGAGAATCGGGAATCTCAAAAACGTTGGTGTTGAGAATGCTGCATCAACATCGATTGCACCCGTACCGTATTTATGTGCAACAGGAATTGCATGGCGACCACTTTGAACGTCGTGGCACAAGAGAAATTACGGGACGATGACAGATTTTCTGCACGCGTTCTATTTAGCGACGAAGCCTCATTCATCAACAACGGAAATGTAAACCGGCATAATATGCACTATTGGGCAACGGAAAATCCACGATGGCTGCGACAAGTGGAACATCAGCGACATTGGCGGGTTAATGTATGGTGCGACATTATTGGAGGAAGGATGATTGGCCCCCATTTTATCGATGGCAATCTAAATGGTGCAATGTATGCTGCTTTCCTACCGATGTTACTACAAGATGTTTCACTGCATGACAGAATGTCGATGTACTTCCAACATGATGGATGACCGGCACATAGCTCGCGTGCGGTTGAAGCGGTATTGAATAGCATATTTCATGACAGGTGGATTCTTCGTCGAAGCACCATACCATGGCCCGCACGTTCACCGGATCTGACGTCCCCGGATTTCTTTCTGCGGGGAAAGTTGAAGGATATTTGCTATCGTGATCCACTGACAACGCCTGACAACATGCTTCAGCGCATTGTCAATGCATATGTGAACATTACGGAAGGCGAACTACTCACTGTTGAGAGGAATGTCGTTACACGTATTGCCAAATGCATTGAGGTTGACGGACATCATTCTGAGAATTCATTGCATTGATGTGGTATTTACAGGTAATCACGCTGTAACAGCATGCGTTCTCAGAAATGATAAGTTCACAAAGGTGCATGTATCACATTGGAACAACTGAAATAAAATGTTAAAACGTACCTAGGTTCTGTATTTTAATTTAAAAAACCTACTTGTTACCAACCGTTCGTTTAAAATTATGAGCCATATGTTTGTGACTATTACAGCGCCATCTATCACAAAGCGAAAAAAGTGGTCCAACTAAAACATTCATATTTCTTTACGTACTACGCGAATATGTAATAAAAATGGGGGTTCCTATTTTTAAAAAGGCAGTTGATATCCGTTTGACCTATGGTAACGACATCTAGCGGGCCAGCCATAGCGCCATCTGGTTTCCCCTTTAAGCTAGGCAAGTTTAGTTCTTTGTAGTTTTTTCGTTTGATGCTTATTTCGTGAGATATTTGGCCCGGTCACGATCAATGGACCACCCTGTATAATGACAACTGTGACGGTTCAGAAAATCTCAAACACGAAATACCGCTTCATCAGACCAAAGGATATTGTCGTACAGATCGGAGTAATCATCTGCCCATCCAGATATAATGTTGCAAAATTTCATTCTCCTGTCGCAGTCCTCAGCAGACAGTTGTTACACGTAATGTGGCTTCCAAGCTCGACAATATAACTCACTTTTTAAAATGCTCATTACCGTGTGACGTGACGATCTCCTTTTCTTAACAGCCTGTCTTGTTGACACTGAAGGGCTGTGTTCAAAGATGTGCTGAACAACTTTCACGTTATCTTCCGATTTGGATGTTGAGGATCTTCCAGACAGACGCCCATCTTCAACACCACCAGTGTTCATTAATTTTTTATGACAGTTTTTTATTGTCTTAGGGTCAAGCGTTGCTCCCTCGTTCTTGCCTCCACCAGTTCTGATCTTGCACCACCGGCAGCCAAACGTCATACCTGGCTGCAGTCTTAGCTCTGTTTTCTACTGCGAATACACCAGCTATTCGAGCAGCCTCTGACATCATAAATGTAAACGTGATATTAGTCAATGTTGTTACACACCAGCAACAGCCGGTGGTACTTTCTAGGAGAATCAAAATTAGCAATAGCTACTGACTTTACAACCACCCTGTAGAAGGCGCAAATGGAAATAAACATTTCGATCAACTGATTGGTCGTGTCATACATTTGCAAGCGAATGCCGGAGTATTGTTCAATTTCTTTTGTCTTAATTGTAGTACTTTTAGTAAATCTTTTCTCGTAGCAATGTTTGTGCAATATTTCATTGTACCGAAAGATATGTGATGAGAAGTAATACTCTGCTTGACAAAAAAGGTGTAGCACCCCGAAGACGTGGTCCGCAGTCAATGTAATTTCGGACACGTACATCTCATCGGTGGATATGTAAATGATTAATGTTGCAGTTTTCTGTGACATGGGCGACGACCACCAGAGCGAATTAGTGTCGTTCGTGTTTAGTGTTGTTACGACGCCTGGTAGTGCAGGGTGAGTGTAATTAAACTTTCGATACTTGAGAGGGCCCTCATGAAAAACGAGTGATCGACGGACAATGAAACTTTGTGGAAACATTTGTAAGGAGTCGCTCAAGAGAAGTAACGAATAAACCATTGAAAGGAACATATTCTAATTTCCACATGAGAGGGTAACATTTGCTATCTGCGTACCCCGTTTACGTTCCAGATTACAAACGTTGCTCAACATGACGACCATCTGAGGGTGAAGTTTTTTCGGGCATCATTTAACAACCGATTGCAGCACTTTTCGGACGGTGGGCCGTGGAATGTTCAGCTGCCGTGACATATCTCGTGCACTGCTTGAAGGTCGCATATTGAGCCCAACTTTTTCAGCCATGGCAACATTAACTTCTTGAACCTTTCGTGGCGCAATTGGCCGTCGGCCTCTCTCAGGTGCAATTCACAAATCGCCAGTTAATTCGAACTTCAGAATCCTGTTCTGAAACTCCGGTGCGGAAAGACGACATCACCTTATTCCTCTAATGCGTCGATACTCGCAGCACTATTTCTTTTATTTCGATAAAACATCTTTACGACAAAGCCTTACTCAACTTGTCCATGCCCATACCGACTGTCAGCAACTGTAATGCACAGTGACGCTTATGTCTCGCCATTCCAGCGCCGGTCATGGCACTAACACCACTAACAACGCAAATCCAGTAGCACACAGTCTGAACATCATTTCCATAAAGTCGGGATTTTATTGTAGTTACCTGATATGAGCAATGGTGCAGGAGGCGATCTATAAATTGTGTTCTTGTGAAAACGTGTTTATTTACCAAGATCACTATGTTAACACGTTACTGGATTACTCGTTTCGGCAATATAAATTTCCATCTTCAGGTCTATATCCTAACAGAAAATAAGCCAAGGTTATAGGCTTAGAATAATATATAAATATAGTAAGGCATACACAAAAACTCAGTGACAAAACTTACGTATCCATAAAACCGAGCAGTGGTAGTTGCGTCATCCAGTGGTTTAAGCCGCTCTGTCACAAGAAGAACACACAATTCTCTTCATCGTGACGGATTTTATTCACGGTGAAAATACAATAATGAATAAATCTAATAAGTAAAATTATATAAAAACACGTCGAAAGAAAGTCGAGGCATTACAATAACATGCCAGATGACAACGATAATGCACGTACAATCAGAATTTTTGTGGCACGAACAAAACAGATACATGCTCCATATTGTCGTTTCACGTGGTATAATGCCATGTTGTCTGCGACAGAGTAACTGACAACTACACCTGGAATACAACGGAATGCTAGTGCTGTGAGGTACACCAGATGGCGGTCAGCAATGCATGATGCCAATTAGAATTAAAGCGAGGCCCCCAAGAAAGACAGGCCGCGGCGCATACGTCACAGCACGTGACACTGCCGTCTCCGGCGGAGAGCGAGTAACTATTCCATACGAGTTTAATAATTCTTAACTGGGTGTTTAAATACATGCAAGCTCTCTATAGCACACCACAAAATTAAAACTTTAGCGGGAACCTTTTAATTAACGTATTGTTATGCCATGGGCTCTTTTCGGAGCCGGGTGTTCACGAAGTACCGCGGACAAGGAGACTAGTGTGACGTCACAGGACCGTGAGCCCTGGAACTAAAGTAGCAGAGTCCCAAGTTTGTGTAACATTGGAATTAAAAGACATAATCTAATGGTTCAAACGGCTCTCAGCACTATGGGACTCAACTGCTGTGGTCATCAGTCCCCTAGAACTTAGAACTAATTAAACCTAACTAACCTAAGGACATCACACACATCCATGCCCGAGGCAGGATTCGAACCTGCGACCGTAGCAGCAGCATGGCTCCGGAATGGAGCGCCTAGAACCGCACGACCACCGCGGCCGGCAGACATAATCTAACATTAAAGTAGTATGCACCAAGTACGCTAATCATAACGGCAAAATTGAAATAAATTGTATATAAAAAGAAACAGTGTACTGTAAAGTGTCATGGATTGCGGTCCACAACATTGAGACAACTCATTAGAAATATTTTTTGACATATGTTTTTATTTAATTTTACTTATTAGGTGTATTCATTATTGTATGGGACCGATGACCTCGCTGTTTGGTCCCCTCCCCCAACTCAGCCAACCAATCATTGTCGTATTTTGACTTTGGATTGTAACCATCCCAATGAACAGAATTTTATGAGAATTATCATAGCACGTTGTGTGTTCTTGTTGTTACAGAGCGGGTTAAAGCACTGTATGATGTAACTACCACTTCCCGGTTTTATGGATACGTAAGTTTTGTCATTGAGTTTTTGTGTGTAAATCACTACATTTTATATTACTCTAAGCCTGCAACCTCGGCTTATTTTCTGTTATTGATCAAAAGCTAACAATTTATATTGCGAAAATCAGTAATCCATTAATAAGTTAACATAACAATTTTGGCAATAAATAGGTTTTCACAAGTAGTTTTCCGTCTACTCTGGCTCAATTAGTGAAAATATAATTATGACAACACTGTACATACAGCGCATGATCAACATGGAGATGATGCTTACTCGTGTGAGACAGTGTTATCAGCATCTAACAGACTTTGAAAGAGGCCTCTTTATGCGATTCCATTTGGCCGGTCGGTCAAATCCTGCGATATCCAGATATGTGGCACACTTGGCTTCGACAGTGGCCTGATGTTGGACTGCAGGCATACTCTCCGCCTAGGTTCCGATCGACCACATCTGACCACCAAAAGTGAGGATCGAAGCACAGCGCCCCAAGCACATCTTAAAAGCACTTTCCTTCTGCGTCTACGATCAGAGAACAAGTAATAGAGACCCTGAAACATTCTACGTCATCCTGCATTATTGGTCGGAAACAAGCAGCGACGAGACTACGGAATTACAATCCCGTGGTTAGGTTGTTGTTAATTTCACGAAACAAACGTCAGCTTTTGCAGTGATACCATAATAATAATAATGTCGTGTGACTAGGGCCTACCGTCGGGTAGACCGTGAGCGGGAAACATGGACTACTGATGAATGGCGTCGCATTGTGTTTACTGATGAATCGCCATTCTATACTAACCTGGATGACCATTGCCTACGAGTACGGTGGCAACCCCGGTAGAGGTCTCATCTTCCAATGATTTGGTAATCATAGAGGTGTTACCTCACAAACATCCTGCGTTCTCAGCCGTTACTCCTCACGCCACAGCATCGTGGGCCATTTCTCAACAGAACAACGCTCGTCCATAGATGGCACGTTGTAACCTCCCAACAGATTTATTCCGTAACCTCCCAACAGTAAAATATATAATTATATCATTCACATTCTGTGTAACCTACTAACAGATAAATAATATTTGTAATAATCTCCCAACAGTAAAAAATATAACTATAACATTGACATTTAGCGTAACCTCCCAATAAATAAATTCCGTAACCTACCAATAATACAATGTGACTAATCTCTCAATAAAATTGTGCCTCACTTATAACCTTTCAATAATTGACTGTGAATTTAAATTGGTAAATTTGGACGTCAGCAGTGCTGCGTCTTGGCCCTGAAAGATCCTTCTGAATAAATTGTAATTCTTACCTCAATAAGGTCGCCGGATAACGCATATATCTGCTCCTATAAGAAATTTTTCTGGCACAGCCCAGTGCAATGCTGGCCGATAGATTTGTCATGTATAAAAAGAAACAATTGCTTTTTCTTTACAATAATTAGGATGACCATGGATTGGAGAAATTAGTAAATTCTTTAAATTGAGAGGAATGATTGTCAAAAGTTAATTTTTATAAAAAAATATTATTAAGAAAATTTTTTAAAAACATTTACATGGGACTTGATATAACAATACTACATATGCGCGAGGCTGCTTTTACCTTGTAATACAATGCTCAGGCACCGTCATCGCTCCACACGACCGGGCCAGCCAACACGATACACCAGACTGCTAGCTACTACTTACTCCTACTGCTACATTGCTCTTACTGCAGTCAACACTGCTCTCTGGTCTGAGATTCTCTTATAGCTTACATATCGCAGGCAGCGCGTGAGCAATCCATCGCAATTACATCTGCTCGAGTGCGCTAGCAACAAATTCTTTAATCATGGACCTCTTACATAACCCTCCACTACGGGAGGGGTCAAAAATTTGGCAGCGATGGTGAGCCAATTGGACTTGCCATGAGGAACTAATTTTTCTGGAATCTATTTAGTTACTAAGTCTAGTCACAGAGTATATACATTACTGATAAGTGCAGAACATATTAAGAAATGAAATAGAGTGCACACGCACTAAGTACAGAATATATTAAGAAATGAAATAGAGTGCACACGCACTGAGTGTATACGCAATGAGTACAAAATATACTAACAAATGACATAAAGTGCACACGCACTGCATAAGTCTTCAACATTTTTACCTGAACTGATCACATTAAGAGATGAAATAAAGTGCACATGGACTGTATAAGTCTCTAGCATTTTACAAGAAATGAATACATTGAGAAATGAAATAAAGTGCATACTGTAGTGCTACAAAGATGAAAATTAATATTACGACGATGTCAAACCTTATTTCCATGATTTAAAGAAGTATTCATGATATTAAAAATGTAATTATAATTTTATTATTTTCATTTTTGTGCTCAGTGTATCAAAGACTTTCTAGTGCACGGAAGACATTAGCATTGTTTGTACTACGAAACTATGTATGATTGTTAAGGGTTAAGCATGTAATAATTCGATGTAAGACATTTTGTTGAGTCTGAATTTTGTTCTCGTACTGATCGGCAGAGAAGGAAAAGTTCCTTAATCGATGTGAAGGTATAAGGGCTGTAAAAAGGAGAGAGAGAGAGAAGGTAAATACAAGTTATTCAAAACAAATATCTCTAAATTGAACAACGTCTTATGATTTCCTATAATTAAAAATTGCAAGGTCTAATCTGAGCCTGTCCTGAATAACAGCGAAGAACATTTATGTTATCATATATTTTCTTCGTTTGATCACGGTTGTGATTCGCATGTTTCTTTTTGTTACGCGACGTGTTATGAATATTTTCATTTTACGCGCAAAAGTGCACGCAGCTTTAATCGAACCTGCGTCTTTCGGAAACGATAACTTTTAATCAGTACAATTACGCGAATACCGTCTAAATCGCAACCGTGATTGCAAAAGTGTTTCCTGGACCAAATAATTCTTATAAAATGTGTTTTCTCCAAAGCGAGCAGCATTGCACTATCGCTGACTCGCAACAATCGAAAGAGTAAAATCCATGCTTAAATAAAATTGCCACCTTTTAATAATTATTACTATCCCATTACATAAATAAATAGCAATTCAGTGGTTATACAATCAATAAACAGAGGGGCAATTCAACACGCATTGTATAAGTCTTTAGCATCTTTGCATGAACTGATCACATTAAGAGATGAAATAAAGTGCACATGCACTGTAAAAGTCTCTAGCATTTTACAAGAACTAGGAAAGGAATGGGAAGGATAGCATCATGGTTGTAGCACAGTGGTTTGCACGTAGCTGCACTGAAAGTCCAAATCTTTCTACAGAAGCACAACACCTAGTGAGACAATCTGAAGTTCTCTTCCCTGAAGTATTGCTCAGTGCAACCACGACACTGAAATGTTGTATTAATATTGTATCTTATCATTTTGGTAGTACATTAGGTACACCAAACAGTAGGACCACAATAACATCTCCATCGTTCAAGGTGGTGGACAGCTTGATATGTCAACACCACATTCTTGTAGAATCCATATTCTTACATCAACGCAGAATTAGTGCAAAAACGAAATATAGTGCTCTATGATCATGAGGTGGACAGCACGTACGGATATTGCAGTAGTTGCTGGTAATTAGGTCAGAGGGTGAAGGATACATTTAGTCTTACGCTAGTCATCATTCAGAATTACACTAGTGTATCAATCGATCTGAATAATTATTGGCATTCATTGGCTATTTACACAGCATTTAAGTAGTATATATATGGAGTATTACACAACATTATTCATAAGTCATCTCATTACAGTAATCATTGGCATAGCATACATGCATAAGTCATCTAATTACAGTAATTATTGGCATAGCATTTATGCATAAGTCATCTTATTACAGTAATCATTGGCATCATAAGTCATCTCATTACAGTAATTATTGGCATAGCATTTATGCATAAGTCATCTCGTTACAGTAATCATTGGCATAGCATTTATAGAGTACAACTAAATATTATTTACAGAAATTATTGGCATAGCATTTATGCATAAGTCATCTCATTACAGTAATTATTACAGAACATTATTCATAATTCATCTAATTATAGTAATTATTGGCGTCATAAGTCTTCTCATTACAGTAATTATTGGCACTCATTGGCCAGTTACAAAGCATTTATTATGCATTATTCAGTAGTCGTCATTCAAAACAAGAGTTATTGGGTGTAGCATCAAGCTGCTAGTGTTTATATATGATATCATGCAAGTGACATAACACATAGTTAAAATGTAAGACATTGTAACTATTACTCAAGGTCTGTAGTCCAATAATACATAGATATAATGGAATCAATACATCAGAAAAATTTGCATTATATTTAGGACTAGAAATATATCTTAAACTGGTAGCATTATTTAGTTGTATGCTGGTAATAGTTGGGACTGGTGATAATTTTTTTGTGCTAGCAATGCATTGCGTTGGGATCGATAATTAATTGCTGGGCCATGAAAATACTTGCATTTCACTTACTGCTGGAAATAAGGATTAATAACATCATTCGTCATGAGTCAGCTGTAGCAAGGTTATGAAACAAGTACAGTATATGTCATTGCATTCATAAATGATAGACACAACTGGGTAAAACAAATGCAAGTATTAGAACAGGTTTCATAATTAAGTGCTTATGGCACATTAACATCATGAAAAGCTTCTCCTGGAAAAAATACAAACTGGATTATTGAGCTGAAAGAAAAAATGTATATTATGCTGAAAAGTAGTAAACTTCAAATTAACAGGTAATGAAACGTGTACTCAATATGTATGTACTCTAGCTGTCTTTTCCAAAACATTCAGTCATTATACTATGCGACATAAGACATACTGTCAAAAGGAACTGCAACAAATACTTAAATCACTACATAGCATTTCTTAACTAATAGAAAATATATAAACTTAATCATTATCCTCATTTGCAAAGAAGAACTTCATTATTCATTTTACCATAGCTTCATCATTATCATCATCTGCAAAGAAAAACTTCATTATTAATATTACCATATTCTTCATATAACTATTCATCATCATTTATTATCGTCTGCAAAAAATAGACACTTCATTATTCATTATTCGTATTACCATTTACTTCATACAACTATTCGTAGTATAGAGTTCCTTACTTTTAGCATATTTCGCCACTAAAATTAACATGTGCTGTTCTGTCTGACAGCTTGCATCAATCCCCTCGTATTCTGAAAGAAAAATAATTAGTCAAGACTGCTATCATACAGTGTGTATAGTATATTCTTGTTAATGCTTGTTAATTCTGATCCATTTACTCTTCATGACAAGGTTTTGCATTTTCTTTCGTTCATTCCGATGGTGAAATTTCCATTTCATAATAAACCACTGTGGTTCGTTTAATTTATTTCTTTTACACGGTATTTCTTTCTGAAAATGACGAATAAGGATTAATATCTTGCATTTAAATCATATACCCATTAAATGAAAACTTGTTTCTAGAGATATAATTAAACATACAGCATGGCATGACAGAAAACTTATTAGGTCAAAATCATAGACAGTTTTCAAGTGCAAAAATGTACACACAGTATCATAATGTAGTAGCAAAAAAATCTAGAATAGTCGAGATAGTGAGATATCATCAGGCAAAATGTCAAAGTCAATTGGTATTTGTTATATCTTAAAAATTTCATAGTGCATACAGACAAAAATTCTACTTCCGATAGGAAAACAATCATACATACACAAAAAGAATTGAAAATGTGCACGGTCTGATGTAAAACGACAAGAAAAGCGACCTGCTAACCTTACCTTGCCGGTGACTTGCCACAAAAAAATACAGGCATCATCGGTAAGTGGTCATATAAATATCTGGAAATGGCATTACAGTGTGATAATTCGTAAAGTATGTTCAATCAATAAATGGTTTAATATGGGAAATATGGTGATTGCCCTTGCTTTTTCTGGTTCTCAAAGTTTCAGCATGTACTACATTGGGGTGAGGAATGCTGCGAATTCTATATGGACCTGCGTATAGAAGCTCGAATTTACTGCATTTACTCTTTCCTCTGTTGGATAAATAATGTGTGCGTACTAATATCTTCTGTCCTATGTGAAAGACACGGCGTGTACAAACCTGTTTTTGCTGTCGTCTCCGGCGATCTGCGGCACGTTTGATGTTGTTGAGCGCAATGTCAATTATTTCATTGTGCCGTAGTCGACGAGATGAAGGAAAAGATACTAATTCTTTAGTCTTGTTAGGTGGTACAACATTTTTCAATGTAACGGTCGGAGATAGCATAGTAGATTCATTTGGTATGGAGTTAATTACATCCTGGAATGCGAGTATGTATGGATCCTAATCAATATGTTTTTTATGGCAGTATATTCTACATAATTTACCAATTTCTTTCATTAGTCGTTCAGAAGGGTTCGAAGAAGTGTGATACCTGGATATATAGATCGGAGAAATGTTTCTAGCTCGTAACATACGTGTCCATATTGCAGATCGAAATTGTGGTCCATTGTCGGAAATTACTTTCAATACATGCCCTACATGAAATAGAAAATGTTTTACAAATGCATTCGAAATAGATTTAGCAGTAGCTTTGCGTAACGGAGTGAAGGTAACAAATTTCGAAGTGAGTTCAACAGCGACAAAGATGTAGCAAAAACCTCTATTAGATCTGGGAATCGGACCAAAAATGCCTCAATTTAACGGCTACAATGGGATGTAACGGAGGAATATGTGAAGTCGTGTCTGATTTAGCATTCTGGCAGATTTTACATGACGCTAAAACTCGTCGAATACGTTTCTCCATGTTGGCAAAATAACAGTTCTGTCTCAGTATAAGAAAACATTTTCTGGCTCCATAATGTGCGTAACTTAAATGAGTATACCAAATTAATTTGTCAACAAACTCGTCAGGAATACATAATAACCAGTTATGCTGTCAGGGTGAGAGTGGCGAAACGGAATATTCTTGCGTACAAGTATAACGATTTCTAATGGTAACGTTATTCTTATCTTGCCAAAGGTGTTCAATTCCTTTCAATACGTTGTCTTTACTCTGTTCCTGTGCTATGTCTCGTAATGACGACGAAATGAAATTTTCAAATGCAACTTGTTGAATATACATGACGCCAAAATTTGCTTGGCAGAAGTTGGTTGCGATGTCTTGCTGATCGTCGATGAGAGAACGGGATAGTGCGTCTGCTACAATATATTGTGTACGGATATTCGGAATAGGATAATGTTTAGCTTTAAATGTGTCATACTGTTTACCTTGAAATTCATACATAAAACCGGACATAGTACCAGGGATGTCGTCAAAAATTGGACCTTGCTGTAAAAGAATTTTGCGTAGCTCTGTACGTTCATCATCTGTATTTGCACTGCTCTGTTTTACTTTATCAGAAATCATTTGCATAACGTCATAGTCGGCTTAGTCTAGGGCGACCAAATTATTTTCGGTGAGAACCGAGACACATTCACCCGGGTGCCAATGGACACCTCATTCCACATGTACCCAGGTTTCTTAACTTTAAATATTAATGTTTTGTTGATACATTTTGCTAACCCGATTGTTATAACTAATAAGAGGATACAAAAGATTGATATAATCTAGATTATCTGTATAATTAATGACATTTAATAAACGTATACAGTAATAAAGAAATGTATTACGATTTTACAAACTTTTACAGCCATTCAACTTTTAATCAATTAATATTAACATGAGCTTTAATATTACTGAGCACTTGTAGATGTAATTGAGTATCATTGAAGAAAAGGGTATTTTTCACTGCCTCCAGCCTTCTTGATCATATCTGTGTTCTTTGAGACACAGTGATAAAACCCGGCACAATCCATTTTGTAGTTGTACAGGATCTGTAGGATTGCTTCAAGAGAGTCCACCTCCATTCTGTTTCTTTCATCAGTCCACTGGATATTCATGAACGAAAATATTCTTTCCACATTGGCTTTATGGGTTGGGATTGCAAATAAATACCTTGCAGTTATTACCAACTCAGAGTAATGCTGAAGACAGTCACAGCTTTAAAAAAAAACTCACCCACTTCTCATGACATTCCACTGTTGTTTCCATTTTATCATTCCACTTGTGACGACTTTCTTCAAAAAATTTTGTCAGTATGCCGAACTGATCAAAGAGAATGGAATCATCGATTTCAATCTCTTTACTCTTCAAATAATAAACTGTCTCTTCAACACTTTCACATTTTGGCACTCTCTTCAGTAACATCCAATCAAACACCGGGGACGAGGGTAAATATGAGGCGCTCCACTTGCTGAGATATTTCACACAAGTGTCATAAAACTTGTTAGCTTCTTCTCTAAAACTCCTTTCCACTGCTTCTGACGCTTCTGCTCTTTTAAGGACAGATTTAACATTAAAGGAAATGAACTGCTGTTCTCTCCTCTTAGTAACAGTTTCCAGAGCATTTTTCAAAACATCAGTTACCTCTATTACACTTTTCGTGCTTCCCTCAGTTTCCTTTATCCCATGCTGCAAAGTGCTAAGCAGAATGTGGATGAACCATAAGTAGGCTTCACTTAAAGGGTTACTGAAAAACTGAACCACTATTTTGGGGGCTTTGTCTTCATTTAGGAAAAAATCTTTTAACGGTTCAAACAGGCGGATTACTCTTCCAACTGCTGGAAACAGTGATAACCAGCGAGTTTTCGAGTGACACATTACATTCATATATTCAGTTCCCACATAATCTCAGAACTCCTTAAGCCTCTCTGTTCTAACAGTATATATGTAAAAATGTGAGTATACCTTCATGACGATAGTTTCAACATCACAGCTTAAACTGTCAGCAGATATCTGCACGCTATTGTGTAAAACATGGGCAGGGCACCCTATGCCTTCAATGTTTTCATGCAATGTTGCCTTTAATTTGGTAAATACGTTGCATTTGCCTTGTCTTTCTAAACCACCAAAGTCTGTGTTGGTGTTGTCTCCACAAAATGCCACACATTTAATTTTCTCAAGATCAAACATTTCGATAGTATTCAAACAAAATCTAGAAATTTCGTGAGATGTTTCATTAGGTAGGGAACTCACCTTTAAAAGTTTGGTCTGACTTCCCTGATTAATATCGAAAAACTGAACAACAAACGGAAATATGTTAGTGGCCTTATGATTGCTGGCATCAGTGGATATCCCGTAGAAAGAAGACTTTTTGATGTATTCAAAGCTTTCCTTTACACTCTGGGGAGGAATAACTCCTTTCACTAAGACTGACACTTTAGTTCTTGCAGAACTAAACTTTTTTGCTATGGAACAATCATCAAACATAATGCTGTTAAGCTTATTAGTACAATCACTAGATCTATAAGTTTTGGTGATTTTTACCGTGTGGTAGGCTAGTGTAAGCTCGGCTGCTCGAACTTTCGTCTCTTCACTTGACTGATGTTTCACAAAATAATTTTGTAGAGTATTACTGCAGCGCAGTGCACTGTTTCTGCTAATGTGTTTCTTTGACCTGATGTGATCAACTATGTCAGAACGTCCACCATGACTTATACTAATAAAACAATTACATACGGAACACTCTGCTTCGTAATCAGAACGACCTTTCTTAATGAAATTACATTCCTTGGAATAACAGTCACTGAACTTGCAGGCACGTTTCGGCATTGCGTTTCACAGTACTGCAGCAATAATACCACTAATATGAGAAAAAACTATTGCAGTTTGTCTGACAAAACATCAACTACTACACTGTTCTGGCAATGAGTGTGTAAGTAAGTGGCGCGACAATCGGACGGTTTCATAGCTCTGTTACAATAATACAACTTACTACTTGTTGGCCAAAGTACCGCTCGAAGTAAATTATTGCCTGAGTGTATCAATACTAATACTGTGATTACTAGTATGGGACAATGGAGGGCCGGGCGGGGTGGTCGTGAGGTTCTAGGTGCTACAGTCTGGAACCGCGTGACCGCTACGGTCGCAGGTTCGAATCCTGCCTCGGGCATGGATGTGTGTGATGTCCTTAGGTTAGTTAGGTTTTAGTAGTTCTAAGTTCTAGGGGACTGATGACCTTAGCAGTTAAGTCCCATAGTGCTCAGAGCCATTTGAACCCATTTTTGACAATGGAGGTTTTAGACAAATAAGCTAAAATATATTAATTTCTTGTGTTGTACTTCCTTTAATATAGCGAAATCCCAAAAATTTGAGAAAGTTTCACGAAATGTATTTAAAAACTGAATTCCAGGACTTTTGAGCGTACCGAAAAAAATTTTCGGGACACCGGAACACAGGGATGAAAACCGGGACAATCCCGGTTTTCCCGGACGTTTGGTCACCCTAGCTTAGTCTGGTGTATTGTAGTTATGTACGTACGTATCTGTGAACAATGTGGAATGACAGTTTGTGTTACGTGATGTAGAAATGACCTCTGTTCGATTAATCGCCTGTTCATCTGCAGATAAAGCGTATTGAAATTCTAATGCTAGTTGTACTTTTTCATCCTTTAACATTAAATAGCAATTTTGAAAGACAATAATTGTGTCATGTTGTACCAGAAAATTCGTACCTAAAATAACGTCTGTTGTCAATAAGGGAACAATCCAAAAATTTGAGTGGAACGTATGACCTGCAATACAAAGTGAGAAGTACGTCTGCAATTTTACATCTACTCCTTTACCAGATACTGATCCTTTTACTTTAGTTTTGCCTAATGGTAACGTAGGATAAGTATTCTCTTTGTTACATTCGTTGAAAGTGTTTTCATTTACAACTGACATAGGTGGTCCAGAATCGATTACTGCTGAAAATGTGGATGATCCAATCTTTACTTCAATGAAAGGGTGGGAAATGGGTTTTTGAATCATTGGTTTTTCTTGCAAAAGTGTGTCTCGAATGTCGTCAAAAGAAATAACATTTTCTTGAACAAGATTCTGTGTGTCAAAAGTATTGCTTACGTTGCTGGAAGATGCAACCTGTACTGTATCTAGTCAAATTCTTTCTGACGTGCTGTTATTTGCGGGAGGATGCTGTGGCATTTCAACTATTTGTACTGTTCTGTTATTTCTTCCTGACGTATTAGGTTCGGGATGATACCGACTGTCTGGTTCATTCATGATAATCTGTTGTTGCGGATGATTCTGCTGCTGGTAAGACCGACTGTTACGCTGAAAACTGTGCTCATTACTTTTACGTATGTCATAATAATCATTGCTATACGGCGCGTTGCGATAGGAATTGAAATGATGTGTTTTCTGTACGTACTGATTTCCTTGTTGCGGTGCGTTACTATTTGGTGGAGCCGACGCTATACGTGTAGGCGGCGAAACATTAAAGCTTGGTTGACCTTGCACATTACATTGTTGCTTAGGTATGTTAACCGGCTGGTTTTGTTGTTGTTGTGGGAAAAAGCCTCTGTTGTTGCCAAAATGTGTCTGCGATAGCCGATAATTTTGACGATACTGATGATTAAACTTTTGCCACTTATTAAAATTATACTGGTAGTTCGGGAGTGTCTAATGAAAATTGTCACTTTCAGGTAAAACTTGCCATATCAGGATTTCTTTACTCATCCTTGATCCTAGATAGATCGGTAGTTGAGGAATTGTTTTGACAGATATAAAGGATAGTAAAAGAGTAGGCAGCAGTGCAGAAAACTAAAGGGAAATAGCACTACTACAGCTCGGGGCCCTGTGCACGCTACGGCATATATTCATCGAAGCGTAATGAGTCCCCTGAGGTCTCTTACGCGCTGCAAATAAATTTTAGTTTCTGCGTTACAGGCAATGCCGCTGAAAATTCGAAAGCAAATTGTTGTATCTAGTCCAAAGCGTGAATCTGTTTTCTGCCATTCTTAAATTTCCTAACGGATAGAAAGTGCTTGCAGTCAAAATTATCGTCTCTGCATGTCTGAGCAGGTTCAGGATTGTATGATAATCTATTGGCCTGTGACTGTTCGGAATCTAAGTCACGTACTCTCTGTAAATTACCTAAATTATATTGGCTGTGTGACTGTGAGAAATGTTCGGGATGTGGCGTATGCTGTTTTGTGTTAGAGGCTGAAGCATTTTCCAACTCCGCCACTTCGTGCTGTAAAGATAACAACTTTATACGTGATGTATTATTGGGTATACCTATCTCATTGATTGTCTGCTGTATGTTTTGGAATTCGGATGTTTGACTGAACCGAACTGGTGACGTATCGGCTGATTTGGTATCATTGTTATTTTCGATAACTTCAATACGACTAGCCAATTCATCAAATTTTTCAGTCAGTGCTTTTACCTGATCGTCATTTTTAGTGTCACAGGCATCGATTTGTTTTTGCATTTTACGTGTGGTTTTGTTCAATTCCTTAATGTCTGCTTTAATGGCATCGGCATCCTGTATTAGTTCCAACTTTTCAAGTCTGCTGGTCATTGTCTGAAAGTCTACTGTGTGTGTGTCTGTTTTTGTTTTAAGATCGGAGATTTCATCATGCAGTTTAGTGTTCAATTGTTTGATTTCGTCTGATATTGTAGCAATGTTGTTGTCTACGTACGTTTTTGCTTTCGTAAACAACTTACGCTTATCTCCTGCCTCTGTGCGGTAATTGTTTCGATGACTTGTTTCTTTACTTTCTTCTGTTCCTGTATAAATTTACGGTAACGCGTTTCACTGTTTTGTAGGTGGTGATTAAAATGTTCGTCAATTTGCTGTTCTGTTGGTCAAATTTCGTGTCTACTTTCGCATCCAGTGTGCGTGAAAGTTCTGCTGACATTAATTTAAACTCGTCGTGTAACTGTGTTGCGTTTTCTGAACATTGTTTAGCAACTGCACTAATTTCATCTCTAAGTAATTTAGTTGTGGCAGCATGTGTATTGCGTATCTCTTCACTATTATTCCTGGCACAGGCCTTAATTTCCTCACGTAATTGTTTTTTAGTTTCATTATATTGCTCCGCAACGGCTGTAATCTGTTCAGTAAGCTGTTCAATAGAGGTGTCAAGTTTTTGATTAATTTGTTTGAACGACCTGTCGTGGTTTTCATTCGGCTGTTTGAAACTTTCATTAAGTTGTTTAAAATTGTGTCGTGTTTTTCATTCGACTGTTTGAGATTTTCATTAATTTGTTTGAAATTGTTGTCGTGTTTTTCATTCGACTGTTTGAGATTTTCATTAATTTGTTTGTTCGATTCATTAAGTTGTAGCAATACTCCCATAACTTGATCCATGCCAACATTAGCGACTCTATTTTCTGTGCTGTGTGATCGCGTATCTGCATTTGTCACGTATTGTGTAACTATTTGGTCATTGTCTGATTCACGAAAAGGTTTGCTAACTGGATGTGCACCGTTGGTCACTACATCGGAATCAAATAAATCTGTCTTATTTTGACTACATTGTTCATTTTCGTTAAAACATTTATCTGTTCACTGTGTAAATTTTGCAAATCAGGTACGTCTAACTGGGCGGCGTTCATTGAACCGGAACGTGTCGCGTCATCAATTGTTAAATTTACTGTGGACATAATTGAATTTGTTTGCTCATCATTAGGATTAAAATCATTACTAGTGGTCGGTACGCACTGATTATCTGTAATTAGAAGATCATAATGACAATGAGTGTCGCTAGTATTATCAGTCAAATTATTTAAGTCGGCTTTTTCACTCATTGCGCATCGCGATGTACTGTTAGCAGTTTTCCGCGGCATTTTCACAAGTCAAAGGTTAGCACAAAATCAACCAAAGACAAATCAAAAATGGAACAAATACAATAACAACAAAGAGCAATAAATTGTCGATGATTTGTGAAAGAAAGAGTGACAAGTTAGTAAATGCGATGCGTCAGATGCAAACTACATTTAACAATAGTGTAAATAAGAGCAGATATATAACTGACTACTTCTCAGAAATTCACAAAAAATACGATCTTGGCCGGTTGTCGACAAGTGTAACCTCCCAACAGATTTATTCCATAACCTCCCAACAGTAAAATATATAATTATAACCTCCCAACAGTAATATATATAATTATATCATTCACATTCTGCGTAAACTACCAACAGATAAATAATATTTATAATAATCTGCCAACAGTAAAAAATATAACTATAACATTGACAATTAGCGTAACCTCCCAATAAATAAATTCCGTAACCTACCAATAATACAATGTGACTAATCTCTCAATAAAATTGTGCCTCACTTATAACCTTTCAATAATTGACTGTGAATTTAAACTGGTAAATTTGGACGTCAGCAGTGCTGCGTCATGGCCCTGAAAGATCCTTCTGAATAACTTGTAATTCTTACCTCAATAAGGTCGCCGGATAACGCATATATATCTGCTCCTATAAGAAATTTTTCTGGTACAGCCCAGTGCAATGCTGGCCGATAGATTTGTCATGTACAAAAAGAAACAATTGCTTTTTCTTTACAACAATCTGGATGACCATGGATTGGAGAAATTAGTAAATTCTTTAAATTGAGAGGAATGATTGTCAAAAGTAAATTTTTATAAAAAAAGATTATTATTAAGAGATTTTTTTAAAAACATTTACATGAGACTTGATATAACAATACTACATATGTGCGAGGCTGCTTTTACCTTATACTACAATGCTCAGGCACCGCCATCGCTACACACAACTGGGCCAGCCAACACGATACACCAGACTGCTAGCTACTACTTATTCCTACTGCTACATTGCTCTTACTGCAGTCAACACTACTCTCTGGTCTGAGTCTCTTATAGCTTACATATCGCAGGCAGCGCGTGAGCAATCTATCGAAATTACATCTGCGCGAGTGCGCTAGCAACAAATTCTTTAATCATGGACCTCTTACAACATGTTTCTCTGAATTGAGGTACTTCCGTGGGCAGTAAGATACCCAAATCTGTCCCCAATCGAAGATGTGTGGGACCAGATCAGACATCAATATGCCCCAGTGCCACAGTCAAAATATCAGGGACCAGGTACAATAGCTGAAGGCCAGCTTACCCTTGTGGCACTCTCCCCAGTCGAACCAATGCTTGCACCCCATCACACTGATAAGTGCGCTCATACTTCCAGCTTCTTTGTAAGTATGACTCAATTTTGTAATTACTGAAGCAGCAGCACCTACCCTCTTAACCTGAGAAGTTTCATTTTGTTTTATCTTTCATTTCTGGGTGATTCATTTTTTCGTCAGGCAGTGTATTTCGTGTTATAGGTAAAGTTGTTAAAAAACCGGCAAAGGCGAAAGATAAGGAGTAACATCGTTGTGAACCAGATGCGAATAGCCTGCTATTTGAGAGTATTTTTTGTGTCTAAATAGTTTGAATTAAATGATAAGTGACTATGTAAATCTATCTTGCAAACATACATCGGGGATTTTATGAAATATTAATTGTGAAGTCTTTCTTTTTTTCATTCTCTGTTCAACTACATAACTTATTTTTAAGTAATCTCGAAACTGGTTACAGTTTTCCCATTACCGAAATGCGGAGGAATGTTGGCACCCTTGCATTTTCTACATTAGCTCTAACGTGGTGGTGGCATTTTATTCTTCTTCAAACCTTGTTTGACAGCTTTATCTCAGAACTAGTTTTCTAAATACATGTAATCAATAAACTGCATGTGCATTGTCAGACTGCTATAGATAGTATCAGAGAATTTGCATATATCATTGACAATAAATTTCTCTTTCATGTTTACTATTGTTTTAACAACACTAAAAGTAACCTTACGGAAATTGAGCACTGTACTATAAAAAATGAAATAAAACTACCCATGATAGCCTTACCAGGAAAGTCTGTTTTGATAAAACTCAGTATCTGTACACAAGTGTGCGTCTATTGGCACGAATTAGTAAAACACTACTCACTTACATCTCGATTGAGTCTGTGATTGATTGGTATGCTGTATCATTCTCAAGAGGTATGCAACTGTGACATTTAAAAAATAAAGTTATGTATTCCTAGAAGGCCAAAATTTGCTTGTTAGCATTGGAAAGTAGCGTTGCCTGAAGTGCAGCATTGTAAGTTTTTCACCATTGCACTATGAGCCGAAAGTATTTTCTTGCAATTTCCTTATATATGTGTGATCTGACTGCTTGCAGCTCCTTCACAGAAGGGATAAAAACCTTATTTTCGGCAAGAGTGGAACCGCGTAACCACAGAGCTAGGGAAGAGGTACGTGTGTCGTTTTCCTCTTACGTGGTCAATAGTGGCTAGAACTCGTAAACAGCTTCTTAAATGACGAGATTAGTTGCGATTTCCACGTGTAACGACTTTCCTGGGCCGAACCTAGAATAACTCCGAAAGTATGACAGGAGCTGAAAAGTTTGTGGGACAAAAGTTGCTTGGGACAACGGAGCCATAATATGAAGTTCGTTTCTTGTTGCTAGGTGAGATCGCTTCAGGGATATGAAGGTCAACTTTGTTTTTTTTTTTTTTTTGTTTTTGTTTGGATGGGATGCTATGGTTTGGTACTTATTTTCTGATTCTGGCTATCGAGAAGAATCCAATGATGTGTAACAGTAAGGTCTTTGAATGTCAAAGAAGGTCACAAAGGTGGCATGAACGTCCATTTACAGAAGGTGTTCGAAGCGATTGGTATCAATGCAGTGCTGCAATCTTCTTATCATGGATTGAGTGGTATTCCTTATCACATCGGCACTTATAGAAGCACATGCTCTGACAATTCTCTCTCGCATATCTTCAGGTATAGTTGTAACGTCTTTATAAACAAGGTCTTTTACGAATCCCCACAAGAAAAATTCCACAGGCGTCAAGTCTGGCGAACGAGCCGGCCACGCCACATCTCCGCGTTCAATCCAACGATTTGGGAATTGTCTCTGCAACTCATTTCTTGCCATCAGTGAAAAATGTGCCGGACACCCATCGTGTTGATACCACATTCTGTTCCTTGTTCCTAAAGGTATTTCTTCCAATAACAGACCTAATGTTTCTTGCAGGAATGTAGTGTACTTCCTACCATTAACATTTCCTTCGATGAAATAGGGGCCTATAATACTGTCCTCCAGAATCCCACACCATACATTCACCGACCACGGTTTTTGGTGTGCAACTTGCCGCAACCAACATGGATTTTCAGTTGCCCAATAATGAATATTATGCAAATTAACATTTTCATGGTTCGTGAATGTGGTCTCGTCAGTAAATAAAATCGAATTAATAAATGTGTAATCCCTCTGAATCGGAAGTTGAGCCCATCGGCAGAATTCAATACGACTCATACAATCCGTACCAGTTAATTCTTGGTGGAGACTGATGTGGTAATGATGATATTTATGGCGGTGCAGAACACGAACAACACTACTCTGGCCCATGCCAGATTCCCTTGCGATTTGACGCGAACTAACCCAAGGATCTCGAACCACAGTGGCGATAATACCAATTTCCGTTTCCTCGTTAGTAACTTACCTTTGCTGGATATGTTTCTGTTGCGTTAAAGATCCAGTTGTTCTCAATTTATCATACGCATATTTACATGTACGACGTGTAGGGTTAGTACGTTGAGTATATCTTTCATTGTATAAGTCTCAAGCTCCCACTGAATTTCGTTGGCATTCTCCACAAATGAGAAGCAGATCGATTTGTTCTTCGAAGGAATACATCATTCACATTCGCTTGATTCGACGATACTAGTCTTACCGTTCCTATCAGTGTTGTATTGCGAAACCGTCGAATGCTGTTTACATGTCAAGGGCATGTTAGATGGATATGCCGTATTCGGCGAATATCTACTATTTGCACTATATACGAGAGAGAATTGTCAGAGCATGTGCTTCGATAAGTGCCGATGTGATAAGGAATACCACTCAATCCATGATTGCAGCACTGCATTGATAGCAATGGTCATCACTTCGAACACCTTCTGTAAATGGACGCTCATGCCACCTTTTTGACCTTCGTTGACCTTCAAACACCTTACTGTTACACGTCATTGGATTCGTCTCGATAGCCGCTATCAGTGTATCCCGTTTAAAAAAACAAAGTTGACCTTTATATCTCCGACGAGACCCCACCTAGCAACAAAAAACCAACGTCATATTATGGCCCCGTTGTCCCATGCAACATTTGTCCAACAAACTTTTCAGCTACTATCATACTTTCGGAGTTATTCTAGGTGACAATAGTTAGTGACTCACCCTATATTTTGCCATTTATTGTAATTGCGAAAGTTACAGTACATTGTTTCCTTAGGTTAGCGACGTATTCTCGGAAAACTGTGGTATCACTTGGCAATAGATGGGGCATGTGTTCCAAATTGTAAATTTAATACTACATAAAACATTTTCAAATTGTAACTGCTCACATGCATATGATTCTTTAAGTTCGACGCCGTACTCTAGGCAGACTTAAAAAATTTATTTCGCGGACAGAGCTTACATTTTACGATCGTATTTTCTTTGATTTGTGCAATATTTAAAACAAAATAATTTCTCTAGCAATGAAACTGAAATACTCTCGCTGTTTCCTATTTCGCTCTACATGCTCTGTATCAGAGCAAGAAACAAAAAAAGAGACAAATCTCGACTTCACTCATGGCACACAGCTTTAACAATGAACGAATGAAGATGCGCCAAAGAATATAGAGGTGACACATCTTACGCCACCCGCGAGATACGTGCAGAAGAGAGCCTGCCTGATGAACAACCCACCTTGGGATGGCACCGTCAGCGCCACACACCACGCCGATAAGAGGCCATCGTAACGGGCGTTCGTATCGCCGGCGTTCGAGTCGCCGACGTTAGAATCTCCATCGTCACGAGTCCGGAGTTCGACTCGACGGAGTTTGAGTCCCCAGCGTTCGGGGTCTCCATTGTCTCAGTCTTTAATGTATGTCAGAAGTCAGCTTATGTGGGATAGAGCTGCGAGTACAAGTGTAACAGACTCAAGCCTCTGCTTGTTATCAGATAGTGATTAGAGTTCAAGTAGGACTTCTTGTTAATAGCAATACCTGTACAGTCCGCAGCTCATGGTCTAGTGGCTAGTGTTGCTGCCTCTGGATCACGGGGTCCCGGGTTCGATTCCCATACGGGTTGGGGATTTTCTCTACCCGGGGACTGGATGTCTGTCTTCATTTCATCATCTTCATCATCATCATTCGTGAATGTGGCTAAAATTGGACTGCGTAAAGGTTGGGACATTGTACGGACGCTGATGACCGCGCAGTTGAGCGCCCCACAAACCAAACATCATCGTCAGTAGCCGTACAACTACTACTACTGTCTGGATATATATATCAACAGATTCAGTGGAATGATTGTGCCAAGTTAAGTAGAGAATTACACTGTTATTTGCTGGATGTAGACATATCTCTGTCTTCCTACCCGTCTTTTTACCCTCTAAAGTCCCTCAAATACCATGGAAGTTATTCCCTGATGTCTTAACAGATGTCCTATCATCCTGTCCCTTCTTCTCGTCAGTGTTTTCCACATATTCCTTTCCTCTCTGATTCTGCGCAGAACCTCCTCATTCCCCACCTTATTCGTCTATAGCACCACGCATCAAATGCTTCGATTCCTTTCTGTTCCGGTTTTTCCATAGTCCATGTTTTACTACCATACAATACTCTGCTCCAAACGTACATTCTCTGAAACTCCTTCCTCAAATTAAGATTTATATCTGATACTAATAGACTTCTCTTGGCCAGGAAAGCCCTCTTTGCCTGTGCAAGTCTGCTTTTTATCTCCTCTTAGCTCTGTCCATGAAAGATTATTTTGCTGCCTTTGTAGCAGAATACCTTGATTTTGTCTACTTCGTGACCACAAGTCCTAATGTTAAGTTTCTCGGTTTTTTCATTTCTGCTCGTTCATATGACCTTTGTCTTCTCAATCCATATTCCGTACTCATTAGACTGTTCATTCCATTCAGCAGATCCTGTAATTCTGCCATCCCCGAATCTTATAGTAGATGTCCTTTCACCACAAATTTTAATCCTTCTCTCGAACGTTTCTCCTATTCCCGTCATTGCTTCTTCGACGAATAGATTGAACAATAGGGGCAAAAAACTACAACCCTGTGTCACACACTTTTTAATCCGAACACTTCGTTCATCGTCTTCCAGTCTTATTGTTCCCTCCTGGTACTCGTACATACCTTCTTTCCCCTTTGCGTACCCCTGTTTCTCTCATAATTTCGAATATCTTGAACTATTTTACGTTGTCGAACGCTTTTCTTAGTAGCCAAATCCAATGAACGTGTCCCGATTTTTCTTCAGTGTTGCTTCCATTATCAACCGCAAAGTCAGAAGTGCGTCTCTGTTGCTTTTACCTTTCCTAAAGCCACATTGATCATCATCTAACAGATCCTCAATATTCTTTTTCATTCTTCTGTATATTATCCTTGCCAGCAACTTGGATGCACGAGCTGTTAAGCTGATTGTGAGTTAATTCTCGCACTTGTCGGCTCTTGCTTTCTTCGGAATCGTGCAGATAATGTTTTTCGGAAAGGCTGATGGTACACCGCCAGCTTCATACATTCTGCACACCGACGTGAACAGCCGTTTTGTTACCACTTCCTCCAATGATTTTAGAAATTCCAATGGAATTTCACCCACCCTTCTGTCTTATTAGATCCCAAATCTTTAAAAGCTCTTTTAAATTCTGATTCTAATACTGGATACCCTGTCTCTTCCTACCGACTTCCGTTTCTTTTACTTTCACGCCATCAGACAAGCTCTCCCCCTCATAGAGTCTTCAATGTACTCTTTCCACCTATTCTCTCTCTCCTCTGCATTTAACAGCGGAATTTGCACTTCACTCTTAATGCTGTCATCCTTGCTTTTAATTTCACCTTTTCCACATGCTGAGTGAGACCTTCCAATAATCAATTCTTTTTCGACTTCTTCATATTTTTCATGCAGCCATTTCGCCTTAGCTTCCTACCCCTTCCCATTTATTTCATTCCTAAGTGACTTGTATATCTGTATTCCTGAATTATTCTGAAAATTTTGGTACTTCCTTCTTCGTCGATCAACTGAAGAATTTTTTCTATTGTCCACAGTTATCTTCCTTGCAACTATGTTCTCTTTCCAGCTTACATGATTGCCCTTTTTAGAGATGTCCATTCCTCTTCAACTGAATTGACTGCTGAGCTTTTCATCGTTGCAGTATCTATAGCCACAGAGAACTTCATGCGTATCTCTTCATTCTTTAGTACTTCCATATCCCACTTCTTTGCACACTTATTCTTCCTGACTAATCTCTTATTTTTCAGTCTATTCATTATTACTAAATTGTGATCTGAGTCTACGTCTGGTCGTAGGTACACTTTACAATATAGTATCTGATTTCGGAATCTCTGCTTCGCCATGATGTAATCTAACTAGATTCTTCCCCTATCTCCTGGTCTTTCCCAAGTTTACCCCCTCCTCTTGTGATTCTTGAACAGGGTATTCTCTAGTACCGGATGAAATTTATTGCAGAACTGAATTAGTCTTTCTCCCCTCTCATTCCTATTGCCAAGCCCAGAGTGTCCCGTAACCATTTCCTCTACTCGTTCTACAACCGCATTCCAATCCTCCATGACTCAGATTTTCATCTCCATTTACGAGCTGAATTACCTGATCTATATGCTGATATACTTTATCTATCTCTTCCTCTTCTACTTGCGACGTCGGCATGTATACCTGATCTATTGTCGTCGATGTTGGTTTGCTGTCAATTTTGATAAGAACAACCTTATCACCGAACTGTTCATAGTAACTCACTCTCTGCCCTACCTTCCTATTCATAATGAATCACGTTACACCACTTTCTGCTGCTGCTGGTAATACCTTATCGCGTGCACATATATAAAAGGTTTGTGCAATGGCGAAGCTGTCATTTATACTCAGATTATTTAGGTGAAAAGGTTCGGTTTCCTACGTGATTATGGCCGTACGACGGGAATTAACATACTTTGAACTTCCCACGCGGGGTAGCCGGGCGGTCTGGACGCTTTGTCACGGTTCACGCGGCTCCCCCCGTCGCAGGTTCGAGTCCTCCCTTGTGCATGGGTATGTGTGTAGTTAGTTTAAGTTAGATTAAGTAGTGTGTAAGTCTAGGGACCGATGACCTCAGTAGTTTGGCCCCACAGGAACTTACCGCAAAAAAATACTTTGAACTCGGAATGGTAGTTGTAGCTAGATGCATGGGACATCCCATTTCGTAAATCGTTAGGAAATTCAACATTCTGAGATCCACAGTGACAAGAGTGTGCCCGGAATACCAAATTTCAGTCATTACTTCTCACCGCAGACAACACAGTGGCCGACGACCTTCACTTAACGACCGAAAGCAGCGGCGTTTGCGTAGAGTTGTCAGTGCTACCAGACGAGCAACAGTGTTTGACATAACCGCAGAAATCAATGAAGGACGTACGACGAACGTATACGTGAGGACAAGGAGGGGAAATGTGGCGTTAATAGGCTATGACAGCAAACGACCGACGCGAGTGTCTTTGTTAACATTACAACATCGCCTGCAGCATTGTAAATTGTCGTAGCTGTGCTGGGAAAGTACCAGAGATCCAAGCGCTAATAAAAAGCACTGATGCTCAAATCTTTATAGGCACTGAAAGCTGGCTATAGCCGGATATAAGCTCAGCCGAAATTTTTGTGAAGAACCTAACCGTGTTCCGAAAGGATAGGCTAAACACGGTTGGCGGTGCCGTGTTTGTTGCTGTCATAAGTAGATTAACTTGTCGCGAAATTCAAGTAGATACTTCCAGTGAGTTAATATGGGCAGAGATCATTGTTGGCAACTGGAATAAAATAATAATAGGATCCTTTTACCGACCTCCCAATTCATATGATACAGTTGCTGAAAGGTTCAAAGAAAACTTGAGTTTTATTTCAAACACGCACCGCCGGCCGCGGTGGTCTCGCGGTTCTAGGCGCCCAGTCCGGAACCGCGCGACTGCTACGGTCGCAGGTTCGAATCCTGCCTCGGGCATGGATGTGTGTGATGTCCTTAGGTTAGTTAGGTTTAAGTAGTTCTAAGTTCTAGGGGACTGATGACCACAGATGTTAAGTCCCATAGTGCTCAGAGCCATTTGAACCATCAAAACACGCACCCGACTCATACGATAATAGTTGGTGGTGACTTTAATTTACCCTCGATATGTTGGCAAAAATACATGTTTAATTCCGGAGGTAAGCATAAAATATCATCCGAAATTGTGCTAAACGCATTCTCTGAAAATTATTTCAAGCAGTTGGTTCATGAGTCCACGCGAA
This sequence comes from Schistocerca piceifrons, assembly GCF_021461385.2. Lineage (NCBI taxonomy): Eukaryota > Metazoa > Arthropoda > Insecta > Orthoptera > Acrididae > Schistocerca > Schistocerca piceifrons. The sequence goes on along the minus strand of NC_060140.1, from coordinate 581,888,850 downwards.
TAGTAAGCGGTTCTGAAAACGCATTTGACCTCTTAGCAACAAATAATCCTGAGTTAATAACGAGCATCAAAACCGATTCAGGGATTAGTGAACACAGGGTTGTCGTAGCGAGATTGAATATTGTAATCCCTAAATCCCTGAAAAATAAGCAAAAACTATATCTATTAAAAAAAAACAGATAAAAATTCACTTTACGCCTTCCTGGGAGACAATGTCCACTCATTCCAAATTAATAGTATCAGTGTAGACCAGATGTGGCTTAAATTCAAAGAAATAGTATGGGCAACAATTAAGAGGTTTATACCAATTAAATTAATAAACGACGGAGCTGATCCTCCTTGGTGCACAAAACGGGTTAGAACACTGGTGCAGAACCAGCGAAACAAACATGCCAAATTTAAACGGACGCAAAATCCCCAAGATTTCGATCTTTTACAGAAGCTCGAAATTTAGAGCGGACTTCAGTGCGAGATACCTATAACTGTTTCCACAACGAGACGTTGTTTCGAAATCTGGCAGAAAATCCAAAGAGATTCGCGTCGTGTGTGAAGTATGTTAGCGGCAAAAAACAATCAATGCCTTCTCTGCGCGATAGCAATGGAGATAGAACCAAAGACAGTGCTGCCAAAACAGAGTTACTAAAACACAGCCTTCCGAAATGCCTTCACAAAAGAAGACGAAGTAAATATTCCAGAATTCGAATCGAGAACAGCTGCCAACATGACTAACGTAGAAGTAAATATCTTCGGAGTAGTGAAGCAACTTAAATCACTTAATAAAAGCAACTCTTCTGGTCCAGACTGTGTTTCAATCAGGTTCTTTTCGGAGTATGCTGATGTATTGCCTCCATACTTAACAATCATATACAATCGTTCGCTCGACGAAAGATCCGTACCCAACACTGGGAAGTTGCACAGGTAACACCAATATCAAGAAAGGTAGTATGCGTAGTCCACTAAATTACAGGCCCATATCGTTAACGTCGATATGCAGCGGGATTTTAGAACATATATTGTGTTCGAACATTATGAATTACCTCGAAGAAAACTGTGTATTGACACACAGTCAACATGCGTTTAGAAAACATCTTTCCTGTGAAACAACACTAGCTCGTTATTCGCATGACGTGTTGAGTGCTATTGACAAGGAATTTCAGATCGATTCCGTATTTCTGGATTTCCGGAAGGCTTTTGACTCTGTACCACACAAGCGGCTCGTAGTGAAATTGCGTGCTTATGGAATATCGTCTCAGTTATGTGACTGCATTTGTGATTCCCTGTCAGAGAGGCCACAGTTCGTAGCAATTGACGGAAAGTCGTCGAATAAAACAGAAGTGATTTCTGTCGTTCCCCAAGGTAGTGTTATAGGCCCTTTGCTGTTTCTTATCTATATAAACGATTTGAGAGACAATCTTAGCAGTCGTCTTAGGTTGTTTGCAGATGACGCTGTCGTTTATCGACTAATAAAGTCATCAGAAGATCAAAACAAACTGCAAAACGATTTAGAAAAAATATCTGACTGGTGCGAAAAGTGGCAGTTGACCCTAAATAACGAAAGGGTGAGGTCATCCATGTGAGTGCTAAAAGGAACTTGTTAAGCTTCGGTTACACGATAAATCAGTCTAATCTAAAAGCCGTAAATTCAACTAAATACCTAGGTATTAAAATTACAAACAACTTAAATTGGAAGGAACACATAGAAAATGTTGTGGCGGAAGGCTAACCAAAGGCTGCGTTTTATTGGCAGGACACTTAGAAAATGTAACAGTCCTACTAAGGAGACTGCCTACACTACGCTTGTCCGTCCTTTTTTAGAATACTGCTGCGCGGTGTGGGATTCTTACCAAATAGGAGTGACGGAGTACATCGAGAAAGTTCAAAGAAAGGCAGCACGTTTTGCATTATCGCGAAATATGGGAGAAAGTGTCACAGAAATGATACAGGATTTGAGCTGGAAATCGATAAAGGAAAGGCGTTTATCGTTGCGACGGAATCTTCTCACGAAATTCCAATCACCAACTTTCTCCTCCGAATGCGAAAATATTTTGTTGACACCGACCTACATAGGAAGGAAGGATCACCACGATAAAATAAGGAAAATCAGAGCTCGTATGGAAAGATATAGGTGTTCGTTCTTTCCGCGCCTATACGAGATTGGAATAATAGAGAATTGGGAAGGTGGTTCGATGAACCCTCTGCCAAGCACTTAAATGTGATTTGCAGAGTAAACATGTAGATGTAGATGTAGATGTAGTGTTTTCCCTGGGGCCATGATCATATCGGTTGGACCCTAGACGACTGTGGAAGAGAGATCAGTTCATGCAGAATAGCTTGCACCAGCAACACTTTCACAATTATAGACGGCTATAGGGGTAGTATAGCTTAAATATTTCTGCAGGGGGCTTCCAACGACTTGTTGAGCCCATGCCACGTCGGGTTTCTGCTCTATGCTGGGCAAAAGGAGGTCAGACACGATACTAGGAGGTATTCCATGACGTTTGGCACCTCAGTGTATTTTAAACTTTTACTAGTGTTTGCGTTTTTCAATCTGTATTTTTGCCATAGAACCCAACGCCGTCCCAAAGGGACAAACACATCTCATTTTGCATTGGACTCAGTCACAAATGCTGCTCCTACAAGGTATCAAATTTTGCATCACTGCCGCGTTCGTCTCACATGACGCCCATTAACTTCTTCTTTCCTTGAATGAAGAAACCATTGCGTGGTCGGCATTTATAGAACTAGGAAGAGGAGATTTTTCAAGGTGAGACGTTTTCTGAACAGACAAATGCAAACTTCTACAAAGAAGATCTCCTCCAAATCTGTCATCATTGGGAACAATATGTCTCACTGAAGGGTGAATACCAAAGAGAAAGACTCACACCAGCGCCAAATTTCATGGCCGTAGCTTTTGACGTTCTAGGTAATGATTACATCTTTATTACCACCTCTCATATTTAAAGCGAAAAAATGTTTTTAAGCAACGATTGTAGCACAGAGCCATGTGGAAGACTTAGGACGACAGCAGACCGGAAATGTTGACGGAAATGGATTCGTTAGGAGGACAGGTGAGCCACACAAAAACAGGGAGTGTCGTTAAAAAGTCGGCGTCCACAGTCCGTCGGGCAAGGAACGCAAAACGCTCCTCCATTAGCTGGTTTTTAAGAGATTAGCAACGAGGCGACTAAGAGCCAGAGCTCGACATTGCGAGTAAGCAGATAACGACCGGCGCTTACGGCCTGGAAACGGCCGCTCCCCTTTATCCTTGCGCCGAATGTCTGTCCAGATGAAGCTCCTCGCTGGAAGTAATAATCCTAATACCTCTGTTGCATAATTCCAGGAGAACGACAATCATCTATTTTTTTTTATTTTGCACAGATCTTTTTAGTAAAGCAGGCAGTGAAAACATAACTCATTTCGCATGAAATAATAATTAAAATTGACACACTAGGAAATCACTTAAGCTTATAATACAACTTTTTTCCAACAAACGTTCATTTGTAAATACTCCGCTTTATTCATACCATTTTCATTATCTGAAAACATATTTTATCACAAATTCATTAGACGTAACCCACACGTTTTTCTTGCAGCCATCAGACTAACAGTGAATACATCATCAGCTGCATCATCAGCTACAAGCACATACTACATGACACAGATGAACGTAACACCTCACAATTCAGAATCAAGTTCCTTAACCCTATCTTCATCAGTTACAATATCCTCTACATCTACATCATCATTATTCCCCTATACTTCGTTACAACTTATACCTCATCTCAATGCAACATTATCACATTTCACGAATACAATATGTTATAATAAGAAGAAAGAAACCCAAACATCACAATATACATAGACCTCAACATCGCATCTTAACACTCCAAGGAAATTCGAACATTACAATATGATTCTCAATCTATTATCTCCACATTGAAAAAATTCTGATCATAGTGCACCAATATTCAAATTACAATCATCCATTGCATATTCAAATACTTTCCACTTCTTCCTCATTTTATTTTTTAACTGTAATACAGTTTGCTCACAAAAATTATGCATGAATTAGACAGCTTTCATGTATGACAGTTTTCAAAAAAATTTCTCAGAAATGTGGTCTGGAAAACAATCTCGCCTCTCGACACTATGTCTATTGCAAAAACTAATGAAGGTAGTAGATGAATGTTGTTTCCTTACTTCAACCTCCAAGCAAAGTTCTCCATTTACAACAAAATTATTAATTCTTCCGTGCTTTCGTAATAATCATAGCCCCTTGTGGCTATATTCCATATACTCACATTAAATTGCTGATTATACTCCTGTAATGTTACATTAACAAACCAACAAGTCTCACTTCCTACGTTCCATCAAGTATTTTAAAACAAACACAAATATCCTCAAATTCCCGAAACATACCCTAAACTCATGTATATAATTTTCAGACAAAACAAAACCCAGAGCACATCTAGTGTCATTAATTTTTCATTAATATTTTTAAGTGAGAAAAGTGAGATGCAAATTTTATTTCTCAGCAACAGAATATTTCCAAAACACATTCGAAAACTATTAAGAATGCATATGCAGTCAGTACTGAATTACATATACTTCTTAAGCCCAAACAGTAGAAAAATATAAGCCATTTCTGATGTAATATCTTTCAATAATATTTCCAACCAAGAGCAGTAACATGCAAATTCCATTTTAAAATAGCATGTATCTGTTGGTTACATTGTCTTAATAAGCGCAATAATTGCTTCCTCAGCTCAGAATACATGTAATACAAACATTGTCATCAGTTTTCCACAGCACTGTCTTACAGTTAATGGGGAACTTACTGGTATATACACAAGAGATTTGTACTGCAAGGAACACTGTTTATGAATCTAATTGTTTTCTGCTGTGAAGTTAAAAGAAACAATAAAAACAATTGAAGGCTGTCGTAGGGGCTCCTTATCAGTTAGAGGGCCCGCACAACAGATAAGGAAGTTAGGCTGCCGACCTCCCCGACCTCCCTTCAAGAGCTCAGATCGAAACATCGCCAGTGGATGTAAACAACAACAGACTTTCCACATAAGCACGGAACTACTTAGTGAAAACCTATGTGACAGAGATCCACCAATTGGAACTAATGTGACTACGTGTAGCACTCCTCCGAATCAGCGTTACAAGCACGCCCGCAGTCTCAGACTGGCAGTGTGTACCTACAGCTAGGAAAACTATGCCCAATATCTACGCCAGCTCTAGAATAGTAGACACTCGCCGTAGCATTCAGTGGAACGTTGTATCTTTGTACGTGTGTAGAGTAGTATTTTGGTTACATTTCCGTTTCATTGTCTTGTAATCTTATCTGGGTTCAAACTTAATCGTTAGTTCTTTCCCGCCGACGGCAGGATACTGCAGTTATTGGTGACAAGGATGGGATTTTCATTTTCGAACGAAATGGCCTCGACAGAGGAACTTCTTCAGTCTTTGGTGGAAACTCTACAGCAGATTCAGTCAGCGCTCACAAGGTCAGAACTTCGCCCTCACTCCCCAGCGTTGCAAGAGGTAGCTCATGGAGTTTATTCCATTGTGGGTAAATTGAACACTTCGCACGTGGCTCCACCGATGTCCACAGGTGTATCGTTTAATTCAATAATTGAACCCTGAACAGTCAACTCGAGATCTCTCCTTTACACATATTAAGGGCTGCCTTTTTGAGTATTTTGACGCACAAATACACATCACCTCCGCCCATCAGGCTTTCTTTTATTGCCGAAAGTCCCCCGTCAGACACATCGGGAATGGATTACGACTCTCCAGGGTCTCTCCCGCGATTGCAAATTCCGGTGCGCCAACGTTGCCTGCAAGCAGTCTTATGCCTCTTCTTTGATTAGGGATACGGTGGTGTTTCACGCAACAGACGAGGATCTTCGGGCTGATATTTTGAACTTACAAAACCCGTCCCTCGACACCTGTCTGCCGATCAGTCGTGCGTTTGATCAGTCTCACCGGCAACAACTGCCGTATCTTGATCCCGCTGTTTCCAGGGCTCACATTTTGCCTAGCGCCGAGCGGGAGTCTCGTCGGTCTGTTGGTACATCCCTTGACAGAAAGTCTTTCGCCCGTTTCCCATCATGTCTGGACTGTTTCCGGACTCACCAACGGTCAGAGCGCCCCCACCGGCGAGCAAGGTGTACGGCTTGCAGCCGAACGGACCATATCGCCGTTGTGTGTCAGGCTTTGGAGAAACATTGCCTAGATACCACACTTCCTGTGGACGCACAGGCTCGTCACGAATCATCACCTCAGGACCTGGAAGCCTCGCATTCCATTGATGGACAAGTATTTTCCATCATTCCCCAGTCGGGAGCCCGTTTTCTTCTTAGCGTGGAGGTCGCGCGTATTGCAAATTGACACGGCATCATCTGTTTCTGTTGTTGATGGTGCCACACACCAACGCTTGGGCTCGCCAGCTTTGTCCCCATACTCGCGCCTTGCGTAGTTTCAGTAATCACCCTACATCAGATTTCTTACAACGGTCGTTTCTTCATCATTCAGTTTTTGGTGGTGGCTCTCCTGGCGCTAATAATCTTCTGGGTGTGAATATTTTCGGTCGTCTGGGTTTCGCAGGGATCGAATGAGGGGTAGAGGCCGGCCGCGGTGGTCTAGTGGTTCTAGGCGCGCCGTCCGGGACCTCGGGACTGCTACGGTCGCAGGTTCGAATCCTGCCTCGGGCATGGATGTGTGTGATGTCCTTAGGTTAGTTAGGTTTAAATAGTTCTGAGTTCTAGGGGACTGATGACCACAGAAGTTAAGTCCCATAGTGCTCAGAGCCATTTGAACCATTTGAGGGGTAGAGCGGCGGTTCGTAACACATCTGAAATGTAACGTCCACTGTTCAAAGCGCCGTCAATGCGAACAAGAGGTGACAGAGAGGTGTAACCAATGGCACCCCACACCATCACGCCGGGTGATACGCCAGTATAGCGATGACGCATACACGTTTCCAATGTGCGTTCACCGCGATGTCGCCAAACACGGATGCGGCCATCATGATACTGTAAACAGAACCTGGATTCATCCGAAAAAAATGACGTTTTGCCATTCGTGTACCCAGGTTCGTCGTTGAGTACACCATCGTAGGCGCTCCTGTCTGTGATGCAGCGTCAAGAGTAACCGCAACCATGGTCTCCGAGCTGATAGTCCATGCTGCTGCAAACGTCGTCGAACTGTTCGTGCAGATGGTTGTTGTGTTGCAAACGTCCCCATCTGTTGACTCAGGGATCGAGACGTGGCTGCACGATCTGTTACAGCTATGCGGATAAGATGCCTATCATCTCAACTGCTAGCGATACGAGGCCGTTGGGATCCAGCACGGCGTTCCGTATTACCCGCCTGAACCCACTGATTCCATATTCTACTAACAGTCATTGGATCTCGACCAACGCGAGTAGCAATGTCGCGATACGATAAACCGCAATCTCGATAGGTTACCATCCGACCTTTATCAAAGTCGGAAACTTGATGGTACGCATTTCTCCACCTTACACGAGGCATCACAACAACGTTTCACCAGACAACGCCGGTCAACTGCTGTTTGTGTATGAGAAATCGGTTGGAAACTTTTCTCGTCAGCACGTTGTAGGTGTCGCCACCGGCGCCAACCTTGTGTGAATGCTCTGAAAAGCTAATCATCTGCATATCACAGCATCTTCTTCCTGTCGGTTAAATTTCGCGTCTGTAGCACGTCATCTTCGTGGTGTAGCAATTTTAATGGCCAGTAGTGTACTATCAGCGTTTTATACCCCATGCCGCAGAAATTTCGGCGCCCCTGACTGGGTTGCTGCTCAAGGGTGTGCGTTGGTTATGGGATGCGGCGTGTGAGTAGGCTTTCACCCGTCTCAATTGCGCTGTCTCCCGCAATCCTTGTCTGGTCGCTTACGATCCTTCCCTACCCCTCATCGTCGCCGCTGATGCATCGAACTATGGCCTGGATGCGGTCCTCTCGCAACTGGTCAACGGCGTTGAGAGGCCGATGGCCTTTGCATCCAAAAAATTGACCGACGCTCAAACCAAATACAGTCAAACTGAAAAGGAAGCTTTGGACTTGTTTTCGCCCTGACGAAATTCTACAATTTCGTGTCCTTTTTGAAAATACGAACCTGCAAAATACAGAGAATAATTCTTCGGAAGAGACGACGTTAAATATCGGCTCATTCAATATACATATATGTTACAGAAATTACAGTTCTATGGTATAAATGAAATAGCTTATGAGTGGTTTAAGTCGTACCTACAGAACAGGAAGCAAAAAGTTTCTTTATATGGGTCAAGTGATTTAAATAAGTTTGTCACTTCATCTAACTGGGGTGAAATTACATTATGTGTTCTACAGGATTCAATCATGGGTCTCCTTCTGTTCTTGATATATGTGAACGACCTCCCTTCCTATCTGAAACAGGAAACTGAACTGACACTGTTTGCTGATGATAAAAGCATCATTATTAATCCGGTAAAAGAAACTCCAATTGAAAATGATACAAATAAAGTCTTTGGAAAAGTCGTTAATTGGTTTTCCGCAAATGGGCTTGCTCTAAACTTTGAAAAAACACAGTACATCCCATTTTCTGCTGCAAAAAGTACAGTTCCTTCAATAAATATAACACATCAACGGAAGTCAGGGTAGAGCATATTAAGTTTTTGGGTGTACACAAAGATGAGAATCTTAATTGGAAAATTCATGTTTTGGATCTTCTGAAGCGACTAGGTTCAGCAACTTTTGCAATCAGAATAATCGCCAATTTTGAGGATATAGAAATTAGTAAGCTAACATACTTTGCATACTTTCACTGTCTGATGTCATACAGAATAATATTTTAGGGTAACTCAACATTTAGTCAATAAGTATTCACTGCTCAAAAGAAATGGTTAGAATAATGTGTGGAGTTCATAGTCACACATCTTGTAGGCATCTTTTTAAAAGATTGGGAATTCTTGCAACAGCCTCACAGTACATTTACTCACTAATGAAATTTGTTCTCAACAACATGAACCAGTTTAAAAACAACAGTGACATTCATGATTCTAATACCAGAAAAAAGAAAGACTTACACTACCCTTTACTCAACCAGTCTTTGGCACAGAAAGGGGTAAAATATGCTGCTATAGAAATTTTCGACAAATTACCAGATGAAATAACGTATCTGACAGACAGCAGTAATAGCTTCAAAAATAAATTGAAATCATATCTCCTTGACAACTCCTTCCATACCATAGATGAATTCTTGAATAGGAATAAATAAATCTATAAATATAGTATATGCATTTTGTGCCATTTAAGGTAATGGGGTAAATAATAGAAATATTGATCCTTAACTCTGTATTGTAATATGTATATATATATTAAAAGATCTTGACACGTTCCACATCATAACGGCTACCGCACCGTGCGATTGGTCAATGGAACACGCAACCAACTAACTAACTAACTATCTGTGGATACATTTCTGTGGCCAGTACGTTTCCAGGTGACCGCGCGTCGTAGTTTCTTCTTTTTAATTTTGTTCCTGGCGCCCGAGGTGGGTCCAGATAACCCAAGCAGTTGGCTCCTTAAAGATTTCTGGAGTAACTGGGCCACCCTATGAAGCTTACTATTTTAAGGAGAACACATCTTCGCTTGGTTACACTAACTGTAAAAGTTCATAATACTTACAGTGAACGAGCAGAAACTTCATAAAATGAAGATACTATCAGGTTGCTATGAACATTTGTCACTATAGAACTGAAAAAAATAGATGTGACACGAAGTACGCAACACTTTCACACATGAGATATTACGAACAGAGATGCTATTGTCCTTCACTGTTGCAAGCTGCTTCAAGTGGAATGATCCGCATATGTATTGTGGCAAAAACCCTCTGCCCAGTTGCTCCCCAGGCCCATTTCCGTGGGAATGATATCTGTGAATATTTTCTTCTCGGTGACTTACTTATCTATCGTAGATTTATGTTTTAATGGACTTTCATCAATGATACTTTAAGAGTACTTGTTTGCAGAAGACTGATACTATATTTCAACGAATGGACCGGCTGTTTTATTATATTTATTTTCATTTATTTTGATGCGTAAATGAAACTTTTCTACCTTCTTTTTAGTTTTTACGTGGTACGTCACTGTGGCAATCTAGTTCAACGGCATACATGCTGCTCGTACGTCGTTCTTGCAGAGGGCTCACAAACCGCTGTAGACTGCATTCGCTGTAAGCACGGGCATTATCTTTGTAACAGGCTTAAAGTGTCAGGACGACTTAGGCTGGAATGTCATATTTAGCAGTCGAGAAGGAGCGCTGCGGCTTTGCGCCATTATCTGCTTGTAAGAGCTTCCAACCTGACGTGGGTAAAGAGGGTCCGCCTCGGCCTGAGACCCGCGCTTCGCGCGTCCGTATGATCTGCGAGGGCTAAACTGACTCTCTAACATACGAGCAGAGAAACGCACGGAGAAGGAAACAGCCATACTAACAAGATCAGTTTATTTCGACAAATGTTTCAAAAAGTAGCTCCCTACTGCTCGAAGATTCCACAACTGCGTGCAGTCGGTACGTGCTCGCAGTATTGTATGAGTACAAAGTAATACTTACACTAACTTAATAGCGTATATACCCATCTTTAACATACCTCACAGCTCTCAATGTATACAGATTCTCAATACAGGTGAAATGCATTTTATACTATCTATTACTAGTTCCTTGAGGGAAGATGACAGAGGGGGTGGTGGTGGTGGGGGGGGGGGGGGGGAGGGATGTAAGCGAGAATTGTAGCCCTAAATTATTTTTCCAGCTGATCACGATTACTCGAATCAAATCAAATATGTCGACCGTGAATGCCAAGAAAGACATGTTATCTCATTGCTACGTTCATCAAATCAGTGTCACATATTTCGAACCGTGTGAGTTAGGGTAATTTTTCTTGGTACATCTACTCCACAGATGGGAACAATGTTTGTTTCATTGACTGAGCATGTCTCCTAAAATAATATAAAATAAACCTCGTATCAGATCCCTTCCTCTATCTAGTAGGTGGGAAGATCTAGTGTTCCTAACACCTGTCTATTCTGTTCTATAGACTACATCACGGGCGGACATAGATTGCGAAATCAGATACTGGATTGTAAGGCGTACCCAGGAGCAGATATAGACTCAGATCGCAACATACTAGTGATGAAGGCTTGGCTGAAGTTTAAGACAGGAAGAATAAATACGCAAAAAAGTGGGATACGGAAGTACTAAGGAATGACGAGATACGCTTGAAATTCTCTAAGGCTACAGATACAGCAATAACAAATAGCTCAGTAGGCAGTACTGTTGAGGAGGAATGAACATCCCTAAAAAGGACGACAACTGAAGTTGGGGAGGAAAACATAGGTACAAACAAAGTAATTGCGAAGAAACCATGGGCAACAGAAGAAATACTTCAATTGATCGATGAAAGGAGGAAGTAGAAAAATGTTCCGAGACACTCAGGAATACAGAAATACAAGTCGTTGAGGAATGAAATAAATAGAAAGTGCAGGGAAGCTAAGACGAAATGACTGCACGAAAAATGTGAAGAGATCGAAAAAGAAATGATTGTCGGTAGGACTGACTCAGCATACAAGAAAGTCAAAACAAGCTTCGGTGACATTAAATGCAAGGGTGATAACATTAAGAGTGCAACAGGAATTCCACTGTTAAATGCAGACGAGAGAGCTTATAAGTGGAAAGAATACATTGAAAGCCTCTATGAGGGGGAAGATTTGTCTGATGTGATAGAAGAAGAAACAGGAATCGATTCAGAAGAGATAGGGGACCCGGTATTAGAATCAGAAATTAAAAGAGCTTTGGAGGATTTAAGATCAAATAAGGCAGAAGGGATAGATAACATTTCATCAGAATTTCTAAAATCGTTGGAGGAAGTGGCAACAAAAGGACTATTCATGTTGGCGTGTAGAATGTATAAGTCTGGCGACATACCATCTGACTTTCGAAAAAACATCATCCACACAATTCCGTAGACGGCAAGAGCTGACAAGTGCGAGAATTATCGACAGTCAGCTAACAGCTCATGCATCCAAGTTGTTGACAAGAATAATATACAGAATGGAAAAGAAAATTGAGGATGCGCTAGATGACGATCAGTTTGGCTTTAGGAAAGGAAAAGGCACGAGGAAGACAATTCTGACGTTGCGGTTGATAATGGAAGCAAGGCTAAAGAAAAGTCAAAGACACCTTCATAGGATTTGTCGACCTGGAAATAGTTCGGCAATGTAAAATGGTGCAAGATGTTCGAAATTCTGAGAAAAATAGGGGTAAGCTATAGGGAGAGACGGCTCATATACAATATGTACAACAGCCAAGAGGGAATAATAAGAGTGGACGACCACGAACAAAGTGCTCGTATTAAAAAGGGTGTAAGACAAGGATGTAGTCTTTCGCCCCTACTGTTTAATCTGTACATCGAGGAAGCAATGATGGAAGTAAAAGAAAGGTTCAGAAGTGGAATTAAAATTCAAGGTGAAAGGATATAAAAAAATCATACGATTTCCGCTGATGACATTGTTATCCTGAGCGAAAGTACGAAGAATTACATGATATGCTGAATGGAATGAACAGTCTAATGAGTACAGAGTACGGATTAAGAGTCAATCGAAGAAAGACGAAGGTAATGAGAAGTAGTAGAAACGAGAACAGCGAGAAATTTAATATCAGAATCGATAGTCACGAAGTAGATAAAGTTAAAGAATTCTGGTACCTAGGCAGGAAGTAACGAATGACGGATGTAGCAAGAAGGACATCAAAAGCAGACTAGCAATGGCAAAAATGGCATTCCTGGCCAAGAGAAGCCAACTAATATCAAATATCGGTCTTAACTTGAGGAAGAAATTTCTGAGAATGTACGTTTGCAGCACAGCATTGTATGCTAGTGAAATATGGACTGTGGGAAAACCGAAACAGAAGAGAATCGAAGCATTTGAGATGTGGTGCTATAGACGAATGTTGAAAATTAGGTGGACTGATAAGGTAAGGAATGAGGAGGTTCTGTGCAGAATCGGAGAGGAAAGGAATATGTAGAAAACACTAGTAAGGAGATGGGACAGGATAATAGGACATCTGTTAAGACATGAGGAAATGACTTCCATGGTACTAGAGGGAGCTGTAGAAGGCAAAAACTGTAGAGGAAGACAGAGATTGGAATACATCCAGCAAATAACTGAGGACGTAAGTTGCAAGTGCTACTCTGAGATGAAGAGGTTAGAACAGGAGAGGAAATCATGGCGGACCGCACCAAACCAGTCAGAGGACTGATGACCAAAAATAAAAAAAATAAAATAAAAAAAGGTACTGAACTTTTAAAAATCGATGGAACTTCATGTTAGTAAAACTAACCACATTGAATGCGTAGTATATACGTTAAAAATTTTAAATTTGTTATACCGGAGACTTATCGGGTTCCTAGCCACTTTCAGTGGAAAATCACAAAAGACAATTGAGATAGACCAATGTATACATAATGAAATATCTTAGTAGCACGGTCAACAGTTTCTTATCCCTTTCAGACCTGAATTTTTCTGGGGGAAGAAAATTTTTCTTGTATACTATAATGGCCTTAGGTGATTTTTTAATGATTTTAGATGCAATACAAAAATATGTAACGGTTCTCAAAATATACTGTGTACACTTGGCTTCTTTTTATGGACTATAATAACTAATTTTGAAATGTTCATTGTTGTAATAAACAAACTGTTCATTCATTAATTATCATGCAATATAGCAATAATAATAATAATAATTTATACAGTAGAATATAGCTAACCAGCCACTTCTGTATATTCTGGCGTTCAAATTCTGCTGTGTGCTGCTACGCTGACTAGCTGATATTTTTACACTGAAGCCCAACAGTTGACAGCATTTGTACGTGATAAAAAGACTAAACATTCAGAAATGTGTAAATGGGGTTTCCACTGGGTAGAAATGTTCTTGTTCCAACAAAGCGACAGTAAAATTTAATGTACATAATTGTACCCAATGGGTCTGAAAGGGCTATAACATGTTGTAGGGAAGAGCTTTGGTGCTTAAAATTTCGTTTTTATAGATACAGTATTAATTCAACTTCTTTTGCCTGCACAGTAAGCACTTCTGAAGTCTCGTGCCTAACACTAGATTTACACAGAAAGGTAAAAAAATCAAAAACAATATAAAACTTATTTCTTCATGATCTTAAATTTATACAGGGATGAGCGGCTTCAACTGACCAGGCAATCATCTATGGAGCATTAAAACCTCATTACAGTGATCAGCTAGTCAAGTATAGTATAAGAACACGACTCAGTCAGGTGCAATGGAATGTTCTTCTTACGCTCAGCAAAACGATGTCATATAAAGGGAAGTAAGAGTCAGCCGGGAGCTCGGGCACCGTTTTACAAGAAGTCGTGTTCAGAACGAAAGAATGCTCAATCAGGAAGCTCATGAAGTGGAAGAGGCTAGCCAGCGCCTCTGAAGGGTGAAGCTGGATAATACTATACAGCTCCTGCTGAGCTCTTGTAGCAGCTGGCTAATACAAAAAAAAAAAAAAAAAAAAAAATTGAACGGATGTAGTCATCGCCACCTAATGGCGACATCCGGCTGCTGCAATCCGTTGTCTCCTCCGTGGTAGGAGTGCTGCTGTCCGTGAACTGCTGGGCAGCACACTCTCATGAAGGCCTGTTCAGTAGCACGAGCGTTCACGCTCACTTGCCGCCTTGGTAGCGCGCACTCGTGGTGGAATACACCTGTCAGACGTCCTTATGTTCTGCAGAGGAGATGAAAACTGTTCGTTGTCTTCAGAGCAGTGACAATATGTTAAGTTCTCTGTAGTCTTAATCGCAAGCCTGTGTACTTAATGACGCAATACTTAAAGTGGAGAGTAGCTGTTTTAAAATCGATGAAAAGAGCATTATGGCCGGGTTAGTAACTTATAAGCGAAGGTCAAACACCCACTGTCAGTTTGTCACTGAAGGATGCCCAACTACAAAAAAATGGTTCAAATGGCTCTGAGCACTATGGGACTTAACTTCTGAGGTCATCAGTCCCCTAGAACTTATACTTAAACCTAACTAACCTAAGGACATCACATACATCCATGCCCGAGGCAGGATTCGAACCTGCGACCGTAGCGGTCGCGCGGTTCCATACTGTAGCGCCTAGAACCGATCGGCCACCCCGGCCGGCGCCCAACTACAGTTAGAACTTATAGGCCTGCAGTGTGGCTGGCAGCTGAGTAATTTCTTAATTATTCGGTTGGTGCATAAGTTCGTAGCGTTTTTCCGTAAGTTTAATGAACACAACGGATACACATAACAGAGACTTTAGTCATCAATAATACATTCTCCTTCAGTACTTACAACAGTCCGCCAATACTGGAGCAACTTTTTGATTCCGCGAATGAGAAATCACATGTTTTTGAGGCGAAGAACCCGTCGAGCCAAGTGAAGTATGCTAACGGCAAGAAACAATCAATGCCTTCTCTGCACGATAGCAATGGAGATACTATCGAAGACAGTGCTCCAAAAGCAGAGTTACTAACACAGCCTTCCGAAATGCCTTCACAAAAGAAGACGAAGTAATATTCCAGAATTCGAATCGAGAGCAGCTGCCAACATGAGTAACGTAGAAATAAATACGCTCGGAGAAGTGAAGCAACTTAAAACACTTAATAAAAGCAAGTCTTTTGGTCCAGACTGTGTACCAATTAGGTTCCTTTCGGAGTATGCTGATGCATTAGTTCCATACTTAAAAATCATATACAACCGTTCGCTTGACGAAAGATCCGTACCCAAAGACTGGAAAGTTGCACAGATCACACCAATATTCAAGAATGGTAGTATGAGCAATCTATTAAATGACAGGCCCATATCGTTAACGTCGATATGCAGCAGGATTTTAGAACATATATTGTGTTGGAACGTAATGAATTACCACGAAGAAAACGGTCTATTGACACACTGTCTACATGGGTTTAGAAAACATCGTTCTTGTGAAACACAACTAGGTCTTTATGCCCATGAAGAGCTGAGTGCTATTGACAAGGGATTTCAGATAGATTCCGTATTCTGGATTTCCGGAAGGCTTTTGACACTGTACCAGACAAGCGGCTCGTAGTGAAATTGCGTGCTTATGGAATATGGTCTCAGTTATGTGACTGGATCTGTGATTTCCTGTCAGAGAGGTCACAGTTCGTTGTAATTGCTGTTCCTTATCTATATAAACGATTTCTGAGACAATCTGAGCAGCCGTCTTCGGTTGTTTGCATATGACGCTGTCGTTTATCGACTAATAAAGTCATCAGAAGAGCAAAACAAACTGCAAAACGATTTAGAAGTAATATCGAAATGGTGCGAAAAGCGGCAGTTGACCTTAAATAACGAAAGTGTGAGGTCATCCACATAAGTGTTAAAAGGAATTCGTTAAACTTCGGTTACACGATAAAGCAGTCTAATCTAAAAGCCGTAAATTCAACTAAATACCTAGGAATTACAATTACGAACAATTTAAATTGGAAGGAACACACAGAAAACGTTGTGGGGAAGGCTAACCGAAGACTGCATTTTATTGGCAGGACACTTAGAAAATGTAACAGATGTACCAAGGAGACTGCATACACTACGCTTGTCCGTCCTCTTTTAGAATACTGCTGCGCGGTGTGGGACCCTTACCAGGTAGGACTGACGGAGTACATCGAAAAAGTTCAAAGAAAGGTCGCACGTTTTGTATTATCGAGAAATATGGGAGAGAGTGTCACAGAAATGATACAGGATTTGGGATGGACATCATTAAAAGAAAGGCGTTTTTCGTTGCGACGGAATCTTCTCACGAAATTCCAATCACCAACTTTCTCCTTCGAAAGCGAAAATATTTTGTTGACACCGACTTAGATAGGGAGGAACGATTACAAAGATAAAATAAGGGAAATAAGAGCTCGTAGGGAAAGATATGGGTGTTCATTCTTCCCGCGCGCTATACGAGATTGGAATAATAGAGAATTGTGAAGGTGGTTCGATGAATTCTCTGCTAGGCACTTAAATGTGATTTGCAGAGTCTCCATGTAGATGTAGACGTAGATGTAGAAGCCCGAAGTTCTTCCTGAAAGTCGACGGTCACTAATGTCAGAACGATCCTCCTTAAAACGTGAAAACCATTTTCTTGCCGTGATCTGTTCAGTGGCATTATCCCCAAACACGGCGCAAATGTTTATGGTTGCCTACACTGCTGTGACTCCTCTATTGAACTCCAACAGAAGAATATGCCGGAAATGTTCCGATTTCTCCACCCCATTTTCTAGCGTCCACAGTTCCTATCTTCAAATAACAAACTGACAATATGTAAACTCAAATAGCAACAGCGAACTACAAATAAAAAATGACAATAGATAAATAAACCCATAGCAACCGAAATACCAACAAGCAAAACAGAAACGCTACGAAGTTATGAACCAACTTAATGAATAATTTTTGTAGACACGTATAGAAGTTTTCTTTTACATAAATTCCCACAACTTCAAAAGTCCGCGGCTACGATTATATCGATATTTCGATGTTTACACGTACACATTCCTGCGAGTAACTTATTTCCGCAATGAAGAATTAATCTCGGACCCTTACGAGGTAAGACTGATAGAAGAGATATAGAAGATCCAACGAAGAGCGGCGCGCTTCGTCACAGGATGGTTTCGTCAGCGCGAGAGCGTTACAGACATGCTCAACAAACTCTTTTGTCAGACGCTAGAGCAGAGGCGTTGTGCAAAGCGGATAGGTATACCACCGAAATTTCGAGAAATTGCTTTTTGGGAAGAGTCGGAAAACATATTACTTCTCCCCACATACGAGGTGCATTCAAGTTCTAAGGCCTCCGATTTTTTTTCTAATTAACTACTCACCCGAAATCGATGAAACTGGCGTTACTTCTCGACGTAATCGCCCTGCAGACATACACATTTTTCACAACGCTGACGCCATGATTCCATGGCAGCGGCGAAAGCTTCTTTAGAAGTCTGTTTTGACCACTGGAAAATCGCTGAGGCAATAGCAGCACGGCTGGTGAATGTGCGGCCACGGAGAGTGTCTTTCATTGTTGGAAAAAGCCAAAAGTCACTAGGAGCCAGGTCAGGTGAGTAGGGAGCATGAGGAATCACTTCAAAGTTGTTATCACGAAGAAACAGTTGCATAACGTTAGCTCGATGTGCGGGTGCGTTGTCTTGGTGAAACAGCACACGCGCAGCCCTTCCCGGACGATTTTGATGCAGTGCAGGAAGGAATTTGTTCTTCAAAACATTTTCGTAGGATGCACCTGTTAGCGTAGTGCCCTTTGGAACGCAATGGGTAAGGATTACGCCCTCGCTGTCCCAGAACATGGACACCATCATTTTTTCAGCACTGGCGGTTACCCGAAATTTTTTTGGTGGCGGTGAATCTGTGTACTTCCATTGAGCTGACTGGCGCTTTGTTTCCGGATTGAAAAATGGCAACCACGTCTCATCCATTGTCACAACCGATGAAAAGAAAGTCCCATTCATGCTGTCGTTGCGCGTCAACATTGCTTGACAACATGCCACACGGGCAGCCATGTGGTCATCCGTCAGCATTCGTGGCACCCACCTGGATGACACTTTTCGCATTTTCAGGTCGTCATGCAGGATTGTGTGCACAGAACCCACAGAAATGCCAAGTCTGGAGGCGATCTGTTCAACAGTCATTCGGCGATCCCCCAAAACAATTCTCTCCACTTTCTCGATCATGTCGTCAGACCTGCTTGTGCGAGCCCGAGGTTGTTTCGGTTTGTTGTCACACGATGTTCTGCCTTCATTAAACTGTCGCACCCACGAACGCACTTACGACACATCCATAACTCCAAAACCACATGTCTCCTTCAATTGTCGATGAATTTCAATTGGTTTCACACCACGCAAATTCAGAAAACGAATGATTGCACGCTGTTCAAGTAAGGAAAACGTCGCCATTTTAAGTATTTAAAACAGTTCTCATTCTCGCCGCTGGCAGTAAAATTCCATCTGCCGTACGGTGCTGCCATCTCTGGGACGTATTGACAATGAATGCGGCCTCATTTTAAAACAATGCGCATGTTTCTATCTCTTTCCAGTCCGGAGAAAAAAAATCGGAGGCCTTAGAACTCGAATGCACCTCGTACAACTCACGAAATGGCGACGACGAGTTTATTCGAGAAATACAGAGAGTTGCGGACAATCATTTTTCCCACGTGCCGTTCGCTAGTAGAACAGGAAAGGGATGATCAGTTAGTGGTACCACAAGTCCCTTCCGCTACACACCCTCAGGTGGCTTGCGGAGAGTTGACGCGCACGTACACTACTGGCCGTTAAAATTGCTACACCAAGAAGAAATGCAGATGATAAATGTGTATTCATTGGACAAACATATTATGCTAAAACTGACTTGTGATTACATTTTCACGCAATTTGGGTGCATAGATCCTGAGAAATCAGTACCCAGAACAACCACCTCTGGCCGTAATAACGGCCTTGATATGCCTGGGAATTGCGTCGAACAGAGCTTGGATGGCGTGTACAGGTACAGCTGCCCATGCAGCTTCAACAAGACACCACAGTTCATCAAGAGTAGTGACTCGCATATTGTGACGAGCCAGTTGCTCGGCCACCATTGACCAGACATTTTCAGTTGGTGAGAGATCTGGATAATGTGCTGGCCAGGCCAGCAGTCGAACATTTTCTGTATCCAGAAAGGCCCGTACGGGACCTTCAACATGCCGTCGTGCATTATCCTGCTGAAATGTAGGGTTTCGCAGTGATCGAATGAAGGGTAGAGCCACGGGTCGTAACACATCTGAAATGTAACGTCCACTGTTCAAAGTGCCGTCAACGCTAAAAAGAGGTGATCGAGACGTGTAACCAACGGCACCCCATACCATCACGCCAGGTGGTACGCCAGTAGCTTCCAATGTGCGTTCACAGCGGTGTCGCCAAACACGGATGCAACCATCATGGTGCTACATACAGAACCTGGATTCATCCGAAAAAATGACGTTTTGCCATTCGTGTACCCAGGTTCGTCGTTGAGTACACCATCGCAGGCGCTCCTGTCTGTGATGCAGCGTCAAGGGTAACCGCAGCCATGGTCTCCGAGCTGATAGTCCATGCTGCTGCAAGCGTCGTCGGACTGTTCGTGCAGATGGTTGTTGTCTTGCAAACGTCGCCATCTGTTCACTCAGGGATCGAGACGTGGCTGCACGATCCGTTACAGCCGTGCGGATAAGATGCCTGTCATCTCGACTGCTAGTGATACGAGGCCGTTGGGATCCAGCACGGCGTTCCGTATTACCCTCCTGAACCCACAGATTCCTTATTCTGATAACACTCATGGGATCTCGACCAACGCGAGCAGCAATGTCGCGATACGATAAACCGCAATCTCGATAGGTTACAATCCGAGCTTTATCAAAGTCGGAAACGTGATGGTACACATTTCTCCTCCCTATACGAGGCATCACAACAACGTTTCACCAGACAACGCCGGTCAACTGCTGTTTGTGTATGAGAAATCGGTTGGAAACTTTCCTCATGTTAGCACGTTGTAGGTGTCGCCACCGGCGCCAGCCTTGTGTGAATGCTCTGAAAACCTAATCATTTACATATCACAGCATCTTCTTCCTGTCGGTTAAATTTCGCGTCTGTAGCACATCATCTTCGTGGTTAGCAATTTTATTGGCCAGTAGTGTGGATGTCGCAATGAACGAAATCAATACACAGAAACTCACTAACAGACTTTAGGTTGAAAGCTTATCTTTGAATTAGCAGTTCTCAGAATGTGGTACCAGACACTGATAGTTTAGTGAAAAGCAAAATAAGTCTTACTCATTTATATGCAGTGTGCCTGTGCTTAACGTGCGAATAAAGTAGTCACGAAATACATGTTGCTGTCAATTTAAACTTCGTTCGAAAAAGAGATTCATCATAACGCTGCATCAATCGTGTCAAATATCATGCCGCGCGGGATTAGCCGACCGGTCTAGGGCGCTGAAGTCAGACTATGCGGCTAGTCCCAGCGGAGGTTCGAGTCCTCCCTCGGGTGTGGGTGTGTGTGTGTGTTTGTCCTTAGATAATTTAGCTGAAGTAGTGTGGAAGCTTAGGGACTGAAGACCTAAGCAGTTAAGTCCCATAAGATTAAAAAAAAATCAAATATTAAGGTGTTTCCGTCATCAATTAAAAGAAATGTAAATTTCATTCATTGTCATTTCTAATCGATGCAACTGTTATAGGAAATAAATTTGTTGTGTTGGGAAAGAACCAGAGCGTCAAGCCCTAATAGAAAGTGCTGAAGCTGAAATAATTATAGGTACAGGAAGATGGCTAAAGCCGGAGATAAGTTCAGCCGAAATTTTTTCAAACGATCTAACAGTGTTCAGAAAGGATAGATTAAATACAGTTTGTGGTGGAGTATTTATTGTTGTCAGAAGTAGTTTGTCTTGTAGTGAAATTGAAGTAGATAGTTCCTGCAAAATAGTATGGGTAGGCGTTATACTTGACAGTCGGACTAAACTATTAGTTGGGTCGTTTTACCGAACCCCCGACTCAGAAGATATAGTTGCTGAACAGTTCAAAGAAAACTTGAGTCGCATTTCAAATGGGTACCCCACTCATACAACCCTCGATATGCTGGAAAAGTTATACGTTCAAAGCCGGCGGCAAGAACAAAACATCATCCGAAACTGTACTGAATGCTTTCTCAGAAAATTATTTTGACCTCTTAGCAACAAATAATCCTGGACAAATAGGGAGTATCATGACGAATACAGGGATTAGCTACCACAAGGCAGTTGCTGCTAGACTGAATGCCGTAACACCCACAACCAGCAAAAAGAAACGCAAAGTACATCTATTTAAAAAAGCTGATAAAAATGCTCTTAACGCCTTTTTAAGAGACAGTCTCCACTCCTTCCAATCTGATCACGTAAGCTTAGAGAAGATGTGGAATGATTTCAAAGAGATAGTGTCGACAGCAGTTCAGTGATATATACCACATAAGTTAATAAGTGATGGTACTGATCCCTCATGGTAGACAAAACGGGTCAGATCGCTGTTGCAGAAGCAACGAAAAAAGCATGCCAAATTTAAAAGAACGCAAAATCCCCTAGATTGGCAAAGTTTTGCAGAAGTTCTAAACATAGCACGTACTTCAGTGCGAGATGCTTATAATAATTTCCACAACGAAACTCTGTCCCGGAATTTGGTAGAAAACCCAAAGAGATTCTGGTCATATATAAAGCACACCAGTGGTAAGACGCAATCAGTACCTTCACTGCGCGATAACAAGGGTGAAGTCACTGATGACAGTGCCACCGAAGCAGAGTTATTTAACACTGTTTTTCGAAATTCCTTCACCAAAGAAGACGAATTAAATATTCCCGAATTCCAATCAAGAACAACTGCGAAGATAAGAAACATAGAAGTAGATATCCACGGTGCAGCAAAGCAGCTTAAATCACTTAAAAAAGGCAAGGTTTCCGGTCCAGATGGTTTACCAGTCAGGTACCTTCCAGAGTATGCAGATGCAGTAGCTCCATATTTAGAAATTATATATAGCCGCTCGCTCACAGAAAGTTCCGTACCTAAAGAGTGGAAAGTTGCTCATGTCACACTAATACCCAAAAAGGGAAAGAGGAGTAATCCGCTGAATTACAGGTCCATATCACTAAGGTCGATTTGCAGTAGGGTTTTGGAACATATACTGTACTCGAACATTATGAAGTACCTCGAAGAAAACTGTTCACTGACACATAGTCAGCACGGGTTCAGAAAATCTAGTTCTCTTTATACTCGTGAAGTAATGAGTACTATCGACAGGGGATGTCAATTGACTCCATATTTTTAGATTTTCAGAAGGCTTTCGACACCGTTCCTCACAAACGTCTTCTAACCGAACTGTGTGCCTAAGGAATATCGCCTCAGTTGTTCGATTGGATTCGTGATTTCCTGTCAGAAAGGTCACAGTTCGTAGTAATAGACGGAAAGTCATCGAGTAAAACAGGAATATTATCCGGCGTTCCCCAATGAAGTGTTATAGGCCCTTTATTGTTCCTGATCTATATTAACGAGATAGGAGACAATCTGAGTAGCCCTCTTAGATTATTTGCAGATTATACTGTCATTTACCATCTTGTAAAGTCATCAGATGACCAAAATGAATTGCAAAATGATTTAGCTAAGATATCTGTGTGGTGCTAAAAGTGGCGATTGCCCCTGAAGCAAGAAAACTGTGAAGTTATTCACATGAGTGCCGAAAGAAATCTCCTAAATTTCGATTACGCGATAAGTCACACAAATCTGAAGGCTGTATTTTCAACTAAGTACTTAGCGATTACAATTACAAATATCTTAGATTGGAACGATCACATAGATAATGTTGTGGATAGAGCAAACCAAAGCGCGATTCATTGGCAGAACACTTAGAAGATGCAACAGGTCTACTACTAAAGAGACTGCTTACATCACGCTTGTCCGCCCTATTCTGGGGTATTGCTGTGCGGTGTGGGATCCGCATCAGATGAGACTGACGGATGACATCGAAAAAGTAGAAAGAAGGGCAGCTCGTTTTGTATTATCGCGAAGTAGGGGAGATAGTGCCACAGACATGATACATGAATTGAAGAGGCAATCATTAAAACAAAGGCGTTTTTCGTTGCGACAGGATCTTCTCATGAAATTTCAATCACCAGTTTTCTCCTCCGATTGCGAAAATGTTCTGTTGGCACCCACCTACATAGGGAGAAATGATCATCACGATAAAATAAGAGAAATCAGGGCTCGCACAGAAAAATTTAAGAGCTCGTTTTTCCTACGCGCCGTTCGAGAGTGGAACAGTAGACAGCTTGAAGGTGTGTAAGTAGGCTGTTTAGGTTTTCATGTTGGTAACGTCACCTAACGCTCTGTATGAAAATCACTGGATGTGCTGTGTGAAGTCTGTGGCTGGTTTGCATTGTTGGAATTTGCTATTGTAGTGGGCAGTTGGATGTTAACAGCGCGTAGCGTTGCGCAGTTGGAGGTGAGCCGCCAGCAGTGGTGGATGTGAGGAGAGAGATGGCGGAATTTTGAGAGCGGATGATCTGGACGTGTGTCCATCATAGAGAGTAAATTTGTAATACTGGATATCATGAACTGATATATATATTATGACTTTTGAACGCTATTAAGGTAAATACATTGTTTGTTCTCTATCAAAATCTTTCATTTGCTAACTATGCCTATCAGTAGTTGCGCCTTCAGTAGTTTGAATCTTTTATTTAACTGGCAGTAGTGGCGCTCGCTGTATTGCAGTAGTTCGAGTAACGAAGATTTTTGTGAGGTAAGTGATTTGTGAAAGGTATAGGTTATTGTTAGTCAGGGCCATTCTTTTGTAGGGATTTCTCAAAGTCAGATTGCGTTGCGCTAAAAATATTGTGTGTCAGTTTAAACACAGTCATTTATAATTTTTTTAAGGGGACGTTTCAGGTGGTTCATTGAACCCTCTGCCAGGCACTTAATTGTGAATAGCAGTCACGTAGATGTAGATGTAGAAAAGGCATTAATTAGCTACCGTGAAGCGATACATCTCCCTAGAACTATTAGCGACCGAGGAATAGAGCAGTTGCCAAAAATTTCTTGTGCAGAGCTGCCTTGTTCCGATTCCTCCTCCCTCCGCTCCCCTCCTTCGCCTCTTCCATTACTCGTCATGAGACGGCTAGTTGCTCACTGTTGAGGCGTGAGTTCGAGCCAACTCACACGAGAAGGTCGGTGAGCAGATCTGCTGTCATAAACATCCCCCAAATCATACCCTCACTCTCAGATGTTCACAGATGCTCGTCAACGTTCTCTGTACACGACTGCACCGAGGTGTGTACCATCTCCAACAGCTGCTGAGTTCGAGGCGGAGGCCACTGAAGCGCCAAATGAAGCATCCAGTCACTACCAACGACGTCGTCTGCAGTAACAACAGGCAACAACCTGAGCTGGGAAGCATAAATACGTAGACGACTTGGTACTGCCTCATTCTGGCGGCCACGTCCCTCCCTGGAACGCGTTTTCGGACCTGCGGTAGTGGCGGCTTGATCCCTCTTTTTCTGTACACCAATCCAGGGGGCTTCTGTCGTCGCTGACAACGGCCCAGTGCGGGCACATGTCTTCGACTTCAGCCGTGCTGGATGTTACGTTTTAAACACCATCCATTCCGGTGTGGTACATGGCGACCACGACTTAGTCATGTTATCAGAAGCTGCGTCTGGCACTTTTGCTGGCGCAGATTCGCTAGCGACACTGTCACTGCTGAAGTGTGTTTTGCTGGCTCCTTATCTGGCAGATGCTGACCACGGCATTCGGTGCGCCGACAGCCACCGACGTCATCGAGTGTCCTGCCTGCTCTATTTCCACCTCTGCACTAAAATGAATAGAAGACTTGTGAACAGGGATGTTTCATTAAGGACTCACAAAACGATTCCAACCACCATCACCTCTACAATTCAGATCCCATCGAGGAAGCGACACATTCTGCACACGTATAAACGGCCAATTCCTCCACCGCCCTGGGATCACATCCCGACCCCAACAATATGTGTCATTAAAACTTTAATGTGTCATTAAAACTTGAATGACAAAAATTTTTCTTCTACTACATTTGACAAGTTGCTTTCTGTAACGAGGTTTTTAATGATCTGAACATAACTGGGTATCCTTGCATAAAGTTACTAACACTTAATAAATTTTATACTGAAAATGAACATTCTGCATTTCAAAACTGGACAAAATCAAGACACATGCAGGGTGTGACGGTTGTAAGTGCAAATATTTTTGTTGGTGACTGATGACAGTGTACTGGACAACATTACATCAGTGCTTATTTCATTTACAGACTAATAATTATAGCTATTACAAACCTCCTACTGCATGTGGCGAGAGTGAGCCATTAATGCTTCTTTTCTCCTGGGCAGCTGGTCGGATGCTGCAGTGCAGACTTGTGGATCCAAATCGGAATGTCTGTACTGACAGCTGTAGTTTGCTTAGTGGTGCAGTTGTGACCATGCACAAAACATCAGGTCGCTAAGTTTGTGACTTGTTTGTCGGAAGACTGTTCACTCAGAGAATAATCAACACACTGATTTGTGTACATATTACTCTACCACATATAAAAATATCTGCGCTTATATCTGCTACACCCTGTGTAAAAGGGTCATAAACATAACATTTGAACGTTGAAATAATGTGTAGCACAAATGCAGTAAGCTAGAAAGTACAAAACTTGGGTCAGGTTGTATAGCACCAAATGTATGATCAATTGTGGAGTACTGTTACGGCATTGTAGCTCGAATACGACATAGCAGTAGACCAGAACTTTTTTCACAGAGACGGAGACGGATATGTGCCATATTCTTAATCAAAACATGTACTAAAAACGAGTACTCGCGTGAGATAAGCAAAGTATCGAAACAAACATCGCAAAAATTGGAAAGTGGTCTCGGAGATGCACTATGAAAGAAGCACACATCAGCCACAAGCATCAATAAACAGTCACGAATCGGGCCAAACTGGTTGTTCCAGTGGAACTGCATGTGTTAAAACGTTACTTTTTAACCCTGTTGATATTTACTACAAATCGGTTGGTCAAGTTATTTAGGCAGGTAACTACGTATAACTTAACATTCCGACTTGTCTTTTGTTGTGTGCTGCTGGGGACACCAGGACCGGTTCCAGTTCGACATAATAAATTTTAAATTTTAACTAAACCCTATTGTGCAGCCGATGTCGACATTTCAGTCACTATGAGGTTTCTGAGTTCCTCTGGCCATCATTTAAATTATGTAGCAGTTTTCTTTTTACATTAGTTAGGTTTTAAAATAATGTATAAACGCAGTTTTAAAATCCTTACTTTATTACGGTTAGGTGTATTTAAAATATATGTAAGAGTACTTCTCACTGAATAAGCGTTTCGTCTGGTAGCCTAGTTGACAGGAAACTGTTTTTCTCATTCCGCAAGCCACAAAACACCAAAATATAAGAAATTCACTACTATAGTACGACATGGAAGCAGAGAATGCGATGAGCTAGGAATACGGGAAAATATAGCACGAAGATCCCTAGTCCTGATTTGATAAATAAGAATATTACTTCACAATATTTGTCACTTACACTTTATGGGTGGGCCTCGTAGTCTAGCGGTAAAGTACATGTCTGGAAACGTTTCTGTAACCTTGCAAAGTGACATATTCAAGAAATCTCAATCAAAAACTAATATTAAATTCTTGTAGCTGGGGTTCACAGTCAAGTAAAATTTCCTGACGGTGTGGTTGCCTTTTGACCGTGAAAATTATTTATTTGTAAAATCCAATATTGCAATTTTTATCCTGCGCCCATTATCAAGTGCAAATAATTGCGCTGTACCACATGGCAAAACGAAAAAAATCGTCTAACATAACATGACACAGAAACTAGTTTCATTGTGTTAATGTACCACTTCTGTGTATTCCAGTCTTTGAATTGCATTGTGAGTATGTTGTTCGTATTGTGATTATTTTTGCTTGCATCCGTAATATAATGTGAAGTAAATGGTTTCATATTTGTCTTTATTTCATATAAAAAAGAAGCTGGTTTTGTCACACGGTGTTCTGTGGACTCATGTATATTTGTTCCTGCTTACAAATCCGTGTGTGAACTGCTCGATTTAAATGTATTGTAAGTGTATTGCTCGTATTCTAATTTATTTTTGTTTGCATCAGGAGAACTTTAAAATTTTCATTGAAGTGGAAGGATGACTCTGACAGAATGATTCCTGCTAAAATGTATTGTTTAGAGTACTCATTGATAATGCGTGAACACATTTGATTTTCTTGTAACCTCAGTAACTACTTGCATCTAATCGATATCTTCAGAAGGCATGTCCTTTGTTTATTATAGCCTCAACTACCCCGGAATAGAAGTTGGTTATGGTGAAACATAACAGACATTTTCGACTCCAACATAAAAATTGTTTGAAATTATACGTCTATTTTCATATAATCATTTGTACTTGTACGAGTATTTATCAGCTTTCTTCGTTTAGGCGCAGATTCAGGGTCGTGTTCTGGGAGAGGTGGCGGCCATAGGTTCTTTCTTCCTCCCCTCTTCCCCTTCCCCCAAATGCAACTTGCCCACACAGCCACTTTCAAGGTATCACTTTAGTCTACGATTTAATAATGAAAACAATGACATACATAAAATATTGTAACTTACCTACATTAATGTTTAATACATTTGTAATGTGCGAGATTTTAAGCGAATTACCGAGTGTTATCGAAGTTGACTGTTTTTTGGAAGAATCGAGAGTTTTGTAAAATTTTCTTCTATGTGTGTAAAAATGTTATAGATTTTGTCGTCTGATGCATGTGAGAAGCAGATTCCAGTCAAGTCAGCGAGTTTGCTACTCCATCCGGCTGCAGAGTCGCGGCGTGCGGCAAACATTGCAGCTACGGAGTAGCTGGCATCTAAAAAATCACGCCGGCGGCTGCTAAGAAGAAACGCCTATTGTCAAAAAGAGAATTAGCGTGACTTGTTTGTTCACTGTAAATGATCCTTGGCTTGCCCCTTAAGAATTACAGTTAGTCTCTCAAGACTCTCTCAAGAGTTAGACTCACGAAATGGTCTCAAGAGCGAGTTGCAGTCAGAGGTTCGCAGTAAGTTAGCCTGCTTCGGGGTTTAGACTGTGGAGAGTTCAAAGAAAATCTTCAGTCGTGTAGGTATACTTTGGAAATGTTATCGGCTTGTTGGAGAACGTAATTGTTTCGGTGATTTGGGTGAAGTTTAAGCTCACCGTTTGGAGGGAGAAGTAGAAGATAAATTTGTAACGAAACGTAGAAGTTTGTGGGCAGTAGCAGTTGAGACTTCTATTAATTGAAGTCGGAGACTGGTTTCTCACGCTTGTTAATTTTGTGCGGAAGCAGTGGCTGAACGTTGCGGTGCTTGATAGCTAAAGGTTTGTAGGCGTACCGTGTCACATTTAGTTGGAGATTTTCCGTTGGTTTGTGGAAGAGGAAAGACGTTATCACTTGAAGTCATATCCTGCGAGTCAGCTGCGCTATTAAGATCAATATTAACATACCCCGGTAGCTACCACTAGCCTCAATACACCAAGAAACTTTTAACTGTGGCTATGCTTCAGTACATAGTGACGTTGCAGTGATACGTAGTCAGAGAAAATTAACATTCAAGCATACGTGCCTTCGTTGTGTCTGGACAGACGATCATTTTGGAATACACATATTATGTCGTTTATCTTAGGTACTGTCTTGCCTGCACAGTTAAGTGAAGTATTCCAAGGTAGGCCCTATACTGTTCGGCATTGCTTTCCCACCTACGTGTCACAGTGTAGCTACAGTCTGCTCGTACTGTATTATTTCTACGAGTGGTCTGTATCTAAAAGGTGGGCCAGTTCAAGATTTGGCGCCTCTGTGCTCCAGGAAGAGTTACTGACTGTATACTGAAAGATACACTACTGGCCATTAAAATTGCTACACCAAGAAGAAATACAGATGATAAACGTGTATGCATTGGACAAATATATTATACTAGAACTGACATGTGATTACATTTTCACGCAGTTTGGGTGCATAGATCCTGAGAAATCAGTACCCAGAACAACCACCTCTGGCCGTAATAACGGCCTTGATACGCCTGGGCATTGAGTCAAACAGAGCTTGGATGGCGCGTACAGATACAGCTGCCCACGCAGCTTCAACACGATGCCACAGTTCATCAAGAGTAGTGACTGGCGTATTGCGACGAGCCAGTTGCTCGGCCACCATTGACCAGACGTTTTCAATTGGTGAGAGATCTGGAGAATGTGCTGGCAAGGGCAGCAGCCGAACATTTTCTGTATCCAGAAAGGTCCGTACGGGATCTGCAACATGCGGTCGTGCATTATCCTGCTGAAATGTAGGGTTTCGCAGTGATCGAATGAAGGGTAGAGCCACGGGTCGTAACACATCTGAAATGTAACGTCCACTGTTCAAAGTGCCGTCAACGCTAAAAAGAGGTGATCGAGACGTGTAACCAACGGCACCCCATACCATCACGCCAGGTGGTACGCCAGTAGCTTCCAATGTGCGTTCACAGCGGTGTCGCCAAACACGGATGCAACCATCATGGTGCTACATACAAAACCTGGATTCATCCGAAAAATGACGTTTTGCCATTCGTGTACCCAGGTTCGTCGTTGAGTACACCATCGCAGGCGCTCCTGTCTGTGATGCAGCGTCAAGGGTAACCGCAGCCATGGTCTCCGAGCTGATAGTCCATGCTGCTGGCAAACGTCGTCGAACTGTTCGTGCAGATGGTTGTTGTCTTACAAACTTCCCCATCTGTTGACTCAGGGATCGAGACGTGGCTGCACGATCCGTTAGAGCCATGCGGGTA
This sequence comes from Schistocerca piceifrons, assembly GCF_021461385.2. NCBI lineage: Eukaryota > Metazoa > Arthropoda > Insecta > Orthoptera > Acrididae > Schistocerca > Schistocerca piceifrons. Next base: position 581,858,396 of record NC_060140.1, on the reverse strand, counting down.
ACATGCCTGTCATCTCGACTGCTAGTGATACGAGGCCGTTGGGATCCGGCAAGGCGTTCTGTGCTTCCCTCCTGAACCCACCGATTCCATATTCTGCTAACAGTCATTGGACCTCGACCAATGCGAGCAGCAATGTCGCGATACGATAAACCGCTATCGCGATAGGCTACAATCCGACCTTTATCAAAGTTGGAAACGTGATGGTACACATTTCTCCACCTTACACGAGGTATCACAACAACGTTTCACCAGGCAACGCCGGTCAACTGCTGTTTGTGTATGAGAAATCGGTTGGAAACGTTCCTCATGTCAGCACGTTGTAGGTGTCGCCACCGGCGCCAGCCTTGTGTGAATGCTCTGGAAAGCTAATCATTTGCATATCACAGCATCTTCTTCCTGTCGGATAAATTACGCGTCTGTAGCACGTCATCTTCGTGATGTAGCAATTTTAATGGCCAGTAGTGTAGTACATTCTGAGAAGGTCAGGTGATGGAGAAGTGTCTTCTACTGGGTCCAGCATAGAAATGTCGACTTCGATCGGTTGGGATTCGTTGAGTCCAATCGTTTCATAAAATGATTTCAGTCTTGGAAAAGTAATTGTTGAGAGCAGGCCGGAGGTGGAATTAGGTTCGTGCAGGTGCGACCAGGCATAACTAGGGCAACCCCATCACAGTCCGACGCCGTGAGATGAGGGTACAGCACCAGTCGACTGCAGCGGCGACATCGGCTTCGGCTACAGCTTCAACTCCACCTTCGGGTACAACTCCTGCACAACAGGTGACACCAGCTGCATCAGCCTCATCTACGGGTGCAGCTACGACCTAATCTACGGCAGCAGCGGCGTCGGCTTCGCCTGCGTCTTCACAAGTTGTATCGGCAGCGTCTACGGCGGTGTGTCGTGTAATTACGATAAGGAGGAGAGACGACTGTAACAAAAATAAGTATTAAGGGGGGTAGGACGTCAAACGGGACGACTCGGAGCAGGAGAGGCACCAGAGGACATTTTAATTTCCACTGTCTATACTTTTACGAATAAATTCATAAAGCTTTGTCAAAATTACCAGAAAGAATTCAGGATTTACACTCATAGAAGTGTAAGTTCAAAAATATAAGAATTTTTTCTTTTTTTTTACATTTGAAATTTTACCTTTTACCACTGCATTTGTTGCAATAGGTACACTTTTCTTCATAAGTAAGGGAGATTCTTCGATGAATTTTGCACAGCATACAAACCATACTTACAAGTGTATGAAACTCTAGAATTTTCCAAATCTATTGAAAACTGTGGTAAAAATTGAGGTAATTAACTATAAAATTTACGTTTTTTCTAAACATGAAGTTTAAAATGTAACAACACCTTCATTTTTCCATAAATTAAATAATTTCTAAAGTTCCATACACCTTTAAGTATGGTTTGTTTGCTGTGCAAAATTCATCGAAGAATCTCTCTCACTTACGAAGAAAGGTGTACCTACAGCAACAAACGCAGCCAATGGTAAGTGAAAAAATGATGAACTTTTACATGTGAAACAAAATTAATTTTGTTATGTTTTTGAACTTCCACTGCTATGAGTGTGAATCCTGAATCCTTCCTGGTCATGCCGACAAAGTTTTATGAATTTATTCGTAACAGTAGAGACAGTGGGAATTAAAAAGTCCTGCGGTCTCTCTCCTGCTCCAAGAGGAGCGTCCTACCCCCCTTAAAAATAATATACATGCAAACATATGATTACAGTTTCAGAAAAATAGACGATTTACTCAAGACAAATAGCTTCATAAATTGAGTAAGTCAATAACGCGTTGGTCTGCCGTTGGCAAGCAGTTATTCGACATGGCACTGATTGATAAAGTTTTCAGATTACCTCCTGAGGGATATCGTACCAAATTTTGTCCAACTAGAGCACTAGATAGCCAAAACCCCGAGCTGATTGGAGGGCCCCACCCACAATGCTCCAAACGTTCTCAATTGGGGAGAGATCTGGCAATCTTGCTGGCCAAGGTAGGGTTTGGCAAGCACGAAAACAAGCAGTAGAAAACCTCGCCGCATTACTGAAATTTAAGCCCAGGATGGCTTGCCATGAAGGGCAACAAAACGGGACACAGAGTGTCGTCGGCGTAGCGCTGTGCTGTAAGTGTGCCTCGGATGATAACCAAACAAGGATGACAACCAAAGGGGTTCTGCTATGAGCAGAAAAGGCATCCGCAACCATGAGTCCTGGTTGTCGGGTCGAATGGTGGGCGACAGGCACCGCTGTATAGGGCGGCTCTAGATATGTCTTCGGCCTGGAATCTTATTGATTGGAGTAGAATTTCAGTGATGACTACCACTTCAAAATGAGCCCCGTTGAGCAGTCAAGATGTGTCGAGAAGCCATGCACAGTGGTGTGATCGCAGTCTCACTGTTGCTCGCCATGCAGCCCGACATCCAGGAGTGATGGTCTGGGGTGTCATACCTTTTCGTAACAGGACCTCTTTGATTGTTGAGCCGTGGTTGGCTCGTGTGATGCTTTGCATTAAACCTTGGTTCCTATTCTGTGATTAGTCTACCGCAGTTATTGCGATTATGCTGTTATCCTCTCTCTCTCTCTGCGAGTGGCAGCAGCAACATGTATCGATATTCGCACCTTTGTACTATCTTTGGCCTCGCGCATATAGTTTCGGCTGTGCCGTGTGCGAGCAGTTTGTCGGTTGGCGTGGAGCAGCGAGGAAGTCCCCTGGCGGCGTCCACACACGGTCGGAGTGTGAGGGGCTGTTCCTATTGCTACGAGGTGCGTGGCTCACCGATGCCGGACACGAAAGTTGAGTCTTTACTTAATCTACCAGCCAGCCCCAAATGTTCACACTGCGTCGTTTGAATTTCGTTGTGGGCTGTTGGGACATTCCCACCAACAACAACGTGTGTTTTCAAGTTGGCGAAATTCTAGCCGCCCTCCTGTGGAGTTTAAATTAACTTGATTATTTTGGAATTGAACTGCACCAGCGGAATCTTCTGCCTTGTGGCCGTTAACGTTCCGGTTACCTGCCCTGGCCGTGGACTTAAATCCAGGCAGTGTATTTTCCTCGTTGTGTTGTGGCTGTCCAGCACGGCGTGTAATTTGACAACCGAATGTATAATTCGTTGTGGGCACCGATACCTTCTGTGTTGTTCTATTAAACTCCCTGTTGTGTGCTGGTCGGGAGGAGGGGAAGTTACCCTGTCGCTTGGTCTGTTGACTCTCTTTCGATTGGGTTGCCGTCGGATTGCCGAATGAAATCCTGCTGGAGGTTCCTCTTTGATGTTCTCCCCAGTCCTTTCTGTTAACTAGTTTCGCCGTAGCTCTGTTTGATGACTTGCAGGTGCTGATGGAATTGATGATGTCTTACGCAGAAAGCTCCTCCTTGACTTCCGCCTAGGTTTTTATACTCGTAATTTATACCCATAATTTGATAAATTTTGCTGACAGGAGTTGGTCGCACGCAGCCAATCAAGATGCGTCCGACCTCAGTCAAAGCCGCAACCTCTTGTTTGACATGTGTGGAGTTTCGCCAGGCAGCTGCTGCTTATTCTGCTGCAGAGAAGCTTACTGCCTGGGCAGCTGTGTTAGCACATTGCTGTGAGGCCCAGGTGCTGGCAGTAAGTTCACGTATGTTGTTGTTGTTCCGGACAGATACTTCTAGCACAAGAATAATAGTTTAGACAATATAAAATGGAAATATGCACCCACCGTTTTCAATTTTCAGTATCTCGATCAGCAATACGATTGTGAAAACAGGTCTGTAAACTATGGCAATACTGTCTTGTAGATTAGGAAATCGCTATTTCTTTGAATCGCTTCCGTCCACCGTCGGGAAAGTAAGTGTTTCTATTTTCTGGTTTGCTTTACCTAACTTTGTGTAGTTTGCCATTTCTATTAGTCGACGACAATGTTATTGCATCTGGGAGTGAGGGTACTTTGGCCGGGTTATCGTGAGTTTTTGTTGTGCCATTTCACGAGGACATGTTGAATCACTTGACAGTGTATGCACAACTGTCCTGAAAGCATTCACAGTGCGATGTGTTTTCCTTAATCGCCACTGTACTTGTTTACGGTATCTCACAGCGTGTTTCCGATAACGGCAGCGGGAGGTCAAGTGCAATAATACCGTGGTGGGTAATACCTCCTTTTCCTGGCTGAATGCTCTCTTCAGAAGTCAGTCCGCATGCGCATCCATGTGGGCCAGCCCTCCCGTCGAGCGAGAAACTGAAAAGTGCCCTGTATTAATTACAGATTGCAATTTTCTAAAATTCCTTGCAATTTTAGACTTTTTTTGCTGCTTTATTTTCCGAAAATTATCTAAGAAACTATGAAATTAATGTACATCAAAACTGAACGCTTTCAGTAATATATTCTTTGAAGATGAAGTGGTGGGTCATGACATCCATGATACTCGCTTCCCCTTCCCTTGGATCCCATTTGCATTTGGTTTCCTTTCTAACAATTATCCTCACCACTAGTGACATTTGATGGAAGCCAGAACCAACTATTATTCACAGTATTTTGTGACGGTAATTCCCATGAACTATTTCAGCAAAATAAGATAGAAGAACACTGCTTAACTTGCCTTTCTACACTATTTCAAAAGCATTCTGTAGCAGTCGGGGTATCATAGTCGATGTGCGAGGTCCAAATACCTCGATACAGGTAACTTGTTTTAACTGGAGGACGATTTAAGTATTCGTTTTCCCCGCGCTGTTCTAGAGGGTAACGGTAGAGAAATAGCTTAAGGCTGGTTCGATGAACTCTCTGACCGGCACTTAATTGTGAATTGCAGAGTAATCATGTAGATGTAGATGTAGATGGATGATAGTTGTAAAGCAGTTATGTTGTTCCCAGCGCAGTTCTTGCGTAATTAATAGCATATTTTCATGCATGAATGAAGAAAATGTTAAGATTATCATTTTGAACTCAAGTAGTCCTCGACGAGATTAAATATAAAACAATCTCAGTTGTGATCATTAATAAATTCTGACTGTCGAAGTGTTTGTAATTTTGTTTTCGGCTCGATAACTTTGCTCTGAAGATATAATTCTTCTTACCATCAGCATCAATTTGTTCCACAACAGTGTCAGGTCATTGAAATTCTACATACTGTAGAAGGTGCAGTCCAGTTTTTGCTGAGGTAACGAGTAGCACACACAATTCTGGTGTTTTTGGCTTGTTAGGCCGCGTGGTGTGAACAAGGCAACAAACAGGGTGAATATGTTCGCAGAACAACAGAGGTGGAATTCTGTGCGGTATGGCTGTGCCCTTGCTAGCGCGGCCTGTGTGCTCGTTTTTGTTGCTTCTGTATTTAACGGGAGGCAACACACACATTTTTGCAATGTCGAGTTTCATCTGTCATCTAAAAACGTTTTGGCACTTAGAATTTGTGTGTTGTCTGTTTCCCTCCACCCAGCAGACGGACCTAAATGTAGGAGAAATACAGCAACGTCTCAAGACAATTCGAGAAAATTTATTGTTTAATGGCTATAATATGTAAACGACCAGTGAATATGCAAATTTGTATAAGTACCTCAGAAATGAAAAGATGAGGTAATGCAATAGGTTAACAGAGAAAAGCTAACAAACTGAAAAAGAATCACAGTAACAAAGTGAAAGCAGTATAGATAAACAATTGACACCACTGACAAGAGATAAGAAATAAGACCTCAGTATATCAGAAGTTCAGGTGCGAAAGTGTCTAAGAAATATCGAAGAAATACAAACACTATACTGAAAGACTTCTGATTGGCTGATTGGGTAATGTTTCATTGCGTCTCTCTCTGGTACTACCTGCACTAGGACGTTTCTTTACGGTATTCATTATAGCATTTGTGTGGTTTTTTCTTTCTTTTTTATCTATTAGCAGCTCACTTGTACACGTATGTCTTTACTGAGGCCTCAGCTTCACTTGTCATTCAAGACGAAGAAAAAAACGAAATAATCTCTGACGGGAGCTATTGGAGCCCATAATTCAATAAACTCGGGCCCTTTTGTGGATGAGCACATTAATTTGTGAATATTCAGTAACAAAACTGGAAATATTTCATAAACGCGAGTTACTAGCAAAAAAAAAAAAAAAAAAAAAAATTGGATACAGACATTATTTCATATGATATTTAACCTGTTACTCGAAGTTACAAAAGTTCACATTGCAGTGCAACAATATACGAATTACTATATCTGCCTCTAGAAAATAATAAAAGGTTGCCATCAAATTAAAATGCAAATAGAAACCAAGAGGAAGAGGAGAGAGACAGATATGGAACGAAAAACCTAGTAGGTTAATACCGGCTAAATAGCTGAGCGATCGCTGTAGCTTGCGTTTGATTAAATACAGAAAATTTGAATGGAACTAACGTAGCAGAAATGATGAAGTGATTCCATATTTTAAAAAAGAATTTTTCGATGGCATCGACAATGAATGGTTATTCAGTCTCTCTGGCGCCTTTGCGGAAGTTGCACAGGCCACACCAATATTCACGAAAGGTAGTAGGACTAATCCACTAAATTACAGGCCCATATCATTAACGTCGGCATGCAGCAGGATTTTGGAACATATATTGTCTTCGAACATTATGAACTATCTTGAAGAAAATTGTCTATTGACACACAGTCAACATGGATTTAGAAAATACCGTTCTTGTTAAACACGACTAGCTCTTTACTCGCATAAAGTGTTGAGTGCTAATGACAAGGGATTTCAGATTGATTCCGTACTTCTGGATTCCCGGAACGCTTTTGACATTGTGCCACACAAGCGGCTTGTAGTGAAATTGCATGCTTATGGACTATCGTCTCAGTTATGTGACTGGATTCCTGATTTCCTGTCAGAGAGTTCACAGTTCGTAGTAATTGACGGAAAGTCATCGAGTAAAACAGAAGTGATTTCTGGCATTCCCAAAGGTAGTGTTATAGGCCCTTTGCTGTTCCTTATCTGTATAAACGATTTGGGAAACAATCTGAGCAGCTGTCTTAGGCTGTTTGCTGATGACGCTGTCGTTTATCGACTAGTAAATTCATCCGAAGATCATGCAAAACGATTTAGAAAAGATATCTGAATGGTGCGACAATTGGCAATTGACGCCAAAATAACGAAAAGTGTGAGGTTATCCACATGAGTTCTGAAAAGAACTCGTTAAACTTCGGTTACACGATAAATCAGTCAAATCTAAAGGTCGTAAATTCAACTAGATAGCTAGGAATTACAATTACAAACAACTTAAATTGGAAGGGACGCGTAGAAAATGAAGGCTAAGCAAAGACTGTATTTTACTGGCAGAACACTTAGAAAATGTAACTGATCTACTAAGGAGACTGAGTACACTACCCTTGTCTGTCCTCTTTTAGAATACGACTGCGCGGTTTGGGATACTTACCAGATAGGATTGACGGAGTACATCGAAAAAGTTCAAAGGTCAGCACGTTTTGTATTGTCGCGAAATAGGGGAGAGAGTGTCACTGAAATGATACAGGATTTGGAGTGGTCATCATTAAAACAAAGGCGGTTTTCGTTGCGGCGGAATCTTCTCACGAGATTCCAGTCACCAACTTTCTCCTCTGAATGCGAAATATTTTATTGACACCGACCTACAAAGGGACAACTGATCACCATGATAAAATAAGGGAAATCAGAGCTCGTACGGAAAGATACAGTAGGCCTATAGGTGTTCGTTCTTTCCGCGCGCTGTAACAGATTGGAATATCAGAGAATTGTGAAGGTGGTTCGATGAACCCTCTGCCAGGCACTTAATGTGATTTGCAGAGTATCCATGCAGATGTAGATGTAGATCTCTCTCCCACAATAGAAGAAACCAGGCGTAAATTTCGACGGAATAACACTATGCACGCACTAACACATTTGTGAAATGTAAATAAGTTATACAAAACTGCAACCAGTCACTTTTTCGAGTAATTATGTTTTATTCCATGAACCGGTTTTCGAACATTTTCAGGTTGATCTTCATCTGAAGATGAACCTGAACCTGAAAAGGTTCGAAAACCGGTTCATGGAATATTTTCACGTTGATCTTCATCTGAAGATGAACCTGAAAAGGTTCGAAAACCGGTTCATGGAATAAAACATAATTACTCAAAAAAGTGACTGGTTGCAGTTTTGTATAGCTTATTTACATTCAGTATACAGTCACGGTTCTAAAATACGCGTAATGGATAAGCATAATAACATTTGTGAAAGTTTCCGACAAAGCGTACTTTTAGCAATAGAATTGTGATACCTTCAACATTTTTCAAGTGAACACTAATGCCAACGTTTTTAGTTTATGTTCCTGACATTATAAGTCTGTGGGCGATCTGCAGTGTGTAATGACTGAGGAAAATTTCACAAGCCTAGATTGCTAAAAAAAGCTATAAAATTTTTACAACATATTGTCCATCAGTGTTGCAAGTCGCTACACACTGCATATGCACTTCCCACTGCTATGAAGATCACTACACATCGGAATTTCAGATATATAAGTATTGTGTACAAACATAAATCTGAGTATACTGCGCCGATTACAAGTGTTCACCTTACCACCAACTGGCAGCTAAACCTCCACCAGCTGGCGTGGAGATGAACACATGTAATTGGCGCAATATAGTTACGTTTATGTTTGTACACAATACTTTTATATTTGACATGTCGATGTGTAGTGATCTTCATAGTAGTGGGAAGTGCACATGCAATGTGAAGCGACTTGCAACTCTGATAGACAATATATTGTAAAAATTTTCCAGCATAAGATGCAATGCTGCATCTGTCGAAACCGGACATCCAATAAAAATGCTTTTTTAGCGATTTCGGCTTGCGAAATTTTCTTCAGTTATCGTTTTTAGGTAATAGGTTTGCTTTTTTTAAGAAGATCGTGATGCGCTTGCACAGACAAGCGAAAAAAGGGTCTTCGAGTTTTGACGTCTCATCGGCGAGGGGAAGGGAGTGTGGAAGTAACTTATTCAAAGGAATAATTCCTGCGTTCGCCTGAAGTGATCTGACGAAATTTTGGAAAATGTGAAAATGGATGACCGGTTAGAGTTTAAATCCCACTCCTCCCTACTACCATTCTAGCGCCCACCATATCGACGCCTGCCTGGGTTTATAACGTGGGCGTTCATTTACAACATGCACAGAAAACTAGTGCGGATAATGTAAGTGAAATGAATTCTGCCTCAAGATAATCAAAAGAAAGTGAAAATAGCGAGTAATACTAGATACACATAGTGTTAAATTTATAATCCGGGAATGATGCATCAGAAGTCGAAAATGTTCTTTTTTTCTGCTTGTGAAACAGAATTACGCCGAAGTAAGGAGGCAACAAAACAATGGTGCGAGCGCTGTAAATCACCTTTGAGAAAATTAACCCACGAATTCCAGATAGGTGAGAACCGAGGAGAGTGGCCATTGGGGTCCTGGGGCCTATAAGGTGCTGGCATAGCGCGGGAAATGCTTTAACTTATTCTCCCTGAGAGGTCCAGTCAATCCATGAAGTGTAACCTGTTTGCTCTGCCACTTATCCTCGTGTAACTGATCAGGCAGTGTATTTATTGCGGACAGGAAACGTGAATTTTGTCTTTTTAATGAAATTGTGTTAAAAGCATCATATCTTAACTCGAGAGACCCACTCTAGTTATTGAAATTTCGGCCATGTTATTAGAAGGTGTACAGCTTGTCCGGGGTGTGGCAAATAAAAGTGGCCCGGACTTCGGCTCGTTACATTGCCAACGTTTTGAAAGCATTTATTGCAGCATTAGCGGAGGAGGTGCAAACCAACAGTTACTTCCAGCAGGATGGAGGAACTGCCCATACGGTCGGCCGAACCCTGGAGCGCATTTACAAAATCTTCACTTCTGACAGAGCTGTAGCAAAGGTCAGTCTGGTCGCGGCCTTAGCTGGCCACCCAGGTCACCTGATCTGTCAGTGTGCGATTACTTTGTGTGGGGAGCCCTGAGCTCTAAGGTGTATCGCAGCAACCATAATAGTCTTCAACAACTGCAGCAGAACGTTTCGGATGAGAGTGCAGCATTTACAGCATTCGATTCGACTTCACCAACTTGCTGACCAGGGCCCAAAAGTGCCAAGGGATGAATGGTGGTCACTTTCAGCAAACTGGTATAGTCAAGTAAATGCTGTATTTCTTTTCCTCTGCTGTGTTTCATTGTTTCCTGGAACACTGTTCTCCGGGCCACTTTTATTTGCCCCACCCTGTATGTAATGCGAGCAAAGTGGCGATCTCGGCAGTGGCTTCTGGCCACACCGTGTGGGGGAAAACGCAAAAACAGCGGCTGAAAGAAGGGCTTTGCAGCGATACTTCCAGCAAGTCCTTACAGCAGTGACCTAGAAGCGGCGAATAAAGGAAGAGAAGAAAAAGAAGCAAAAATGGGAAATCGTCGGAGAAAAGAAAAGCAGAAGAAAAAAAATTGTGAAGAATAAGAAATCTAACCCTAGAAGAACTGTTTTTAACGACAACGATGAAGACAGAGTGCGTGTACTGCGAAAAAACGTTTTCATATTCGAGGCCAGAAGAACATTGAATTTAGTGCCTGTTGTGCTCCCTCAGGACTCACGAACTCTGTACATGAATTGAAGAGCACAGCTTGAATTTTAATAGCGAAAGGTGTAAATTCGAATCATGTTTTACAATAAAATATATTCACTTCTTTGTTAAAACAGTTTTTTATATCTCGTTTCCAAAGCTAAATAGTCACTTTGCCCGCTGATATCGTCCAATGTCGCCATTTTGCCACTTCATCTACATCCACATCTACATTTACAGGGATACTCTGCAAATCACACTTGAGTGACTGGCAGAGGGTTCATCGAACCACCTTCACAATAATGCTCTATTATTCGAGTCCCGAACAGCCTGCGGAAATGTTTATCTGTGCGAGCTCCGATTTCCCTTATTTTATTGTGGTGATCGTTTCTTCCTATGTCGGTCGGCGCCAACAAAATATTTTTGCTTTGGGAGGAGAAAGTTGGTGATTGAAATCTCGTGAGAAGATTCCGCCGCAACGAAAAACGCCTTTGTTTTAATGATGTCCACCCCAAACCCTGTATCATGCCAGTGACAATCTCTCCCCTATTTCGTTATAATACAAGACGTGCTGCCCTTCTTTGAACTTTCTCGATGTACTCCGCAAATCATATCTGGTAAGGATTCCACACTGCGCAGGAGTACCCTGAAAGAGGACGGACAAGCGTAGTGCAGGCAGTCTCTTTAGTAGATTTCTAAGTCTCCTGCCAGTAAAACATTTTCTTTGGTTAGCCTTCCCCAGAACATTTTCTATATGTTCTTTCCAATTTAGGTTGTTCGTAATTGTATCTTCTAAGAATTTAGTTGTATTTACGGCCATTATTTAGATTTGATTGATTTATCAGGTAACCGTTGGTTAACGGATTAATTTACTACACGTGTGGATGACCTCACACTTTTCATTATTTAGGGCCAATTGCCAACTTTCGGACCATACAGAAATCTTTTCTAAATCGTTTTGAAATTTGTTTTGATCTTCTGACGACAGCCTCGTTTGCAAACAACCTAGACAAAGATGGCTGCTCAGATTGTCTCCTAAATCGTTCATATAGATAAGGAGCATCAGAGGGCCTATAACACTACGTTGGGGATTGCCATAAATCACTTCTGTTTTCCTCTATAACTTCTGGTCAACTACTACGAACTGTGACCTCTCTGACAGAAAATCACGAATATAGTCACACAACTGGGACAATATTACGTAAGCAAGCAATTCCACTACAAGCCGCTTGTGTGGTACAATGCCAAAATCCTTCTGGAAAACCAAAAATACGGTATTAATTTGAAATCTCTTGTCAATAGCACTCAACAATTCGTGTATGTGGAGAGCTAGTTGTTTCACAAGAACGATATTTTCTAAATCCATGTTGACTGTATGTCAATAGACCGTTCTCTTCGAGGTAATTCATTATGTTCGAACACAATACATGTTCCAAAATCCTGCTGTATATCGACGTTAATAATATGGGCCTATAACTTAGTGAATTACTCCTACTACCTTTCTTGAATTTCAGCGTGATCTGTGCAATTTGTAAAAACTGAAATATTTGAAGTACTCAGTTTGATCGTAAGGTAACTGAACTATTCGATATTATGCTTAAATATTTGCAGATTATAATCAGTGGTTTCTATGGATTTCTGTCTGTTGATACTCAGCTTTAAAAAGTTAGGAATACCTTAGCCTGCTCTCCGCTACTGGCCTCCAAGTGGGCAACAGTTGTCCAGAGCTGCACCTTCGAAACTGGCAAATCTAAGCCGTGGTAGTTAAGAAAACTAGAAGAAAAGCCTATAAAGTATCATAAAATCAGTGCGCATGTATAATATGTTTGGTTTGAGTTTTTTCAGAGACTGGCGGTTAAAGCAAGAAAACAGTATAATATCATAACTATTGAGATACTGCCCGCTAGAATCTACAAAGAAGAAAATGCGACAATTCGACGTTCATATCGATTGGTGCTTCGTTCAACGGGTTAGCTTCTGCTGAACACTGATGGTATTCTCTCAAAGAAGTAATCCAGACATGTGAGTTTATTCGCAATATGTTAGGTTCACAATGTTTCGACTTCACAGTCACTTTCCAACTGCTCTCTACTTTAGTTGTACACCTACGTGAGTACTGTGGCGTAGCTTTAAGCAGGCCAAAAATATTAGTGCTGCCTGTGATCCACTTCCGTAGTCCTAAAAGGAAACACAAACCAATGAAGGACGGCCTCGGTTAATTGATGAAATAGGGCTCCCAATTTACTCGCACTCTTGATAGCTAACGTTACTGGCACTGTTCCCATTAACAAGTCTGAAGAACAGATAACGATAGTTTAGTTAATGGTGTCTCGCACTGCCAACAGTGCTACTGAATAGTCTAATGTTAATGTCGGGACGTCTTCGTGATAAAGATGGGAAAAACTAACCGATAGAAACCAATACCGGTATCTTAGTTCTGAATAACCGGTATTTTCCGGTGTTTGTTTTTTCTCGGCTGTAACAGATGTTTTTTTAATTTTTTTGCTAATAACTGAGTAAAAAAACCGAGATATCAAATTTATCTTTTGTAAATAAACATTTTTTAGAAAAGGTGTGATTTTATTCTTAAAATCTGCATTGATATGAAATATTGTATTACTGTAAAACGATGAAAGCGATCAGTGTTACTTCAATAAGAATGCCGACAGAAAAGAGCAACAAAAACATGGCATAAGAATTGCTACGGCAATGCTGAGACAATAACATCCCTGTTGCCGCGAGTCGTGGCTGAAGGTACAGGGCTACGTGCAGTGTGAAAGACTGGTCTGTACGGTATTTTCTCCCCGTCGTCGCCGGACATCCATCGTATTGCAAAATGACGCCAAGCCTAGTATGGAAATATTTTTACGAAGTGACATAGCAATGAAGTACAATGTTTAATTTGATTTGAAAGATTAAAGATTTGTTGCCATTTTTATGAAATAATAAAATTATGGTAACACTATAAACTAAAAACTTAACACCCATTCGTGCACAGTGCACCATAAAAAGAGAAAGTAGCTGATCTGGTGCCGGTGTGTACATAATACGCCTTTATCTGCTTGCAGCCCTTGAAAACGGACAAATTAACATGGAAAACAGAGTTATTCAATGTCAATTTTCACCCTTTTAACAGTGAATATTCGTAATGCCCAAACAGTGGTACGATCTCCGATTACAACATGGTTTTTGAGCAGAGTTTCAATAAAGTAGATTCAGTGGAAGAATACTGCTGATTTGTTGTATTCAACCACTTACCACTTTTCGACAAAAGCAGCGGACAGTGGGTTCACCGTACCAAGTTTTCTTTTATTTGCCTATTTAATTTAATATTTTGATTCTATATACCTTGGAACTGAGAGAATAAAAAAATTTTCAGTCTTTGTTAGATTTATTCTTTTATCATAGGAATAAAAAAACCGAAAATCTGTTATTTCATGAACTGTCTATTTTAACCGGTTTTAACAGTCATGGGAAAAGAGAGATATAACCGAAAACCGGTTGTCTCAGCAGTCACTCCCATCCGTACTTCCTGGCCCGGTGATTCCTCACAACGGCGACATGAATTGGTCACCAGAATCTTGTCTCTTGGCTCAAGTCTAATTTTTAACTTCGGAAGTAATGGCAAGGATCGAATCTTTTATATGCTATTAAATTAATTTATGGTCAAATATGTATCGATTTTGATCAGTTATAAATAAGTTCACACGGCAGTAAAAAAATAGATATATGAGTGTATAATACATGAGCTTGGTATAAATTTGATTGTGGGGCCGAAGAACAGACAAGATATGATGCGGAGAAATGACCGCCTCCGTATGTTCGAAAGTGGTGCGAAAACTAGTATGTAGTAGCACCGTGTACTAACACCTTCTTTCTAAATTTAAATATTAATTTGTAAATACTCCTAATGTCATACAATACTAATAATATTACATAAAATGAGTTGTGCTGAAGGAGCGTTCATAGGTTGCTTCCAAATTTACTTCTGTTATCTCTCGCACATTGTGTGTTATTAGGTAAGCTATTACAGGTTTGGTAAGCAATACACTTACTCCCTTACTGTAATAACGTCAGTGATAATGAAAAGTAGTAAAGGAAGCTTTTCTATTAGTTAGTACTGTTGTGGATACTCCTGAACTCTAAAATGGATTTTTGACAAATTTTGACCTAACTACTCAGAGATGTCTACAGGATGATCGTGGATGAACAACACATATTGTTCTTGTGGTGCCCTTTTCTCTAATGAAAACTTTGTCTTACGGATGAGTTGCCCCAGATATAAGTACAGGGCGTTGTTGACTGAAAAGAGGCAACGTATGTTACCTTGGTGATTTTTTTCTCTCAAACACCGGCAATGATACGAAGTGCGGAAGTGATTGAACTATATTGCGTAAGTAGCTCTACATTGTGTCTTTCCTCTGTGTACAAATTTTTATCGACATGTGGAACGAAAAATTTTGACAACTGTGACTTACTTATTAACTATAGCATACATATAAAATTTATCATGGATGCTGTAGCCGATACATGTGAAATTTCATGTGCGTGCTGCATATACAAACAAAACTGAGGTTCGACATCGAAAGAACGAGAAAGTGCCAACAAAGTCATAAAGAACATTTCAGAAATGTTATACTTCATAATTGTAGGAAAAGTGTTTTAGTAAGAGGAACAATGAATATTTCAATATATTTATATCTTACTAGGTAATCCTCTCGCGATACATTTTGTCAAGAAAATCATAGCATTGTGTAAAAGATGAATCGATACGAAGACTCACTGTGTGATCGCAAGAATCCCGAAACTACTCGGGTTGAATGTATTCAACGTATCAACCTGAAATACACTCACAGCTTCCTTAGGAGTAACTAGACAATGCCGAAGAGCAGAATTAAATGTCCTGAATGGCCCGAAGCACACAAACTGCAGCACATCCCGGAGTCGCACGTGTAGCAAACAGATATCATCTGGGGGCTCCGCGGTCAACTATCTTTACTAACTGGATCCTCAATTCGCTGTTCTAAATTTGTGTGTCGGTCTCAGTCAGAAATTCACTAGCCATATTGCATTTATATAAATCGAAATGATACAGCGTACACATGTAGGCAGAGGAATCGCCTTGAAACCAATTCCCTGTACTCTGTAGCCTTTACTTGCTTATACTTCGTGCACGTCATACTCGTCATTACGACCTCGATCAAAATAGAATCTAAAATTTTTGTACTGGGTAAATGTCCTGGGTACAGCCCTCAAGCCCGTAGTAATTATGAATGTGATGGAAGTGTGAAGAACATTACTCTGAAACCAGTTTCATCTGTGTTCTTGAAACGTGAGTGTTCCAGTTATGTTAAGATAGTATCGCCCCGGATCCGGTCGTGGTAAGCGTACTTTCAAAGCTGTTTAGAAATCATAATGCTTATTCTGTTTACCGGTCCGTACCGTTGATTTCCTCCCGTCGAAGATTAGTTCAAGGACGAGCGTTTTCTTTGTTAGTAGGACGGAGCACCAGCCTACAAGGCGCTCTATGTAATCAAGTGGTTCATTTCATGAACACGCCGGCAATTATCTGTGTCATTAAAACTGCAGTCTCACCCGCTGCGCAGACTTACTCTATGTGAACGAGAAAGCGTTTTATACATATATATGCATGCGATTTTTTTGTTTAAAGTCAACAACTGCTTTGTGAACGACCTGAGAGAAATTCAGGGTCTGCTATTCCAAAATGCAGGTCCAATGCCGCCACGTTCGGTCGAAAAACTCAGAGCAAAGTACAAAATAATAATAATAGTAATAATAATAAGCCATAAACATTTACTCCATGTGACGTGCTTAATATGTTCTCCATTAATCTTTGTAGTAAGATATTATATGCTTCTTTCTCCTTGTTATGCACACTATCATACATATTTAAATTGAGGCTCTATTCATTACAGCACACTGACATGTTGTACAAGTCTTTCTACAATTCCTTACGATCGCCCAGCGATGCTGCTTTCCTATACACAGCTACATCGTCAGCAAACAACCTTATATTGCTGCTGATTCTATTTTAATAAATCGTTTGCATATACCGAGAACGTCAGACGCTATCTGTGGATACACCCGACGCTAATTTCGTTCTCTGTGTCGTAGTTATTTTTCTGCCCAGATAGTAAAATTCGTCTGCTTCTTACAGCCTTCTGTTTTCCAATATTATTCCACTGGTATCACCGGATTTAATTCGACTACATTCTGTTACCCTTTTTTCACTTTGTGTTCATATTATTACCTCCTTTCAAGGAATCATGTATCTAATCCACAACTAATTCATTAAAGATTGAAATAAAGCTACGACGGCGTGCTCAAAAGTAATGTCTTCGGATTTTTTAAAATGTGATAACCCTTAAAGCTTTTTAAGTAACACAAACTTTATTGTATTAACATTCTATATCTTCATTCTTCCTGTCTACATAACTGCGGCGTCTGCCGCCAGAGGTCTCCGAATTGTAGGGTACAACGTGGTGGTGTGTAACGTTAATTGTGTCGGTGAGTGATAAACAGCGCGCTGTAATCGAGTTTCGAATTCGAAGAGTTCGTCCACACTTGGAGCACGCTCTGCTTCAGCATGAAAAATGCCAGACTACGCACGAGCGCTACGATACCTGCAATAATGCGACGCGTTGGCTTCGCTTTCATCGATCGTTCTCTATACGGTCCCGACTAGGCCCCATCCGATACTCATCTGTTTCCAAAACTTAAAGAACACCTTCGGAGACTTCACTTCGACACTGATGAAGTACACGCAGACGTTAGGACGTGGCTCCGTCAACAAAGTCAAACATTCTACAGTGATGGTATCAACAAACTGTTCCCTCGTTAGGAGAAATGTGTTCGTTATCGGGGTGACTATGTTGAGAAATAAATACGTTGACGCGAAGAATAACGATATTGAATGTTAATGAGGTTTTCTTTTATTTAGAAAGCTTTAAGAGTTTTCACTAAAAAGTTCGGAGGCAGTACTTTGCATCACGCCCTCATAAAAATGCCATGTACGGGGTGTCTCTCCTAAGAGTCGTCAGGCGCATGTTCTCTTATGTTTCAGCAGATATTCGCAGTTTCGGTTTTGCATGGTGTACTTGGAGTCAGGCCTAACGGTTAAAAAAATGGCTCTGAGCACTATGGGACTTAACTTCTGAGGTCATCAGTCCCCTAGAACTTAGAACTACTTAAACCTAACTAACCTAAGGACATCACACACATCCATGCCCGAGGCAAGATTCGAACCTGCGACCGTAGCGGTCGCGCGGTTCGAGACTGTAGCGCCTAGAACCGCTCGGCCACCCCGGCCGGCGCCTAACAATTACTGCTCATCACGTATTTCATGTGACGCCCAGTGTAGACGGAAAGCGTCTGTTTGTTTCCGACTACAAACAAAATTAATTTTGAAGAGGAATTTACCTGCCCATTCGATAGAGCGGTCCCCATTAGTCTAGTCAGATAACACGAACAATAACCAGTACTACCGCAGCGGCAGCACCACCGTGGCCCGCGCTACTCAGTCGCTGATACATTTCTGTTCAATCTTCGAGTTTTTCCGTCCTCATTAAATGTCGATGAAACGAATATCGGACCAGACTAATTTGCGAGCGCTGTATCGAATGGGCGCGTAAAAATCTAATTTAAAAAAGTTTTTTTGTAATGTGAAACAAAAAGCTTTGTGTTGGCACTGGGCGTCGCAAGCAAGACGCGACGAGCAGTAATTGTTAGGGCTGACTCCAGGTACGCCATGTTGTTGTTGTTATGGTCTTCAGTCCTGAGACTGGTTTGATGCAGCTCTCCATGCTACTCTACCCTGTGCAAGCTTCTTCATCTCCCAGTACCTACTGCAGCCTACATCCTTCTGAATCTGCTTAGTGTATTCATCTCTTGGTCTCCCTGTACGATTTTTACCCTCCACGCTGCCCTCCAATACTAAATTGGTGACCTCTGGATGTCTCAGAACACGTCCTACCAACCGATCCCTTCTTCTAGTCAAGTTGTGCCACAAGCTCCTCTTCTCCCCAATTCTATTCAATACCTCCTCATTAGTTATGTGATCTACCCATCTAATCTTCAGCATCATTCTGTAGCACCACATTTCGAATGCTTCTGTTCTCTTCTTGTCCAAACTATTTATCGTCCATGTTTCACTTCCATACATGGCTACACTCCATACAATTACTTTCAGAAACGACTTCCTGACATTTAAATCTATACTCGATGTCAACAAATTTTTCTTCCTCAGAAACGCTTTCCTTCCCATTGCCAGCCTACATTTTATATCCTCTCTACTTCGACCACCATCAGTTATTTTGCTCCCCAAATAGCAAAACTCCTTTACTACTTTAAGTGTCTCATTTCCTAATCTAATTCCCTCAGCATCACCCGTCTTAATTCTACTATTTTCCATTATCCTCGTTTTGCTTTTGTTGATGTTCATCTTATGTCCTCCTTTCAAGACACTGTCCATTCCGTTAAACTGCTCTCCCAAGCCCTTTGCTGTCTCTGACAGAATTACAATGTCGTCGGCGATCCTCAAAGTTTTTATTTCTTCTCCATGGATTTTAATACCTACTCCGAACTTTTCTTTTGTTTCCTTTACTGCTTGTTCAATGTACAGATTGAATAACATCGGGGATAGGCTACAACCCTGTCTCACTCCCTTCCCAACCACTGCTTCCCTTTCATACCCCTAGACTCTTATAACTGCCATCTGGTTTCTGTACAAATTGTAAATAGCCTTTCGCTCCCTGTATTTTACCCCTGCCACCTTCAGAATTTGAAAGAGAGTATTCCAATCAACACTGTCAAAAGCTTTCTCTAAGTCTACAAATGCTAGAAACGTAGGTTTGCCTTTCCTTAATCTTTCTTCTAAGATAAGTCGTAGGGTCAGTATTGCCTCACGTGTTCCAACATTTCTACGGAATCCAAACTGATCTTCCCCGAGGTCGGCTTCTTTCAGTTTTTCCATTCGTCTGTAAAGAATTCGCTTTAGTATTTTGCAGCTGTGACTTATTGAACTGATAGTTCGGTAATTTTCACATCTGTCAACACCTGCTTTCTTTGGGCTTGGAATTATTATATTCTTCTCGAAGTCTGAGGGTATTTCGCCTGTCTCATACATCTTGGTCTCCAGATGGTAGAGTTTTGTCAGGACTGGCTTTTCCAAGGCTGTCAGTAGTTCTAATGGAATGTTGTCTACTCCGGGGGCCTTGTTTCGACTCAGGTCTTTCAGTGCTCTGTCAAACTCTTCACGCAGTATCATATCTCCCATTTCATCTTCATCTGCATCCTCTTCCAATTCCATAATATTCTCCTAAAGTACATAGCCCTTGTATAGATCCTCTATATACTCCTTCCACCTTTATGCTTTCCCTTCTTTGCTTAGAACTGAGCTTCCATATGAGCTCTTGATGTTCATGCAAGTGGTTCTCCTTTCTCTTTAATTTTCCTGTAGGCGGTATCTATCTTACCCCTAGTGAGATAAGCTTCTACATCCTTACATTTGTCCTCTAGCCATCCCTGCTTAGCCATTTTGCGCTACCTGTCGGTCTCATTTTGGAGACGTTTGTATTCCTTTTTGCCTGCTTCATTTACTGCATTTTTTTATTTTCTCCTTTCATCAATTAAATTCAATATTTCTTCTGTTACCCAAGGGTTTCTACTAGCCCTCGTCTTTTCACCTATTTGATCCTCTGCTGCCTTCACTACTTCATCCCTCAAAGCTACCCATTCTTCTTCTACTGTATTTCTTTCCCCCATTCCTGTCAATTGTTCCCTTATGCTCTCCGTGAAACTCTGTACAACCTCTGGTTCTTTCATTTTATCCAGGTCCCATCTCCTTAAATTCCCAACTTTTTGCAGTTTAGGTACACCATGCAAAACCGAAAATGCTAAAATCTGCTGAAACGTAAGAGAATATGCGCCTGACGACTCTTAGGAGAGAGACTTCGCATATCCATTTAAAGGTCCGGACGAGTATGATAAAGAGGTAAATTGAAGCTCCTCTGTCTGTGTGTGCTTGTAAATAAAGTTGTTCTTGGAAGGGGCCTGCCTTGAGGAAAACACAGATGCTTTTTCTTCTATCACCCAGACGTGTTTCACTGAAGTTTCTGCATCATCAGCGACTTTTGTTTTCTGTCTTGTTACCACATCCCGTGACTTCCTGTAACGCAAATCTTTTTTTTTTTTTAAAAAAAAGAAAAAGAAAACAGGAAAACCATTGTATGTGGTAATAAGAATGAAAATAAAAGCCCACGGATGATGCTGAAACTTCAGCGAAACATATCTTCTGGGTAATAGAAGAAAAGAAAAAAAAATGTGTTTTGCGTAGAACAGATCCCTCCCAAAAGAAAATTTTTGTTCAGGAAGCATTGACGGGAATAAAACTGTGAGGACGGCCCGTGAGTAACGTGGGATAACTCGGGCGGCAAAGCGACTGCCCACGAAAGGCGAACGTCTCAGTTCCGTATCCCACTCTGGCACGAAATTGTAATCTACCACGAAATTTATAGAGTATGGTGAAGTTGGAGCTGTCTCCAATACAGCATAAACCCACTCACATGATTACAGGGCGAGTCCAAGCCTACCGACAAACTTTCACAGCTCGTTCAGGCTTGTTAAATATTTTGATGCAAGGAGTGGTCATTCTAAATCAACTCATTGTAAAATCATTCGTTAATTTGGTACCCCAGTATTGCTCTGAGAAACCTGCAAATGTATGGCCTACAATATGCGCGATGTGTGTGTAAAAAAGTGTCACCACTAGAAGAAGCCGTTCACAGTTAACAATTTAGTTAAATGACTTCTTGCGTTCCCGCTAGGCTTGATTGTCGACAATGTTCAGACACTATATGTGTATAGAAAATGCAATCAAAACGTAAACAGCAGAATTTAATGGAACCGCCTCGTTATTTCACAATTTAGAATACCTTATAACAGTACAATTCTGAAACTTTACAGAAACCTTTATGTGCATGACACGTTGTTGTACAATTATTATGACGCCCTATAAGTTGGAATTGATAGAGTTCTGTCGCCTTTGTGCGATATCATCACGTCGTAGAAAAATCTCAGGCAAAACAGATTACTCCTCTAAAATGCAGGCCAATGTTTTATCCTTAAGGTGCAAAAAAGTGAGATAAGCCCCAAAAACAAATCTTCATTTGCAGTCCGAATGTTGTGAGAGATAAATAATATGAAATAAACATGCAGGCATATTTCACTCACTGACATCCCATAACGTCGTATAAGAACTTTTTTGGATGAACGTATCAGTTCAAATCTAAAGTTTTCCGAAAGTAAAAACATGTAATGCGAACTATTTATTGAGTCAGTTTAAGGAATACCTACAGACATCTGTCCAAGGGACTTGAGATACTGACTATTGCTGCCCAATACATTTATTTCATGTTGGAATTTGTCGTAAATAATTTATCCCTTTTCAAACGAACAGTTCTGTTCGTGAAATCAGTACGAGTAATAAGAATAATCTACATTATATAAAGATTGAAAGATTTGGTTCAGAAAGGTGCACATTACTCAGGTTCACACATTTTCAATAGCTTGCCAGCCCCCATAAAAAGTTTAGCTACTAGTAAAGAACAATTTAACAAGAGCCCAAAGGATTTATTGGTGGCCTAAGCCAATGACGAATTTCTTATTAGCACCAGGTGTTGTACATATTTTCAATAATATCAGATGACGTAATTGTTTCGTAAATTAAGACCTCCGCACATCTACAGTGTAATAATGTGGTCTTTGTAAATGTTGTAAACCGCTTTCTAGTTGTCGATACGTGACTAGTAACTGTGTTATGCACTTCTGTTTATATTTACTTGCATGTTTGTGAAAAGTTTGGTAATAACATGTAAATAAAAATATGTTTCTGTTTTATCATTACTCCATTTTCTTTAAGGTTATTCATTTTTGGGTGTGTGGAAGAAACAGTGGCAAACCTGTTTTCGTATTTTGTAGTAAGTATTTTTGTTTTTTAGAGATGTTCTACATCCTTGAGGATAACCTCACTATGGATCTATATAATGAGAAGTATATCTAGCTACCTATTACCCAGCATTACCTAGTTCTATATTGTTTTGACCATAGAAGTTAAAACTTTAACAGATGTCTTTGTCATCAATTTTTAATTAATTTTTGTTCATGTGAATCTGTTTCTAATCAGTTACTGAAGTGTGAATCAGTAATTAATCAGCGTCATAAAAGTAACTCATTGGAAGTATTTTCGAATTTCACAATCTTATTTGTTATTACCTGTACTGTGTAGTTTTCACTACTTTTACTGTTGTATTTTATGTTGTACCATCGCCGCACTATTTCAGAGGTCAGCAATCCGTGGCCTGCAACTTTTTCGTGCGACCCGCAGAGCCACCATTGTTTTGGTTGTGATACACGCAGTGACACTACCAGAGATTTCAGTGCAGATAATACAATGCAATACATTCCAGAGGAATCAGAAACAGGAGACGGTATTTCCAACTAGTTTATGTCAGGGACGGTGGCAAGGGGGAGGGGGAGGGGCTATGAGGGCTATAACCCCCACCCCCCAATGTAGTATTGTATTACATTGGATAAAATGACTTCAGAAATCAGCCAATATATTTCTCCAACAGATTCAATAATTTTTTAAATAATTATGTAGCAATATAGGTCGTAATGTATTTAGAACACATTTTAACAAAAGAATAAGAGCGTCAAATAGCTAACTATATAAACCAATAAATATCATTTAACTTAAAATGCGCGTCTTATTATTTATTAATGCACATTTTTTACCCTGAACTCCAAAACAAACTACTTTAAGCGACACTAAATTTAACCAATTTGTCCGTGGAGTACCCCAACTCTCCTTTTGTTAAGCGATATTCCATACCCCCAAACCCCCTTCCCCCCATTAGCCACCCCCTTGACCGCCTTCTAGAATCACCCCTGGTTTCAGTGTTGACAATTAAGCTACATTTATGTAACCGGTCATAGCGCGCGCGGTAACATCGGTTCATTTGTGGCCCACGCAGTGACACGACTACAAAATCTAACCGCGCACTTTGTTTGGCCTTCACCGTGTAGCACATGTATTTTGATGGATAAGAACCTGTAGAAATATCGATTCTTCGTGTATCAGCATCTCTCCAGTTGCTCTGCAGTTGTCGGAAGTACTAGTTGAGGTCTGATCATCACTATTATCATCAGATTTGAAACGTTTCAATTGGCAGTGACTACATCACTACATATAACTGAAGTTCAAATACACGTTTCATGGCGTGTATTTCTAATGAGAGGAAAACAGAACACGTGTGCTTGTTCTTTATTGGACAATGGGTGTTCTTGTTCTTTATTGGACAATGGACACAGAGATACTTTTTTGTTAACACAATTAAATACACTTCGTTTAATGTATAGAGGGATTTTAAGTATTGAAGGAATAAAATTTGAAGAGACATTACGGATGTCTACATATGAACAATTATTCGTCCATTTACCTTCGACGACATGCATCACTATCATATTTGGCCACGTTGTATCGCCCGTAATCAGCGGTTTCAAGCAGTGTGTAAACTTCTTCTCTTTCAGCTATTTTTCGATTCAACATCAGATCATAAGAAATCGAGCTATTACTCTACATCCTCGTCTTAACTGTTGTAAACTATTTTTTAATCGATATTTAGTTCTTTACAGGAACGTTGACTGGTAAAGTGCTGGTGTTCTTCAGATATTCTTGTGATTTCATCAATGTTTCCATTCCTTTTCTGAATAGTTTGAAGTGCATTTCCATCAATATTTCCAGACATAAAACGATTTAATCATCTTTGTGCTTCAAGTACTAATACCAGCGGTAAAAACATCGTTTTCGGCGGGACGGACCGAATTCATCCCGGCTTGTAAACAAATTTCAGAATGTTTCGATTTTCTTCTGCTTTTTTTTCACTTATATTTCAGATAGATACTTTTTTTGGGTACTCTGTGCTTACGTGGGCTCAGATTGGAGTAATACTTCAAGAATTATACAAGTGCAAATTCATGGACTTCAGAACACGAACACACTTGTTCTCCTACCTTTAGGTCTAATTTACGTTGCGATTATTTTCATAAATTGTAATCATACTGAATTGCATAGGCGCATTTATCGCTTCTGTGCCGCTAGTAGTAGATTATTCTTAATTTGTTGTCGTCAAATGAAATGTGCTCTAGGCTCATTCTGTACATTTCTTTCACTACATTACGATACACTTTTATTTTTAAACACACTTCGAATAATTTCTATCAAAACAAAGATCTTGTGAACTCCAACATATTCTTTATTCAACACTTTTAAAATATTAAGTTGGACATTTATATGGCCCGAAAAATATTACAATTATTTTGTGCTGTTCAGTTTGTTGCGTAAAGTAAATCAGTTCCATAATCCCGAGCAGTCTGTTACATGATAAGTAATGTAAGGAAGAATAAGTGACTTATATTAAGATTATCAAACAATTAGTAATAAGCTTTTGAACATCTTTGGTAAAACATTTCGTACTAATATATGTATTTTATGGACTCTATCGAGATGTATTGTCAATTGTTAGGTGAGTTTTGTTGACAGGCTCACGAATTGGAAATCACACTCACAGGGCACAGAACACATTTAAGATTACGTAACATAGCCACGGTTAGAACAAACTGGTTCACTCATACATTCTTTTGGACACGAGACCATAAAAATTACATTTGATGAATTTAGATTTTGTCAAACTAACTTCTATACTGCTAAATTCTCTCGATTATATTTGCGTGTTTTGTAATTTAAATGTATGTGTTCTGTGAATGAAGGTACAGCAGTTACTGGAGTTTTTAGGATATTGTTGTAAGCTCTCTGATGGGGTACATCACGTGACGAACGGCAACTGTTGCCTGTTAATAATTTGCAAGACGTCACTCAGACAGCGCTCTTTGGATGTTTTTATTTACGGTCTTATGTTGTTCTAAGACTGATTTCTTTATAAGCAAACGTTCGGCTCCTAGAAGGTTCACAGTACCACGACCACTAAATACCACACACAGCGGTGACAGAAACTTGCTATTATTGTTATACATAAATGATTGACAAATTCATACAGTACAGCAGGTATTTAAATACATATGTTAAAACATTTAAAATAGAAAACTGAAGGAAAAGTCCAATAGTTCGCTGTAGCTCTATTTATTTAAGTCGATTAGAGACCACGCAACTGGTCTCACAACTTTTAAATTGGCTGTTCTGGTGTACAACTGTACAGAAAATTTTGTAAATGAATACCTTGATAATAAGGAAATTCAGTTATCTGAGGTACCTTAAAGTACTGAGTGAACTGACTTAAAGAAGGAAGAAAATATTACGCATCTAGCTAGGAAACTAGGTGTGCATCACACACGCCCGCAAAGAACGTGCCTATATGTATTTAATGAACAAGATTGGTATTTTCATACCAAAAGAAGGTTACTTACTAACGCTATGTCATGTGGTACAGGGAGTTGTCACAGAATGTCACAGAGTGACAGCTGCTGTGGCTAGGCCAAGTTCTCAGCCTTCCCCAATTGATAAAAATCGTTATCAACGATGACTGTCCCGTCTAAAAAAACGAAGGAATAAAACTGGGAATCAGAAACTGATCCTTGATTGAAAACAGTGAAGCCGTAACCAGTAAATAAATGAAAAAGAGATGGGGACGTGGAAAAACAGCTAAAAAAGGGACTGACCTGTGTTAAAATCGCAAACTGTCATCAATTTACCGATTAAAATAAGTTCTTGTGGGTCTATGTCTAGCAACAGACCACATCCTTCATAAACGTTATCCAGGACAATGTTAGGTCCTGGAGTGATTGAAGAAAAAAATAGTGATGAAAACCAATAAAACACTTGATCTGAAATACACTGAAAAATTATTTTTAACGTCATCGAAAGGAAGAAGCTTTTGCTGATGGTCAAACCTACCAGAAGCCGATGCACTTATGTGTGTCTCTCATCAACATTGCAGTAATCGTAGCAACTGGCAACAAAAGCTACGAGATGTCTACAGTGTGTTGCCAGAGCCCATGCGATGGCTGCTGTCCCGGTACTGAGACGGTTAAATTCGGTGATTCTAATACAATAATGTTACTAACGTCAAACATTTTAAGAATTACTACTTATCTCTGTATCATTGAAACAGTGTATACATTAAATGGGTTAAATGATTTACATGTGGACCGGCAGCGGGAGTAAACTTGGATTTTAACATTAAAAAAACTATAATAAGCCAACCAAGTAGCTAGATGCGAGACCACTTACTTTAAAAATTTAAATAGTCAAAATTATCTGTTATTGTTATGTTCTCCAACAGAATATACCGTGATTTATCTCAACAACGCTTCTTCCACAGAAAGGATAATATAATAGAATACTGTGTTCGGTATTCTGCATGAGGGTGCTCTGCATGCGATAGAACCATATAGATGTGTACTGCTCACCACCTTTACATCCCTGGGTCAATCAACAATAACACCGATTTTGCTGTTCAATGAAGCACCAATCTCCTCAAGAATGAGTCCATATTTAGCCTGCAAGTTGACGGTGCACTTTCCTTGATTTGCTGAGAAAAATTCAGCTACAGCACTGTTTTCCAAGCTTGTTCATTTTTAAAAGTGAGTGATTTTATGGAACTATCATCGGTATTTACGTGATACATTTCATTCCACAAGTCGACCACGCTGGACTGTACAGGGGTCGTACATTGAATAAATGTCTTGAACAGCAGACTACCCACAGCATGCGATGGTGAACTGTACCTCCAAAACTAAATCTCTTATTGTGTGTGTGTGTGTGTGTGTGTGTGTGTGTGTGTGTGTGTGTGAGATGATCTTCCATACAATGGAAGAACAATTCTGTCCTTTGTAGCTTATGCTTACTATACGTAATAGTGCCATGCATCGCTGTGTGCGCCGTACTGCAGCTGCATGTGATCAGACTTTGCACTGACGTTGCCTAGGTTATGTCAAACTGACGCACCCATTTTTACGTTTCACGCATATTTTTACTTCACATATACACGTGTAGTCTGAAACTCAGTGCTACTGTTTTGTTTCCGCCTAACGTGTGTTGTACACTTCAGCTACAAAGAGAATGGTCAGCCTTATCATTCCGAAACACGTGGTGTTATCTTGTTTTTCAGTGTTAGTAATCTTTTTTTAAAAAACCCGTACGCAAAATTTTAGCCCCCGACTTGCAACTAGAAACTACTCAAAAGAATAATGAAATGTGACATTTTTCGCGTGTTTTCCGGCTTGACTGGTGCAAAAAGCCTGAATTCTCGCTCTGCGCAACGTGGAGCTGCCTCGCTGCTGTCTCTATTGGTTTACGTGACGAGCGCTGCACTACCTATCGAAACAGAACGAAAGCTAATAAATTCGTAGAGTAACACAAATTTTATTTCATTCATGACGTTCTTTCGAAATTAGTAATGAGAATACACAAGTAAATACAGGATTTCCAAGCGTCCACATTAATTTCATTTCTGTTCACTATTGTAAAAGTATGAAATGTTGATATAATGTTGCAACTCTGCATTTTTATGCAACCCGAATACAAATCAAGGACAAAAATCAGTAGCCTTCTGAGCTGCAGACACTCTTCGACGTTTTTACGCAAAACTAGCACGGAATTAGTAATGAGTGCCGCAATATACTAGTGTCTTTGGGGGAGTGCAATGTGTATTTAAACAGATATTGAAAAAAAAAAAGACAAATTTCAAGAAATTATTACTGAAGTTCATTTGTCGTGCCGTTTGGGGTACGAAATATCTGCCCTTCTTTGCAAGAATAACCTCGAAATGTTTATAACCCGAACAGAAATGTAGAGTAGGAATTTGTTCTCTCAAAACGGAAGAAAAGCGTGATGTAGCGTTTTTCTGGCCCATTTTTCCAGAGCTCGATGAGGCTACTACTTCGCCGCTATAAGTGAACGAAATCATCGCGGACTATAAAACGCAGCTTTTCTGTTGTTGGCATAGTTACTGTCGTTATTTACAGTTGTCGTTGATCTTATGTTCTTTGTTCATACTTTGCTCACATAATAAAGTTATCGAATAGTGAACAATGTTTATTGTGAATGCGAAAATATGACATGGTTCCCACAAACTCTAAAGGGTTTCGGTCAATTCTTGAAGACAAGCATACGAAAAAGATAACAATGAATTATCCATATTGAACATTAACGTTATTGTTTATTACTGTATAACCGCAGACATGAAGTGAGCAGTCGCTTCTGTATGCTTTTCCTCTTTTAATGACAGTATTCTCTTAGCGCGCACTTCTTTTTCCAAATTAGACTGAAGTGCATTGCATCGTACAATTCACTGCTTCTTACTTTTACAACAAATGAGTCGATCACATTAGTGTGAATCACTTCTTTCTGCGACATATTTCTCAAAGTACATGTTTTTGTCTTTCGAGACGCGATTTTGTGCTATTTGTGGAAACCAGTAATACAAATTGAAGAAGCAGTAAATTCTGTAGTCCTTATTTCTTTAGAAATGTTTAAGTCCCTGTCACATACGGTGACATCGATGACACTGAATGATTCTTGCTTTCGTGCGGAAAAATAGTACATAAAGATATACATTTAACAAGGGCGTTATTTTCAATTAACCCTTCCTTTGTTCTGGAACAGTTTTTCCTCCTTTGCAGTTCACTTTAAGAAAGGTCAGAGCGAAATTACTGTTTAACTGTAGTGTGACATAGACGTTCCTTACCACCTTCGTTCATTCAATACACCACAATAATTTTTATGAGAAGGTAACATTATTTTCTGACATTTGTTTCATGACAATTGATGGTTCAATGTGGCATCACCACTCGCGGACTCGTCATGAGCATAGCCGTATTTGCAGTATCCTTTCCATTGGTGGATTCCTTGCAGCAATATCTAGAAATTCAGTCGTTTCAAGCTATATGTATGCACTTTTTAAACGTACAGTCGGGGACTCGTCGTTTCGTTATGATGAGCTCCAAAACATAAGATGGTAGAAGGCACAGTGGTACGAACACACTGTCGACTCGTCAACTCGTCTTTGGCCCTATCGTGCCTTACAGAAAAAAAATGTGGCGCCAACTGGACTGTAGTTTTGAGTTAGCAAAAAGTGAATTTTAAAGAAAAACGGTTTAAGAAAATGGTACAATTTCTTCTGCCATAAAATGTGGAAGCAAAATAATCTATGAGCCTCACTGCCTGTAATAAAAGCATTCTTTGTGATAGGCACCTTTCTATATGACATAGTGTAGAGTTCATAAACGGACTCACAAATTAGCATATTTATATCTCCCTCGGTGATTTAAGCTCTCCACACTGACACATAGTTCTATGCCCTTGTCATTCTGCTTCAGTGAATAGAAACAACGATAAAATCCCCTAGAACTTAGAACTACTTAAACCTAACTAACCTAAGGAGAGCACACACATCCTTGCTCGAGGCAGGATCCGAACCTACGGCCGTAGTGGTCGCGGGGTTCCGGACTGAAGCGCCTAGAACCGCTCGGCCACTCCGGCCGGCTTAGATAATGGGCAGCAAACTATTGACAGGCACCTTGATCACACAAGATCGAGGAGATGGACGTTCGGTGGGCCTCTAAAGTGCCGATAATGATAACTTCGGAGAAGGATGAGACGAAATGTTTAAACCCACTCCTGTATCGATATTAAAATGATTTTATGTTTATGAGTTATGTCCAAATGTAGCCCTCCTAGCTGTACTAAGACGCAGATAAATTTTTCCCGTTGTTCGTTACTTTCAAACTTTTAACTAATGCGAAAGCCGGTAACCAGCCCAAGCACGACTGAATTACTGTGACGCAACGACTAAAACCCAAATTCAGGCAGTCTGAACCAAACGATCCGGGTTCTACCCAAGTCATCTTTCGTCTCTCCAGTCCGACCGACCGGCACCTTAAACCACCCAACGTGTGTCCGTAGCTGCAGTTCTTGCTCTTTGCACTAACGCAACAGCTGCCACAAAAGAGCAAGTTAACTAACATGTACTGCACTGGAACGTTTGCTGGACCGGTGCTAATAGCACTTATTCGTCGGCGGCACAGACAAGACGGATTTTTCTGATCAATTTGCGTGCCTGTGGAGTGTCGTCTGAGTTGAGCCACTGGATTCGTGATTTCACGTTTGAAAGGTCATAGTTCGTAGTAACTGACCCAACGTCATCGACTGTTACAGACGTAATATCTGGCGTTCACTAAGGAAGTGTTACAGGCCCTCTGCTCTACCGCATCTACATAAACGATTTAGGAGACAATCTGAATCTTAGATTGTTTGCAGATGATGCTGTCTTTTACCGTCTTGTAAAGTCATCACATGATCAAAACCAACTGCAAAATGATTTAGACAAGATATCTGTATGGTGTAAAAAGTGACACTTGACTCTAATGAAAAGTGTGAAGTCATCCACATGAATACTAAAGGGAATACATAAAATTTCGATTGCACGATAAATCACGCAAATCTAAATACTGTAAATTGAGCTAAGTACTTAGGGATTACAGTTATGACAAATTTAAATTGGAAAGATCACATAGACAATTTCGTGAGTAAAGTAAACGAAGACTGCGATTTATTGGCAGAACACTTAGAAAATGCAACAGATCTTCTAAAGAGACTGACTGCTAACAAACTCGCTTGTCCATCCTCTTCTGGAGTATTGCTGCGCGGTGTGGGATCCGATCACATAAGATTGACTAAGGATACCGAAAAATTTCAGAGAAAGGAAGCTCGTATTATATTATCACGAAATAGGGAAGAGAGCACCGCGGATAGGATATACGCGAATTGGGATGGTAATCATTAAAACAACGGCGGTTTTCGCTGCGGCAAGATCTCCTCACGAAATTTCAAACACAAACTTCGACCCAGAGTGTGAAAATATTTTGGTGAAGCCCACGTACGTAGAGAGAAATGATCATCATAATAAAACAACAGAAATCAGAGCTCGTACGGAAACTTTTAAGTGTTCGGTTTTCAAGTGCGCTGTTCGAGAGTGGAATGGTAGAGAAATAACTTGCCGGTGGTTCGATGAACCCTATGCCAGACATTTGATTGTGAATTGCAGAGGAATCGTGTAGGTGTAGATCTTCTGTGCACCCTCTGTTAGGAATACCTTAAGGAGACACAGCCCCAACATTTTGATAAAATGCCGTTTTTGATAAGTCAGCTGCAGCTGTATCGATTCACAATCAATTATCAACATTTTTAGTTGTGGGTATTAATGTATAGGAGTTATAAACAAGAAGTGGGTTTAAGTGTGCTACTCTTATTTCAGAAATCATAAAATTCGTTTTTAATTGCGTGTATTCTTTGGATGATCTATTAATAAAACTAATATGCATTGCAACGTGCAACTCAAAGGTTTATTTTTCTTTGGGTGCAGTTGGAACTATAGTTTCCTCGCCGATGACACCTCCCGGTACGTTATTGTAATTAATAATATACCTATAAAGAAAATTAATTGTATCAGTCACATCATAGTCAGTTTATATTCATCTCATATTTAAATTAATGTTTTAGTTGCAACGTCTACACCAAGTTCTGAAAGCAGTGGGGATGACAATTAGGATGAAATCTTCACACTCGAGAAAACGACCAACGACCCGCCACGCCAAGACAACGTTCACCGTCATACCGTCTAACAGAGCCGTTGGTTGCAAACTAACGTAGGGATTAAGTCAATACCGGTATTTTAGTTCTGAATATCAGGTAATTTTCGGTATGTATTTCGTCCCGATTATTGAAGTATTTTTTTATTTTCTACTAACAACCGGGTAAAGAAAACTGTGTATCAATTTCTTATAGTATTTTTGATTTTTACATAAAAGTTGCGTTGTTATAAGAAAAGAGAAAATCGATCAGTGCTACTTTAATAACAACAGTGTCAACGAACAACAAGCACGCGACATAAGGAACGTTCAGCACTGTTGCCGTGCGTACATGCAGCGTGCAAGACTATCCCTGATCTCGTCTATACGGTAGTTTCTCGCTGTCGTCGTTGGAAGGGTTGTCTTGCAGAATGGCATCGTCCATAGTCTGAGAGTATTCAATTACACTGGAATTTTGTCAGAAATATTGGTTATTTTAGTGCCTTTCCAGAGATTACAAACGAGATTTCTGGAAGCGAGTACACTGCAGGAAGTCCTGTTATTCTCCTAGTGACCATTCTCCAAAATGCTTGAATAAATCGCAGTTCTAAACATTGTGCAGCCAAAGTACTACCTCAAAGGCTTCTAAGAAACATAAATGACAGAAGCTTGAAGGTATTACATAACTCTCTGCTGTGCAATTCTACGCTGTCAGATCCACGGTTTAAAAATTGTACATGAAACCCCTCATCGCCAGCAAACCGATACAAATTTTACCCAAGAGGTAAATAAATACTTGGGAGAAACCGATAATTTTCATCTTTATTCCAAATGGAGGGGGTCAGAAAACGCAAATCGTCTTTGGTCATCACATGATCAGCAAGTAGCCGAGAATGGTCTAGTGGAATCTCAAAGCTTGTTTCCGACTGAAATAAAAGCTTTACTTTCAGCATCTCTTACTACCCAGAAACAGCAATGTGCCAGACTTATCGTTTGTAGCCAAGAAATGTTTATCTTTGAAAGTAAGTTCTGTGACTTCTGCAAGATTAGTATCGTCTTTGAATGTTATTGCTTCTGATGAAAGGAGTCTTCTCACAGATCAACAGTTTATACAACGAAAATTTATAAACAGACTGTAATATAAATATTGGCCAATGGATTAATTCATTACTAAAATTGTAAACATTGTGATGTAATTCTTCCTGGCAAATATTATTTTTTGCCTACTATCTAAATTTTTCATTTCAATTTATTAGTATATTTTTATTTTTATCGCCGAAAAACGACTATATTCAAATGCCTGTTAAAAAGTAAATAAAATATATTTGAGTGCAGAACAGATTTTTCATTCGAAATAATTAATGAGAAGAGTGCAAGAAATTTTACACAAAAGCTTGTTCTTTGTCTATCATTTCTATGATATAATAACAGAGAAAGCAAATTATAGCAACAGTAGGAAATGAAAAACTTAGCAATTCAATTCCAACCTCGGTTTTCACCCTTTAGCACTACCTATTACTAATTCCCAAAAAAATTTATCATCCTCGATTAAAACATGATTTTTGAATAAAATTTCAGAAAATTAGAATCAGTAGGAGAAAGCAGGTGATTTTTTGTAGAGTTCAACCCCGCGCTACTTTTCGAGAAAGCGGTAAACGGTGGACGGACTAAGCTTTCTTTTATCAACCTATTTTATTTGATATTTTGATTCTGTGTGGGGTCAAAATTATAATGCGGAAGTCTGACGGAGTCTTAGAATTTTTCAGCCTTTGTTCGATACCTAAGTTTACTACTGGAAACAACAGAAATAAAAAAAACAAAAACTGATTATTTCAGAAACCGGTTGTTTTCAACGGTTTTAACACTCAGGTAAGAGGGAGATAAAAATACCGGTATAACAGAAAACCAATTGCTTCGGCAATAACCGCCCTTCATAGCGCAAACTGTCATGAGCCGGTCTGAAAATGGAGGGGCTTTATGGCCTCTAGCGATTCGTAACAAGTGCCGTTAGCAGTGGTCCAGCAAGCCTGCCAGTCCAGCACATATTGCTTAAGTGGCTCTTTTGTGGCATGTGTTGCGTTAGTTCAGAAAGCGAGAACCTCAGTTATGGACACGCGCTGGTGTAGCCGCCTGGTTTGAGGTGTTGATCGGTAGGGCTGGAGAGGAGATAGAAACCTTTTATAGAACCGTAGTCAATTGGTTCAGACGGGCTGAATGTGGATTTTAGTCGTTAGCTCATAATAATTCAGTCGTTAGCAGCTTTCGCATTAGTTAAACGGCTGAAAATAAGGAACAACGGGAAAAATTATCTGGATATTAGTACAACTAGGAGGACTGCATTTAGACATAATGCGGTTCGCTCGAAGACACAAAATCATTTCAATATCTATACAGAAGTAGGCTTAAGAATTTCGTGTTATCCTTCTCTGAATTTATTATTATCCGCACCTTAGGCTCTTATTACTCTGTGGAATTTCTTTGACAAAGATCCTTGATCAAAATCCTCTGGTCAAAACTTTGATAGTGTACTAGAGCAGCTTCTATCCAAGTTTTCCTTGATCAAAGATCTTTGTTCAAAGTTAGAACGTGGACCTTGCTTTGATAAAAGTTCGATACTGTATATTCGTCTCACTTACTTCAGTTGATTCTAACTTGTAAAATGATTTCAGAGTTTATTTGGTGTGTGCCTACCATCAAATCCATAGTTTCCAGGTACGAAGAACGCAACATTCGTTATAACAGCAAACACATTGATTATAGAAACCTCAATAAGCGTTCAGGGACAGTCAAAAAGAAATAGCTGCAGCCATCAGCTATGTTCGAAGTGACTTCGCTGTGGATGATGTAAGGAAGAAAATAAAAGGACTAAGGTATGTATGGTGATACAGAAATAACAGTGCTGTCAGTAAAGTGTACATAAAGGAAATAAATGACGGTATTTATTTGTTACTCCAAATAACGTAAGCTAACCTTCATAAATTCCATCTTAAGTGATTTGTATATTGCTTCACACGTTTCTGAAACAATGCGTGAAATGATACACTTTGGTATGCAGTTATTATACTGTAAGCTCGAATATGTTTCGTCTGTTGCTAAAAATCTTGACATAATCAAGAGCTGATTTTTAGTAGAAATCGCATTTCTTAAATCAATACCTCGTTTGCAATACCTCCCGAAGCAAATTGTGGTGAACACTTTGAGCTTCTCTTCTAGCTATCCATCGTTTCACACACAATCCTTTCGGTTTCTCTTTCTTTTTAACCAGTGCACTTTGCTGTCGTAAAGACGATTATATATTCAGCATCCAAGCTCCAACGAAAAATTTGATGGTGGTGTAGTAGGCCCAGTGAAGTACTTTGATCAAAGAATTTTGACAAAGATCTTTGATCAAAGAACTCTGGCAGTGTAAAGGTATGTTTACAACTGTGCTCCTTGCGGCTAGTCGTCGTGCTCCTGTGCTCGTCCCACACGCAAGTACAGACACGCCTCTTCTCCAACAATGTGCATGCGATTGATTTCATTCACACCTGTATTCACACTGGACACCTCTACTTTCGTGCGGCGCAAGCGACTAGCCGCAAGGCGCACAGGTGTGAACGCACCTTAATACGTGACCCACTGAACGTCCGTATCCTCGATCTGATGTGGTCGAGGCGACTCAGTAGTTTGCTGCCCGTCATATAATTTCATGGAATTCAAAGTAAAGTAATCACCGATTCATTCAAGTGGCCCAGAAATCTCTGACTGATTTGTCCAAACTGTGGCTTCTCAACTCTTATTGTTGTCTCCATTGACTAAAGCCATAATGACAAGGATGTAGGAAAACAAGTATCAATGTGGAGCTGTTATAATGGTGTAGGAGATATAAAATTGCGAATCAGTAAATCCGTTTATGAGCTCTAGATTACATCGTACACTAAAACGCTGATCACGAAGAATGTTGTTCTTACTGGCTGTGATGATTATAAATTACAATTTTCCTCCAACGTGTTTTGGTAGAAGAAAACGGACCTTTTTGTTAAACAGTGTGTTGCTTCCGCTGCGTCTCCTTGCTTCTTGTGCTGTGTCACAGGTAGTAAAGCTTTTCAATTCATCATAAAAAAGGCGAGGGATCTCAAAAATTTTGTCCCCGGCTGTGCGTCTTGCAGTCCATCGGTAAACTCATAAGCGAGCAGCGCCCGTACTGGGGAAGGTGGCCTTTCCCGGGATAACCCTCCGATACCCTGCAGGCACACCCAGAATCAGTTGTCCGCTTGCTGTCTACCAGTGTAATGCAACGTGCGGTAATTTACGTCGATGTTGTTCGTGAGATTTTAGTTACCAGCGTCAGTCAATTCAATTTGTATATGCAATGACGTGCTTACAAGATAACATCGTCTATTCGTCATCACAGATTTCGTCCAAATTTATCATGTGGCAGAAATGAGAGTGACGTAAGTGGGAACTCCAGCTGGCCAAGCGTTTAGCAAAATGTAGCATTTTTCGCGCGGTCCGGGCGAGGCATGAGCCATTTACTTTGCCGTACCTTCCAGACCACGCTTGGGGCGGCGAATAGAGTACAGAACAGTAGCCGGAGGGTTGTCAGTTCTAATCGCTTTGCACAAACTTCTTTTGATTCTGAATTTTTATGTAACTTAAACTCCAAATAAATCGAAAACATGCTCAATATAATGTATTTATCAGTATTTTCATAGAAGGGAAAGCAAAGGAAAAGTTGGAATTGCAAATAAATTTCCAGGAAGGTACTGTAAGGCGTAAACGAGAGCTTCAGTTATAAAACTGGATTCTTTTATTATTTTACAGTCGATGATTTACTCACTTACCAATAATATTTATCGTAAAAACACGGAAAGCTGTAATTTTTTCGGCATCTTTCACTCGGATAGACGCCGAATTTTTACAATTATATGATTGTTTTAAAGTTTCTATGCGAAATTATGTGACTGTTTTAAAGTTTCTGTGCGAAAACAAATTCACTTTATATCCATAAAAGGTTCTCTATCATCGCACAGTTTGGCAGCAAACACGCAAACTCACCATATCGCCAAATATCGGCGAGGATAGCTCGTGACGTTCCACGGAGTGCACTTTGATGCTGTCTTCTCGCGATGTGAGATCTTTTTCTCTCTTGACGAGATAAGAGCAGTTTTGAAGCTTTTTGATCAAATTATTTAGCTGACGGAAAATATGGGAATCGCAGGGTTGCACCAATTGTAGTGGAGGGAAATCACTTTAATACTGCACGATGACAATACTCCTTCATCTTCAAAAATCTCGTCGTATAGTTGTGAATTTGTTTGTCCTCCCCAGGCGTCAATTGAAAGAAATAATTTGTCCTCCTGTACATAGGGTTTCATCATATCAAATGTAACATTATTTGTAGCGCGGGTAACATGAAATTGAAAAAAAAAAATACAAAGAATAGACAATAGTAAACACACATTTGACGCATACAGAAAACCCACAACAAGTGAAATTACCTTAAAAGCAACCTCAAACCACCCACAGAATCACAAACAAGTAGCAATCAGATAAATGTTAAACAAGCTGAACAGAATCCCTCTAAATACTTCTGATTACCAGAAAGAGCTAGCCATTATAAAACAAATAGCATTAAAAATGGACACAAAGAAACAATGGTAGACAAAATAAACAAAAAAATAAAGAGACAAATATTGAAAAAAATAACCAAACCACACCAACTCATACAACTAGCACTATTATAAAAAATGACATACAATGACTTACCACAACAAATTCACACATTGAATAAGTAACATATCCAAAACCAGAAATCATAAACATTGCTTACAAAACAAACAATTCCATACAAAAGCACATTTCTAATCTGATATCAAAACCAGACAGATACCAACAATCTGGTATCTATCAACTCAGTTGCAGAGATCGTGAGACGATATACACTGGAATGACTGGCAGGACATTCGACACAAGACGATTTGTACAGTATTTAATTGCTCTGATGTGTTGTTCATTCAACATTTGCGGATCATCTAAAATAAGAACACCATAGATCAAGCAATATTGAAAAAGATATGAATATCATAAAAGTAAAGACAGACACCTCCCCCCTTTCCAAGAAAATTTCCACATACAGAAAGCATTAACACAAAATAAACAGTTACTTAGTGACCAAATAAATATTGGAAACCAGAATCTATATTGAATAATTGATGAAATTATGTGAAAAAGAAAAGAGCCTTTTCCATTATTTACCCCGTCCCACTCTCCCACAACCCCCCTCCCCCCCCCCCCCCACTTACAATTTCATTTCACTTCTCGCTCCTCACCTTTTCCTCTAACTCACACTGCTATATACTTACGTCCGCTCATCATGGCTTCTGCCTCCCCTCCTCCCCTACACCAAAAAAAGCCTCCATCGCTATTCCTTCCCTACTCTTACACAGTACATAAAGACACAGAAACACAATTAAATAGAATTACACACATACAATAACCCAATAAAAATATAAAAAATAATAGGTCAAAGACAAAGTAATGGAGAGGTTATGTTGGCCACAGTACAAAACACAGACCACAACACATACTTAGAAGTACACAAACAAACAGAATACAGTGTGGTGTGCATAAAAATGTGGTGTGAAAAACATAAGAAATGCACAGTGCTACAGAACAACTGAAAATTAGACCAAAATTATCAGTGTCTAACACAGAAAAATAACGATGTGCTAGCAGACAGCATTTCCTGATATAAGCGAGAAATCAACCGAAAATCACCGTAAGTACAAATTAACTTATTCTTAACGAACTGTTTTCGATCTGAAAGCAAATTAAAATGTAAATAACTTAGTTACAGACCACTCATGATGCTTTACCTCAATAAAGCGTAATGCGTATGGTGAGAAAGAAATCAGACATTTTTGTAGCTGCAACGACAGAACAAAAAGAATTGTAAAGCTACTACGAACACTATAGCCACTCAAATGGAGGTTAACGTTTCGTTCTAATCGCGGCAAAAATGTTATTTTTTTTAAACTCTTGGTCGTCTGGAACTCCCACTTCTGTCACTTTTATTTCTGGCCAAGTCCTGCGCACACAATAATTTTGTAAAAAACCGATGGTGACGAGTACGTGCAGTCCCTGTCGTCACCCCTTGTAAGTTTCATCATACGTTTTTTTTTCCCTTGATTTGTTTACTGAATGCTGTCAGTCTCAACAGTCATTCGTATTCGTCATATTCTGATAATGGATTAAATTTCTGTTCTTTTTGTGGTCTCACTATTTCGTATACAGAACAGAAGCGTCTTCGCTGCAGCGCAGGCCCCTTGAGTGAACAGTGTATTCCCCGTTTCTGGGAATCCGCTCGTTTTAATAAGGCGCCTACGCGCGATTTGTAGAAATAACTTCCATTAGCAGTGGGAGCGCTTGATGGCAAGGCCTCTCTGCTCTCTGAATAAAGCGCCCTAGAAGAAGAAGGGTCACACAGGCGTATAACGAACAACACGCGGGTCTCTGTCAATAGAGCCCCGGGCGAAACAATGGGGGCGTGCATGCGCGCACCCACACACACACACACACACACACACACACACACACATGCTGCTGCACCCTCGCCCTTGCACCAACAGCCCTCATCATCCCTTAAAATAAACCTCTTCATCCCTTTCTGCGCCACCCTAAATATAAGTTACAAGAGTCAGCGGGAGGGAAAAGAGGCTAGGGTGGGGAGGGGGGAGGGGTGCCTGGTCTGGGCAAAGAGCAGTACGGACTGCAGGGAGGGAGGGGGCGGAGGGGGGAGGAGGGATCGAAAACATTTGCGAAGCGTTTTCTGCAGCCGCATTCTGCCGGCGCTGGCAAGCAGAACGGCTCATAACAGTGGCTAAATAGCGGCTGCATTCAGCGCCGCCTGGCCGTGCCGTGCGCCCATCAGCGCCATTCAAAGATTAGCTCGCTCTCCTCTGCTCTCCGGCGCGCTGCCCCGGCCCGCTCCTCTTCCTATTCCTATTTATAACGAGCGCGCGCGCTGTTTAAAACACGCGCAACAACAACAATAACAAGGAGGACGCGGTAGCAACAACTTCCTTCACGGGAGCTGCCTGCGAGTATTTTTCAAAAGGTGGATTAATGGCGGGGAGTCGCGACTACGTGCTGTAATAATTGGATCACCGGCGCTCCCGCCATTGTGTTGGCGGGCCGACTAATCTCGGCTATGGATGAGGCCTCGGTGGGTGGTGGTGGGGGGGGACAGAATAATCTCTTAATGCCGCCTCCCGCTGCTGGCGCCATTGTCGGGCGCCTCTGATTGCCCGCCGATTTCACACAAGGAGCGCCGCACCGCTGGACGCCGCCGGGCCGCGGCCGACCCCCTCATTATCGGCGCTTCTGCCCTGGTTACTCGCCACAACGCAGCCCTCCACTTCTCAGTTGTCTCGCGAGCACTCGCCGATTCTGGCACACACAAAGAATTACCGAGACTCACCACAGTGTCTGACAAAAAAAAGGGGAAGCACCCCGAAGGGGAAGAGGAACCGAAATGAATCTCTACAGGTTGAGAGGGTACGTAATGTCATTGCAGTGATTACGAAATCGAGTCACACTGGCAAATAGCTTGGTAGCACGAGCCCACTTACCAGTATGACGTTGCATCCCGTCTGGCACTGATCCATGCACAGATTAGGTTGGGGAGGAAATCATGAATACGTTGCATCCCTTCAAGACGCAAGTTTATGCACAACTGCTGTAACTGATCCTTGTCTTCCTGGATGCTGGCACTGCGATGGAGCTGACATCCGACCTGGTCTATCGCGAACTGATCTGGGGATCTTGATGCCCACAGGACCACCTCAGTATCACACAAGCAATTTATAGACACAAGTGCCGTGTTTGGACGAGCATTGTTCTCTTGAAAAATGGCACCGTGGTACTCTGGCATGAGACGTAAAATGTGAGACGCGTAACGTACTGTCGTGCCATAAGAGTTCCCTTAATCATTAACAGCCGTGACTTGAAAAATAGTTCAAATGACTCTAAGCACTATGGAACTTAACATCTGAGGTCATCAGTCCCATAGACTTAGAGCTACTTAAACCTAACCAACCTAAGAACATCACACATATCCATGCCCGAGGCAGGATTCAAACCTGCGACCGTAGCAGCAGCGTGGTTCCGGACTGAAGCGCCTAGAACCGCTCGGTCACAGCGGCTGGCGTGACTTGAACCCATACTGTTATGACCAGACGGAACTACAATAGCCCAACCATAGCTGTGGGTTCTTTGATTGCTCTGAAAGATGATTCACTCGAACTACAGCACATGAAATACACCTCTGCCACGGAAAACATCACAACACCAAGAAGGAGTTGTCTGACACAAACGATAGTTGGTAGTCGTGTTTCTAAATCTGATGTATTATGTCTGTACAAATTTCGCGCCTGTCGCATAAGAGTGGCGCTAGTAGTACCACTATCAGGATGCAAAAAAGGTTTGCTTTAAATACACGATGTAACAGCTGTGAGCGTTAGTTAGCTATGGGATTGGACGTGATGAGTTCATGTCAGTCAAGAACGCCTTTAAGGCGGCAAAGACGCCACTAACAACACCTCACTGAGTTTGAGCGAGGTCGTGTAATTGGACTAAGGGGAGCTGGATGTTCCTTCAACGGTACTGTAGAAAGACTTGGCAGGAAGGTAGCCGCTGTACTTGATTATTTATTAATCGTGTAAATCTAAAGAACACAACGGCACACAGGTAACAAGTGTCCAAAAGCAAATGAAGTGAAGAAATGCAGAAAGTTATGAGAGGTATCTGACAGATTCCTCTCAATGCTGCGCCAAAAATGTCGTCAATTATGGCTACATAATGCAGATAATCATCGAGGTTGGACCGTGGATCAGTAGAAACATGCTGCTTTGACAGATGAATCACTTATATTGTTGCAGCAGGTCGAGGGTCACGATTGGATAGGCAGACATCCTAGTGAACGCTTGCTCGAAACGCTCATCGCAATATGGACTCAGGGCAGTTGGGGCAGTATTGTGCTACGAGGGATATTAGTTTCCATGGTACCTAGATAGTAATTGAACGCACCATAACAGGATGTGTAGTACGTGAACGTCACTGCGGACCATGTGCAACCCTTCATGCTTGATGTCTTGTCCAAACACGATGGCATTTTCCAGCTTGATAGTTGTCCGTGTCACAAGATCGCAGTCGTGATACAGTGCTTTAAGGAGAATTATAGTGAACTCACGTTGTTGTCTTGGCCATCTAGTTCGCCATATCTGAACCCAGTGGAAAACATCTGGCATGTTTTTTTTTTAATTTTTGACTCATCAGTCGTCTGACTGGTTTGATGTGGCCCGCCCCGAATTGTTCTCCTGCGCCAACCTTTTCATCTCAGAGTAGCAGTGCTATCTTAAGTCCTCATTTGTATATTGTATGTATTCATATCGCTGTCTTCCATTAGTTTTTACTCTCTAAAGGTCTCTCTAATACTACGGAAGTTATTCCCTGATAATAGATGTCCTATCATCCTGTCCCTTCTTCTTGCCAGTGTTTTCCATATATACCTTTCCTCGCCGATTCTACAGAGAAACCCCTCATTGCTTATCTTATCAACCCATCTAATTTTCGACATTCTTCTGTAGGACCACATGTCA
This sequence comes from Schistocerca piceifrons, assembly GCF_021461385.2. NCBI lineage: Eukaryota > Metazoa > Arthropoda > Insecta > Orthoptera > Acrididae > Schistocerca > Schistocerca piceifrons. The sequence continues at coordinate 581,815,562 of NC_060140.1, read as the reverse complement.
AATGCTTCTGTTCACTTCTGTTCCGCCTTTCCCACAGTCTGTTTCGCTATCACACAGTGCTGTGCTCCAAATGTAAATTCTCAGAAATTTTTTTCTCACCTATGTTTGATACTAGAAGACTTCCGTTTCGCAGGAATACTCTTTTCGCCAGTGTTAGTCTGTTTTTTATGTCCTCCTTGCTTTGTCCATCATGGATTACTTTGCTGCCTAGGTATCAGAATTCCATAACTTCATATATTTTGTGATCCCCATTTCTGCTGTTAAGTTTCTCGGTGTTCTCATTTTTGCTACTTCTCATTACTTTCGTCTTTCTTCGATTAACTCTCAGTACATATTCTGTACTGAATAGTGTGTACATTACATTCAACAGATTCTGTAATTCTTCTTCATTTTCACTGAAGATGGCAATGTCATCAGCGAATCTTATCACTGACATCGTTTCACCCTGAATTTTAATCCCGTTCTTGAACCTTTGTTTTATTTTCGTCATTGCTTCTTCGATGTATTGATTGAACAGTATGGGTGAAAGGCGGCATCTCTGTCTTACATCCTTTTTAAACGGAGCACTTTGTTCTTGGTCTTCCGTTCTTATTGTTCCCTCCTGGTTCTTGTATATATTTTATATGACCCTTCTTTCCCCATAGCTTACCCCTATTTTTCTTACGATTTGGAATATCTTATTCTGTCGAACGCTTCTTCCAGGTCGATAAATCGTATGAATGTGTCTTGATTTTTCTTTAGCCTTGCTTCCATAATAATCCGCAGCGTCAGAACTGCCTCTCCCTGCCTTTACCATTCCTGAAGCCAAACTGATCGTCATCTAACATATCCTCAATTTTCTTTTCAGTTCTTGTGTATATTATTCTTTTCGGTAAATTTGATGCATGAGCTGTTAGTGCGATAATTATCGCACTTGTCGGCTGTTGAAATCTTGGGAATTATGAGGATGATGTTTCCTGTCTCGTACATTATAGACATCAATGTGAATAGTCTTCTTGTTGCCGCTTCCGCCTATGATTTTAGAAATTCTGATGGAACATTATCTATCCCTTTTGCCTTACCTGAGCTTAAGTCTTCCAAAGCTCTCTTAAATTCCGATTCCAATATTGGATCCGATATCTCTTCTAAATCGACTCGTGTTTCTTCTTCTATCATATCAGACAAATTCTCCCCCCCCCCCCCCCCCCTCATCTGACGTCTCCAGTGTTCTGTTTCCACCTATCTGTTCTCTCATCTACTAGTGGGGGCGGGGGGAGGGGGTTGGAAAATAAATTTCCCCTGTCGACTGGGAGCAGAGTTGTGTGATATTTGCGAAAGACGACACGGCAGGTGAACGCGCACGTGAAAGACACCGATACACGATTGGGTAGAGGTCGACCGCGATCGAGCAAATGGCTCTGTCGCAGTGGCTGCGCAAAGCGGAGGCCAGCCGCTCCGTCTTTTCCCGGAGCTATGGAGAGAAGGTGCGTTTTGGAGTCGTGGTCAAAGGCGAAGTGGGGGCTGTTATTTGCTATGAATTGGCACTTGGTGTAACAGGCACAGAAATTCATAACCGCCTTGTTGAGGTGTATGGGTCAGGTGTGATGTGGAGGCAAATGGTGCGGAGATGGTGCCAGCAATTCAGTGATGGACATCAGCAAGTGCAGGACATACCGAGACCTGGACGGACGCGCACGGCCACTAGAGATGCAAATGTCAGGAACGTGGACGACATGATTAAAGCGAACCGGCGTATCACCATCGATGGAGTAGCGGTGGAACTTGGAATTGGACATGAGCGAGCTCACAAGACCATCCACGACATTCTTCGATACAGGAAGGTGTCAGCACGATGGGACTGACCCCGACACACATGGAACAACGTATGGCGTTCAGCCTGGAACGGATCGTGGGTTACCATGAATCTAGCAATGACCTTCTGTTACGGATTGTGACGGGGGATGAAAAGTGGGTCCACCATTACACGTCCGAATCTAAGGCCGCATCCATGGAGTGGAAACATTCGTCATCACCTGTCCGAAAGAAGTTCAAAAGCACTCCGTCTGCAGGTAAAGTGCTACTCACCGTTTTCTGGGGTGCCAAAGGAGTTTTGCTGCTGGACTTATTGGAGCATGCAACCATCAATGCTGCGCGGTACTGTGCCACTCTGCCGAAATTGAAAGAGGTGATTCAGAAAAAGCGGCCTGGAATTCTCAGATCTGGCGTTCTGTTGTTGGATGACAATGTGAGAGCATACACGGCGACGGCAACGCCAAACCATATTGCAACTCTTGGTTGGGAGCGCCTACACCATCCGCCTTACAGTCTGGATCTCGCACCGAGTGACTTCCATCTGTTTCCTGCTTTGAAGAAGATTCTCGTTGGTAGGCGCTTTGGCAGCAATGCTGACGTCAAACAAGCCGTTCAACGCTTGTTCCGTATGCAACGCCCTGATTTTTTCCTGGAAGGCTTTTTGAAGGTTATAAAGCGGCATGACAAATGCCTCAATGTACTTGGAAATTATGTAGAAAAATAAAGATATGTCTTATCTTTAATGTCTCATTCTCTTGTTTTCCCTTTCACACACAACACTGACCACAGTCGACAGGGGAAACTTATTTTCCAACTCCCCACGTACATTTGACAGTGGAATTCCCGTTGCACTCTTAACGTTACCAACATTGCTTTTAATTTCACCGAAGGTTGTTTCGATTTTCCTATATTCTGAGTCAGTCGGTCCGACAGCTATTTCTTTTTCGATTTCTTCACATTTTTCATGTAACTGCTTTTCCTTAGCTTCCAGGTACTTTCTATTAATTTCGTTTCTAAGTAAGATGTATCTCCACATTCCTAAATTCCCCTAAGCGTTTTTGTACTTCCTTCTTTCGTCGATCAGCTGAAGTATTTCATCTGCTGTTCATGATTTCTTCACAGTTGCCTTCCTTGTACCTATGATTTTCTTTCCAACTTCTGTGACTGATCTTTTCAGAGATGTCCACTCCGTCTTCAGCTGAAGTGTCCATTAAACTATTCTCTGTCGCATTATCTATACCTCAGAGAGCGCCAAGAGTATCCCTTCATTCCTTAGTACTTCCGTATCCCACTTCTTTGAAAACTGATTCTTCCTGATTAGTCGCTTCAATTTCAGCCTATTCCTCATCATTACGAAATTGTGATGTGTGTCTAGCTCTGCTCCCGGGTGCGTCTTACTATCCAGTACCTCATTTCGTAAGCTCCGCCTGCCCATATTGTAACGTAACTGAGATATTCCTCATCTCCCGGCCTTTTCCAAGTATACTTCCTGCTCTTGTCATTTTTGAACAGAATATTCGCTATTACTAACAGATACGGATTCAATATCATCATTCAGTTTCTCTATCTCTTCACCCTTTCCTTGTGACGTTGGCATGTATGTACTATCGTTGTCAGTGTTGGTTTGCTGTCGATTCTGATGAGAACAACCATATCGCTGAAGTGTTCACAGTAGCTGACTTGTTGCCCTTCCTTCCTGCTGATAACGAATCCTGCTCCCACTGCACCACTTTCTGCTGCTAATGATATTATCCTACAATTATCCGACCAGAAATCCTTGTCTTCCTTCTATTTGATGTTCATCCGAGTCCTGAAATTCATGGTACACTCATGAAATGGCCGTACGAAAAGATCTCCACTTCATCGCTACCTCGCAGACGTTGTGTCCCATCGCTCGTGCACCCAGTATAACACCACTTTCAAACTCGCTTAAATCTTGATAACCTGCCATTATAGCAGCAGTAACCGGTCTAACAACTGCGCCAGACAATTATTGTCTTATATAGGCGTTACCGACCGAGCGCCTTATTCCGCCTGTTTACATATTTCTGTAATTGAATATGCATGCCTATACCAGTTTCTTTGGCGCTTTAGTGTAGTAAACTCACGTTGATGTCATGACCACCCACTTCACATGTTTTGAATCTTATGGAACTCAATCTGGGACTCTGTAGGCACCAGCTCCACGTCCACATACACCACCCTGTAATTTACGGGAAATACGTAGCACCTGGTGTCAGATACCATCCGAAATGTCTGACGACTGCTATAACTGCCCACGTCGTGTTGTGCCGACTCCACTGTAGCTTGAATGGATTTTTAAGTTTGTTTTATATGCCCGACTTCTAATTTCACCACACAAGTCTCCAGGGTTGAGCAGTTATTGCTCGATGACGACACGCAATACAGTTTGTTAAAGCGGAGTTCGCCGTTATTAATTACGTTTTTAGATTTAATTTTGTTACTCGTACAGAGACTCAACGTTCTTTTGTTTAACAGCGCGTCGTCAAAATAAGTATGAAATGGTAATGGTTCAAATGGCTCTGAGCACTATGGGACTTAACATCTGAGGTCATCAGTCCCCTAGAACTTAGAACTACTTAAACCTAACTAACCTAAGGACATGACACACATCCATGCCCGAGGCAGGATTCGAACCTGTGACCGTAGCGGTCGCGCGGTTCCAGACTGTAGCGCCTAGAACCGCTCGGCCACTTCGGCTGGCAAATGCTAATGTCTTTGCAATGCATAATGTCGACTATTGAGTTAAAGTTCGTACCTATTTTGCCATTTTAGAGAAGAGAAACCTTAAGCGCTCCTGCTTCTATAGTCTCAGTATCAAATGTTCACTAATTTCAATTTAATTCCTATCTCAGTTCAGTATTTAACACAAATTATATATCAATGTCATTTCAGAGATATTACGTCGGTTCCACACTAACGGAATAACACGTAATTGTCATTTAACATCACTTTTATTAATAATTCTTTTTCTTATGACGTAAATGTTAATGAATGATCACTATGTAGGAGGAAAGATGTATTGATCCTAATCATGAGATAATAGCTTTTACTGAGCCCGCAATCGTTAATTAAATAAAAAGTCACGTTCAGAGATGATATGCGAACAACTTTCGTTACGTCCGTTTTCACGTACTTGTCAAAACTAATTTAAAAAAATGGTTCTGAGCACTATGGGACTTAACATCTATGGTCATCAGTCCCCTAGAACTTAGAACTACTTAAACCTAACTAACCTAAGGACATCACACAACACCCAGTCATCACGAGGTAGAGAAAATCCCTGACCCCGCCGGGAATCTAACTCGGGAACCAGGGCGTGGGAAGCGAGAACGCTACCGCACGACCACGAGCTGTGGACTGAAAACTAATCCTGTCGCCCACAATTCAAATTAACACTGACGTTAACCCCTTTCGTCGGAACATCGAATCGTACTTACTATGTGAAAGTTTATTATAGTCCCCGAATTAATTCCTTTCAGATACGCGCGCGACCGAACAGCAGAACGGAACATAAACAACTTGTTTTAACAACCGAACAACGCAATGGCGTTACATTGCGACAATGTCCGCCCAATGAACATCTCTTTGACTTTATCTTCTCCACTCTGCTTAATTAAATTATTCCTAATTACAATTTATTCAGCTATTTAACGAAAACAGCTAATAAAGAATAAAATAAATTTATCCCAACGGAAAAGATCCGTTAAACTGCTCGAATTTGTGCCACGCAGAATCACTGTTGTACTGCTTACAGAAGATGGATTAGCGGAGTGTTAAGTTGGTGGTCATACTGTTTTGGATCATCGGTGTAACGCTATTCTAGAGTGTGCACGTACCACTACTACGCAGGACTATGTCGGCCCGTCTGTGTCCCGCCACGGCGAGTGCACAGCCTCAGCCCGCGACCCGATTACACGCTCGCCGCCGCCCGCCACGACCGCTCGTGTTACGCCTGTAACGCGACCACCGCCGTCTTGGCAATTAAACTGCTGTTCGCTCGCAATTAACGTCCAATTAGCGTCGCGCTCACTGTGATCGATCACTTCGTCTGAGCGTCGCCGCCCCAACCCGGCCCGTCTGCAGGCGCTCCGCGACACGACGCGAAATCGAACCGGCTGTTGGTGAACATCGATTCCTCAGCGCTACCTGAACTCCTTCTCTTCGCGTTTCCATTAGTTGTTTACAAAAAAAAAAAAAAAAAAAAAAAGTACTCCGGAACAGTTGAGAGAGAGGTGTTAAATAACGAAGCGCCACCGAATCAACGTAAAATGTTAATAAACAGACTTTAGAAAATAATTATATAATTTGGAAAAGTCGTGTTGTTTTTGTGGTCTTCTGTTTTGAGACTGCTTTCCTGGAGCCCTTCATGCTACTCTGTTGTGTGCAACTCTCTTTACCTCTGCATTTGTACTACAAGCTACATCCATTTTAACCTGCTTACTATATTTGATTCTTAGCCTCCCTGTAGAATAGCAATTATAAACCTGGAGGTCGCGAACTACCTAGCCCGTTCCCTCCCTCCCTCTGATATGGGGGGGGGGCATGATAACAACAATTGTATGGGGTGTGCGAGTTTATCGAAAAGAACAAAAAAAACATAAATTCAGAAACCGATTAATTACTGAAAGGTAACAAAAGCGAAAAAAAATACATTCTGACATAAAAAAATTAATATCACATTTACACTGATATATATTGCTGTTATATGTAGGACCGGATCAGTAACGCGCAGTGCATTTAATAATTACTTTTTCAATATGAAATTGAAAATAAGTTTAGCAATTATTAGTGACTGCATTGCGTCTGGGTTGCAAAGTTTTAAAATGAGGTAATTCACTAGCTTCTCATGCGCTACCTGTAAGTAAGAGAGCAATAGAGAGCCATTGGCTCGGATTTTGTCAGTGTAGCGTAATCGATGTTGCGAAGTAGCTGTAAATTTACTTATTCTTGGTAATCTGAAAGGTTCGCAACTTCGTAGCTTTAGTGTCAAAATGTTCAAGCAGTGTCAGGAGGGGAGGGAGGGGGGGGGGGGCGATGAAAATTACCATTGTTGAAAACTCAATCGCGAATACTGAAAAATTGAGAACTGTTGCTCAATAAGATAATAACTCAAAGCACAGCTCATGTCTTGTAAAAAAATAATCGTCCTAAAGATAATAACACACACTTCAGTCCCGAGACGGTAACTCCATACAGAATTTATAGGGCGGACGCGATACAAATGTACGGAGAAATCAGTCAATTCAAAATAAGATCTGCTAAACAAGCTGAAAGAAGAAAAGTAAATAACTGACCTGATCCATAGCAAAATTCATTGGTGATACGCAACAACGTTTCAAACCGTTTATAAAGCAGGAGGAATGGCACACGAAGTACTACGTTCCAAAATTATTTCCCTTATTCAACAACAATTATATTTTGACAGAATATTAAGGGCAGTGTAGGGTTAATGTCTGAAATATTCTTTAAGATAACATTGCCTCATTACATCACTTACGAGACTACATGTTATAATTTATGTATTTTAAGAGAACGCATTTTTCGTTTATTGTAATTTCATTTCCTATATGTATACTTGAAACTAAAGCACATGCAACCAGAAACAATGAAGTGACCGAATATTAATGATCGTCTCTGTAAACTCTTTTTCAATTTTCCAGATCACACTAAACTGATAGCTACTGGTAGGAAAAAGATAGGTACTAGCTGAAAATGAAAAATGAGCACCGTGAAGCACATACTGGTTTATCACCCGGCGTTAATTGGATACTTACTTTTTTGGCACCACAATCCCACACCTGAGACGCAGCAAGTGCGGGTAAAATGTCATCCAAACGTTACTATTCTATGAGGGCCCTGAAGGCCTTTGGATATAAAACAAATATCACTCATATCTTAAAACAGCTGACCAGCTGAAGTATAAAATGGGAGAGTACCTAGCGTCTATAATGTTGTGTAACTATTTCAGTACTATGATTGTTATATTATTTATGTGCTGCAGTTTGTCCGTCGCACTTCATGAGGATCGAGACAGATTTTCCTTAACGAACCCGTATTATGACTGAGAAAAAATAATTTTGCGTACCTTAATATGGATGTACAGAGATAATTTTTTCACATGATTGTAGCTGCGTGTGAAAAGTAGGTTGAATAAAAATAGATGTCGATTAAATTCTGCATCGAAATACCATTGCCTGTGACTACGATGTCTAGAAAATGATAGCCTGTGCTGGGCAAAACGAGGAGGTCGACGCTCGAAACATATTTTAACCTTTAGGAGGACCATGATTACTAAAAAACGAACAATTTGAGTTTGCAACCTTTTTCGTCCTCCGAGTTTCTGGATCCACACGGACACGTGATTCGTATTTAGCGTGGCAGATCAAGACAGACAATAACTCCAAGATTTTCTCTTAACTGACTTTTTACCCCAGTAGAACACGTGTTGGAATATCAAAAATCAGTTAAAACAGTTATGGTCTGGCTGGCCTCACGGCTTTATGACACCGTCGCCAGCAGAATCAGTGCAAGCATCCTGGACAGAGGGGGTGGGCTCATACTGCCGATTTCTTTCTAAATTTGACTCGATTTTGTAATCTTTGAAGTAAGTCACATATCCTATCAACTCGTGAATTTCATTTCCTTTCTTCCTCTTGTTCCGGATGCTTCACTTTTTTTGTTTGGCAGTTTAGTATAACGAAGACAGTAGGTTATTTCATCTCATGGCACAAAGATATAGCTATCTTAGCATAATTTGAGGTTCCCATAATTACATGTGGGTACAAAACTGAGGTACTCAAATGAAAATCTTCGTATATTCGTATAATTTTTTAAATATCGCCATAAATTCACAGTTTTCGGTCTAGAAACTCCAGCAAAAAACTAAAAGACTTATGTTTGTGAAAATAGATTTGTTTTTTTGTGTACACAATGAGGTCGGTGACTTGCTGGACAAGCGCAGTGTATTTGTGCCTCTGCCAAGCGCAGTGATGGGACGGACTTTGTCTGAGGCATCCTCACGTTCTTGTTTTGTTTCTCGGTGTATCACAAAGTGCTGCGAGAGTAACGCAAGGTATTAGTTATAAAAAGGAAACTAAGTGTCCCCATCAATAATTTTAAAGACGTGATAAAAATTTGTGCAAACGGAACTCAGCGTTGTAGCAAGCGAAGGTAAGAATATGCTACTTGGCCGGAACCAGACGTTTTCTGGCCGCGGCTGTATACGCATTACATCTGGTTCTTGCAAAGAAGACAACAACAACCAGCCACTATTAATTAATAAATTAATTTGCACAAATAGCGTCGTCATGTTAACGCTGTTGAGTGAAGCAGTAAGAGAGAGTCCATTTTATTTTCACAAGGCAGAACTGGACAGCTTTGACTAATGACATACGATGGTTGAAGTGCCAGAAAAGCAAATAAGTATAGAAATACATCAGCCTTACCGTTTCCAATCGACAGGTTCATCTCATCTTCAGACGGCCGTTCATGTTTATATTACATTTGTTATTTGTTGTTCTTTATATTGGTTGTCGTCTGTCCCCCTCCCCCCTCCCGCCCCTCCCATTGTGGCGAAAGTTCTATGTGGTCGGGATGTGGTCGAAATTCCCGCATCGTCTGTGCGCCGTTGGCCGCTTGGTTTCACAAAGTAATAAAAGTATGTAAGTTCTTTTTTGTCTCTAAATACAGGGCTATTACAAATGATTGAAGCGATTTCATAAATTCACTATAGCTTCATTCATTGACATATGGTCACGACACACTACAGATACGTAGAAAAACTCATAAAGTTTTGTTCGGCTGAAGCCACACTTCAGGTTTCTGCCGCCAGAGCGCTCGAGAGCGCAGTGAGACAAAATGGCGACAGGAGCCGAGAAAACGTATGTCGTGCTTGAAATGCACTCACATCAGTCAGTCATAACAGTGCAACGACACTTCAGGACGAAGTTCAACAAAGATCCACCAACTGCTAACTCCATTCGGCGATGGTATGCGCAGTTTAAAGCTTCTGGATGCCTCTGTAAGGGGAAATCAACGGGTCGGCCTGCAGTGGGCGAAGAAACGGTTGAACGCATGCGGGCAAGTTTCACGCGTAGCCGGCGGAAGTCGACGAATAAAGCGAGCAGGGAGCTAAACGTACCACAGCCGACGGTTTGGAAAATCTTACGGAAAAGGCTAAAGCAGAAGTCTTACCGTTTACAATTGCTACAAGCCCTGACACCCGATGACAAAGTCAAACGCTTTGAATTTTTGGCGCGGTTGCAACAGCTCATGGAAGAGGATGCGTTCAGTTCGAAACTTGGTTTCAGTGATGAAGCAACATTTTTTCTTAATGGTGAAGTGAACAGACACAATGTGCGAATCTGGGCGGTAGAGGATCCTCACACATTCGTGCAGCAAATTCGCAATTCACCAAAAGTTAACGTGTTTTGTGCAATCTCACGGTTTAAAGTTTACGGCCCCTTTTTCTTCTGTGAAAAAAACGTTACAGGACACGTGTATCTGGACATGCTGGAAAATTGGCTCATTCCACAACTGGAGACTGACAGCGCTGACTTCATCTTTCAACAGGATGGTGCTCCACCGCACTTCCATCATGAAGTTCGGCATTTCTTAAACAGGCGATTGGAAAACCGGTGGATCGGTCGTGGTGGAGATCATGATCAGCAATTCATGTCATGGCCTCCACGCTCTCCCGACTTAACCCCATGCGATTTCTTACTGTGGGGTTATGTGAAAGATTCAGTGTTTAAACCTCCTCTACCAAGAAACGTGCCAGAACTGCGAGTTCGCATCAACGGTGCTTTCGAACTCATTGATGGGGACAAGCTGCGCCGAGTGTGGGAGGAACTTGATTATCGGCTTGATGTCTGCCGAATCACTAAAGGGGCACATATCGAACATTTGTGAATGCCTTAAAAAACTTTTTGAGTTTTTGTATGTGTGTTCAAAGGATTGTGAAAATATCTCAAATAATAAAGTTATTGTAGAGCTGTGAAATCGCTTCAATCATTTGTAGTAACCCTGTATTCACATACTGTTTGGTACCACACACACACGCACGCACGCACCGAAGAGTGCTTTTTACTATTTCGTGTATACAAGCAGTCAACATTGCAACATGATGACGTGGATATTTCGACGGCACTACCAACCAAAGGAACTTTCGCCGCAAAGGGGAGAAAACAGCCAACTAAAGCAAACAGCAAATGAAACCTAAACATCAACAGCCGTCTGAAAATGAACCTCTCAGTTCGAAACCAGTAAGAGTGCTGTTTGTGTAAATAAATGGTATTATTGACAGGGGCTGGTTACTGTTTTATTCTTTGCAAGAGTCAGCTTGTATACGCAGTCGTATAAGGAGGTGCGGAATTCAAATAATTTTTGTACGACCGACCTGATTTTAGTTTCCGGAGTTTTCTTAAATCGCTTCAGAAAATTGGCACAAATGTCTCTTTTTTAAGGGAACAGTAGATTCCTGTCACGTAGTTTTTCAGTTGTGATTGTGGTTCGTGTCTGATAACCTTAAAACCAGTAACCAGAAAGTACAAAAACGTTATGATATGAGAATAGACCTCCGAGCAGGGGGCTATAATAAAAGGGAAAAGTCATCAACAACGAACTTGTGGTAAAACGAATGCACAGTAGTGTTTTATTTCGTAAGCACTGCTCCACTACTCTTGCACTTTGAAAAACTGAAAGAGCTCAGAACTGGAACGAAGGTCTTGTAGTACAGAAACAAATGAAGGGGTTTTCAGACAACATTATCCTTTTACGTGGAAGTAAGGGAGATGTTGGGTGATGTATTTTACGAAACGATCGAAATGGAGAAGCTGGGTGACCAGATAACGGAGAATAAAGAAAGGAAAGAAAGATAATATGAACATCAAAATTTAGTCAGTGCAGCAAAGGGAATGAAAGAATAGTGCTATCTAGAAAGTAATGAAAACTTGCTTTACAAAAGATAAATGATATTATAATGCGGTAGCCGAGGACTGCAAGTAAATTCAAAAATCAATCTTTGGGAACACAAAACTGCAGGCCAACGAAAAGTGGACGGTCTTGTACTAACGAGCATTTGAATTGTGCCGTTACTGAAAAATGCCGAAAATTGATTGGTAAGTTACAGAAGGAAATGAAACGGCACTAAAGAAAACAGGTGAGGAAAGAAATCGAGTGGAAAATTGTATGGAAGTTAAAATTTAGAAGAAGCGAATTTGGCAGAAAAGGAGTCAATATGGGGAGGGGGAGTGATAACAACAACACCTAAAATTGGAATAAGTCAGCATGTTAATGCCGTTGAGGGAAGTAGTAAGGGAGAAAAGGATCATTCGCGCAAGGCAGAACTGGACAGCATTTGACCAACGAAATACGATGGAGAGAATGAAAAGGTATCTAAAATGCCAGCAAAATAAGTAAGTATAGAAATACGTCAGATTTAATGAAAACGTCAAGCGGTTTATACCACAGGTTTGGTACATAACAAGTCAAAGTCAGTTAGGATTACAGAAATGTACATAGTTGATGACACTGAGAATTCATTAGAACGGCGTAAACCCTTTTCCCGCTCCTCCCGTATCCTGCACCCACTGCCGCTAAATGTGGAATCAAAATGGACAGTGAAAAACGCACAGATCAAAGAAGAAGTTTTTCACATTCCTCGACACGTGTGGCAGGGCATTGCTCAGCTGCAATTTGACACACGATATTGAGTGAAGAAGGATTAGTAAGAACCCAGGTCGAAATAGTAGTCGTCCCCTTAAAAGAGGACACTGATCGCTTTGGCCCAGAAGTGCTACCAGGCCAAACAGGCTGCTCTCCTGTTCTCACTCCCTTCTCAACTATTATACTGACATAAAAAAATCGCAAACCAAAAAGAAATGTCAAGGGTACATTTATCCAGATAAAATATGCTCTTCCCTCTCGGTAGTGCCACATGGGCCGTCTGTAACACGGTCTTCTCGCGACCGTGCATTCCCGTGACCACGGCTATCAGCAATCACGTACAGTGGCTACGTTCCTGCCAAGCGTTTGTGCAATATCACTGACGGAACATTCAGTTTCCCGTAGCCCTGTCACACTACCTCATTCATACTCAGTGAGGTGTTGATAATGGCGTCTCTGTCGCCTTAAAGGCTTACTTGACTAACATCAACTCACCAAGTTCAATCTCAAAGGTAACTAACGCTCACGACCGTTACAGCGTGTATTTAGAGCAAACCTGATTTGCGTTACTAGCGCCACTCTTGCGCCACAGGAGCGAAATCTGAATAGACGTCATCTTTCAGATGTAGAAAAACTCCTGCCAACATTCGTTTGTCGTACAACTCCATCTTGGAGTTCGATTTTTTCCGTCAATATATTATTTCACTTTCGCGTCCGTCCACTGTTGCAACAGTAGTCTTGTTTTGTGTGCAAGTTGCAGATAACATTTCGCGTGTCAACAGGAATTTGAGATAGTAATCGCCGGTAGTGAGCAGTGATGTAATTGGTAATGGCTGCTGTGATGCAACTTCTTCGTGCACATTGGAAACTGCAATTTTTATCCTGCTCTTTATGGTAATACTTTTGTTGCTTTCGGAAAAAATTATATTCTTATCCTTGATGTGTATGAGAAACAAAATTTTGTCTTTTCTGTTTTGGAGGGAACTATAATATGTGGTCAATTTATCAGTCTTTCTTTCCTTACGTTAAATATATATTATTTTGATTGCCACTGTTTATCCCGCCCCACTGCAGTTGTGGTGCTTTTTTACAATACTCAAACTGCTGAGGTCATCAGTCCCAAGGCTTACGCACTACTGAATCTAACCTAAACTAATTTACGCTAAGGACTACACACACACACCCATGCCCGAGGGAGAACTCGAACCTCCGTTGGGGGCAGCCGCGCGAACCGTGGCCAGGCGCCCTAGACTGCTCGGCTACCCCACGCGGCTCTTTACGATTAATTTCGTTTTAGTGCTTAATGTGTGTCGAGATCCTCCATAGAGCTGTAGGTTTTTTGCGGCAATCGAATCGTTTTCTTCCCGATGAATAGTCAAAGTTCTTCTTGTGAGATATCCGTTTCGATTTACTGCTCGTACATGCGTACATTCGATTTGCGTGTTGCAGTCTCATCTTTAGCTATATAGGTAAAGTGTGTTTATCGATACGAACTTTGATTTCTTTACGAAGCACAATTTTAGTTCGTAATGTCGATCGAGATCTGCACCACAACTGTAGATAATTTTTTTACGACACTCGATTTATTTTCTTTTCGATAAATAATTATATTTATGACTGTGATTTCCTTCTGAAATGTGTACATATTCGGAACTCTTTATCGTAGTCTCCACTTGAACTGTATTTCCTTCTAAAATGTGTACATATTCGGAACTCTTTATCGTAGTCTCCACTTGAACTGTATAGCTAAAATGCCATTTGTGACACTAGCTATGATTTATTTACGATAAATAATGTTTTGGTTCGTACTCTTCTGTCGTGGTGTCCATTACAGCTACAGAACTCGTTTTTAGGATTCTCGATTCGTTTTATTTACGATAAATGTTTCTGTTACCAACTTGTGAATAGTTTTCTGCCTGCGGCTTTGTCAGTGTACACATACGTTTCACACATACAAAACTTTCACACATATTTGTTTACATATTTCGCTTGTAAATGCAGCGTTATTGTCCTGCAGTTTCCTCTGAATCCTGAGGAAAGTGTCTAGTTCACCGTTGTTTTACCCATGCAACTCCGGAGTGGACGTTAAATGTAATTGTGATATTCAGCCATGTGGCATAATCTTTGGCCCCAGAGCATGCTTATAAAGTTAGTGGCTTATAAAGTTCATTCTTACCACCTGGTTACATCGAATAACTATTTGCGCTTCATATTTTTAAAATATTCCAATTCATCTAAATACAAGAAAGAAATAGCGACAAGATTTTTTTTCCTTTGTAAAACATTTCCCCACCTCCATCCTAGGGATGGTAGAGGTTTCTTATTCCCACATTTTATATATACCCTACGTGGGATGCCCGACTGTCAAAGTAATTTTTTACATACCAGAGCAAGTAAGTGATAACAGTGACAAGTTAGCGTCCCCCGGAAACTATGGCGTCGATAATGTATGGGTCGATCAAGAAGTTTCTGTCTGAGGATAATGCTGCAGCGTATATACAACGTAGCGCGACTGCGATGCGGGTGTATAAGCACCGACATGTAGGCAAGATATCAGTGTGCCATTTGTGTCTTTCCGACGTGCTTACGGTAATAGCGGAAACGTGAACTATGGTGACGTTATTATCAACTGCGTTGAAACAAGACCCATGTGTTTTCTTCTTTTCTTGACAAATATCGATAGACATCAATCGGAGAATGAAGAACACGTATGGCGCAGCACGTCTGTCGAAAACCATCGTTGTGGAATGGAGCGACACGGAGTGCTGTTGCTTTATGATAATGCAAATGTAACGCAGAAGTTACGCCAACTAAAGTAGGAGACACATGAACACCCGTTCTAAAGGCCTGACCTCCTCCAAGCGATTTTCACGTCCCGGTTCCTTAAAAAAGGGCTTGAAGGGTCGAGGAAACCTGTCGGACGAGGATGTGCAGCAGGCAGATACGGACATCTTCACGAAGCAGGACACTGTATTTTACGAAATGGATATCTTCAAACGAGTGTGTCGGTGGAATGATGTGCTCAACGCTCACCGCGGTTTTCCCAGATTGGCACACGGCTTATGGACCCTTCGAACGGAAAATTTTTGAACACCATTTATATTAGTCGTTGTTGTTGTTGTTGTGGTCTTCAGTCCGGAGACTGGTTTGATGCACCTCTCCATGCTACTCTACCCTGTGCAAGCTTCTTCATCTCCCAGTACCTACTGCAACCTACATCCTTCTGAATCTGCTTAGTGTATTCATCTCTTGGTCTCCCTCTACGACTTTTACCCTCCACGCTGCCCTACAATACTAAATTGGTGATCCCTTGATGCCTCAGAATATGTCCTACCAAGCAATCCCTTCTTCTAGTCAAGTTGTGCAACAAATTTCTCTGCTCCCCAATTCTAGTCAATACCTCCTCATTAGTTATGTGATCTACCCATCTAATCTTCAGCATTCTTCTGTAGCACCACATTTCGAAAGCTTCTATTCTCTTCTGGTCCAAACTATTTATCGTTCACGTTTCACTTATTGGTCGTTACCAAATATTTTTATGTATCATGTGTCAACCTTCACTAGTAGCGGATGGTTGTTCTGATTCAGATGCCTTCGCGGGCGCACACACAACAACTCATCGAAGTTTCATCGTAGTCGGATGAATGATGTAGGAACACATAGAAGACGAACAAACCAACAGACAAACCTTTTTATACGCTGAAGCGCCTAAGAAACTGGTATAGGCATGCATATTCAAGCACGAAGATATGTAAACAGGTAGAATACAGTACTGCGGTCGGCAGCGCCTATACAGGGTGTTACAAAAAGGTACGGCCAAACTTTCAGGAAACATTTCTCACACACAAAGAAAGAAAATATGTTATGTGGACATGTGTCCGTAAACGCTTACTTTCCATGTTAGCGCTCATTTTATTACTTCTCTTCAAGTCACATTAATCATGGAATGGAAACACACAGCAACAGAACGTACCAGCGTGACTTCAAACACTTTGTTAAAGGAAACGTTCAAAATGTCCTCCGTTAGCGAGGATACATGCATCCACTTTCTGTCGCATGGAATTCGTGATGCGCTGATGCAGCCCTGGAGAATGGCGTATTGTGTCACAGCCGTCCACAATACGAGCACGAAGAGTCTCTACATTTGGTACCGGGGTTGCGTAGACAAGAGCTTTCAAATGCTCCCATAAATGAAAGTCAAGAGGGTTGAGGTCAGGAGAGCGTGGAGGCCATGGAATTGGTCCGCCTCTACCAATTCATCGGTCACCGAATCTGCTGTTGAGAAGCGTACGAACACTTCGACTGAAATGTGCAGGAGCTCCATCGTGCATGAACCACATGTTGTGTCGTACTTGTAAAGGCACATGTTCTAGCAGCTCAGGTAGAGTATCCCGTATGAAATCATGATAACGTGCTCCATTGAGCGTAGGTGGAAGAACATGGGGCCCAATCAAGACATCACCAACAATGCCTGCCCAAACGTTCACAGAAAATCTGTGCTGATGACATGATTGCACAATTGCGTGCGGATTCTCGTCAGCCCACACATGTTGATTGTGAAAATTTACAATTTGATCACGTTGGAATGAAGCCTCATCCGTAAAGAGAACATTTGCACTGAAATGAGGATTGACGCATTGTTGGATGAACCATTCGCAGAAGTGTACCCGTGGAGGCCAATCAGCTGCTGATAGTGCCTGCACACGCTGTACATGGTACGGAAAGAACTGGTTCTCCCGTAGCACTCTCCATACAGTGACGTGGTCAACGTCACCTTGTACAGCAGCAACTTTTCTGACTCTGACATTAGGGTTATCGTCAACCGCACGAAGAATTGCCTCGTCCATTGCAGGTGTCCTCGTCGTTCTAGGTCATCCCCAGTCGCGAGTCATACGCTGGAATGTTACGTGCTCCCTAAGACGCCGATCAATTGCTTCGAACGTCTTCCTGTCGGGACACCTTCGTTCTTGAAATCTATCTCGATATAAACGTACCGCGCCACGGCTATTGCCCCATGCTAATCCATACATCAAATGGGCATCTGCCAACTCCGCATTTGTAAACATTGCACTGACTGCAAAACCACGTTCGAGATGAACACTAACCTGTTGATGCTACGTACTGATGTGCTTGATGGTAGTACTGTAGAGCAATGAGGCGCATGTCAACACAAGCACCGAAGTCAACATTACTTTCCTTCAATTGGGCCAACTGGCGGTGAATCGAGGAAGTACAGTACATACTGACGTAACTAAAATGAGCTCTAACATGGAAATTAAGCGTTTCCGGACACATGTCCACATAACATCTTTTCTTTATTTGTGTGTGAGGAATGTTTCCTGAAAGTTTGGCCGTACCTTTTTGTAACACCCTGTATAAGACAAGAAGTGCGTGGCGCAGTTGTTAGATCGGTTAGTGCAGCTACAATGGCAGGTTATCAGGATTTAAGTGAGTTTGAAAGTGTTGTTATAGTCGGTGCACTAGCGATGGGACACAGCATCTGCGAGTTAGCGATGAAGTGGTTATTTTCCCGTACAACCATTTACGAGTGTTGCATGAATCTGGTAAAACATCAAATCTCCGACATCGCTGTGGCCGGAAAAACATCCTGCAAGAACGAACGACGACTGAGAAGAATCGTTCAACGTGACAGAAATGCAACCCTTCAGCAAATTGCTGCAGATTTAATTGCTGGGCCATCAACAAGTATCAGCGCGCGAACCATTCAACAAAACATCATCGATACGGGCTTTCGGAGTCGATGGCTCACTCGTGTACCCTTGATGACTGGACGACACAAAGCTTTACGCCTCGCCTGGGCCCGTCGACGCCGACATTGGATTCAAATGGCTCTAAGCACTATGGGACTTAACATCTGAGGTCAACAGTCCCCTGGACTTAGAACTATTTAAACCTAACTAACCTAAGAACATCTCACACATCCATGACCGAGGCAGGATTCGAACCTGCGACCGTAGCAGCAGCGCGTTTCCGGACTAAACCGCCTAGAACCGCTCGGTCACAGCGGCCGGTTGCCGAGATTGGACTGTTGATGACTGGTTACATGTTGCCTCGTCGGACGAGTCTCGTTTCAAATTGGATTGAGGGGATGGACGTGCACGGTTATGGAGACAACCTCATGAATCCATGGACCCTGCATGCCAGCAGAGGACTCTTCAAGCTGGTTGAGGCTCTGTAATAGTGTGGGGTGGGTGCAGTTGGAGTGATATGGGACCCCCAGATACGTCTAGATACGAATCTGACAGGTGACACGTACGTAAGCATACTGTCTAGTTACCTGCATCCATTTATGTCCATTGTGCATTCCGACGGACTTGGTCAATTCCAGCAGGACAATACGACACCCTACACATCCAGAATGGCTACATAGTGACTCCAGGAACATACTTCTGAGCTTAAACACTTACAGTGGCCGCCGAACTCCCCAGGCATGAACATTATTGAGCATATCTGGGACGCTTTGCAACGAGCTATTCGGAAGAGATCTCTACCTCCTCGTACTCTTACAGATTTATGGACTACTCTTCAGGATTCATGATGTCCCTCCAACACTACTTCAGACATTAGTCGACCCCGTGCCATGTCGTGTTGCGGCACTTCTGCGTGCTCGCGGGGGCCCTACACGATATTATGCAGGTGTACCAGTTTCTTTGGCTCTTCAGTCTATGTTACACGAATCTACATCTACATCTATACTCCGCAAGCCACCTGACGGTGTGTGGCGGAGGGTACTTTGAGTACACTCTTTGACATAAAACTCGACCGGCGGCCGGCCGCTTCAGAGGCTAAGTCCGCGCCGATCGCGACATGGGACAATAAAACTGGCCAACTCGCTAATTCTCTAAGTCCGGTTATCTGCACAATCTGGCAACACAGCAGACTGCGGCACTTCCTGGAGGAAACCTTCCCCCCTGATAGAGAAACACTATGCTGATTACGCCTGTGGTCTAGCCGTAGCGTGCGTTGTTTCTGTTCGTAATGTCAGTGGATCGAGAGCAGCTGGCATAAAATATTTTTATAGCTTCTTCTGTCTGAATGCTGAAGACGTGAATGTAATGGTAGCGCAGATTCAATCTATTTCGCTTTCTGACACACCGATATCAAAATTTTATCCAGTAACGATTTCCTGCAGACTGTCCTCCTCTGGACGCCGTATGCGGCAAAGCTCCGGGATCCATTTGCTGGCTACCGGCAGCGGCCGTGGCGACAGCAGCGGCGCTGCACTCCCCCGTTCTTTATCGAAAGCGCCTGCTCCCGCTCATCGCTTTTGATGATTTAAAACGCTTTATTATTAAATGTTGCTCCACAGAAAATTTCTACGATTTCCATTCACGCTCAAAAGCAACGGAGACAGACGCCCTGATTAGTAGGCGGGTATTATATTACATTAATCGGCGAGAGCTGAGTATGGCCCGAAATTAATTTTATAGACTGGGACGAATTTAAACCACATCGCTACATTCGATGAATTTATAAATGCTTCATACCTCGTTTCTTTTCCTTTCAAACTCAATTATTTGTGCAACTTTTGGTCAATGTTCGGATGTTTTCGTCAAGCCGGGGTGAGCGTCTGTGGTGTAAAGTGTATTACAGTTCTTGTTTCATTCCTTATGGTAACTCTATGCGATAAACAATGTGAATACCTTGCAATGAATGCTCTGTAGCAGTGCAGGAACACTGCACATTTGGAGTTCCATGTGTGGGTTCATGAAGTATTTAATGTTGATCGGAAGTGATAGTTAAGGTCATCAGATTTAGACCAGAAAAATTTGTCGTTTTGGAGGTTTCAGAGAACGGAAAGGAATTGCTAACGCCGGTGTTAGAAAACGTCTACAGTTAAATGCTATTGCAAAAATTTAGAAGAGGGGAACTATATTAATCAACATGTGCACTTCATAAACAACCTTCTGACATGTTAGACCTATATGACGAACAAAACTCAAATTTATATCGTTGACAGTCGCTTTGAATCTTTTCAGGATCTATTTTACAGTGAAGCACCTTGGCATTTGCAAAGCAGACATCCATGATATTAACTTAATTTACTAAGTCGAATCGGACGAAGATTGATGTTTAAAGGCATTCTTCAGATTTCGTATAACGAATTTTTACTAGCCGTTTGCAACTCCATTAATTAAAATGGAAAATAAAAGGTTGTAGTCAGCGGCTTCCACCGAGATTGGAACTGCTATGTCATATACTACGACCACCGCAACGCACAAGGGAACCCCTTTTTTTTAATTTTGCTTTTTTTCTTTTACTTTCTTTGACGATTACCCCTTTTTTTCTCTCTTATTTTAAAGCCCCTTAGGAAAATGGCAATAAAAAAAGAAACTAAGTGCCACCGCCACTTTTCATCCTATAACCTAAAAAAAAATCTGGTCCACTTCAGGCGCTGGCTCCTGATTAAACCTACCCCAAGAGCTGCCTATATACCAGGGGAAATATGGGAATTCAAGATTAGGGCTATCATTACAAACAAAACAAAATCTTCCTTTTTCTGAATTTTATTTTTATTTTGATTTTTGTTTTGTTTATTTTTGTTGATCAGACGCTTTCTGCGCCCCGCTGGTAATATGTTGAGTCACGTCTTCTCGAAATTGGCGTGTTCCGTTCAGTAGTTCAGAAATGTTCATTGGTTCAAACTGGAAACCTTCTTCACTCTTGGCTTAACACATTCCAGCTGCGAGGCGGGTCGTGGAAAGCACTCCCAAGGAAGTTCGAGAAAAATTGTCTGTATTTTGGGTGGTGGACAACGACATAATGACGGTCGTTGAGGTATGTCCAAAAATCGAGTACAGAGTCTACAGTTTGTCCAACTAGGTAGTGAATGGCATGTCCGCGAATCCAATTCACAGCATTGCTCTTTGTCCGATGAAAATAGTCACGTCCCGGAACTAATAATGAAAGCGGAGTATTCCGATTCAGAATGTCCCGCGTTAGCCGGCCGCGGTGGTCTAGCGGTTCTAGGCGCGTAGTCCGGAACCGCGCGACTGCTACGGTCGCAGGTTCGAATCCTGCCTCGGGCATGGATGTATGTGATGTCCTTAGGTTAGTTAGGTTTAAGTAGTTCTAAGTTCTAGGGGACTGATGACCACAGTAGTTAAGTCCCATAGTGCTCAGAGCCATTTGAACCATTTTTTTTTGTCCCGCGTTAGAAAAGCCACAATATGACGAATAACCTCTGAGCTAACATCACACTGGCGACCACAGACGGACTATAGTCACTGCGATGTTGCCTGAGCCTCAAAACGCAACCTTAAAACACACAAACAGGTGTTAATTATGTGAAGAACGCCGTTCTTGGAGTCCAGAAATTAATTATACTTTCTAAGTGTCTCATCTTACAGTGGATTCTATCGTACTAGTCTTCGATGTGGAAAACGAATGTCGAGTGAATTTAGCGAGGTAACGCCGGCCTACACCCGGAAGTAAATGTGCTATCAGAGTGTTGACAAATATTTGCTACGACGCTGCCATTTCTCGGTTCTCTTACGAGGCAGCTCTTCAGCGAAATGCTTGCCGTGATTCTCCGATACGGTCCTTCAGAGTGGAGACGCGCGCGCACGTTTGGTTTTTATGCGGCGTTCTCCCCTGATGGTTTCTGACGTCGCCTTGTGGGCTATGTCTACATTTGAGACATTCAATTATCATTAATCCAGAATGATGCAAGTTTCAGCTTCCGGCGTGGAAGAAGGCTGTTGACGCCGACATTATATCATTTCAACGTAGGTAAAGCAAAACGGGTCATTCAATGTTTCTCATTCAACATAAAGCATGTGAGATAATTTTCCGTAACGTTCATAATCATCTAAAAATACAAACGAAGTAAAAATACATCTGAAGCTTATTCGAATTGAATATAATGTAAGATACCAAACGCTTTGCACCTCGATGTCGAATTTGTCCACGTGCAATCTTTTGCAGCATACAAAAAGAATGTCATGATTACCACGAGAATGAAGAAATATGTTGGTACGGATGGAAGCAAGGAGAGACGCAGTCAACAAATATTCGATTCCTCATGGCATTCATTTCATTTGAGACGTAAGAAGAGTTAAAGCGGGATATTACTTTCGTTAACACGAAAGATATGCCGCACATATTGATAACGAGGAAGTCTGCGTCTTCATACGTTTCCTCCTTGAAATCTGTTTGCTCTCTTATATACTAAGTAGCTTGATCATTGTTTGACCCCGTAACGATGAACAGATTCCAAATGCATGTCTCTGCATGAAAGTAGCTGTTCGAACCCTTCCTGGGTTGCTTTTTGTGTTTTATTGCTTGGAATTCCTGAAGCAGACCACTGTGCCTTCTCCCCTTGTGGGTTAGGTCTCAAAACTAAACCGCTTTTTATCCAATGGCATAATTTATTCAGACAGCATCAGCACAAGACTGTCAAACAAAGCCTTCCATTTACAGTTGCAACACTCTAACCAGCACTGACCGAAGTGTAATCCACGGTCATGGTCCGAAATTAGCAGCTGTCTGCTACTGTGGCAAAGTCCGTACTACACTTTCGATTCCGCAGCACCATTTTATCTGGTAACACTGTGTAGTTGCAGAGTTGTGCCAGCATGTCTGTCCTCACACTGTCAACTTTATGTATCTCACTTCTCCTGCAGCGTTGATCACGAGGAGCAGAAGTAAATGAGTGTATTCTGCAAGACGTAACATTCAGTATTCCCTTCTTTCATAGCCACTCTTCATGTGCATCGACACCAAATAGGAATGTGAAAACTCTTGCAAGTGAGAGAATGACAATAACAATCGTAACAAGAACAATCAAATAATGAATGATGTTTATTCCAACGCAGAACGAGAATGGCTTTAAATATAAAAATCTATATCTATATCCATATCTATTGATCTTCGAGTTGGCACAATGCAAATATATTCTTAGCATTTAGTTACTGAATTTAGTTCGGGATGTTTGCAGAGAAAAGGAAAAGTCGGTACTTCTCGCTAGTGTAATATAATGTGAACCAGCAACTACCCTTTCCTTAGAACACGACTCAAGCAGGTCCCCAAGTAGGTACCAAGGCACTGCTGCATTCTGTTCCCTGACATTGCTCTGATGACGGTTAATGCAGATAGTTCCGATTATGAAATACAAAACGTATTGCAGGTTAGTTCCTACGACAGTAACATTAAATTTGCGTTGTAGACGGCACATGAACGTGACGACTATCCATATTACCATCAATATAAAAAGACAATATTATGGGAATTTAGCAGGATTACTCAACATGAATTTTTAAATTGGTCGACTGACCGCACAGGTGCTAAACGTCGTCAAGAGTATACGATGTCCTAATCGCATTAGGAATATGAAGATCGTCTTCGACAGCTCGCAACTTTCACATTGCTATCTCCACCCTACTCCAAACAGCCCTCGGTGGAGTTGCACTAAGTTGCCGATGCAATGTAAGGCCTTCAAACCGACAACAGACCACATATTGAAAAATACAAGCGAGTTCTCTTGCAGCGTAAGCTTATTGTAACTAATCTAAAAATTATTGGACAGGAACATTGTCCTATTCAAAAAAAGCTGTCCAGCAGGTCCTCTAATCGCTCCCTGGTACAGTCGTTTGACTATTGAAAATGGTTCCAACAAGTCACCACTAGAAAACACTACTCTGTATCGCAATAACTCAAGATGTAAAGTACTACTACGATACTACAAATATCAGGGAACACCTTATCACAGATAAGACTGTCCTTAAGGCTTGTAAGCTCACATTTATTGCAATAAATGACATACCTGAAATGTTACCACTCTCATTATTACGTCAGATTGGTAATGCACGTAGTAAGTTCGTCGTATTCATGATTTCCTCTTCAAAGTAACATACCGTACTTATTATTTAACACAAAATGACATTAAAAATGTAAGTTATTCACGAGCAGCTAGTTGAGAATATGTATGAACTTCAAATGACACGACGAACCGTCTTGTTCCGCATATGGATTCAAACCCAGCTCATGCAGACTAAGCAAAGATTTCGTTACTGACGGAAACTAACAGTCATTCCTGATTAAGCATACAGAGAGTGATATACCTCGAATTTAGACAGTATCAGTTAGCAAATATCAACTTTAAATTGCATAACGCAAACATGTTTAACAGACGCGAATTCCTACCCGTCATCTATTGTCCCTGTTAACGAACTACGGGAGATGTTAAATATTGCTTCTTCACAAGTAACTTACTTGAAATGCCGTGAGGTAAAGCTTTGTGTTGGACACGGATTCGAACCCAGAACCTAATCGGATTGCTATCGAAGCACAGTCAAATGTGACATATCGGATTTTCGCGGCAGTAGCTAGATGTTTTAACCGAAATGACGAGACGAAACATTAATTTTTTCCTTCCCAGGACTCATACCCGGCACCTATCGCTGTTATAGTCTAGAGAAAACGAACGTTAAATATGGGTTTGCTGCGCCAGCAGTGATATGTGAGCATGTTTGAACTAGAAATAATATGACGAAGAGTTCAGCGCTCACTGGGAATAGAGCCCCACATATATCGTTGTTGACCACACACAAAGAGACGTCAGCTACCGAATTTTTCTCCACCAGCTGCTCAGAATAACATCTTGAACTTACAGTCATCTCGCAAATAGTTCTGTGTCTCACTGGGAGTTAAAAACGTCAGATATCGTTAGTGTTGACAACGAATGAAAATACATTAAAAATCAAAATTCTTATCCACCAGCAGATAGGTGTTCTCATGCTAGAGCTTGATAATACATAATTAAATCTTTAGTGCCGGGCCAGGATTCGATCCCATTCACGCGTAATATGTGGAGATGTTGAGGAATCTGCAGTTTTGAACAAACAACAAATTGTAGCCGAGCTGTATTGTCACGAAGGGATCAAATTCCGCGTTAAGGGCGGTCTGAGTTGCATTCCCAGTTCAGAACCAATCTTACCGACATACAGAAGCTCAGATAAAAGATGGAATAAGTGTCCTGTGACCATACATAGCGTTTGTTTCGTCACTTGAAATAAATAACTAGTATAAGAAAGGTTACTGGTGATAGAGTTTCTACATGTCGCCACTCCAGACTTTATTGTGGTTCAACCTACCGTCTACTTGGTAGAGAAGGAAAATCATCTTTAATGTGAATTTTCAGACCACACTGCCATTACACCTTCTTCACTTGGTGTAGCCAGGAGAGAATGGACTCTGTCTCTCCCTATCTAAAATCATTGACAGAAGTGGGAATCCAACCCAGACCATAGGTATGACAACCTGCCATCCGTCCAACAGACCACGAAATCCTCTTCTCTCTATTTTCTATCGTAACGCCGTTGCGCCACACTGGATGAGAATTCTGACACACAGGCGTCCTGTAGTAATTTGCACCATGTTCAGTAAATTAGTTTACTTGGTTGACCGAATCACCATGAACCAGCTGCCTCGGCTACCCAGTGCATACATTCCACTCTATACTTTGTAATCACCGAAATAAAATCACGTAACTGCCACCTACACAGAACTGCCAACAGTGTAGGATGCAGAAGTTTAAATAGGAAGTGTTCCTTTCCACTTGAGCTATTCTATTGCGCTATCTGTTTGTAGAAAACGTCGTTCAGTAAAAAAAAAAGAAAAGCTGTAACTCTTTGTCTCTCAGAAGTCAAGACCTGGCCATATGCATAATCTCACAGTGCTGTGGAATCAAAAAGTTCTGGAGGAATAGTTGTCGTGCTCTGGAGCTGTTGTAGCTACGTGTCAGCTAGTAGCGTAGATAAGATGTCGCGAGTTCGAATACATTCAGTGCTACATTTTTTAAAACGCAATTCTGCTGTCTGCTGAAGTTGTCAATCTTATGGAACTTTGAACATACTTCCCTTCACTTCTCAACGCAAAGTAGTCGCATGTGGAAAAAGGGCTAACTACTGTGACATTTTGTTCTGTTCAGGTTTAATAGACAGCAGGCAGCAGATGCATCTCGAAGATGTGTAGGGAGAGCGCATCATGCCATAATATGACAGAAAAGTATTTTCTACAGTAGCTGTCGTGTGGTAGTGAGATTTTATTCTTGTTCAAACTTTGTTTGACAGCTTTAACTCAGAACAAGTTTTCTACATGCATGTAATCAATAAACTGCACGTGAATTGTCATACTGTCATAGATAACATCAGAGAATTCGCATATATCGTTGATGATTAATTTCTCTCTCATGTTTACTATTGTTTTAACAACACTAAAGGAAACCTTACGAAAATTGTGCACTGTATTATAAGAAAAGAAATAAAACTAACCACGATAACCTTACGACGAAAGTATGTTTTAATAAAACCGAGTATCTGTACACAAATGTGCCTCTATCGACACGAATTACTAAAATACTACTCACTTAGATTTTGATTGGGTCTGTGTTTCATTGGTATGCTGTGTCGTACTCAAGAGGTATGCAAATGTGGCATTTCATAAATATAGTTACGTATTCCTAGAAACCCAAAATTCGCTTGTCAGCAGCGGAAAGAGGCGTTGCCTGTTGTGCAGCATTGTAAGTTTTTCAACATTGCACTATGAGCCGAAAGTATTTTCTTGCGATTTCCTTATTGATGTTTGATCCGACTCCTCGTAGCTCTTTCACAGAAGGGATAAAAACGTTGCAGTCAGTGAGACTGGAACTGCAAACCATAACAGACGCTTTTCCACAGGTCAGCACGTTACCACAGAGCTGGCGAAGAGGTATGGGTCTGAGCGTCCTCTTACGACAGCAATAGTGCCTAGAACTCGTAAACCGCTATTTAAAGGTCGAGATTAGTTGCGATTTCCACGTGCAACGACTTTCCTGGGCTGAAAACCGTAAATTTACAATCTTTTGTTACCCTTCAAGCGATAATAACTCAGATTATTCAATGGAAATGACATGTAAAATGAAGTGAACTTTGAGGCTTAATTCCGTGCACACCAGGAAGTAACTCGTCGATCACAGAGTTGCCAAACATACGTTGCCTTGTTGCCAAATCTCAGTTACAGTACCAGCAGGAAGAAGACGAACCGATGTGATCCTACAGCGGGCTGGGAAGTGACCATAGCTGGTGTCTCCAAGTCGCGGCTGCTACGGCCTGGAATACGTAATGCGTCTGACTCGCTTACTGTAACTAGGTTTAGGGACTGGAGCGTAGTTACTAATAATACTCAGAACTGACTGCAAACTAAGCATCATAAACCAGTAACTCTCATTGTTGTTTTTATATTTCTTTAGTAAGTGTACTCAAAACTAAGAAACTCATTCACAGGCGTTTTCGTACCTCGCCGATAGTCGAGCACAACAAAAAAAAAAAAAAAATAGAAAAGGATGTTTACATATATATATATATATATATATATATATATATATATATATGTGTGTGTGTGTGTGTGTGTGTGTGTGTGTGTGTGTGTGTGTGCGTGTGTGTGAGAGAGAGAGAGAGAGAGAGATTAAAAAAGAATGAGAGTGTAAAAAATTGTTGTAAAGAAATTGAATCATGGTATTTAAACAAAACTTTCATTGTAATGACACGTTCCACATCATTACGAAATGTCGTATTCATGATCTATGGAACAAGAAGTAATCTAATGTAATGTAATCTAATCTAAATACATCGTATTGATGACTAGCCATAAAGAGTCATGAATTACCGAAATTTTTGCCAATACCAGTAACCAAATCTAAACTTGAAAATAAAAGACGACAAGTTTTGTAATAAACCGTGACTCCTATCAAGACCCTTTCGTCCCTGTTATCTAACCACGAAAGATGTCTGATATACCTCCATTCTGAAGTAACAAAGTGTGCATGCATTTAAAGATGAAGTGCATGATGTGAAGTTCTGTGACGGAGATACAAACCCAACACGTAATCGGATTGTTAACTAAGAAAAATCAAATGTTACGTATCGGTTTTTCTTACGAGCCGCTAGGTTTCTGAATCTAAACTAAGGATACAAACTTTTGTGCCTAAGAAACAATCGAACTGCACACCTACCGTGCATCCACGAACGTAGCATAAGTATCAGTTTCTTACTCACGAACAGTAAGATGTGTGCATGTTTGACCAGAAATAACGACACCTATTGCGATTGTTGGCAACACATGAACAGACATTAAAAATGCGCGTTAATTTTACCATGACTTCCGCTATGTCATTTCCCAACGTAAACTGGCTCTGCCCAGTTGGTAAAGAAGTAACGTGATGCTTAATGCTGATTCTGGATTATAACGTCTTTCTCTTGAGGTTACCAGAGATAAAATAAATCTGTTTGTGCCTCTTAAAAGCAAATGTCTGAACCCACGAATTGCACCTGTGATAGTTCGTTCCACCAGACCATTGTGGCCACATTTCCCAGCGCCTGGAGTGTGCTGTAACGGATGATGTGCTTAGCTTACAAAATTAATCACGGTGGAAAAAATGCGAGTCTATTAAATGGTTAAATAGAAGCAAGCTTCTGACGCAGAGATTATGCTATTCTCATGTCAGCAGGATGTAAAGACTCTTGTAGGCATCATAGGCTGGATGTGTAGCCCTTTTTGATTTTTCACAAATTCAGCAAATTTCTTAGTTCGAGAAAATCCACTGTGAAGTGTGAAGTTGCCGGATAATTCGATTATTACTGTCATTATTACTATCATTTAATTCATACCGCTGCTGGAACACGACCGTAGTCTTGAGGTAAAACGCGAGACCAGCTAATATGACGTCTGGCGACCGAAAGCACATATCGACAAAATTTTTATCGCCCCTTTCCTCTCGGTGCTGAAGCTATGAGTGTAATTCAAGCGAATCTACTATATAATATTATCTGGTCTCGCGTTTTACCTCAAGACTACGGTCGTAGTGAAGAGTAATGTACTAAGACTGGAGTCAAGACTTCCTCTGGGAAGTGCCGCAGTATACATGTTGCCAGATCGAGCATGTTGCCAGACATAGAATTCTGAGAGGAGCACGACTGTATTGTCCACCTTACGTGAACGACTCGGCGGTCAATTTTTTGGTCTAAGACTGTATCTACAACACATATTGCACGCTGAAGACCCAGAAGAATTA
Organism: Schistocerca piceifrons; assembly: GCF_021461385.2. Classification (NCBI taxonomy): domain Eukaryota; kingdom Metazoa; phylum Arthropoda; class Insecta; order Orthoptera; family Acrididae; genus Schistocerca; species Schistocerca piceifrons. The sequence goes on along the minus strand of NC_060140.1, from coordinate 581,786,011 downwards.
AAAAAACATAAGTAGTTTATGAGATTAGCGTTAACCATAGCGTTCGAAGTATTCATAGTATTGTATACGTGTGTGTAAACGCATTCCAATGACCACTCAAGGAGGACAAGGATGCACAGTCCAGCTTCAATATTATAAATACTCCTGAGTTTATGGATGAACTCAGACTTAGGTTGATAATAATTTTGAATATTTAGCAGCACTGTACCCATTGGTGTTAAACTCGTATTCAACCAATGATTCCCACAGCTACAGGGACACTACTTGTGATAACTCTTAGACAAAATACTTAAGCAGTGTTATCAGACGAAAAGATCAACCTGACACAAACTGTGGGAAGTTTGTTTCACAACCTTCGTACCTGGATAATGAGCTTTTTCCTATTTGAGATATCTGTGAACGTTGCTGCTTAAGACGACTTAAGCAGAAACTAAATTCCCTCAGCTTCGATAATGTTTAAAGAAATCGTCTTGTCGGCACTAACTCGTGATTTGTGAATTGTTTACCGGCCGCACTCTGCCGTATTTCGCCGGAAGGAAGGCAAAAACTTACTGACAAATTTCAGACAGAAATTACTGTTACAGTGTACTTATGGAGCCAAATGAGTGGATTGCGTATATTCCGGTGAGAAAGAGCACTGGCAAACAGTCTTCGCTACATGAGGTTATTTAAACTGGTGTCACTCTGAGCAAGAATTTATGGTCAGGTCAATGTTTCGGATGCGAGTTTTGCAACTGTGAAATACTTTCCTACATTATAGAAGCGAATATTAAATTTGAACTAATATGCGAAAATTTTGTACTTGGACAGCGTAGAATGAAAATACTTCTGTGTATTTCAAAGGGAAACAATAGATTTTCTAAAACATTGTCTGTCATACACAACTTGAAACAGGTCATGTCGACCAAATCATGTAGAAGAACTGACAGCGACGTATATCGGAAGGCAGTAAGATCTCTTGCCTTTTGGTTTGTCAGTACTCGATAGCCATTTCTAGGTGCAAGTAAATGACGAAAGGCAGCGCGTTTTTGTCATCAAGTAACGTCTTCGTCAATTACTTTAGTTTTAATGTAATCTAAGAGTAATTGCTGATGTCTGATATTAACATGAAAAGGATTCCGTAGACAGGGAAAGAACCTCTTCTTGGGAAACTACTTCTATAGTAACCAAAAGGCATTAAATGATCTTCAAGCACTTGTGTTCCAGCAGCGGTATGAATAAAATGATAGTAATAATGACAGTAATAATCGAATTATTCGGCAACTTCACACTTCATAGTGGATTTTCTCGAACTAAGAAATTTGCTGAATTTGTGAAAAATCAAAAAGGGCTACACATCCAGCCTATGATGCCTACAAGAGTCTTTACAGCCTGCTGACATGAGAATAGCATAATTTCTGCGTCAGAAGCATGCTTCTACTTAACCATTTAATAGACTCGCATTTTTTCCACCGTGATTAATTTTGTAAGCTAAGCACATCATCCGTTACAGCACACTCCAGGCGCTGGGAAATGTGGCCGCAATGGTCTGGTGGAACGAACTATCACAGGTGCAATTCGTGGGTTTAGGCATTTGCTTTTAAGAGGCACAAACAGATTTATTTTACCTCTGGTAACCTCAAGAGAAAGACGTTATAATCCAGAATCAGCATTAAGCATCACGTTCCTTCTTTACCAACTGGGCAGAGCCAGTTTACGTTGGGAAATGACATAGCGGAAGTCATGGTAAACAGATATACAGTCGCCAGTAAGCTTACTTACATTAGCAAATTTTATTTTATTTGATGAACTGATAGCCATTTAAAGGGACAGGGCTCTTAGTTTACTTGTACTTGATTGAACTAGAGACGTAGAAAAATTTGGTGCTGGACTGTGATTCGCATTCGTATCTCCTCTTTCGAGGATCTGAATCTCTCGGAACAGTATAGTTCAATCATTTCGTTCCTTTTCCCAAGACTGCAGCCTTCTCTAGGTCTCCTCCAAAGGTAAATATGTGGGTCCAAATCCTGATCCTGTACAAAAATATTCATAATTTCATTTCCAGCTCTATCAAGTGGACACCCACCTGCTAGTGAAAATTAACGCGCATTTTTAATGTCTGTTCATGTGTTGCCAACAATCGCAATAGGTGTTGTTATTTCTGGTCAAACACGCACACATCTTACTGTTCGTGAGTAAGAAACTGATACTTATGCTACGTTCGTGGATGCACGGTAGGTGTGCAGTTCGATTGTTTCTTAGGCACAAAAGTTTGTATCCTTAGTTTAGATTCAGAAACCTAGCGGCTCGTAAGAAAAACCGATACGTAACATTTGATTTTTCTTAGTTAACAATCCGATTACGTGTTGGGTTTGTATCTCCGTCACAGAACTTCACATCATGCACTTCATCTTTAAATGCATGCACACTTTGTTACTTCAGAATGGAGGTATATCAGACATCTTTCGTGGTTAGATAACAGGGACGAAAGGGTCTTGATAGGAGTCACGGTTTATTACAAAACTTGTCGTCTTTTATTTTCAAGTTTAGATTTGGTTACTGGTATTGGCAAAAATTTCGGTAATTCATGACTCTTTATGGCTAGTCATCAATACGATGTATTTAGATTAGATTACATTACATTAGATTACTTCTTGTTCCATAGATCATGAATACGACATTTCGTAATGATGTGGAACGTGTCATTACAATGAAAGTTTTGTTTAAATACCATGATTCAATTTCTTTACAACAATTTTTTACACTCTCATTCTTTTTTAATCTCTCTCTCTCTCTCTCTCTCACACACACGCACACACACACACACACACACACACACACACACACACACACACATATATATATATATATATATATATATATATATATATATATATATATATATATGTAAACATCCTTTTCTATTTTTTTTTTTTTTTTGTTGTGCTCGACTATCGGCGAGGTACGAAAACGCCTGTGAATGAGTTTCTTAGTTTTGAGTACACTTACTAAAGAAATATAAAAACAACAATGAGAGTTACTGGTTTATGATGCTTAGTTTGCAGTCAGTTCTGAGTATTATTAGTAACTACGCTCCAGTCCCTAAACCTAGTTACAGTAAGCGAGTCAGACGCATTACGTATTCCAGGCCGTAGCAGCCGCGACTTGGAGACACCAGCTATGGTCACTTCCCAGCCCGCTGTAGGATCACATCGGTTCGTCTTCTTCCTGCTGGTACTGTAACTGAGATTTGGCAACAAGGCAACGTATGTTTGGCAACTCTGTGATCGACGAGTTACTTCCTGGTGTGCACGGAATTAAGCCTCAAAGTTCACTTCATTTTACATGTCATTTCCATTGAATAATCTGAGTTATTATCGCTTGAAGGGTAACAAAAGATTGTAAATTTACGGTTTTCAGCCCAGGAAAGTCGTTGCACGTGGAAATCGCAACTAATCTCGACCTTTAAATAGCGGTTTACGAGTTCTAGGCACTATTGCTGTCGTAAGAGGACGCTCAGACCCATACCTCTTCGCCAGCTCTGTGGTAACGTGCTGACCTGTGGAAAAGCGTCTGTTATGGTTTGCAGTTCCAGTCTCACTGACTGCAACGTTTTTATCCCTTCTGTGGAAGAGCTACGAGGAGTCGGATCAAACATCAATAAGGAAATCGCAAGAAAATACTTTCGGCTCATAGTGCAATGTTGAAAAACTTACAATGCTGCACAACAGGCAACGCCTCTTTCCGCTGCTGACAAGCGAATTTTGGGTTTCTAGGAATACGTAACTATATTTATGAAATGCCACATTTGCATACCTCTTGAGTACGACACAGCATACCAATGAAACACAGACCCAATCAAAATCTAAGTGAGTAGTATTTTAGTAATTCGTGTCGATAGAGGCACATTTGTGTACAGATACTCGGTTTTATTAAAACATACTTTCGTCGTAAGGTTATCGTGGTTAGTTTTATTTCTTTTCTTATAATACAGTGCACAATTTTCGTAAGGTTTCCTTTAGTGTTGTTAAAACAATAGTAAACATGAGAGAGAAATTAATCATCAACGATATATGCGAATTCTCTGATGTTATCTATGACAGTATGACAATTCACGTGCAGTTTATTGATTACATGCATGTAGAAAACTTGTTCTGAGTTAAAGCTGTCAAACAAAGTTTGAACAAGAATAAAATCTCACTACCACACGACAGCTAATGTAGAAAATACTTTTCTGTCATATTATGGCATGATGCGCTCTCCCTACACATCTTCGAGATGCATCTGCTGCCTGCTGTCTATTAAACCTGAACAGAACAAAATGTCACAGTAGTTAGCCCTTTTTCCACATGCGACTACTTTGCGTTGAGAAGTGAAGGGAAGTATGTTCAAAGTTCCATAAGATTGACAACTTCAGCAGACAGCAGAATTGCGTTTTAAAAAATGTAGCACTGAATGTATTCGAACTCGCGACATCTTATCTACGCTACTAGCTGACACGTAGCTACAACAGCTCCAGAGCACGACAACTATTCCTCCAGAACTTTTTGATTACACAGCACTGTGAGATTATGCATATGGCCAGGTCTTGACTTCTGAGAGACAAAGAGTTACAGCTTTTCTTTTTTTTTTACTGAACGACGTTTTCTACAAACAGATAGCGCAATAGAATAGCTCAAGTGGAAAGGAACACTTCCTATTTAAACTTCTGCATCCTACACTGTTGGCAGTTCTGTGTAGGTGGCAGTTACGTGATTTTATTTTGGTGATTACAAAGTATAGAGTGGAATGTATGCACTGGGTAGCCGAGGCAGCTGGTTCATGGTGATTCGGTCAACCAAGTAAACTAATTTACTGAACATGGTGCAAATTACTACAGGACGCCTGTGTGTCAGAATTCTCATCCAGTGTGGCGCAACGGCGTTACGATAGAAAATAGAGAGAAGAGGATTTCGTGGTCTGTTGGACGGATGGCAGGTTGTCATACCTATGGTCTGGGTTGGATTCCCACTTCTGTCAATGATTTTAGATAGGGAGAGACAGAGTCCATTCTCTCCTGGCTACACCAAGTGAAGAAGGTGTAATGGCAGTGTGGTCTGAAAATTCACATTAAAGATGATTTTCCTTCTCTACCAAGTAGACGGTAGGTTGAACCACAATAAAGTCTGGAGTGGCGACATGTAGAAACTCTATCACCAGTAACCTTTCTTATACTAGTTATTTATTTCAAGTGACGAAACAAACGCTATGTATGGTCACAGGACACTTATTCCATCTTTTATCTGAGCTTCTGTATGTCGGTAAGATTGGTTCTGAACTGGGAATGCAACTCAGACCGCCCTTAACGCGGAATTTGATCCCTTCGTGACAATACAGCTCGGCTACAATTTGTTGTTTGTTCAAAACTGCAGATTCCTCAACATCTCCACATATTACGCGTGAATGGGATCGAATCCTGGCCCGGCACTAAAGATTTAATTATGTATTATCAAGCTCTAGCATGAGAACACCTATCTGCTGGTGGATAAGAATTTTGATTTTTAATGTATTTTCATTCGTTGTCAACACTAACGATATCTGACGTTTTTAACTCCCAGTGAGACACAGAACTATTTGCGAGATGACTGTAAGTTCAAGATGTTATTCTGAGCAGCTGGTGGAGAAAAATTCGGTAGCTGACGTCTCTTTGTGTGTGGTCAACAACGATATATGTGGGGCTCTATTCCCAGTGAGCGCTGAACTCTTCGTCATATTATTTCTAGTTCAAACATGCTCACATATCACTGCTGGCGCAGCAAACCCATATTTAACGTTCGTTTTCTCTAGACTATAACAGCGATAGGTGCCGGGTATGAGTCCTGGGAAGGAAAAAATTAATGTTTCGTCTCGTCATTTCGGTTAAAACATCTAGCTACTGCCGCGAAAATCCGATATGTCACATTTGACTGTGCTTCGATAGCAATCCGATTAGGTTCTGGGTTCGAATCCGTGTCCAACACAAAGCTTTACCTCACGGCATTTCAAGTAAGTTACTTGTGAAGAAGCAATATTTAACATCTCCCGTAGTTCGTTAACAGGGACAATAGATGACGGGTAGGAATTCGCGTCTGTTAAACATGTTTGCGTTATGCAATTTAAAGTTGATATTTGCTAACTGATACTGTCTAAATTCGAGGTATATCACTCTCTGTATGCTTAATCAGGAATGACTGTTAGTTTCCGTCAGTAACGAAATCTTTGCTTAGTCTGCATGAGCTGGGTTTGAATCCATATGCGGAACAAGACGGTTCGTCGTGTCATTTGAAGTTCATACATATTCTCAACTAGCTGCTCGTGAATAACTTACATTTTTAATGTCATTTTGTGTTAAATAATAAGTACGGTATGTTACTTTGAAGAGGAAATCATGAATACGACGAACTTACTACGTGCATTACCAATCTGACGTAATAATGAGAGTGGTAACATTTCAGGTATGTCATTTATTGCAATAAATGTGAGCTTACAAGCCTTAAGGACAGTCTTATCTGTGATAAGGTGTTCCCTGATATTTGTAGTATCGTAGTAGTACTTTACATCTTGAGTTATTGCGATACAGAGTAGTGTTTTCTAGTGGTGACTTGTTGGAACCATTTTCAATAGTCAAACGACTGTACCAGGGAGCGATTAGAGGACCTGCTGGACAGCTTTTTTTGAATAGGACAATGTTCCTGTCCAATAATTTTTAGATTAGTTACAATAAGCTTACGCTGCAAGAGAACTCGCTTGTATTTTTCAATATGTGGTCTGTTGTCGGTTTGAAGGCCTTACATTGCATCGGCAACTTAGTGCAACTCCACCGAGGGCTGTTTGGAGTAGGGTGGAGATAGCAATGTGAAAGTTGCGAGCTGTCGAAGACGATCTTCATATTCCTAATGCGATTAGGACATCGTATACTCTTGACGACGTTTAGCACCTGTGCGGTCAGTCGACCAATTTAAAAATTCATGTTGAGTAATCCTGCTAAATTCCCATAATATTGTCTTTTTATATTGATGGTAATATGGATAGTCGTCACGTTCATGTGCCGTCTACAACGCAAATTTAATGTTACTGTCGTAGGAACTAACCTGCAATACGTTTTGTATTTCATAATCGGAACTATCTGCATTAACCGTCATCAGAGCAATGTCAGGGAACAGAATGCAGCAGTGCCTTGGTACCTACTTGGGGACCTGCTTGAGTCGTGTTCTAAGGAAAGGGTAGTTGCTGGTTCACATTATATTACACTAGCGAGAAGTACCGACTTTTCCTTTTCTCTGCAAACATCCCGAACTAAATTCAGTAACTAAATGCTAAGAATATATTTGCATTGTGCCAACTCAAAGATCAATAGATATGGATATAGATATAGATTTTTATATTTAAAGCCATTCTCGTTCTGCGTTGGAATAAACATCATTCATTATTTGATTGTTCTTGTTACGATTGTTATTGTCATTCTCTCACTTGCAAGAGTTTTCACATTCCTATTTGGTGTCGATGCACATGAAGAGTGGCTATGAAAGAAGGGAATACTGAATGTTACGTCTTGCAGAATACACTCATTTACTTCTGCCCCTCGTGATCAACGCTGCAGGAGAAGTGAGATACATAAAGTTGACAGTGTGAGGACAGACATGCTGGCACAACTCTGCAACTACACAGTGTTACCAGATAAAATGGTGCTGCGGAATCGAAAGTGTAGTACGGACTTTGCCACAGTAGCAGACAGCTGCTAATTTCGGACCATGACCGTGGATTACACTTCGGTCAGTGCTGGTTAGAGTGTTGCAACTGTAAATGGAAGGCTTTGTTTGACAGTCTTGTGCTGATGCTGTCTGAATAAATTATGCCATTGGATAAAAAGCGGTTTAGTTTTGAGACCTAACCCACAAGGGGAGAAGGCACAGTGGTCTGCTTCAGGAATTCCAAGCAATAAAACACAAAAAGCAACCCAGGAAGGGTTCGAACAGCTACTTTCATGCAGAGACATGCATTTGGAATCTGTTCATCGTTACGGGGTCAAACAATGATCAAGCTACTTAGTATATAAGAGAGCAAACAGATTTCAAGGAGGAAACGTATGAAGACGCAGACTTCCTCGTTATCAATATGTGCGGCATATCTTTCGTGTTAACGAAAGTAATATCCCGCTTTAACTCTTCTTACGTCTCAAATGAAATGAATGCCATGAGGAATCGAATATTTGTTGACTGCGTCTCTCCTTGCTTCCATCCGTACCAACATATTTCTTCATTCTCGTGGTAATCATGACATTCTTTTTGTATGCTGCAAAAGATTGCACGTGGACAAATTCGACATCGAGGTGCAAAGCGTTTGGTATCTTACATTATATTCAATTCGAATAAGCTTCAGATGTATTTTTACTTCGTTTGTATTTTTAGATGATTATGAACGTTACGGAAAATTATCTCACATGCTTTATGTTGAATGAGAAACATTGAATGACCCGTTTTGCTTTACCTACGTTGAAATGATATAATGTCGGCGTCAACAGCCTTCTTCCACGCCGGAAGCTGAAACTTGCATCATTCTGGATTAATGATAATTGAATGTCTCAAATGTAGACATAGCCCACAAGGCGACGTCAGAAACCATCAGGGGAGAACGCCGCATAAAAACCAAACGTGCGCGCGCGTCTCCACTCTGAAGGACCGTATCGGAGAATCACGGCAAGCATTTCGCTGAAGAGCTGCCTCGTAAGAGAACCGAGAAATGGCAGCGTCGTAGCAAATATTTGTCAACACTCTGATAGCACATTTACTTCCGGGTGTAGGCCGGCGTTACCTCGCTAAATTCACTCGACATTCGTTTTCCACATCGAAGACTAGTACGATAGAATCCACTGTAAGATGAGACACTTAGAAAGTATAATTAATTTCTGGACTCCAAGAACGGCGTTCTTCACATAATTAACACCTGTTTGTGTGTTTTAAGGTTGCGTTTTGAGGCTCAGGCAACATCGCAGTGACTATAGTCCGTCTGTGGTCGCCAGTGTGATGTTAGCTCAGAGGTTATTCGTCATATTGTGGCTTTTCTAACGCGGGACAAAAAAAAATGGTTCAAATGGCTCTGAGCACTATGGGACTTAACTACTGTGGTCATCAGTCCCCTAGAACTTAGAACTACTTAAACCTAACTAACCTAAGGACATCACATACATCCATGCCCGAGGCAGGATTCGAACCTGCGACCGTAGCAGTCGCGCGGTTCCGGACTACGCGCCTAGAACCGCTAGACCACCGCGGCCGGCTAACGCGGGACATTCTGAATCGGAATACTCCGCTTTCATTATTAGTTCCGGGACGTGACTATTTTCATCGGACAAAGAGCAATGCTGTGAATTGGATTCGCGGACATGCCATTCACTACCTAGTTGGACAAACTGTAGACTCTGTACTCGATTTTTGGACATACCTCAACGACCGTCATTATGTCGTTGTCCACCACCCAAAATACAGACAATTTTTCTCGAACTTCCTTGGGAGTGCTTTCCACGACCCGCCTCGCAGCTGGAATGTGTTAAGCCAAGAGTGAAGAAGGTTTCCAGTTTGAACCAATGAACATTTCTGAACTACTGAACGGAACACACCAATTTCGAAAAGACGTGACTCAACATATTACCAGCGGGGCGCAGAAAGCGTCTGATCAACAAAAATAAACAAAACAAAAATCAAAATAAAAATAAAATTCAGAAAAAGGAAGATTTTGTTTTGTTTGTAATGATAGCCCTAATCTTGAATTCCCATATTTCCCCTGGTATATAGGCAGCTCTTGGGGTAGGTTTAATCAGGAGCCAACGCCTGAAGTGGACCAGATTTTTTTTTTAGGTTATAGGATGAAAAGTGGCGGTGGCACTTAGTTTCTTTTTTTATTGCCATTTTCCTAAGGGGCTTTAAAATAAGAGAGAAAAAAAGGGGTAATCGTCAAAAAAAGTAAAAGAAAAAAAGCAAAATTAAAAAAAAGGGGTTCCCTTGTGCGTTGCGGTGGTCGTAGTGTATGACATAGCAGTTCCAATCTCGGTGGAAGCCGCTGACTACAACCTTTTATTTTCCATTTTAATTAATGGAGTTGCAAACGGCTAGTAAAAATTCGTTATACGAAATCTGAAGAATGCCTTTAAACATCAATCTTCGTCCGATTCGACTTAGTAAATTAAGTTAATATCATGGATGTCTGCTTTGCAAATGCCAAGGTGCTTCACTGTAAAATAGATCCTGAAAAGATTCAAAGCGACTGTCAACGATATAAATTTGAGTTTTGTTCGTCATATAGGTCTAACATGTCAGAAGGTTGTTTATGAAGTGCACATGTTGATTAATATAGTTCCCCTCTTCTAAATTTTTGCAGTAGCATTTAACTGTAGACGTTTTCTAACACCGGCGTTAGCAATTCCTTTCCGTTCTCTGAAACCTCCAAAACGACAAATTTTTCTGGTCTAAATCTGATGACCTTAACTATCACCTCCGATCAACATTAAATACTTCATGAACGCATACATGGAACTCCAAATGTGCAGTGTTCCTGCACTGCTACAGAGCATGCATTGCAAGGTGGCTGGCTCTGAGCACTATGCGACTTAACTTCTGAGGTCATTAGTCGCCTAGAACTTAGAACTACTTAAACCTAACTAACCTAAGGACATCACACACATCCATGCCCGAGGCAGGATTCGAACCTGCGACCGCAGCGGTCACGCGGTTCCAGACTGAAGCGCCTTTAACCGCACGGCCACACCGGCCGGCGCATTGCAAGGTATTCACACTGTTTATCGCATAGAGTTAGCATAAGGGATGAAACAAGAACTGTAATACACTTTACACCACAGACGCTCACCCCGGCTTGACGAAAACATCCGAACATTGACCAAAAGTTGCACAAATAATTGAGTTTGAAAGGAAAAGAAACGAGGTATGAAGCATTTATAAATTCATCGAATGTAGCGAGGTGGTTTAAATTCGTCCCAGTCTATAAAATTAATTTCGGGCCATACTCAGCTCTCGCTGATTAATGTAATATAATACCCGCCTACTAATCAGGGCGTCTGTCTCCGTTGCTTTTGAGCGTGAATGGAAATCGTAGAAATTTTCTGTGGAGCAACATTTAATAATAAAACGTTTTAAATCATCAAAAGCGATGAGCGGGAGCAGGCGCTTTCGATAAAGAACGGGGGAGTGCAGCGCCGCTGCTGTCGCCACGGCCGCTGCCGGTAGCCAGCAAATGGATCCCGGAGCTTTGCCGCATACGGCGTCCAGAGGAGGACAGTCTGCAGGAAATCGTTACTGGTAAAAATTTTGATATCGGTGTGTCAGAAAGCGAAATAGATTGAATCTGCGCTACCATTACATTCACGTCTTCAGCATTCAGACAGAAGAGGCTATAAAAATATTTTATGCCAGCTTCTCTCGATCCACTGACATTACGAACAGAAACAACGCACGCTACGGCTAGACCACAGGCGTAATCAGCATAGTGTTTCTCTATCAGGGGGGAAGGTTTCCTCCAGGAAGTGCCGCAGTCTGCTGTGTTGCCAGATTGTGCAGATAACCGGACTTAGAGAATTAGCGAGTTGGCCAGTTTTATTGTCCCATGTCGCGATCGGCGCGGACTTAGCCTCTGAAGCGGCCGGCCGCCGGTCGAGTTTTATGTCAAGGAGTGTACCTCTATCGGTTCTGCCTTCTATTCCAGTCTTGTATTGTTCATGGAAAGAAAGATTGTCGGTATGCCTCTGTGTGGGCTCTAATCTCTCTGATTTTATCCTCATGGTCTTTTCGCGAGATATACGTAGGAGGGAAAGCATGTTCTCGAAACTTCGACAAAAGCCCTTACCGAGCTACTGAGCGTCTCTCTTGCAGAATCTTCCACTGGAGTTTATCTATCATCTCCGTAACGCTTTCGCGGTTACTAAATGATCCTGTAACGAAGCGCCCTGCTCTCCGTTGGATCTTCTTTATATCTTCTATCAACCCTATCTGGTACGGATCCCACACCGGTGAGCAGTATCCAAGCAGTATCCAAGCAGTCTGGCATATGCTTTACCGACGATTAATGATGGTAATAGTGTAATTCGTACTGTTTTTTTTTCGAAGTTGTTAATTCTTGTAATAAAAACTGTGTTTTTTATCTTTCAAAATATCGTAAATAATATGACGTTGTAGTCACCACGTTGGTTACGTCATTTGTCAGGTGGTCACGATATCACTAGTCAGAGCCGACGGGTAGTATCGCGATGTCCTCTCTATCCCGCTTCGCTCTCCGTATTTTATCCGTGATAACTCTAAAACTTCGAGTGGTCACAATTTACGTATGCCATCAGGAAAGTGACACAGTCGTAGCGCTCGGCCGAATGTAATGTGAACTCTCCACCCACGATGAGTTTACCTGCTGCCAGACAACACAGACAGCGAAAGCCGTCGAAACAATAGTAGCGCGTCGAGGGTGTCCTAAAGCAGTCTGTCGGTATGAAACGTCACGAGCTCGATTGTCGCAGAATTACGTTTCAGGTTTCATACGTCGCCGAGCGCGCTCCTGGCGGCTTTGTAAAATCCTGACGAGATCGGCCGGCGGCGGGGCCTGTTGAATGCGAGACCGGGCGAGGTAGCGGCGGCGCGCGTGGCCCCCCGCGGCGCTGGACACTATCATTATCAATTAGGCGGCCGTCTGCAGAGCAGGGGCGCTCGCCGCCTCTTTGTAGCGGCGTGCTGCGCGCGCCGCGCTCTGGTTACAACGGCAGCAGCCGGGCGCCGGCCGCTGTCTCCCTCGCGGCACAATGCCGCCGCCGCCGCTGCTCCGTCTCCCTACAGAGGGCGCGCGCGCAGACGCCCGGGCTTCCCGGACCACCGATCCTCGCTTTGTGCAGCGGCCGCGGTCTGCTCGACAAGCGGCTCTCTCTCTCTCTCGTGTGCAAACGGTAGCATACGCTCAGAGCTTTAACATCATATTTCTACGAAGCGAGCACAAACAGCCAGAGGTGGTGCTGTGGTTATACGGTCCAACATGATCCCATTGTATCTACTCGGCATCTAGATCTGTGCCCCGCAAGACACCGCACACTCAAGAGCTAAGCATTTTGATCACTGTTCATTACGAAACCGATTGCCGCATACTGGTGTTGCGGGTAGTCGGAGCGGCAAGAGAAGTATACTGCGTATTACAGGTACGAACGAAAGGGGACAGTAGGAGATTATCAACGGCCCATTTTCGTGATGTTTTGAACTTGAGGATATACGCAAGCAATCGAAGTACTCGATATGCACAAATACGCGGAGTACCCGATATAGCCAAATCACTCGATGCACAGACATTTTCTAAAATTTAATAAATTTTAGCTTTTGAGCTTACAAATAGTCAAGCATTATTATATTTATAATCTGAATTAAAAATTAATGTTAAAATGATAAACCTAACATCAATCACTAATTTAGCTGTTTTCCAAGTAATAAAATTATTTTTCATGTTTTTGATTTATTATAAATACGTAATGACCGTTGAAATTATTGACATCACAGTTACTTTTTATAATTTATTCTGGGTAATAATTAGAGAGCATTTTTAAAAGAAATAATGAATCATACATAAATACCCTCAGACTTAAAGAAGAAAATAATAATTCCAATCCCAAAGAAAGCAGATGTTGACAAATGTGAAAATTACCGAACTATCACTTTAATAAGTCACGGCTGCAGAATACTAAAGCGAATTCTTTACATACGAATGGAGAAACTGGTAGAAGCCGACCTCGGGGAAGATCAGTTTGGACTCCGTAGAAATGTTGGAACACGTGAGATAATACTGGCCCTACGGCTTATCTTAGAAGCTAGATTAAGAAAAGCCAAACCTACGTTTCTAGCATTTGTAGACTTAGAGAAAGCTCTTGAACCTGTTGACTGGAATACTCTCTTTCAAATTCTGAAGGTGGCAGAGGTAAAATACAGGGAGCCAAAGGCTATTTACAATTTGTACAGAAACCAGATGGCAGTTATAAGAGTCGAGGGACATGAAAGGGAACGGAGTGGGACAGGGTTGTAGCCTCTCCCCGATGTTATTCAATCTGTATATTGAGTAAGCAGTAAAGGAAACAAAAGAAAAATTCGGAGTAGGTATTAAAATACAGGGAGAAGAAACAAAAACTTTGAGGTTCGGCGATGACATTATAATTCTGTTAGAGACAGCAAAGGACGTGGAAGAGCAGTTGAACGGAATGGACAGTGTCTTAAAAGGAGGATATAAGATGGACATCAACAAAAGCAAAACGAGGATAATGGAATGTAGTGGAATTAAATCGGCTGATACTGCGGGAATTAATTACGAAATGAGACGCTTAAAGTATTAAAGGAGTTTTGCTATTTGGAGAGCAAAATAACTGATGATGGTCGAAGTAGAGAGGATATAAAATGTAGACTGGCAATGGCAAGGAAAACGTTTCTGAAGAAGAGAAATTTGTTAACATCGAGTATAGATTTAAGTGTCAGGAAGTCGTTTCTGAAAGTATTTGTATGGAGTGTAGCCATGTATGGAAGTGAAACATGGACGATAAATAGTTTGGACGGGAAGAGAATAGAAGCTTTCGAAATGTGGTGCTACAGAATGATGCTGAAGATTAGATGGGTAGATCACATAACTAATGAGGAGGTATTGAATAGAATTAGGGAGAAGAGGAGTTTGTGGCACAACTTGACTAGAAGAAGGGATCGGTTGGTAGGACATGTTCTGAGGCATCAAGGGATCACCAGTTTAGTTTTGGAGAGCAGCGTGGAGGGTAAAAGTCGTAGAGGGAGACCAAGAGATGAATACACTAAGCAGATTCAGAAGGATGTATGCTGCAGTACGTACTGGGAAATGAAGCAGCTTGCACAGGGTAGAGTAGCATGGAGAGCTGCATCAAACCAGTCGCAGGACTGAAGACCACAACACAATAATAACATAAATGAAAAACTTCTCCTTCTGGTGTACAAAAAACGCTAAAATGCTCCTGTTTTAAAACACTCTGTGTGAAAAGTGTGGTATCAGTTGCCTTATTCTACTTTCCTCAGCACATTTAAAACGTTTCCGTAAATTTTGGCGTGCAGTCATGTTCGCGCTATTTTCAACAACATGCAACTCACGTCTTATTTACACAAGCTGTCCTATCTGTAATAACTGTAACTCGTTCACACGCCAGTCATCGCTGTACGTCGCTTACACGCATCTATTCCCTCTCCCCCATTCTCATTCAGTCATCTAGCCCGGCTTATTCTCCTTATCTCTTTGTGTCTGTCCGTCTCGAGTCTCACAGCCAGTCTCCTTCGTCTGTCCTACTAGTAGGGTCTCCTCTCAGAGTCACTGTCTCCCTCTTGCTCTCCCTTACTGCTACCATCTCATTCATTCCTTTCCACTGCTGCTGTCTCTTTTTAGTGTCACTATCTCTCTCTTCCTCGTTGTCATTGCCATGGACTCGGTCTCTCATTTTCACTGGCTCTCACCAGCTTGCACTTTCTCCTTCTCTTCATTCCTCTCCCAATGGCACTATCTTCTTCACTGTTTTTCTAGCGCTGTTCTGTCACTGCCAACTATGTTCCGCTGTCACTGTCTCCTTCCCTATTTCTATACCACAATTATCTACTATCTTTCAATATTTATTACGTTTACGTTCCTTTGCCACTGATACTGTCGTCTCCTCTCTCTGCACTGAAATGCGTGAATATGTTCACGTGTCAAAATTTTTGAATGTGCTGAGGAAGGTAGAACGAAGCAGCTGGCACTTCACTTTTCAATCAGACTCATTTAAAGCAGGAATATAGGGAGCATTTTTTCGCTGTTACCCTTTTTCTCCCTGCTACAGCGGGGCACGTCACTCGTATGAAAAGAATTTTATGGCTCAACAAAATTTTGACGGTTTACTTATGGGAAACTGAAATAATGCAAACCTAATTTTACATTTCAGGCCGGATTTTACGATCCCAAAAATTTGGCATGTGCTTCAGCACTACAACATGGGGTTCCCAGAAAACTTTCTCATGGTAACGAAGGCACTTTACAGCATATTTCTCTGTGCTACGTCAATTTATAAACAACGTGTAGGATTCACACCGGATATTACGTTCATATTACAAGTAGGGTAACTTTGAACCCCTGTAGCTGTGAAACGGCAGATGACATCAAGGTTGTTGGAGATCAGGATCTTCCGAATATATTGCAGTAAGTACATCAATTTGCTGTGCATAGCTGCCTTGGAGTCCACGACTCGGTTTTGGCACCCAAAAACCACGTTTTTTCTGGTGTCCTCAGAAGTAAATGGTGCCTCCATAAGCCCCTTACGAAGCGTCATAGACCATATACGAGGGTTGGAACTTAAATAGTGGCAACTACTTATTCACAACCGATACAATGGAGTTACATGTTTGTACCTGTTACTGTCCTTTAAAGTAGTCACCAGCGTTGTGTAGAACCCGTTGCCAGCGATGTGGAAGGAGTAATATACTGTTAGGAGAACCCGTTCTGGGCGGCCACAGCTTGTTATCCTAACTCATTACGTTCCTCCACGGCAGACCGTCAATGCATAGTATTACTGGTCTTTTTGGAGCATCACCTGCGATCAGCTTTGCGAAAGAAGCGGCGACACTTTCTACGCAACCGACGCAAGCTGTGGCTGCTCTGTTCGGTAGATGGGACTGGGAAGTACTGTACCATCCGCCATACTCCCCGGACTTAAGTCCTGTAGACTTTGATTTGATTCCGAAGATGAACGAACCACTTCGTGGCATTCGCTTCAGAACTGTTCCAGAGATTGGACACGCAGTAGACCGCTGCATTCGCACCATCAACAGAACAGGTTCTGCTAACGGTATACTGC
Organism: Schistocerca piceifrons; assembly: GCF_021461385.2. Classification (NCBI taxonomy): domain Eukaryota; kingdom Metazoa; phylum Arthropoda; class Insecta; order Orthoptera; family Acrididae; genus Schistocerca; species Schistocerca piceifrons. The sequence goes on along the minus strand of NC_060140.1, from coordinate 581,769,159 downwards.
CCCTTCCACATCACTGGCAACGGGTTCGACACAACGCTGGTGACTACTTTGAAGGATAGTAACAGGTGCAGACATGTAACTCTTTTGTATCGGTTGTGAATAAGTAGTTCCCACTATATAAGTTCCAACCCTCGTATAAAGTAGTGTGGGACTCAGAGTAGTTTATGTACCCCTGTCACTTCCCCCTCTCCTCCTCCAGCTTCGAATAATGCGCGGGAGAAATGATTATTGTTCAGTCTCCCTGTGATTCATAACGACTCTAATTTTATTTTCATGATGTCTTCACGAGATGTACGTAGGAGGAAGTACATTGACGATTCTTCTAGGTACGTACCATAATGGAACTTCCGTCTATCTATGCGCAGTATGTGATGTTTGTTCATTTTCAGGGGAACTGCCAGTCACAGGACCTAGCGTCGACCCTCTGCAGGTCTTCCAGCATTGTGTTAAATTTTTTTGGCCTTACGACTTGCGACAGCATGATCCGCAAATTGCCCCGTGGAGCTTTCGAAGTTTTCCAGTAGGCCGCTTATATATATTGTGAACACTAATGGCTCTACGGTACTTCCTTGGGTACTCTCGAAATTACTTTTATGTCGCACGATATCTCTGTGCTGAATATATGTTGTGTTCCACTTGCCAAGAACTCTCTATTTCCAACTACAGAGCTAATCAGATATTGCGTACGCTCCTATTCTGTTTATTAGGCGACAGTGTCGAACTGTGTTTAACACCTTCCGTAAGTCAAGGAAGAGAGCGTCACCCTTGGCGCCGGTATCTACTGCCTGCTCAGTTTCATGATCAAACAGGGCTAACTGGTTTCATATGGTCGTGGTTTGCCGAATCCATGTTGTTTCCCACAGATGAGAATGTCGGCCATCAGGAAGGTCACTTAACACGACCGTGAAACATAATTTAAATTTCTAGAACAGACTGACGTCTTCGATATGGGCCTACAGTCATGTGCGTATGTTCGATGACCCTTCTTGAAAATCGGAATGGCCTCTGCGTTTCTCCATTCCACCTAAGGAGAAACCTCACTTTATGCGCAAACGCTACAACAATTACTTTTTAAGTAATCATATAATAAAATGTTCATGATCATAATGTGTAACAGTGACAAACAGTAATAATGCCAAGTTCGTTGGAAGTGAATCATGGCCGATACAGAGAGAAAATTGGTACTCAGTCTGAGCGCAGTAAAAGTGAGCTATAAATAGTGTTAGACTCGTAAATAATAAATACTCAAAAGCCACATAGAATAATTTTGAAAGTCATTTGAATTTTGCCTTCATCCTTAGAATAGTTTTTAACTGGTTGTACGTAAGTCAAAACAAAACTTTTCAGTGTCATCAACTCTGGACAGCTATTGTTTCCGTACTTGAAACCGTTGCAGCATCAGAGCCAGCCTTCTCCTGATACGACGTCTGAGCAATTTTCGCAATATAATATGCATCTGGCATCCTCTGAATTTGCTTTATCTTATTTCATCTGACTGGTCACACCATAATAAAATTTCTTGGTTCGTTTTGGCCACAATGATTTACATTTGTCCTCACCAAACGTTTCTCTTTCTTTCACTTCGTCTCTTTTGCTCTTTGATTTTATTTTCTTTCTTTCTTTTCTTAGTTTGTCTTTATAGATCGTGCTGGTGCGAACGACAGTTCTGGCAGCTTTACATTTCCTCACTATCCAGTGTCCATCCAGTTACGGCGCTATGAAAAAATTTTCTGAGGGCTGTTACAAAATAAAATGCTATATAATGGATTTCAACTTGGGGATGGAGTCGCTACCTGTAATGCTTCATGGTCTGTTGCAGTATTTTCGTCAATGTGTCGAGGATTTTCTGTTTGCTCATCGCGTGCTTGCTTCTCTGTTGAAAGGAACTTGGCTTCAGTAAAAACAGTGCAGTTTGCTGCACAATCCACGTCTTTTTGCAGCCGTTAGTGGTTTTTATTGGGTACATCCTCTCACAAAATGTTGATGATATCTGAAAAATAACGACTACTTTTCCAGAGTGCGCATTTGTCCATTTCCGAAGGGCATGGACATGGTAGACACAGAGCAGAAACATTAACCCTAAATCTCCAGGCTCGAACTGGTGTATGCTTCGTGGTGGCAAACACAGAACTAAAGCGGTTATCTCTTGATTTTTCAGTAACTTCTATGTTCTTCATTAGAGCAAATTATTTAAAAGCACCAAAAATTTGTATTATCAGGGATGCTGAAAGGAATACAAAGAAGACTATTTTTTTAAAAAAATTATGCGTCATCAGTCTTCTGACTAGTTCGAAGCGGTCAACCAAGAATTCCTCTCCTGTTCCAACCTTTTCATCTCAGTTTAGCACTTGAAACTTACGTCCTCAGTTACTTGCTGGATAAATTCCTGTCTCTGTCTTCCTCTACAGTTTTTAACTTCTAGACCTGACTCTAGTATTGTGGAAGTTATTCCCTAATATCTCAACATCTTGTCCCTTCCCTAATATCTCAACATCTTGTCCCGACTTCCTGTCAGTGTTTTCCATATGTTCTTTTCCTCGACGATTCTGTGGAGAATACTACCCATTTTCAATATTCTTCTGTAGCACTAAACCTCAAATGCTTCGATTCTCTTCTGTTCCGGTTTTTCTACAGTCCATGTTTCATTAACATACAATGCTGGGCTCCAAACGTACATTCGCAGAAATTTCTTCCTCAAATTAAGGCTTATTTTCGATACTAGCAGACATCTCTTGGCGATGAATGTCCTTTTTGTTTGTGCTGGTCTGCTTTTTTATGTCCTCTTTGCTCCGTCCGTCATGAGCTATTTTTCTGCCTACGTAGCAGTATTCCTTAACTTCGTCTACTTAGTGATGACGTATTCTCATTTCTGCTACTTTTCGTTACATTCTTCTATCAACGACCTCATCTGTTCCGATGTTCAAACCGCGTATTTAGGGTAAGTTAGAGTGACGAGCGGATGGACATTGAAATAAACATTAGGATACAATAAATTCTCAGTATGCTTTAAATGAAAAAATTTTGCTTGGAATGTTAAAACAATTATAACCTATGGTAGCGGAATCATGTACTTTAAATGTGCAAATCAATGTGCTTGAAATGAAAAGTCTATATTTGGAGTGTTTCAACAGTCACAACCTATGGGAATGGAGTCATGTATAAGTCCACAAAGTATGTTCCGTTTGGTTATATAAAACAAACTTGTATAGATACAGAAAAAATATTTATTGTACAAAAATCTACAACTGTTAAACTATTTTTCTACATAGCTTCCGAAATTTTGTAGGCACTTGTCATAGCGTGGCACAAGTTTTTGTATGCCTTATTCATAGAAGGACGCCGCCTGTGTATTCAACCATGTGGTAACATCTTCACTTAAAACTTCCGGGCTGACAGGCCGTGGTCGGAGTATAAAACTGTCTCCTGACGTTTCGTCTCCGACTGCGGGAGACATCCTCGGAGGTAAAGCGGCGAACTGCGCAGTTCGCTAGGAGCGAGGTCCAGGCTCTACAGAGGATGATCAAACGCGTTCCAGTGAACTTCCCGTAAGAGTTGTTTGGTCACATTCACCGTGTGAGGTCGGGCATTATCGTGGAAAAAAACAACACTTTTTGACAGTAATCCTCGGAGCTTGATCTGTATTGAGCGGCGCAATGTCTTAATGGTCTCGCGGTAACCATGTGCATTGATTGTTTGGTCTCATGGTAAGAAATCAATCAGCAAAATGCCTTTTCTGTCCCAAAAAAACGGTGCACATGACTTTTCGATGTGTCAAGAATTCCTTAGGCTTAACCTTCGTTGGGGATGTAGTGTGCCTCCATTCCACTGATTGCCGTTTTGTTTCAGGGGTGTCGTAAGATACCCAAGTTTCATCCCCTGTGACTATCCGAGAAAGAAAACCATCGCCTTCTTCACTGTAGCGTGCCAAAAACTGAAGTGCACTGCCCATCCGCTGATTTTTGTGTTCTTCAGTAAGAGTTTTGGGTGCCCAAAGTGAGTAAAGTTTTCGAAATTTCTATTTTTCAGTAACAATTTCATGAATTAGTGATCGTGAGATTTGCGGAACTTCCATAGCAAGGGCACTAAGTGTAAACTTACGGTTGTGCTTAATCTTCTCTTCAGTTGTGTGAACCAGTTCATCAGTAACCACAGACGGGCGTCCATTTCGTTCTTCATCGTGCAGTTGATCACGTCCTTCATTGAACAGTCTGACCCATCTTCTAACCATTGAATCACTGATAGCATTTTGTCCGTATACCTTGCAGATTTGCCGATGAATTTCCTTAACTTTCTTTGCATTTAGAAAACGAATCACAGATCTGATTCCACGCGCGGCGGCCCTTTCAATTACGGCTGACATTATAAAGACGCACTAGAAAGCACACGTCGGCAGCAGCGATCTGAAAGTGGCGTAACTGTCTTCTCCTTGAGTCAGAGTAACTGCCGCGCGTGCTGCGTTGCCGCGGATGGAAATACAAACAGAACTTACTTTGTGGACGACCCTCGAACTTTTAAGTGTGCAAATTATCCAACTGAGAGCAACACAATTGTGGAAAGAGGCATGTAGGAAATACCGCGGGTGGAAGACGAACCAAGGAAAAACTGGAGTTGAAGACATCGTGAGTTAGGTATACATTCAGATCATCTGAGGAGGATACAATTTGGAAATTTTCTCTAGTTTGCTTGTAGTAAATACTGTCATGCGAAAATGTGTAGGAATGCAAACAATGGAAATCTCTCCGGATGTGCCTGTCTGCTTACAGCTGAAGATTATAGGTGTGGAAGATATACTTTCCCAGCAGCAGTCGACGAATACTGGACTACGACGAAATGTAATGTCGCTAATAGGACGGCACTACAAACTTCGCTGCACTGTAAGTCATCAATCTACGCGTTGTGGCTTAACAAGTTAAGAGAAATAAGTCACATTCATGATATTCGCCGAATACATCAATTTTCTTCGAAAATTAGTCTATATGTGCTCACAAATTAGCTTCCACGAATTAATGAATTCAGATGGCAAACAAGGAAAAACAACAAAGGAATACCCGAATGTTGTAGTGATTAATCTATACGCAGTCTGCGTAGTGAATCAGTATTTCTTCATTACAATCCCGCAAAACAAGGTGTGTAACTAGGGCGATAAGAAGAAACATAGTGATTTAAAATCCCGTCGACGATGAGGTCATTAGGGACGTAATACAAGTTCGGATTAGGGAAGAGGGCGTGACCGCTACGGTCGCAGGTTCGAGTCCTGCGTCGGGAATGGATGTGTGTGATGTCCTTAGGTTAGGTTTAAGTAGTTCTAAGTTCTAGGGGACTGATGACCTTAGCAGTTAAGTCCCATAGTGCTCAGAACCATTTGAACCATTTAGGGAAGAGGTAGGGAATGAAAGCGGCCATGCTCTTTCAAGTCATTCCTATTTTCAAAAAGGATCATCGAACAGACGCAGAAATCTGTAGGCTGATACCTCTGACTGGTATGTGGTACAACTTTGGAGTATGACATTTCTGGAGACCAAAAATCTCCTCTGTAGGAATCCACATGCGTTCCGAAAACAATAATCGTGTAAAATCCAACCTGCTATCTGCATACACGAGACCCACAGAACAGATCATACCGACAGCAAAGTTGGCGCTGTATTCCTTGACTTCCGGAATGCGTTGATAGATTCTGCACTTCCGCCCAATGAGCAAAATACGAGCTTGCGGAGTACCAACTCCGATGTGTGGTTTGACTGAAGAGTTCCTAACAAACGAAACACAGCATGTCATAATCAATGGAGAGAAATCTGGACACGTACAAATAACTTCAGGCGTACCGCTAGAAGTGTTACATGGCCACTAGTTTTCACAATATATGAGGTTCATTCAAATGAAACTTGGTCAGTGCCTTACACGTGAAGTGGCACCAGGTAACTGCGGGTGTGATGGCACCATCTATTGGCAGAGAGACTGACGCGTGCGCACCGTTTGATGCTGCATAGCGCCAACGTGGTTTCACGCCGAAGAGAAGGTGGTCAGACAGGCTATCGTCCACTACCGAACACGCAGGCGAGTAAGCGGGAACAACGAGGAGTGATTCGAATTTTGGCTGCGGAGGGAGTTGGAGGCCGTGAAATGAATAGACGGATGAAGTCTGTGTACGGTGAGTACTGTCTGAGTCAATCAAGTGTTGTGGAATGGCGCAAACGATTCCTTGAGGGGCGCGAATCACTGGAAGACGATGCTCGTCCTGGACAGGCTCACCGTGTCATCACACCGGAAATGATTGCGGAAGCGAATTCTTTAGTCTTGGGGAACCGCAGAATCACCGTGGGCGAGAGCCATCGGTTACTGGGTATAAGCGTGGGCACCGCCCACACCATAATGTATCAACACTTGAATTTTCGAAAAACCTGTGCGCAGTGGGTTCCCCACCAACTGACCGCCGAACAGGGCAATAATCGAATGGCGTTGTCTTTGAGTCATCTGCAACGTTATCATGAAGAGGAATATGGCTTTCTGTCGTGTATTGTCACAGGTGATGAAACATGGTGTCACCGTTTTGAACAGGAAAGCAAGCGCCAGAGCAAGCAGGGGAAACACGCGACTTCGCCACATCCAAAGAAATTAAAGGCCGTGCACCCACTTTTGGTAAGGTCATGATGTCCTTTTTTTACACCAAGGGCGCACTACTTGCCGATTTCCTGGAACGGTGAACCGCCATCAATACTCAACGTTAAGCCACTTTACAGAACCTTAGACGAGCCATCATGCCGAAACGCTGAGGCATGTTGTCCAATGGCGTTATCCTCCTGCATGATAATGCCCACCCACACATGGACAATGCGGTGAAGACGACATTGCAGCAGTTTCGGTGGGAAACGCTGGAACATCCACCGACAGTCCCGACCTTTCACCGTGTGACTTTCATGTGTTTGGATCTCTAAAACAACCTGTTCGCGGACATCGATTCGCAACAGTCAACGAAGTGTGTGACTGGGTCCAGGCCTGGATACGACAGCAGCCTCTTAGCTTCTTCAAAGATGGAATCAATGGCTAGTGTCTTAATGGGATAAATGTGCCAACGGTTTTGTCGACTATTTTTGAGTATGTGCATTGTGTATAACTACATTTTTGAGTTAATGAAATCGTTACCGTTACCTTACACTAGTGGCCGCGTTTCATTTGAATAGAGTTTTATGACAGATAGGCCAGCCTTGGGGTTACCTGGTGCGCGGAAATGGGACAAGTTGAAGAAAAACTCTAGCTCTGAACAAATTTATTACGCCACCTGGTCCTTTTAAGTAAACTTCCATGTCGACCGAGCCAGCTACAAAGGTTTTAAGGCTGCAGAAAATAATAGGCCCCTGGCCGTAATAAAAGGAAAGTAAGAGAAAAAGTAATTACCTTGGCAGTGGCTTGTAGTAATGAATACTGTCCGCAGTTACGAAACAGTGTTAAAGGATTGACTACATTGCCCACAGAGATGTGCATATAGCATTACAAAATACGTTGCGTGACAGTTTGGGGATAAGCTGTCGTGTAACACAGCCTTAAATACAAAAACTAATCACCCAATTATATATAGCCATTATTCATTTTTGCAATTTTTTTCCATGTGCAGATTATAAAATAGTTTGATGTTGTTATACTAATCGACTTTCATGTGGAATTTCAAATTTTCTTTACGTGGTCTCCCACTCGTTGTTGAAGTTTATCCGTGCTAGAGGTAAACAACATGATGTCGACAGTGTAATGAGAGTGATTGAGGTGTGTCCTATTAAAATGTACCTCTCCTTCATTTTCGTATGATGCGGCAACTTCCTTCAGTTCTGGGACCTCTTTAGCTGACTTGTATTCTGTGTTTCCTTCTATGCTAATGAAGTCGAGTGGAGGCTATAGCATTGACACATACAAAAATGGTTCAAATGGGTCTGAGCACTATGGGACTTAACTTCTGAGGTCATGAGTCCCCTAGAACTTAGAACTACTTAAACCCAACTAACCTAAGGACATCACGCACATCCATGACCGAGGCAGGATTCGAACCTGCGACAGTAGTGGTCGTGCGGTTTCAGACCGTAGCGCCTAGAACCGCTCCGTCACTTCGGCCGGCTTGACACATACACATGGGTGCAAATGGAAGTGACGAGTAGAGGACTATAAAGCAGGCAAATAATACTAGTAAAAATACGTTGGGAATCTAGTAGTTTAGCCTATACATCATACGCACAAGTACAAAAAAATGGTTCCGAGCACTATGCGACTTAACTTCTGAGGTCATCAGTCGCCTAGAACTTAGAACTAATTAAACCTAACTAACCTAAGGACATCACACACATCCATGCCCGAGGCAGGATTCGAACCTGCGACCGTAGCGGTCACTCGACTCCAGACTGTAGCGCCCAGAACCGCACGGCCACTACGGCCGACCGCACAAGTACAGTCACGCCAAGGTTAAGATACTGTTAATGTCTAAAACTACGTTTATTTCGAAACGCCGCTGGCGAGGAGTAAATAACAAAGTGATAAACTGCTATCATTTGATTTTATTATCATTCTGGGTACCTAGTACTGGTAAACAGTATTTCGACAAAAAAGTTTAACACTTGCGGTTTACCAGTACCATGGCCTCTCAGGCTCCCGACTAGAGCTTATTGGACCTGTTTGTGTGAGGATATTTAAAAGCTTTGGCGTATTTCTGCACTCTTGATAACGTCGATGAACTCCGGAAATGGATTTTGGATGAACACTTGGGATTTTTAAATTTGTATGGGAAAGGGCGTATCCAGGATCTGAACTAGGGGGGAGCGGAGGACAGGTCATACTAGTCCCAGGAAACAAGGATTCGAGACAACATACAGAACTTCTTATTAAATAAAACAGTAAACCAGGGAAAAACTGCTTTAAATAAACATTTTAAATACCAGAATACACTTGTACAATCCGAGAAAATATGCAGCATTTCTTATTAAATAAAACAGTAAACTAGTAAAAAAACTGCGAATATCTTCTAGGAGGGTGGGGGGGGGGGGGGGAGGTGCAGCTGCCCCTCGCTGGGTACGCCCATGTGTATGGGCATTGACGAGGAGACATGAAGCTTGCTTTCACATGGAACTCCATAATGATGTTGCAAAAGTGCTACAATATTTCGATCGACATAATTGTGTGAAAGATTTTTTTCGATTATGAAACTAAATAATGAACGATTACTTGACAATGTTTAAAACTGTCTGCGTCTGTCTGTATGCCGACAGTTTCTAACAGATGAAATCTGTCTTTGCTCCAAAAATAATTAAATGATATTGAAAATTTATTTTGTCTGTGATCTGTGTTGTTGCGAAATGGGAAATATAAAACCAAATCGTATGCAGTGCCGAAACACTGCGCCTTACATGGGGCGTGTTCGCAATTATCCCCCCTTCGTCCTCCTCTCGCTCAGACAGCGTGTCGTGGCGGTAGGGGAAATGCGGTGCGAAGCTGAGGGTTTGGACACTCGTGTCCGGGCACGGTCCGCGAGCCGAAGTCTTGGCCACCCCTGTCCTACACCGTACCCTGCAGCCGCCCTAATCGCGCGCTCACTCAACCTCCATCCAAAACACGACGCCTGTAGTCAGTCCGAAACACTTCGCTCGTCGCGAATTGTTAGGACATCAAAGTGTTCCGCCTACATTAGATAATACTAAAGTATTACAAAATATAGGCAATGAAAAGAATGTGAATAAAGTGTATGACGTGTTACAATTAAGAATCCCTACGATAACTGCAGAATCTGAATACGTATGTTAAAGAAACGTTGATAAATGAAAGTACGTCTGCACATCACTTCTTACGTCACACTTGAACTAATATTTACTTTCTCAGTTACTAAGCGAGGCTAGGGAGTGAATATAATTGCTCACAGTGCCAGAAATGTCACACTGAACTAAACGAAACGGACGTAGCGAAGTTTAACTGAAGCATATAAATTCCATTTGTTCCCGTGAAAATTTGAGTAGCCGGGTTTTTGTAGGATTTTTTCTTTTATTGACATTCATCTGTACGTCTGCTTTTTGTTTGGAGATTACCGGCAGAAGATGTTAGGGGCAGCTTAAGCGGTGTATGAACTGTAATCGGTGTACATATTTCAGTCCAGTGGCCGGGTTTTGAAATTCTTCTGAAATTAGTTGGATTGTTACAGGGCTTTTAAGTATTTACTTTGGAGTGCTGAGAAATTTAATGCTGGGTCACGGATCAAAGCGAGGCTGGCGACCCATATTTGGACTGATTTTACGTGCGTAGCAGCGCAGTCAATTAATACGGGTCCGTCAGTGAACGTTCCCGATTGAACCTGCCAAGCTGTGCGTCACTTGCCGCACATCGCCAGGATTGCATACATTCTCACTGTGGCTTCGCGAGGCGCCACGGAATCTCCAAGGAGCCCTTTGCTTGAATAAGACAGACGTTTCTTTTATTCAGCGGTGATAATTTTAGTAAATATTACGGAGAGGAGGCTGTTAGGTCTATGGGCTCTTTTTTGTCCTGAATATCTGCTATCTTTTGCAGTGAAATAATTAGACCATTGTCCCAGTTTTAGATAACAGTGTTCATCCGTAGACGAACTTGTTGCTAGCTACAATTTAATAATGTGACAATTCAAGGTACAGGAAAAATGACTCTAAAAGCAAGGTGAAGAACGAAACGACGTTCAAAGTTTACAAAACTGTTGTGATACTAGTGTGGCTGCATTATGTGGAATCGAGGCTTTGGTAATGCTTTTTCGTTACCCTAGTATATGTGTAACAGTTAGACACAGTATAGGGAACGAAAAAGTCAGTTACTAAATGTCTCCAGCCTAAATCATAAAATCGTTGAATATTGCTATAACCACATATTTCATCTATAAAGGATTATTTACGCACGTCTGCCAAGGCCAATGTAAAAGTATGACTGTAATGGGCTCCGCAGAGAGAGAGAGAGAGAGAGAGAGAGAGAGAGAGAGAGAGAGGGCTGGCTGAAGACAAATAATTAGACCTGAAATGCATATTTCTAGATCTAATACTTTAAACAGATGATGAAAACGACACCATACCTAAGAAGTGGGTTTGCTGTCTTCTCAGTTACCTAAAGTGTGCCTTCAGTCTCCTGTGTGTGCCCAGCTACACCTACGCCCCGCAAGTTACCTTACGGTGTGTGGCGGAGGGTGCTTGGTACGTCACTGTCACTTCTCCCCTTCCCTATTGCTGTCGCGAATGCAGAGAAGAAAGAACATCTGTCGGTAAGCCTCCGTGCCAACTTCAATCTCTTCAATTTTACCTTCATGCTTTCACGACATATATGTAAGAGGAAGTGTTACGTTGATGGAATCTTTTATTAACGTACGCTCCCAGAATTTCGATATTAAATCTCAGCTATGGAGAAGAAATAAAAACTTTGAGGTTCGCCGATGACATTGTAATTCTGTCAGAGACAGCAAAGGACTTGGAAGAGCAGTTGAATGGAATGGACAGTGTCTTGAAAGGAGGATATAAGATGAACATCAACAAGAGCAAAACAAGGATAATGGAATGTAGCCTAATTAAGTCGGGTGATGCTGAGGGAATCAGATTAGGAAATGAGGCACTTAAAGTAGTAAAGGAGTTTCGCTATTTGGGGAGCAAAATCACTGATGATGGTCGAAGTAGAGAGGATATAAAATGTAGGCTGGCAATGGCAAGGAAAGCGTTTCTGAAGAAGAGAAATTTGTTAACATCCAGTATTGATTTAAGGGTCAGGAAGTCATTTCTGAAAGTATTCGTTTGGAGTGTAGCCATGTATGGAAGTGAAACATGGACGATAAATAGTTTGGACAAGAAGAGAATAGAAGCTTCCGAAATGTGGTGCTACAGAAGAATGCTGAAGATTAGATGGGTAGATCACATAACTAATGAGGAAGTGTTGAATAGGATTGGGGAGAAGAGAAGTTTGTGGCACAACTTGACCAGAAGAAGGGATCGGTTGGTAGGACATGTTCTGAGGCATCAAGGGATCACCAATTTAGTATTGGAGGGCAGCGTGGAGGGTAAAAATCGTAGAGGGAGACCAAGAGATGAATACACTAAGCAGATTCAGAAGGATGTAGGTTGCAGTAGGTACTGGGAGATGAAAAAGCTTGCACAGGATAGAGTAGCATGGAGAGCTGCATCAAACCAGTCTCAGGACTGAAGACCACAACAACAACAACAATGTGCTTAAGACCTGTCTTGTAATGTCTGCTCTTAGAGTCGGATGAGCATCTCCGTGGAGACTTTCGCTTTTAAAAACAAACCTGTGACGAACTGCAGCGCTCTTCTTTATATATTTTGTATTTCCCGTATCAGTACTATCTGGCAAAAACAGCAGACTGAAGAGTATTTGCGTAATATGGACAAGACAAGGGTAAAGTGCTTCCTGCGACGTTGGACTACACATCCTGAGAATTCTCTCAAGAATCTGTCTGACATCTGTCTTTCCTACCATTACTTTTATGTGTTCGTTCCACTTTCAACCGTCCCATGCGCATACTCCTAGATCAGTGAAGGTATATTGAATCTGCCTGTACAACTACAAGAGAACATGTATTTTTGTCACCAAAAGTGTTTCGTTGTATTGATGTAAAACATTATCAGTGATCTATAATGAAGTGTATTTACATTTTGACTTGTTTTGAAGAGCTGGAGCTCATTTTATTGAAGCTGCACAGACAAATTTACAATAGCTTCAGTAATTGCAAAGCGACTACCAGCAATAGGGACACACAAATGAAGAATGTATACCCCTCGTATCTAATTGATGTGACGGATTACAGTGATTACTTGGAAATCGTGTGATTGTGTAGCAACATTCCGCTACAATTTCCTAGCGTAGCGACTATGTATACAACAACACCACACATGAACAGGCACGGAGTTTTCCACGTGACTTACCAAGTAGTTTATGTAAGTGAGGTATCATAATCGATTGTGAGAAGTACATATGTGAAGGAGCACGATAATACTAGCAAAAACGAGCCTTTTACTAGGTCATCGAGGATGTGTGGTTGCGAGCTAACACTGAACTCGGTATGAAATATTGACCTAGTTGGTATAAAAGTATTTGAAACGCGGACTTTTTTTGTATAACTCCCCATCTTAGTGGGCTCCACACATGGGCCATCTTAATAGGAAGTACAAAACTGCACCATCCTGTTACACATTACGATTTACTGTGGTCTCGTGTCTGTTGAAAGAATAACTACTCACATTTTGAGGCAATAACGCTTTCGTCTCTACAGTGAGCCACAAATTCTTTCGAACAGACCCGATTATCTAGTAAGGGTTGACAAGGCTACAGAATTTGCTGCTCCATTTCTTCGACCATATCGATGTGAATGTTGTACACCTCCTTTTGGGATGAGCCCAGACAGAAAAATCCAGGGGATTGAGGTCAGGTTGTCTTGGAAGCCAAGTACGCGGCTTTTTCGACCTACCCATCTTGGTCTATACTGGCACGTTAAACATCGCGTTACATCATCTTACATCGGCATTATGCATGTACTACGTTCCCAAAGTTGTGCAAAAGGAACATCTTAAAGCAATCAGATTTCACTATAGAAACCGAAGGCACACGTACTGTCTGTGTGGCCAGATGTGGCGTTCGATAGAAAATACTGCTGACGTGGTGACTCATAAATAGCTCGTACGTTTTCGTCATATCTGAGCCCAATTAAGAGAGGACTTAATGGAAATGTTTACATTTCAAATACACACTTAAAAAAAGAAAAGAACGAGAAACGACGCACCACGAGGGAACTATCCGAACGGGACGGAAATCGGCACATGTGAAATACATATGCTGATAAACAAATTATTACTGTTTTAGAAAAACTGGAAGATTTATGCAAGAGAAGGAGCTTCATAAACTGAGAAAGTCAATAACACGTTGGTTCACCTTTGGCCCTTATGCAGGTAACTATTCGGCTTGGCATTGATTGACAGAGTTGTTGGATATCATCCTAAGGGACGTTGTGACAAATTCTGTCCACTTGGAAAGTTAGATAAAATGGGAGGAGCCTTAGTCGGCTACAGAAATGGTGATATGGTATTGAATTGGGCAGCCCACACGTCCTATTTTCCGAACGGCATTTTTTAGAAGGTGTATTGACGGTGTTAATATTAACGCGATAGAAAATAGTCTTTTGGATGAAGTGTTGACGTTCCTGAAGAAATCGAAAAAGACTTGGTAAGTCACCTATTAATGTTGGGGGAATATATTTTTTGGACTATCGAGGCATGACATTCGACGCCTAGCGTTTCAAATAGCGAAAGCAATTTACCCCATTTTGCAAGGAAAAAATCGATAATTTTTTAATGTACTACAAAATATTGGTAATGAAAATAAACTGCTTGCTATGTAGATGATATCGTTTTTTTCATCATTCAGAACACTCATAAAATATTATCACGGAAGGGAAAATATCACGTTGGTGCAATAAGCACTGGCGAAAGAGAAACACCCTGGATGTACGTGCCACTCATTCTTATATTTGAGAGGCTCCGGTTTAAATTTGAACTCTCAGCAATAGCACCCTCGGGAACTGAATTTGCATACTCACGAAGTTGCTGGATCACAACTGAGATTCTTGTGCAATGGCTCCAACACTTACAGAAATTGTAAAACCGACAAAAGACAAGAACGTTTCGCTTTTGCTCGGTGGACACACTACACATGCGAAGAACATTGCCGCAACTAACTTGGCAAGAGATAGTGGGATCATCTTGCTTTCTGTGCATGCTACCCACCGCCTGAAACTTTCGGATATGGTTCTCTCTGTATTATACAATCAGTCTTGTGACACTTGGATAAGAGAACATCCTATGCAGTCTATTACCAAATTTCAGGTAAGTTAAATGCTCGACAGTTTATCTGGGCGAGCTGCAATAACAGCCAATGCTGTAAACGGGTTCACAGGCACGTACTGGAGTTTGGCCTGTTAACAGTGTAAGTAGGCTGTTTAGGTTTTCTTATTGGTAACGCCACGTAGCGCTCGATATGAAAATCACTGGCTGTGCTGTGTGCAGTATGTGGCTAGTTTGCATTGTTGTCTGCCATTGTAGTGTTGGGCTGCTGGATGTTAACAGCGCGTAGCGTTGCGCAGTTGGAGGTGAGCCGCCAGCAGTGGTGGATGTGGGGAAATGAGATGGCGGATTTTTGAGAGCGGATGATCTGGACGTGTGTCCATCAGAGACAGTACATTTGTAAGACTGGATGTCATGAACTGCTATATATACACTCCTGGAAATTGAAATAAGAACACCGTGAATTCATTGTCCCAGGAAGGGGAAACTTTATTGACACATTCCTGGGGTCAGATACATCACATGATCACACTGACAGAACCACAGGCACATAGACACAGGCAACAGAGCATGCACAATGTTGGCACTAGTACAGTGTATATCCACCTTTCGCAGCAATGCAGGCTGCTATTCTCCCATGGAGACGATCGTAGAGATGCTGGATGTAGTCCTGTGGAACGGCTTGCCATGCCATTTCCACCTGGCGCCTCAGTTGGACCAGCGTTCGTGCTGGACGTGCAGACCGCGTGAGACGACGCTTCATCCAGTCCCAAACATGCTCAATGGGGGACAGATCCGGAGATCTTGCTGGCCAGGGTAGTTGACTTACACCTTCTAGAGCACGTTGGGTGGCACGGGATACATGCGGACGTGCATTGTCCTGTTGGAACAGCAAGTTCCCTTGCCGGTCTAGGAATGGTAGAACGATGGGTTCGATGACGGTTTGGATGTACCGTGCACTATTCAGTGTCCCCTCGACGATCACCAGTGGTGTACGGCCAGTGTAGGAGATCGCTCCCCACACCATGATGCCGGGTGTTGGCCCTGTGTGCCTCGGTCGTATGCAGTCCTGATTGTGGCGCTCACCTGCACGGCGCCAAACACGCATACGACCATCATTGGCACCAAGGCAGAAGCGACTCTCATCGCTGAAGACGACACGTCTCCATTCGTCCCTCCATTCACGCCTGTCGCGACACCACTGGAGGCGGGCTGCACGATGTTGGGGCGTGAGCGGAAGACGGCCTAACGGTGTGCGGGACCGTAGCCCAGCTTCATGGAGACGGTTGCGAATGGTCCTCGCCGATACCCCAGGAGCAACAGTGTCCCTAATTTGCTGGGAAGTGGCGGTGCGGTCCCCTACGGCACTGCGTAGGATCCTACGGTCTTGGCGTGCATCCGTGCGTCGCTGCGGTCCGGTCCCAGGTCGACGGGCACGTGCACCTTCCGCCGACCACTGGCGACAACATCGATGTACTGTGGAGACCTCACGCCCCACGTGTTGAGCAATTCGGCGGCACGTCCACCCGGCCTCCCGCATGCCCACTATACGCCCTCGCTCAAAGTCCGTCAGCTGCACATACGGTTCACGTCCACGCTGTCGCGGCATGCTACCAGTGTTAAAGACTGCGATGGAGCTCCGTATGCCACGGCAAACTGGCTGACACTGACGGCGGCGGTGCACAAATGCTGCGCAGCTAGCGCCATTCGACGGCCAACACCGCGGTTCCTGGTGTGTCCGCTGTGCCGTGCGTGTGATCATTGCTTGCACAGCCCTCTCGCAGTGTCCGGAGCAAGTATGGTGGGTCTGACACACCGGTGTCAATGTGTTCTTTTTTCCATTTCCAGGAGTGTATAATGACTTTTGAACACTATGAAAGTAAATACATTGCTTGTTCTCTATCAAAATCTTTCATTTGCTAACTATGCCTATCAGTAGTTAGTGCCTTCAGTAGTTTGAATCTTTTATTTAGCTGGCAGTAGTGGCGCTCGCCGTATTGCCGTAGTTCGAGTAACGAAGATTTTTGTGAGGTAAGTGATTTGTGAATGGTATAGGTTAGTGTTAGTCAGGGCCATTCTTTTGTAGGGATTATTAAAAGTCAGATTGCGTTGCGCTAAAAAATATTGTGTGTCAGTTTATGCACAGTCATGTATAATTTTTCTAAGGGGACGTTTCAACAGAAATGTTTCTGATGACAGCAGCAGCAGATTCATCAGCAGAAACTTCAGCCGTGGTTTCGAAAGGAGATTCTGCAGAAATCACAGCGGGAGCTGCAGCAACAGAGGCTTTAGAGGTTGATGCTGGAAAGTATAGTTAAAGTGATTCCACATCTCATCAATATGAATGTTCTCCGAGATCTGAAACCTAAACAAAGGCAAAGGAAATGTCTCCGCTGCCTGAAAGGAAAGGAGTGGGAAAGAGGAAAACATCAAACTGTACAATTTTGGCTTCACCTCCATACAGGAAGTAACTGGAAAACAAGGACATGAAGAATGACTGCCCTGCCAAGATAGTAATAGAAGAATAGCATACCGGAAAGATGCACAGAGGGACATGATTGAATTTATGAAACATTGGCAGTGGACAGATAAAGACTGCACTAGAGTGGGTCAAAGCAGAAAAAAATGTTGTCGTGATGAATGTTGTTCTACATCTACATCTACATGGATACTCTGCATATCGCATTTAAGTGCCTGGCAGAGGGTTCATCGAAACACCTTCACAATTCTCTATTATTCCAATCTCGTATAGCGCACGGAAAGAATGAACACCTGTATCTTTCCGTACGAGCTCTGATTTCCCTTATTTTATCGTGGTGATCGTTCCGCCCCATTTAGTTCAGTGTCAACAAAATATTTTCGCATTCGAAGGAGAATGTTGGTGATTGGAATTTCGTGAGAAGATTCCATCGCAACGCAAAACGCCTTTCTTTTAATGTTTTCCAGCCCAGATCCTGTATCATTTCTGTGACACTCTCTCCCATATTTCGCGATAATACAAAACGTGCTGCCTTTCTTTGAACTTTTTCGATGTACTCCGTCAGTCCTATGTGGTAAAGATCACACACCGCGCAGCAGTATTCCAAAAGACGACGGACAAGTGTAGTGTAGGCAGTCTCTTTAGTAGGTCTCTTACATTTTATAAGTGTGCTGCCAATAAAACGCAGCCTTTGGTTAGCCTTCCTCACATTATTTTCATTGTTTTCTTTTCAATTTAAGTTGTTCGTAATTGTAATACCTCGGTATTTAGTTGAATTTACGGCTTTTAGATTAGACTGATTTATTGTGTAACCGAAGTTTTACGAGTTCCTTTTAGCACTCATGTGGATGACCTCACACTTTTCGTTATTTAGGGTCAACTGCCACTTTTCGCACCATCCCGATATTTTTTCTAAATCGTTTTGCAGTTTGTTTTGATCTTCTGATGACTTTATTAGTCGATAAACGACAGCGTCATCTGCAAACAACCGAAGACGGCTGCTCAGATTGTCTCCCAAATCGTTTATATAGATAAGGAACAGCAAATGGCCTATAACACTACCTGGGGGAGCGCCTGAAATCACTTCTGTTTTACTCGATGAATTTCCGTCAACTACTACGAACTGTGACCTCTCTGACAGGAAATCGCAAATCCAGTCACCTAACTGAGACGATATTCCATAAGCACGCAATCTTACTACGAGCCGCTTGTGTGGTACAGTGTCAAAAGCCTTCTGGAAATTCAGAAATACGGAATCGATCTGAAATCCCTTGTCAATAGCACTCAGTACTTCATGTGAATAAAGAGCTAGTTGTGTTTGACAAGAACGATGTTTTCTAAACCCATGTTGACTGTGTGTCAATAGACCGTTTCCTTCGAAGTAATTCATAATGTTCGAAAACAATATTTGTTCTAAAATCCTGCTGCATATCGACGTTAACGATATGGGCCTGTAATTTAGTGGATTACTCCTACTACCTTTCTTGATTGCTGGTGTGACCTGTGCAACTTTCCAGTCTTTGGGTACGGATCTTTCGTCGAGCGAACGGTTGTATATGATTGTTAAGTACGGAGCTAATGCATCAGCGTACTCCGAAAGGAACCTAATTGGTATACAGTCTGGACCGGAAGACTTGCTTTTATTAAATGATTCAGGTTGCTTCACTACTCCGAGGATATTTACTTCTACGTTACTCATGTTGGCAGCTGTTCTGGATTCGAATTCTGGAATATTTACTTCGTCTTCTTTTGTGAAGCATTTCGGAAGGCTGTGTTTAGTAACTCTGCTTCGGCAGCACTGTCTTCGGTAGTATCTCCATTGTTATCGCGCAGAGAAGGAATTGATTGTTTATTGCCGCTAACCCATACTACCCATACGACCACAATCTTTTTGGATTTCTGACAGGTTTCGAGACAAAGTTTTTTTGTGGAAACTGTTATAGGCGTCTCGCATTGAACTCCGCGCTATGTTTCGAGCTTCTGTAAGGGATCGCCAATCTTGAGGATTTTGTGTCTGTTTAAATTTGGCATGTTTGTTTCGTTGTTTCTGCAACAGTGTTCTAACCCGTTTTGTGTACCAAGGAGGATCAGCTCCGTCGTTTATTAGTTTAATTGGTATAAACCTCTCAATTGTTGCCCATACTATTTCTTTGAATTTAAGCCACATCTGGTCTATACTTATGTTATTAATTTGGAATGAGTGGAGATTGTCTCTCAGAAAGGAGTCAAGTGAATTTGTATCTGATTTTTTGAATAGGTATATTTTTTTCTTATTTTTCGAGGATTTGGGGATTACAATATTCAGTCTCGTTACGACAACTCTGTGTTCACTAATCCCTGAATCGGTTTTGATGTTCGTTGTTAACTCAGGATTATTTGTTGCTAAGAGGTCAAGTGTGTTTTCACAACCGTTTACTATTCGCGTGGGCTCATGAACTAACTGCTCGAAATAATTTTCAGAGAATGCGTTTAGTACAATTTCGGATGATATTTTATGCGTACCTCCGGAATTAAACATGTATTTTCGCCAACATATCGAGGGCAAATTAAAGTCACGACCAACTATTATCGTATGAGTCGGGTACGTGTTTGAAATCAAACTCAAGTTTTCTTTGAGCCTTTCAGCAACTGTATCATCTGAACTGGGAGGTCGGTAAAAGGATCCAATTATTATTTTATTCCGGCTGCCAACAATGACCTCTGCCCTGCCCATACTAACTCACAGGAAGTATCTACTTCAATTTCGCGACAAGTCAGTCTACTTCTAACAGCAACAAACACGCCACCACCAACCGTGTTTAGCCTATCTTTCCGGAACACCGTTAGGTTCTTCGTAAAAATTTCGGCTGAGCTTATATCCGGCTTTAGCCAGCTTTCAGTGCCTATAACGATTTCAGTATCAGTGCTTTCTATTAGCGCTTGGAGCTCTGGTACTTTCCGAACACAGCTACGACAATTTACAACTGTTATACCAATGGTTTATGTATCTATGTTCTTCCTGTGTTCGGCCTGCACCCTTTGTGACTGAAGCCCATCTTGTGTTTTCCCGAGACCCTCTAACCTAAAAAACCGCCCAGTCCCCGCCACACAGCCCCTGCTACCCGTGTAGCCGACTCCTGCGTATAGTGAACACCTGACCTATTCAGCGGAACCCGAAACCCGACCACCCTTTGGCGCAAGTCGAGGAATCTGCAGCCCACACGGTCGCAGAACCGTCTGAGCCTCTGATTCAGACCCTCCAATCGGCTCTGTACCAGAGGTCCGCAATCGGTCCTGTCGACTATACTGCAAATGGTCAGCTCTGCTTTCATTTTGCAAGCAAGACTGGCAGCCTTTACCACTTCTGTTAGCCGCTCGAAACCAGAGAGAATCTCTTCTGATCCAAAGCGGCACACATCATTGGTACCGACGTGAGCAATCACCTGCAGTTGGCTGCACCCTGTGCTCTTCATGGCATATGGGAGGACCCTTCCCACAGCTGGAATGA
The DNA here is from genome assembly GCF_021461385.2 of Schistocerca piceifrons. Lineage (NCBI taxonomy): Eukaryota > Metazoa > Arthropoda > Insecta > Orthoptera > Acrididae > Schistocerca > Schistocerca piceifrons. The sequence continues at coordinate 581,748,374 of NC_060140.1, read as the reverse complement.
CTCTACCCGGTATGCACACGGAGTGCACATTGGTTTTCTTACTCTCCTTGTCAGCTAAATCTCTAAGGGGCCCCATAACGCTCCTAACGTTGGAGCTCCCAACTACCATTAGTCCCACCCTCTACGATTGCCCGGATCTTGCAGGCTAAGTGGTTTCCTCTGAAACAGGACAGGCGACAGCATCCGGTTCAGCGACAGTTGAAAGGTGGCTACACTGAGCCACAGCGCCAGAGATTGCGCCAAAGAGTTTTATTCCGCCGCCTCAATTGGCAGTGCTTGTCGAGAACTCGTAGTAGTCAGTGCTTGCTGAGATGTCGTAGTGAAAAGTTCTTGTCGAGAGGTCGTAGTAGGGAGTGCTTGTCGAGATGTCGTAGTAGTGAGTGCTTGTCGAGATGTCGTAGTAGTGAGTGCTTGTTCCACGTTTTATGCAGTTGTTTGATGGGCTAGACAGCAGATGTTGTTCTAATGGAGATATTGTAATGATCAGAGTGCTTTTCGTCAATATATATGAAGGTAACAAAACTCTTTTTTTTTTTTTTTTTTTAACTTCATATATATTGACGAAAAGCACTCTGATCATTACAATATCTCCATTAGAACAACATCTGCTGTCTATCCCATCAAACAACTGCATAAAACATGGAACAAGCACTCTCCACTACGACTTCTCGACAAGAACTTTTCACTACGACATCTCAGCAAGCACTGCCTACTACGAGTTCTCGACAAGCACTTTTCGCTACGACATCTCAGCAAGCACTGCCTACTACGAGTTCTCGACAAGCACTTTTCACTACGACATCTCAGCAAGCACTCTCCACCACGACTTCTCGACAAGAACTTTTCACTACGACATCTCAGCAAGCACTGACTACTACGAGTTCTCAACAAGCACTATCCACTACGACATCTCAGCAAGCACTGCCAGTGGAGGCCGCTGAATAATACTCTTTGGCGCAATCTCTGGCGCTGTGGCTCAGTGTAGCCACCTTTCACAGTGTCAGCCACAGATATCACCTGGAACCTGTTTATCAGACAAACCGGGGAGGCCTTACGAGCGGCCGCCTGGGAAGTCTTTTGCCGCCTGCTTCGCCCCGGGGCGACCTCCCACTCGACCAGAGGAGAGGGGTCAACCTCAGTGCGAGCAGTAACTGGGTTGGCCACCGGTGAGAACCGATCGGAGGACTCTGACGCGCTGGACGTCCGTTGGATCCCCACGGCCGGCCCACAACAGTGGTGCCCATCCACTGCAGCCTCAAGCTGTGTAACTGAAACCATCACAGCCTGAAACTGAGAGCGAAGTGTCACCAACTCGGCCCGCATCCGTACACAACAATCGCAGTCCCTGTCCATACCAAAGACCGCGGAAAACTAAACTATGCAGATAAACGGACTATCGGCACGTGCTGCGCAACTCTAATGTATACCCTGACAAAAACGCAAGAACTGTGTCTAGTAATACGCAGATACTCAAGAACCTAACCAACGAAGCACTCAGGTGACACTAAATAATTTGCCTCTGATAAGGAACTTGTAATATATCACGAAACCGGTTTATTTTCTGACCCAGACAGAAACGCGAGAACTGTGGCTATTAGATTTTAAATTTACACACAGAAACTCAAGAAACTAAACTATTAAAGCACACAGATGATATAATAAAATTCACCCCTGGTCAGGAACTCGTAAATGTCACAAAAGCGGTTTACTTATCTGTTGCTGCGTCTGTCGCGGACGGCTACTACTGCCTGACTGATTAGATTGTTTAATTGAATTACGAAGTTATTTTCATTTTTCTTCTTCAAGATTGTGCTGGAGTGGGGTCAATGTTATTACGTTTTTTCATAATCGTTGAATTTAGGAGACTGAATGTCCAATATAAGACAGTGTATCACTAAATTGGACTAACGTAGTTTTATACCAAGTATTATTTGTAGTACTTGATAAATTTCAAATTTAATTAATAAGGACATGCCATGATTTAAATAAATGTGTTTCTATGTACACATATGGCTCTGAGCACTATGGGACTCAACTTCTGAGGTCATTAGTCCCCTAGAACTTAGAACTAGTTAAACCTAACCTAAGGACATCACACACATCCATGCCCGAGGCAGGATTCGAATCTGCAACCGTAGCGGTCTCGCGGTTCCAGACTGCAGCGCCTAGAACCGCACGGCCACTACGGCCGGCTCTATGTACACATGTTTTCGTAATTTGTCACTATCGGAAAATTTGGAAATTTGTGGTAAGAGCTTATGGGACCTTACTGCTGAGGTCATCGATCCCTAAGCTTTCACACTACTTAACCTAACTTAAACTAACTTACGCTTAGGATGAACACACATCCATGCCCGAGGGAGGGCTCGAACTTCCGACGGGAAGAGACGCGCGGACCGTGATAATACGCCTGAGACCGCGCGGCTACACCGCGCGGCTGTGACTATCGGTATGTTAGTAGAGCAGGAAAAATTTAAGTACCTGGGTGAGATCATTATGAGAAACGAAGTGGACAAGGAAGCATCTAAAGAACGAATACGTAAACTTGAAATACCTATCAAACAACACAAAATTCGTTTAACAAACATCTCTCTATGGAACGGTTCTGAAGGCAGTAGTTATGTATGAAGCCGAAGCCCTACCCTAAATGCAATTAAGTCTCCTTGAAGAATTGGGATCCAATTACAAGTATGACATCCACCAAAAAAAGAAACAACAAAAAAGTCAAAAACATAACACATTCCACATAAGACGTATAAGGTTTCACGGTCACCTGGAACGAATGGACTAATGACCTTAAAATCCCACACGTCATTTAGAGAATGTGTCTGTAATTTTCTCTATTTTGTCATAGAGTTCCTTCTTCTTTTATGGATATCGTTCTTGTAATTGGCTCCCGTGATTGCCCACGAAGATCTTTCACTTTCTGATTCAAAGCCCAAAACCACAATTTCCAAAGAAGGTCCCCGACACCTACAAATCAAACCCGAAAACGTCTGTGACAAGGGCCTCTTCCATAAGAAAGATATTGACGAATGTGCTACACAGAAACGAGCAACTAAAATGAAGACTTGGTGGTGGTTAGTGTTTAACGTCCCGTCGACAACGAGGTCATTAGAGACGGAGTGCAAGCTCGGGTTAGGGAAGGATTGGGAAGGAAATCGGCCTTGCCCTTTCAAAGGAACCATCCCGGAATTTGCCTGAAACGATTTAGGGAAATCACGGAAAACCTAAATCAGGATGGCCGGAGACGGGATTGAACCGTCGTCCTCCCGAATTCGAGTCCAGTGTGCTAACCACTGCGCCACCTCGCTCGGTTGTGAATGAAGACTTGGTGAACCATGGACGGAGGACTACACTTTCACGAGAAAAGTCATAGGACACATCCCAATATTGTGTCGGACCTGCTTTTGCCTGGCGTAGTGCAGCAACTCGGCGTGACATGGATTCGACAAGTCGTTGGAATTCCACTGCAGAAATATTGACCCATGCTGCCTAATAGTCGTCCATAATTATGAAAGTGTTGCCGGTGCAGGATTTTGCGCACGAACCGAAGTAGAGGCGCTGTAGGCGATGACATGGTCTTCGCTGCTGCGATAACTCATTAACGCCAAATTTCGCTGTACTGTCTTAACGGAGACGTTCGTCATAGGTCCCACATTGAAATGAAATGATCGTACGGCATTGTTGGCCAGAGACCCCATGCGGGGTGTTCGGCCGCCGAAACTGCAAGTCCTTTTTAGCTGACGCCACTTTGCGACTTGCGAGTCAATGATGATGAAATGATGGTGAACGACACACAACAACCAGCCATCTCGAGGCGGAGAAAATCCCTGACCCCGCCGGGAATCGAACCCGGGACCCCGTCCGCGGGAAGCGAGAACACTGCCGCAAGACCACGAGCTGCGGACGGTCCCACATTGATTACTGCGGGCATTTCACGCAGTGTTTCTTGTCTGTTATCACTAACAACTGTACGCAAACGCTGCTGCTCTCGGTCTTAAAGTGAAGGCCGTCAGCCACTGCGTTGTTATGCTGAGAGGTAATTCCTGAAATATGGTATTCTCGGCACACTCTTGACACTGTGAATCTCGGAATAGAGAATTCCGTAACGATATCCGAAACAGGACATCCCAATCATCTAGCTCCAACTACCATTCCGTGCTCAAAGTCCGCTAATTCCTGTCGCTACATTCCCTGTGGCTACGATCTAAAAATGGTTCAAATGGCTCTGAGCACTATGGGACTTAACTGCTGAGGTCATCAGTCCCCTAGAACTTAGAACTACTTAAACCTAACTAACCTAAGGACAGCACACACATCCATGCCCTAGGCAGGATTCGAACCTGCGAACGTAGCGGTCGCGCGGTTCCAGACTGTAGCGCCTAGAACCTCTCGGCCACTCCGGCCGGCTAGCTACAATCATTCCGGAAACCTTTTCACATGAATTACGTGAGTACGAATGACAGCACCGTCAATGCATACTTTGTATACGCGATATTACCACCATCTGCATATGTACACATCGCTATGAAGGAATTATGGGTTTTAGAGGAAGAAAAGTACAGTACCAAATGCGCCAGTGAAATAATTTCAATAATAATAAAAAATAAATAGTGTGAATAGTTGTGATGCTGTAACATTCACTTGGGTTACATGCTACTTTTACATCTGAAGATTTTTCGAGTTCAGAACGATCAGAGGATACGTACGTTGGATGTGCCCTGTGGTAACTTTCGTTCATTGTCAACGGCAGCTGGAATTGCCCTGTTGTACATGGGGGAGGGCGCTTGTGTGGAGTGTCTGAGCCGTAGCGTGAGCCGGGCCATCTTAGCGCGATTTAGTGAGCCCGGCGCGCCGACAAGCCGGGAATGGATCCGTGCTTTGTGCGCTCCCCTCCCCTCCCTTTCCACGCTCTCTCCAGCCTCCTCCTCCTCCTCCTCGGTACTACAGAAGCGAGCCACTCTGGCCGGCACAGCGAGCGCCTAATTTGTCTGCGGTTGCTGCGGATCGCAGACGCGACTCAAAGCCCGGGCCGATATTGTTGCGCAGAGCGCGGAGGGGCGGCGCGCCATCTTCTGTGGCCGTCGGCGGTGACCAATGGGATCGCGAGGAAGGGGGGTTGGGGTGTAACATCGTGGCGCCGCGCGGGCGCTAGCGCCCGGCTCGGCCTCTACGGTGTTCAGCTGCCGCGGAACACAAGCATAGCGTCGACGTGGAACGATTTAATAGCGTGGTGGTTTAACGGCAGAGGGTCGGGAGTAAAGATGCACCAGGATGGCTGCATTGAGATTCTAGTAAGGAATCTTGCGATGCCATATGAACATCTTTAATATTTAAGTTGTATTTATTGACCCTGATCATACACTATTGGCCACGAAAATTGCTACACCAAGAAGAAATGCAGATGATAAACAGGTATTCATTGGACAAATATATTATACTAGAACTGACCTGTGATTACATTTTCACGCGATTTGGGTGCATAGATCCTCAGAAATCAGTATCCAGAACAACCACCTCTGGCCGTAATAACGGCCTTGATACGCCTGGGCATTGAGTCAAACAGAGCTTGGATGGCGTGTATAGGTACAGCTGCCCATGCAGCTTCAACACGATACCACAGTTCATCAAGAGTAGTGACTGGCGTATTGTGACGAGCCAGTGCTCGGCCACCATTGTCCAGACGTTTTCAGTTGGTGAGAGATCTGGAGAGTGTGCTGGCCAGGGCAGCAGTTGAACATTTTCTGTATCTAGAAAGGCCCGTACAGGACCTGCAACTTCCGGTCGTGCATTATCCTGCTGAAATGTAGGGTTTCGCAGGGATCGAATGAAGGGTAGAGCCACTGATCGTAACACATCTGAAATGTAACGTCCACTGTTCAAAGTGCCTTCAATGCGAACAAGAGGTGACCGAGACGTGTAACCAATGGCACCCCATACCATCACGCCGGGTGATACGCCAGTATGGAGATGACGAATACACGCTTCCAATCTGCGTTCACCGCGATGTCGCCAAACACGGATGCGACCATCATGATGCTGTAAACAAAACCTGGATTCATCCGAAAAAATGACGTTTTGCCAGTCGTGCACCCAGGTGCGTCGTTGAGTACACCGTCGCAGGCGCTCCTGTCTGTGATGCAGCGTCAAGGGTAACCGCAGCCATGGTCTCCGAGCTGATAGTCCTTGCTGCTGCAAACGTCGTCGAACTGTTCGTGCAGATGGTTGATGTCTTGTAAACGTCCCCATCTGTTGACTCAGGGATCGAGACTTGGCTGCACGATCCGTTACAGTCATGCGGATAAAATCCCTGTCATCTCGACTGCTAGTGATACGAGGCCGTTGGGATCCAGCACGGCGTTCCGTATTACCCTCCTGAAGCTACCGATTCCATATTCTGCTAACAGTCATTGGATCTCGACCAACGCGAGCAGCAGTGTCGCGATACGATAAACCGCAATCGCGATAGGCTACAATCCGACCTTTATCAAAGTCGGAAACGTGATGGTACGCATTTCTCCTCCTTATACTAGGCATCACAACAACATTTCAGCAGGCAACGCCGGTGAACTGCTGTTTGTGTATGAGAAATCGGTTGGAAACTTTCCTCATGTCAGCACGTTTTAGGTGTCGCCACCGGCGCCAACCTTGTGTGAATGCTCTGAAAAGCTAATCATTTGCATATCACAGCATCTTCTCCCTGTAGGTTAAATTTCGCGTCTGTAGCACGTCATCTTCGTGGTGTAGCAGTTTTAATGTCCAGTAGTGTATTAGAGCGTTCAGGCCCTCTTTTGCCAGGTGTAGAAGTATGAAACCGGAATTTCCCTACGGATGGTGCTACTCGTCCATGTAGTACCCTTGAGATCGCGTCTGCAGCGCCATCTTTTTCCTGTAATAGCTGACGACGAATGTCCATACATTGATACCTGTTTCAAACCCATAAACACGTCGAGTTTTGTGCCTAGGAACTATGATTTGCGGACAGCATTGGTTTCATGTTATCATTTGAAAACAGCTGCTGCAGAATCACATCGAATGCTCGTCAAAGCTTTCGGAGAACATGTTCTTGGAAAGACACAACGTATCGATTGGTTCAAAAAATTCAAAAGTGGTAATTTTGACGTGAGAAACGACTAGCGCGGGAAACCACCGAAAATGTTCGAAGATAACGAATTACAGGTCTTATTGGATGAAGATGATACTCAAACCCAACAGGAACTCGCGGAACAATTAAGTGTCACGCAGAAAGCTGTTTCTCTTCGGTTGAAAGCTATTGGAAAGATCCAGAAAGTGGGAAAATGGCTTCCGTGTGAACTGAATGAAAGACAGCAAGCAAATCGAAAGAACACTTTTGAAATGCTGCTCGCCAGATACAAGAGAAAGTCGTTTCTCCATCGAATAGTGACAGGTGATGAAAAAAGGACGTATTTTGAGAATCCCAAGCGTCGTAAATCATGTGAATCCAGGTAAACCATCGACACCGACTGCAAGACAAAATCGCTTTGGAAACAAGACAACGCTCTGTGTTTGGTGGGATCAGAAGGGTGTAATCTATTATGAGCTACTAAAACCTGGTGAAACTGTCAACACTAATTGCTACTAACAGCAAATGATCGATTTAAATCGAGCATTACGTGGCAAAAGACCGTAATATGGAAAACGGCAGCACAAAGTCATATTGCTTCGTGATAACACCCATCACACACAGCAGACCTGGTCATGGACACTATCGAGGCGTTCAGTTGGGGAGTACTAGGGCATGCGGCTTATTTCAGACTTGGCCCCATCCGTTTATCATCTGTTTGCGTCACTGGAACACGCTCTCGCTGAACAACGCTTCAGTTCGTTTGAAAATGTACGGAAATGGCTCTCTGATTGGTTCGCTTCATATGAAGAACTGCTTTTTTGGCGTGGCATTCATAGCCTGCCGGAGAGGTGGGAGAAATGTATAAATAGCCATGGAGATTATTTTGAATCAAATATTGTTTATCAGTTTCAGAGTACATACGTGTAATTATAGCAAACATATTCCGGTTTCATACTTCTACACATGGTACATCTGACCAGGTTTTTACACATACACTACTTTCTATGTCACAGCTGCTTACGAAATGACAATAATTTTTAATACTGTAATTAATAATCAGATGGTATTAATCTTAGCCTAGCCAGCTGAGTGCACAGCGTTGCACAGGTATGTATTTATTCCTCCTCCTTGTTCTCTCTGTGTCTCATTCCCCCTCTCGCTGTTCGTCTTCTCCTTGCCCTCTCTCTGACCATCTCTTCCTTTCCCTTTGTGAGTCCATCTCTTCATCTTTCCTTTCCGTATCCATCTCCTCCGCTCCCCTGTCTCTGACCATCTCATCTTCCCTTTCTCTGTCCACTTCCCCCTACTCTTCTTTCTGTCCATCTACTTCTCCCTGTCCATCTCTTTCTTCCCCCTCTCTGTCTGTCCGTCGTTTTCATCCAGTTCTCTCTCCACATTATCACCGCCAACCCCACAGGGAGCTGCTGGTTTTCCCCTCACAGTATTTACTTACAGACAGCAAGTAATATGTATACCAAATTTGGTTGAAATCAATCCAGGGTCTTAGGTGGCGCTTTTTACACGTGACTTTGCCAGCGTACGATCTTGTCACGCATATTTCACCAATGTTTGTACTACACATATTCCACCTGTATCTCTAGCAAATTTCGCAATGCAGTGTCATTTTCACGCAGCTCAGTGTTTACGACGTCATCTCACCTGAACTACGTGTCACACAGTTACATAATTTTGCAGGTACATCCAGTGATACATACGAATACTGTCTGCGAAATGTGTTGCCATTAGAGTTAATACTGTCATGCATGATGCGACATTTTTTCACGCATCTCAGTGTTTATGATGTCATACGAGTATCTCATGAACTTTGTGTCGTATGATGATATAATTTTGCTGGTACGTTCAGTGATGTATGTGAATAATGTCTGCAGAACGTATTGCGAATATCCTTAGCAATAAAGATATTACAAAGTAAAACATCATGCCTCATGCAGCAATGAACACCGAAAATGTAATAAGTGATAAACCTTTTTCCTACCATCATGTTTTCAGCGAAGTCTTAGAGGTTTAGAATGATTCATTATTAATTCCGTCATTAATTGCTCTCATTCTCAAATACAGGATGTACAAAGTGTGGGTTTTCACGCGTTGTGGGCTACACTTCTCTTTCGTCCACACCCCACCCTACTATTGCTGCCACTAATATTAATAATAATAAAGAATAACAGTGATAGTTATGTTATCCAGTTGTTACCGGCCTCGTAGAATATGCGCTGCGCTATCAGTCTCCGCTGCAGTCTGTCCGTTGCTGTTTTCTCCCAATTGATTACATTCAAAGCTTCGATATCTTTCCTTATATCGCCTTACCAACTGTATTTTTACCTAGGCAGGGGTATTTTTCTTGTAACTTGCGCAATAAATGATTACTTAGGGAGTCGGGTCTCTGGTATACCGATTACGTGACCTGTCCATTAAGTCGTGCGTTCTTTTGAAACTGTAAAATGTTGGGATGGTTCATGAACTCACAAATTTCATTATTCTTTCTTACTGATCAAGCAGCTCCATCTCTCTTTGCACCCCAGATTCTCATCGCCTTTGTTTCGAATGGAAGGAGGGTCTGCAACCCCTTTTAGTTAGTGTACACTTCACTGAACATTAGAATACAAACGGGCGTATAACGGCGCTATAGATCTTCGTTTTCGCAGCTTGCGATATGGCTTTACATCTGGACGTACCTCTGAGACCACATACACATCTGGAGCAGGCAGAAATTCTTTTATTTACAACCGAAGGGTGTTTGATTATAACAACTGTACTGATTGCCCAGGTACTTGAACTGATAAAGGACTTGAACTTCTGTCTGTCAGTTGTGAAGCGTTCTTTTGTTTATTTACTTATTTATTATTGCATATGTTCGAGTTTTCTTTTATTGATGAGTAGTCGTCCTTTACTTGCTGCTTGGCACTTTTTGTTCGTCTCTCTTGATCTTCTTCGGTGTCGCTTTCTAACGCTATGTAGTCTACGTAACCAAAGATCTGAAACCTGTCTAGTGATAGTGGCAGATAGAAAATAAATTTATAGGTGTACAAAAATGACATGTTTGTCATAGCGAGCTCTCGGGGAGAGAAATGTAGGAAGGCTGCACCAGCTAACGGCTTTGGGAAATGAGTAAGGTCTTGGATGGAAATACGTATACTTGGTTGTAATGCAGTAAGGATTGTGTACACGAATAAAAGTAGATATTATTGTTATTTTAGTAGATGTAGCTTTAATTGTCTTTGAAAGCTTATACAGGTTGTTTATAAATGAATATCGGGGTTTTAACGCCTTTTAATATTTATTAAATTAAACTTACAGTTATAAATGATATGTCAGAAGAAAGACCAACTCAAACAGTTTTACCAAGAACCTTATAAATGTTCATTGTGAGCACTGGCATAGCGAAGTACGCGATTCGTTGAACTTCACTGTACCCAAGCGCTGGAAAGGCCGTAAAGCGCCCAATGACAGGGCTTGCTTTACATGGTCTCCACGTTCACCCGACCTAACGCCATGTGATTTTTTCCTTTGGGGCTTCATCAAGTATCGTGTGTACGCGTCTCCGCTACCAGCAGACCTCCTTGAATTAAGAAACCGGATTGAAGAAGCTGGCCCGCATCTCGTGGTCGTGCGGTAGCGTTCTCGCTTCCCACGCCCGGGTTCCCGGGTTCGATTCCCGGCGGGGTCAGGGATTTTCTCTGCCTCGTGATGGCTGGGTGTTGTGTGCTGTCCTTAGGTTAGTTAGGTTTAAGTAGTTCTAAGTTCTAGGGGACTTATGACCACAGCAGTTGAGTCCCATAGTGCTCAGAGCCATTTGAACCATTTTTGAAGAAGCTGTTGCTACAATCACTGAAGACACACTTATCAACGTTTGGGAAGAACTCGGCTCTAGACTTGATGTGTGCCATGTGACAAATGGTGCTCACATTGAAAATTTATAAGGTTCTTGGAAAAATTGTTTGAGTTGCTTTTTCATTTCACATATCATTTATTACTGTAAGTTCAATATAGTAAATATTATAAAGCGTTAAAACCCCGATATTCATTTATAAACACCCTGTATAATGAGGGAGGTCGTTCCAGAGTCGCGCTTGTTTCTTCGATAAAGCAGATGAGTGGTGTAGTAGGATGGAAACAATTGTAGCACGTGAAGCTACTGTATAGTTTATTTTTAATTGTACGAAAGGTTTCAATCAAAGATTATTTTCCAGTACAATATCAGGTGTTACATACACTCCTGGAAATGGAAAAAAGAACACATTGACACCGGTGTGTCAGACCCACCATACTTGCTCCGGACACTGCGAGAGGGCTGTACAAGCAATGATCACACGCACGGCACAGCGGACACACCAGGAACCGCGGTGTTGGCCGTCGAATGGCGCTACCTGCGCAGCATTTGTGCACCGCCGCCGTCAGTATCAGCTAGTTTGCCGTGGCATACGGAGCTCCATCGCAGTCTTTAACACTGGTAGCATGCCGCGACAGCGTGGACGTGAACCGTATGTGCAGTTGACGGACTTTGAGCGACGGTGTATAGTGGGCATGCGGGAGGCCGGGTGGACGTACCGCCGAATTGCTCAACACGTGGGGCGTGAGGTCTCCACAGTACATCGATGTTGTCGCCAGTGGTCGGCGGAAGGTGCACGTGCCCGTCGACCTGGGACCGGACCGCAGCGACGCACGGATGCACGCCAAGACCGTAGGATCCTACGCAGTGCCGTAGGGGACCGCACCGCCACTTCCCAGCAAATTAGGGACACTGTTGCTCCTGGGGTATCGGCGAGGACCATTCGCAACCATCTCCATGAAGCTGGGCTACGGTCCCGCACACCGTTAGGCCGTCTTCCGTTCACGCCCCAACATCGTGCAGCCCGCCTCCAGTGGTGTCGCGACAGGCGTGAATGGAGGGACGAATGGAGACGTGTCGTCTTCAGCGATGAGAGTCGCTTCTGCCTTGGTGCCAATGATGGTCGTATGCGTGTTTGGCGCCGTGCAGGTGAGCGCCACAATCAGGACTGCATACGACCGAGGCACACAGGGCCAACACCCGGCATCATGGTGTGGGGAGCGATCTCCTACACTGGCCGTACACTACTGGTGATCGTCGAGGGGACACTGAATAGTGCACGGTACATCCAAACCGTCATCGAACCCATCGTTCTACCATTCCTAGACCTGCAAGGGAACTTGTTGTTCCAACAGGACAATGCACGTCCGCATGTATCCCGTGCCACCCAACGTGCTCTAGAAGGTGTAAGTCAACTACCCTGGCCAGCAAGATCTCCGGATCTGTCCCCCATTGAGCATGTTTGGGACTGGATGAAGCGTCGTCTCACGCGGTCTGCACATCCAGCACGAACGCTGGTCCAACTGAGGCGCCAGGTGGAAATGGCATGGCAAGCCGTTCCACAGGACTACATCCAGCATCTCTACGATCGTCTCCATGGGAGAATAGCAGCCTGCATTGCTGCGAAAGGTGGATATACACTGTACTAGTGCCGACATTGTGCATGCTCTGTTGCCTGTGTCTATGTGCCTGTGGTTCTGTCAGTGTGATCATGTGATGTATCTGACCCCAGGAATGTGTCAATAAAGTTTCCCCTTCCTGGGACAATGAATTCACGGTGTTCTTATTTCAATTTCCAGGAGTGTATATCATAAAACTAACGTCAAAAATAACACCTGTAAACAATATTTTGTTCTGCAAAAGTAAATGTGCACAGTGCCAGTGGTGCAATTTTGGAACTGATGCTCCATATGCCTACCTTTTCATCACATAACTTAACATAATATAAAAAAATGTCTGATTATGTAACTGACACTCCATGCATCTGTCTTTGCGTAAGCAAATGTTCTTTGCAAAAGTTATATTTTGACATTTATTTTGTGATACACAGGGCGTCCCAGAAATCTTGCGGCATACTGCGAGGGCCTGTAGAGGTCTTGACGAACAAATCGAGAATAGGAACCCGTGTCCGGACACGTCAACCAACGACGCTGCAGAGTTTCGATGTTATAGGCGATGGCGGTTACCAGTAGGCCATCCCTTCGCCAGCAATTGTGACTTTGTACGCTGACGAGCCCTAAGTGGAACATCTTGAATTGTTGTTCGTTATTCGTTGATATCGATAAACTTTGGTGACTTTAGAGGGTTCCAGGAGAAAAATAAATTGCGGATGGAAAACCGTGTCTGAAACCGCCATCCACGGAGGCAACAGAGCATCGCATTCATAGGGGGCAAGGCCTTTCTACGCACCAGCTAGCTCCATCTTGAGACACTGGAGATCGTGGCAATACGTTGCGCCGCGTGGTTAGAGGCGCCATGTCACGGATTGCGCGGCTCCTCCCGCCTGAGGTTCGAGTCCTCCCTCGGGCGTGGGTGTGTGTGTTGTTCTTAGCATAAGTTAGTTTAAATAGTGTGTAAATCTAGCGGCCGATGACCCCAGCAGTTTGGTCCCTTAGGAATTCACACACATTTGAACAATCCGTCGCATCACTGAATAACAAACAACATTGTGAGATGGTCTGTGTACGGTCCATTAACGTTCAAAGTCATGTCCGCTGCCGAAGGGATAGCCTAGTGGCAGGCACCGGCGTCTATAACTTCGACATTCTGCAGCGTCGTTGGGTGACGTTTCCGGACACGGGTTCCTATCCTCGATTTGTTCCTCGAAATGCCCTCTGCAACCCATCGAAGCTTGTTGCAACATTTCTGGGACCCCAGGGGTATTTATAAGCTACTATTAACAACAATTTGTGCTGTAAAATGGTCCCTGACTGAAAAAGGCCTTACAATTGAAGATAAATTATACAGCAGCCTCACGTTTTACAATATCTCATTTTTACAATTTATGAAAGCTGCAGCATATAACCAACAAAAACTGTTTCAGAAAGGATTTAGCTCTGATGACGATGAATGTTTCTGCTGTGTTGCTCAGACAAGAGCTTTAAGGTCGAGGAAAGATGAGAGACTGTACGGTCTGAAAAGAAAGACAGAATGGAAATCTCTGCTCTCGGTCTGCACGTAGCCAGGGTAGCTGATCGTAAAGTGGCGAACGTCACAGACATACAATGAGGTGACAAAAGCCAGGGAATAATTCTCAGCATCGTGTCGGACCTCTTCTTGTGCGGCGTAGTGCAGCAACTCGACCTGGCGAGGACTCAAAAAGTCGTCGGAAGTCTCCTGCAGAAACGTTGAGCCACGCTGCTTCTATAGCTGCCCATGATTGCGAAAGGTTTCCGGTGCCGGATTTTGTGCACGAACTGACCTCTTGATTATATCCCATAGAACTTCCATGGGATTCATGTCGGGCGGTAGGGTGGCCAAAGCATTCGCTCGAATTGCCCAGAATGTTCGTCAAACCAGTCGCGAACAGTCGTGGCCTGATGACATGGTGCATTGTCATACACAAAAATTTCATCGTTCTTTGGAAAAATGAAGTGCGTGAATGGCTGCAAATGGTGTACAAGAAGCCAAACACAATAATTTCTAGTCAATGATCGGTTCAGTTGGACCACAGGTCCCAGTTCATTCCATGTAAACACAGCCCACACCATTATGGAGCTCCCACCAGATTGCACAGTTCCTTGTTGACAACTTGAGTCCACGGCTTCGTGAGGTCTGCACCACACTCGAACGCTACACTCAGTTCTTACCAACTGAAATCGGGACTCATCTGACTAGGGCACTGTTTTCCGTTCGTCTAGAGTCATACCGACACGGTCACGAGCCCAGGAGAGCTGCTGCAGGCGATGTCATACTGTTAGCGAGGGCACTCGCGTCGGTCGTCTGCCGCCACAGCCCATTAACACACAATTTCGCCGAACTGTCCTAACGGGTACGTTCGTCGTACGTCCCACATTGATTTCTGCGGTTGTTCCTCGCAGAGTTGCTTGACTGTTGGGATTCACAACTCTGCACGAACTACGCTGCTCTCGATCGTTAAGTGAATGCGTTCGACCACCGCGTTGTCCACGGTGGTAGGTAATGCCTGAAATTTGGTATTCTCGGCACACTCTTGACGCTGTTGATCTCTGAATACTGAATTCTCTAACGATTTCCGAAACTGAACGTCCCATGCGTCTAACTCCAACTACCAATCCGTGTTCAAAGTTTGTTAATTCCCGTCGTGAGGCCATAATCACGCCGGTAACCTTTTCACATGAGTCACACCTGGGTACAAATGACAGCTCCACCAATGCACTGCCCTTTTGTACCTTGTGTATGCGATACTACCGCCATCTGGTTATATGCTTGTTGTTATTCCATGACTTTTGTCATCTGATTGTATTGTATCCAGGCGTTCATCATGAGTTCCAAGAGGCGAGAGATTTTCTGAGACTTTCATTGGTTAGCTTTCCCTGGCTATTGCTATTCTCTTCTGTTTGTAAGGACAGTTCAGTATGGAAATTGGTAATAGTTGCCTCCGAAATGCGGAAGTCTGGTTTCGGAGATTTCATTATTTTTAGCGCTGATGTCAATAACGTTGTACTTCTCGCATCAAACGACAAACAGATAGCTCTGCCGGCCAGAGGTTGATATGGAGGAACGTAAAAAGAGACCACTCTTTACCTCTTTATTTACTACGCTGAATTACGTAGCAGTTTTGTCCTGTTCCATACTCCGCAGTCGACAGACCGCTGCTTGATTTCCTTTTAAATGGCTCCACACACGATGCAATTTACCTGCCAGCTGAACCTGTAAAATGACGCCAGCGCAGTTTTACCCACACACGCCGCGGGTCACCTGAGACGTATTCGTTTTCATTTGTGAACATATTATCGACTGCAACAGAATAGTCGCACGTAATAGGTTCGATACTTTGTTTTTCACTAATTTTTTGTAAACAGTTCATGGTATTCCTTGCTTCTTTTGACGAAATTCAATGAAATCCTTAGTAACGTTGTTTGTTTTGTGAATTGATGCTAGTAAACGAACACTTTATTTCTCAAACAACGGACAGAACTAATTGCACTACAAATCAGCACAATGCAAACAAAAACAGAACGAGCTTTTTCACTCCCCAGGTGCTGATACGAAATAAAGGCAGAAGTGAGATCTGTAGGCCTGAAACCCACACAGGCGACTCGCTCATATTCTTCGACCTCAGTTAAAGATAACCGATTTTTGATTCTCCTATCGTCAAATGTCCAGTAGTGTTCGCCTGCAGCCGGCTGCTGCGGCGGAGCGGTTCTAGGCGCTTCAGTCCGGAACCGTGCTGCTGCTACGGTCGCAGGTTCTAATCCTGCCTCGGGTATGGATGTGTGTGATGTCCTTAGGTTAGTTAGGTTTAAGTAGTTCTAAGTCTAGGGGACTGATGACCTCAGATGTTAAGTCCCATAGTGCTTAGAGCCATATTTTTTTTGGTTCGCCTGCACAGTTTTGTTGGCATATATGCTCCAATTCACTTGTACGAGTGACATGTACAGGTGCACCCCAAAGGGGCCATAAGGCGACATTGGGCAGCAGTATTTGAGGGGAACGTGGTCATAATGCCGCTCTTCCTGGCGCTACTGTTGGCGTTCGGAACCACAGCCGCTAGTTGTCATCCAGCTACATCCTCCAATTGTTATAATACGGCCAAGGGAGCCCCTTTTCCTACTACAACGACATCATATGGAAGCAAATGCTCGCTGAGCCGAAGATCACATATCTGACGATTCTAGACAGCCGACTAGCAGGAAATTGCCAGACAAACAGACCAGAAACGTATTCCATTTTGTTCGAGCGTGCGTCTGGCACATCAAGACCTCTTCTTCCTACATTTCGGCTGCGAACCTTACAGCTATCTTCAACATGAGTTGTTGACTGAGTTCCGAGTGTCCAAACGCGCCTATTCACACGGTGATATACCAAAACCACGTGATTCAAAGGCGTATTGCGGAGTATGATGCGAATCCTTCACAGGTAGCGCAGTACCAGTGTCAGCCATGGACAAAAGTTCTCTGTCGAAAATGGAAATGTTATAAGCACCAAGTTGCGCGTTATTAAATAGGTGACACGTAAGTATAACTTTGGAACTTGTGGAGATATTTCAGCTAAACACATATATATGTCGCTTATTATCTAGGAAAAAATATTAGGAGGGTACGATGCCTCTAGGACCACCACTTCTAAGGTAGGTGCGAGAAAGTGTTGACATGTAAGTATAGCTCAGGAAGGCTGGGAGAAATTTGAACCAAATACCTTAGGAAACCTACTGTCTGAAAAAAAAATGTTGGCATGATACACCCCTAGGACACACAGGAATGGGGAGTGGATGGGTAACGGGTGACTTGTAAGGAAAAAAATAATCGAGAAACGAAAGATGTTAGTTTCGAACTGTTAGCTTTCGGGGTCATAATGCTGAGTGGTACCAGTCACAAACTTTTGTTGGTTTACTTAAATTATTTAATAAAGCAACATGTTCTGAGCCACAAGCCTCATCTTCAGACTACAAAACTAACAGACTAAAATATTTAACAAAAGTACATATAGATACTGAATTTGTTCTTTAGAGTCTTGGCATGTGCTGTGACCATCCTGTGGAGAAACAGAAGGATAACGTAATACGATCGTTTGTTGTTCTGCTGTCCACATATTTTTTTAAAAACATAATCACTCACTTTGTTCTTATGAAACGGCTAGTTTCTTGTTGTGTGTTCGGCTACATGAATTGCTATGGCTATGTGTCAAACGATGGTGTATTGTTGCTCTACCCTTCCACCAATTAGGCACGATTTATTGTAGCGTTGTTTCCCTTCAGACGGATGTACTACACGACACTCTGTTTATCCAGCGACCAGCGCCATTTTGTTGTGGTTTCTCTACTGGTCTGCTACAGTACTGAGGCGCGAGGGTTTCAGAGTGTACTGCGACTGACGATACGTCTATACAAACAATCAGTAAAATTAATTACGTATGTCTTTCGAGGTGATAATTAAAAGTTCAGAAGTAGACGCTTCAGCGTTAACTGAAACTTGAAAATGGATATTTTTAATCCGAAAACGGTTGCTTAATGAAGTGCGCTATGCAAATGAAATTCTGTACTGCAGAGTATATTTTGGATATCTTAGCTTATGAACATGAAGTTTTTCATTGCATGTATCTCAAAACTAGATTACGCAACGGGATTAAAGGAACTTTTACGAAACCCCGTCATTGTCTTCCGTTGCGGCGCATATGGCTCTGAGCACTATGGGACTAAACTTCTGAGGTCATCAGTCCCCTAGAACTTAGAAATACTTAAACCTAACTAACCTAAGGACATCACACACATCCATGCCCGAGGCAGGATTCGAACCTGCGACCGTAGCGGTCCCTCGGCTCCAGACTGTACCGCCTAGAACCGCACGGCCACTCCGGCCGGCTGCGGCGCGTAAGTTTGGGTCAAAGATGGCTACAACTTCCTCTGTAATGGTGCAAAAGCGTAGCGCCCTGCGACGACGCTCCAAACAGTAAGTTGTCGACACAAAAGAAAAAAGGCCAGAGCTCAGAGGTTCATATGAGGTCGCTTCACAATGGGAGACAATTACGCGATTTCGAAAAAAATGATCCTTTAATTCTGCAGCGCAGTGTAGTATGTCAGAAACTGATCTACTAGGTAAATATTCCAATAATTATTTAAATAAAAAATCTTGTAATATAACACGTTTGTAAAACGTATAAAATAATTTCTCCTTGCCCCTTGCAAATTAGTCACATGCAGCTAGTCCTGAAAATCTGTGCTTTTGGATTTTTAAGAGATATGATAATTCTTGTGGAACTTAAAACGAAAAACGTGGGGTGCATGCGTCACGTAATAGTAATGAGTGAACTATTAATGCATCAGCTATGTACTGCACAGGTAGTAGTAGACAATAATAGAGAGGAGGTCAACTATTCATGCATCGACTTTGTATTGCATGCGGCCCAGGTTTTTCGTTATGAATTCACGTCAATGATAAAATCCACTACAGTTGTAAAAATTATTTATATCTGAAAAATAAAGCTTTACCATGTTTCAGGGCATACTCTCATCTCAAGGTGCATATGAAAATGCGAATCCTCAAAGAAGGCGTAAGTAAGGTTAAAAGAAATTAAATATGTTAAACTAGTGCATCCCTGGTACATGGAACGCAAGAGAACATCTCTTCAATCCTAGGTCTGCCAGAAAGCCCTCGCAGAGGAAGATAACGTCCCAGTCTTAGAGCCGTGCCACACATAGATCCGTGTACGGCACGCCTCTAAGATTGGACCGTTGTCCTCCTCTGCGAGAGTCTTTCTGGCACACCTAGGATTGAAGAGGATGTTCTCTTGCGTGCCATGTACCAGGGATGCACTATTTTAACATTAGTATGCACCCTTTGTGGACCTACATTTTAATATGCACCTTGGGGGGATGTACGTCCTGAAAGCTGGTAAATTTTTTTAGAAATGAATAATTTTGACAATTATAGCGGATTTTATCGTTGAAGATGAATAATAGTTGTGGATTTCCCCTCAAGAGAAACAATTGCCATAGCAATTAAAGATCCATAAGCACAAATTTTCAGGACTCTCTGTATGGGGTCAGGATTCTGTATGGAGATAGGAAAAATTATTTTATACTGTTTAGTCCATTTTAAAGCCATACTATGTAAATAGTTTTTATTTATATAATTATCTTCTACTTCTTAGTCTTGTGCGTCAATTTTTTCAATCGATTTAAAATATTTTGATGAGATTACAACGGAGAGATTTTGTAAAGTTCAGCATTATTTCAGTTTCTCTTCATCTGAGCCGACAAATACATCGCTCCCTTCTAGATTATCTCACGAAAAGACATCTAAGGTAAAAATGAGAGGGAATCGAGCTCACACTGGGACTTACCAGCTCCATTCTTATCAAGAAACGTTTGCAAGTGGAACAGGAAAAGGAAAAAGTAGCAGTGGTACACAAAGTACCCTCCGCCTCACACCAGACATGACTGTGGGTTAGTATTGCATTGTCAGCGAGTTCTGAGCTGTGTTGAAAGTTTCAAGTCTCTAGCCCATGGAGAAGTTAGTTCAAAATCAATTGCAAAATTTATACCGAACAGACAAGAAAGTGACCTAATAAAACCGCGTTAAAAATGTCTGTGGAAAGGAAATCGTGATTATTTCATTCATTCACGCATAAAATTATCACTTTTGTGTTTCATAACATTTTCCACTTATTTATTCTGTATTACAGTACATACTGCAACAGATTGTTGCCTTTATGTTGTGATACCACCAGCATCACACGTAAGCACAGCACGTAGCTCACCAATCAGGCGAGACACTTGTTCCAACTTCAATGACAAGTGGTAAAGTTTTTGAAGGTATTCTAATAAATTTAGTGTGATTTAGGATTTCTCACAAACTTTTGGTTTCCTATTTTAATCACATTATATAGCCATTGCATTTTCTCGGACCCTTTTCACCATTTGTAAAAGCGTCGAATATTCTGCGGTGAATCGGACCAAGACTCTTATTATTTTGTGGTTGTGCTCATTCCCTCTAGCCGCAAGAAGGCATGTAAATCATTTAGAATGACATTACAAATGTAAGTGATTTTATTAACTATTAACAAACGATACCCGAAAGCAAGATACGAGCAATTTGAGCATACTGCGCAGCCATGTAAAGATAAATTCATTTGTGTTATATCAAAGCAACCGCGCATTTTTTGCGATTTTTTTTAATTTCTAGAAATGTAATCAACACACAAAAACCTGTGATGTAACAATAACCTTTTTTCTACGTATCTGTTAAATCATAATTTTTCACGAGTATGACAGCCCACTGTATATTTATAAAAACAGTTGACAAAAGTTCATCGAAATCTTCAGGATTTGTTCATGATCTTTTTCCCGGGTAATGTTACCTACCGTACTAAGTGTTCTTTCACATGCAGCACTAGTAGTTATTTGTGATAGTTGTGAGAGTATTTAGGATTTTTGTTTTCACCAGTCAAGCTGTCGATCGTCGATGAACTCTGTGTGGTAGTTCTTTAATACAGAGGCATTTCGTCGTAGCTTTACGTATCATTTACGTGTTCAAGCCAAGTGCCATAACCAATTCCGGCGCTCTTGAATTCTCTGCCCCTTCCTCCGTCCAGTTGCTGCTTTTAGACTGCACTTTGTGGCATTCTCTTGCACAGATTTCTAGCAGGTGACCATATTTCTTCCTTTTCTGCTGGAGAGGGATGCAGTCTCATATTTCGTAAAGGAGGAGTGAAGAACGTAGCGATATTGCGATTCATTGAAAGGTTAGCTTTTTGACGCATGTATTGTCAATCTCTCGTTTCCAACCTTTTTCATTATTTCAATCTATTATACATCACTGAGAATGCCAGACAAGTAGCTCATTATTCTCACATAACTTAGGAGGCAATATTGTATTACAAAACACTTCTCCTGTTGCAGTTTTGTCCGTTTCATGGTAAAATAGTTTTAGAAATTTCTAAGGAGGTCCTTACCCATTCGATGTATTTTTAGAATGTTTTATTCTGTTCAAAATGAGAAAAGACTAACTCCAATAAGGTTCCTATTTAATTCCAGGATGTCTTACATTCCTGGTGTAGTGACACCACTAATTTTAACGTCAATCCTGCACTTTTCATGTGTGCTATTACATATTAGCAAATCGATATTTGATCAATTCACAAAAACTTTCTGCAATCATTAATCCGTATCGAATGCGTAGCGTAAGACTGTCTCCTGC
The DNA here is from genome assembly GCF_021461385.2 of Schistocerca piceifrons. NCBI lineage: Eukaryota > Metazoa > Arthropoda > Insecta > Orthoptera > Acrididae > Schistocerca > Schistocerca piceifrons. The sequence continues at coordinate 581,726,599 of NC_060140.1, read as the reverse complement.
ATATGGGTAAAATATGACTGCCTTTAGTTGCCCTTTGAGGCATTCGTCTTACAAGATCGTCAAAAACAGTCTGAAAAGCATGTAAGATGTTGCAGGGTATGTTCTCTTGAGAAATAATTCTCAGGCAAAAATTCGATACGTTGCTCCGTTTCCGAGTTAATTTGTATTGAAGTTAGCCAATCAAGCCGTAGCGCATGTAAATTCAAGTGGCCCGCCAGAGATGGAGTCACCAGACGCGTTGTTCGTTTGGTTTCCTAAAATCACACAAGAGAATGATACAAAAATTCGACATGTGACCGTAGCAAGGTTCGAACCTGATCCAGAGAACGATTATTCTCGTGCACTGTCATCTACACAAATGGTATCTGGCGTGACGCTTGAACTTGCACGCGCCATGATCTGATTGGCTAACTTCAATGCTAATTTTAACTCGGAAACGACACGTAACGAACTGTTTTCTCAATAATTATTTCTCAGCACAACCTACCCTGCAACAACCTTACAAGCTTTACAGACTGTTTGTGACCAGCCCTTATAATGTCCCTGGTCCGTTGAAAATCTTCCTCGACTATCCCCAGAAGAGAATAGCGAAGAAGCAGCTCCTGTAAAATAGCTTATTCTTTCTTGAGCTCGTCTGGAAACTGTTGAGTAAAAAGTATTCTGCTCATAAGAGACCACACCTCATGAACATAACAAGCTGACACCGTACTGCATCTTTCCACATATATGTGTCGGCTGAACAGCCACCCTGTATGATTTCAGTAATAATTTCCAGAAGGACGATCTTCTTGTAATTTTTGCAGTTTTGGGAAGTGCTCTAGCAGTTGTCGTAGGAAGAGATAAAAATTCTTTGGCGTTTACCATTCCGACAGTTTCCACCACGGCGGCAGCCTCTTTTATGGGTTCAATGAAGCCTCGCCTCTCCACAGCTAGGATTGGACGTATGTCTAGTGCTACAAACTGCACAGAGGCTTTCTTGAAACGATGGCGCATGTCCAGAGTCCCAAATACAAAACTGAAATAGGAGTTAACGGTTCAGAATTACTGTCGGTAATATTCACAGCCGAATGCAAACCTCTAATGATACATAACGAGATCCCGAAAAAACTGACATCTGAGAAAGAATTCGTACATGTTATTCACGACTATTTTACCTGTTTTTGACATATTCTTCTTCTGCCGTTACACGTTTGTCTCCGCAGAATTTTGCGTGACAGTGCCTAATCAAATTCCAGTTGTCTAGCAATGGCTTGTATGATAGTACGTGCTTGCATTTCCCGAGCTGAACAAATGTAGAAATAATAGTGTTGTCTAGAACACAGCATGTCATTCTCAATGGAGAGAAGTCTTCCGAAGTAAGAGTGATTTCGGGTGTGCCGCAGGGGAGTGTTGTGGGACCGTTGCTGTTCACAATATACATAAATGACCTTGTGGATAATAGCGGAAGTTCACTGAGGCTTTTTGCGGATGATGCCTTGGTATATCGAGAGGTTGTAACAGTGGAAAATTGTACTGAAATGCAGGAGGATCTGCAGCGAATTGACGCATGGCGCAGGGAATGGCAATTGAATTTCAATGTAGAGAAGAGTAATGTGCTGCTAATACATAGAAAGAAAGATCCCTTATCATTTAGCTACAATATAGCAGGTCGGCAACTGGAAGCAGTTAATTCCATAAATTATCTGAGAGTATCCCTTAGGAGTGGTTCAAAATGGAATGATCATAAAAGTTGATCGTCGGTAAAGCAGATGCCAGACTTAGATTCATTTGAAGAATCCCAAGGAAATGCAATCCGAAAACAAAGGAAGTAGGTTACAGTACGTTTGTTCGACCACTGTTTGAATACTGCTCACCAGAGTGGGATCCGTACCAGATAGGGTTGATAGAAGAGATAGAGAAGATCCAACAGAGAGCAGCGCGCATCCTTACAGGATCATTTAGTAATCGCAAAAGCGTTACAGAGATGATAGATAAACTCCAGTGGAAGACTCTGCGGGAGAGACGCTCAGTAGCTCGGTACAGGCTTTTGTTGAAGTTTCGAGAACATACCTTCACCGAGGAGTCAAGCAGTATGCTCCCTACTACGTATATCTCGCGAAGAGACCATGAGGATAAAATCAGTGATGGTAGAGCCCACACAGAGGCATACCGACAATCCTTCTTTCCACGAACAATACGAGACTGGAATAGAATGGAGAATCGATAGAGGTACTCAAGGTACCCCCCGATACACACCGTCAGGTGGCTTGCGGAGTGTGGATGTAGATGTAGATGTCTTGATTTTTCACTACATAAAAATTGTCCCAAATTTTGCTTCTTGTTCTTGGATTTGGGTTTCTGAGTGGTGTTAACTTCTCCCTCTTAATCTGCTTTATTATGTACTCCAGCTGCGAACTGGATAAATTAGCCATTGCTTTCTGCGGGAACAACAGTATTGAAAATAAACGACAATTAAGAGTTCTACAGACTCCAGAAAACTTGCATCAATATTTGATTTACAGCGTATACCGGAATTTCTCTGAAAGGTTACCCTCTGAAAGGCCTAGATGTTACAACAATTTCGTTGGGTCCGCAAAATCGGTGGTCGATTGGAAGCCCTCGGGGGCGGAAGAAGGGAGCAGCGGGCTCTGCAGATCGGACGTCGTATTTTAGGTGTTGCGTGTACGAAGCCGGTGTGAGCGATCCTCAGTGATCAGGAAAATTGGTCTGCCTGTGTTAAATGTTTGGAAGTGCGTTCTCTCGTGCGTGGGCGTGGTCTTATCCGGTCATCTGGGCGAGTGCTGCGATTTTGTGGGCGTGCTCGCGGTCAGCAGCCAGAGGGCTCATTTCAGACGTCGGACCCCTTGGCTAGCTAGAACTAGTATTCAGTGAATCCTCTTGACAACGTTTAACTGAAGCCAATAAATCCCATATGTTTCCACTGAAATTTGAATGTGGTCTTATTGCTGACTATTTTGATACTGAATTTAAACTGTTTTGTCTGTAGGGAGATTGTAGCCGAAAGTTGTTACGAAGCATCTGGAGATAGTGTATGAACTGTAAGCGCTATAAATATTGCATTCAAGAGTTCGGGTCTCGGAATCTTTCTGAGAGTTTTCCGGTAGCTACACAGATTTTAGTTATTGATTTTGGGGTAGTGAGGAGTTTAACGCTACCTAGCAAGTCAATACGATTCTGGCGACCCTTTTTTAGACTGGTATGACAGTAGCGTCTAGATGACTGAGTTGGGTGCATTAATAAACGTGGCCGAGTAAATCTGCGGAGCGTAATCAGTCTCCCACGCCGTACATCGCTTATACTGTATGGTTTCTTGAATAATGATAGCAAAATCAGCGGCTATTTTTGAATCCGACGTCGTTTATTCTTTTTAACACACATTACCCGTTTTGACACCGAATGGTGTCATCTTCAGGACCCAAGCATAACCTGCTATCTACAACCGTTTTCATGTTCAGTGAACAGAATCGTATGCAGCTGGCGAAAATTAACTGATTTCCGTACCTTTTCGGACAATAACAAGCCCAGCATGGTCAGATCATTTGGTGTCATAAAAGGTAGCATGTGTTGAAAAGAATAAACGACGTTGGATTCAAATACAGCCACTGGTTTTTTTATCATTATCCAAGTACTTCTGTCCCGCTGCAATTCCACTTTCTCTGATGGCTTACCAGAAACAGTATGGTTTCTGGCCGTGGCGATGATTTGCACTTCTGAGAACGCCACGAGAGCTACGTGGCTTGCCGAGAGGAACGCTTCACGTTCAGCGAAAACACGATCTGATCAAAAGCATCCTGTTGCCCCTATGTAATGCGGAATTGACCACTGGCTGCCATGAGAGGCGGACTTGCAGATATAACGGGCGATCAAAACGTTTCCGTTTGAGGGTGTAACTGCAGTGTACATGCAACGTACCGCATATAGAAGAATCGGCATGCAGGCAAGGGACAAGTGTGGCATTCGTGTCTTTCTCTGGACTCGCATTCGGGAGGATGACGGTTCAAATCCGCGCCCGGCCGTCCTGAGTTAGTTTTCTTGATTTTCCTAAATCGCTTCAAGATAGTTCCTTTGAAAGGGAACGGCCGATTTTCTTCTCCATCCTTCCCTAACCCGATTTTGTGTTCACTCTCTAACAATACCACCACTTGCAAAGTAGGTTAGAAATCAGATTAATAATGTTGCTCACGCAGCATATGTTCGCTTTATCGGGCAACGACAAAGTTATTGACTGTGGATGGTATCGTCAGAATGGAAATAATGAAGTCACTGTAAAAAAGTCATTAATTTTGGCACTTATCTTGGATGGAATCCCACGTAGATTGTGTCGAAGTTGTTATGGCTCATCTTGTTGATTCTAGGGTGATTCTACTTTGACTGCTGGAAGGTCCAGACCTGTATTTTAGCAATACAGGGCTATTACAAATGATTGAAGCGATTTCATAAATTCACTGTAGCTCCATTCATTGACATATGGTCACGACACACTACAGATACGTAGAAAAACTCATAAAGTTTTGTTCGGCTGAAGCCGCACTTCAGGTTTCTGCCGCCAGAACGCTCGAGAGCGCAATGAGACAAAATGGCGACAGGAGCCGAGAAAGTGTATGTCGTGCTTGAAATGCACTCACATCAGTCAGTCATAACAGTGCAACGACACTTCAGGACGAAGTTCAACAAAGATCCACCAACTGCTAACTCCATTCGGCGATGGTATGCGCAGTTTAAAGCTTCTGGATGCCTCTGTAAGGGGAAATCAACGGGTCGGCCTGCAGTGAGCGAAGAAACGGTTGAACGCGTGCGGGCAAGTTTCGCGCGTAGCCCACGGAAGCCGACGAATAAAGCAAGCAGGGAGCTAAACGTACCACAGCCGACGGTTTGGAAAATCTTACGGAAATGGCTAAAGCAGAAGCCTTACCGTTAACAATTGCTACAAGCCCTGACACCAGATGACAAAGTCAAACGCTTTGAATTTTCGGCGCTGCTGCAACAGCTCATGGAAGAGGATGCGTTCAGTGCGAAACTTGTTTTCAGTGATGAAGCAACATGTTTTCTTAATGGTGAAGTGAACAGACACAATGTGCGAATCTGGGCGGTAGAGAATCCTCACACATTCGTGCAGCAAATTCGCAATTCACCAAAAGTTAACGTGTTTTGTGCAATCTCACGGTTTAATGTTTATGGCCCCTTTTTCTTCTGCGAAGAAAACGTTACAGGACACGTGTATCTGGACATGCTGGAAAATTGGCTCATGCTACAACTGGAGACCGACAGCACCGACTTCATCTTTCAACAGGATGGTGCTCCACCGCACTTCCATCATGATGTTCGGCATTTCTTAAACAGGAGATTGGAAAACCGATGGATAGGTCATGGTGGAGATCATGATCAGCAATTCATGTCATGGCCTCCACGCTCTTCCGACTTAACCCCATGCGATTTCTTTCTGTGGGGTTATGTGAAAGATTCAGTGTTTAAACCTCCTGTACCAAGAAACGTGCCAGAACTGCGAGCTCGCATCAACGATGCTTTCGAACCCATTGATGGGGACATGCTGCGCCGAGTGTGGGAGGAACTTGATTATCGGCTTGATGTCTGCCGAATCACTAAAGGGGCACATATCGAACATTTGTGAATGCCTAAAAAAACTTTTTGAGATTTTATATGTGTGTGCAAAGCACTGTGAAAATATCTCAAATAATAAAGTTATTGTAGAGCTGTGAAATCGCTTCAATCATTTGTAATAACCCTGTATTTGAAGACCTAACAAATGCGTTTTTCAGGAAATTCTTGATGATCAAACAATCCCAGATCAGAACAATGGTATGGTAGAAATAATTTTTGACTTGGTGTTCACGATCCACATTTTTATTAAACTTCTTGTAAATTTACATACACTTCTTCTTAATTGTCACATCATCAAGAAAACAGTTTTGTATCAATCTTCATATATTTAATTTCCACTTTAACCAAACACAAGACTTGACTGTTCTTTTACAAAGCGAAATAACAACTTCTGCAAAGTGAAAGCGAGACTTCCCTGTGCGCATTCGCACCAAAACGGTTACAAGTAACAAAGATTATGACAGTCTCACAGAAATGAATACACACAAGAACCATATCACTGTAATATATCAATACATCGGAGTATCTATACATTAATAAAACCAAATGTGAATATTATCATAAAAATATGTCTGTTACTTCGCAGAAAAGTAGTACGATATTACTGGTATCGAGAACTGGGGTTGGAGTGCCGTAATGGTCACGTAAATAAAGAATCATTACAATTCTCTAATGACCTAGTTGTCGACGGGACGTTAAACACTAATCTGCTCTTCCTCGTGTCTTTCCGACGTGCATACGGTCAATGCGGAAATGTGAACTACGGCGATTTAACGGCGCTCAAATAGGACCAACATGCTGTTCTTGTTTTCTTGGCTGCTGGAGGACAAACGCCGCTAGACATCCAAGAGAGAATGAGGAATGTGTATGGGGCAGCATGACTGTCGAAAACCACCATTGTGGAATGGTGCGCCAAGTTCATCATAACGCACATCCCCATAACGCAGGTATCATAATGTAGAAGTTAGACCAACTCAAGTGGGAGACACTAGAGTACCCGTCCTACAACCCCGGTCACTCCCCATACGATTATCGACCCTTCGATTTATTAACAAATGTCTTGAATTGTCGACGATTCCTGTCGAACGAGGATGTGCAGCAGGCAGCTACGGACTTCTTCACGCAGCAGGACCCAGTGATTTACCAAACAGATATCTTCAATTGGTGCGTCAGTGGAATGATTGCCTGATTAGCATAGTGACTGTAGACTGTACGGCCTTCGAACGGAAGCTTTTTGGTCGCCACTTACATAAAAGGAGCCAGAGAGCGCTGTACTGTCATTATGGAAGCAGTAATAGCAGAATGGATCAGCCAGAATGTGATTGTAAAGTGGAAACCCAAAGGAACAACCGCAGCTAAACCGAGACGACGCAGACCTCGCGTACTGAAGGGTAGGGACCGTCGGGCATTGTGGACGGTGATGGTAAAAAATTGCATGAACTCAGAGGAGGCAATCGCTCGTGAGTTCCAAAGTGCTAGCAGTAGTCCGGTTAGGACAATCAGCATGCGTAGGGAATTAAAAAGAATTATATTCAATGGTTGAGCAACGTCTCATAAGCCACATGTTCCTGTACTCAAGTGGCGCTTCAGAACAGTGCCACTGGGCAGTGGATGACTGTAAACGAAGTGATTTGGAGTGATGGAACACGCTCTATCCTGTGAAAATCAGACGGAAGGGGGTAGGTTTGACATATGCCTGGAGAACTTTACCTGCCGTCAAGTGTAGTACCAGCAGTAAAGTATGGAGAAGGTGACATTACGCTGCAGAGGGGCTTTTAGAGGGTAAGACGTGATCCCTTTATCGCGTTTAAGGGAACGCTACATGCAGAAAGATATGAAAAACATTATACAACGTTGTGTACTGCGTACAGCAGAGGAACAATTCCAAACCCGAGCATCGAACATCTCTACCTTCAATGATTTCGGCTCATGAGGAACAATGGGCTTCCATTCCACCATAGACATTCAGATGCCTCACTTAAAGTGTCCTCGGCAGAGTTCATACCGCCATAAAGACGAAAGATGGACACACTCCTTATTAATGTCCATTAACAGGTGTCCGCATGCCTTTAATCAAATAGTGTGTATGGGTTCTATGGTGTACTCAGCCAGTATTGGCACGTGCACTACTTTCTCCCTAAGTCTCCGCTATTGCACGAGAAAAGAGGCGACCGTCTGCAGATACATTAAATATTCCTCTTTTCTCGTGATCAGGGGCAGACGCATGGGAAAAAAAGCGCATAGGCAGAAATCAATGGAAACAATGAAGTGTACGCATGAGGGCTCTGATGTTCATACGTTTCCTCATCCTTCAAGTAGTATGCTATGCCACCACTTCTTTACATGATAATCTGTGCTTTGTTTATTCAGATGAAATGGGCGAGGAAGAACAATGTGAACTACGGATAAAACATTATCTAACTAACAAATGTGTGACAAGACAACGTGATTCAGAATGAAGTCACACGAAGTTTTCTAGTTGGGTAACTGACAAGGGGAGGCCACAACGTTTGGAACGCGGATTTACTGCACACTTCGTTCACTCGTAGTAGTCCATGACGACAACAAAATGTGTAAGCAGTAGCGCGTACTTCTCAAGCGCTATTGAGAAAATCGCAAGATAATTTCGGTAGTCAAATATATACCTGTGCGTGGCCATTTTTACCAAGACGCGGCGGCATCAGTGTGGTTAGCGTTCAAGCCCCGTAATCGATGGATCGAGTCCCGTTCGTCAGTTTTTTTTATTTCTAACACAGTCATTTTCTTTACTATTTATATTACAATTGATATAATGGGAAAAATACGTGTAATAGGATGAACTTTTATTAAATTTACAATGTTATTTGGCAGTCTACAAATTTTTATTATCTCAGATAATATAATATTCATAACTATCGACTAGTAAACGACCAAACGCATAAAGTGATACTGAAAATGTATGCTTGTCCGTGTCTTCAGAATTGTTCGTATTTAATCGAAAGAGAACGAGAAAATTCTTCTCGTGAAGACGCTATTAAAATACAGTCGATACTGCGTGACCAGTTATCAGCGCCGATATTTAAGGAAATGCTACGTTATGCGTTGTTTGCTTCCAAATTATCGTCTGAAAGAGACGTTTTTGAAAATGTTAACGAGGTTTGTTTTTCCACGGAAAGCCTCAAAAGCCCTTGCGTATGCGGAAACATAGCATTAATTCAATGCAGCTGGTGCAGTTTAACTTTATGTTTTCCATGTTTTTACGAAAAATACCACATCCTGTAACTTGTACTCGTAATATCGAAAGCGATGATTAATTGTACATCTTTCGAAAGCCGTCTGTGTCGGTCAAAACTTGGAGGTAACAAGTAGTTTCGGGCTCCTTCCAGGTATAAGGGTGTAACCTCCCCACAGATATATTCTATAATAATCTCCCAACAGTAAAAAATATAATTATATAATTCACATTCAGTGTAACTGCCCAACAGATAAATTCCGTAACCTACCAATAATACAATGTGACTAACCTCTCAATTAAATTGCGACTCACTTATAATCTTTCAATAATTGACTGTGAATTTAAACTGGTAAATTTTGGGCGTCAGCAGCGCTGCGTCGTGGCCCTGAAAATTCATTCTGAATAAATTAAAAATCTTACCTCAATTAGGTCGCCGGATAACGCGTATTTATCTGTTCCTATAAGAAATTTTTCTGGCGCAGCTCAGTGCAATGCTGGCCGATAGATTTGTCATGTATAAAAAGAAACAACTGATTTTTCTTTTCAATAATCTGGATGACCAAGGATTGGAGAAATTAGTAAATTCTTTAAATTGAAATGAGTGATTGTGAAAAGTTACTTTTTATGAGAAAGATTATTATCAAGAAATTTTTTTAAAACATTTACATGGGACTTGATATAATAATACTACATATGCGTGAGGCTGCTTTTACCTTATACTACAACGCTCAGGCTCCGCCATCGCTCCACACGACCGTCCCAACCAACACGATACACCAGACTGCTAGCTACTACTTACTCCTACTGCTACACAGTTCCTACTGCATACAACACTGCTCTCTGGTCTCAGATTCTCTTACAGCTTACATATCGCAGGCAGCTCGTGGGCAATCCATCGAAATTACATCTGCTCGAGTGCGCTAGCAACAAATTCCTTAATCATGGACCTCTTACACAAATTCCTTAATCATGGACCTCTTACAAGGGATTTCTCAAATCACGGATAAGCATATATTTTCAGTATCACTTTATGCGTTTGGTCGTTTACTAGTCGATAGTTATGAATATTATATTATTTGTGATTACAAAAATTTGCAGACTGCCAAATAACATTGTAAAATTAATAAAAGTTCATCCTATTACACGTATTTTTCCCATTATATCAAATGCAATATAAATAGTACAGAAAATGACTGCGTTAGAAATAAAAAAGAACTGACGAACGGGACTCGATCCATCAATCGAGCGATCACGGGACTTGAACGCTAACCACGCGGCTACCGCCACTTCATGGTAAAAACGGCCACGCACAGGTACATATTTGACGACCGAAATTATCTTGCGATTTTCTCAATAGCGCTTGTGAAGTACACGCTACTGCTTACACATTTTGTTGTCATCATGGAGTACTACGAGTGTACAAAGTTTGCAGTAAATCAGCGTTCCAAGCGCTGTGGCCTCCCTTGTGAGAACTTGTTTCCCTCATCCAGGAACTGTTACGTATCATACAACTTCTGCAACGATAATGCTGATAATAGCATTTCGTTACCTGGCAACCAGTTACTCGTATACCAATTTGAGCTGTTTACTTCGCGTTTCAAAACAGATTTCAATAATTATGCTTGAAATTGGGAAATATGTGGTTCTGTCACATTAATGTGACCAAGGACTGTGTTCGACGTCAACGTGCAATATCCACTTACCACTCACAGAGGTGAGGTGGTAGCACAAACAGTGTATATAGCAAAGCATATAAAACGTGTCTTTGGGGGGGGGGGGGGGGGGAGATGTGTAGAGTTGCAATTGGTGAGCAGCTGACAGCCCAGATGAACCAAGGAGCTACCCAACAGTGTCTCTTCAATGATTATACAGCAAACGTTACTGCAGATGGGCCTCCGAAGAAGGCACCTGGTTCATGCACCAATGCTTAATGCTGTTCATCGTTGACGAAGGCTGGAAATTGCACGCCAGTACGGCAAATGGAGGTCCACTGAGTGGCGACAGTGAAAGCAAACACCCTGAAACAATCGTCTGAAGATCCAAGTTGGAGGAGGAAGCTTTATAGTCCGTGAAACGTCTTCATGGCATTCCGCATGTGATATCGTCATTCTGGAAGGCACAACGGATCAACACAGGTATATATATCTAGCTTTGGGGGCAATTTTCACCTCCACATGCAGTTCGTTTTTCCTCGGCCCGATGGCATCTACCAGCAGAACAATGCAACGTGCCACACAGGTCGCAGTATGTGTGCGTGGTTTGAAGAGCATCAGGATGAGTTTACCGTACTGCACTGATCACCAAACTTCCCCGGTTTAAACCCAGTCGAGAATCTGTGTGACCACCTCGATCACACTGCACACGCCATGGACCCTCAAGCGAGAAACCTAGCGCAGCTCTGGAGTCGGTATGGCTCTACATCCCGGACTGTACCTTCGAGAACCTCACTGACTGTCTTCCTGCACGTCTCGCTGCTGTCCGAGTTGCAAGCGTTTTTATTGGCGCATTTGACAGGTGGCCACATCCTGTACTTAAACCATTCTTAGTGGTTATGTGAAAATTGCTTGTCTTTTATTATATTTTTAAGTTATCGTATAAAAAATATTTTGACGACTCTACTCAAAAGATATTACAGATAACATCCTCCGAATCGACAAACTCGGAAATGCCATAGACCTCGGAATCCACTAAAACGGAAATCTTGTTTTCCATTTCATTTCTTTTTTTTTTATCCTCAATATCCTTCATTTAAGTTCAAATAGATCAAATGGCTCTGAGCAGTATGGGACTTAACTTCTGAGGTCATCAGTCCCCTAGACATTAGAACTACTTAAACCTAACTAACACATCCATGCTCGAGGCAGGATTCGAACCTGCGACCGTAGCGGTCGCGCGGCTACAGACTGTAGCGCGTAGAACCACTCGGCCACTTCGCCCGATTCTTCATTTAAGTTTATATGAGTTTGTTAAGGAGCTTCAGCTGTGATCTTCTTCAGTTATTCAGGTGTCAGGATCCTCAGTAGTGATGCTATTAAGCCGTCAAAGGTAGAATATTCGTCCACATTTTTCACATAGGCGTTTAATAAATTTGTTGACTGCCTCTTCTCTGTTTTCCTTCTTCGAGAGCGTCATTATTCTTTACAACGTATGATGTAAGAATTTTTATCTCATTCTTAGTTCCCACCAAGTGAAGCCTATAGGCGGCACTCAGGACGTTGGATCTGAAATTTTTGTTCAAATACTCTTTAAAACAGGAATCCCGTATGACTTCCCTTTCCCGCATCTCGTGGTCGTGCGGTAGCGTTCTCGCTTCCCACGCCCGGGTTCCCGGGTACGATTCCCGGCGGGGTCAGGGCTTTTCTCTGCCTCGTGATGGCTGGGTGTTGTGTGCTGTCCTTAGGTTATTTAGGTTTAAGTAGTTCTAAGTTCTAGGGGACTGATGACCATAGATGTTAAGTCCCATAGTGCTCAGAGCCATTTGAACCATTTTTTGACTTCCCTTTGTAATTACTCGTAAATTTCAGCGTGCTTTTCTTTGGCGTCTACAGACATCGCACATTAAGCGCCTTAAAAGATAACCACAGCGCCGGCCGGAGTGGCCGAGCGGTTCTAGGCGCTTCAGTCTGAAACCGCGGGACCGCTACGGTCGCAGGTCCGAATCCTGCCTCGGGCATGGATGTGTGTGACGTCCGTAGGTCAGTTAGGTTTAAGTAGTTCTAAGTTCTAGGGGACTGATGACCTCAGAGCCATTTGAACCATTTTTGATAACCACAGCACAGAGCAGAATAAAACACATCTACGTGCACAAACTAAATGCCGAAGAGATTACCACTTAAATCCGGGAAGCAATGCACCATGACGCACGTATTCCAATTCGACGAAATTACACAAGCGCAAGTGCGCATGCGTCTTTGAGCTGTTCGAAATAAAAGTGCATGCGGAAAACTGACCAGGAAAGAGATAGCCGTCTATACAGACCTTTAAATAGCACTCCGTCTTCAGGCCACGAGTTGCCTACCGGGACCATCCGACCACCGTGTCATCCTCGGAGGAGGATGCGGATAGGAGGGGCGTGGGGTCAGCACACCGCTCTCCCGGTCTTTATGATGGTATTCTTGACCGAAGCCGCTACTATTTGGTTGAGTAGCTCCTCAATTAGCATCACGAGGCTGAGTGTACCCCGAAAAATGGCAACAGCGCATGGTGGCCTGGATGGTCACCCATCCAAGTGCCGACCACGCCCGACAGTGCTTAACTTCGGTGATCTCACGGGAACCGATGTATCCACTGCGGCAAGGCCGTTGCCTCTAGACAGACCTTTAGGGAACCAAAAATCGTTGTCTGTCAGGTCGTCTATGTACATGGTGTAAACAATAACTGTTTACAATGTACCGCAGTAGTGAAAGGGAAATTCAGGCGAACAAGTTAATACAGAACACTGTGATCCATGTGATCCATCAAGACGGGAAACAGCCTCGAATTGACCTGTAAAATCCATCTAAATTAAGGCTTGTGTTTGATATCAGCAGACTTCTCTTACCCAGGAATGCTCTTCTCGCTGGTGCTAGTCTGCTTTTTATTCCTCATTGCTCCGTCCATGCTGCCTAGATAGCAGAATTCCTTAATTTCGTCTACTTCGTGATCTCCAATTACGATATTAAGTTTCTCGCTGTTCTTTTTTCTGCTAAGTTTTGTGCTGTCAAGGTTTGGACTCGCAAATTATGAAGTTGACCTTTGTGCAAATTTTAATTCAAAATTTTGTGAATTTGAAGGTGTAAAATTAACAATAAAATCGTTTTGTATCTCTGGTCTACTTGCTACGAGATTGGGCTAAGTTTAGATCGAATTGAAAACGCAGCTAGTTTTTGCCTAACATTTACGAAATTCTTTCTTCCCTTCGTTACCTTCACGGGAAAGTTTACGTTTCTGATGTTAAACAAATAAAAAATTCAAAAATCAGACCGAGAAAATGTTCAAAATCTCTTGGAGTGCGTTGGTGGTGTAGGTTAGGTGGCTTTTGTAGGCCAATTCGAGGTTGTTTCCCGGCCTGATAGACCACAGGTGTCATGTACAAAATGTTCATCTCTACTTCTCCTACACCACTGTGGAGAAATTGTGAACAGTTTCCGTTTACACCCTATATGTAGCGTAAATAGTAACGGTCGTATCACCCTTCCTCGAAGTATACCTGCTGCTACTTTCGCTTCTGCTGACGGCTCCCCCATAAAGACTGGGATAGCTACTGTAACCGATCCTTGTCGTAGCAACAGGAAGCAAACGGAAATATAAAAAGCTGGTACGTGAGCGCCACCGTCGCGCCGGGCAGGTAAGAGCCCGCCGCAACAATGGCTGGCAGAGTGGCTGAAACTGAAGCCGGCCGGCATTGTGGCCGCTAATGGCCGTGCGGCTGTCGCGTGCCCGATCCCGATCACCCCGCAGCGGTTCTTTCAGACCGCTTATCTGACTCACCGCTGCCCCCGGCTGGCAGCAAGTGCGAGCTCAATGAGCGCGGAACCACCGAATCCCGCCTTCCACATGATATTAAAGTGGCTGCACCGAATTGCATGTGTTGTCGTGAGCGGAAGGTTTACGTGCCACCTTCAAGCGCTGCGAGAGGTCAACACCTTTCTGCTGAAAATTGAGCTGGCTGTGTGTCCAGGTCACCGAAATTAAGCGCTGTTGGGCCAACTGAGGAGCTACTTCACTGAGAAGTAGCATCTCGGGTCACGAAAACTGACGTCATCCAGCACTGTGTTGACCGCATGCCCCTACATATCCACACTCAGTGACGCTAATCATCTGAGGATGACATAGCAGTCAGTCGGTACCACTGGACTATCTCACATAACTATACATGATTTAATTTCCTGTTACTACACTACTGGCCATTAAAATTGCTACACCAAGAAGAAATGCAGATGATAAACGGTTATTCATTGGACAAATATATTATACTAGAACTGACATGTGATTACATTTTCACGTAATTTGGGTGCATAGCTCCCGAGAAATCAGTACCCAGAACAGCCACCTCTGGCCGTAATAACGGCCTTAATACGCATGGGCATTGAGTCAAACAGAGCTTGGATGGCGTGTACAGGTACAGCTGCCCATGCAGCTTCAACGCGATACCACAGTTCATCAAGAATAGTGATTGGCGTTTTGTGACGAGCCAGTTGCTCGACCACTATTGACCAGACGGTTTCAATTGGTAAGAGATCAGGAGAATGAGCTGGCCAGGGCAGCAGTCGAACATTTTCTGAAAGGCCCGTACAGGACCTGCAACATGCCGTCGTGCATTATCCTGCTGAAATGAGGGGGGTTTCGCAGGGATCGAATGAGGGGTAGAGCCGCGGTTCGTAGCACATCTGAAACGTAACGTCCACTGTTCAAAGCGCCGTCAATGCGAACAAGAGGTGACCGAGACGTGTAACCAATGGCACCCCACACCATCACGCCGGGTCATACGCCAGTATGGCGATGACGAATACACGTTTCCAATGTGCGTTCACCGTGATGTCGCCAAACACGGAGGCGGCCGTCATGATACTGTAAACAGAACCTGGATTCATCCGAAAAAAAATGACGTTTTGCCATTCGTGCACCCAGGTTCGTCGTTGAGTACACCATCGCAGGCGCTCCTGTCTGTGATGCAGCGTCAAGGGTAACTGCAGCCACGGTCTCCGAGCTGAAAGTCCGCGCTGCTGCAAACGTCGTCGAACTGTTCGTGCAGATGGTTGTTGTCTTACAAACTTCCCCATCTGTTGAGTCAGGGATCGAGACGTGGCTGCACGATCCGTTACAGCCGTGCGGATAAGATGCCTGTCATCTCGACTGCTAGTGATACGAGGCCGTTGGGATCCAGCATGGCGTTCCGTATTACCCTCCTGAACCCGCCGGCTCCATATTCTGCTAACAGTCATTGGAGATCGACCAACGCGAGCAGCAATGTCGCGATACGATAAACCGCAATCCCGATAGGCTATAATACGACCTTTATCAAAGTCGGAAACGTGATGGTACGCATTTCTCCTCCTTACACGAGACATCACAACAACGTTTCAGCAGGCAACGCCGGTGAACTGCTGTTTGTGTATGAGAAATCGATTGGAAACTTTCCTCATGTGAGCATGTTGTAGGTGTCGCCACCGGTGCCAACCTTGTGTGAATGCTCTGAAAAGCTAATAATTTGCATATCACAGCACCTTCTTCCTGTCGGTTAAATTTCGCGTCTGTAGCACGGCAGCCGGCCTAAGTGGCCGTGCGGTTCTAGGCGCTGCAGTCTGGAACCGCGAGACCGCTACGGTCGCAGGTTCGAATCCTGCCTCGGGCATGGATGTGTATGATGTCCTTAAGTTAGTTAGGTTTAACTAGTTCTAAGTTCCAGGGGACTAATGACCTCAGAAGTTGAGTCCCATAGTGGTCAGAGCCATTTGAACAATTTTTTTTGTAGCACGTCATCTTTGTGGTGTAGCAATTTTAATGGCCAGTAGTGTAGTTACTATCTCACATAACTATACGACATGATTTCATTTCCTGTTACTATTTTGCAGTTATCTGGAGAGTTGGAGCAGTTTTTCAGAGAAAGCAGACCTGCGCCCGCCACGGCTGGTGGTTTGCCACCAGAAGCGTTCGTGTAGCCTCTTTCGTCGGCAGAGAGACAGTCGTTGGATCTCATTAGCACGAGCGTGGCCCACTTGGAGAGAACAGGCAGTTCGCAGAACCTGGGAAGCGACTCGATCTGCTGCTATGGAAAGCCAGGCTGGCATCTTCTGCCCGCCTGGGGCAGTGTACGCCACGCCGACGCTACAGTCCCCACGGAACAACTGAGGACGACATTCCTTCTTTTCCGCACAGCTTCAAAAGGCATAAGTCGCGACACCATTTCGCCAGCGTAAGAGAATCAGTTGCATTCGCTCTAAAAATGTGGTTCATACAAAAGTATTCGCAAACGGTCTTGCCCCATGTGGTGACACCAGTTCCCGTCAGATCACAGAAGGTAAACGCTGTTGGGCTTGTCTAGCGTTTGGAAGGCCACCGTCCATGTCACCCGAGCGCTGTTGTTAAGCGAGGCGCACTCAGCCCTTGTGAGGCCAACTGTGGGGCTACTTGTGAAAGTTCTTGGCACTGACTCGATTGTTCGTTCGTTCATGAGTATTAAAATGTTTGCCTGCTTTTTACTCAAAACTGAATGTAGAGCAGTCCGTTATAAAAAGGTTGAACTGAAAAAGCGTGTCTCAGTTCTCATATTTGCATAAAGACAAAACTAAGTGGCGCTAACTGTGCAGGAAATAAAATAAAATCTGTTACTCAAAAAATCACTTCCAGAATGAAACTATGCACGGCCGAAAAAAAATTGAAACACTGAAATTACGTAGCAACACTACGAAACACACACTGCTCACTGGCCCATTAAAAATCTGAGTTGTAAAGAAAATGTTTAGAATTTGCGCACTGAAAACGTGAGATGAGAAACGAAATTACCAACAAAATGTGAAAAGTAACTCACGTAAAAAGTTACAATATAATAAGCAGCAACAGCACAGTATGAAGAAATCGCGCCAGCTAAAACTAAACTACTGGGAGAAAGAGTGGATCATTTTCTCACACTAAAAAAAAAGAAACTTCTTACTTGAAATGAAGATACTGATGCATTCATTGTAACGACACTGCTGTATTTTAAACTCTTATTTCAGAAGAAGATCAAGCTCACAGAAAACCAAAAACTTTCTTTTCAAAAGTCTTACAAGGCAGCGCTTTTCCGATTATGCAAAACGAAATGAATTAAACCGAAATGACCTAACCTGAGGCGGGGATATGGACTGTTATGTCGCAATAATCGCTAACAATATCAGTACGCACCAGCAAAAAATATTACCTTACGATCATACCCATAATGCAAAACCATTCTGTTCCATAAACGCTGCATCTATAAGTCATTCCATCAGATTAATAATTCCTAACAATTTTCTTCAGCAAAATCCTTCTCCAATATGTACTACGCTAAAATTTCTGGCAGCCTACTCCAACACTCGACTACTCCATGTTCTACAACTGAGCCGATTATACTAAAGTTCAGAGATACTACTGTCACAGCTGTAAGACGACTATTCCACAGATGTCACACGCACTACTTCGCTCTCGTAGTATGAAATTTCCACTCATTCTGAAACTATCCTCATATAAATGTCCAGTGCACACACACACACTCACACACACACACACACACACATATATATATATATATATATATATATATATATATATATATATATATATATCACTTGATCGAGAAGTAACGGCACTGATCCTGAAAGCTGACAACGGCCGGGAAAGAGGTGCGCTGAGCATATGCCCCTCTGAATCCGCATCCAGTGACACCTACAGGCAGAAGATGACTCAGCGGTCGCTCAGTGCCATTAGAGCCTACGAGGCATGTTCGGACGGAGAGAGATAACAGTATTGCGTTACTGCGTTGCTCTGGAGAAACTCCTTGGCGCGTAAGGTTGACCAGTCATGAATACACTGTTGTGGCTGAGTGCCAACTTTATGTTAAAAAATGTGCGTCTTGTCCGCAACAGAATGAAATTTGCGTGTGCTTTCCTCTGATTTTTCATGGATTTTAGGAACAATTCTCGCCCTCACATTGGCAACAGCATCCCCTCCATGCAGAGTCTTCTAGAACAGAGTGTCGATAGGCTTGAACTAGGATTCTCTGCTCCAGTTCACCGGGGACATAGCGTTCTATCTGGTCACCTTCAGATGCTATTTGGCATATGCTAGCTGTTTAAGCAGTTATAAGTAGCTCAGTTGTGGTCATGATCCATATTCTGTGCAGCTCGTTACTTGCTTACTTTGCCATGCAACTTGTGTAGTTTATTTTGATTCTATTTGAGGGGGGGGGGGGAGGAAGGGACCAAAAAGCGAAGTCATTGGGCCCATCGAAGTAGGAAAGGATGTCGGCCGTGCCCTTTCAAAGTAACCATCCCGGCATTTGCCTGAAGCGATTTAGGGAAATCACGGAAAACCTGCCGGCCGTTGTGGCTCAGCGGTTCTAGGCGCTTCAGTCCGGAACCGCGCTGTTGCTACGGTCGCAGGTTCGAATCCTGCCTCGGGCATGGATGTGTGTGATGTCCTTAGGTTAGTTAGGTTAAAGTAGTTCTAAGTCTAGGGGACTGATGACCTCAGATGTTAAGTTCCATAGTGCTAAGAGCCATTTGAACCATTTTGAACGAATCTCACACTGCGCAGCAATATTCCAACACGGGAAAACTAAATCAGGATGGCCGGACGCGGGTTTGAACCGTCGTCCTCCCGAATGCGAGTCGAGTGTGCTCACCACTGCGCCACCTCGCTCAGTGAACTTGTGCTACAACTTGTTCCCGTTAGGCAATGTATTAAAAAGCAAATACATTCGCTTGCATTCCCAACTGACTCTTTTCACCGTGTCAGCGTTGCTTTTGTGCAAAGTGCTCTGCTACAAGGTAACTTACGCATTACGCTGACAAAGCAACAAGCGCTGCACCCACTTGTCTTATATCAGTACGACTTAGTTTCTCCTGATAATGAGCGTCGCAGCAACGAACACTGCAGTCGCTCATCCTGCATCAACACGCCATGCACTTGCATTAAAGATACGAACATTGCAGATGGCTCGACTCTCACCACCGCACACGCACAAGAGGCCTACAACGGTCCAATATATTTTCTGTTTTTAGCACAAGCAACCATACAAAATGTACATAGGTGTTGTAGTGGTGCAGAGTGTCTGCACAAAAACTGCACGTCCTGCTGTCAGCGCTAACTGCACCGAGGCGAGACGCGAAAATGCACAGTTCTAAATCACTGGCTGGAAATCGACGATCTCAGGTTCGGCGCACCTGTGACTGACGCCGAGGCTGCTGTATGTCTAAATTATAAGAGGTTTTATGTTTCGGATCTCTCTTCTCCACTTTACTCCTGAAGTCGGGACAGAGAGCCAGTCACACGTGATGGATCTCCGAGAGCACCACGGGACTACGTGAAATGTTGTCGGCTGGCCACATATGTCACAGTGAGGAATGCTCTTTGTCCTTTTTTTTTGGTACAAATAATCTTAACAGTTGTCGCCTATATGACATTTCGCGGGGGTGGGGATGGTTGTTCTTACTTCTTTGCCAAAGTAGGGATGCCCTGCTTTGAACGCCTTTTCTCAGCGTTCCCAAGCCTAGAAGACTGCTGCCTTCTGAGTTCACACGAGTGGAAGCTAGCACCCGTGTGCTTGCAGCAGATGTGATACAACTATGTCACTGGAAACCTCCACCTGACCAACAGAGACCCATCGATGAAGGTAACAATAGTTTCCAGCTGCTCAGGCCGGGCGACCAAGTCAAGCGGTTTTTGGGATGGAACTGTAGTCAGTGGGACCAACAGAAATACCATTTCAGTTTTCACTTGTCGTTCCTCCGTATCAGTTCGCGCTTCTGGTTTCACCTCCCCGTTTCTCCGGCATTAACGGTGGCGGCTGTAGTCCCAGATCACGATCAATCCAACTATCTGTGGTGTCACTAATAGTCATTTTAACGTGACAGTTTTACCTTCATCGATTTGTGTTGTGCGCCTTTCTGACTGATGGCAAACATCCCTCTGTTTCAGTTCTGATCAGATCCCACAACAACAGCAACAACAACAACAACAACAACACCAACGTTAATTCAGCAGGGTGGCACCATTTCAAAACACCATTAGTCTGTTCCACTTGGCATCGGATGCCGCGCCTAAAAATCCCTCGATTAGATATAGTCCATATGGCGAGGAAATCATCTACTCAAGTCTGTATACATGTAAACAAATACACTACTCTTTCATATGTTTTGACTGAAACATATCATTCAGTCGACCGCCTTCCACCGTCATTACATCCCTTTTCTGTTCCAGTCGCGTATGGTTCGCGGGAAGAACGACGGTCTGAAAGCCTCCGTGCGCGCTCGAATCTCTCTAATTTTACATTCGTGATCTCCTCAGGAGGTATAAGTAGGGGCAAGCAATGTATTCGATACCTCATCCAGAAACGCACCCTCTCGAAACCTGGCGAGCAAGCTACACCGCGATGCAGAGCGCCTCTCTTGCAGAGTCTGCCACTTGAGTTTGCTAAACATCTCCGTAACGCTATCACGGTCACCAAATAACCCTGTGACGAAACGCGCCGCTCTTCTTTGGATCTTCTCTATCTCCTCCGTCAACCCGATCTGGTACGGATCCCACACTGTTGAGCAATACTCAAGTATAGGTCGAACGAGTGTTTTGTAAGCCACCTCCTTTGTTGATGGACTACATTTTCTAAGGACTCTCCCAATGAATCTCAACCTGGTACCCGCCTTACCAACAATTAATTTTATATGATCATTCCACTTCAAATCGTTCCGCACGCATACTCCCAGATATTTTACAGAAGTAACTGCTACCAGTGTTTGTTCCGCTACCATATAATCATACAATAAAGGATCCTTCTATCTATGTATTCGCAATACATTACATTTGTCTGTGTTAAGGGTCAGTTGCCACTCCCTGCACGAAGTGCCTATCCGCTGCAGATCTTCCTGCATTTCGCTGCAGTTATCTAATGTCGCAACTTCTCTGTATACTACAGCATCATCCGCGAAAAGCCGCATGGAACTTCCGACACTATCTACTAGGTCATTTATATATATTGTGAAAAGCAATGGTCCCATAACACTCCCCTGTGGCACGCGAGAGGTTACTTTAACGTCTGTAGACGTCTCTCCATTGATAACAACATGCTGTGTTCTGTTTGCTAAAAACTCTTCAATCCAGCCACACAGCTGGCCTGATATTCTGTAGGCTCTTACTTTGTTTATCAGGCGACAGTGCGGAACTGTATCGAACGCCTTCCGGAAGTCAAGGAAAATAGCATCTACCTGGGAGCCTGTATCTAATATTTTCTGGGTCTCATGAAGAAATAAAGCGAGTTGGGTCTCACACGATCGCTGTTTCCGGAATCCATGTTGATTCCTACATAGTAGATTCTGGGTTTCCAAAAACGACATGATACTCGATCAAAAAACATGTTCTAAAATTCTACAACAGATCGACGTCAGAGATATAGGTCTATAGTTTTGCGCATCTGCTCGACGACCCTTCTTGAAGACTGGGACTACCTGTGCTCTTTTCCAATCATTTGGAACCTTCCGTTCCTCTAGAGACTTGCGGTACACGGCTGTCAGAAGGGTGGCAAGTTCTTTCGCGTACTCTGTGTAGAAACGAATTGGTATCCCGTCAGGTCCAGTGGACTTTCCTCTGTTGAGTGATTCCAGTTGCTTTTATATTCCTTGTACACTTATTTCGATGTCAGCCATTTTTTCGTTTGTGCGAGAATTTAGAGAAGGAACTGCAGTGCGGTCTTCCTCTGTGAAACAGCTTTGGAAAAAGGTGTTTAGTATTTCAGCTTTACGCGTGTCATCCTCTGTTTCAATGCCATCATCATCCCGGAGTGTCTGGATATGCTGTTTCGAGCCACTTACTGATTTAATGTAAGACCAGAACTTCCTAGGATTTTCTGTTAAGTCAGTGTGTTTCAACCTGTTTACTGTCAGCTCCAGCAACTGGAAGAGATATGTTACCCCACTGCATTGTTTGTTATTACAGGTAACGCAAAATAAGTTTTATGTTGTTTTTAATTACGTCATGTTTACGCGAATGGCACACTTTCGTCATACAATAATAATTATCAATATTATGAGAAGGAAAGTTGCTGCTCACCAGAAAGCGGAGATGCTGAGTCGCAGATAGGCACAACACAAAGACTCTCACAATTAAAGATGTGTGTGGTTTCAGTTGCCTGAGACTGCAGTCGTGTGTGTAAGTTGCGTTTCCGTGTGTGTGTGTGTGTTTGTGTGTGTGTGTGTGTGTGTGTGTGTGAGCGTATGTGTGTCTCTTATTGGCGTTGATCGCCGAAAGCTTTAATTCTGAGAGTCTTTTTGTTGTGCCTATCTGCGACTCAGCATCTCCGCTATATGGTGAGTAGCAACTTTCCTTCTCATAATATTGTTACATTCCATCCTGGATCTTCCACTGTTTGATAATAATTATCAGCAAGTTATGGGCTTCATTCTCATATCGAGTCTACAGTAATTCACTTTATTGAAGACAGGACTGATAAATGGTGATAACGTAAAATAACTTTCTCAACACACACACATTTTTATTTAAAACAGGTAAAGTTTACTAATTCCTTTTGTTGTTGAACTAACACAACGACAAGCCGGAGATAAGTTCGGCCGAAACTTTTGCGAAGGACCTATCGGTGTTCAGAAAGGATACGCTAAGCACAGTTAGCGGTGGAGTGTTTGTTGCTGTTTGAAGTATTTTATCTTGTAGCGAAATTGAAGTAGACAGTTCCTGTGAGTTAGTATGGGTAGAGGTCATTCTTGGCAACCGGAATAAAATAATAATTGGATCCTTTTACCGACCTCCTAACTCAGATGATACAATTGCTGAAAAGTTCGAGAAAAACTTGAGTCTAATTTCAAACACCTAACCGACTCATACAGTTATAGTTGAGTGCGACTTCAATTTGCCCTCGATATGCTGGCGGAAATACATGTTTAATTCCGGAGGTACGCATAAAACATCATCCGAAATTGTGGGTAACGCATTCAGTGAAAGTTATTTCGAGCAGTTAGTGCATGAGCCCACTCGAACAGTAAATTGTTGTGAAAACACATTTGTCTTCTTAGCATCATATAATCCGGCTAATAACGAGCATCAAAACGGATACAGGGATTAGTGAACACAGGGCTGTCGTAGCGAAACTGAATACCGTTACTCACAAATCCTCCAAAAATAAACGAAAAAAAGTACTATTCAAAAAACCAGATAAAAATTCGCTTGAGGCCTTCCTGAGAGACAGTCTCTACTCCTTCCCAATTTACAATGTGAGAGTAGACCAGATGTGGCTTGAATTCAAAGAAATAGTATCGATAGCAATTGAGAGATTTATAGGAAATAAATTAACAAACGACGGAGCTGATCCCCCTGGTGCACAAAACGGGTCAGAACACTGTTGCAGGAACAACGAAAAAGATATTCCAAACTTAAACGAACGAAAATTTCCAATATTGGCAATCATTTACAGAAGCTAGAAATTTAGCGCGGACTTCAATACGAGATGCTTATAGTAGTTTCGAAACTTTGTCTCGAAACCTGGCAGAAAATCAAAAGAAATTCTGCTCGTAAATATGCTAGCGGCAAGACACAAACAATGTCTTCTCTGCGAGACAGCAAAGGAAATACTATCGATGATACTGCTGCTAAAGCAGAGTTACTAAACATAGCCTTCCGAAATTCCTTCACCAAGGAGGACGAAGCAAATATTCCAGAATTAAAATCAAGAACAGATGACAACATGAGTAACTTAGAAGTAGATATCCTCGGAGTAGGCCGTAAATTCAGCTGAATACTTAGGAATTACAATTACGACAACTTGAATTGGAAAGAACACATAGAAAATGTTGTGGGAAAGTCGAACCAAAAACAGCGATTTTTTGGCAGAACATTTAGAAGACGCAAGAGATCTTCTAAAGAGGCTGCCTACACTACGCTTGTCCGTCCTGTTTTGGAGTATTGCTGCCAAGTGAGAGATCCGTTCAAAATGGTTCAAATGGCTCTGAGCACTATGGGACTTAACTTCTGAGGTCATCAGTCCCCTAAACTTAGAACTACTTAAACCTAACTAACCTAAGGACATCACACACGTCTATGCCCGTGGCATAGAACCCGCGACCGTAGTATTCGCTCGGTTCCGGACTGAAACGCCTAGAACTGCTCGGTCACAGCGGCCGGCTGAGATCCGTACCAGATAGGATTAACGGAGTACATCGAGAAAGTTCAAAAAAGAGCAGCACGTTTTCTATTATCGAGAAACAGGGGAGAGAATGTCACGGACATAATACAGGATTTGGGGTGGACGACAGGAAAACAAAGGCGTTTCTCGATGCGGTGGATCTTGTCACGAAATTTCTGTCACCAACTTTCTCCTCCGAATGGAAAATATTTTGTTGACGCCGACCCTAATAAAATAAGGGAAATCAGAACTCGCACGGAAACACAGGTGTTCGTTTGTTCCGCGCGCTGTTCGAGTATGGAATAAAATAGAATTATTGCGAAAGTGGCACTTCAGTGTGATTTGCAGAGTATCCATGTAGATGTAGATATAGATGTCGATCTTAATGGTGTGTGAAAGAATTCTTCACAAGAGTGCACCACATTATTAACTACCATGTAGTTCTGGCAAACTACCAATTGGTACAAGTCCAGCTGTTAACTTTCAAGGTCTAGACCTAATTATCTGGCATAAGTAATGCATGCCCAGCGCTTGCTGTCAACGGATATAGACCCACACTAGTTAACTAGCGTAAGTAATGGAAGTCCAATTATTCGTTCAGTCACGGGAATATTACAAGTCCAACACTAGCTTGGGTAAATTTACCGCAAGTCCAGCTTAACCGAACTCACGTACATATTACGATTCCACGAATTTTTTCCCGTCAAATTTCTAAATTTTCGGCGCACATGCGCAAGATTTTTACAGTTCCCCAAAATCGTCCTTAGAAATGTTTCGAACACTTTTCAAGGTCGTGGCTCACTTGTCGTCCATCGACACGCACGTCTACTCTCTTTTAAGGCTCTAACACGTAAGAGTCTAGCCCAGTCGTTCCTGGCCAAGGTGGCCGCCGGCTATTTATACACTCGGTTTGTCATTGCGAAAATTGACATACATTTATTTTCGATACATCCAAGAAAGATTTCTCTTATATTTAACGTATATGTAACATATAGGTCTAAAACAAAATTTCCTCAGCTTTCTGATGATGTCTTAGTTTTTGGCTGATAGCGTTATGGTTTACAATAATTACAGTTTTGTTGGTGTGGTAGTTATTCTGCGATATTTTGCTGCTGAAAAATTACATATATTGAAATAAACGCCTTTATGGATTGATATCTTAGTCTAGTTTACCAAAATACCGTTAATCTGGTTTGAGCCATTATAAATGGTTTTTGAAATACCGCTAATTTTATCAATTTTCGAACATGCAGCATGCTGCCACGTAAAAAATAGGTCCCAACTTATTTTATAATAAAAGTGGTTGTAGCTCCGTCATAAGTTACGTTAAGAAGTATCTTTTTTTATTTCTTGTTGGTGGCCAGTTTCGAGCACCTACGTCCAGTTTCAAACCATCGGTGTTGCAAGTGTGACAATACAGGCGAAAGACAATGTGCCAAAAGTGCCCCTGTAGTGACGACTAAAGCGACACTCTGGTCGGCTCAATAACAATAAATATACCACACAGGACGACCATTGGTCTACCAGTGTCTGTCCTATGTGGTATATTTACTGTTCTCGAGTTGGCAATAGTGCCCTTTTGATCGTCACTGCGGCGGCAATTTTTGTATACAGGCTTTCGCCTGTATTGTCGCACTTATGATATGGATGGTTTGAAAATGGACGTAGGTGTCAGAAACTTAATCACCATCAAGAAAAAAAAGATACTTCTTAATGCAACTTATGACGAAACTACAACCACTTATTTTGTCCATTTATTATTTCACACCTCTTAATGCACACACCGGCTTATAGTTAAAAGTAATTGGTGTCCATCGATACACAGTCTGTAAAAATCGCCCAAGGCGTTAGAGAGTTACTAATCTTTAAATTTCATTTTCTTTGAAAAACTTTGATAATAACGTAAAACCTACTTATCCAACAAATAGATGCACATATTAGACTTAATTTTCTATATAATTTAATGTGCTCGGTTATTTTATAGCCGTATCAGTTCGGATTTGACTGATTTTGGGTCTGTTCGGTGAGCATTGCAGCCTCTCGTTACCGCCACGAGCAGCTTGCCCGGATCTTTCCAGTGCCATGCTAAATCACCAGTTTACCTGCTGCACTTCTGCAGCCCTGGTATTTCTCGTGTTTCCACCAATCACGTTATCTGAAATCCATCTTCCAGCGAACAAAGTTACTCAAGCCTCGCCACCAGCTCCCGGCGAACGCAGCGACCCTGGCGTAGCAACCTTTAAAAAGTTTCGACATTTAGCTACGTCTGTCTGTTACCTCATTCACTATGATATGCTTTTGAACAGACCTTAAGGAGGGGAAGTAGATTACGGAAACAAAAAAATGGGCATGGTATGTAAAGAAAAGCTACCGATAACAACGCTGATTGATCTAACCTTGGTTTCTAAACAACATTTCGTTGAAATATATTTCATTTTCCATCTGGAGAAAAAATTACTTGGTGTCCTCAAGATAAATGGGAGACCAATGCACCTGTAATTCTTTAATTTGTATCAAAGCATTAATTAAAATCTAAGAAAATCTGTGTGAGTTAGTATCTCTTTTCTTACTGTATCAATACACAGAAATGTGAGCAATTTTCGTAATGCGGTAACATACTAAAAATCTTTACAACCAGTTGATACCGCCTACGGTAAGAGGAACATGTTAAATAGTTTTCTTACCTTTTTTGTGGGAAAATACTAATCAAATGAAGCACTGAACGTATTCAATATACATTGTATCTGATCTTGGTTAAGACTTGTATGTACGTAAATCACATTGTACTTAAACGAATATAATTGATTAGTTAATAATAGGAAGCCATTTGTGTTGCTTAAAGCTCATTTCATTAAAATTAAAGATATGCAGTTAATTAGTACATATCATTCACTAGTGACGGTATTCACTGAACTCAAAACGCATTCCATTCAAAACTTCCTTTAGATGTGGGAATAGGCAGCCGTGAAAGGGGGCCAAATCGTTTGCATAGTACAGACGTTTTAACAATTGGCACTTCAAATCTCTGTTTTCCCAAAGAATACTTATCCTTATGAAAAGATAACTTTTCCTCCTTTGGCAGTCTTGGTCTCTCTTTGGGTACTTTTTATCCAATTCGCCCAAAACACGTGTGGAATTCATTAGTCAGTGCTGAACCCACTGCAAGGTAATAGGTAAGTACAATCCCTTCACTGCAAGGTAATAGGTAAGTACAATGCCTTCAGCTTTCCAAGAATCGCTGGATACAGGGTGTTGAGCTGGGATCTAATCTGGACCGTTGAACTGTCTGGCGCCAATGCAACAAGACGACGTCATAGGGAGCGAGGTGCCCTCATTACGGTGACCACGCACTATGAAGTAATAAGACATATTTGCAGTGAAAGAGTACTTAATCAGTTCGCCGACGCTGCAAAAAGAAATTGATGAGACACCTTTCAGCCATGACAGGCCATCCAGAGAGAAGTTGACTGGACGAGAAAAGCAGAGGAGATGAAGTTACTATAGCTCCAATGGTGAGTGAGCGAGCTGCTTGTTTTGGTTTCTGGGCTGAAGCACTGGCGAGAGCAAAACAATAGCCGGGCTGGTTTGCATAAATATTACTTGAACCAGGTCCTCTCCCTCTGGGTGCCCCTTTGTTCACAGATAATATCCAGGAGTGGACATGATACCGAGCTACACTACAGTGACAGCCTCTAACTTCGAGACGAAGACCATTTGCAGCACACGCTGAGGCAGCCAGCCACCTACTCTGGACTTTGGCTCCAGGAGATTGTATGCGGTCTACCTAGCGTCTTCAAAAGCCGAATCCCCTACTGGGTGACTACCTCCTGAGGCTGTCCATATCCCCTGGTGGAACGTTGCTTGAGTCTGGACTAGCAGCTGTTGTCTAACGAGAATGAAAAAAAGCGAGTAGTTAGGAGAATAGTCTGACTGCTCACACTTCGATTTTGGAATTCCTAGATCAATTGAAACTTAGCTAAAACAGTCGTCAAACCTTAGGGTGGTCGTTAAGCCACCCTTCCTCTAAATGAGTGTACTTTTTTGTTACACAACACTACACAATTTGTCCATAACTCTACATAAATGAGACGTGTGTTAAGTTTGTTTGACAAGTATACAAATTAGTCCATAGTTTTAGAAATATTTATAGTAATTCATTTAGATTCTCAATTTAATTATATAAGTTGGATTTAATTTGATCTAATCTGAAAAATAATATATGTCTTTAAGAAAATGAAACAGTCACCTGCGTATTAGTTGAGTATTGAGAAGAGACATGTCTTGCAAAAGTTTCTTCTGACATTTGTATCTTCATTGATACACTTTCCATTCAGAATTACATCTGGCTGCAGCTTTTGGTTTCAGTAGATGTCTAATGTGGCCAGGCTTTTGGCTGTGTGTGCAAAATGGTTAGTGCTTACCCATGTCCAGTATACTGCGAGCTGTATTTTGGGCTGTGGCAACTGCCTTCCTGTAATTCTTTATTCGTAGTCTTAGGAACGAGGTATGCGAGGACTTATTGTGTCTACAAGAACCGTACACACGAGATGGAAGAATTCCAGTATATGCAAATCACAGGCATGAACAAGGCCAAGGCTGCAATCGTTGTAGTAAACAATAACATTACAGTAACACAAATAACGCAATTATGCACACAACATACGGTTACAGTCGAAATAACTTCAGGCAGGGAAACATGGATCATTTCGTCGATCCAGTATTCATTTGATATAGAGCCTTTTGCTGAAGAAATAAAAGAAATTGTTCGATTTGCAAATGGCAGACGACTACTTATCTTAACAGATATAAATGCTAGGTCAACCCTCTGGCACTCTGACAGAACGGACGCCAGAGGACAAATAATAGTCGACGTTATAAACGAATATAATCCTTTCGTTTTAAGCAAACCAAGCCAGTCATCAACTTACCACGGAAGCAGTGGAGTAGGCAGTAACATAAGCATTTCTCTGGCAAATAGTGCATCATTAATACAGGTAGCAAACTGGCAGGTGCTCGATAATAGAATAATCAGTGATCATAACGATACAATTACACACACATCAAAAAAAGTTTTGCATCATCTCGGTTCCGAGAGTTCCGGAACCTGTACAGAAAATTGGAATAGAGATCAACATAGCCGGCCGCTGTGGTCGAGCGCTTCTAGGCGCTTCAGTCTGGAACCGCGCTGCTGCTACGGTCGCCGGTTCGAATCCTGCCTCGGGATGGATGTGTGTGATGTCCTTAGGTTAGTTAGGTTAGGTAGTTCTAAGTCTAAGGGACTGATGACCTCAGATGTTAAGTCCCATAGTGCTTCGAGCCATTTTTTGAGATCAACGTAAACATCATTTCTGCCCTTTTTATTGCTCATGAAAAACGCACATTGCATGTTGTACCACCGCACAGCAAGACCTTCAGAGGTGGTCGTCCAGACTGCTGTACACACCGGTACCTCTAATATCCAGTAGCACGTCCTTTTGCATTGATGTATGCCTGCATTCGTCGTGGCATACTATCCACAACTTCATCAAGGCCTGTCGGTCAATATTGTCCCACTCCTCAACGGCGATGAGACGTAGATCCCTCAGAATGGTTGGTGGATCACGTCGTCCATTACCAGCCCTTTTCAATCTGTCCCAGGTGTGTTCGATATAGTTCACATCTGGAGAAAATGCTGGCCACTCTAGTCTCGTTATGCGATGTCGTTATGATGAAGGAAGTCATTCACAAGATGTGTACGATGGGGACGCGAATTGTCGTCCATGAAGACGAATGCCTCGCCAATATGCTGCCGATATGGTTGCACTAGTGGTCGGAGGATGGCATTCACGTATTGTACAGCCGTTGCGGCGCCTTCTATGACCACCAGCGGCGTACGTAGGCCCCACATAATGCCAGCAGCGAACCTCACCTTGTGTCTAAGGCGTTCAGCCTGACCGTGTTGCCTCCAAACACGTCTCCGACGATTGTCTGGTTGAAGGCATATGCGACACTCATTGGTGAAGAGAAAGTGATGCCAATCGTGAGCGGTCCATTCGGCATGTTGCTGGGCCCATCTGTACCGCGCTGCATGGCGCCTTGGTTGCAAAGATGGACCTCGCATTGGACGTCGGGAGTGAAGTTGCGCATCATGCAGCCTGTTGCGCACAGTTCGAGTAGTAACACGACGTCCTGTGGCTGAACGAAAAGCGTTATTCAACATGGTGGCGTTGCTGTCAGGGCTCCTCCGAGCCATAATCCGTATGTAGCGATCATCCACTGCAGTAGTAGATGTTGGGCGGCCTGAGCGAGGCATGTCATCGACAGTTCCTGTCTCTCTGTATCTCCTCCATGTCCGAACAAGATCGCTTTGGTTCACTCCTAGACCCCTGGACACATCCCTTGTTGAGAGCCCTTCCTGGCACAAAGTAACAATGCGGACACGATCGAACCGCAGTATTGACTGTCTAGGCATGGTTGAACTACAGACAACACGAGCAGTGTACCTCCTTCCTGGTGGAATGACTAAAACTGATCGGCTGTCGGACCCTATCCGTCTAATAGGCGCTGCTCACGCATGGTTGTTTACATCTTTGGGCCGATTTAGTGACATCTCTGAACAATCGAAGGAACTGTGCCTGTCATACAATATTCACGTCTATCTTCAGGAGTTCTGGGAACTGGGGTGATGCAAAACTCTTTTTGTTGTGTGTATATACTAAAACAAACACAGACACAGACACATTACAACACCCAAGGTTGCTGCTGCACAAAGCAAACTAGCAAAAACTAAGATCGGTGTCTGAAGAGTTTCCTGTATATGTCACCCAAGGAAGTATAGATTACAGAGCTCACGTTCTTACAGACGTCTTAAAGACACCCAAATAAAGGACACCATGGTCAGCACTATTAACAAGATTAAGAAAAGACATACGTGATAAACTACGGTATTACCAAAAATCAAAGTCTGCACAGGAAAGAGATATTAGACTTCAACATTATAGTGACGCTAAAACACGATACAAAGACGAACTAAATAAGACCAGGAAAGACCACTGCGACACATAACTTAGGACAAACTTACAGAACAACATCTGGGGCAAGTCGTATAAACTGCAGACTGAACTTATAAAGACTCCTACAGTTTTATCAACACTGAAGAAACCAGATGGTGCTACCACAAGAGGCTGGAGATGCACAGCACAATATCTCCTCAACAAGCTACTTCCTGACGATGACCATACTCAGGACAACCAACTTCACTCCACCCTTCGCAGACTATGACAAATTCGAAAACGAAGGCTTACCATCTACTTTGCTTGTGAGGAATTTGCACTGGCACTACACAAAATAAAGAACAAAAACGCTCCGAGTCCTGACGGTATCCACTTGCTGTGCGACGGACTTAAGCTCTTTGACTTCAGCCCACATCGGTTTGGTTTTCGACCACTTAAATCCATCGACGACGCAGTAAATTTGACCATAGAAATGATGTCGACAGTACATGTCAAGTATGTAGTAGCAATCCTTACATAGCCGATGCTTTCGACAACCTTTGGTGGCCGGCGCTGTTTGCAAGACTTAGAGAGATGAATGTTTCACTGGCTCTATACAGCAACCTTAGAGATTATTGTAAAAACGGATAGTGGAATGGAAGGATGGTCACCAAAACGCTACAAGGGGCGCAACAAAGGGTTGTCCCCAAGGATCCATAAGCGGACCGATTTTCTGGGACATATCCATGAATGCACTAGGAGTTCTTATGCTCATGGTATCCGCAAGCTCCAGGTCCCAATTAGAGAGCAAAGCCATGAGGCTCCTGGCGCAAACTCACAATAACAATAAACAAAACTGTTTACCTACTTCGAAGAGACACACTGCAAAGAAATCCAATTAAAAAGTTAAACTACACTCCTGGAAATGGAAAAAAGAACACATTGACACCGGTGTGTCAGACCCACCATACTTGCTCCGGACACTGCGAGAGGGCTGTACAAGCAATGATCACACGCACGGCACAGCGGACACACCAGGAACCGCGGTGTTGGCCGTCGAATGGCGCTAGCTGCGCAGCATTTGTGCACCGCCGCCGTCAGTGTCAGCCAGTTTGCCGTGGCATACGGAGCTCCATCGCAGTCTTTAACACTGGTAGCATGCCGCGACAGCGTGGACGTGAACCGTAAGTGCAGTTGACGGACTTTGAGCGAGGGCGTATAGTGGGCATGCAGGAGGCCGGATGGACGTACCGCTGAATTGCTCAACACGTGGGGCGTGAGGTCTCCACAGTACATCGATGTTGTCGCCAGTGGTCGGCGGAAGGTGCACGTGCCCGTCGACCTGGGACCGGACCGCAGCGACGCACGGATGCACGCCAAGACCGTAGGATCCTACGCAGTGCCGTAGGGGACCGCACCGCCACTTCCCAGCAAATTAGGGACACTGTTGCTCCTGGGGTATCGGCGAGGACCATTCGCAACCGTCGCCATGAAGCTGGGCTACGGTTCCGCACACCGTTAGGCCGTCTTCCGCTCACGCCCCAACATCGTGCAGCCCGCCTCCAGTGGTGTCGCGACAGGCGTGAATGGAGGGACGAATGGAGACGTGTCGTCTTCAGCGATGAGAGTCGCTTCTGCCTTGGTGCCAATGATGGTCGTATGCGTGTTTGGCGCCGTGCAGGTGAGCGCCACAATCAGGACTGCATACGACCGAGGCACACAGGGCCAACACCCGGCATCATGGTGTGGGGAGCGATCTCCTACACTGACCGTACACCACTGGTGATCGTCGAGGGGACACTGAATAGTGCACGGTACATCCAAACCGTCATCGAACCCATCGTTCTACCATTCCTAGACCGGCAAGGGAACTTGCTGTTCCAACAGGACAATGCACGTCCGCATGTATCCCGTGCCACCCAACGTGCTCTAGAAGGTGTAAGTCAACTACCCTGGCCAGCAAGATCTCCGGATCTGTCCCCCATTGAGCATGTTTGGGACTGGATGAAGCGTCGTCTCACGCGGTCTGCACGTCCAGCACGAACGCTGGTCCAACTGAGGCGCCAGGTGGAAATGGCATGGCAAGCCGTTCCACAGGACTACATCCAGCATCTCTACGATCGTCTCCATGGGAGAATAGCAGCCTGCATTGCTGCCAAAGGTGGATATACACTGTACTAGTGCCGACATTGTGCATGCTCTATTGCCTGTGTCTATGTGCCTGTGGTTCTGTCAGTGTGATCATGTGATGTATCTGACCCCAGGAATGTGTCAATAAAGTTTCCCCTTCCTGGGACAATGAATTCACGGTGTTCTTATTTCAATTTCCAGGAGTGTAGATATCTATAAAATGGAAAGCTGTGAGAATATACCTTGACTTTTATATTGACGAAAATTTACACTTTAACGAATATGCCAGACTAACAATTAACAAAGCGACGAAACTCATGCATAAACTTGCAAGACTGAGCACTATAAGATACAGACTACCGCTTTAGACAATGAGGACATGTTACACAGCACTCTTTAGGTCAATAACTTGTTTTGTAGCTAGTGCGTGGGCACGTCGATTATGCTTAGGTACGCATAAAACCATTGTGAGGCGCGGACAGAGGAGTTTCCTACTCAGAGTCTCGGGTGCCTTCGGTACGACCTCGGTTGAGGCACTATGCGTGATACTTTTTTCCTATAGATATTAAATTTCGCCACAGAGCAGCTGCCTACTGCCTGAAGTGGGGAAGACGCGTCAAAATAAGAGAATTAACTGGACAAGACATAACCGACAAACGGAAATTAAACTCGTGGAGAACTGATACATGGCAGACAGAATGGGACACAGTTGATAAGGGAAGACGAGCCTACTCTTTCTTCCCCAATATATGAGAGCGAATAAACTTGAAATACATAAATCCAACACGCGGCCTGGTTCACTTTGTCACGGGCCATGGCCCGCATCCCGTACTCTTCCACAGGTTTGGCCTAAAACATACTCACACTTGTGCCTGTGGTGGCAATGGCACACCTGAACACATATTGCTCATCTGCGACGCCCTAGGATACATACTGCAAGACCGAGTTTAGGAGGCCAGGACGTAGGACAGTTAATACGCAGACAAGATGTCTGGAACTCTATGAACAACATGGCCGATGAAGTATCGAGAGTACTAAATGCGGCATGCAAACATGAGAGACTATACGCTAGAATAAGACAGGTTCCACATCGGACAGATTAGCAGTACATAGTAAACGACACAGGCACAAGCACAGACACGGAATCGGATGCTGTATCATACACAGCAAGTAAAGACGAGATAAACATACAAACATAGCAAAAGCAAGCTAAGGTTCTACAGCACTAAATCGAATGAATCTGCGAATGTAGCTCTTTATGTAGCTGTTTTTTATGGCTTTTCGTAGCATGTAATACTATACGAAGATGTGAAGCCGGCCGCTGTGACCGAGCGGTTCTAGGCGCTTCAGTCCGGAATCGGGCTGCTGCTACGGTCGCAGGTTCGAATCCTGCCTCGGGCATGGATGTGTGTGATGTCCTTAGGGTAGTTAGGTTCAAGCAGTTCTAGGTCTTAGGGGACTGATGGCCTCAGATGTTAAGTCCCATAGTGTTTAGAGCCATTTGAACCATTTTGAAGATGTGAAATTTCTTTTTCTTTCGCTGCATTAGGTGTGACTGGCTCGAAGTTTTACCGAGTCCTTGAACCTGATGCAGTTCGTTATGATATTGTAAAGAAAGGCCCAAGATCCACTGTTACCTCAAGTTCGGAAACACGTTATAACCTAAGTAAATAATAGATTAAATTAAGTATTACCACTGTCAAGACAACATATGTAACATATGTAGCCACACCACGCAGAAAGTATAAAATCAAATTGTCATCTCTTGATTCGTCCATTAAATACACTATATATACATTTGTATTTTTAAAATTATTTATCCGTTTGTAAAATTTTCACCAAAAAAGATGTCCTAGTAAAAAATCTGAATTTGTATGATGTAACATGTAAAATCACACAATGTATGACCTGCTATATAATAAAAGGCAGCAGGTCTTTAATTGAGAAAATAAATAAATCTTTATTCGAATGAATGATACGTATTCAGAAAACCTGGTGTCAAAGTTTCTTCCTGTCTGATACAGAGGCTTCCACAAGTACAACATATTTTATATACTCTTCCTTCCCTCAGTTTATGGTGTTTGCTCACTGTATGTGGTAATGTTATTCCTTACTTATTTTTTGTTGAAAAGCTGATGTTGATCCATGTTTCTTCACAGTTCTTGCTGATGGTACCAATAAATGGTATGCTGTGGTACGGGGCTTCCTTTTCTGTAAATCTTTCTACTCCTCTCTCTTATTAACTTGGTTTTTTGTAGTTCTGTTTGTAGTGTTACTTTTATAAAAACATTGGTTGCTAGTTTTTAATTAATTGCGTTTCAATGCCAAGTGCATGTTTCGACAAAGGGAGTGTTACTTCGCTGTGGGAGATACTTATATAAGCTGCTAATTTTTATAATGTAGGATTACACGAGTTACATCTGTTGCTGTTGGTTTATTAAAAATTCATTTTTATGTTAATGAAGAGGTAAAGATTTTTTTGAAAACTGTATCTAGTTGTGCAGTTTGTTGAAAATACCAGCGGCCCGCTACGAATTTCTCTCCTGTGCCAAACTTTTCTTCTCAGAATAACATATTCAACCTATGCCCTCAGTTATTTGTTGGATGTATTCCAATCTCTGTCCTCCTCTAGATCTTTTACCCTCTACAGCTCCCTCTAGCACCATGGAAGCTATTCCTTGGTGTCTTAACAGATGCCCTATCATTCCATCCCTTCTTACTGTCAGTGTTTTCCGCGTATTCCTTTCGTCACCAATTCTACGGAGAACCTCCTGATTCCTTACCTTATCAGTCCACCTAATTTTCAACATTCTTCTGTAGCACCACATCTCAAATGCTTCGATTCTCTTCTGCTCCGATTCTCCCACAGTCCATGTTTCTGCCTTACTGCATTACTACAAACAAAAGATACAATTGCGTTTTCTAAGCTAAATACCTTGACACTAACTTTAATTCGACGAGGAAGAGAGTCCACAAGTTTGTTGTTTAGGAACCTATTTTCATCTGAAGACACTCACTGATGAGCTGCCAAACTACGTTTTTTAGTAGACACGTTTCATGCACCGTCCCAGACAGTCCCAGACATTTTCTGTCTACTCATCTCTCTGTAGCAAGACCTTTGAAAGGTTTGTATTCTTTTGAAGAAACGGCTTATCATTCACATTTGACTTCTCTACAAACCTAAACTCTATAGAAATACTTTCAGAATATACTTTACAACACTGAAATTTTTGTTTGACATTAACCGATTCCTATTTTTCAGAAATGCTTTCCGTGCTACGGCCAATATGCATTTTATATCCTTTCTGCTTCGAACATCATCAGTCCTTTTTCTATCCAAATGGCAGCTTTCATCTAATACTTTTGGTGCCTCATTCCACAGCCTGGGGGATGTTTCCAGAATGAGATTTTCACTCTGCAGCGGAGTGTGCGCTGATATGAAACTTCCTGGCAGATTAAAACTGTTTCATATCAGCGCACACTCCGCTGCAGAGTGAAAATCTCATTCTGGAAACATCCCCCAGGCTGTGGCTAAGCCATGTCTCCGCAATATCCTTTCTTTCAGGAGTGCTAGTTCTGCAAGGTTCGCAAAAGAGCTTCTGAAAAGTTTGGAAGGTAGGAGGCCAGGTACTGGCAGAAGTAAAGCTGTGAGGACGGGTCGTAAGTCGTGCTTGGGTAGCTCAGTTGGTAGAGCACTTGTCCGCGAAAGGCAAACGTCCCGAGTTCGAGTCTCGGTCCGGCACTCAGTTTTAATCTTCCAGCAAGTTTCATATCAGCGCACACTCCGCTGCAGAGTGAAAATCTCATTCTGGAAACATTCCATTAGTCTTGTTTAACTTTTGTTGAGGTCGATCTTATAACCTCTGCTGAAGACACTATCGATTAAATTTAAGTGCTCTTCAAAACCTGTTCTATCTCTGACGGAATTATAACGTAATCGGCAAACGCCAGAGTTCTTACATCGTCTTTCATAACAGTAATTCTCTGTCAGAATTTCTTATTGGTTTTCTTTACTGCTTGCTTAATGTAAGGATTCAATTACATCGAAGGTATTCTATAACTGTATACGACTCCCTGTTGAACCACTGTGTCCAGTTCGTGTGTTCTGACTGTAACAACTGTTTGATTTCTGTACAAGTTGTAAAAATCCTCTCGTTATTTTACTCCCGCCATCTTACGAATTTCAAGCAGTGCACTGTATTCCAGACAACATCGTCAAAAGTTTTCTCTACATGCACAAATATTATAAACGTAGGTTAGTCTTTCTTTAACCTATCTTCCAGGACAAGTTATTAGTTCAGCAGTGCCTAGCGTATTGCTACATTTCTCCGGAACGCAAAACGATCATACTTGAGGTCGCCATCCAATATTTTTTCTACACTTCTGTTACTGATTCATCTCAGTATTGAGCAACCGTACTTCATTAAACTGATAATTCGGTAGTATTCCCATCCATCACCAGCTGCCTTATTTGGAATTGGAATTATTATATTCTTCGCTGGGTCTGGATCTTGTTTCAATTGATATGCGTGCTACGGCAAGAGTACCTAATACCTTCCAAAACGCCGCGCATAAAAACAGAATTTTCCGTTGCTCGTAACTCAGGTTCTATTTGTGATAAAAAGGTACAGTTAAGTGGTTTGGATATCTCTTAGGCTACGAACCATTTGTATATCTAACAGAAGGATCGTCTTAGTGTCACTATCCTACAGCACAAGGTCAAAGTATGGATATTGCACACTGCCACCTGCTTAGGCAAATGGTGTAAATCAGATGGCTCTTTTTGCATTTGTTGTGATCTACAACGGGGTTGATGCGACTTATGGAGGCACCATTAGTTCATGTGCGGTTCCTCGGAAACCGCCACAAAAAGGTTTTTTTGTACCATATTTTCGCCATCACCAGCGGTCCAAAACCGAGACGAGGATTCCAAGATAGCTGTGCACAGAAATTAGTCCCAAATATTTAGATACTTCCTAAGATACCAATCTCGAACAAGCTTGAAAATTATCTTGTTAACTTTATCATTTTCCAAGATACAGGCGTTCAAAGTTACCCTACTTCTACATGTAAAATCTGGTATGAGGCGAAATCTAAATAATAAATAACCGCAGCAATATGCGCAATTTTAACGGTATATTCTCGGTATTTATGTAGAAGATCCACCTCCCTGTTAAAAAAAAACCTTTATCCGTTATCAAGAAACAGCTCAAGAACTTGTTTTTTGGCTTCCAAAACTCAGCCATGGATTCCGAGGCGGTTATGCACAGCAAATGGGTGTAAGTTTTCCAATGTATTCCTAAGATCCCGATATCGAACAACCTTGAAAACTTTCTTCATATCTTAATGCGTTTCAGAGATACAGAGGTTCAAATTTACCCTAATTTTATAAGTAAAATACGTACATATCAACCTGTGTGAGGCGAAAACGTACTTAAAAAGTGACGTAGCACGCAGAAATATGCTGTAAAATGTCTCCGTTATCGTCTGAAAACCCCATGTTGTAGTAGTGAAGCATATACAAAATTTTTATGTAAGTAAAATTCGGTCTCAGATGTGAAATTAGTTTTGCGTTATTTCAGTTTTATGTAAGTAAAGTAACTAAAGCTCACCTGGCTAGCTGCGCAGTCTAACGCCCTGCTTCCCGAGCGGGAAGGCCTGCCGGTCCCGGGCACGAATCAGCCAGGCGGATTAGTGTCGAGATCCGGTGTGCCGGCCAGCCTGTGAATGGTTTTTAAGGCGGTTTTCCATCCGCCTCGGCGAATGCGGTCTAGTTCCCCTTATTCCACCTCAGTTACACTATGTCGGCGATTGCTGCGCAAACAGTCTCCACATACGCGTACACCATAATTACCCTACCACTCGTCTGGTATGAGACTTTCCCAGAGGGTCCACTGGGGGCAGAACAGCACAGTAACCCTGGGTTCGGTGTGGAGCAGAGGTGAGGTGGGTGAACTGCTGTGGCCTTTTGTGGGGCTGTGAACCACCGAGGGCTACGGCGGGACGAAGTCTCTCCGTCGTTTCTAGGTCCCCAGTTCAATACACAATACACAAAACTAACTAAACTTTACTAACAAGTACACTTCTTATCATATGCAGCAGGGGAAAGAAGACGAGCAGCGGAATAGTACTCCTATGGGAGCACAAAAAATGTGAATATGTTGCCGTTTGTTTAAAAGAATCTTATTGAAAAGCGGAATGACAGCTCCATCATCACGCCTTTCTCGGCACCTTTAAAAATTATCTAAAAAATTTTGGCATGGGGAATGAATCGCGCATTTTAATGCTAAGGTAGAAGAACACAGTGGCAGAGGGAAAGAGACGGAAAAGTAATAAATACTGGAATATAATAAATACTGGAAGAGAGTAGATAATGATTATGGTATAGAAAGAGCAAAGGAGGCAATGGCAGTGTGAGAGAAAGAGGACACAGTGCCAATGGAACATAGTTGACAGTGACAGAACAGTGCTAGGAAAAGAGTGAAGGAGTCATTGCCAGGGATGGGGAAGGAATAAAGAGGAAGTAGAAGCAGTGGAAGCAGTGGAAGGCCAGTGATAAGAGAGAAAGAGTATATGATAATGACAACGAGAAAGAGAGAGACGGTGACAATGAGAAGAGGCAGCAGCAGTAGGAAGGAAGGAATGAAATATTATTAGTAAGAGAGAATAAGATTCAGACAGTGGCACTGAGAGGAGACTGTAGTAGTAGGACAGGAAAAAGCGGAATACGGCTGTGAGACAGGAGACACAAAGGGATGATGACAGTTAATTGGGCTGAATGTGTGTGTGATAACGGGCAACTGGGAGTGGATGGATATGAGTGACTTACAGCGATGTACTGGAGGGTATGAGCGAGTTACTGTTAGGGTAGCTTATGGAAGTTTGAGGTGAGCTGCATGTTAAACAAAGCGAGAATATCTTCGAATGGCAAAATTTTTGGGATGATTTTTAAAGGTGCCGAGGAATGCAGGTAGAGGCAGCTGTCACCCACTTTTCAGTAAGAGAGGTTTAAATAAACAGGAACATATTCGCCGGCAGTAGCATTTTTACTTGTCAGAATTATGGTCCCAATCTTCGTGCGGGATCGATTGCTGGGTTTAATATGTGGCAAGTGTGATTTTTTCTCCTTAAAATACGAGGTCAAGTTGGTGATGCTTCCTTTTAAGCCTGACAGTATTTCGTCTGTGTCATATACACTGAAGCGCCAAAGAAACTGTTACAGGCATGCGTATTCAAATGTAAACAGGCAGAAAACGGCACCGGGGTCGGCAAAGTCTATATAAGACAATAAGTGTCTGGCGCAGTTGTTAGATAGGTTACTGCTGCTACGATGGCAGGTTATCAAGATTTAGGTGTGTTTGAACGTAATGCCATAGTCGGAGCACGAGCGATGGGTCACAGCATCTCCGAAGTAGCGATGAAGTGGGTAGTTTCCCGTACGACCATTTCACGAATGTACAGTGAATATCAGGAATCCGTAAAGCATCAAATCTTCGACATCGCTGCGGCCGGAAAAAGATCCTGCAAGAATGGGATCAACGACAACTGTAGAGAATCGTTCGACATGACAGAAGTGCAACTCTTCCGTAAATAGCTGTGGATTTCAATGCTCGGCCATCAACGAAACATCATTGATGTGGGCTTTCGGAGCCCAAGGCTCACTACTGTAGTCTTGATCACTGCACAGCACAAAGCTTTAAGCCTCGTCTGGGCCCGTCACACCGACATTGGACTGTTGCCTGGTCGGACGACCCTCGTTTCGAATTGTATCGAGGGGATGGACGTGTACGGGTGTGGAGACAACATCATGAATCCATGGACCCTGCATGTCAGCAGAGGACTCTTCAAGCTGGTGGAGGC
The DNA here is from genome assembly GCF_021461385.2 of Schistocerca piceifrons. NCBI lineage: Eukaryota > Metazoa > Arthropoda > Insecta > Orthoptera > Acrididae > Schistocerca > Schistocerca piceifrons. Next base: position 581,684,964 of record NC_060140.1, on the reverse strand, counting down.
TCTGTAATGGTATGGGGCGCGTGCAGTTGGAGTAGTATGTCTAGATACGACTCTGACAAGTGGCACGTACGTAAGCATCCTGTCTGATCACCTGAATCCATTCATGTCCATTGTGCATTACGACGGACTTGGGCAATTCCAGCAGGACTATGCGACACCGCACACGTTGCTACCGACTACCTCCAGGAACTCTGTTCTACGTCTAAACGCTTCCGCTGGCCAGCATACTCCCCAGATATGAACATTATTGAGCATATTTGGAATGCCTTACAACGTGCTGCTCAGAAGAGATCTCCACCCCCTCCTATTCTTACGGATTTATAGATAGCCCTGCAGGATTCATGGTGTCAATTCCCTCCAGCATTACTTCAGACATTAGTCGAGTGCATCCCACGTAGTTTTGCGGCACTTCTGCTTGCTCGTGGGGGCCCTACACGATATTAGGCAGGTGTACTAGTTTCTTTGGCTCTTCTGTGTAACTGATACATCAGATGGAATTCTGAGGATGTTTTCTATACCAGCAGCCTTGTTTCGATTTCAAATGGTTGAAATGGCTCTAAGCACTATGGAACTTAACATCTGAGGTCATCAGTCCCCTAGACTTAGAGCTACTTAAACCTGAATGACATAAGGACATCACACACATCCATGCCCGAGGCAGGATTCGAACCTGCGACCGTAGCGGCAGCGCTGTTCCGGATTGAAGCGCCTAGAACCGCTCGGCCGCAGCGGCCGGCTGTTTCGATTTATTCAAATGTTCAAATGTGTGTGAAATCCTATGGGACTTAACTGCTAAGGTCATCAGCCCCTAAGCTCACACACTACTTAACCTAAATTATCCCAAGGAGAAACACACACACCCATGCCCGAGGGAGGACTCGAACCTCCGCCGGGACCAGCCGCACAGTCCATGACTGCAGCGCCTAAGACCGCTCGGCTAATCCCGCGCGGCTTCGATTTATTCAACGACTTACAAAAGTGTCAACTAAATATCCTTAGAGGCAATAGTCTTTGGCCAAACCACAGTCTTTCCTGTACCTATGTTTTTGGGGTTTAAATAAATTGTATTACAAAACGCGATCCAGGAAATCTTCTGCTCGGGATCTGAAGTTGTGCATCTTCGGGAGAATTAACACCGTTTTGGATGCTGTGCCGAGTGTTGTGCCGATGGTACGGTTGGTCGGGTGCACCGCTGCCGGTGAACGCTCGGCGGTGGCCTGCCGGCGCCGCAGCAGGTGCGGCCGTGGGCGGAGGCAGCGCAGGCGCCACGCCGGGACTCGGTGGGTGGCGGACGCAACCCGAGCCGCGCTGCACAAAGCGCGCTTGTTCTGCCGGCGCCTCCTATTGTGCTCCGGCGCTCAAGTCGCCTCGGCGAGCCTCGCCAGCCTCATCGAGTGCCACCGCCACAGCCACCGCCGGGCCTGCTGCCGAAGTGCAACCAGAGCCGGCAACGGAACGGCGGCGTCCCCAAATCTCTAGATCGACACCTCCGTAAACCGTCTCCCAAACAGTCCTGTTGCAAGCTTGTTCAATTTCCCGTGCAATAATGACTTACCAGGACAAGTTTTTCTTGTTTGAGCACTTACTTATCGTGAACAGTATAGCAGGAACAATACATGATTAAATGTGTAGGTGCGGCCAAATGGTCCAATGGACAGGTGAAAATCTCTCAAACGGACGCCATTTCAGTGACTTGCGTGTCACCAATCCACCCCAGTTATCCAACAGAGGAACAGCGACCTACGATTTAACGTGCGATCCAAATCACATATCGTTCGTGGCAACTCCTCAAATAGCTGAGAGATGAAACCTCGGTTAAAGGCACACTAAAAACATCCGTGGCTCCGCCAACCTCTCAGGTCCCAGGCATGCACTTCATCACTAGACCTCCACTCCCGACACTTTGAGGGTATACAGGGTGGTCCATTGATAGTGACCGGGTCAAATATCTCGCGAAATAAGCATCAAACGAAAAAACTACAAAGCTTGAAGGGGGAAACCAGATGGCGCTATGGTTGGCCCGCTAGAAGGCGCTACCATATGTTAAACGGATATCAACTGCGTTTTTTTTAAAAATAGGAACCCCCATCTTTTATTACATATTCGTGTAGTAAGTAAAGAAATATGAATGTTTTAGTTGGACCACTTTTTTCGCTTTGTGATAGATGGTGCTGTAATAGTCACAAACATATAAGTACGTGGTATCGCGTAACATTCCGCCAGTGCGGACGGTATTTGCTTCGTGATACATTACCCGTGTTAAAATGGAACGTTTACCAATTGCGGAAAAGGTCGATACCGTGTTGATGTATGGCTATTGTGATCAAAATACCCAACGGGCGTGTGCTTTGTATGCTACTCGGTATCCTGGACGTCATCATCCAAGTGTCCGGACCGTTCGCCGGATAGTTAGGTTATTTAAGGAAAAAAATGGTTCAAATGGCTCTGAGCACTATGGGACTTAACTTCTAATGTCATCAGTCCCCTAGAACTTAGAACTACTTAAATCTAACTAACCTAAGGACATCACACACATCCATGCCCGAGGCAGGATTCGAACCTGCGACCGTAGCGGACGCGCGGTTCCAGACTGTAGCGCCTTTAACCGCTTGGCCACCACGGCCAGCATTTAAGGAAACAGGAAGTGTTCAGCCACATGTGAAACGTCAACCACGACCCGCAACAAATGATGATGCTCAAGTAGGTGTTTTAGCTGCTGTCGTGGCTAATCCGCACATCAGTAGCAGACAAAATGCGCGAGAATCGGGAATCTCAAAAACTTCGGTGTTGAGAATGCTACATCAACATTGACTGCACCCGTACCATATTTCTAAGCACCAGGAATTGCATGGCGACGACTTTGAGCGTCGTGTACAGTTCTGCCACTGGGAACAAGAGAAATTACAGGACGATGACAGATATTTTGCAAGCGTTCTATTTAGCGACAAAGCGTCATTCACCAACAGCAGTAACGTAAACCGGCATAATATGCACTACTGGGCAACGGAAAATCCACGATGGCTGCGACAAGTGGAACATCAGCGACCTTGACGGGTTAATGTATGGTGCAGCAATATGGGAGGAAGGATAATTGGCCCCCATTTTATCGATGGCAATCTAAATGGTGCAATATATGCTGATTTCCTACGTAATGTTCTACCGATGTTACTACAAGATGTTTCACTCCATGACATAATGGCGATGTACTTCCAACATGATGGATGTCCTGCACATAGCTCGCGAGCGGTTGAAGCGGTATTGAATAGCATATTTCATGACAGGTGGATTGGTCGTCGAAGCAAAATACCATGGCCCGCACGTTCACCGGATCTGACGTCCCCGGATTTCTTTCTGTGGGGAAAGTTGAAGGATATTTGCTATCGTGATCCACCGACATCGCCTGAAAACATGCGTTAGCGCACTGTCAATGCATGTGCGAACATTACGGAAGGCAACTACTCGCTGTTGAGAGGAATGTGGTTACATGTATTGCCAAATGCATTAAGGTCGACGGACATCATTGTGAGCATTTATACTGCCTCGTGATGACTGGGTGTTGCGTGATGTCCTTAGGTTAGTTAGGTTTAAGTAGTTCTAAGTTCTAGGGGACTGATGACCATAGCTGTTAAGTCCCATAGTGCTCAGAGCCATTTGAACCATTTTTTGAGCATTTATTGCATTAATGTGGTATTTACAGGTAATCACGCTGTAACAGCATGCGTTTTCAGAAACGATACGTTCACAAAGGTACATATATCACATTGGAACAACCGAAATAAAATGTTCAAACGTACCTACGTTCTGTATTTTAATTTAAAAAACCTACTTGTTACCAACTATTCGTCTAAAATTGTGAGCCATATGTTTGTGACTATTATAGCGCCATCTATCACAAAGCGAAAAAAGTGGTCCAACTAAAACCTTCATATTTCTTTACGTACTACATGAATATGTAATGAAATGGGGGTTTCTATTTTTTTTAAAATGCAGTTGATATCCGTTTGACCTATGGCAGCGCCATCTGGCGGGCCAACCATAGCGCCATCTGGTTTCCCCCTTCAACCTAGACAAGTTTCGTTGTTTGTAGTTTTTTCGTTTGACGCTTATTTCGTGAGATATTTGGCCGGTCACGATCAATGGACCACCCTGTATAAGGCTGCCACCTCTGGCTGCAACAATGGCTCTAACACGTCTGTGAATCGAGTCGAACTGAACTTGGGTGACTTATAAGGGTATGGGTCACTACACTGCGCTTCAACTTAACGTCAGAGTTCATTGACTGCATGGCTGGCGAGTAGTGGCGAGCCAGTCTCTCGGCAATCCATGTTCAAATGTTCTCAGTGGGTGAGAGATCTGAAAAATGTAATGATGAGGGCAGCAGTCAAACTGCCTTGTAATGAGGTAGGTCACGACAGAGTGGGCAACATGCAGTCTTGTACTGTCTTCTTGAAGGATGTCATGGAGACCATGAGACAGGATACAGCCACTGGCCATGACTCCTCAGGTGTGTAGCATCTGCTGCACCAGTTACTTAGTTTTCAAACCAGAGGTGATCAGCTTCTGTTCCAATAGCATCCTACGTCACACCAAGTGCCGGGCCTGAGCGACGTCCCGCGTCCGGTCATCCTGATTTAGGTTTTCCGTGATTTCCCTAAATCGCTCCAGGCAAATGGCGGGATGGTTCCTCTGAAAGGGCACGGCCGACTTCCTTCCCCATCCTTCCCTAATCCGATGAGACCGATGACCACGCTGTCTGGTCTCCTTCCCCAAACTAACCAACCAACCAACCTGAGCGACGATGATGAATGCAATATGCCAACGGTTGTTCTCATCTTCATCCATCAATCAATCAATCAATCCATCCATCCATCCATCCATCATGATGCTGTACACTGAACTGTTCCTCAAATGAAAAGGTAACGAAGTGTGACTCCTGGGACCAGTGACGTCATTGGCCACACCGCTGTCGGTATGCCGCCTTCCGTTACCACGTCGGAAGCCACACAGTGGTCTAAGTGCTAACGATCCATGGAGCTCCACACATCGTAGCATAGTCAGTGTGGATACTTCTCTTGGTCCGAACAATCCCATCTCCTTACTCAAGGTACGTGACGTGGTTGTACGATTCTGTTCGGCCAAACGGTCAATACGTCTCGGGTGCTACTCGCAGGAGATCCTGCGTGTCATTGAGTATGGCCTTCCTGAACCCATCGATACCATATTCACATGAGAATCGTGTGACCTCCACCAACATGAACGCCAATATCGTGGAAGATTAACCGCAGTCTAGATAGATCATGGATCTACGTGTGCTGGTATACCTTTCTCTCTTTTTTGTTTTTTGTTTTTTAAGGACAGAAACACAGTACATTCTAGGAAGACGGCCGCCACAGGCAAACTGAATCACGTGTACGGCTATATTCTCCTTCTCACAAAAGGTAGAATACGATGTTCTCACAAGCAACCAACATTCAAATGCGATTTTTTAATTATAACCTACTGCATAATCTTTCTTTATGTACAGAAGATCGGTGGCGTTATTACCTGCGTTGTGCCTTTACAGTTAATGTTATCATTTGCATATCCAGCAATGTAGTGCATTTCATGCAGTTTAGTGTTTGTTGCAAGCCGTCTTCATGGTGTTTTAATATTTGCTTTCGTCTGTTTGAAATAACAAACCGTCTTGCTTGCAAAACTGGATTTTTGCTTTATTTATCCTCCAGTGACGCGTTTCACCTTATACAAGGCATCTTCAGATTGCATGGCAAAATATGGTGTTAAGCACATACGATGCCGCGCATACGGATGTCCTAGCAGGAAACCGCCGTAGTCAGAATTAGTTAAAACATTGTCCAGTGTCTGGTACAGAAGATGATGAATACACGGGAAACAGCATCTAAAATACATGAAAGCCCCAGCAGGTAGTTGCCGTTGTCAAATTTTTAAAAATGCCTCGCGCAGTGTCCTTATCAGATATGCACCACTGTCCACATCCACTGAAACGGGACCAAACTTACATAGATGCATCACACAGTAAATACCCATTGTGATCAAAAGTATCCGGACACCTGGCTGAAAATGAATAACAATTTCGTGGCGCCCTCCGTCGGTAATGCTGGGATTCAATATGGTGTTGGCCCACCCTCAGCCTAGATGACAGCTTCCATTCTCGCAGGCATACGTTCAATCGGGTGTTGGAAGGTTTCTTGGGGAATGGCAGCCCATTCTTCACGGAGTGCTGCACTGAGGAGAGGTATCGATGTATGTCGGTGAAGCCTGGCAAAGCATCCCGAAGTTGTTGTGTAGGAGTCAGGTCAGGAGTCAGTGCAGCCAGTCCATTCCAGGGATGTTATTGTCCTGTAACCACTCCTCCACAGACCGTGCATTATGAACAGGTGCTTGATTGTGTTGAAAGGTGCAATAACCATCCCAGAACTGCTCTTCAACAGCGGGAAGCAACAAGGTGCTTAAAACATCAGTGTAGGCCTGTACTGTGATAGTGCCACGCAAAACGACCCCCCTTCATGAAAAACACGACCGCACCATAACGTCGTCGCCTCCGAATTTTGCTGTTGGCGCTACACACGCTGGAAGATGATGTTCACCGGGCATTCGCCATACCCACACCCTGCCATCTGATCGCCACATTGTGTACCACGATTCGTCACTCCACACAACGTTTTTCCACTGTTAAATCGTCCAATGTTTACGCTTCTTACACCAAGCGAGGCGTCGTTTGGCATTTACCGGCGTGATGTGTGGCTTATGAGCAGCCGCACGACCATGAAAGCCAAGTTTTTTCGTCTCCCGCCCAACTGTCATAGTACTTGCAGTGGATCCTGATGCAGTTTGAAATTCCTGTGTGATGGTCTAGATAAATGTCTGCCTATTGCACATTACGACCCTCTTCTACTGTCGGCGGTCTCTGTCAGTCAACAGACGAGGCACATGTCCCTTCACGTTTTGAATTCAGTCTCACATCGGAAGCAGTGGACCTAGGGATGTTCAGCAGTGTGGAAATCTCGCGTACAGACGTATGACACAAGTGACACCCAATCACTTGACGACGTTCGAAGGCCGTGAGTTCCGTGGAGTGCCCCATTCTGCTCCCTCGCGATGTCTAATGGCTACTCAGATCGCTGATGTGGAGTATCTGGCAGTAGGTGGCAGCAAATGCATCTGATATGAAAAACGTATGATTTTGGGGGTGACCGGATACTTTTGATCATATAGTGTACATATAGTCGCAGCTGCTGATTCTCGCGTCTATGCACATATGAAAATATGAAAGAACAACAGTCTTGGTTGCAAAACTGAATTTTTATTTTATTCAACATCCAATGACGCGTTTCGTATTATACAATTCACCTTGAGATTGACTGGCAAAATATGGTGTCTATGTGCACAGCCGGGAGCATGAGCACCTGCCCCTCATATGTATTTATTGCCGGACTGTCATATTGTACGATACGTCAACGTCAAATAGAGATTACAGTATCAGGTGATATGATGTACAGAGATGCTACGCATTCTCCGCTCGTTAGGAATAGCAGTTATGTATACCTCGGATCATCCAGTGGTAACTTGTTTGACGTCGAAGCATCGTGCCATTTATCGTATCCGACGTGATATCTGAGAACTTTTCCTTTTAAGTTTCGTTTTCATTAATTTGCTACATCTTGCGCTGCATCATAAACCATAGCCACTTTAACCCATGAGGTAGTTTTATTTATTTAGGGGGTCGCATTTACTCTGCCATTAAAATTTCGGTGGCAGGGCCTACTCCATTGTCAAGCATCTACAGACATACAGTGCAACCGATCAGGAAAATATATTTGGGATACAACAGCAATATGAACGACAAACTAAGGAACCGAATGAATGAACGTACTAGCCGATTTCGAAATTTACTATTCATAATGTTGTTGTCTTCCCATTTTGTATTGCAGATACCTTTTTTCTGTGTGCATGCAAATGCTTGGCAATGGCGTAACGCCGAAATTGAAATAGTCGAATTAAAATTTCTACAGGCGTAGTCGGAAAACAACACCCTTTAACCAATTTAAACAGACTATGGGCCCATATTACGAGGAGCTTTGTTTGTGAAACGTTTTAAAGTATTTGAATTATTGTGTTTCGTTCGAGCTGTAGAATATCGTGCCGTCGTGAGTTGCTTGTTTTGAATACTTTTCCGGCAACAGAAAGTTGATGAATGTTTGTCTATATTTTCAGAATTTTAGAAATGTGCTGACGACTTGAAAGGAAGGCATTCTTCTCTTGAAGGTGATACACGTAAAGTGAGAGCCAAATGTACAGACACTGATGAAAGAATTGTGATAGTCCAAAAACGGTTTTTGGTGATTGTAAAATGAATGGATGTGAAATAGGGGACAGCATGGCCATATCAGAAGAAAGAGTGCGGGACATCACGCATGGAGAATTAACTATGAGCAAGCTACGCGCAACGCGGACCTCTATTTATTTAACAAAGATTTAAAAACAAATGTGAACATGAATTTCTTTAAATGCCGGAATAATTCAGGCCTCCCTCTTTAAGAATAATTATTCAGATTTTTTCCATGATAACATACGATCGTAAATAACTGAGAAGGGAACCCACAGTAAAGCTATCAGTCTGTTTGGAACCGGAAGTAGTTCTTTAAACATGTATATCGACGGTTATATTTACTTTTGTTTGTGCATATTTGCACTCGTTGGTAGGTAAGGATACATTTCTAAACAGGTTACTGATAACGAATGATAGTAACTTGGAACTGAGCAAGACTGATAACTCGTTAATTTCGTCCATCAGAGCTGTTGAGGCTTTATGATTCCAGAGACAGAGAGAACTTTGGTCTATTTTCTGTGGTTGAATGAAATTTTTCGTAACAAGTGACAGGGAGCGGAAACTAAAACTCCACTTACCCAACTTAACGCAAGCCACAGAATCTAGCGATTGTGGGGCTCAGTTATGCTAGCACATTGTAATCATCTTGCAGGGGCTATAGTTATCTGTTAACATTTTCTTTTACGTGTTTGGGAAATAAATTTAAAACTTAAATCGATCCTCCTGGGAAACACAATGTAATTCTTTTTTCTATTGATTTTATGATTGAAAGTCATCCTCAGTACGTGTCCACAATGTTTACACTTGGAGTGGCTACTGGTTCTCCGTTGTCTCCAGCAATGGCCAACTTTTCTATGGAACATTTTGAGGAATGTGCCTTAAATTCAGCTCTCTTCGTCCATGTTCATCTTATCGTTATGTTGACGATACGCGTATGGTCTGGCCAAACGGAGTAGAAACTCTTGAAAACTTCCAGGATCATATGAACAGCATGCGCCCAAATGTCCAGTTCAACTGTCGAGGCGGAGAAAGAGGGAAGGTTGCCGTTTTTCGATGTTTTGGTACAACGAAAGTCGGATGGACGTCTCGGCCACTCAGTGTACTACAAATCAACGCACACATATTTATATCTGAGCTCCCCGGGTTTTCACCATTTAGTACAGAAGAGAGCGGGTTTAAACACACTGGTACACAGAACAAAAACTGTTTCTGACGGAGACCACTTGGATTCCGAAATTGATCATCTGAAGTATGTGTTCCGGAAGAACGGCTATGGGTCACGTGATGTCAGGTCAGCTTTCACCAAGAAAAAGAAACTTGAAAATGTTGATTATTCTCGTGATGAGCCACAGATTTCACCCCTTCCCTTCTGCGGCGCTACATCCAGCTAAATAGGCAGAGTTCTGGGAAGACGAGGTATCACATCTGTTTTCCGACCACCTAAGAAGATAAAGCAGATGTTACGCCCAGTTAAGGACAGTCTCAGCTTCAGGATTCCTGGAATTTACTACATCCCATGTGAATGCGGAAGCAATTACATGGGACAGTCCATCCGCTCCGTTTCCGACCGTTGTGCAAAACATCAACGGCATATTAAAAATCGTGAGCTGGAGAAATCCACAGTTGTTGTGCACGGTCTCACAAACAAACATAAAATACTGTTTGACGAAACAAAGGTTTTGTCCCAGGCTCCCACATAGTGGGACTCTATAATTAAAGATGCTGTAGAAATAAGAATGTGTGATAAAACCTTCAACCGTGATGGCGGATATAATCTTAGCGGTGCTTAGCTGCGAGCTTCCGATGCAGAGAAGAGCCATAGGTATTCGTCGCAATGTTTACGCTACGGCGGGAGCAGTGGCGCCACCAGCGCAGACGTTGACACCATCTGCGGCAGCATGACGTAAGTTCCGACCAATCAGAAGCCGTCTTTGGGCTATCTTAGGCCACCACAGCAGCAATTGTGACAGTCAGTTGCTCTTGACGATAACGATGATGGAAATCGTCGAAAGATCAGGCGACAAGAAGTCCGAGAATGTTTTATACAAAAGCGCCGCCGCGAAAGACTTCGTTCTCATAAATCAGTTATTGCCTGTCCTTGTTGGCTGACACCTATGCACTTGTAGAAAGGTAAAAACATCTACTATATTGCACTGCAGCATTTCCACAAATTTTTATCGAAAGGCATACGAGGTGTCATTAGGTCAAGAGGACATCGCTGCCTTAAAAAGACAATGCGTTTAATTTTGAAGAGATTCCTTTCTTCAGTCTCTGGATAGAATGAAATTTGTTAAAGTGGTTTGCAAGCTATCTCTCGTATATAGAAATTTTCTTTGGATGAAACTTCCGCCTCCTGATTTTACTTATCCTGTTATTTCTGTAAACTAATAGACAGTTCATAAAGCAAACTTTTTATGAACAACTCACAGAAAATCTGTGCTGAAAATTTCAGATAACCCATACCGTTTAATGAAACTCTAGCTTTGCATCAATTGCAACAGTTACGCGTTTCAGCGACAAAATAATAGCTTTGCGTTTGTAAACGGCAACTGTTCGATAAACGCTGCTTTCTACCGCTCTTCATAGAGTTGAGTTTCACATATAAAAGGATTCTTTTAAATGAATCAGTTCTCGTGGAAGCGATATTTCATACGAACACTCTCGCTTACCTGTATACCTGTACACATCAATCGCTCGTTTCACTGGATAATTGCACAAACGCCAGGAAATTATTTTGAAATATTATACATTTCACAGAAGTTCCAAATATACCGGTACCTCACTTATCAGTCACCAAATATATGACCAAAGTTATAAACCGCAGATATGAAATGTTTATCACCATGTTCGAGTAATTACCGTCTTTGGTATTTTTGTAAAGAGTCCAGTTCCGATGGCTGCCACTGCTGAGAATTTGAATAAGATTAGATTATATGGCGAGCAAAGACAACCTCATTCTGTGGGATTTCCGAAATTGGGCAGTGGACTGGATATTGCGGTTCAAGGCATTACCTTGTACATAATATAGCAAATTGTCTCTAAGGGTGCAGAAAGCGATGAAAACCAATCTCGTTAAAGAGCAATGGAGCTTCTGCGAAATTTGAAAAGTAGCAGAGGGCTACTGGCCGAATGGGAGTTGTCAGGCTGGGTCCAGAGGAGTGCCTGAATAGCTCAGTTGGTAACAGCATTATCAGTCAAAGGCAAGATTTCGGGTTCATGTCCCAATCTTAATCTACAGCATCATACGCGCTCCGCAGGGCACCATACGGTCCATGGCAGAGGGTATCTTGTGCGACTGCTTGTCACGCCAGTTTCTCTTCCACTCGCAAACGGTGAGAGAAAAAAGCACAATCTATGTGCTTTCAGACGAGCCCTGATTTCTCTTATTTCTTACTCCAGATGTACGCTACTGGCCATTAAAATTGCTGCACCACTAAAATGACGTGCTACAGACGCGAAATTTAACCGACAAGAAGAAGATTCTGTGATATGCAAATGATTAGCTTTTCAGAACATTCACTTAAGGTTGGCATCGGTGGCGACACCTACAACGTGCTGCCATGAGGAAAGTTTCCACCCGATTTCTCATACACAAACAGCAGTTCACCGGCGTTGCCCGGAGAAACGTTGTTGTGATGCCTCGTGTAAGGAGGAGAAATGCGTACCATCACGTTTCCGGCTTTCATAAAGGTCGGACTGTAGCCTATCGCGATTGCGGTTTATCGTATCGCGACATTGCTGCTCGCGTTGGTCGAGCTCCAATGACTGTTAGCAGAATGTCGAATCGGTGGGCTCAGGAAGGTAATATGGAACGCCGTGCTGGATCCCAACGGCCTCGTATCACTAGCAGTCGAGATGACAGGCACCTTATCCGTATGGCTGTAACGGATCGTGCAGCCACGTCTCGATCGCTGAGTCAACAGATGGGGACGTTTGCAAGACAACAACCATCTCCACGAACAGTCTCGACGACGTTTGCAGCAGCATGGACTATCAGCTCGGAGACCGTGGCTGCGGTTACCCTTGACGCTGCATCACAGACAGGAGCGCCTGCGATGGTGTACTCAACGACGAACCTGGATGCACGAATGGCAAAACGTCATTTTTTCGTATGAATCCAGGTTCTGTTTACAGCATCATCATGGTCGCATCCGTGTTTGGCGACATCGCGGTGAATGCACATTGGAAGCGTGTATTCGTCATTGCCATACTAGCGTATCACCCTGCGTGATGGTATGGGGTGCCATTGGTTACACGTCTCGGTCACCTCTTGTTCGCATTGACGGCACTTTGAACAGTGGACGTTTCATTTCAGATGTGTTACGACCCGTGGCTCTACCCTTCATTCGATCCCTGCGAAACCCTACATTTCAGCAGGATAATGCACGACAGCATGTTGCAGGTCCTGTACGGGCCTTTCTGGATACAGAATATGTTCGACTGCTGCCCTGGCCAGCACATTCTCCAGATCTCTCACCAATTGAAAACGTCTGGTCAATGGTGGCCGAGCAACTGGCTCGTCACAATACGCCAGTCACTACTCTTGATGAACTGTGGTATCGTGCTGAAGCTGCATGGGCAGCTGTACCTGCACACGCCATCCACGCTGTGTTTGACTCAATGCCCATGCGTATCAAGGCCGTTATTACGGACAGAGGTGGTTGTTCTGGGTACTGATTTCTCAGGATCTATGCACCCAAATTGCGTGAAAATGAAATAACATGTCAGATCTAGTATGATATATTTGTCCAATGTATACCCGTTTATCATCTGCATTTCTTCTTGGTTGTAGCACTTTTAATGGCCAGTAGTGTTCTTTTGTTTCAGAAGTATCGTTCAACATTCTGTCACAAATGTTCGTTCTCTTAACATTCTCGATAGTGTTTCGTTGAAAGAAAGTCTTCTTTCCTACAGGTAATAATTGCACTATCACGCCTCAGACTTTCTTCGATGTCTTCCTTCAGTTCGACCTGGTGGGGATCCCAGACACTCGTACTCAAGAACGGATCGCACAATTGTTATCTCCGTGGTATCCTTTATAGATGAGCCACACTTTCCTAGAATTCTCCGAATAAACCTAAATGGACCCTCGCTCCAGGTCATGCAACGTCAGTCGTAGGTATGTAATCGAACTGACTGCGTCAGCTGCCCGGTGTGGCCGAGCGGTTCTAGGCGCTTCAGTCTGGTACCGCGCCACCGCTACGGTCGCAGGTTCGAATCCTGCCTCGGATATGGATGTGTGTGATGTCCTTAGGTTAGTTAGGTATAAGTAGTTCTAAGTTCTAGGGGACTGATGACCTCAGATGTTAAGTCCCATAGTGCTCAGAGCTCCTTGATTTTTTTTTTTTTTTTTGACTGTGTCAAGCAGCACTCCACTAATGACGTACTGGAACGTTACAGGATTGTTTTCCGTAATCATCCGCATCAGCTTACATTTCTCCAAATTCAGAGTAAGCTGCCATTCATCACACCAAATAGAAATTCTGTCTAAGTCATCCTATATCCTCCATCTGTCAGTCAACAATGACACCTTCCCGTAGATTTTAGCGTCATCAGTAAAAAGTCGCATATTTTTTGTTATACTCTTCGTCGAATCGTTTACTGTATATAGAAAACAAGAGCAGTCTTGTCATACTTTCCTGGGGCACTCCTGACGATACCCTTACCTCTATTGGACGCGCGCCGCTGGCGATTTTGAATCTAAGTTTCACAAAAGCACTGGTTACTAATGAGACGAGGAAAATACATCCGAGAGGACTATGTCCAACTGCTGCGCTCTTATGCTAAGCATTGTGTCATGAAGCTACACTCTGAAACCTGATACTTGGGAATCATTTAATGGGGTGTTAGTTTGGAGGTTCTGGTTGCAGCACAAAGACGAGAAGAAAGAGGATCGGCCACGTGGTATCTTTTGAGTCTGACTTGGTTGCAATACTGGACTGTTCCTTACCAGAGTAGGGAATTTCACGTGTAAAGAAACAAATCAAAATATAAAAAATGAATTATATGTCTTAAGATTAGTCGATTGTACAAAAACATTAGGCAAAGGAATTTTTTAGAAAAGAAATGAGTTACATATTTTTAATGAGTTTGGATATCTGAAAGAGCTTATTGGGCAATATGATAATCACACAATCGACGATTATGTCGATTTATGAAAGATATTAGCCTAATGACATCGCTATCCCCAGTGAAAGTGAGGAAGAATTTCCGTTGGATAGGATGAATAGTCCACTGAGCACAGAATAAGAATTAAGCGCAGAATAAATAAAGATGAAAGTAATGAAAAGTAGCAAACATTAGATTGTTGATAAAGTTATTGAAATTGAGGCTCATGAAGTAGACGAAGTGAAGGAATTCTGCTTTCTTGGAACACAAATTACGCGTGACTGAAGAAGCAAGGGTATTACAAACTGACTAGCAAAGATGAAGAAAGTATTCTTCGCTAAAAGAAATCTACTGGTGTCAAACACAAGCCTTAATTTGAGGAAGAAAATACTGAGATTGTACGTTTGGAACACAGCATTATATTGCAGGGTATCTTGGACCGAGGTAAGAAAATCGAAGCGACTGAGGTGAGGTGTTGTAGGAAGATGTTGAAAATTAGGTGGACTGATAAGATAACAAATGAGAAGGTTCTTCGCGGAACAGACACGAAGGAACATGTGGAAAACACGGAGAAGAAGAAGGTATAGGATGACAGGAAACGTATTGAGACAGCACGGAGTAAATCAATGTCTTCCATGGTACTAGAGGGAGCTGCAGAGGGTAAAACCGTAGGGTAAGAGAGAAATTGTAGTATATCTAACAAATAATTAAGGAGGTTGTGTGTAAGAGATAATCTTTTTAATATTTATTAATTCTTTCATCGTTTTATATGCAGGGTGTACAGAAAAAGTGTCGAATACTTTGAGAAGTGATAGTATTCATCGAAACAAGAAAAGTAAGTCCAATAAACATGGATCCGTAAATGCATACTTTCTGAGGTAAGTCCAGTAAACATGGATCCGGAAATGTATATTTTCCGCGATAAATACGTGTTTACAAAATCGTTCAAATGGCTCTGAGCACTATGGGACTTAACTTCTGAGGTCATCAGTCCCCTAGAACTACTTAAACCTAACTAACCTAAGGACATCACACACATCCATGCCCGAGGCAGGATTCGAACCTACGACCGTAGCGGTCGCGCGGTTCCAGACTGTAGCGCCTAGAACCGCTCAGCCACCATGGCCGGCTACGTGTTTACAGGAAGTGTTCGAAGTGGCGTCCACTCATGACAATGCACCCCTCTGCCCTCCGGCGTAAGGAATGACGCACTCTTCGAAGTATACCCGTTTGTTGTTGTACCTGCTGGCACGCTACCCTGTAGTATCCGCACATCGTTGATTGGCGTGACGTAGACCAATTCCTTCAAGTGACTCCATAACCAAAAGTCAAGGGGATTGAGGTCTGGGGAATGAGCAGGTCAAGGTGTGCCCCCCTCTCCCCCCACCCCGACGAACCACGTTTGTATTCGCTGCTGTAATGGCACAGCCTCCATCAAGGTAGGCAATACATTAATGAGAAAGTACAGATAATACACCCCAGTTAATCTCCGTGTAACACGTATAGCCCTATTAATCTATCGCCATGTATGCCCGTCCATACGTTGATTGAGAATCGGTGTTGATGACGCCTTTGCTGAATTGCTTGGGGATTTACATCTGCCCATACATGCTGGTTATGGAAATTCACAACACCATCTCTTGTGAACCCTGCATGATCGGTAAATAAAATTTTGGCTGTGAACAGTGGATCTGCGGCACGCTTCTGCAACAGCCATTGCCAGTAGCGTCATCTGCCATGACGATCCTGTGGGCTTAGAACCTGAACACGCTGTGTAAGATATGTGTACAACGAGTGTTCATGAAGTACACCCCAGATAAGAGAGTGAGACACGCCTTCTGCTGCTGCTACTAATCGTCGCACACTGGTTCCAGGGGTTTCTTCCACACTACATAGCACATGCTCCTCCATGTCAGGCGTGCGGAATGCCGAACAGTTTATCAGAGGGCACTCTGCGCGGTGGGTATTTTTCAGCGTAGAGGGCATGGGTTCGAAGGCTACGTCCATTTGCTAAACCACAGCAGAATATCAAATCCGCCATTTCACTTGTCGGGTAGTAGGCTTGCGTTAATAACAACTGGTGGCAGAGAGAAAGTGTAAATGTACTACACCATATGTACGTACAAACAGCGCAATAACATTAAACACATGAGTGAATCCGATTTTGGAAGAAGGTAAAGCACTATGATACGTACTCAGAGTTGACGGTACTGTACAATCAGGCACACAAACACGACGAAAACTAACGTAGCCTAGAACTTGAGGCGAACCACACAACTGACCGCAGACCACCTAATGGTAGGTAGAATACTGTAATACATCATAATAACCTACCGACACATTTGACGGAGCGCCAAATACACCGACTGTGTTAATACCCTCAAACAAGCGTCTCGCAGCCCTTTATATAAACACGCGTTTATCTCGGAAAGCATGCGTTTCTGGACCCATGTTTATTGAACTTACTTTCCTTGTTTCACTGAGTACTACCACCTCTCAAAGTATTCGACACTTTTTTTGAACACTCTGTATAAGCGAGAGGGTGCTGAAAAGTAATATGTCACAATTTTTTATGTGACGAGTCTTAAAGCTGTTTAAATAAAACTAACGTTATTAACAACCTGCATCTTTATTCTTCATATCTACTTATTCGCAGCTCTCTGCTCCTAAAGGGCGTGTCTAACGTAACTATGGCGGTGCGTGGGAAACAGCGTGCTGTAGTGCATTTCGAATTCGAATAGTACGTCTACACACGGACCATCCTGTTCTTCAGTGTGACAAGAGCCAGACTACTCACGAGCGGTGCGACATCTGCAACGATCCGACGCCTTGGGTTCACTGCTGCAACTGCTCATCCTCGGTACTGTCCCGACTTGGCCCCATCCGATTTTCATTTGTTTCTAGGACCTAAAAAACACCTTCAAGGACTTAGCTTTGGTTGTGATGAAGCGGTGCAAGCAGCTGTGAGGCTGTGGCTCCGTCAACAAAGTGAAACATTCTGCAGCGAAGGATCAACAATCTGGTCTCTCGTTGGGAGAAACGTG
This sequence comes from Schistocerca piceifrons, assembly GCF_021461385.2. Classification (NCBI taxonomy): domain Eukaryota; kingdom Metazoa; phylum Arthropoda; class Insecta; order Orthoptera; family Acrididae; genus Schistocerca; species Schistocerca piceifrons. Next base: position 581,667,465 of record NC_060140.1, on the reverse strand, counting down.
TTCGCCGCCAGGGTGACTATGTCGAGGAATAAATATGTAGACATGAATAATGAAGATGTAGAATGTTAATAACGTTTATTTAATTTAGTAAGGCTTAACAGTTTTTACATAAAAAGTTCGGAGGCATTAATTTTCAGCACGCCGTCTTAATTTCACAGTTTTTGCTGATTTTCTCCAAGGCTAGTTAACAGTTTTTTGGGTGCCTGATTGCAGTTTGATCGTCGTTATCTTCTTCTTCTTCTTCGGCATCCTAATATGATTGTGTCAACAGTTTTTCTGTAGCAATCGAATTTTTCTCGGTGCAGGTTGTGGTTTTTAAGAATATGGTGCCTTGCCCTCCTCGCAATTTCAGAGAATGCTTGCTTACAGCTGTCAGCACCACTGAGTATACGTTAAAAATACCTAGCAAGGTAAATATTGTATCGATTAGCAAGGGCAAGAATACGAAATTACTTGGAGGAAATCATGAACAGCAGTCAAACAGAAAAAGCTTCAGTAGGGAAATTCTTATTGCTATCTCTTCTTCTTCTTTTTCCATCTCATATCTTCATTAGTGCCATTGCTCAGACATAGTTTGCATACGTTTGACTAAATTTAGGGTATTTCGTTAGTAGTTGCGTCTGATATGATCACTTTTCCTGGTCATTGGTTCAGTAACGCGACATATGTCCTGCCAAACATGTCCATTTATTTTTCTTGGTTGTGGGATAGTAGTTTCTATCTGGTTGTAGAACCGACGTGAATTAGATGTGCTGTCTTTTTCCCCTGAAAATCAAAGCCAGTTTCTTTCTACACCACTTCCATACGACGTTGTTCTCTCCAAAGACGTTACTGTGTGGCAAGGTGGCGCTAAGATACGCGAGTTGGGATGGAAGTCATTAAAGCAAAGATGTTTTTCGTCGCGGCGAGATGTATTTACGAAATTTCAGTCACCAACTTTCTCTTCCGAATGCGAAAATATTTTGTTGAGCTCAACCTACATAGGTAGGAATGATCATCAAAATAAAATAAGAGAAATCAGAGCTCGAACATAAAGGTTTAGGTGTTCGTCTTTCCCGCGCGCTGTTCGCGAGTGGAATGGTAGATAGTATTATTGTGGTTCGATGAACCCTCTGCCAAGCACTTAAATGTGAATTGCAGAGTAATCATGTAGATGTAGATTACACTCTCTGTAGGTGTTACATTCCGATAAATGCATTCTGTTAAGTTTTTCTTTCGTTGGTACTGTTTCGTTATTTTGTAGCAAGTTAATCTTATTGCTTCCTAAATCTTTTTGTGGAAGAGGTGGCACAGAGAGCATCAAACTAAAAAGAAGTTTCACGAAAGAAAGGGGGGAAAAAGGAGGAGGAGTCAGGTTGGTGGTTATTGATGCAGTCTTGTTTTGTGTATGTTAATTCCCATATTAGTTGACCCTGACATGGATCTCGTACATATGCAATATATGACAGTGAAGACTGTACAAGAAATTTCTTTTCCAGGAGAGCTACAGTTGAAACATACCCTTAGGAAAATTTATGACTTACAGTGCTGGAAAACCTCTACGTTATTTGATTTTTTAACAGCTGAGCAAAACTGAACGTACTCAGACATTTCTCTCTTTACTTATTCTGATCAACACTAAACTGACATACAATTTTTTTTAGCGCAACGCAATATGACTTTCAATAATCCCTACAAAAGAATGGATCTGACTAACAATAACCTATAACTTTCATGAATCACTTACCTCACAAAAATCTTCGTTACTCGAACTACTGCAATACAGCGAGCGCCAATACTGCCAGCCAAATAAAAGATTTCTAACTACTGATAGGCATAGTAAGCAAATGAAAGATTTTGATAGAGAACAAACTATGTATTTACCTTAACAGTGTTCAAAAGTCATAATATATATATATCAGTTCATGACATCCAGTCTTACAAATTTCGTTTTTCTGACGGACACAAGTCCAGAGCGTCCGCTCTCAAAACTCTGCCATCTCTCTTCCCACATCCATCACTGCTGACGTCTCACCTCCAACTGCGCAACGCTACGCGCTGTTCACATCCAACTGCCCAACACTACAATAGCAAATAAGCCAACACTGTGAACCAGCCACAGACTGCACACAGCACAGTCAGTGATTTTCATACAGAGCGCTACGTGGCGTTACCAACATAAAAACCTAAACAGCCTCCAGTATCAATCATTCGAAGACCGTCAATTCCATGACTCTCAACTGAGTGTATCTAGGCGTTCCACTTCATGCCACCACGAACTGTTTATCACTGATATGTTATGACATGACTGGCTCCGGGAGTGACTCACTGATCGTGTAGCTAAGAGCTACTATATCTAAGACATCTCATTGACATGTCGTTTGCACTTACATCAAAAAAGAAACTGTCGACGAACATTGAGTGTTATCATAGCATCGGGTAGTAGGGTCGCTGTTGTTATTTATTCTTCATTGTCCTTTTTTGTGAATACTTCGTCGTTTCGCAGCATCTCGCTGGAAGCCCAACGCGTCTGTAGCGGCGGCACTTGTACTGTAAGGAAAAAAAAGGAAACCAACATAAAAGGTCAGTCGGAGGGAGGGCAAAGTAAAAAGCTGCGCGCCCCACAGCGGGCCGCGGGCGGCAAGACAGCGATACGGCCGCGGCCTTTGTGCGCGCCGCATTGTCTAAACTGTGGCATGTCATAACGCGTTTCACGGCCGATTGAGCGAATTATTCGTAGACAATAGCGGCCGAGGCACTCCAAACAATGTTGGCTTCATAATCCACTTGAGGAGAACGGCGGCCCACCCTGGGAACCACTTTTCTTTTAGACGGCAGCAGCAGCCGCGCGGAAAATTTCCTGTTGCGCCGATAGGGCGAGTGGCGATCGGGGGCGATCGCCGTGCAACTCGGGTACACGGGTAGGATGGAAGCCACGGCCGCGTCCACCCGGGAGCTCCCAGTACTTGTGCTAGTCGCAGCCGACACTAGGCACAGCGGTAGTCTCTATCGCCGGCTCGGCAAAATACTTTGGTGGGGGGGTGCCGGCTCCATCGTTCTACCTTCTTCAGTACCTTTAAAAATCTTCGCGAAACTATTGGCTTGTAAACATATTAGCTCTCTTTTTAAAAAGCATCTCATCTGTCACTCCCACAAGCTCCCCTTACTGTAAATCGTTCACACCTACCAGATCATCGCTGTAAGTCGCTCATACCCATTCACTCTCACTCGCCCATACTCATTCACTCATTCAGCCCAAGTAATTGTCGTTATCCCTTTGTGTCTGTGTCATTGTCTCCTGTATCACAGCTGTAGTCCGCTTCGTCCTGTCCTACTACAATCTCCTCTCTCTGTCACTATCTGCATCTTGCTCTCTCTTACTGCTAATACACTACTGGCCATTAAAACTGCTACACCACGACGATGACGTGCTACAGACGCGAAATTTAACTGACAGAAAGAAGATGCTGTGATATGCAAATGATTAGCTTTTCAGAGCATTCACACAAGGTTGGCGCCGGTGGTGACACCTACAACGCGCTGACATGAGGAAAGTTTCCAACCGATTTCTCATACACAAACAGCAGTTGACCGGCGTTGCCTGGTGAAACGTTGTTGTGATGCCTCGTGTAAGGAGGAGAAATGCGTACCATCACGTTTCCGACTTTGATAAAGGTCGTGTTGTAGTCTATCGCGATTGCGGGTTATCGTATCGCGACACTGCTGCTCGCGTTAGTTGAGATCCAATGACTGTTAGCAGAATGTGGAAACGGTGGGTTCAGGAGGGTAATACAGACCGCCGTGCTGGATCCCAACGGCCTCGTATCACTAGCAGTCGAAATGACAGGCATCTTATCCGCATGGCTGTAACGGATCGTGCAGCCACATCTCGATCCCTGAGTCAACAGATGGGGACGTTTGCAAGACAACAACCATCTGCTCGAACAGTTCGACGACGTTTGCAGCAGCATGGACTATCAGCTCGGAGACCGTGGCTGCGGTTACCCTTGACGCTGCATCACAAACAGGAGCGCCTGCGATGGTGTACTCAACGACGGACCTGGGTGCACGAATGGCAAAACGTAATTTTTTCGAATGAATCCAGGTTCTGTTTACAGTATCGTGATGGTCGCATCCATGTTTGGCGACATCGCGGTGAACGCACATTGGAAGCGTGTATTCGTCATCTCCTCACTGGCGTATCAACCGGCGTGACGGTATGGGGTGCCATTGGTTACATGTCTCGGTCACCTCTTGTTCGCACTGACGGCACTTTGAACAGTGGACGTTACATTTCAGATGCGTTACGACCCGCGACAATACCCTTCATTCGATCCCTGCGAAACCCTTCATTTCAGCAGGATAATACACGACGGCATGTTGCAGGTCCTGTACGGGCCTTTCTGCATACAGAAAATGTTCAAATGGTTCAAATGGCTCTGAGCACTATGGGACTTAACATCTATGGTCATCAGTCCTCTAGAACTTAGAACTACTTAAACCTAACTAACCTAAGGACATCACACAACACCCAGCCATCACGAGGCAGAGAAAATCCCTGACCCCGCCGGGAATCGAACCCGGGGACCCGAGCGTGAGAAGCGAGAACGCTACCGCACGACCACGAGATGCGGGCAGAAAATGTTCGACTGCTGCTCTGACCAGCACATTCTCCACATCTCTCACCTACTGAAAACGTCTGGTCAATGGAGGCCGAGCAACTGGCTCGGCACAATACGCCAGTCACTACTCTTGATGAACTTTGGTATCGTGTTGAAGCTGCGTGGGCAGCTGTACCTGTATACGCCATCCAAGCTCTGTTTTGCTCAGTGCCCAGGCGTGTCAAGGCCGTTATTACGGCCAGAGGTGGTTGTTGTGGGTACTGATTTCTCAGGATCTATGCACCCAAATTGCTTGAAAATGTAATCACATGTCAGTTCTAGTATAATATATTTGTCCAGTGAATACCCGTTTATCATCTGCATTTCTTCTTGGTGTAGCAATTTTAATGGCCAGTAGTGTATCTCGTTCCTTCCTTCCTACTGTTTCTGTCTCTTCTCACTATCAATATCTCTCTCTTCCTCTTTGTTATTGTCATATACTCTGTCTTTCATTGTCACCTGCTCTCTCCCGAATCTACTTTCTCTTAATTCCTCCCCCCTCCCTCCCTCCCTGGCACTTACTCCTACACTGTTTACCTAGCACTGTTCTGTCATTGTGAACTATGTTCCACAGTCGCCGTGTCCCTCTCTTTATCTCACACAGTCCTTGTCCCCTTTGCTCTTTCTATAACACGCCACTGTCTACTATCTTCCAATGTTTACTACTTTTCCGTCTCTTTCCCACTGCCATTGTCTCCGTCTCTCTCAGTATAAAACGGCGCGAATATGTTCGCGTGTAAAAATTTTTGGGAATGAGGCAGCTGGTACCGCACTTTTTAGTCAGCGTCCTTAACAAATACGAGCATATTCGCGTGCTCAGATTGGACCATTTTTCCGCTGATTCCCTTCTTTTCCCTGCTACAGCAGAGCCTGTCACGTATATGAAAATCACTTTATGGGTCTGTAAAATTTTGATAGTTGCAGCAACGCAATTTTAGTTGCACAGAATTTTCGCACATTCTTCGCTACTACCGCAACATGAGATTCCCGGAACCTTTCTGAAGATGGCGGAGACAGTTCACAGCATATTTCTCCGTATTGCGCCATTTTATAAACTACGTTTTCGCTTCACACGGGATTTTGCGTGCCCATTTTACTTGTTCAAGTGGGCTGACTTCGAACTTTTGTATATCGGAAACGGATAAAGATAAACAAACTTTCAAGGTTGTTTGAAGTCAGTATCTTAGGAATATATCGTAAAAATTTCACCCAGCTGCGGCGCCTAGCCATCTTGATATCTGCGGCTCGGTTTTGGTACCCGAAAACCGCGTTTTTTCGGGATTTGTCAGGAACTAAATACTGCCTCCATAACCTCCTTAAGGCGCACCGTAGAGCACATCTAACGCAAAAAGAACCAACCGATTTTCTCCTTTCTGCCTAAGATGGAGGAAGTGTGTAATATTCAAACTTCGTACTGTAGGATAGTTATAGTAAGACGATCCTTGTGTTGGCTATACAAAATACTTGACCATATCTTTGTGTCACCAACAGAACCTGAGGTATGAGTCTCGGAAAATTCGCGTTTTTATGCGCTGCGTTTTGGGATATATTACGTAGCGGATGCTGTTGCATCTATACCATAAAGGTTATGAAATCCGGAACATCAATAGCACAATGGTCCATGAAGACTGTTTTTTATTATTGTACTGTTCTTGTGTTCTTCAGTTCGAACACTGGTTTGATAGAGCTCTCGAAGCTCTTCTATCCCGCGCATGACTCTTATCGACACTACTACAGCCTACTATCATTGGAACCTGCCAAGCCTCGGTCTCCATCCACAATTTGTATCCGCCCCCCCCCACCCCTCCCCCCAAAAAAATCCTTCCACTACCAAACGGACGATTCATTTACGCCACAAAATCGTTTTTCCTGATGGCAACATCCTCCTGAGTAGGCCCCACCCAGATATCCCAGTGGGGACTATTCATCATTAAGCTATATACTGAGGTGATAAGATTACGGTATAGCTCCTAATATCTAGTCGGACCTCCTTTTGCCCGGCGTAGGGCAGCAACCCGACGTGGTGTGAAGAAGTCGTTGGAAGCTCCAGAAAAAATATTGAGCCATGCTGCCTTTATAGTCGTCCCTGTCTGCGAAAGTGTTGCCGGTGCAGGATTTTGCGCACCAGCTGACCTCTCGATTATGTCCCATAAATGTTCGATGGGATTCATGTCGAGCGATTTGGGCGGCCAAACCATTCGCTCGAACTGTCCAGAATGTTCTTCAAAGCAGCTGCGAACAATTATGGTCCGGTGACATGGCGCGTTGTTGTCCATAAAAGTTCCATTAATATTTATGAAGATGACGTCCACGAACAGCTGCAAATGGTCTTCAAGTAGCCGAACACCCAGTATATTCTTTGTAAACACTGCCCAAACCATTATTGAGGCACTACCAGCTTGCACAACGCTTTGTTGAAAACTTGGGTGCATGGCTTCGTGGGACATGCGCCACGCTCGAACCCTAGCATCAGCTCTTACCAACTAAAATCGGGACTTATCTGATCAGGCTACGGTTTTCCAGTCGTCTAGGGTCCAACCGATGTGGTCACGACGACAGGAGATGCGCTGCAGGCGATTACGCGTAATTAGCAAAGGCACTCGCTTCGATAGTCTGCTGCCATAGCCCATTCACGCCATATTTCGCCGCACTGTCCTAACGAATACGTTCGTCGTACGTTCCAGATTGATTTCTGTGTTTCACACAGTACTGCTTGTCTGTCATCACTGACAACTATACGCATACGCTGCTGCTCTAGGTCGTTAAGTGAAGGTCGTCGGCACTGCGACTGTCATTGTGAGCGTTAATGTCTGAAATCTGGTATTCTCGCCACACTCTTGACACTTTGAATCGTGCAGTATTGAATTCCCCAACGATTTCCGAAATGGAATGTCCCATACGTCTAGCTCCGACTACCATTCTGCGTTCAGATTCTGTTAATTCCTGTCACGCAGTCATATCACGTCGGAAACTTTTCACAGGAATGACCTGAGCATAAACGACAGCTTCACCAGTGCACTGATCTTTTATACCATGTTAACGCTGTACTAACGCCATTTGTATAGGTGGGCATATAGTTAGCAAATGACTTCTGTGACCTAAGTCTATAGTAAAGTTGCATGTTCTCGAGAAATGTAACGTGTCTAATTCCCGCTGCTTTCAGCAACTCACAGAATCAGCGAAGCAAGGCCGTGTTGGCTAATGCTACAAACAAAATCAGTCATCCAGACTCTTACCCTGCAACCACTGAAAAGGCTGCTGTACCTCTTCAGAATGCATACATTATTCTGGTCTCTCCGCCTGTAATATTTCTTTATTTTTCGCTTCTATTCTAACTGAGAATTAGGTAGGATATTTCACAATAAATGGTAAAGAGAATATGAGTGTGTAACTTAAACCTAAAATTACGGAGACCACAGATGATAATTACAGATCATCTATGCTTTCCTTCCTTTGTCTCCCGTTTTCCGAGAAAGGAGACGATGAACACAGAATTCTTTTCTAGTACACCACTGAAGTCGATCAGACGCATTTGCCTTCTTGTCCGCCATTAGTCTAATCTGATATATAGCAGAGTAATCCGTCGTTAAAGTATCTCAAAAACTAACATCAGAGCAAAGAAAGTTATAATTTCAATTTGTTTGTCTCGGAGGGGACATCCAATGATACTAAACTCGACCCGCCACCCCATCCCGTGCGTAGATGAAGGAACTTTGAAATCTTCAGTGGGAACCACCGTTTTTTATTGCAGGTTACGATTCTAGCACAAAATCTACATATGTTTTGCCTGAAGCATTTTCTTCGTTTCGCCACAGATGGTGCCGTAATCGGAGGGATAGAAATGCATACACAGTCGTAATTCAAGACATGCTATTCAGTGCCCTTTGAATATCTAGTGACACGTGGGACTCCACCTCCATGCTGTGAGGGAAGAACAGGTCAGTATTTCATAACTTCTAATTGAAAACATCTTCGCAACGTTGTATTCCTCCGACGTATCGAACAGGGAATTACTCGACGCACCACCGTGGCTGTGTAGCGAAATACGACGTATAACAGGCGGTACGCAGCGAGCGGAGCTCACGAATCATGCAGACGTAGAACAATAACTGAAATACTTGCGCACTGTTTGCTGCCTGCACACCTATCTATCTCTTAGAGAACAGACGTGCGAATCGACGAGAAAATCTAGGAGAGATGTTGAGGCTGCTATTGCCTTGTACGCCAAGCGTTTTCCAGAACAGATCGCTCTCATTCGTTCTTTTGCAAGGTTATGAACACATTTATGTCTGATGGCAGTGTACAGACAGGCAAGAGGAAACGAAGCACACGTATTACAGGAGAAGCTAATGAAATAGTTGTACTAGCGGCAGAGCACCACAACCCGCGGATAAGTGCCCGGCAACTACACCGCGATTCCCGTATGTCCGTAAGTAGTATTGTCACAATACTGCATCGTCCTTAGTATCCTCCATATCACGTGTCGTTGCGTCAAGAACTTCATGGCGCCGATTTCCATAACCGGCTGGCGTTTTGTGAATGGACATAACAAATACAAACGACACCTACCTTCTTTGCCGAGGTACTATTTTCCGATGAGTCTTCATTCACAAACCATGGTGGCGTAAACCGGCATAACATGCGTTGCTGGAGTTTGGACAATCCTCACCGGCAACAGCAAGCTGATCATCGATGTTCTTGGTTGGTCAACGTATGGCGTGAATCATGGGGAACAAACTAAATTGGCCGTTATTTTATAGACGACATGCTGAATGAACTGAAATATAGAACGTTTTTGGAACAGGAACTACGGGTACTACCGCAGGATGTTGCCTCAGACGCTCGACAACGTATATGTTTTCAGAATGACTGTTGCCCAGCACATTACGCAGTTGATGACTGGAGGTATTACATCGTGTTTGCACTTGTCGGTAGATCGGCAGAGGTGGCCCTATTAATTGGCCCGAATTTCTTTCTGCGAGGATATTTGAAAGATAAAGTGTACCAGCAAGGGCCAACAGGCCGTGAACACATGGTCGACCGCATCAGAAACACCTGTGTTGACATTCCCGCAGACATTCTTCTGTCGTGTGTATGGTCATTCGAAAAGCGGATCACTAACTGTACTGAAGTTTGCAGTGCTACGTTTGAACGCGTACCCTAATTGGAATGTAAAACAGCGTATGCCTATAGCCTCGGCCACAGTGGTGTACTGAGTGGTCCCTATGTTCGATATGTTGGAGGAATACAACGTTGCAAATGGGGTTTCCAATAAGAAGTTATGAAATACTGGCCTGTCCTACCCACGTAGCATGGAGATGGTGTTCCACGAGCCACTGAGTAGCATATCGTAAATTACGATTGTGTTTCCATTTCTATTTTTCCGGTAACAGCGCCATCTGTGACGAAACGAAGAAAATGCTTAGAAAAACGTATGTAGATTTTGCCGTAGATTCGTAATCTGCAATTAAAAAAAACAGGGGTGATACACAAAGTAGGCCTACCCTCTACATTCGGAGGATAGATGTACACTCGACAGAAAAAAAGTGGGTCACCCCTGAATTCCATGTGAATGTATGCAACCAACATAGCATGTCTGTGTTGCACATAGTCGCAGCCCTCCACAGTACAGTCGTTGTAAGATACACAATGGGTACCGCTAGAGACTACTAGAGAACACCGGTCTTTATGACAGTCTCTCCAGATGTAAAGTAACACCACGATAGTACAGAAGAGATCACACAGTCCTTAACGTTTGTAAACTAAACTTAATTACAATAAGTGACTTTTCAAATGTTTGGGACAACTAGTTTTGTCACATAAATCGTTCAGTAATCCTTAGCACAATTAAATATTTGAGACAGTATATGGAATTATAAAGTTGTATGACAGTTGGAAGCAAGTTCTTTGCTGTCTAAAAGGTTTACCCAACACATGCTGAACGTCGTTCAACATTCAACGGGGAGTGGTTTCGCATCAACTTTATGTAATACTAAGCAGTTAAAAGAAAATGTGATTAACGGCGGCAACCACTCTACGGAAATCCCAACATTAACAGCGAATCACAAGTAATATCATTGTTCACATTACTCATCAACAGTTACTTGTACACGAAGTTCTACTTTAAATGACATGACCAACGTCTTCGTTCTGGATCCGGATGCAAACCCAGAACGTAAAGCCATTGTTAACCAAGCAAAGCTTTGTGCCTTATCGAGACTCGATCACTAGGCAGAAAGAGACGTCAAATATTGACGTTTGCACCAGTATCAGTTACCAATTCTCAACTTGAACGTAAATGACGATAATGTTTGTACGAAAGCAGGAACCCTAACATGACAATTACCTTCTTGGTAATTAACCTCGAAAGACGTTGTATAGTGTTACATTGTCAAGGAATAAAGGATGCACATGTTTAAAATTGAAAGTCACCATGTAATGCTGGGGACAAGGATGTGAACCCAGCACCAAATCGGATTGTTGGATAAGTACGTAAAATCAGAATGTAGATATCACAGTTTGGAACCTTAAATGACGACTGAAGTTGTATTGCCTGACCGGGCTTCGAACCCGGCGCCTACCGCCGTCGTTGTCTAACCAGGAACAGATGAGAAATGTCCAATGTTGGTCCACCATCAGCGAGATGTGCACACGTTTAACTAGAAATAAGGTGACGGAAACGTCTATGCTGACTGAGAGTCGAACGCCGCACACATGGTTATGAAGACACGTTAGTAATCAACTTCATATTCAGTAGTAGCCAGGAGTAGCATGTTGTTTCAGAGACACTGAGTACATGTTATAAGTGCACAAAACGTGTATTATATACTAAGTATATACTATTATTTGGAGAAGCTACCGCCAAACCGGTTTACTTTTACATTCCGCTTAGTTCAAAAAAATGGTTCAAATGGCTCTGAGCACTATGCGACTTAACTGCTGTGGTCATCAGTCCCCTAGAACTTAGAACTACTTAAACCTAACTAACCTAAGGACATCACACACATCCATGCCCGAGGCACGATTCCAACCTGCGACCGTATCGGTCGCGCGGTTCCGGACTGTAGCGCCTAGAACCGCTCTCCGCTTAGTTGTCGTCCAAAAATGAGATATATCACTCTCTTTAGCCTAGTCAGGAATGACTGTTAATTTCCGTCAGCCACGAAATCTTAGCCTGCATGATTGGTTGAAATGGCTCTGAGCACTGTGGGACTCAACATCTGAGGTCATCAGAAAGAGAAGTTAGTGTTGACAACGAATGAAAACGCATTAAAAATAAAAATTATTATCCACCAGCAGATAGGTGTTCTCATGCTAGAGCTTGATAATACATAGTGAAAAGTTCAGTGCTGGGCCAGGATTCCAGCTCATACATGCGCAATATGTGGAGATGTTGAGGAATCTGCAGTTTTGAACAAACAACAAGTTGCAGTCGAGCTGTATTGTCACGAAGGGATCAAATTGCGCGTTAAGGGCTGTCTGAGTTGCATTCCCAGTTCAGAACCAATTTTATCGACATACGGAAGCTCAAATAAAAGACGGAGTAAGTGTCCTGTGACCATACACAGGCTTTGTTTCGTCACTAGAAATAAATAACTAGTATAAGAAAGGTTACTGGTGATAGAGTTTCTACATGTCGCCACTCCTTACCTTATTGTGGTTCCACCTAACGTCTACTTGATAGAGAAGGAATATCATGTTAAATGTGATTTTCAGACCACAATGCCATTATACCTTCTTCACTTGGCGTAGCCAAAAGAGAATAGAATCTGCCTCTCCCAATCAAAGAACATCGGCAGAAGTTGGAATCGAACCGAGACCAACATCATATGAAACTATCAACAGTCCAACAGACCACCAAAACCCTCTTCTCTACGACTCATTTCTCTATCATAACACCGTTGTGGCACACAAGATGAGAATTCTGACACACAGGCTCCCTGTAGTAGTTTGCAGGATGTTCAGTACATTCATTTACTTGGTTGACCGAATCGCCATGAACTAGCTGCCTTGGCTACCCAGTGCATACATACGACTCTATTTTGTAATCACCGAAATAAAATAACGTAACTGCCACCTACACACAACTGCCAACAGTGTAGGATGCAGAAATTTAAATAGGAAGTTTTCTTTTCCGTTTGAGCTACTCTATTGCGCTATCTGTTTGTTGAAACCATCGTGCAGCGCAAAAGAAATGCTGTAACTGCCTCTCTCTCAGAAGTCTAGATCCGGCCATATGCATTATCTCACAGCACTGTGGAATGCCGAAGTTCTGGAGGAACTGTTGTTCACTTACAGTGGTGCTGTAGCTACGTCACAGTTAGTAGCGTAACGGTAAGCGTCGCGCACTGTTGATAAGACGTCGCGTGTTCTATTACATTCGCTACTACATTTTTTTAAAACGCAATTCTGCTGTCTGTTGAAGTTGTTCTTTTCAGGTTTAATAGACGGCGAGGTAGCAGATGCGTCTCGAAGCTTTTGTATTATGTGTGGGGAGAGCGCATCCTGCCAAAATTGTCAGAAAAGTATTTTCTACATTAGCTGCCGTCTGGTAGTGGCATTTTATTCTTCTTCAAACCTTGTTTCACAGCTTTAACTCAGAACAAGTTTTCTACATGCATGTAATCAATAAACTGCATGTGCATTGTCAGACTGTTATAGATAACATCGGAGAATTCGCATATATCGTTGATGATTAATTTCTCTCTCATGTTTAGTATTGTTTTAACAACACTAAAAGAAACCTTACGAAAACTGTGCACTGTATTGTAAGAAATGAAATAAAACTACCCACGATAACCTTGCGACGAAAGTAAGTCTGTTTTAACAAAACTGAGTATCTGTACACAAGCGTGCCTCTATCTGCACGAATTAGTAAAACACTACTCACTTATATTTCGATTGGGTCTGTGTTTAAATGGTATGCTGTGTCATACTCAACAGGAATGCAAACGTGGCATTTCATAAATAAAGTTACGTATTCCTAGAAACCCAAAATTTGCTTGTCACAGCGGAAAGAGGCGTTACCTGTTGTGCAGCATTGTAAGTTTTTCTCCATTGCACTTTGAGCTGAAAGTATTTTCTTGCGATTTGCTTATCACCCTGGCATGGGAGTCTTAAGTGAAGAACATTGTTGAATTTCGTATCGTTGACGGTCGATTCGAATTTCTTTAGAGACGCTTGTATTGTATAGCAGCTTGGCAGTCAGATAGCCGAGATCTACGACCATTAACACAACTTACTGAGTCGAGCTGCCAAGAGGATTTGATGTGTAAACGTGTTCTTCTGATTTTGTTATAGAATTTTTTCTGGGAATTCGCAGCTCCATGAAATAATACACAAAAAAAAGCTCGCACGTGCTGCCCCTACCACGGTTAGAACTGACGATTTTCTTAACTATTGGAACACGAGAGGTACCACGGGGCTACGGACACACTGCTGCTAACAAACCACTCTCGTCATGGTATTGGTCGCTCAGCCTCATAACGCATCGTGAAAGATATTAAAAGTTGTCACTTATGTGAAGAATAGCATTTCTTTAGCCAAAAAATTGAAATTTCTGTCTCAGTGTCTTAGTTTACGTGAGGATTATATACCACGAGTCATTCAAATGGAAAGGGAATATCAAGTGAATTTAGCGAGTCAGTTCAGTACCAGACGCGGAAGTGATTGCACTGTCACAGTGTTGCCAAATGTTTGTGACGATGTTACCAATTCTCAGCTATGCTAGGAACAGCTCTGTAGCATCATAGGAGGAGAATCCTGTGCTCGTGTCATAGTAGGATACGGAGATTAGGCGCGGGGTTTGGTTAATATGCAGCGTTTTCTTCTACCAGCTGTGTCAAACATTCAGGTGTGTAATCTTCCATCACGATTACAGTTTCCCACAAAATATATACGAATAAAACACTTACCTTGTTACTTTGTTACAAAAGATTATTTCAGTACAATAAAAAGTCGTTGGAAATAAACTTTGCCAACCTGTCACGAAAAGTAAGGTAACAAACACTTTGCACCTCGAAATCGATTGCATCTATGTGCAATCTTGTCATTATACAAGTAGAATTTCATGAATTGCACGAGAATGTAGAAAAATGTTGGTGCGAATGGAAGCTGTAAGAAACACAGTTCACTGATTTTTCATTACCACGTAATAATCAATTCATTCGATACTTCAGAAGAGAAGAAACTAAAAATTATGCCCATTAAGACAGAAACTAAAGTGCAGAAGCGGGCACTGTGCAGATCTGCGCTTTTTCATCTTCAGATCTATACAAATAATGTATACTAACCAGCATATTCATTGCTTTCGTAATGTTTCCCTCTTGTTTAGTCTTCTTATGATGAACAGGATCCACACCCATGAGTCTGATTTTTTCTTTGTATCCTTCCATCTACTATCTTTATGTGTTATTGTTCGGTGTTCAAAAAGCAAAATATTATGCCTGCTCCGACGAGGTATTAAAATGAGGTCGCAAAAGGGCTAACGAATTATAATCAAAATACAGTGAGACGCCTATTTGTCTGTCGTCATGGTGTTAGGTGGACAGAAATAGTTGGGTGTTATTGTCGTCTTTTCTTATTGAGATTTTCATATTACCCTGACACAAGACGCCGAGATAAATGTGTATATTCTCCGTGACGAAACATCCCACATTCCATTCATCCTGATCCATTCGTTACGTGCATCGGCGGCAATGAGTGATAGGAAAGCTGTTGTGGGGTGACGAATAACAATAACAATGGTAGTAATTACAAATCAATAATCAAGGATGTTTACTGCGTTACAGACGATTAACAAAATAACCAAGAATGGCTGAGTGTTTAATTGGCGCGCTGAGTAGGTGTTCTTACCATTTTGTTACTGAATTCTGTTCCAGTTGGTTGCAGAGAGAAAACAAAGAACCTCGTAGCCATACATATCGCTAGTACAACGAGATATTACCTATCAACTATCCTTGCTTTACATCACGGGACGAACATGGCGTCACTGAGCTGATATTTGAAATACATTTCTGTTTTCTCTCTCTGTCTCTCTCTCTTTTTATTTTAATTTTAATTTTTTGAGGAAAGCATCGAGAAGCGCGATAATAAGAAAGTAGGCATATAACCTGTTTACAGTTATTTTCATCGGGATACATAATGCAAAAAAACAACTTTTAAGTGTGTTATTGCGTAATACCAGTTATTGACAGTCTATTCGTGAGCTTGCTCGCATTCAGTGGGGTGAAACCTATCACAGAAGCAAGCAAAACACAAATATTTCTTGCACCATGCGCAACACATAAACGAAATCCCGCTGCACTGACGTGTTGTCCGATATATTGCACGGAAAACATATCTGATTCATGTTGCTAAATACAGCTCTATCAGATATCAATTTGGAAGCGTACCAAGTGTATAAAAGTATATCTTGAAATACGCAGAAAGGCCCATAGAGGTATTCGACTGAAACATAGCCATGACCAAAATTGTAACTAGGGTCGACAGCATCGTCGTCTACCACCTTGACAACTCGAACGGTGACAGTGCTCGGCCGATTACTTACGTTTACTGGCATCAAATCTACAGCATGAAAACACAAAAATGTTAATAACCCGAAGATCATTAGTTTTGGAACCCATAGAAAGTAAAGCAGTCATCAGTCGCAAGAGTGGTTTGAACACCACAGTGCTTTAATAGGCACGGTCTTGTTGGAGGTGGTATGCTGTTGCTTTCATCCGACCTTTGAGTTGACTTACCTAGCCAGTTAATAGGGGAACCTGGTGGGTCTGGTGAGGAATCGAACCTGAGACCTTTGTATCCATAGTCTTGCTCTTTATCACCTTGCCACCATGCACCCAACACTGTGGTTTCTGCTTGCCATGAATATTAAGGCTCTCTCGTTTGTGCCTGCGTTGGCACTTGCGTGTCCCTTAGGAGACCTTACCTTTGGGATTACCCTTGTATACGTGTGTGTAAACGCCTTTCAATACCCACTGAAGGAAGACAAGGATACCTAGTCTAGCTTCAATATTACAAATACGCCTCATTTTGTGGATGAACGCAGACTTAGGTTGATAATCATTTTGAATATTTATCAGTACTGTACCCATTGGTGTGAAACCCACAGCTACAGGAACGCTACTTTAATAAAATGGTTCAAATGGCTCTGAGCACTATGGGACTCAACTGCTGTGGTCATAAGTCCCCTAGAACTTAGAACTACTTAAACCTAACTAACCTAAGGACATCACACACATCCATGCCCGAGGCAGGATTCGAACCTGCGACCGGAGCAGTCGCACGGTTCCGGTCGCTACTTTAATACCTCTTACACAAAATATTTACGCAGTGCTATCAGACGAAAAGATCAACCTGACACAAAATGTGGGAAGTTTGTTTTACAACCTTCGTAGCTGGATAAAGAGCTTTTCCTATGTGAGATATCTGTGAACGTTGCTGCATAAGACGATTTACGAAGAAACTAAATTCCTTCAGCTAGCCCAATGTTTAAAGAAATCGTGTTAACGGCACTAAATCGTGGTTTGTAAATCGTTTACCAGCCGTACTCCGCCGCATTTCGCTGGTTCGAAGGGAGAAAGCTTACTGACAAATTTCACACAAGGAAAAGGGGGACGAAATGTCTCCCACTCGAAGGTCATGTTGTTTTACTTAAATGATTACAAAATCGGGTAAAACGAACAATGAGGTTGTCAGTATAAGCACATTACTGTTGTCAATATGATGTTGCACCGCCCAGGGCCTGTAATGATAAAGGGCCCGTTTAGGTCAGGAATATTGTACACAGAAGTGGAAGAGAGAGCACCACTAAAGTCTACAACCCGTATGCATTGCATACACACAGAAATTACTGTTGCGGTGTACTTACGGAGCCCAATGAGTGAATTGCATATTTTCCGGTGAGAAAGAGCACTGGCAAACAGTCTTCGCTACATTAGGTTACCTAAACAGTTGTCACTTTGAGCTAGAATTTATGGCCAGCGTCTAAGTGTAAGGACAGTGAGTCGGATGCGGGTTTTGCAACTGTGAAATACTTTCCTTACATTATGGAAGCGAATATTAAATTTGAACTAATATTGCGAAAATTTTGGACTTGGATAGCTTAGAATGAAAATCTTTCTGTTTATTGCAAAGGAAAACAATTGATTTTCTAAAGCATTCTGTGTCATACACAACTTGAAACAGGTCACGTCGACCAAATCATATGGAAGAACCGACAGCGACGTATATTGGAAGGCAGTAAGATCCCTTGGCTTTTTGTTTGGCAGTATTTGACAGCCATTTCTAGGCGCAGGTAAATGAAGAAAGGCAGCGCGTTTTCGTTATCAAGTAAGGTCTTCATCAATTACTTTAGTTTTAATGTGATCTACGAGTAATTGCTGATGTTTGATATTAACATGAAAAGGATTTCGTAGAGAGGGAAAGAACTTGTTCTTGGGCAACTACTTCTATAATGATCAAAAGGACTTAAATGATCTTCAAGCACTTGTGATCCAGCAGCGGTATGAAGAAAATGATAGTAATAATGACGGTGATAATCGAATTATCCGGTAACTTCTCACTTCACAGTGGATTTTCTCGAACTAAGAAATTTCCTGAATTTGTGAAAATTTCAAAATGGCTTCAAATCGAGACTATGACGCTTAGAAGAGTCTTTACATCCTGCTGACATGAGAATAGCATAATCTCCACGTCAGAAGCTTGCTTCTACTTAACCATTTAATAAGCTCGCGTTTTTTTCCACCGTGACTAGTTTAGTAAGCTAAGCACATCATCCATTACAGCACACTCCTGGGGCTGGGAAATGTGGCCACAATGGTCTAGTGGAACAGACTATCACAAGTGCAATGCGTGGGTTCAGGCATTTATTTTTAAGAGGCACAAACAGATTTACTTTACCTCTGGTAACCTCAAGAGAAAGCTGTTATAATCCAGAATCCGCATTGAACATCACGTTCCTTCATTCCAAACTGGGCAGAGCCGTTTTACGTTGGAAAATGACATAGGTGGAGATGAGGGTAAACAGAAATACTGTCTCCAGTAAACTTACTTACATTAGAACATTTTATTTTATTTGCTGAACTGATAGCCGTCTTAAGGAACAGGGCTCTTATTTTACTTGTACTTGACTGAACTAGAGACGTTGAAAAATGATGTGGAACCAGTCGTTTTAATGAAATATTTCTTTACATACCAGTATTAAATTTCTTTACAACCATTTTTTACCCCCCCCCCCTCTCTCCCTCTCTCTCTCTCTCGCCGGCCGCGGTGGTCTAGCGGTTCTAGGCGCGCAGTCCGGAACCGCGCGACTGCTACGGTCGTAGGTTCGAATCCCGCCTCGGGCATGGATGTGTGTGATGTCCTTAGGTTAGTTAGGTTTAAGTAGTTCTAAGTTCTAGGGGACTGATGACCACAGATGTTAAGTCCCATAGTGCTCAGAACCATTTGAACCATTTTTCTCTCTCTCACATACACACACACACACACACACACACATTATCTTTTTATTTTTATTTGTTTGTTGTGCTCGACTATCGGCGAGGCACGAAAACGTCCGTGAATGAGCTTCTTAGTTTTGAGCACAGTTACGAAAGAAATATAAAAACAACTATGAGAGTTGCTGATTTATGATGCTTAGTAGCAGTCAGTTCTGAGTATTATTAGTAACTAAGCTCCAGTCCTTAAATCTAGTTACAGAAATGCGAATCAGACGCATTACGTATTCCAGGCCGTAGCAGCCGCGTCTTTGAGGCGCTAGCTATGGTCACTTCCCAGCCCGCTGTAGCATCACATCGGTTCGTCCTCTTCCTGCTGGTAATGTAACTGAGATTTGGCAACAACGCAAGGTATGTTTGGCAACTCTGTGATCGACGAGTTACTTCCTGGTGTGCACGGAATTAGGCCTCAAAGTTCACTTGATTTCTCGTGTCATTTCCATTGAATAACCTGAGTTGTTATCGCTTGAGGTGTAACAGAAGATTGTAAATTTACGGTTTTCAGCCCAGCAAAGTCATTGAACGTGGCAATCGCAGCTAATCTCGTCCTGTAAATAGCGGTTTACGAGTTCTAACCACTATTGGCCTCGTAAGAGCACGGCGCTAGTTTATCTATCCGCTAGCTATGTGTTAACGTGCTGACCTGTGGAAACGTGTCTCTTATGGTTCGCGGTTCCAGCCTCACTGAATGTAACGTTTTTATCCCTTCTGAGTAAGAGCTGCAAGCAATCAGATCAAACATCGATAAGCAAGTCGTAAAAAAATACTTGCAGCCCAATGTTCAATGGTGAAAAACTTACAATGCTGCACAACAGGTAACGCTTCTTTCCACTGCTGACAAGCAAATTTTGGGTTTCTAGGAATACGTAACTATATTTATGAAATGCCACATTTGCATTGCTGTTGAGTATGGCACAGCATACCATTTAAACACAGACCCAATCGAAATATAAGTGAGTAGTGTTTTACTAATTCGTGCAGATAGAGGCACGCCTGTGTACAGATACTCAGTTTTGTTAAAATAGACTTTCGTCGTAAGGTTATTGTGGGTAGTTTTTTATTGTGGGTAGTTTTATTTAATTTCTTACAATACAGTGCACAGTATTCGTAAGGTTTCTTTTAGTGTTGTTAAAACAGTACTAAACATGAGAGAGAAATTAATCATCAACGATATATGCGAATTCTCCGATGTTATCTATAACAGTCTGACAATGCACATGCAGTTTATTGATTACATGCATGTAGAAAACTTGTTCTGAGTTAAAGCTGTGAAACAAGGTTTGAAGAAGAATAAAATGCCACTACCAGACGGCAGCTAATGTAGAAAATACTTTTCTGACAATTTTGGCAGGATGCGCTCTCCCCACACACAATACAAAAGCTTCGAGACACATCTGCTACCTCGCCGTCTATTAAACCTGAAAAGAACAACTTCAACAGACAGCAGAATTGCGTTTTAAAAAAATGTAGTAGCGAATGTAATAGAACACGCGACGTCTTATCAACAGTGCGCGACGCTTACCGTTACGCTACTAACTGTGACGTAGCTACAGCACCACTGTAAGTGAACAACAGTTCCTCCAGAACTTCGGCATTCCACAGTGCTGTGAGATAATGCATATGGCCGGATCTAGACTTCTGAGAGAGAGGCAGTTACGGCATTTCTTTTGCGCTGCACGATGGTTTCAACAAACAGATATGAGTCGTAGAGAAGAGGGTTTTGGTGGTCTGTTGGACTGTTGATAGTTTCATATGATGTTGGTCTCGGTTCGATTCCAACTTCTGCCGATGTTCTTTGAAAGGGAGAGGCAGATTCTATTCTCTTCTGGTTACGCCAAGTGAAGAAGGTATAATGGCATTGTGGTCTGAAAATCACATTAAACACGATATTCCTTCTCTACCAAGTAGACGTTAGGTGGAACCACAATAAAGTAAGGAGTGGCGACATGTAGAAACTCTATCACCAGTAACCTTTCTTATACTAGTTATTTGTTTCTAGTGACGAAACAAAGCCTGTGTATGGTCACAGGACACTTACTCCGTCTTTTATTTGAGCTTCCGTATGTCGATAAAATTGGTTCTGAACTGGGAATGCAACTCAGACCGCCCTTAACGCGGAATTTGATCCCTTCGTGACAATACAGCTCGACTACAACTTGTTGTTTGTTCAAAACTGCAGATTCCTCAACATCTCCACATATTGCGCATGAATGGGTTGGTATCCTGGCCCAGCACTGAACTTTTCACTATGTATTATCAAGCTCTAGCATGAGAACACCTATCTGCTGGTGGATAATAATTTTTATTTTTAATGCATTTTCATTCGTTGTCAACACTAATGATATCTGACGTTTTTGACTCCCAGGGAGACACAGAACTATTTCCGAGATCGTTGTAAGTGCAAGGATGTTATTCCGAGCTGCTGGTGGAGAAAAATTCGGTAGCTGACGTCTCTTTGTGTGTAGTCAACAACGATAAGTGTGGGGTTCGATTCTCAGTCAGCACTGAACACTTCGTCATATTATTTGTAGTTCAAACATGCTCACATGTCGCTGCTGGTGTGACAAACACATACTTAACGTTCCTTTTCTCTAGAATATAACAGCGATACGTGCCGGGTTGGAGTCCTGGGAAGGAAAAATTAATGATTCGTCTCGTCATTTCATTTCATACATCTAGCTACTGCCGAGAAAATCCGATATGACAAAGTTGATTGTGCTTCGATAACAATCCGATTAGGTTCTGGGTTCGAATCCCTGTCCAACACAAAGCTTCACCTCACTGCATTTCAAGTAAGTAACCTGTGAAGAAGCAGTATTTAACATCTCTCGTAGTTCGTTAACAGGGACAGTAGATGCTTGGTAGGAATTCGCGACCGTTAAAATTGTTTACGTTATGTGATTTAAAGTTGATATTTGTTAATTGATACTGTCTAAAATCGAGGTATATCACTCTCTTTATGCCTAGTCAAGAATGACTGTTAATTTCCGTCAGTCGCGAAATCTTAGTTTGCATGACCTGGTTTTGAATCCATATGCAGAACGAGTCGGTTCGTCGTGTTATTTGAAGTTCATACATATTCTCAACTAGCTGCTCCTGAATAACGTAAATTTTTAATGACATTTTGTGTTAAATAATAAGTATGGTATATTACTTTGAAGAGGAAATCATGAATACGACGAACTTACTACGTGCATTACCTATCTGACGTAATAAAGAGAGTGCTAACATTTCAGGTATGTCATTTATTGCAATAAATGCGAGCTTACAAGCCTTAAGGACAGTCTTATCTGTGATGAGGTGTTCCCTGATACTTTTAGTATCGTGGTATTACTTTACATCCTGAGTTATTGCGATACAGAGAAGTGTTTTCTAGTGGTGACTTGTTGGAACCATTTTCAATAGTCAAACGACTGTATCAAGTAGCGATTAGAGGACCTGCTAAACAGCTGCGTTATGTGGGTTGTATGGGAATCAAGCGAAATGCAATCCAGGTCGTTCGGATACTTTTGAGCATGACTGTACTTCGTTAACAATCCGATTATGTGCTGGGTTTGCATACCTGTTACAAGCTTTATATCATGACATTTCAATTTTAAACATGAGCATACCTTGTTCGTTGTGAATGACACCATATTAAACGTCGTTGAGGGTAGTTCCCAGGACGGTAACTGTTATGACAGGATTCTCAGTTCACCACAGACATTTTCGTCATTTATTTTCAGGATCTGAATTGATAACTGACACTGGTGCAAACGTTTATACTTCACGTCTCTTTATGCCTAGTGATCTGGTCTCAATAAGGCACAAACAAAGCTTAGCTTTGTTAGCAATGGCTATAGGTGCTGGGTTTGAATCCAGGTCCAGAACGACGACGTTGGTCATGTCGTTTAAAGTTTAAATTTGTGTACACGTAGCTGTTGATGTGTTACGAGAACAATGATATTACTGGTGATTTGCTGTTAATGTTGAGATTTCCTTAGAGTGCTTGTTGCCATTAATCACGTTTTTCTGCTTGTTCGTCCAATATCCAGTTTCCAGAGCCACTCGCCGTTGAGCGACCTTCAGCACGTGGATGGAAAACCTTTTAGAGAGCGAAAAACTTTTTTCCAATTTCCGTACAGCTTTGTAACTCCGTATATTGTCTCAAGTATTTAACTTTGACTAAGGATTACTGTACGATATATGTAAAATAATCCGTTTTATCAGAACTTTTGGAATGTCCCTTGTTGTAATTAAGGTTAGTTTGTGAGTGGTATGGAGTGTCTCATCGCTGAGAACGTGTTTTCTATGTTTTGTATGACGATATTAGTTGACGCTTAGACTGATACCCATAAAGACCTTTGGTCTCTTAGTAGTCTCTTGCGGTACCCATTATGAGTAGTCAAACGACTGTACCCCATGGGGTTTTGGTGTTCAGAGGACCTGCAACACAGCTACATTATGTTGGTTGTATTCGGCAGTGACCCACTTTTTTTGCTGTCAAGTATACATATAGGTGTAGATAGTTAGTAATTAGTCTTCTTCTTTTTTCTCGTGCATGATATACAACAGGCTCTAGATACTGGCTCCCAGGTTGATGCCCTATTTCTCGAGTTTCGAAAGGCGTTCGACTCAGTCTCGCACTATCGCTTGCTCCAGAAAGTGCGCGCTTACAATCTATCCGATGACATATGCGGTTGGATAGAAAGTTTACTAACAGACGGGGAGCAACATTTCGTCCTGAACGGGGTGACTTCATCAGAAACAACTGTAATTTCAGGTTTGCCCCAGGGCAGTGTAATAGGTCCGCTGCTTTTTACGATTTACATGAACCATGGACCTTGCCGTTGGTGGGGAGGCTTGCTTGCCTCAGCGATACAGATTGCCGTACCGTAGGTGCAACCACAACAGAGGGGTATCTGTTGAGAGGCCAGACAAACGTGTGGTTCCTGAAGAGGGGCAGCAGCCTTTTCAGTAGTTGCAAGGGCAACAGTCTGGATGATTGACTGATCTGGCCTTGTAACAATAACCAAAACGGCCTTGCTGTGCTGGTACTGCGAACGGCTGAAAGCAAGGGGAAACTACAGCCGTAATTTTTCCCGAGGGCATGCAGCTTTACTGTATGATTACATGATGATGGCGTCCTCTTGGGTAAAATATTCCGGAGGTAAAATAGTCCCCCATTCGGATCTCCGGGCGGGGACTACTCAAGAGGATGTCGTTATCAGGAGAAAGAAAACTGGCGTTCTACGGATCGGAGCGTGGAATGTCAGATCCCTTAATCGGGCAGGTAGGTTAGAAAATTTAAAAAGGGAAATGGATAGGTTGAAGTTAGATATAGTGGGAATTAGTGAAGTTCGGTGGCAGGAGGAACAAGACTTCTGGTCAGGTGACTACAGGGTTATAAACACAAAATCAAATAGGGGTAATGCAGGAGTAGGTTTAATAATGAATAGGAAAATAGGAATGCGGGTAAGCTATTACAAACAGCATAGTGAACGCATTATTGTGGCCAAGATAGATACGAAGCCCACACCTACTACAGTAGTACAAGTTTATATGCCAACTAGCTCTGCAGATGACGAAGAAATTGAAGAAATGTATGATGAAATAAAAGAAATTATTCAGATTGTGAAGGGAGACGAAAATTTAATAGTCATGGGTGACTGGAATTCGAGTGTAGGAAAAGGGAGAGAAGGAAACATAGTAGGTGAATATGGATTGGGGGACAGAAATGAAAGAGGAAGCCTCCTGGTAGAATTTTGCACAGAGCACAACATAATCATAGCTAACACTTGGTTTAAGAATCATGAAAGAAGGTTGTATACATGGAAGAACCCTGGAGATACTAAAAGGTATCAGATAGATTATATAATGGTAAAACAGAGATTTAGGAACCAGGTTTTAAATTGTAAGGCATTTCCAGGGGCAGATGTGGACTCTGACCACAATCTATTGGTTATGACCTGTAGATTAAAACTGAAGAAACTGCAAAAAGGTGGGAATTTAAGGAGATGGGACCTGGATAAACTAAAAGAACCAGAGGTTGTACAGAGATTCAGGGAGAGCATAAGGGAGCAATTGACAGGAATGGGGGAAATAAATACAGTAGAAGAAGAATGGGTTGCTTTGAGGGATGAAGTAGAGAAGGCAGCAGAGGATCAAGTAGGTAAAAAGACGAGGGCTAGTAGAAATCCTTGGGTAACAGAAGAAATATTGAATTTGATTGATGCAAGGAGAAAATATAAAAATGCAGTAAGTGAAACAGGCAAAAAGGAATACAAACGTCTCAAAAATGAGATCGACAGGAAGTGCAAAATGGCTAAGCAGGGATGGCTAGAGGACAAATGTAAGGATGTAGAGGCCTATCTCACTAGGGGTAAGATAGATACCGCCTACAGGAAAATTAAAGAGACCTTTGGAGAAAGGAGAAACACTTGTATGAATATCAAGAGCTCAGATGGAAACCCAGTTCTAAGCAAAGAAGGGAAAGCAGAAAGGTGGAAGGAGTATATAGAGGGTCTATACAAGGGCGATGTACTTGAGGACAATATTATGGAAATGGAAGAGGATGTAGATGAAGATGAAATGGGAGATACGATACTGCGTGAAGAGTTTGACAGAGCACTGAAAGACCTGAGTCGAAACAAGGCCCCCGGAGTAGACAATATTCCATTGGAACTACTGACGGCCGTGGGAGAGCCAGTCCTGACAAAACTCTACCATCTGGTGAGCGAGATGTATGAAACAGGCGAAATACCCTCAGACTTCAAGAAGAATATAATAATTCCAATCCCAAAGAAAGCAGGTGTTGACAGATGTGAAAATTACCAAACTATCAGCTTAATAAGTCACAGCTGCAAAATACTAACACGAATTCTTTACAGACGAATGGAAAAACTAGTAGAAGCCAACCTCGGGGAAGATCAATTTGGATTCCGTAGAAACACTGGAGCACGTGAGGCAATACTGACCTTACGACTTATCTTAGAAGAAAGATTAAGGAAAGGCAAACCTACGTTTCTAGCATTTGTAGACTTAGAGAAAGCTTTTGACAATGTTGACTGGAATACTCTCTTTCAAATTCTAAAGGTGGCAGGGGTAAAATACAGGGAGCGAAAGGCTATTTACAATTTGTACAGAAACCAGATGGCAGTTATAAGAGTCGAGGGACATGAAAGGGAAGCAGTGGTTGGGAAGGGAGTAAGACAGGGTTGTAGCCTCTCCTCGATGTTGTTCAATCTGTATATTGAGCAAGCAGTAAAGGAAACAAAAGAAAAATTCGGAGTAGGTATTAAAATTCATGGAGAAGAAATAAAAACTTTGAGGTTCGCCGATGACTTTGTAATTCTGTCAGAGACAGCAAAGGACTTGGAAGAGCAGTTGAATGGAATGGACAGTGTCTTGAAAGGAGGATATAAGATGAACATCAACAAAAGCAAAACAAGGATAATGGAATGTAGTCTAATTAAGTCGGGTGATGCTGAGGGAATTAGATTAGGAAATGAGGCACTTAAAGTAGTAAAGGAGTTTTGCTATTTGGGGAGCAAAATAACTGATGATGGTCGAAGTAGAGAGGATATAAAATGTAGGCTGGCAATGGCAAGGAAAGCGTTTCTGAAGAAGAGAAATTTGTTAACATCCAGTATTGATTTAAGTGTCAGGAAGTCATTTCTGAAAGTATTCGTATGGAGTGTAGCCATGTATGGAAGTGAAACATGGACGATAAATAGTTTGGACAAGAAGAGAATAGAAGCTTTCGAAATGTGGTGCTACAGAAGAATGCTGAAGATTAGATGGGTAGATCACATAACTAATGAGGAAGTATTGAATAGGATTGGGGAGAAGAGAAGTTTGTGGCACAACTTGACCAGAAGAAGGGATCGGTTGGTAGGACATGTTCTGAGGCATCAAGGGATCACCAATTTAGTATTGGAGGGCAGCGTGGAGGGTAAAAATCGTAGAGGGAGACCAAGAGATGAATACACTAAGCAGATTCAGAAGGATGTAGGTTGCAGTAGGTACTGGGAGATGAAAAAGCTTGCACAGGATAGAGTAGCATGGAGAGCTGCATCAAACCAGTCTCAGGACTGAACACCACAACAACAACAACAACATAAACGATCTGGTTCATGGTAATGACAGCGGCATTAGACGGTTTGCCGATGATTCTGTAATCTACAGGAAAGTAGTATCACACGAAAGTTGTGAACAAATCAAAGAGGATTTGCAGAAAATAAATGCGTGGTGTAATGACTGGCCGTTATCTCTCAATATTAGCAAGTGTAATCTACTGCATATAAGAAGGCGAAAATCCCCATTGGTGTACGAGTACAGTCTTAGAGTATTGTCTGTGTGCATGGGACCCTTTCCAGTTGGGACTGATTGAAGAGATTGAGAAGGTCCAAAGAAGAGCGGCAAGATTCGTGACTAGTACATTTAGCTATCGCGAGAGCGTTACAGATCTCATAGAAAGTTTGAAGTGGGACACACTTGCAGATAGACGGCGCTCTAAACGGAAGGGGCTGCTCACTAAATTCCGAAATCCGATCCTCACCGAGGATGTAGGGCATATATTGTTACCACCAACGTCCAAATCGCGCAATGATCACCGTTCAAAGATAAGGGAAATTAGAGCTCGTACTGAGGCGTTCAGACAGTCGTTTCTCCCTCGCCGATCAGCGAGTGGAACACAGGGGGGAAATATGACTTCGGCGCGAGTTGTGCCCTCCGACACACACCGCTTGATGGCTAGCGGAGTGTATATGTAGATGTAGATGGTGCTGAACAACTTTTGCGAAGGCTAAAATCTTCATTATAAAATATACTACTGTACCACTATTATTTTTTAATTGGAGACGATCGACTTAGATGCAACATCATACCATCCGAGTGTCTCAAAAACAACGCTGCTTTGCATTCTCATAGTTGCATTAACAATTTTAAGTTTCAAACTGTTCCAGTAAGTACACTGTCCAGTCACATTTATGTCAAAAACCTGAGTAACCACCGTTCACAGTACGGACCACTGCGAGTGCTGCAGAAAGTCAGTGGGATTCTCGGTTGAAGATCCATGGCGCGTACAGCCCGATCGTCCTGAGGAGAAACAAACTGGATGTGGGGACCGAAATAGTCCCCGAGGATAGATGCATAACTTTGTTGATTCATTATGCCTTCCAGAATGAGGAGACCACCCAGGGAATGCCAAAATCATTCCCCAGACCATAACGCTCCATCCTCCGGGCTGCACTCTTCCGACATTTGCTGCAGGGTCTTTGATTTCAGTCCAATGGAGTATAAAACATGATCCTTCTAAAAAGGCCACCTGTCGATACTTTAACCACGACGGGTCGTGAACAGTTTACAAAATTAGCCGTTTCGGAAATGCTTCCACCTTTGGCCCCAAAATCAATGAACACGTCCTTTTGGGTGCCTGATAAATCGCCCCATTTCCCCATTACGAAAACGACTGTACAGTTTTCCTTGTCCCCACGACGCGCTTTACATACCCCCGTTCCTAGTGCAGCCACCTACCGTCTGTAGGTGATTACTGCACGTTGTTACAGGACACCACCCTCGGACAGAATTCATATACCCCATATATCTGCGTCTACTTCTGGCTTTTTACCATGACAACGTTTTCAAAATATTTGCGATTCGTATAACTGAGGTGGGGCGTTGGCACTATGCCGGTATTCACCCAGTGGGATGTCGGAAACCGCATGAAAACCACATCCAGTTTGCTGTCACATCGATCCTCGTCGTTAATTTGTCAGGCGGATTCGATGTGCGGCTGGCGTGCCTCTCCGAATCCCGGAAGAGGCGTGTAACGAGTGCGGCTATCGGGGCGGGTGTATTACCGGCTAATCTGACCGCAATAGTGAACTACAAGTCATCCAAAAACCTCGAACTTAGAGCCTATTTTATATGAACGCGTGGTTTCGCGGCGATATGTGCTGATAAAATTCTCTGGAGCTTTCAGCAGCGTGAAGTGGTTTAAAATCCACGAGCTTTCGACCAATTATTGCTCGGCCATTGACAGATGATTAGTGTCTTTTGGTTGCTGATACCGTTCTTATACAGTAGCTTTGCCTTCTGTGACGTCACTGGAGCTCGCTCCAGCGCCACATTAGGTAGTGTCTTCGTTGCGCGAATGCCGCATCCGTTTCAAACTTCCGATGGCTGAGTCCCAAACAGTGCTTATCTGAAGGCCGCCATCGTTACTGACAATGTTGTCACAAATTTTTATCCCGGCTGCTTATTTTATTACAATACCTCAGAGATTATCAGTCCGTTTAATAACAGATGGGGCCGGCCCCTGTGACCGAGCGGTTCTAGGCGCTTCAGCCCGGAACCGCGCTGCTGCTACGGTCGCAGGTTCGAATCTTGCCTCGGGCATGGATGTGTGTGATATTGTTAGGTTAGTTAGGTTTAAGAAGTTCTAAGTCTAGGGGACTGATGACCTCCGATGTTAAGTCCCATAATCCTCAGAGCCATTTGAACCAATAACAGATGTCTCGCCGAATACATTAGGATGTCCGTTTCGTAAGAGAATGCTCTGCTACCGCTGTTTTCTCAGGGTACCGAAGACGAAAAAATCTCTCGTGTTATACACAGCGCTGTTCAATAGTACGCAAAACTGGCCACATCCACACGATATTTTATGTACTCCTGGTGTTCTGAGGCCTACATTGTCTTTCACAGGCCTCGTGAGTTGTCGAAGTTTTGCCGGAACCTTGAGGACCGAATCGATTTTATGACCCGTTAGGAGCCCGCTGATTGTTATTGTTAACGATAAACAGAATGGCAAAAACGCACTTCTTCGAGTCCTCCTCGGGGTCCAAGTGCTTTCATATTTTCTGGAAGATGACTTGCGAAATATGGCTGTTGTTGTAGTCGTTTTCCTTGAATGCTTTCTGTAGGTGGCTCATTTTCTTCAGCAGGTTTCGAACGTCTGAGAAGGATTCCGCTCTATACACCAAAGTCTTCACAACAGAATATTTCTGTGATGGATGGTAACAGTTGTTAGCGTGCAGATGTCGGTCCGTTTGGTAGTTTTTCGGTAAACACTGTGACTGAGACACCCATTTTCTTTAAGGCAGACGACGACGTCAAGGAATGGCAAGGCTCCATCTGTCCCTACCTCCATGGTGAACTTGACGTTGTCATGGATACTGCTAATGTGGTCCAAGAATTCTTCCACGTTCATGAGACCAGACAACGAACGTGTGACGGTAATAGCAACTGGGCCTTGCAGGAGCCGTGTCTACATCTACATCTACATCCATACTCCGCAAGCCACCTGACGGTATGTGGCGGAGAGTACTTTGAGTACCTCTATCGGTTCTCCCTTCTATTCCACTCTCGTATTGTTCGTGGAAGGAAAGATTGTCGGTATGCCTCTGTGTGGGCTCTAATCTTTCTAATTTTATCCTTATGGTCTCTTCGCGAGATATACGTAGGAGGGAGCAATACTGCTTGACTCCTCGGTGAAGGTATGTTCTCAAAACTTCAACAAAAGCCCGTACCGAGCTACTGAGCGTCTCTCCTGCAGAGTCTTCCACTGGAGTTTATCTATCACCTCCGTAACGCTTTCGCGACTACTAAATGATCCTGTAACGAAGCGCGCTGCTCTCCGTTGGATCTTCTCTATCTCTTCTGTCAACCCTATCTGGTACGGATCCCACACTGGTGAGCAATATTCAAGCAGTGGGCGAACAAGTGTACTGTAACCAACTTCCTTTGTTTTCGGATTGCATTTCCTTAGGATTCTTCCAATGAATCTCAGTCTGGCATCTGCTTTACCGACGATCAACTTTATATGATCATTCCATTTTAAATCACTCCTAATACGTACTCCCAGATAATTCACAGAATTAACTGCTTCCAGTTGCTGACCTGCTATATTGTAGCTAAATGATAAGGGATCTTTCTTTCTACGCATTCTCAGCACATTACGCTTGTCTACATTGAGATTCAATTGCCATTCCCTGCACCATGCGTCAATTCATCGCAGATCCTCCTGCATTTCAGCACAATTTTCCACTGTTACAACCTCTCGATATACCACAGCATTATCCGCAAAAAGCCTCAGTGAAATTCCGACGTCATCCACAAGGTCATTTATGTATATTGTGAATAGCAACGGTCCTATGACACTCCCCTGCGGCACACCTGAAATCACTCTTACTTCGGAAGACTTCTCTCCATTGAGAATGACATGCTGCGTTCTGTTATTTAGGAACTCTTCAATTCAGTCACGCAATTGGTCTGATAGTCCATATGCTCGTACTTTGTTCATTAAACGACTGTGGGGAACTGTATCGAACGCCTTGCGGTAGTCAAGAAACACAGCATCTTCCTGGGAACCCATGTCTATGACCCTCTGAGTCTCGTGGACGAATAGCGCGAGCTGGGTTTCACACGATTCCTACAGAGTAGATTTCTAGTTTCCAGAAAAGTCATTATACTCCTCAAAGTACTCCATAAACAGGTTGGGTATAATTGGAGGTAATCGGTTCTCCATCACGCCGCAATCCGTCTCGTTAAACTATTCTCTATAATACAAAAAATACGCTGACGTCAGAGTGTGCTTAAATAAATCCACAACAATGTCGTCAAATAACTGAGAATGCTCGTTAGTAACGATATCGCATCAAAGCTGCCGATAACATCTCCTGCAAGACCCAGACATTTAATTCGACTGATGAAGTCGGTCGTATTCTTGATGTCGTGCACACAGTGACCAGTGTGCGGACTACGTAACCTGGCCAGATGTTTCGCGAGTCTGTAAGTCGGCGATGCAGTGGTGATCACGGTTGTACGTAGAGGTGTGTTCTTATCATGAATCTTTGGAAGGCCATATAATGTAGGTGGTCAAGGTGCCCGAGGGAGGAGATTTTTGCCGGCCGATGTGGCCGAGCGGTTCTAGGCGCTTCAGTCTGGAACTGCGCGACCGCTACGGTCGCAGGTTCGAATTCTGCCTCGGGCATGGATGTGTGTGATGTCCTTAGGTTAGTTAGGTTTAAGTAGTTCTAAGTTCTAGGGGAGTGATGACCTCAGAAGTTAAGTCCCATAGTGCTCAGAGCCATTTGAACCATTTGAGGAGATTTTTTAATGTCATTCTTTTCTAATGAAAACCTCTTGAGAATCTCCGACGTCTTCTTCAAGTCTGTTCTACCCGATACGAGTACTATAGTCGTAAAGCTGTACAGCGAAGACGGAACGGGGGAAGCATTTGGCTGGGAATTGCTCAATAGCTCAGCAGCAGGGGGTTGCGGCAGCTCGTATTCCAGGCAAGACAAACGCAGCGCAGCAGGACCGTGGCAGCAGGGGAGTGGGGGCGGAGGTGCGGGCGGGAGCGGGATATTAGCGGCGTGGCTGCGGGACGTGTTTTCACGCGCCGTCACCCCGCGCCTGTCCCGGCCAACTTCACACGCATTTACATACATATTAGCGAGCTCCGCGGTGTGCAGTGCGGCGTGGTATGGCGCGGGGAGCGAAATGACAGCCCGCCTGCTCTCCTAGGGTTTAATCTTCAATTGTAATGCTTGATTCTAACTTCCCACTAAGCTGAACGAATTACTACCTTGTTCTCTTCGCGAACGGACTGCTAGCAACGCCACTATTGAACAAAGTCGTGACCGAAGTTCGTTATCAAAATGCGCGGTAGTAGTTTCCGCGCACGTAACTTCCTTAAGGTCTATAGCTGTTGTCTGCCACGCATTAATAAGTTGTAAGACTTCGTCCTTATCCCTTTTCTCGAAACTAACGTGAATACCACATTTACTAATCATCCAAGTGAAATTCACCTGTAGACTAAAACTGCTAACTGGTGTGTGACCAACGAGGGGCGTTCAACAAGTGAGGCAACACTTTTTTTTTCGGTTGAAAACATGCGGAATTTGTTTCTGGAATATTCCTGCTTAAGCCCCTATAGTTCCAATCGGTTGCGGCGCAATACGTAGGCTTAAAAAGGGCATCAGTAACGGAGGTGCTTTGTGTTTCTTTCGGCGGAGAACCATAGCATCGCAGATACTCATAGGCACCTGCAGAATGTCTGCGGAGACCTGTCAGTGAATAAAAGCACGGCGAGTCGTTGGGCGAGGTATCTGTCATCATCTCAAGGTCACGCAAAACTGTCCGATCTCCCGCTTCCCAACTGGCCGCACACAGATGTGACTCCTGCAGTGTTGCAACGTGCAGACACTCTCATACGAGGTGATCTACGGATCACAATCAAACACTACAATGCACAGTTGGACCTAGGTGGCTTACTCCTCCACCAGTTGGCGTTGTCAAAGGTGTGTACCCGCTAGGTTCCTCGCTAGCCAATAGAAGACATGGGTTCATCACTTCGAACCAGAAACGGGAATTCATGGAGTGGCGCCACATCACCTCTCCTCCGAAGAAAAAGTTCAAAGCCGCATGCATAGCTGATAAAGCCGTGGTGGCGATCTTCTGGGTCTGTGGCGGCGTCATTCTGCTCGACGTCCTCCCTCTGCCAAAGTTTACTGTGCTACCCTCAGGAAACTGAAGAAACGACTTCAGTGCCTCCATTGCCGCAGTAATGCAAACGAACTTCTCCCTCTCCATGACAACACAAGGCCTCTCAAGTCTGCGCTCCCGAGAGGAGCTCACAGAACTTCATTGGACTGTTCTTCCGCGTCTACCCTACAACTCGGATCTTGCAGCTTTCCTTTTACATCTGTTTGGTCCAATGAAGGATTATTCCGTGGGAAACAGTACACTGATGATGGTTATTGACGCAGCAAAATGTTGGCTTCGATGTCGAACAGTATGGAGGTAACACCTTGTGGGCGTACAGGTCCTTCCAGTAAGACGTCGAAAGTCCGTCACACTGAACGGAGATTATGTTGAAAAACAGAAAAAGAATGAGGAATAATTTGGTGTATTGGAACCTTGAGTAAAACCAACCTGCTATCGGAATGAAAGTGTTGTTTTAGTTATTGTACACGCCTCGTATGAAGCCCTTATCCGAACACCACTACAGATAGCACTGTCATGTACTTTACCTAGCCAAAATTTCAGCAGGTCGCTGACAAGAGTTTTGTTTCTGCTCCAACAATTTCGGTGTTTACTTCACTATCAAGCTGTATTTGAGTGAACTGGCAAGCAGGTAGAACACCCATTGCCTTGCTGTGCCGTATGACCACTAACTTCTTGTTAAATGGGTTCACAGTGTGCAGACTAGTTGAAAGGACGTCATATTTCGCTTATGACTGTCAAGCCATGAACGAAACATGACGTCCTTTCAATAGTGTAGGAGGTGGTGGACTCATTTTACAGGAAGTTAATCCTTCAAATGCTTGAACATCTCCACGCCTCTTATCCTCTTCATAAAATCTCTCCTGTTTCCGCCTTTTCTACTTTTCCACACATATGCAGCCCCTATGAACATAGTGCCAATACACCATCGTTTTCCTCTTACCTTCAATCCTAGTAATTCTCTGCTTTAATAGCATCACGTTCAACTGATTGCACCTGCAGATTCACATCATCCACCTCCAACGTAACTGTAACCCATCTCGTTCACAAACCACGAAATCCGTCTTCAGAACTACTCGCCATGCCTGATGAAACAGATCCTTAAAATCTATCTTAATATCTGGGTTCCTCTTCTGTCGTTGCCATTCCTAAGAACATGTTTCCAATCCGTATCAGTCTTTACACGAATCCACAGCTCCATACCAGACCTCTTTATTTTTTGTTTTGTTTTTGAGTCGTCAGTCTTTCGACTGGTGTGATGCTGTCTGCCACGAATTCCTCTCCTGTTTATCTCACAATCAGAGTAGCTCTTGCAACCTACATCCTCAATTATTTCCTGCATCTGTTCCAATCTCCATAGTTTTTACCCTCCACAGCTCCCCCTAGTACCATGGATTTTCTTACCTGACGTCTTAACAGACCTCCTATATTCCTTTTCTCGCCGGTTCTCCGGAGAACCTCCTCATTCCTTACCTTACCAGTCCACGTAATTTTGAACATTCTTCTGTAGCCCCACATTTCAGATACTTCGATTCTCTTCTGTTCCGGTTTTCTCACAGTCCATGTTTCACTACAATACAATGCTGTGCTCCAATCTTACATTTTCAGAAAAGTGTTCCTCAAATTAAGGCCTACCTGACTTACCTAGCGAATTACAGGGGGACTAATAATTTAAAGGAGATTCCGACACACGCTGAACTTGGTATTATTTCACCTGAACAAATAACTGTGAGAGATAGTAGAAGCGGTAAGTGATAGAACTAATCCTACGACCAACTGATTACTGCAACCATCATCCTTTAAATTTGTAGTGCTACATCTATTCACTTAGCCACTGAACCACGCAAACAAATGTGTAGTCTTAATTTTATCTATGTTATTAAACTGCTATCCCGGTACGCGGTACCATTTGCAGTTACCTGACTTACGGCTTACAGGGGCAACAAAAATTTAATTTTCAATATTTTGCGTAATTATTTATCTAATTGAAAAATTTAAAATGCTGCCATAATCTATTAATAAGGAGATATAATCTTATGTTAAAAATTTAACACGATGAGACAGGTATTACAGTTAGAGAACATGTGTTTGTCTTCAGGAAGCGTTACTGGCGGCGCGTAAATACCCGGGTTACATTCATCGATGTCCTAGAACGACGGCAGAACGACTTCCAGCAAACTTTAAACACAATTCAAAATCTTTACGAAGCTTTAACTCTTTGACATCCCTCACAGAATGATGAAAGAAAGAAGTTTATTGGCAACCACATTTTCACTGTCAATGAAGTCAAAATTCAGCATCAAGCATGAGTGTTAATTTATTACTTCTTTACTACCGACTGTGTTCGCAGCACAGATAGCAGATAGTATTGATATACGAGTATAGCTGAATGTACCTGCAAATCTGCATCATTGTAATACTCATATTTCGGTAATTATGACCTCATAAACGTTTAGATGCGCTAAAAACTAGCTTTTGCTGAAAATTTATCGCAAGTTACCCAGACTATTATCATCCAGTGTCTCATAACGAGAGTATCTAGAAACCTCCAACAAACTTTTACCATAATTTATGACCTTTCCTAAACTTTCTGTCGCTTGCAAGCATAAACTGATATATTAAACGCATTAAGCCATTTTTAAAGCTTTTTATACATGGGACTTCGATTCTTTAAGAAATCGTGATTTACTGGTATAACGGACAAGAAAACCACCCGCCTTTAGTCACAACAGTGATTTTTTATTAAAAAGCTCGACGAATTTCGAATTGTGGGAGTTTATCTAGAAGTGATTAGTACATTATTTCGTTATTATTTGTACGTGATATCTGCCACTGGTCCCATAAGGAAGATAATAATTCCGCGCGGCTCAACGGACAGACGCAAGTCATGCAATTGGGCGCCAAATCGGTGACTTGAGTGCATATAAGGGAAAGTGGACCGACGTGTTCACGTGGTATCCGAAAGACATGTCGTTCCCGGATGATTTTCATACCATTAAGAGGTGAAGGCTAGGTTAACGACTTTTCGGTTTCGAGGCATATGCTTCACCGCTTGAGCCCCAGGTCCGACATATTGGTACTTCACAAAAGAAGAAGTAAATATTCCAGAATTCGAATCGAGAACAGCTGCCAACATGAGTAACGTAGAAGTAAATATCCTCGGAGCAGTGAAGCGCCGCGCGGGATTAGCCGAGTGGTCTGGGGCGTTGCAGTCATGGACTGTGCGGCTGGTCCTGGCGGAGGTTCGAGTGTGTACGTGTTTGTCCTTAGGATAATTTAGGTTAGGTAGTGTGTAAGCTTAGGGACCGATGGCCTTAGCAGTTAAGTCCCATAAGATTTCACACACCTTTTTTTTATTTTAATTTTTTTTATTTTTATTTTTTTTTTAGTAGTGAAGCAACTCAAATCATTTAATAAAAGCAAGTCTTCTGGTCCAGACTGTATACCAATTAGGTTCCTTTCCGAGTATACTGATGCATTAGCTCCATACTTAACAATCATATACAACCGTTCGCTCGACGAAAGATCCGTACCCAAAGACTGGAAAGTTGCACAGGTCACACCAATATTCAAGAAAGGTTGTAGGAGTAATCCACTAAATTACAGGTCCATGTCGTTAACGTCGTAATACAGCA
Source organism: Schistocerca piceifrons (assembly GCF_021461385.2). NCBI lineage: Eukaryota > Metazoa > Arthropoda > Insecta > Orthoptera > Acrididae > Schistocerca > Schistocerca piceifrons. The sequence continues at coordinate 581,630,202 of NC_060140.1, read as the reverse complement.
GGATTTTGGAACATATATTGTGTTCGAACATTATGAATTACCTCGAAGAAAACTGTCTATTGACACACAGTCAACATGGGTTTAGAAAACATCGTTCCTGTCAAACACAACTAGCTCTTTATTCACATGAAGTGCTGAGTGCTGTTGACAAAGGATTTCAGATCGATTCCGTATTCCTGAATTTCCGGAAGGCTTTTGACACTGTACTACACAAGCGGCTCGTAGTGAAATTGCGTGCTTACGGAATATCGTCTCAGTTATGTGTTTGGATTTGCGATTTCCTGTCAGAGAGGTCACAGTTCGTGGTAATTGACGGAAAGTCATCGATTAAAACAGAAGTGATTTCTGGCGTTCCCCAAGGTAGTGTTATAGGCCCTTTGCTGTTCCTTATCTATATAAACAATTTGGGAGTCAATCTGAGCAGCCGTCTTCGGTTGTTGGCAGATGACGCTGTCGTTTATCGACTACTTAAGTCATCAGAAGATCAAAAGAAACTGCAAAACGATTTAGAAAAGATATCTGAATGGTGCGAAAAATGGTAGTTGACCCTAAATAACGAAAAGTGTGAGGTCATCCACATGAGTGCTAAAAGGAACTTGTTAAACTTCGGTTACACAATAAATCAGTCTAATCTAAAAGCCGTAAATTCAACTAAATACCTAGGTATTACAATTACGAATAACTTAAATTGGAAAGAACACATACAAAATGTTGTGGGGAAGGCTAACCAAAGGCTGCGTTTTATTGGCAGGACACTTAGAAAATGTAACAGATCTACTAAGGCGACTGCCTACACTACGCTTGTCTATCCTCTTTTAGAATACTGCTGCGCTGTGTGGGATCCTTACCAGATTGGACTGACGGAATACATCGAAAAAGTTCAAAGAAAGGCACCACGTTTTGTATTATCGCGAAATATGGGAGAGAGTGTCACAGAAATGATACAGGATTTGGGCTGGAAAACATTAAAAGAAAGGCGTTTTGCGTTGCGATGGAATCTTCTCACGAAATTCCAATCACCAACATTCTCCTTCGAATGCGAAAATATTTTGTTGACACCGACCTTCATATGAAGGAACGATCACCACGATAAAATAAGGGAAATCAGAGCTCGTACGGAAAGATACAGGTGTTCATTCTTTAAATGTGATTTGCAGAGTATCCATGTAGATGTAGATGTATACAAATATGTTTTAGTATCATAAAGAAACAATAGTGACTGAGATACGAAATGTATACATTGGAAACAGCTGAGTGGGCAGGCGTCCGCTTCTGGGCGTAGTTTGTTGAATCCCACGAGGTTGCTTAGTCACACGAAATTTTATATTTTATATCCTACATTAGAGGGTGCGTGCCATTTAAGTAACGTGGTTGTGTGCCATGATATCTGATTTGTTGTTGCCTGTACTCTGAATTACTTTTGGTAATACAAATCACTGCAGTAACGGAAGACTACATTTCCTCGTTGAATTTTAGAAAATTTTTCTTCAGCTTGATTATAGTTTTTGAGTAAATAATTTTTAACTCACTTCACTAAATGTGTAATAGGCGTGGCGTTGTTTATGAATGTTTAAATTTCGAAGCAACTTGCTCTCACCAAAATGGTAAATTTGAAAATGTGTTGATGGTTTTGTTGTTTGTCTTGTTTAAATGTGCCAAGTAAATGTTCAATGCAACTGTCGATGGTGATTGCCTGATGTGTCACTTGGTCCAGTCCTACCACCCCACAGCCTATTGTGCTGAGCTTGTGTCGTTGTGTAAAAGTTTGAATTCCTTGCTGTGTTGACACAGTGCTTAACATCCCGTCGACAACGAGGCCATTAAGACAGAGCACAAGCTCGGATTAGGGAAGGATGGACAAGGAAAGCGGCCGTGGCCTTTCGAAGGAACCATCACGGCATTTGCCTGAAGCAATTTAGGGAAATACTGTTGAAGTTTGGAGAGCATCCATTTTTGGAAGCGTCAGCCAATATATTATTTCCTCCTAAGTGTAGCACGTGAAAAGACACTGAAGATAAAATGAGAAAGATTAGAGCCCACGTGGAGGCTTACCAGTAGTGGTTCTCCCCTAGAACCATATGCAATTGGAATAAGGAAAGGGAGAAGTGACACACACCGTAGGGTGACTTGTGGAGTTTAGAATCAGATGTAGATGCAGAAGAATAAGAATTAATTCCTGATTAAAAGCGATAAGCTGCTCAATTTCACAACTTAAAAAGTAGTGCTTTTGCTGCTGAAATTTACACAGTGTTCTGCTGTGCCCTAATCTGGACCATTGAATTTCCTGCTGCCGATGCTGCAAAATGACGTCATAGGGAGCGTGGCGAGGCCCACGAGAAAGACAGAAGCTGGCGCGTACGTCACAGCACGTAATGCTACGGGTCTTGTGTCAGCAGCCGTCTCTGGTTGAGAGTGAGTAACTATTTCAGACGAGTTTAACAAGTCTTGACTGAGTGTTTAAACGCATGAAAGTTCTCGATAGCACATGACCAAATTAAGACCTTTGGGGGTTACCTTTCCAATTAAATATTGATTTCCCGCGTGCACTGCATAGACCCTAGCGCTCACGAAGTGTGGCAGACAAGCCGACTAATGGCCGAGCGGTTCTAGGCGCTTCAGTTTGGAACCGCGCGACCGCTACGGTCGCAGGTTCGAATCCTGCCTCGGGCATGGATGTGTGGGATGTCCTTAGGTTAGTTAGGTTTAAGGGGAGTTGGAATGCCGGAAAATGGAAAAAATTCACATTTTCAGTTTTTAACCTTATAACTTAATTTGAAATTTTCTGCTTAAAATGGTGCAAAATTTGTTAAGAAATTCCAATTGGAAGTATTTTTATTTAATTTTTCAAAATTACATGTGCGCCCAGCAAAGTTACCCATCTTGTGATTTGTACACATTTAAATCTTCGCATTTCCGAAAACATTACATATAGAAGGCTGTGGATTTCACTCTTCAGTTGTAGAATCTTTGATCCTTCCATAGGTACCATTGTTTTTACGACTAGCTGTGTTTATTGTTCAGTTTTTGATCTGTGAGTGTTTGTTTTGAGCCTCGAGTTTAGTTTGTCGCTCATTTGGAGTTTGTTATCTGTCTTGTTTTGACTTTCAGTGGTGAGTGCGTAGTTTCTACGATGCCTAGGAGTGCATCATTATTTAAAAAGCGAAAGTTTCGCGGTAATAGATTTACAAATAACGTTTGTTCAAGTGATTCTGCTTCAGCACCTGTTGATGCTGGTGAAAGTTCTGACGTTTGTACAGCTGAGATGTGTGAAGGAGACACGCCCACCAGTGCATCAAAAAAGAAGTTATCAAACTGTGCAAGTGAAATTACAGATGAAGCTTCTAATGAACAATATGTTTTAGTCGACTTTCCTGTTTTTACTGAGTTTATGAAGAAATGTTTGTGTTGTAATCTTTGTGGAGGTTCTTTTGATATGAACATAACAAAATCTATAGGACTTTCCTGCAAAATTGCTATAGTTTGTGCCAGTTGTGAAAATGAGACCTGTTTTTGGAGCTCTAAAACATGCAGTAGCAATTTGTTTGAGAGTAATATCAGGCTAATGTATGCAATGAGAGCAATTGGTAAAGGACATACTGCTGCTCAAACATTTTGTGCCATAATGAATCTTCCACCTCCACCTGCTAAAATTGACAATTACACTGAAGTGATAGGAGATGCTGTTCAGTCTGTAGCAGATTTATCAATGAAAGCTGCTGCCAGTGAAGCAAAATATATAAATGAAGGAAACCCAGATATCCCTGTTGCTTTTGATGGAACCTGGCAGAAAAGGGGTCACACATCCAAAAATGCTGTTGCTACTGTTACTAGTGTGGACAGCGGTAAAGTTTTGGACTATGAAGTGCTCACTAAACATTGTTACCATTGTGCATCTGGTAAGATAGAAGCAGCTCACATATGTAGCAAGAATTATGAAGGTACGAGTGGAGGCATGGAGGCTGCCGCTGCTGTGAAAATGTTTAGCAGATCAGAAAAAGAACGGGGAGTATTTTACACAAAATTCCTTGGAGATGGGGACTCCAAGGCATACAAAAGTGTTACAGAATCCATGCCATATGTCAATAAGACAATAACTAAACTAGAATGTGTCGGTCATGTTCAGAAACGAATGGGCACTCGTCTAAGGAAACTGAAACAGAATCTGAAGGACAAAATTTTGTCAGATGGTAAAACCATTAGAGGTCGCCTGTCAGATAAAATTATAAATGAATTACAACAATACTATGGTATGGCAATAAGAAATAATGCAAATAATTTGCAGGAAATGAGACAAGCTGTATGGGCCACATATTTACATCGATCATCAACTGATGATAATCCTCAACATTTTGCTTGTCCAGATGGTCCTCAGTCATGGTGCAATTATAGAAAATCTCAAGCTACTGGGGATCCTTATCACCATAAAAATTATATTCCATTGGCTGTTATGGAAGTAATTAAACCAATATATAGAGACTTGGGGCATCCTGATCTTCTGCGAAAATGTCTTCATGGTTGTACCCAGAATCAAAACGAGTCGTTCAACAACCTCATTTGGACTCGTGTACCTAAGAATGTATTTGTTGGGATAAAAACATTGAAATGGGGAGTCAGTGATGCTGTTATTTCATTCAATGATGGTCATATGGGTAGGCTAAAGGTCATGGCAAGGCTCGGCATTGCTCCTGGTATCAACACCATCAGAGGTCTTCAGCTTCTGGACAGCGTGCGAGTAAGGAAGGCTCAGTATGCAGCTGAATTTAATACAAAAAAAGCAAGGGCAGCAAGGAGAAGAAAGCTTCTAGGTGAAGAAGAAGAACTAGAAGATGACCCTGATTACTCTGCTGGACACTTTTGATAATAGAATAAAAGGTATTTGTGAATTTTCATAATAAATTACTTTAATCGCATTTTCTGGCATTTGACATTTTTAGTGTTACATGTACCTTTATCTCATAAACCACTCAACCAACAACATTCAAATTTTCAGAAATGCTGCAAAACAGTTCAAAGAGGCCACTGAACTAGAATCATGACAAGAACTGGCTTATTCTCTGAACTAGGGAAGTTTATGTTATACTTTTTCCAATAAAAAATGGCTTAATGGTAAAAAATTCATAAATACTATACCAACAAAAAGAAAACATTGGTTCTAGTTCAGTGGGCTCACAATATATGCTGAAAACCTCTGCCAGAATTTCAAAGTTCTGAAGATAATAGTTCCAAAGAAAAAGGTACACAAAGTTAGCAAATTTAACATTGGCGAGATAGGGCATTCCAACTCCCCTTAAGTAGTTCTAAGTTCTAGGGGACTGATGACCTCAGATGTTAAGTCCCATAGTGCTCAGAGCCACTTGAACTTGCCGGCCGGTGTGGCCAAGTGGTTAAAGGCGCTACAGTCTGGAACCGCGTGACCGCTACGGTCGCAGGTTCGAATCCTGCCTCGGGCATGGATGTGTGTGATGTCCTTAGGTTAGTTAGGTTTAAGTAGTTCTAAGTTCCAGGGGACTTAAGGCCTTAGAAGTTAAGTCCCATAGTGCTCAGAGCCATTTGAACCATTTGAACCACTTGAACTTGAACCAAGCAGATTAATGTAATGTCACAAGTTTGTTGTAGAGCCTGTGTATCTCGCTGGCCTGGAGCGAGATGCCGTCATCGTAATGGCCAAGCATGTAAGAAGACGTATTCACAGTGCAAGGCGCTTATACAGGAAGCTGGTCAGCGCCTCTGAAGTGTGAAACTGGACAATACTGCAGCCTCAGCTAAGGTCCTTCAGGAACTCAAGAACAGATATATGTTAAAATGCGTTTACGGATAGGCAGCAGTCTATGCTGAATTACGTCTGGAATTACAGCAGCACATGCCCATGTTTTACGGCATTTCATGTGCTCGGCAGTTGTCGGTATTTCCTTATAGACTTAAAGTTTTAATTTTTCCCACATGTAAAAGTCCAGATGTGATAAACTTGTTGAGCGTAGGGCCATTTTGTGTTTCCGCAACGACCGAACAAACGAAATCCAAAGGTTCTGCTAAGAAAGTCTGTAATTATTTCTACGAAATGGGTGGGATATGCATCGTGTTCGTACCAGACGGAATGCACTATGTTCACTGGGATGTCTTCCAGTAACTGTTGCATCATATCTAGCTAGGAACAGTAGATATATATGACTATTTGGAGTCCAGTGAATAAAACAGGGACGAATAAAGCGATACTGAAAACCCCACTTTACTTGTTAGCAGATCAAATCAAGGTCGTTCCTTATTCACTTCTCTCACCCAGCGTGGATTACCAACTGAGCCGATGGTGTATATTGCGAAGACTGATCTGCTGATGGTATGTAAATGATGTTTTCTTCATAAACAAAATTTTGCAGACAAACGCCATTCCACTTTGCAGTTTTAGTATAAACCATTCGGAGATCCGTTACCGATTTTGGAAGTTACGACAATGCAGATGTCTATCGAATGGAATGTGGAAAGGATGAAATGCATTGGCATTGTATTCGCCTCCACATATCCCTCTGGCACATTTATGCAGACACCGGCAAGATTCATAATCTGCTCAACCATATCTAGACACCTATGACTGGACCTTAAAATAGGGAGTGCCGACTCTTCGCTTTTATGACGACTGCATCTCTGCTGGATACACTTTCAATGAAGTGTCTGAATGTCTGTGGAGGAATGGCAACCCATTCTTCCCAAAGAGCCGAAACCAGAGAAGCCAGTGATGTCGGCCACTGGGGTCTGAAGTTAAGTCGACGTTCTAACTTAGCCTGAAGGCGTTCCATTAGGTTAATGTAGAGACTCTGGGCAGGCTAGTCCTCTTGAAGAATGTTATTGTCCAAAAACCATTGTCTCACAGAAACTGATTTATGACAGAGTGCATTACCTTGCCGATACACTTGTAAGACGTCATGGTCTCCTGACCTTCATTGCTTACATATTCCGCCCTCACAATCATATTCCGCACATCAAGACGCTTCATTCGAACCAAACTCGATAAGATAAAGTCAATGTTGTATGAATTCATGTAAACAATACGCAAGTAACAAGTGCACACCGGGGTTGAGATACTCGAGGCTGATGTACACACACACATTCAAGACATGACGGCCACAAGAGCTTTTAGTTTGGGAGAGGTGGACCGCACGCTGAGAAGCCGGTCCCTTCAGAGGACGATTCAGCCTATCTAGGCGACCGCCCATGGAGAGGACAGCATTTGCCCAAGTGAAAGGGGAGAACGACCCGGTGTTCGGCTTAAAAGCAAATTCCGCTACATTGTGTGGGAGAGCCCAGCCTACGCATTCTTTACAAATATAGCACTTAGTTTCAAAGGTTTTCACAGGGAGACAGCAAACGCCAAATGCCGATGCTACAGATTTCCAGATTGTTCGCCTTAAACGAAACGCCATTCTCCCGTTTTAGAAGAGCAATGCTGATTGGCAGACGATATTCCTGATGCCTTGAGCTGAAGGAGTAATGGAAGAGACCAAAAGATATACCCCTTCACGTCTGGCATGGAGAGGGGCCGTTCCGTTGTCGCTCTTGTAGCGAGAACACATAACGAGAGTGTGTGCGCTCGTACCTGCACTCAAAGAGCGAGGAACAAGTCTCTCCTCAGTACTTCACTGGGAGAGCACCTCTGTCAAGAGCGAATCGGAGTGCGACTCTATATTGAGTCCTTGCGATTAAGTGTTGTTCACTGTGTTGGCTGCCACACTTATTGTGCGGTGTGAACGGACAGTGTTATAGTTAAACGCCTGCGAGCGAATTTTTGAGTGGCATCGCAGTGGTCATCTGACCGGTGTACCACGCCAATAGTTAGACTAGGGGCGAATAGGAGTCCTTGACTTCATCAAGTCGTAGGGAGAGTTTGATTGGCAAAGGTCAATCCAGATAGAATGAGAGTTATCTTATTTGTCAGCAGCGAGCGGCGCAGACAGCAGTCATCACAGCTTACGGTATTGTGCGCTACAGCTCTTGTGAGCCCCATATTTCCTCCACAACAATACACTTCACTGCATTTCACACACAACAGCCTCAACCATACCTAGCAACATTCTAACGGATAGTTATTCGAGTAGGTGCGGCTCTCAGCCATTCTGCCAAGTCAATGACAATCTTAAACTTTGTATAGAAATTTCATTAGCGAATCATATCCTTAAGAGGTAACTTCACATTCTGAAAAGAACGCGGAAATAACTTGTTCAGTTCGTAACTATAAGTGCCATTATGATTTCTCAGAATTTTTGCAAAATAAATAACAATTTTCGTTAGAATCATGTTTTTCTTACACTAACTAGCACTCAAGTATCCCACTAGTTACGTAAGAAATTTTGTGAATTTTTGTGTCATTTCCTTACAGCGGACGACTACAGAAGATATTTATTGCTGAAAGTTTTTCAGGCATTTCTCTTTAATACGTTAGGAGCGTCTGTAGAAGCGTGGGGGTGGAAATTGCATCTTGCAGGAGCCACAGGGTAAAGGGTACATCTCAGATTAATCCGTTGCGCAGAATGACAGAATAGCACCCACACGCTCACACACTATATGATCAAAAGTATCCGGACTCCCCCAAAAACATACGTTTTTCATATTAGGTGCATTGTGCTACCACCTACTGCCAGGTACTCCACATCTGTGACCCCAGTAGCCATTAGACATCGTGAGAGAGCAGAATGGGGCGCTCCGCTGAACTCACGGACTTCGAATGTGGTCAGGTGATTGGGTGTCACTTGTGTCATACGTCTGTACGCGAGATTTCCACACTCATAAACATCCCTAGGTCCACTGTTCCCGATGTGATAGCGAAGTGGAAACGTGAAGTGAAACGTACAGCACAAGAGCATACAGATCGACCTCATCTGTTGACTGACAGAGACCGCCGACAGTTGAAGAGGTTCGTAATGTGTAATAGGCAGACATATATTCAGACCATCACACGGAATTTCAGACTGCATCAGGATCCACTGCAACTACTATGAAAGTTAGTCAGGAGGTGAGAAAACTTGGATTTAATGATCGTGTTGCTGCTCATAAGCCACACTTCACACCTGTAAATGCCAAACGACGCCTCGCTTGGTGTAAGGAGAGTAAACATTGGACGATTGAACAGTGGAAGAACGTTGTGTGGAGTGACGAACCACGGTACACAATGTGGCGATCCGATGTCAGGATGTGGGCATGGCGAATGCCCGGTGAACATTATCAGTCAGCGTGTGTAGTGTCAACAGTAAAATTCGGAGGCGTTGGTGTTATGGTGTGGTCGTGTTTTTCATGGAGGGGACTTCACCCATTGTTGTTTTGCGTGGCACTATCACAATACAGCCTACATTGATGTTTCAAACGACTTCTTGCTTCCCACTGTTGAAGAGCAATTCTGGGATGGCGATTGCATCTTTCAACACGATCGAGCACCTGTTCATAATGCACGGCCTGTGGCGGAGTGGATACACGACAATAACATCCCTGTAATGGACTGGTCTGCACAGAGTACTGACCTGAATCCTACAGAATACATTTGGGATGTGTTTGTGGTGTCACCGCCAGACACCACACTTGCTAGATGGTAGCCTTTAAATCGGCCGCGGTCCGTTAGTATACGTCGGACCCGCGTGTCGCCACTATCAGTGATTGCAGACCGAGCGCCGCCACACGCAGGTCTAGAAAGTCTTCCTAGCACTCGCCCAGTTGTACAGCCGACTTTGCTAGTGATGGTTCACTGACAAATTACGCTCTCATTTGCCGAGACGATAATTAGCATAGCCTTCAGCTACGTCATTTGCTACGACCTAGCAAAGCGCCATTACCAGTTACTATTGATGCTGTAAAACATGTACCGTCAAGAGCGATGTTCACAATTTACATATTAAAGTTAAGTATTCCAACAGCTACGTCCTTTTTTGCTAAAGTCTAACTTCTTTGTCCTGTTCCAGACCTCACGCCAGCCTGCGTGAGCTAAAACGCGTGCCTTTCGTCTTCCTCTCATAGCGGGTTGGCTCTCTTGCCAATCCACAACAGTTTTGGAACGCCGACTTTGTACCAGGCCTCACTGACCGACATCGATACCCCTCCTCAGTGCAGCACTCCGTGAAGAATGGGCTGCTATTCCCCAAGAAACGTTCCAGCACCTGATTGAACGTATGCCTGCGAGGGTGGAAGCTGTCATCAAGGCTAAGGGTGGGCCAACACCCTACTGAATTTCAGCATTACCGCTGGAGGGCGCCACGAACTTGTAATTTATTTTCAGCCAGGTGTCCGGATACTTTTGATCACATAGTGCATAAACAACCATCGTCTTTGAACTCTCCTTCCACTGTCCACAGTACACACAATACTGTAAAATATGTTAACATTTTTATTTAGCGTTTTCTTAAGCTCAATGGTTGGGGGGGGGGGGGGGGGGAGCACGCTCGAACCGTGAAAAACACCCCCTCACCTTAACATCACCACCTCTACACTATCGACGCTACATGGAATGGCAGGCAACGTTCTCCAGACATTCGGCAAACCCGAGTAAAGGATAGGTAAGATATGGAATGGCACATCCTCGTATCAGTTTCATGTGTTTGCCTTGTACCTTTCTCCAGGAACTCACACATTCATTCTTCCCTTGCTTACAATACCCTATGTTTGTTCTATTCCAGTGCCAAATGTTTCCTAGTTGTTTTTTGTACTCTGCTGGCTTCCCAATAACATCCTCCATCTTTTGTCAGTTTGTTTTGTTTAACCAGTTGTTGCTACCTTATTATAGAGATCGTAGACTATGAGAAACATGCCTAGTATTAACAAAAAGGCTTCTTCTGACGTGGCTCTGTATGCAACTGTAAGCTCAGCAACCTTCTTTTTTGTATTCTATGCAGGGGTGTTTCGGGTTTCATTAATACTATGCGTCCACATGCTAACTCCAAAACTGACAGTAACGGAAAGTGTTGCCCGTTGATAGACTCCGACAGATCGTAGTAGGGATCAGACTTGTTAACAATGATATAAAATTTTGTTTAAGTTTGTAATTGCTTCTTTGTTATGTTTTCGTTATGTGCTTCAACATAACACCAAGGCACACCTTCTTCCAAGCCATCGTTTCTGCATCGGTTCTCAATGTGAAGCTCAGTGACTTGCAGTTGTTTTACTAAGAACAGAACTTAAGATGAACAGTCCCACAACTTCGTCTCATCAACACCCCATATGGATTGCATAGGTAAAACGGTTAGTCTGTTGGCATTACTAATGCAGCAGCTATATACCAACGATGTTTTGGACTACTGATTCAAAACATTCCAAACATAATCAGTTATCTGGACCATATGCTAACTAGTGGTGCTATAAGAGCACAGTATCCTGCAAACTTATGCTTAGTGTTCCAGACACTGAAATACACTCCTGGAAATTGAAATAAGAACACCGTGAATTCATTGTCCCAGGAAGGGGAAACTTTATTGACACATTCCTGGGGTCAGATACATCACATGATCACACTGACAGAACCACAGGCACATAGACACAGGCAACAGAGCATGCACAATGTCGGCACTAGTACAGTGTATATCCACCCTTCGCAGCAATGCAGGCTGCTATTCTCCCATGGAGACGATCGTAGAGATGCTGGATGTAGTCCTGTGGAACGGCTTGCCATGCAATTTCCACCTGGCGCCTCAGTTGGACCAGCGTTCGTGCTGGACGTGCAGACCGCGTGAGACGACGCTTCATCCAGTCCCAAACATGCTCAATGGGGGACAGATCCAGAGATCTTGCTGGCCAGGGTAGTTGACTTACACCTTCTAGAGCACGTTGGGTGGCACGGGATACATGCGGACGTGCATTGTCCTGTTGGAACAGCAAGTTCCCTTGCCGGTCTAGGAATGGTAGAACGATGGGTTCGATGACGGTTTGGATGTACCGTGCACTATTCAGTGTCCCCTCGACGATCACCAGTGGTGTACGGCCAGTGTAGGAGATCGCTCCCCACACCATGATGCCGGGTGTTGGCCCTGTGTGCCTCGGTCGTATGCAGTCCTGATTGTGGCGCTCACCTGCACGGTGCCAAACACGCATACGACCATCATTGGCACCAAGGCAGAAGCGACTCTCATCGCTGAAGACGACACGTCTCCATTCGTCCCTCCATTCACGCCTGTCGCGACACCACTGGAGGCGGGCTGCACAATGTTGGGGCGTGAGCGGAAGACGGCCTAACGGTGTGCGGGACCGTAGCCCAGCTTCATGGAGACGGTTGCGAATGGTCCTCGCCGATACCCCAGGAGCAACAGTGTCCCTAATTTGCTGGGAAGTGGCGGTGCGGTCCCCTACGGCACTGTGTAGGATCCTACGGTCTTGGCGTGCATCCGTGCGTCGCTGCGGTCCGGTCCCAGGTCGACGGGCACGTGCACCTTCCGCCGACCACTGGCGACAACATCGATGTACTGTGGAGACCTCACGCCCCACGCGTTGAGCAATTCGGCGGTACGTCCACCCGGCCTCCCGCATGCCCACTATACGCCCTCGCTCAAAGTCCGTCAACTGCACATACGGTTCACGTCCACGCTGTCGCGGCATGCTACCAGTGTTAAAGACTGCGATGGAGCTCCGTATGCCACGGCAAACTGGCTGACACTGACGGCGGCGGTGCACAAATGCTGCGCAGCTAGCGCCATTCGACGGCCAACACCGCGGTTCCTGGTGTGTCCGCTGTGCTGTGCGTCTGATCATTGCTTGTACAGCCCTCTCGCAGTGTCCGGAGCAAGTATGGTGGGTCTGACACACCGGTGTCAATGTGTTCTTTTTTTCCATTTCCAGGAGTGTATAATGGCCTAAGGTGCAGGTGCGAATTCTTTCAAGGGCAAGTAGAATATTTAGACCACTTACTGACTTGTAAAGGACTTGAATCGACTCAGCAACACGCGGAAGCTTAATGACCATCAATTATTTCTCGGCATAGTTAGTTATTATACAAAATATATAGCACATATCCGCCAGATCGCTAGACCCTTAATAATCTTCGCAATAAAGGTACAAAGTATAAATGGCCACTGAAGTGTCAGGAAGATTTTCACAAGTTAAAACATTATCTTAAGCTCCCTCCTTGTCTGGTGACATATGATCCATCAAAATACCTTATCCTGGCCACGTGTCTCAATATGGCATCGTTTTCGTTGTTCCTCACAAAAGTGATTATCGGCATGAAGAACCCATCACACGCGCTTCCAAATCGCTCACTTCAGCGCACATCAGTGACTCACTAATCGAAAAACAAGCTCTGTCATATTTGGCATCCAAAAATTCCATACATTTCTTTAAGGCACCTAATTTCATCGCTTAAGGGACCGCAAAGCTTAATTTCCTTGTTTGATCCTAAGAACTACCTTCCAGAAAAAACAGCACAACGCCAACAACGCTGGGTTCTTTTCCTCAACAATTACCATTATTGAGTTCACTGTAACCTAACGCACAACTTGCTCAACACCGTTGAACTGTCCAAACCAGATATCGTGTCACATTCCACAATTGACTCTCAGGAAACACTGTGGCTTCCAAGTTGATGACAAAAAAAAAAAAAAATGGCTACAGGAATTTCCTGTCACAACATCCGCAACTGCGAAGGATACAGTCGAAGGCCCTATTCTCAAACAAGTTTCGAAATACGTTCGCAAGGGTTTGCTGGATACCTCTCAGGCCAGTCCCTTACAGAACTCCCCACACATCGCTCCCTATAGAAAACGATACACATGGTACAAGGCGTACTGATGGTAACATCCGACGGGGCTGGTCATCCCACCGCCTCTGCGTCAGCAAGCCATAAACCAGCTGTGAGCAGGCCACTGGTGTCACACGCATGAAGAGCTTGCAAGGCAGAACGCCTACCACTGGTCTGGCGACACACAGGACTTCGAGAGGACAGCCCGCACGTGTGGGAGATGTACACTAGCCCAGATAGCATTTCCTGCAATGGTTCCAAGGGCTGTGGAAGCTAGCCTCCGTGTGATGCTTACACTACATCGGCCTCTTAGCAGTACGGCGGAAGTATGCACATCACACGGGATTTTAAGTTTTACTTAGAGTGGTTTCATACAGCTGGTGTGTACCTGATCTTATAATGTATCTTAGGGGGTGTTATCCAGCCTGGCTCATTTGCGATTCATGCTTTACACATTTCGACAAACATCTTTCGGGTGCATTCATTTTTTTAATGACAACTGACCATTGTAGTTTGACTCTTAACGTGATTAACTTCCCGAAAGGTGAGACTTCATAATTATCCATCTACTTCATGGAAATATAACCATTATAAACTTGAAGATGCATCTATACTGACGTGAAACCGGCAGTAGCGAATAAAGCACCTTCATGGAGCTATGCAGCTTTTGGAAACACCTCATCATTCTCGACTTTTTAATTGTTAAATTTCTATGATAATTTGAATCGTTGTTGAGTGTTGTCTCTGAGCTGTGGCTGCCCTACCCAGACAGTTGTTTGTACAAACTTCTGTTTCCAGCAAGTAGAAGGGGCGATGGTTGGCTAGCATGGGGGTGTTGTAGTTCGGTGTCGGTGGTTGTCCAGATATTCCGCCGGAGCGCGCCACCGTATTGGTGTTGCTGTTGGAGGCCAGGTACTGCGCCAGGACCTCGGTCTTAGGAGCAGCCGACAGCTTCTTTCACATCTCTATTTTAAAAATGCGAATGAAATGCTCGGCTTCACTGCTGGATGCTGGTGCGACCGCACGCTCGTCAGGTGCGTCATGCCATCCTGAGAAAAGAAATCCTGAAACATGCAGGATGGAAACTAAGGTCTATTGTCCGAAACGGTCGTTCCTGGGCCCGTTCAATGGAGAACATCATTTGCACGGCTCTTATTTCCTCCCTTGCTGTCGTAATTGACATTCCAGCTACATAAACAAATTTGGTAAACAGGTTTTTGATGATGAGCCTGCATCTGTCTGAAGAAGAGACCAGCGAAGTCCACATAGAGTTCATTCCACGAGCGTCGCGGCGTTGGCCACACGTGGAACATTACAGGAAGTGCTGTCCGGGCTGGTGTGCACCCGTTACAGGCGCAGGCCATCCTCTCGATGTCCTGCGTGAAGCCAGGCCAGCAGGCGTTCCGTCTTGTGAGCCTCTTGCGTGTGATCCACCAGTGGCTAGCGTGCAGGCGGTTTGCGGCACGCTGACGCAGAGAGAGTGGGATGACCACCACCGGGTAGTCGTCAAAATATGTAGCTTTCATTAGGGAATAAATTACGAAATAACCCATATTCCGGTTCAGTTTTAAAGTAGACGTTAATTTTGTCCACCACACTGCTCTCTACTTTTCAAAAGAGAGGTCGTCCACCTGCGTCGTTTCTTCTCCTTTTTCTGACAATCAGCTTCTTGCAGAAAAATAAATTCTGCATTTGCGACGACTTCGCTCTTCCCTCATAATATCAAAACGCTGGTTCATTACTATAACAAAAAGCGAGCAACGTCGGAAAGATATCGGAGCCAACTGCGATTCCATGAGGTCGAATCCCTTGGCCTCAAGCCCTTCGTTTGGTGTGGTTGAGAAGCCTAACCCCAATTCATTGGCAGCCAACGATCGGCCTAATCCAGTCTCTGTTTCGTCGGCCTAAAGTGTATGCATCTTAGATGCACCTCCACGTGGGCCTGGCTGCTGATGTCAGTCCAGAGATAGAACCCGGTCGCCGGGCCACTGCAAGACATCTCGAATCCTGCTGTGCCAAAGTCTCTATCTCGCTTACACCGCACTTTCGCAGCCTGGCCGTTTATTGGTTTTAATTGGACTACTCTTTTGGATTGCTGTTCTACGGATTATTAACGGATTTTTTCTGTGTAATAAAGAATGTATACCGTAGCAAGTGTAATATAACCTAGAAATATTTTGGACCTTCTCATATAGCGTAATATGCAGCGCGCTACCTTGGAAGAGAGGAAGGTAAACCGAATCGAATCTGCCATATGGGCTAACGACCGCGAGCTGCTACCCTGGCCATCCCGGGTGCGGTTTTTGGGCTGTTTCTCACGCTGCTTTAGGCAAATTCTAGCTTTGTCCCTAATCTCTGTCTCTGAAATTGTTAAAATACGAAAGCACACTGAAAAAAATTTACGTGATTCACAGACAGATGGCGCACATGCTTTCCCTTACTTAGATTTGACTGACGACTGTTGTGAGAACAATGACATCCGACCACTAGGTTAAAAAAAAAATTTGCAAAATCATGAAAGCAGCGCATGTCACACGCTGGGGTTAATGCTACTACAGAGATGAAATAGCTGTACTTTCAAAAAATATTTTGCCCGAAATCTATATAAGCAGTTTCAAATATTGTATGCCGAGGAGTAGATGAGAATGGAACAGTGTGATACAGATTTTAAAGAGGAATTGATTGCGTAGCTCTTCTAACAACCTTTCCGTTAGAGTTATTTAGAAACGATGCAGCTGTTCACTTTAACTTATTTCCGAAAAAATCATATCTAAATGAGTATTCTCGCCATTTTTAGACAAGAGAAGTACATAGAACGTTCTTTTCAACCCTAAAATTCTCGCTGAGGATATTGTACAGCAACATCGAATATATGTAGTGGTCTTGTGCGAAATAGTGCATCATGAAATCAGTTGTCCTAGACTCTGACCTGATTGAAAACATCAACAATTACTCGTATATAAAGTCACATTTGCAGCTTCATCTATGGTATCAAGTGTAGCACATAGATTGAAGTTTACCACCAGTCGACCTCACAGAAACGTCAACTGTTTAATTTTAGAAGCTGATTCCGGGTAGAATAAGCTCTTTGTAACAGTGAAGACAGAGGTTCGAGCGCTGTTAGGAAAATAATCCTCATTTCCATATAGCTTGGGAAGCAAGGAAGAAACGGGACACTCGCAACGGTGACTCCTGCAGCACTTCAGTGTTCTTAGAGCTGGGATATCAAGAGACTCACATTGCTTCTCGTTCGCCTACATTAACCGTTCAAAACTAAGTGTTACAGCTGTAAATCCAGCCAAAAGTGACATCTTCACTGAAATACGATTTTAGTGACAAAGAGTGAAAGAGGAATTCCACTGTTGAATGCAGATGAGAATAAAATGGAAGATGGAAGATTATATTTATTGTGCCATCGACAGCACATTAGAGACGGCATTTCCGTGTAGCAATTTAGAGAAATCACGGAAAACCTATAACTGGATGGCCATACAGGGATTTGAAATTGTCCTTCCGAATGCGAGGACAGTGTGATAACCACTGTGACACCTCGCTCTGTCCGCAAATGAGAGAGCGGACAGGTGGAGAAAGTACATTGAACTCCTCTACGAGTGGGAGCAACCGTCTGATGGCGGAATAGAAGAAGAAGTGGAAGTAAATTCGGAAGACATAAGAGGTTGTTATTAGTCAGAATTTAATAGAGCTTGGGATTAAATAAGGCAGAAGGCATAGATAACAGTCCTTCAAAATTTCTAAAATCATTGACGGAAGCGACAACTAGGTTTTTGGGATCTGTGAGTCTAGAGGTATATCATCAGACTTTCAGAAAATTATCATCGACACAATTCTGAAGTAACGAGGGCACGTAAGCGCGAAAACTGTCGCGCTATCAGAATAGCGGGTTATGCATCCAAGTTGCTTACAAGAATAATACATCGAAGACGGCAAAAGGTAATCGAAGATCTGTTAGAAGGCGATCAGTTTGGATTTAGGAAGATAAGTATTACAGAAAAATAATTTTGAAAAGCTGAATTCTCATCCAACTAATAAATTTCAAAGAAAACTGAAAAACACACTAAAAGATGTCAAAACCATGCCCACAATAAACAGAAACAAAAAGTGGTACCAAGAAATCCAGCAGCACCAATGCTCAGAAGCTAACCGAAAATACAAAGGCGTTATTAATTTAGAGAGTGCTCCCACGTATCACTATGCAAAGTCTGCACACAAATATCAAACTAAAATTTTTGAATTAGAGAATAACGGAACCATAAAAAACTCCTTAGAATTTATATTAAAAAATAACAGATATACACATCCCATCAACTGCAGAACTGATATCCTTTGACGCAAATCAAATGTACACTTTAAGCCCACTTGATGGTACAATTAACATTAGAATAGAACAACTGACAGGACACACAAAAATTCCAAAAAGCCTTACAGAGGGACTTACACAAATCATAAAGTGACTACTGAGCAAAACTACTTTCAGTTTATCCATACACTCTGTTTACAAAAAGACCTGCCATTGGGAAGCCCAGTCTCACATACACTGCGAAGTATCCTCATGAACCACGTTGAAAACACAATTTTTGCGGAAATAATAGAAACAAAAAATATAGATTAATATACTGGTAGGGATATATGAATGATCTCATACGCTTTATAGACGACCTACAAGAACAAATAAATAGTTTACACAGACAAATAAATAATATACACCACAACATTCAATTCACAATGGAAACAGAAGAGGCAGTACACTATTTCGACGTCAAAATCGTAAAATCTAACAACATATACAGCTTCAACATTTTCAGAAACATACAGCTATAGACGTGAATGTTCCTCTAGAATCAAACCACTCTCATTCTCAAAAGTTTGCAGCCATCAGACATATGACATACAGACTATGCAGAATATCTTGAAGCAAAAAGAGCTATCAAACAGAACTAAACATGATCATTAACAAAGCGCAAAACAATGGATACATCAGGAACACAGTACACAAACACATGACTCTATTAAAAAGAAAATACAGGAACAAAACAGAAAAATTTTAAAAACCCAAATATACAAACAAATAACAATAATACCTAATGTGCACTCTTATCATGAAACACAGCTATCAACAAAAATTGGCATACCATGTCATACCATTACTAACTCCACTCAAAATTAATGAAATTGCCAATAAACAAAAAATATATGTATATACAAGAAAAATAACACAATACAAGAGAAAGTAAGAACTGGGACCGAAGAGAAAGGTAAGTTCAGGTATATATTAATTAACATATAATAGGTACAACTCTAAATATATTGAGATGACTGCAAGAAATTTTCACATCTGGCATGAAGAGCGTGTAAGGGCAATGAAGAGTGAATGTACCCATCCCACATATGATGAACATCTAATAAAAGAAAATCACCATCGCACTGGGATAAAAACAAACATGGTATCCTTATGCTAAAACAACAAGTGAAAGGGAATGCTCACTCTAAGGGAAGGAATAACATACAGAAAGTCATAAATAAAAACGAAAATATTCTCAGGAGTAGCAACAGAAGAACAATGTTCAAACTAATTCACAGTCTATGATAAAAATATATTTGAAATTTTTAAAAGTAAAAATAAATAATAAATAAAAAATAAACACACACACACACACACACACACACACACACACACACACACACAAACAAACAATGACACACCACCTATCCTTCTCCATCACCACCCTAGCACCCACATCACTCATCCAGGAACCCTCAGTCAGTTCCCATGATCCCTCAGTCAGGTCTAAAGCATGTGACTGAGAGCAGTGCAACAAAATGCATGCAGTATGGGTTACGTAAAAAGAAATTTTTAACGAAAGAAGTCTATAGCAAGTGTGTTTATCACATGTAGGACAGCAAATGGATGCATGAACAGGACTAAAAAATGAATGTAAGTAAAAAATACAAACTTGTAATTGTAAAGAGAAATTGCTAGATGTAAATAAACTGCCGAACAATCACTACAGATCTCACTAACATGAATATGCAAAACATGTCTGGTATCCAAAAATAAATTTCAATTTCAAAATACAGAAGTTTTTTTACCTTTCTGATAAAACATAAATGAAGTTATTATTAGCAACTGAAGGAGAAGACTGCAAATATTAACAATCTTTCATTCCTTGTATATTCACTGACTGTAGAAGTCCTTTTTCAGGAAAAAGGAGTTACTCACTACACTTTACTGTATTTGTTTTATTTATTATTATTATTATTATTATTATTCATGCATGGGCCCAATAGGGCCACACGAGGTACAATAAATCAATGTCGTTTTTGATGGTTGGCCTTCCTTTGTGTCCAAATTTGTTTCATTCTTACATTGTTTGTAACGTCTGCATGGGTTTTACTGGCTATTTTAAGATCCTCCTTAATGGAAGCGATCCCTTTAATTGGCTCAGTTTTGGCCTTATTTTTGCTTTTGTAGAATTCTCCTATTTGTTTTGTCAACGTAGTAGGTGCCATTCTTTCAATGTTCCCATAAAATTTAAGTCTTCATTTTCTCATGTCACCAAGTATGTCTGTTTTTTCTTCTATTTATTTATTACCTTTCAGGCTATAAGTTGCTCCATTAGAAATTTTAGGGCCTAATGTGTTCCTAATAATCTTTTTTTCTTTCTTTTAAATTTACTCTCCATAAAGACATTCAGATTTGGTTACAATGCTGTAATTTCTAAGTTTATTGAATTTATAATATTTTATGTTAATCTGAATGCAGTTGCCATTTTTGACAGCAAGCTTCATTTGCAGCTTTTTACGGACCGTTTTCTTGTATGATTTTCCCCACGTATTTAAATTGAGAAACCCTTTTTATTTTTTCATATTTCACGTCAAAAACTTTGATGCTTGTTTGTAGCATGTAATGTAATCCATTTTTTTCGAATGATATGTGTAGTCCCACTTTTTCTGCAACTTCTTTAAGAATTTAAATATGTTTTTCAGCTGTGGTCATATCTGTAGTTAAAAACGTCAGATCATCTATAAAGGTGAGGCAACCTACTCTAATATTACTTCTACCTAACTTTATTGATTGAACTCTATTTTGACTAAACATTTGCTCTCATCATTCTTCAATTACTTCTCTCAAAACACAGTTAAACAATAATGGGGAGAGATCATCTCTCTATCGAACACCAGTCGTTAATAAAATGGTTCTGAAATTTCTCTCATGAATTTAACTTCAGAGCTAGTGTCGGTTTACGTTTCTTTAATTATCATCAGTGTTTCATTATATAGCCCTTGTTCCTTTAAAATTAGGAAAAGAGATTCACGATCAGCTGAGTCTTAGGCCTTTTGAAAATCCACAAATGCACTTACAACATTGTTACCAGAAATACTTTGTGCCCAAGGATTAGTTTTAAAGTAAGAATTTGTTCTGGACAGGATCTGTTTGGTGTAAAGCCTGCTTGGAATTCATCAGTTTTAGGTTCTAACTGTTCTTCGGCTCGGTCAAGTAAACATTGCGAGAGAATTTTGTATGTGACCAGAAGAAGAGAGATTTCTCGGTAATTATTAACATCAGTTCTATCTTTTTTATGCAATGGATGAATTAGGGCAGTTTTCCAGTCCTCAGGTATTTTCTCAGTTAGCCAGTTATGTGCTGTTAGTTGAGTGATCTTTTGTATAGTGTTAGGGACAGCTGATTTTAGTAGTTCTGTAATCACACCCTCTTCCCCGGATGCTTTATTGTTTTTAAGTCTCTTAAGTTGTTTACTTATTTCGATTTCGTCAGTTTCTGTAGAGTTTGGGTTAGAATTGTTAGTTTGTCGTGGTTGGAATTTATACGCTAGTTCTGGACAGTTTAACAGCTTTTCAAAATAATTAGCAAGTACCCTACAAATGTTCCTGGTTGTTAAGAGCCAAACTGCGATTTTCATTTTTGAAGCAAAGACTGTGAGGGTTGTAACCGGTTAGCTTTGTTTTGAATGTTTAATAAAAGTTTCTTGTACTGTTCTTTTGAAAATCTTTTTCGATTTCTAAAAGTTGGGCATTTTCATACTTTTAGTCTCTCGGATTAATTTAGATGTTTCTTTTCTTATAGCTACAAAGGCGTTGTACATATTTTCAGTTCTGTTACTATTCCAATTTTTGAATGTGTCAGTCCTAAACTTAACTGCTGTTTCACAATCCGCATTTCACCAAGGGTGTTTTTGTTTCTTTCGATACGGAATCAAATTCTGCGTTTTTTTGATGAACTTCTCTCTAAGGCTTTGCCGATTGTTGAATTATTTTTTTCAAGTTCGCTTGTTAGACTTGGAATTATTTTAGCAGTGTCAAATTTTGGGATAACAGTTTTTGTTTTGAAGAGTTTTTGAGGTTGAAATTTTACTTTTCTTCGCCTTAAATTATGGTCAGAATCAATATTAGACCCCCCTTCCTAACTTGGACATTTAAAATTTCTTTGTAGTTACGGTAAGAAATTCCTTTATGATCGATCTGAAATTCCCCAATAAATGTATTGGGTGCCCGCCAAATTTTTTTATTTAGAAGGGTTCTTTTTAAAATGCGTTGACATGATTTTAAGGTTAAAATTTTTGCACATTTCAACAAGCCTTTGGCTATTTTGGTTAGTCCATTTGCGGACAGGAAATCCACCCATCGTTTTCTTATATTTTTTTCTCTTTGCCTAATTGCCCAGGAAAATCATCCATTAAAATTTTAACACGGTTTGAGGAAATTTTCATGTTGATGCTTTCTAACGTTTCCCAAACTTCATTAACTTCTTCAGGTTTTATTGAATTTAAAATATTTTTGGAGACTGCAAAAGCAACCCGCAGATGTGGTGTATTATTAAATATTCTTTTATCAGTTTAATTTTTAAAATGACAGTAATTGCAGAAATCCATGGTGCTATTGTCCGTCATTTGTGTTTCTTGAAATTCCAGAATTTGAATCTATGCTCTTTTGATGTATCTCTCAATTTATGAAGTTTACTTGGTTGCAAAAGTGTTTGTATGGACTCCGACTTCCTCTGTTGAATCACATTGCATTTTAATCTGGTTGTCCCAAAATCCTTAGAGACCAATTGCGACAGTAATACTGGCGTTAGATTGACAACCTGGAGTAATATTGTGATTATCAAAATGCTTCTGATGATTGTACTTGGAATCGGGGGGTTGAGTAGACTCATTGAGTAATCTCAGAGTGTTAAGACTGGAAGTGCTAGTTACAGAATAAAAATTTCAGCCGCACCACTGATCCACTGACGACACACGCTGAAAGCTTTGCTGCTTGCTACAAGACACAGTGTGGATTTGGTTTTGTTTTGCCTTGGTCTGGGGTTGTTCATACTGTATTCGCAGCTTTCCACTATATCTGATGGAACGTTCACTATACGCCACCTGTGACCCGTCCAGTATCCTCGGCAAGATCGGCTTCTTAGACTTTGTAACTAAAAGTCTTGAAGCCTGGATTTATTTTGTTTATTAATGCCATTTTGTCAAATAAAGATATGATTGGAGAGAGTGGCTGTTAGGTGATACAAATTGTTGATGGAGTACGGTAGCATCCAAGCACAAAGTTGTTTTAGGCCACTTTACTGAAAAAATACCGTTACCGTTTGCGAAATGATACAATTCATCATCAGATTTCTTCCACGCTTTCGTCAAAACACACATTAGGTGAGTTACGGGCAATTGTCCCAGGGTAAACAATAATGCACAATTACAAATGTGCAATACAGATTGCTGTGCTATAGACTTGTGGTACAATGAAATGTCCACTTGGAACATTTGTTTTTTACAGTTTCCTCCAACGAATACTATACTGTAGGATGTCTTTCTTTTTATGGTCCATGTTTCATCGAACTATGTTACTTGGCAAACAAACATCATGGGAAAGCTAGTGTCGTCCTTAGTTTTTGCGCCTAGTCTGTATGTCGAAGATGCTTTGACACATTGATTTGTGACAAAGATATGGTATTTTGGGGAAAGGACGCATATACATTAAATAAAGGACGTAAAACATAGAGATTAATAAATGGGATTTAGCGAATTGCAACATTATAAACGTATTTTACAAAGGGGTAGATAAATAAGTATAGATAAGAAGGTATCTGGGAGAGGCATACGCTATTTGAACACTGCTGGCAAAGTGCAATACAATTTATTAATATTTGGCGCTACGAAAGTTACTGACTGTAGTAGATACATAAAATGTTGTAAGATTTGTTACTTGATCTGCAGATGAGTGGAGGAACTGTATTTTTGTTGGAATTTGAAAAGTACTTTCTAAAGAGTTTTCAGGAAAGGAGTATTATCCAGCTCAGAGTGCTCACTAAGGGTACGGTGGAGGAAACTGTTTCCGTGCATGTGTGTATATTTCTAATTTTTCTAGCAGTTCATAGTAGCTCCTAGTTCTGTAAAGTATCATATTTTTATTTTATTCTCACCGAATGGTATTCTTCAGCTATTTGGGCTAGACCTGTTTAAGTTGTGACGTCTTAAAACATCAAGTTATTCGTTGTATCTAATCTCAAAGCTTCTGCCACTCCTACCAATATAGAATTTGAGTCATGACTCACATTTGAACTTGTACATTCACTGTTTGCCGTAGAGACTCTCGGAAGTATTTACGTAATGGATTATTTTTTGTTGTAATATACTGTTAGCAGAGAAGCTAATTTTAATAGTTTTCTTTTTATACAATTTTGCTATTTGGTATGATAGTGGGTCTGTATATGGTTTTTCAGCATATCTAAGTTTGACTGCTATGGGAGATTGATTTGCTTTGGAGTCAGTGTTGAGTGAACTGCTGCTTTGTGGACCTGCATTCAGTGCTTTTATTTCGTTACCAATTTCGTTGATGTCTTGGGTACTCTTTCTAAAGATGTACCTGTGGCCAGAGTCCATGCTTTTGCAAACCCAGGGATGCTGACTGCGCTTCTCTGAAATCCCACACAAAACGAGGAAAATTTTTGCGCTCCCTGTGGATGCATGATACATCCTGCAAGTTTAACTGGGGGAACAAGTAGGGGTATTGCGTTTTAACATTGCAGCAGCATCTTTGTGTATTGATCCCTGGCACTGGGAGTCCATGGCCTGGTGCCTGCGAGGCTGCTGCATTGCCGTCCATGAGTTGGGGGCACAAAGCACCCTTCTTCCACTCACCCTTGGCTGTGAGTTCACTGTCTGGCCTGAAAGGACACGGCCTATTATGTACCAACAGATGATCACTGGTGTGGCCAGGGGTCTCCTTTCAATGCCCACTTCTCCGTGACAGCTTCCCAACCACCACTACCTAATGTTATTACAACACACAGGAAATCCAATTAGAATATAAAAGTACAGAGAGTTAGTACTGCCATTGCAATCACTGTCATATCCCTCATTTAATTGTAAGTACATACTGATTGGTACCATCACCTTTTACATGGATGAGATGTGGCTAGTTGGGATGGTTAGCCACCTCTCATGATTCTCCCCTTGCAATTCAAAATTGGCATTAGATTTCTAAATTTCTATTGCAGCATCTCCGAAACAGAATTTTTGAATATTCTTGCACCCTCATGATCCACTGGTACTATCTTCCTATACTGGAATGGTGGAGTAAACATATTATCATTACCAAACCAAAAACACAACTTATATGAAAAATACTCATTCACACTTGTTGGAACCAAGCTTTTTATTCAGATTTATTAGTGGGCATGATGCTGAAAGCAAATTACACGATGTTACAGAAGGCATTGTAGTTTCACAAATATCGATCTTAAAAAGTAAATAATAAACCAAAGTAAAATAAAACTCTGCCCAGTTCTTTGATAAACAAGTTCACGCCTTAATGGAAGTGAAAGTCTGTTATTACAATATGTTTGTATTTCAGGTGTACTTACTTACATGTTATTTAATTACTGAACTTTGCAAAAAAGGTACACCTAACACAGTTAGTCTTACATCATCACTGCACAAAAATTACGTGATTAAATCCAACGAGCAGAATATCAGACATTACACAAAATAAACACAGTGTTGTTGGAGTAGAATATGAAATATTGTTTATATGATCACTGTGTACATATCTGTGTTACTATTAGAGACTAAAATTAAACTGAAGGTATATAGAAACATGACATGCACATAAACAATGTATCAGGAGTGTATAACTAAATGTGATAAAAAGAGTAACTAAGATACGCTAAGAAAATAAACATATATACATAACATCTCATCCACCTCCACCTTCTTTTTTAAATGCTGTATCCCAGTAAAAACTTTATTTCGCTTTCATAGACTGGGGCGAAAGCCTACTGCAAAAAATCCCTATCACATTTCAAATTACAATTAAGTTGGTTGTGGCACCATAATTTGAGCGTCAGTGCCTCTTGGGAACGAAACTATATAGGAAAAATGTGTCAGATGAGTGAGATGTCGTTACACACAAGCACAAACTTGAAAAAATGTGATAGAATATGTTTCAAATCATAAGCTCCGCAGAAATGTGATAGCACACTATTAACAATAGATCAAAACATTCTGCCGTCACCTATCATGATTGACTCTGGTGTCCATCCCACGGTAGCTATGGCATGTTCACTTTCAATGGCGAGAACGATTACTCGGCTTTGGCACGTAAATTTATGTGAAGGCACAGGGTTCAGTCTGAGGGAAGGGCAGGTTCCCATTACCTGTCATCAGGAGCGCTGCTCAATTCTTGTTGTCTTAGAGTGTGGACGTGGGGGTCATCCTCTCTTCACGACAACGGACTGCTTAGGAGTTAGGTTTTCCTCGTTTGTTGGCAGCTGGAGGGAGCAAGTGTCCCACAGTTGGCGACACCAGTTCTTATTTATGCATCTGAGTGGCTCAGCAAGGATCGGGTTTCCTCCGCTTATTGTGATTGTGTAGTGCGACAATACGTGGAAACCGCCTACACTGTTTGGTATATTAGGTTTTACATGTACGTTCTGTAAATGCATTAAGCTGCAGAATTGCTCATAGGACAGCAAATATCATGAGATAATGTCAGAGTAGTGCTACTTGGCTTGGTATTACTGTCTGTGTATTGTTTAGAACAGAATTTGGGTTATTGTTCAAAGCTGCATGGCATGATGGAAGGCAGGTGGTTGGTTTTCACTAGGAGTAAAATTAATCATCGAAACATATCCTTTGGCAAAGGGGAAAGACTTAATGACATCCAAAAAGGAATAGTCTCTGTCGTTCTCCTGCGGGGTTCCTTGATGTGTATCTGCAAAGCTGTAGTCTTGTACTACCCTTCTGTGGTGGAATTCTGTCAACTAAGGACAAGTGCAAATGCTCGAGTTGTGGCGTGGCCGCCTATTAACCCAGCTCATTTGCTAACACTAACGTGGCCCGCTGTGATCCCAAGAAAGCGCCGCTGTCTCCATGCTGTACCGCAGGCCCTTCTGAATCCCTCGCAGCCTGTGCCAGACTGTAGGACGGCTTTTCGACCGTATTCCACTTCTCACAGTATCTCTAAGTTCGTACCAAATGTGTCCAAACAGGGCCAACGTGCTGTTATTGCTTCCTTGGCTGATGAAGGACAAACACCAGTAGACACGCATTAAAGAAGGAAGACTGTGTCTGAGCAGCATGTCTGTCGAAAACTATAGGCAAGAGGTGCTGCTGCTTTGTGATAGTGCACGTCCCTATAATGCAAATGACGTAATGCAGAAGTTACGCCGCCTCAAATGGGAGACACTCGAGCACTCGCCCTATAGTCCTGATCTCTCCCCATGTGATTATCACGCCTTCACTCCCTTAGAAAATGGCCTTGAATTGTCCTGTCGGACGAGGATGTGCAGCAAGCAGTTAAGGACTTCTTCACGTAGCAGGGCATAGCGTTTTACCAAACGGATATCTTCAATCTGGTGTATCGGTGGAATGATCGCCTCAATGGTCGCAGCGATTTTTCCTGATTAGCATACCAACTGTAGGCTGTATGGCTTTCTAACCGAAACTTCTTGATCGCCTCTTACAAAATTAGTTTTCGGTTTCTATTGGATTTTTTTTCATTCTGCCGTTTATATTATTTTACAGTGACTTGGTCAGACAAAACTTTCTAACTGACGTCATATCCATTTGCTTTGCTGCATTTATTTTTAGTATCATTAGCTTACTCTTTAGTATTGCTGTTATTGGTTATTAGCTCATTTCGTTGTACAACCAGTCTTTTATGTACATGCAACTTTGACTTGATGCTTTCCAGGTTAATTCCTTTAAATACCTACATTTTCGTTAGTTATACTTATTCAGACAGAGAAGAGAAGATACCATCACCTGATACAAGCCGCTACTGAATGCCAAGCTTGGCCTTTCTCTTCTGCATACTTGTTTCTGTACTTCCACCTCTTTCTCCTTGCATTCCTTTAATCGTTCCATCATTCCCACATTATCCTTGGTACCATGCGTAGGATATCCTCTTCTTATCGTCGTCGTTCCAGTGCAACTCACTCATTCCTGCTAACATCTTATATTACCTTCACATTTCTTCATGGCCATTCATTGGGTCGTAGGCACTATGTATGCTTCTCTATGCGTCTAACCCATCCTTTTAGGCTCTTCCTTATCTCGCCACCATGGGTGTTACCACCCCTATTTACACGTAATGAAAACAAATACATGTAGTTATTTTGCAAGAATCCCCACATAATCAAGGTATTTCCTTGGTTGATGCGCATTCGCACACATCGCTATTAGTCCAGTTATCATTTAGTCCTTTCCTT
The DNA here is from genome assembly GCF_021461385.2 of Schistocerca piceifrons. Classification (NCBI taxonomy): domain Eukaryota; kingdom Metazoa; phylum Arthropoda; class Insecta; order Orthoptera; family Acrididae; genus Schistocerca; species Schistocerca piceifrons. The sequence continues at coordinate 581,601,763 of NC_060140.1, read as the reverse complement.
AACTACTTTTTAGGCAAAACACTTGTCCCACGTTCTCAATAATCATTTTTTTGCCCCATACATACCACAAAATAACTTTACACTTACTTCCTATTATCTACCTTGGACATGGGCCACCCTGTTCAACCTCATATAACACGTCCTGATGCTCGCTCGGTAGAACCTACATAAAATCATCTAGTATTCGCTTCATAAGTTTTCTTTCTCTCCTTTGCATCCTGAAGCGCCAAACAAAATCCAAGTTTCCCAGAAGTGCACTTCTTTACATTTGAGAAATACAAATACTCTCATAATATACCTTCCACCCTTATATTGGGTCTTTTAGGTCTCCATGGAAAAGATATCTACTTGATTTATATCCGTTGTTCCCGTACATTATTCTCATTTTTATCATGCACTGTACTCCCAAGTTAGTCACCTTGAAAGGTCTCTGTTGGATTCCTTTCATGTTAATTTCTTAAATCTGTTGTCATTTACAGCATAAATTCCTCTTCTAAATTTACTGTGGTGTTTCTGACTATCTGGGAGGAGACTGAGCAGTGAAACATGTTATTTTTACACATAAACAAGAACGGTCTGTCACACTACTACACTTTAAAACACAGTTTATATGTAATTCATATCACACAGTCTCATACGGAACCTACATCCGCTTTCTTTTATATACTGTATATGATAAGATGCTGTCATTCCCCTTCCCTTCTGTGTGAGAGCATAAATGAGCAAATGTATTTCTAGTTGCATGCTGGATGGTAGCAGACAAGCCTGTCTGCTAGAGAACAGTAGGACCAACGTCGGAACAGGTAGCTACGCTTTCTAAAAGCAAAGAGGTTTCTATCCTTAGTATGGTCCTGTCCGTCCCTTGTCATGTTGGTATACGAAGCTGCCTCTCTGGTCACTTCTGTTTGGTATACGGAAGCACCCTTGGTAGGAGCCCAGGTCAGTCTGTGCGTGGCGAGCGTCTGAAGTGGTAAGATCTCCATCTAAGTGCGTGTCTGCTAAGTCCGCAGGACAATGGATTTCTTAAGTTCAGCCTAACTTAAAATTTAATCACCTTTATTTCAGGTTTAGCTCTAAAATATCTAATGTCATCTTAAATTGTAATGCAGTGTAATTCGAGTGTGAAGTTCAGAATATATTCCGGTAGTTGCTTCGTCACTACGTTGTGAGTAAAGTGGAACCACGTGTTGATCAGTAACTCTAACTAAGATCATCAGTCTTAAATGCGAATGTGCGTGAGATTATAACGTCTCATCTTGATAATATTTTTCAATATAGCAACTTTTCTTTATGTTCAACCCACGTGGGGTGTACTTTGTGAGACCAGTACCACGTGCTTATACAATTGTTTGACCCATCAGGTTAATAGTAAGACGATAGTAACCAGTTCGAGGTTTTTCTTTTGTAAATTGTGTTTCTATGTAATTTACTTTAATTATCAAAATTATTGTGGAGTTACACTCTTTGTGTAAACCAAGTTGACCACGTGAGGCATCTGGTGTAAGCATCAAAGTAGGCCGCAGCTATTCTTTTCGGGAAGATTTCAAAGAGAGTTAGTATGAATTTAGTATACCAGTGTGTCGTAATTACATGACGGACAGGATTGTGCTATGAAGGTAACAAAATATCACACAAGAACAAACATTAATCTATAAAACAGCTCTGAAAGTACAATAGTCAACATCTAAAAAAAAACACCAGTAAATAAAACACCTGCAAAGTACAAGAGTCAAAGTCTAAAAAAAACAATAAATAGAACACCTGCAAAATACAAGAATTAGTCTAATAAACACCAATAAATCGAACCCCTGCAAAACACACAAGTCAAAGTTTCTCTGACAGAAAAACACGTATATGCATTGAACTAAGAACTGTATAATCACTGTTCACTGACACAGTAGTTCCACTGTTCCGAGGCACAACATAAGGGGAGGGGGGGGGGGGGGGTTCGTCGCCGCAGCTGTTAGTAGGGATTTTTGTCCATCTGTTGCATGCAATCCTACCGACATCGAACTATGATTTACTGTCGCTTGACAGTGGGCATCCGCCAGGAAATGTTGATAGGCGTCGTTGAAGTCTGCCATTTTGTCTGGACAGTACGTATCAAAAGGCTCCACGCCCCTTTATCCCCTGTCTTCTGTCGTTTCACCACGCCCGTCTCGCCACAGTCGCGTGCGTGTGGTGCGTTGCCAGCAGATGGATTTCCACGCGGTGGACCACTCGCCCATCTCAGGTCATCGCCTCCATGAAGGGTCGCAGTGTTTGTCGCGTGCCCTTCTTTTGTTGTCGACCACGCTCACGAAGTGGCCCGGTTGACACTGTGTCCTGCTGGGAAACCCTCCAGTTTACAACTAGCCCTCCTCCTCGCTGCTCCAGCTGTCTCGTAAGAGTTTAGCCGGTTCACTTTCACGTTCTCAACTGCATTCACAGAAATTGTTCATCATAGTTATGTGATTACAAAATGTCATACATAATACCACTTAGTATTGTCTTTCACAATTTTTAAGAACAAAAGTGAGACTTAATTTTTTTTAATAAAAACGTTAGATGAATCGACAATATAAAAATAAAAGTTAAATGACTTGACAATATAAAAAAATAAAAGTGAAATGACTTGACAGTATAAAAATAAAAATTAAATGAACTGACAATATAATATCTAAATCCACATCACTAATGTGGTTCACTTGCGTTTCAATAAATCAAATGCTACTTATTAATTCACTAAAATGAATAGGATTATGCTTTGTGCAAGTATAGGTTAGGACAGCATAGGGTTCACATGTTATTTACACGCACACACACATGCACACCTGTTGTCTATACTACAAACTAACTACCCATAAACATGTATTACTCAAAATTCTACTTCAACCCACTACTAGTTAATCCAACAAGCTACTTCAATGCTACTTCAACACAGTGTTTATACCACCACAACATTGTTCTAATTCGTCCTCTTCTTGACGCTCGTGACATATGTCTTGTCATATGATAAATACGGAGAAACTTTCCTTAAACATACACAGTAAAAAGAACAATGGTTATTTGCACGCCAAAACATTTATACCAGTTGACACACCTGATAAGAGACTCGCAATTATACATTTATCATACTTATATATTCACACATAAAACAGTAAGACAATTTCATCTAAAATTACGTTATCACAAGAATTAATCACACAGATGACTCTGAGAAGGGTAAAAATATTTTCATTATACAGTTTATATTACATTTTCTTACCCATTTTGCTCCAATTTCGTTCCTTCTTTAAGTTACCTTTCGCTTCCAAATCAGTTATTTCGCCTGTGGTGGTTATTCTGGATTCATTTCTCATGAATGGCAAAATTGTGGTCACTTCTATTCTGTAAAACAGTTTCATCTTAACATGTTGAACTTACAACAGACACAAAAGATCCGAATCCTCCTGTAGTTTAAATGACAAATGTTTTGCTTCATCCTTATTACCATAAACCATGCTTTCCTTCGGTCCCATAATCAAAATTATTTAATCTTCCTCTACCTTCAAGAGGGAAATTTCCTCAGTACAAATCATATAGGCTGCAGTGCATCCCGCACCAGCGAAAACAGTACGCTGTAACGCTCACAGCATCAGCAAAACACATAAACGTCGCTTTTCTAGGACAAGTATTAACGCAGAATAATTATTCAGGCTTTGGCTCAACATCAATCAAGACTACAGAAAGGAACCATATTTCTGTTCCATTCTCCATTCGCTGAAAAACTGCTCGTCATTGGACTGCCATAATACTATTTCAGGGCCACGTAAATTACACAAACCAAAACTCTTCTTCCACCTAGAAGGGAATCAATCTACTTACGAAATCCACAGACAGCATTTTACGTACTCAGCTATAAAGAACAAAACAGACATATATCATCAACATTAACATATTAACGTATATTGGGAAGCCATTGGTTAAACAATCGTATTATCGCATTCTGTTTTCAAGATTCCAAACTTACTCATTCCTTTCTCAGAGTTCTCATATCTTAAAATATTCATACAGCACGCATACTATAGTAAGAGATCCTCATTTATACTGACAGATATAGATTAGTAATAGATACACTCCTGGAAATTGAAATAAGAACACCGTGAATTCATTGTCCCAGGAAGGGGAAACTTTATTGACACATTCCTGGGGTCAGATACATCACATGATCACACTGACAGAACCACAGGCACATAGACACAGGCAACAGAGCATGCACAATGTCGGCACTAGTACAGTGTATATCCACCTTTCGCAGCAATGCAGGCTGCTATTCTCCCATGGAGACGATCGTAGAGATGCTGGATGTAGTCCTGTGGAATGGCTTGCCATGCCATTTCCACCTGGCGCCTCAGTTGGACCAGCGTTCGTGCTGGACGTGCAGACCGCGTGAGACGACGCTTCATCCAGTCCCAAACATGCTCAATGGGGGACAGATCCGGAGTTCTTGCTGGCCAGGGTAGTTGACTTACACCTTCTAGAGCACGTTGGGTAGCACGGGATACATGCGGACGTGCATTGTCCTGTTGGAACAGCAAGTTCCCTTGCCGGTCTAGGAATGGTAGAACGATGGGTTCGATGACGGTTTGGATGTACCGTGCACTATTCAGTGTCCCCTCGACGATCACCAGTGGTGTACGGCCAGTGTAGGAGATCGCTCCCCACACCATGATGCCGGGTGTTGGCCCTGTGTGCCTCGGTCGTATGCAGTCCTGATTGTGGCGCTCACCTGCACGGCGCCAAACACGCATACGACCATCATTGGCACCAAGGCAGAAGCGACTCTCATCGCTGAAGACGACACGTCTCCATTCGTCCCTCCATTCACGCCTGTCGCGACACCACTGGAGGCGGGCTGCACGATGTTGGGGCGTGAGCGGAAGACGGCCTAACGGTGTGCGGGACCGTAGCCCAGCTTCATGGAGACGGTTGTGAATGGTCCTCGCCGATACCCCAGGAGCAACAGTGTCCCTAATTTGCTGGGAAGTGGCGGTGCGGTCCCCTACGGCACTGCGTAGGATCCTACGGTCTTGGCGTGCATCCGTGCGTCGCTGCGGTCCGGTCCCAGGTCGACGGGCACGTGCACCTTCCGCCGACCACTGGCGACAACATCGATGTACTGTGGAGACCTCACGCCCCACGTGTTGAGCAATTCGGCGGTACGTCCACCCGGCCTCCCGCATGCCCACTATACGCCCTCGCTCAAAGTCCGTCAACTGTACATACGGCTCACGTCCACGCTGTCGCGGCATGCTACCAGTGTTAAAGACTGCGATGGAGCTCCGTATGCCACGGCAAACTGGCTGACACTGACGGCGGCGGTGCACAAATGCTGCGCAGCTAGCGCCATTCGACGGCCAACACCGCGGTTCCTGGTGTGTCCGCTGTGCCGTGCGTGTGATCATTGCTTGTACAGCCCTCTCGCAGTGTCCGGAGCAAGTATGTTGGGTCTGACACACCGGTGTCAATGTGTTCTTTTTTCCATTTCCAGGAGTGTAGATAGTATCACTGAAAGCATAAAACCGGAAACAAGGCTACTAACAGCTGGGGACCTGGGTTTTCCAGTCCCATAATACCCACAGATCGGATATTCCCCTGAGTTTTGCATTAATTCAACACAGATCTTGCTTCTCTCAGGAGCGACTCTTTTCAATTTACACAAAAAATCATAAACAGCATTTTACTCGTTCACAAAGAAACCTTTTATCTTCACATTTGAACCAACCTAAATCCTAATTGCACAAGGAAAGAAAAAAAAAAAACCGCAAACATAACTTCAATTAATCACACAGAAACATCTTTATCATTATTTTTACCAACATATTATTCGAAATGCATATGTCACAAATTTAAACTATTCTATACTTTCTCCTCATCGTCCCCTCCACTCCTCACTGTCCTCTCTATATTCCCTATGTACTCATTTGCCATGTCGCTCAATTGTTCCGATTGGGCGCCTTCTGCGCTGATCATTTGTCATTGCCGGTTTTGTTCATTTCCATTTGCAGGATTATGTCTAGGGATGGCCAGCCGAATTTCAACATCATGTGGTGTTCCGCCTACAATCCTATTCCCACCGTGTTCATCGTAGTATCGATTCTGGTTGTCGTAACTGTTGCGTTCACGATCCTGTCCACGTCCTCGATCATTTCCGTTGTTCCACCTATGTTCGCGACTGTTACCCCAGTTTCTATATGGCCGGCCCCGATTATTGTTCCGTTCGCATCGCGACGACCAGTCACGCCGTTGATTAGTACTATGGCCACGACTGCGATCGCGCTGCTGTGCCCCGTAATAACTATTTGCCTGATTAGGCGGGCATTCTGCTGTATTATATTCCAACTCTCGGAGAAGTGTCTTAAACGTTTCCACGTCCTCTTTGCATCGTCCCGCAAGAATGACGTGGCGCAAGTGCATCGGCAATTTGGTGATGCATATCCTAATTAGTTCTGCAGGCCAGTATGGGTCGTATAGAAATTGATTTGCCTGCAGCATGTGGTCGAATAGGCGTGCTGGGCTGCCGAAACCAGGCTGGTTCAAATTTGGCAACATAATTATGCCATGCTTGACCCTATCTTGTGCCACTTCCGACCAATAGGCGGACAGGAAGGCTTGTCAAAACTCCCGAGTGGAGTTGCAGTGACGCGCTGCTGACCTCATGCGAATCGCCGGTTCGCCTTCCAAATAGCCACACATATATTCTATCTTATGTGAACTTGCCCAGTCGGGGGGAAGACAGAACTCAAATTGCTCGAGCCATGCTTGTGGATGTATTCCTTTTTGCGAATTTCGAAATATCTCAAACTTTCTCACCGTAAGGAAATGTTTGAAATCAAATCCCCGCATTTCCTCCCGGCGAGGCCCTTCAATGTTTCTATTTTTCTCATGTCTCGCCCTCAAAATGCATTCTTCCCTGTCGTCCAAATCTCCCACGTGGCCAGAGTTCCTCTCTGCATTGTGCGTACAGCTATTTTTAGTGCTATTGGCGAGTTCAGAATCGCACCCCATGCGGCTTTCCAGATGCACCACGCGTTCTTGTAATTCGCCTTTTACAGCTTTGTGCCGCCTATTCACTTCGAACTGTCCCTTCTGAAATCTAAGAAGCGAACGCACTTCTTCGGTCTCTGCGACCGCTACCAGTGTAGTATTGTTATTGCTCTCCATCACCTTCATTGTGCCTACGATGACCGCTAATGCTGCAGTCTTATCATGTATTTGTCTGTTGTCCTCCGTCCCAGTCTGCTTCAATTGTTCTACTTGCTGTTCGAGTGCGTAAATCGCTTGACTGTTGTCCGCTACTGTGTTGCTAACGGACGCGGGACAATGCGTTTCCGCCTCCTGGACCCTCGAGAGTACCTACTGGTGTTCGCTTTGGCATTCTTCTCTCAGTGCTTGTAAATTCCTAATTAGCTGTTCCTCTCTCTCTTTCGATTCCGCATCGCGACTCCGCTTGCCCTGTTCTAAGGCTTGCAGACGGTCATCGATTCGTTCAAATGTACGTCCTAATTCTTTCATAATATCACTTTTTATTTCACTTGTCAGATTGTTTATTCTTTGTGAGATATCATCGGACACTCTCTGCATCGACTTGTCGACTTTATTTGTCTGCTGGATTAGGTTTTGTCTATTTGTCGCCTAGCTCGCAGATCGATTTTTCAGATTTCTGCGTCATTTGTTCGCCTAGCTCACGGATCGATTTTTCGGATTTCTGCGTCATTTGTTCACTTGCACTCGGATCGATTTTTCAGATGATTCTTTTTGTTCTCGGAACGATTTTTCTGATTTCTCAGCGTTTTCTTTATTTTGTTGCAACAAGGCTTTCATGAATTCTGCCAAATCAATTTGGTTAGTAGGAGGCAAATTAATTTCTGGCTCTGGCGTAAGCCCGTTCGTCCTGTTTTGCATTTCGTCTGAAGTATTCCCCATTGCATTTTCGGAACCGACCGACGCGTTAATATTCGAAATCAAATTATCCCCTTGGTCCATGTTGCTTAAGTTGTTGGACCGCCTATTTTTAGCTTGGTTACGTGTCTGCATTAGTTCAATTTATACCTGGTACACAACACACTAATCATAATAAATATATCCCCCAAAAATTACGACAGTTACACGAAAGGTACCCAACCTAGTACGCACTTTTTCACACGCAAAACAAATTTTTATCTTTGATCAAAGCAGTGCAATTTACAAGCGAGAATGAAAACCATACACACATATAAAACACACAAATATAGAAAACAAAACAACAAGACAAACAACGCAACGCCGCTCAACAACGCCGTGAATCAATTGTAAGTCTACTTAGAAACAACGCAGAAGTTGTTTGAGCGCTGCAGGGAAAAAAAATTAAGATTATACAACGCTCGCAGTCTAACGTTTCAGAGATTCCAGAGTCTAGCGGAATCACAGAACAGGGTCGCCATATGTAACGTTGTTGCTTTAATTTGTTCTGCAATCCGTGCTGCTATTCACGACCATAAAAGTGGGTTAAAAGCTGTGAGCTGTCTGGGGAAGTTAACCTTGCATTACTGAGCAACTGTTTCACCAGGTATCCAGACTAGCTTACCAAATTTGCAACCAGACTAACATTAATTATAATCATTTAATAGTCATACGACAACTGGTGATGTATATAAAAAAAAGAGAATTGAAATAAAAAGAAATAAATCAGATTATATTTGGACATTTATTTTAACGTTGATCATCGAAATTTCAGCATATTAAACTTCAATCATAACCAAGCTGTTGCCTTATTTAGGATTGTAAAAATGTGATTTTTTTAATCATATGGAACACATCAAATAGGGAGCCAAGATTTGGAGACTACATACAACACTGCATTCATAAAATAACACACGAAGAACGTTGAAACATATCCAAGAGGAAATTAACCACATCCAATCGATTCAATTTTCACCCAAAGAAGTTACGTTCATAGCACAATCCCGTCCGTAATGAAATTACAACACACTGGTATACTAAATGCATACTAACTCTCTGTGAAATCTTCCCGAAAAGAATAGCTTAGGGCTACTTTAATGATTACACCACAAGCATCACATGGTCAACTTGGTTTACACAAAGAGTGTAACTCCACAATAATTTTGATAATTAAAGTAAATTACATCGAAACACTATTTACAAACGAAAAACCTCGAACTGGTTACTATTGTCTTACTATTAACCTGATGGGTCAAACAATTGCATAAGCACGTGGTACTGGTCTCACAAAGTACACCCCATGTGGGTTGAACATAAAGAAAAGTTGCTATATTTGAAACGTCCCCTTAGAACAATTATACAGGACTGTCCTTAACCTGACACACAATATTTTGTTAGCGCAACGCAATCTGACTTTCAAAATTCCCTGCAAAAGAATGGCCCTGACTAACATTAAACTATACCTCTCACAAATCACTTACCTCACAAAAATCTTCGCTGCTCAAGCTACTGCAATACAGCGAGCGCCACTACTGCCAGCTAAATAAAAGATTCAAACTATGGAAGGCACTAACTACTGATAGGGATAGTTAGCAAATGAAAGATATTAATAGAGAACAAACAATGTATTTACCTTAATATCATCACAAGTCATAATATATATATCAGTTCATGACAAATTACAAATCTCCGCCATCTCTCTCCCCACATTCACCACTGCTGGCGGCTCACCTCCAACTGCGCAACGCTACACGCTGTTCACTGCCAGCTGCCTAACACTACAATGGCGAGTATTACAACAATGCAAAGCAGACACAGACTGCCCACAGCACAGCCAGTGATTTTCATATTGAGCGCTACGTAACGTTGCCAATAAGAAAACATAAACAGCCTACTTACATAGAGAAAACATAAACAGCCTACTTACATAGAGAAAACATAAACAGCCTACTTCCATAGCCCCTATGCTCCCCACAAAAAATTTTACAAATTTTTTTTGGGCAGTGGCCAATAATGATTTGATAAAATTTTTCATAATTACAATAACGAGACCAATATGCTGAGAGGAAGGCATGGTAAAACTCTCCTTCACTGTGGCAATCGTGAATTACCGATCGCATTCTTACAGCTGGTTCATTCTCCAAGTAGCCACACATAAATTCTAACCTGTGCTCCAATGACCAGTTGGGAGGGAAACAATGAGAGAATTGATGGAGCCACGCTTGTGGATGAATGTCGTTGGCAGAATTCTTAAACGTTTTGAATTTACGTGTAGTAATGAACAGCTTATAGTCAAAATCATCGTGTCTGCGAGTAGCATCTCGGTCATAGTTACGTCGTGTCGGCGGTTCCATCTCAAAATTCGGTGTACCTTGCCAATTTCTTTCATAATTACCGAAATGCCCTGTGTTATTATTTTGTGGCTTTTGCGTATTTCTAAGTTCCTCTTCCCGTGTTGGAGCGCGAGTGTCTTCTGAAATATGTAATTCTTGTATTACCTGTGTCAGCTGATCTTGTACTTCCCGGATTTCTCTTTGGTGTTGCGTATCAATTTGATTCAGATTTTGTTTCAGTTTCCCAATTTGTTCGCTCTGTTCTGTGTCATTAAAGACTACCGGTTTTGCGTCATTCAGATTATCATCTACCTTCGTAGATAAATTATTTAGCTGATCCGAAAGTTGAACTACTTTCTCTGATAATGAACACATTTCCTCAGTGTGTTTTTCTGAACCAAGTTTCAGAGTCTCCATTTGTGTTGAAATCGAATCTACTGTGTCCTTTAAGTTATCCTGAGTTTTTGCAAGTTGCGTAACCGAATCGGTAGATGCAACTGAGTCAAATTTAGCTTGCAAGGTCTCATGATTTTCATGAACAATAATTTGCAGTTCTTTTATGGCTGCTTCGTGATTCTGTAATGCATTTTCATGCCGCGAAAAAATAGGTTGAAAATGCTCACAAATTTGTGTTTTTACGTCATTACAGACTTTTTGACATTTCGATTCAATGTTATGTAACTCAGTAGTTAAGTCTTCACGTGTTTGTTCAAGAGTTTGTTCCAATGAGTCTAACTTTTTAAGATTTTGTTCCACTGTGTCTAACTTTTTGAGATTTTGTTCCACTGTGTCTAACTTTCGAAGATTTTGTTCCATTGTGTCTAACTTTTGAAGCTTTTGCTGTGTTTGTCCCATTTGCTGTATTAATTGTAATAACAATGCACTGGTGTCTGGAACATGTTCCTCAGTGCTTTTCGGCAGTGAATTTGCACCGGCAACATTCACATTTTGACAAGCAGAAAATGTGTCTTGACTTATTTGAGAAAACGGTGAGGAACCAAAACCTGAATCTACAGTATTTGCGAGATTGTTTCCTGTCATTTCGGATTCCTGAGGCGAGCTGTTGCCGACCGACCGTTCGATAATGCGTCCCTCTTCACTAATTGTTTCACTGTCCACGCCATTGTTTGCCGCCCGCTCCATTTCCCTATGCACAGTTACCAAATTACTACTTTGAATGTCTGTTAATTCATTACTCTGCGACGCTAACACACTGCTTTCATCTTCACTGTCATTTCTCAGTTTACTTTGGAGCCTAGTGTTACGTTTTTCACACGCCATTATTGTCACAATAGTTCACACGACAACACAGAAAAGCACAATTTGAAGAGCAAAAATAAGAGAACACATTAACATAACACTGAAAAAATATCTAGTTAATTGCACGCGCTGCTGAGAAATACTTGGTGTAAAACTACATGCATGCTACAACTGTTTTACTGTACCACAATGAAAGACTGCAACTACAAAGGAAATTCTCTCTATAATTACGCGCTAGCAATAAACAAAATCTACAGTAATTACACAAACTACAAGAAAAAAATCAGAAGATTCCAGTGAGGTATCCTAGGCTAAGGGTCGACATATGAAACGTCCCCTTAGAACAATTATACAGGACTGTCCTTAACCTGACACACAATATTTTGTTAGCGCAACGCAATCTGACTTTCAAAATTCCCTGCAAAAGAATGGCCCTGACTAACATTAAACTATACCTCTCACAAATCACTTACCTCACAAAAATCTTCGCTGCTCAAGCTACTGCAATACAGCGAGCGCCACTACTGCCAGCTAAATAAAAGATTCAAACTATGGAAGGCACTAACTACTGATAGGGATAGTTAGCAAATGAAAGATATTAATAGAGAACAAACAATGTATTTACCTTAATATCATCACAAGTCATAATATATATATCAGTTCATGACAAATTACAAATCTCCGCCATCTCTCTCCCCACATTCACCACTGCTGGCGGCTCACCTCCAACTGCGCAACGCTACACGCTGTTCACTGCCAGCTGCCTAACACTACAATGGCGAGTATTACAACAATGCAAAGCAGACACAGACTGCCCACAGCACAGCCAGTGATTTTCATATTGAGCGCTACGTAACGTTGCCAATAAGAAAACATAAACAGCCTACTTACATAGAGAAAACATAAACAGCCTACTTACATAGAGAAAACATAAACAGCCTACTTCCATATTGAAAAATATTATCAAGATGAGACGTTATAATCTCACACACATTCGCATTTAAGATTGATGATCTTAGTTAGAGTTACTGATCAACACGTGGTTCACTTTACTCACAACGTAGTGACGAAGCAACTACCGGAATATATTCTGAACTTCACACTCGAATTACACTGCGTTGCAATTTAAGATAACATTAGATATTTTAGAGCTAAACCTGAAATAAAGGTGATAAAATTTTCAGTTAGTCTGAACTTAAGAAATCCATTGTCCTGCAGACTTAGCAGACACGCGCTTAGCCGGAGATCTTACCACTTCAGACGCTCGCCGCGCACAGACTGACCTGGGCTCCTACCAAGGGTGCTTCCATATACAAAACGGAAGTGACCAGAGAGGCAGCTTCCTATACCAACATGACAAGGGATGGACAGGACCATACTAAGGATAGAAACCTCTTTGCTTTTAGAAAGCGTAGCTACCTGTTCCGACGTTGGTCCTACTGTTCTCTAGCAGACAGGCTTGTCTGCTACCATCCAGCATGCAACTAGAAATACATTTGCTCATTTTTGCTCTCACACAGAAGGGAAGGGGAATGACAGCATCTTATCATATACAGTATATAAAAGAAAGTGGATGTAGGTTCCGTATGAGACTGTGTGATATGAATTACATATAAACTGTGTTTTAAAGTGTACTAGTGTGACAGATCGTTCTTGTTTATGTGTAAAAGTAACACGTTTCACTGCTCAAGTCTCCTCCCAGATAATCAGAAACACCACAGTAAATTTAGAAGAGGAATTTATTCCGTAAATGACAACATATTTAAGAAATAAACATGAAAGGAACCCAACAGAGACCTTTCAAAGTGTCATTCTTGCCCAGGAATATCAAACCGGTGAGCCAATTGAGGATAACTCAAGAGTGTAACAACACAAGGGGCGTGGAGCCTTTTGACACATACTGTTCAGAGAAACTGGCAGACTTCAACGACGCCTATCAACATTTCCTGATGGATGCCCACTGTCAAGCGACAGTAAATCATGGTTCGATGTTTCTGGGCGCTAAGGGTGGCACAAAGAAGAGCCATTAAGTGTCATCCTTGCCCAGGAATATCAACCTGGCGTGTCAAACGAGGATACCGCACGAATTTGACAACACAAACATGGGACCAAATCGAGATGTACGTGACATGGGCCACCAAGAGAAATTTCATGAGAGGGCAGAGACGGCAGGACTGCACGCAACAGATGGAAAAAAATCCCTACTGACAGCTGCAGCGACGTACCCCCCCCCCCCCCCCCTCTTAAATTGTGCCTCGGAACAGTGGAACTACTGAGTGTGCCAGTGAACAGTGATTATACGGTTCTTAGTCCAATGCATATACAGTGTTCTTTCAGAGAAACTTTGATCATGTATCTTGCAGGGGTTCGATTTATTGGTGCTTTTTTTATTAGACTGACTTGTATTTTGCAGGTGTTTTATTTATTGGTGTTTTTCTTTTTAGACGTTGACTACTGTACTTTCAGAGCTGTTTTATTTCTTAGTGTTTGTTTTTGTGTGTTGTATTAGATTTGTGATATTTTGTTTCGTAAATTCATTCCTGTAGCATTGCTTCGTTTGTCAGTCAGATAGCTATTCACGCTCATTGGACTGTGATCGATTACCCTTTGCATGGGGCATATTTACAGTGAGGAACCCCTTAAGGGTAACAATCACATAATTAATTGTGGTTTCAGTATAATGACACAGTGATCATTGTTTGCTAACTAACTGAAATATAGTAGAGTGATTAAATTAGTGCCACAAAGTTATTTAAATTCTACAAATTATTAGTTTTATAAGATATAGAATTTTTTGCGATAACCACTTTGTAAAACATGTTTTTTTCTCTTATCATTTTTTTGTTTTGTTTTGCGGATTGTACATTGTATTGTTGTGCTTTATAATACTGATGTTATTTTCATTTTTTTGTAATTGCTGTGGCGTCTTTGCTATTTTAATACATTTTCCTTGTTAGTAAGCAGTCATAAACTTTCCTGTGATCAGTTGGCTCTTGCAATGAGCAAATACTGGTGAACTCCATAAGGGTAACAACCAGAAATTGTTTTCATATTAGTGACACAGGGACCATTGTTTTTACTTGCTGACCAAATTAGGTCTACACTATCTTTTAAATAGGTGTCACAGATTGTTTTTTTCTCTTTGAAATTGGTAGATTTTAAAGATTTCTTGAAATTATTGTGTTTTAGCAAGTAGCTGGTGACCTTTTGCCTTTTCTTTACATTTTTGGGTTAAGTTGGGTGTGAGAAGCCTGCTTGGGAATGTCCTAGCATGGCCAGAAAATTCCCTGCACAGTCTTTTCCCGGAGCGTTGGGGTTATGAAAGGTCTCTGTTGGATTCCTTTCGTGTTAATTTCTTAAATCTGTTGTCATTTACAGCATAAATTCCTCTTCCCAAATTTACTGTGGTGTTTCTGACTATCTGGGAGGAGACTGAGCAGCGAAACGTGTTACTTTTACACATAAACAAGAACAATCTGTAACACTACTACACTTTAAAACACAGTTTATATGTAATTCATGTCACACAGTCTCATACGGAACCTACATCAGCTTTCTTTTATATACTGTATATGACAAGATACTGTCATCCCCCTTCCCTTCTGTATGAGAGGATGAATGAGCAAATGTATTTCTAGTTGCATGCTTGATGGTAGCAGACAAGCCTGTCTGCTAGAGAACAGTAGGACCAACGTCGGAATAGATAGCTACACTTTCTAAAAGCAGAGAGGTTTCTGTTATTAGTTGGTCCTGTCCGTCCCTTGTCATGTTGGTATAGGAAGCTGCCTCTCTGGTCACTTCCGTTTGTATCGGTTAAGCACGCTCGGTAGGGGCCCAGAGCAGTCTGTCTGTGGCGAGCGTCTGAAGTGGTATGATCTCTGGCTAAGCGCGTGTCTGCTAAGTCCGTAGGACAATGGATTTCTTAAGTTCAGACTAACTGAAAATTTAATCACCTTTATTTCAGGTTTAGCTCTAAAATGTCTAATGTTATCTTAAATTGCAACGCAGTGTAATTCGAGTGTGAAGTTCAGAATAAATTCCGGTAGTTGCTTTGTCACTACGTTGTGAGTAAAGAGGAACCATGTGTTGATCAGTAACTCTAACTAAGATCATCAATCTTAAATGCGAATGTGCGTAAGATTATAATGTCGCGTCTTGACAATGTTTTTCAATATAGCAACTTTTCTTTATGCTCAACCCACGTGAGGAGTACTTTGTGAGACCAGTACCACGTGTTTATAGAATTGTTTGACCCATCAGGTTAATAGTAAGACGATAGTAACCAGTTCAAGGTTTTCCATTTGTAAATTGTGTTTCGATGTAATTTATTTCAATTATCAAAATTATTGTGGAGTTACACTCTTTGTGTAAACCAAGTTGACCACGTGAAGCATCTGGTGTAAGCATCAAAGTAGGCCTCAGCTGTTTTTCTCGGGAAGATTTCACAGAGAGTTAGTATGAATTTAGTATACCAGTGTGTGGTAATTTCATGACAGACAGGATTGCGCTACGAACGTAACTTCTTTGGGTGAAAATTGAATGGGTTGGTTGTGGTTAATTTCCTCTTGTATATGTTTCAACATTCTTCGTGTGTTATTTTATGAATGCAGTGTTGTATGTAGTCACCCAATCTTGGCTCCCTATTTGATGTATTCCATAATATTACAAACTCACATTTTCACAATCCTAAATAAGGCACCAGTTTAGTTATGAATCAAGTTCGATATGCTGAAATTTTAACAGAACAATGATCATTGCTAAAATAAATGTCCAAATATAAACTGATTTATTTCTTTTTGTTTAAATTGTCTTTTTATATATATTTATATCACCGGTTATCGTAATATGAGTACTAAAAGATTATAATTAATGTTAGACTGGTTGGAAATTTGGTAAGCTAGACTAGATACCTGGTGAGACAGTTGTGCAGTAATGCAAGGTTAACTTCCTCAGATAGCTCACAGCTTTTAACCCACTTTTATGGTCTTGAACATCAGCACCAATTTCAGAACAAATTACTGCAACAACGTTACAACCTCTTTCCAAACGCGAACATTTACTCCCACTCACTTGCAATATAATTTGAACGATCGCAAATTTAGCTAATTAATTACTTTCATTTTAATCTACACGATCATAACATATCATTTCTTCTAATCCGAAAGGCCTTACTCCTATTTTTGTGTCATCCTTTAAAAAGTTTAATGTTACTAATATGGCGCTTTCTTCCAAATTCGCCTGTGCTGAGTGACTCTGGCTTTACCACCCTGGCATGAGCAACACGTCAACCCTCACTGCTCCATAACAGAATTAGAAGAATTTATGACACACCACTTTCTGCCTGTGTGATAGCCTATGCAACATTAGCAAAATCTTCTGAATTTCTTAACAGCTCCAGATTGTCAACTTCCTATGCGTTATTTCTGTACTTTTTTCTGCCGTTGCTCTCGTTTTCTTTATTACCAGTGCAATCAATTCTTTTTGTCACTGGTGGTACCTGTTCAGGAACGCTATCATCTCTGTGATCCTGTCTGTTGCTAGCTTATTATTCAGTACGATTATCAAAGCGATTGTTGTTGCACTTCCTGAAGTTCTGTGGAAAACATATTCCATGATGCATGATACTTACTGCAATATAATCGAGGCATCCCAATAGCCCCAGCCGCTCAGATGGATTTAATGAGGGTTATTAAGCTAATATAAATATCGGCTGGATTCTGCGCTTCTTGAATACTCTTTTCCACTTTCTAGATCACAACCAAGGCCTCTTGTTAGAGATAACAGCCAATCTTCTTCAGAAGTATATTCTGAAACGCGTCTAAAAAATCTTTGGACGTATTCAAGTAAGACAGTATTTTGAGGCTAGTTCTAGCATCACTTAAATATAATTAGGTTCCCTTCTCGTATGAGGTAATCACTACAATAAATGTGTTGCTGCTAGCTGCCTTAATCTCTTCAGAACAATGGGAAACGCAAGTACTTAGTTTGATGTAGCTAGTGGTTTTGATGTCTGGAGTGGTCGGCAAACAGATAACATCTTTTTGATTCTTCTTTCCATATTCTTGAAGTAACAAGTCGCCCATGATTTCAAGTAACATTTTCTTGGCTTATAATGTGCTTGTGTACATAATATTAGTTTATTTACCATTTCTTATGATATGAACTGTAGTCACGAGTTCAATCCAAGTTCTCATTCTGAACTAGTACTCCTCTCTTCAACAGATAGCTCTGTCATATCGCTTTCTGCCCCCTATCTTTCGTTCTTTTTTTAAAGTCTTTTAACATTGGGTCGCAGGCATTTTCCCCCACAGTTCTTTCAGAGATGTTGTAATAAAATTGTCAAGCGCTTCTTACATCGTTTATTAGAGACTGTATTGGTTCTAATTTTTCCACCTTAGTCTCTGTTAACCATATCGGTGGATGCGTAAGATAAGGCATTGGCCTCCTTATTTATGACGTCTGGCACATATGTAACTGTAAATTGGAACTCTTGTAGGTATAATACACAACATGCTTACCTTCCACATGCTATTTTGCTGTCATTAAAAATGGCAATGTTTTGTCATCTGAGAACACACGTGTATTTCTTCCATATAAAAAAAAAATATCTAAATTTTTTGAACCCTCACTCAATGGCAAACTTCTCTGGGTCTGTCATTGAATAGTTTTTCTTCCTTCATAAGAATATGACCGAATTGTCTCTCCTGCTTATTTGCTTTCTTACAAAATAACCAGTGTTTGTACTGCCTGTTGTCAAACAAAAATCTTTGGACAAATCCGAGTGGGATAATATTGACATCCCTACCGTGGCATTCTTTAGTGCCTAAAACTCTTCCTCAGCATCTGCATCCCATACAAAACACATATTTTTCTTTGTCACCTCACACAACCTTGGTGTCCCCAGATTCTCAATGCACTCGAAATTCTTACAGACGTTTATTAGGAAGGTATCCCCTAAGATGTCACTTGGTTCACTGTGTCGTGTAACATTGTACCACCCCTAACACTTTGGGTATGGAGAGATCTCATTGCTGTCTACTATATATTCTAACACTATGTGCGTAGCAACATCAAATTGCGATTTCTCAGTGTATGCTGGTATTACATGGTATCTGAAAGTTGCGAGTAGTTCATCCAGAGTGGGGTTATGTTCTTCCCATTAGGATACAGCTATTAATATGTCATCTACGTATCTTGTTACAGCGCTGTAGTGAGATATGCAATATCCTGTCGAAGGCTTGATTAAATGTTGCTACTGTTGTGCTAAGTCTACAAGGGAGTAGTCTAAACTGGTAACAATGGCCAAAAATCAAGAATGCAGTATATTGTCAATTGTCAACTTGGTGGTTCCAGTTCAGTTTACCAGTAACTGGCGAGCAAGTCCAAGGAAGAGAAAATATGTATGCCATGAAACTTTTGCAGCAGTTCCTTTAGATTCTCTGGTCGATCCGTCTCCATTTCAGTTATAGTATTAATTTGTCTGGCGTCCAATATCGGACGAATTGCACTATCCTTTCTGTCAACAACTCTCAAAGGGTTGGATATGAGGGTATCGTCGGTTCGGTTACTCCCTGATCCAGAATCCTCTGTATTTCGTCATATACTTTATTGCTGAATTCCAGTGGGATCGCTATGGATCATACAAAAAATTTTGTACGAGGCTTCACTGTTAACATATCATGGAAATTGCGTAATATACCTGTTTTAGGTGAAAAATCCCTCCACATTGTGGTTTAACTTGTTAACTAACCCTGATTTAACTCACAGACCCACCTTCTGTGGACAACAGTCTTGGTCTGGTGGTCACTTTGTGGATACAAAGGTTAGTGAAAGGATGCAGATTTTAAAATGATTGCATGCATTAGCTAACATTGCAATTCTGAAAAGCTATAAATTGTTACATAAAAAAGCAATCCTGCACTAAAGGGTGTAGTCTTGACACGCAAATCCCAACTGTACAACGGTACTTGGGGCCTCACTTGAGTGCTCTGTGACTTTTACTTTGTCTTGAGCAAACTTAAAACGGGCCTGTCGTTTTATTGCATACATCTCTGAAATACACGCTCCTATATCACCTAAATTTGACTGTCACTGACAATAATGGCTTCAGAACGTATTTCTTCTACTAGTATATTTACTACTGGGTGCAAATTTTGCATCCAGGTGGTCTCTTTCACCTGTAATAATATTACTTATAAATCTTCACGTGAGATACAATTTGTTTTTCTGTCCCGAGTTTGGTCACAGGTCTTGTATTTCATATGTCCATGAAGTGCTGAGTAACTGTTGTGATAATGGCTACACATTCAGGTTTTCACGCAGATCAGGTCCTTGTAATTCAATAATTTTCGCTACTTGACATGGCTGCACCTGATCATTGCTTATTTGACTTTGATCTGTATTCCTGTTATTATTGTGGCTGCTGTAACTATTCCTTCATTAGGCATTCCATCCTCCACAGTTCTATTGATAAAGCCTGAATTTTCCTGCGCTATTAGGATGTGAACAATTATTTACTCTCTCATGTTATGGTCACTATGGTCCAGTAAAATTATGTCCCCGACCCATTGGCTGATTAGATCAGTGAGTGCCACAATGTGTAGATTAAGTTTAATGCAGAACATCCGCAAGTACGTGTATTCCATTACTGCAGCGTCTAGTCAGAATGTGTTGGTAATGCCTGGTTAATATTTGGAAAAAAATCGGATCATCACCTCTGAAGTATACAGTTTCTTTTTCATAATATCTTCCAAAAATTTTACCAGGCTCTACAGTCCAGACTGCTTGAAGTTATGTCCAACGCCTCCTCAAATTCGTGGTATTTGGTGCATTTTAGAACAGTTGGCCACATCTTTACGACGCTTCTCCCTCGAGTAAATTGCATATGTATTCACGTTTGTGCATCAGTGTTCATCATGGTGGATTTAAATTATCGAACTGTTTAATCCAGGCCTCCTGTTGAAGCATTTTCCTATTCTGCTTGAATTCATGGTATTTACATATCGAGACGTGTAAAGCTTGGAAGCAGACGGCTCAAGCCAGGTACTCTTCACCTCCAAACAAGTCCGCTCCATGCACATCATTGTATCTCGTAACTCTGGTCCAATTGATCTTTCCAAACGTTCTCTTCCGCTGTCTGGCTGTATCCGTTATTGGTAGCATATGTTGTACTATTGCTTGCACTCATAGTGCCTGTCTCTCGTTGTTTAACACCATTGTACTTGAATTCCAAAAGCAACAGCAGCTCCAGTAGTTCACATACTGAAGCTGCAAGTTTTTTCTCTTATTCTTGATTCTTGTTCTGTAGTCCTTCCTTGATAATTTTTCTGTTATCTATTTGCAAACTATCCATTATGAATGAGACTCACATGACACTGGTATAATATTCTACAATATTTATTGTTTGTTACACGATCCAATTTTCGGGTGTTTCACCATCAGGTACTTATCTTTGTACCTGATGATGGTGTAACAGCCGAAATCCGGTTTGTGTAACAAATAATAGATATTGTAGAATATTATACCAGTGTCATGTATGTTTCATTCATAATATATACAATATTCTACCAAGAACCGACGGAACGGTCAACCAGTGCAAACTGTCCGTTGCCCTCCACAGGAACAGCTCAATATGGTTTTTAGTGTTAACTATGCAGTCTTGTACCATACCTATCTGCCTTTCCACATCCTATGTCTTATTTTCCTGTTTCTACCTTCCTCTATCATAGTAAACTTCTGATCTATTGTTGGAAATTGTCCCACAGTTTCTCCAGCTTACGTACACATATCGAGTACATCCACCCTGGCTTCTTCCTGTTCATCTCTTTTCTTATCTCAATGGTTTACGTCTATTATGAGTGTATCAAAAGTTTCCTTTCCAGTACCTCCAATTTTTCTGCAGTTAAACCTTGAATACCTGTATGGTCGATTCGCTTTGTTCTTCCTTCTTTTTCGATGGCGTGCCTAGTACATCCAGTTCAGCCTCCGCAATTTGTCTATGTTTCCTCCCACGCATTTAATATTTCACATACTTGCGAAGCAGACACTCGTTTTAACTGTATCTCAACCCCTCTCATTACCAAAACGTTTGTAAATCAGGTTGTATACCACCCTCAAAAATTAGTGTTCGAACAAAGATCCTTTAGGAAATTCCGGCGTCCTGTAGTCACGTTTATGAACAACGTTATTTGTCTCACCCAGCATGTGGTGTTGAATCACCCACTGGCAACATTCATAGAGTTGATAGCCCAGAACCAGTACTATATACCTCTCTATTGTAACTCAAAAATCCTTATTGAATATTGCAAAACAAGCTAAAAAGGTAAGCAATGAAGCATAGTATTCGGTTCGCCTACAGTCTTTTCTCGGTCTGGAGATTTTCCCATTTGATTGAAGACGAAGAAAAATTTAAATCTGATCTAATAATTTCTGAACCACAAAAGACTTCACACAGGGTTGAAAAAGTAAACAAACAGTTTCGCAAGCTAGGTCGTCATTAACCAGTGACTCCCAAAACTCATTCTCGCGGATTCCCTACAAAATAAGGCTAACCACGAGCATTCTTGACAATCGTCGCCTAACTGACCATACCGCCTACAAATTCCACGAATCATGGGCAGTGCGTGCTTACGTTGTGCTCGGTATCCAATCAAATTATATTCTGCACGTCTGGCTGGATATAGCCCCCCCCCCCTTTCGCCGTTTTTCTAGTGTGTCCACGAAATTCCCATACATAAACTATCATACTGTCTGACCTAAAATAAAGGATGTTCGGAAATTCCCATTGCAAACTTATAGGATCTGTTGAACAGGTGGCTGTGTCCATTTACATTAATTCCTCTCCACTGTCTTAGAAAGTTGGTATCATCACTGAATCACCCTTCACATACATACATTTACAGGCTCCGGAGCCTGTAATACTGATGCTCTGTAGTGTCGATGGGTAACGTTTCTGGACACGGTTACCTGTTCAAAATGTTATGTACTCACTCCACTCTACAAGTCCTAGACGTTTGTAACAGGAATACCCACACACCCTGTATATCCTATCACCCGACATGTTTCTTGATGCATATCATTTGCCCAGATCAAAATCTTCAGTAAGTCCTATCGACTGCACACACATATGTTATTCACGTGTGGTGTGTGTGTGTGTGTGTGTGTGTGTGTGTGTGTGTGTGTGTGTGTGTGTGTGTGTGTGAGTGAGTGAGTAAATGAGTGAAAAGTTATTTGTTTTGGTATGATTAAGTGATGGTATATATACTATAATTTTAATTAATATTCTGTTTATACTTGTTACTGGTGAGGAGGAAAGTTAGTTATTAGTATTTTATTAATGATCTCATTCATAAGCAGTCATATCACAATCATCATAGTCGCTCAACAAAGTTATAATTAAGCTTTACTTGTTTAATCAGAATCGGACGATGACTCTCCTTGTCCGCAGTCTCGATGATTCGAAGCGATCTGCAATCATGTGTAAATAAAATGTCTTGGTTTTCTTGCGTTGCGTAGTCAGTCGGGAAACCTCAGATCAAGCGGAAAGTTTGCTTTGATAGAGTTTAATTATCCGATGAAATGCTCAGTGTATAATTCCTTGAGTAGCATACAATATATTTTCAATCTCTTTCTTCCAGTAATCTCGATAGCAAAATTACAATTATTTAATGCGGCTATTCGGCACGGAGAAGATCCTAGAAGTCCTCTCAACAAACCAGAGACAATATTACCAAGAGTAATTATGTGCTCATGGAATAGTAATAGTACTGTACTACTTTGCGCATAGATTCTGCGAGTATATAGATGATCAAGCAGGAAACGTAATTCACCCATAGAATTGTGCAGGGATAATTAGTAGAATATAAAGAGATATTAGAATATCTTATTTTTATTTTGTGTGTGCATGTTTGAGTGTGTGTGTGTGTGTGTGTGTGTGTGTGTGTGTGTGTGTGCCCACATGAAACAGGCAGAACCATATTAGTTACTAACTGAAACTGATATGCTATATTCGAAAAAAACATTACCTAAACATGATACTGTGTGGTACTTA
Organism: Schistocerca piceifrons; assembly: GCF_021461385.2. Lineage (NCBI taxonomy): Eukaryota > Metazoa > Arthropoda > Insecta > Orthoptera > Acrididae > Schistocerca > Schistocerca piceifrons. The sequence continues at coordinate 581,578,159 of NC_060140.1, read as the reverse complement.
TTTAGAGGTACCATAGGAAACCACACAATTCTCATGGCGCTGACAGAAAAAAACTGAAAACAGCACATAGACAGTGCAACATTTACAAAACAGACATAAACAGAAAATAATGAAACTAAAAATAGAAAAGACACAAACATACTTTTACATTTGGAATGTGAAGCTACAAGAGCACATACTTGACCCACATTTAGTTAACCTGACGGAGACAGAACTACATAAATAAAAGAAAAAAGTCTTAGAAAAAGCGTTGAAACACAGCACCAGCAGCAGGTTAAACAACCAATACACAGAGAATCTCACAATGTAACTGAACATATTCTAACACATGAAGAACATCAAAATAATTGCGAAATAAACGTAAGACTGACAAGAGAATTAGTAAAAAAGAAATAAAGACCAAATTAAACAAATATAATAAGAACAGCCACACAGAAGCAGCCACCATGGAAACGTTGAAACAAGAGTTAATAACCAATGACACTGTAGTAATGAGATGAGACGAGGAAAATGTAACAATATTTATGGACAAAGATCAATAAACCCAAAAACCAAGGAATACATAAATAACAACACCATACAAAAACTGAAATCAGACCCAACCAAACGATTTCAGGCAATCAGGGGACAAACAATGAGAAACATAGACGATGCATTTAGTGATAAGCAAAAATACAAAGTACACCAATGAGAGCAATTATTAAACTCAGGAAAGACCCAATATACCACATGCCCAAACATCTCCAAAAGTTAATCACAGAAAATTATAAAACAGAACACAACAGAACACTGATAACACAGGAGACCTAACAGAATAAGAGGCGCCGACTTGAAAATATTTTTGGAGGGGCAAGAATCATTTTATTAGGTACTACATTTGACAGATAACTTTGCGTTTCCATCTACATGTTCGACACTCCAAACCAGTCCTATTTTCAGATGACACCAGTGTATTAATTAAAGGTGGAAATAGAACGGCTCTTAGGCTACATGCTGAAGTCACAAATGAAAACATTATTAGTGGTTTGTGAGGAATAAGCTACTGATTAACCCTTAAAAAAAAAAAGAAAAAAACCGCCACTATACAGTTCCACAAACAGCAAAATTAAAAATCCATTAAAATCTAATATTTCTTTGGAAAACCAAAAAATTAAGTGTTACTGAAACAAAATTGCCTTGTTTACTTACAAGACAATCTGAAATGGAATTCCCACATCACATTCTGAAATTCTAAGCTGTCTAAAATGACCTATGCAATAAGAATTATATGGAACAATACAAGTGCTGAAGGAGAGAGGTGTATTATGCACGCATACTTTCCCTTTTGGGTTATGACATCATATTCTTGGGAAATAACAACTTTATGGAAACAAAAAAGATCGTGAAGATAATGAAAAATGCAAACAACTGAAAATCATGCAAACTACGATTGGCTGGCGACTAGCCCCTATCCCTCAACTCTCTGAAACGTCAATGACAATGTCATTTCAGTCAGAGTATAGGTCAGTAGTGTTACAAATCAAATACATAAATAAAGTTGAAGAAACATACCTTAATTTTTGATGGCAAATATACTCCTCCTCAGATCATTCCTGCATATGAACTCGTCACATATGGCATCAAGGTCGAGTTTAATCGATTCATCTCTATGGGCGTTGAGAAGGGCGATGGCATTAAGACGATCCTGCCTCATCATAGAACGAAGATACGTATTCACCCTCCGCAGACAAGAAAACGATCGCTCAGCGGTGCAAGACGTTACCGGAATCGTCAGCACTACACGTATTAATTTCACTAGTTCAGGCAGTAGGTCAAACAGGTGGTTTTCCTGTTTTAGGTATTTCACTATGTCATCCAACGAACTAATATTCACAGAATCACTACTTTGGATAATCTCATGAAACATGCTTCGGTGGAGAAGCAAGCGTTCTTTGTCTATTCTGATTCGCAGAAAGATAAAATATCGAATGAATGTTTGTTATCACCAAGAAGAAATTGTTCAGTTTGATTTACAAACATGAATGATTGAGTTTTGAACCGTGATTCCAGAAGCTGATGGATGTATCCATTGTTTCATAATACAATGTTCTATATTTGTCACATACTTCTTTGAATGTTTCTACAGATGAACTGATGGAGTCCTCGTATTTCTTAGGGACTTTTCTTCTACGGGGTAATTTTGGGGAATCAACATCCATATCTTGAAATTTTGAAGTTACTTCACCCCAGAATGATTCAAAATTGTAACTCATAAATTTAATAGAAGTTACAAGAGTGGAAACCATCTTATTGGCCTCCTCTAAGTGTAGGGATTTCCTCTGTAGTGCTATGTTTACGGTATCAATGTGACCAAACAGTTTTACCAAAAGTGGTAACATGAAAAAGAAAGCATATGTCTGCATATTAATCAAAAAGATGTTTGCTTTGGCTCCAGTGTCTGAACTGTCATTTCTTGAAACATTTAGAAAAATTCCTGAAGTTCTGTATAGTTAGACAAAACTGAAGACATTGCCAAGTATCTCACGGCCCCTGTGGGACAGAGTGGTTTCAAATTTGTAGAGGCATCTGCCTTCAGGTGAGCAAAAAGATCTAATCTTTTAGGTGAATCTCTCACAAAATGTATTAAGTCCTTCATAACATTCAATGCTTTTAGACATTTTGGAACTGCTCTCATAGTGTCTTGTAGTGTTAGATTTAAACAGTGTGCAAGGAGTGCACAAACATAGCTCTCTTCTCCATTTCCATAAACTTTGCCTGGGCACCATTATATAATCCGGCCATGTTAGCTGAACTGTCAAATCATTGGCCCCTACAATTAGATGTAGGCAAATCAAATCGTCTTGATAATAATATCAGAGCCTTAGCTGTGGTACTTTGTATTGAGAATAGCCCTAAAAAATATTCTTCTATCTCTAGCAAAGCATAAATAAATCTTATACAGATACTAAATTTCTCTTGGGTGGCTATGTCTGTTGTTTTGTCTGCTATTATTGCAAAATACTCAGCACTCTTGATATCCTCCAATAATTTTCTAAGAAGTGTATGACTTAAAATGGCCAAAATTTCGTTTTGCACATCATGGGATGTCCATTTGTAAGTTTCGCGCTGTAGCCATATTAAAAGTAGCTGGTTATCTTCACATCGAAGGCGTAATAAAATGTCAAAATTACTAGTTTCATCAGTATGCCCACGTATTTCAAGCCCCTGCACTGCTAAATAACGGAGGGAAGCCGGCCGCGGTGGTCTAGTGGTTCTAGGCGCTCAGTCCGGAGCCGCGCGACTGCTACGGTCGCAGGTTCGAATCCTGCCTCGGGCATGGATGTGTGTGATGTCCTTAGTAAAGAAGCTCGGTTTTCTTTCATTTGTGTCAGTTTTTCTTTGGAAATCTGGCTAAATACATTGACATTGGATTTTAAGGATTTGAATTTCAGTACAGCTTCTCTGTGGCAGCCCGATGCTTCATGCGCTTTCAACATTTCTACCCCTTTCTTGCAGTTCGAAAAACTAGTTTCCATGAAAGTTTTTTCCATTTTGTGAGAAAACTGAAAACGAGTTTCTTCAAACTTTGTCTGCAAATTTTGCAAAAAATAACATCTTTTACCTTATTGTAATCGATCCATGTAAACTGCTGTTTCCATGAGGGCTGATAACAGCGTTGTTTTTTTTTCTGGGAACAGTGTTTTTTTGTCACTACCACAGTTCCGTCACTATCTGTGTCTTTGTTGTCACACACAGCACCACTAGCACTGGGTCTAGCTTCACCATCGCTAACACTTGCCACATTGTCACATTTCTTCCTAATTACAAGCTTGTCCATTTTAACTGGACAGTAAGGGACGAAAGATTAAAAACTGAACCGAATCACAGTAGGACTAACTGACCACTGGCGATGCCCAGCTCTGGAATATTTACGTTCGCTGCCAACATTAGCTGCGGCCTGCGTAACAGTACTGTACGCCTAACAAGAAGTAGCCATGTAACAATAGTGTTGATTATTGTCAGGGCCGGCTCTAGGGAGGGGGGGGGGGGAGGGGCGAACCGTGCCATCGCCTAGGGCGGCAGATTTTTGGGGGCGGCAAATCCATCTTGCTTAAATGAAGGAATATGAGAATAAATTGGAAATAAAAATTATTCATAAAATCAAGGGTCTTATTGAAAATTATCTGTGGTACAGAAACAGTGTGCTCCAATTTACGAAAGAAATGTTTCCTCCAACGAAAATGGCTTAAAATGTATTGCACTGTAAATGTATCTCTGACTGCTGCTCTTTGATCTTAAAGTCATATTGACAACAAAGAGACGAATGAGTGTGATATGTGAAAATAAGGCGCCATGTATGAAATATATTGTGGGAAAAGTTAACTATGCCGAAAAAGGGGGATTGGGGGGGGGGGGGTGCTTGACATGTTCGCGCGGGGCGGCAAAATCCCTGGAGCCGGTGCTGATTTGTGTGGTGTTGTACCTAGTGATTGTCAATAGAATTTACAAAAATTAATGAAGAGTCTTTAACGTTACATAGTCCTTCTAGCGGTCGCCATCAAATTCGGTGTCACTATTGCTCATTAGTTTCTTATACAAGCTGTCAGCAGGCTGCTGTGGGAGGAAGTGGAGCTCGTCCTAGCAGCCAAAGCGCTGCGTGCTCATGGTGAGCTTTCGTTTCCCGCATACCTCCGTACAGTAAAAGTGTGCGAATAGTACAGATGCAGGGGACAAACCCTGTCACGACAGTTCGGCATATGCAGAGGCTGGAGGAGTAGCAGAAAGTAATACCCAAAAGCTCGTAAAATTGGTATTTTTTTGTTACATAATCATTGCATACTATTATGCAAAAATGTATGTGCAAGTTTTAACAAATTTCCCAGTAAAGGATGAGGAAGGGGGATAGAGCGGTGAGAAATGCATGTTTGAATACTGGGGGGAGAGGGGGGGGGCGAGGCCCCTACTTTTAACTTTTGGGGGGGCACAAAGTACCTAACCCCTCCCCCCCCCCCCCCCCCCCTCTAAGTCGGCACCACTGAACAGAATACATCCAGAACATCAGGTACCCCACACAGCAACACTGATTTCATTGGACATAGAAAACATGTATACTGCCATCCCTACCACAGAAACAATAGAAATCATAGAACAAAATCTCACCTCTCACAGCAACATCACTAGGGACGGAATAACGGAAATAACAAGTATGCTCAGATTGATTATTGAACAAAACTACTTCCAATTTGACAATGACATTACCTGCAAAGTGACAGACTGTTCCAGGGATCCCCAATAATAGGAATGTTAGCCAAAATTTTTATCAGTGATTTAGAAAATCAGATATTTGAAGAGATAAGCAATGATGAAAGATTTAAAATCAGAAGGTGTATGCACCATCACCTAATTATACCAAAACAAATACCATACACACACACACATACAGATACACAGCTAATATCCCAGCCAAGCTACTTCCCATTGTCAAGGCATCATGTTACTTGTACAGCTTGTTGTTGAAACTAAATTCTGTGTAATCCAGGAAAACTGTAAGTGTTTCTGTGCGTTCACAGGTCTCCGCAGTACTGTTTTTTATACCCAACCAATTTTTTTGAAGTTTATAGTCTCGATAACAGAGATATTTCAGATTGATCGTGACCAGCGATGCAAATTTAGCTGTAGATGGCTAGTGGTACAAATTTAGCCGTTGACGCGATGTAGATGTCTTCAGTAAAGTTTATGAGTTTGTGTGTGTTTTGCATCGTTTAGCTATGTTCCGAAGTATAATATACAACAATGAGCTCTTAAATCTGAAGTATGTTGACTGTGCCTCAAGTTTACTACTGGCCAAATGGAGTATTTCTCGTTATGGATCTTTGGCGGTGCATGCAGTATTGGTGCTGAGGGATTCATAGTTATGTAGTTGCATATTTCATATTGATCCTATAAAAAGCTACAGTTGTGTTATAACTTATAGAGATTAGTTTGTAATTTAAATGTGGGACTGGGCTTTATACGTTTCGCCGTAGAAAAACTGTAAAAACGTGTGTTTCTGGCAGGTATTCACGATTCTAACGCAAGTACGTAGCGACCTATCTTTATTATTCTTTTATAACTGTGAGTAATTGTTTATCCTAGGACAGCCTGGCAGTAATCGATATATGTGTTCTGACGAAAGTATAAAACCATGTCTTGATTAATTGTACGAATTTAAAACTAGTAATGGTAACTTTTCAATAACGTCCCGTGTTCAGTTGATTATTTACTTATGTTTCATTCTTTGCAACAAGTTTCTGTGTCACAGGAGCTCTCTCAGCCACTCATTCATGTATTCATCCAAACTGTCAAGCTGGATCCTGGCATTATCATTGGTGACCGTAAATCAACAAGTTTCGCTGTTGAAAGGGAGTTTCAATGAGAGAGTGACGGAATATCAGCATATAATAACATTTTATCATAGATATTTGTACGAGTATTCGTATCTGTTGGCACACCATGTTCCATTTGTATTTGACATGCACGAGCAGGGGAGGGATTTTCTATTTTTCGTAAAGATTTATTTATTTCTTGTGCGTATTCTCGATGTTGTGTTTGTCAGTGATGTAACATTAATTGTGGGTCAGCAAGACAAGTAACGGGCGAACTGAGCGGATACTATGAACACAGTAAAAGTTGTGTAGTTTTGTCTGCGTAGGTAAAGAAAGGACTTACCAGAAACGTCAATAAAGGAGCCAATGGTTCACACACTTGCGTAGAAGACATAACCGCTTAAACTGATCACATCACCGCTATGCAGTAGTTGGGTAATATTGCTACGCCACGCTAAGCTTGCGCAAAAGAGAGAATTAGCTTTCATTATCTTTGTCATTACAAATCTCCCCTCGGTTTAATTATTTGAGTAAAATTTAATAAACTACCTGATGAAATTAATAAGTGCAATCTTTTCTTGCGTAGGGCTTCTTCTAAATCTGTGTGGCTTTCTCACGTTACTTTGATTAATCTTCATATAAATATTTTATCAAATTTTTGCTGTCTGTGTAATGCTTCGTAAACTAGCATGTCGAGATGCTGACTGATTTATCTTGTGTGAATTCAGATGCCATTACTGTGACCTCATCTCAGCCATGTACCTCGTAAATGATTAAGAATTTTTTACATTGAAATATGTGATATGCTATTATCATTCATGAGAGTAATTTGTCTTCGTAAATCTGAGATTTCGCATACCACATGGTTGGTAGTGACAATTAAGTTGTTTGTTTTACCAGGTTGTGATGAGGCCTGAATCCTTGCAGTTGTTATGAAAAGGGGATGCCATCTCATATGGAGTAGGAATTTCTAGTTGTCTGAACCAGTCTCTATAAGTTTTTACTTGATTAACTGTGGGTAAGTAAAATCTATGTCATACATGTATGTGGAATACTATTGGATGTTTTAAGGCTCGTTTTATAGAATTATCTGTACTTCGCAAGTCGTATAATTTCTTCTGCTATTCACTCCGTTTCGGAATATATAAGTGAGAATAGAATATGGCGTGTTTATTTCAAACATTGGATTTCCCTGATCTTCGAACAATTTTGTCGTGGCTGCACAATATGAGAGGTGTAATAAACACGCGTGAATTTAGCCGAATGTAATTCGTGCGTGTATCTACAACATGAGAATAATGGATTTGTGTTTTCTCTTTCTTTGACAATCTTAGTCTACATCAAAATCAATATGGATTGCACTTGATCATCACATCTGCCTATATTTTTAGCGTCTATCATTTTTGTTAAAACGGGCATTCCATCGAAATACTGAAGCGTTATGTTGGCAGGAGAATCACAAAGAGAATATTCAGAGTGAGAAATGCAAAATCTTGGAAACTACGTAGTCAGGGCCAGGTCATCCATTGTCCGATCGCCTGTTGCAGAGACATCGCACTGCATCACTTTGCTTTCTTTTCTGTCCTGTTGTAAATCAGGATACGAACAAGATTACAGGTAAGTGGCAAAGTGCCCTCTAAATGCACAAAGCTGTTAGGACGTTTTATGTGAGGTTAGATACAAAACAGTGAAACAGATACTATGGGTTATCTTTATGGAATCAGAAAAATAATTCTTTACGATTCATGATTTTATATTTTACGCGTTGTTAGAGGGCCTTACTGATTAATCTTTTGGTGGGTAGAATTGCTTTCTGCTGCTCCTGAAAGTTTAGAGTTAATCCGTTATACTTAAATAATCAACGTCAGCGAGATGTGTTTGTATAGGTTCCACTGAATATCAGTTGGATGTGCTTTGTCACAGTGGTGTAGGTATGGTCGAGACGAACTGTTTGATACACTACACTGTGATCGATGAAGCAGGAAAAACACTTCAAATTAGACAACAAAAGCTACGTAAACTAGCACGCGCATGCGCATTCCATGGTGTTATGAATATCTTCTCGCCCTCTTACGCCACCAGCTTTTTTTGTTTCCTTAAAATTCGTGATTTAAAGCTTCCCGTGATGGTAAGAATAATAAACTATTTGTAAAAGCTATCCAAGAGATAATAACATTTATAATTCAATCTAAACCTAATTCCTATAACCACAGCAGCCTAGAACTAAGAAAGTCAGAGAAGCTAAACGATTTAATTTTAATTCTATGATGTTAAATTCACAAAACTTTGACGTAAAATTTATAGAAACACAAATTTTGCAATTTCTTAACTGCAAGAACAATGTGTGTGTAAGACACTCCAAGACCAGAAAAAAAACGACGCACTACGAATCAATTATCCGAAGGGAACGGAAATCGGTAGATGTGATATACAGGGTGGTACATTGATAATGACCGGGCCAAATATCTCAAGAAATAAGCATCAAACGGAAAAACTACAAAGAACGAAACTCGTCTAGCTTGAAGGGGGAAACCAGATGGAGCTATGGTTGGCCCGCTAGATGGCGCTGCCATAGGTCAAACGGATATCAACTGCGTTTTTTTTAAAAAAGGAACCCCCATTTTTATTACATATACGTGCAGTACGTAAAGAAATACGAATGTTTTAGTTGGATCACTTTTTTCGCTTTGTGATGCATGGCGCTGTAATAGTCACAAACGTGTAAGTACGTGGTATCACGTAACATTCCGCCAGTGCGAACGGTATTTACTTCGTGATACATTACCCGTGTTAAAATGGACCGTTTACCAATTGCGTAAAAGGTCGATATCATGTTGATATATGGCTATTGTGATCAAAAAGCCCAACGGGCGTGTGCTATGTATGCTGCTCGGTATCCTGGACGGCATCATCCAAATGTCCGGACCGTTCGCCGGATAGTTAGGTTATTTAAGGAAACAGAAAGTGTTCAGCCGCATGCGAAACGTCAACCACGACCTGCAACAAATGATGATGCCCAAGTAGGTGTTTTAGCTGCCGTCGCGGCTAATCCGCACATCAGTAGCGGACAAATTGCGCGAGAATCGGGAATCTCCAAAAACGACGATGTTGAGATTGCTACATCAACCACATCCGTACCATACTTCTATGCATCAGGAATTGCATGGCGACGACTTTGAACGTCGTGTACAGTTCTGCCACTGGGCACAAGAGAAATTACGGGACGATGACAGATTTTTTGCACGCGTTCTATTTAGCGACAAAGCGTCATTCACCAACAGTAGTAACGTAAACCGGCATAATACGCACTATTGGGCAACGGAAAATCCACGATGTCTGCGACAAGTGGAACATTAGCGACCTTGGCAGGTTAATGTATGGTGCGGCATTATGGGAGGAAGGATAATTGGCCCTCCATGTTATCGATGGCAATCTAAATGGTGCAATGTATGCTGACTTGCTACGTTATGTTCTACCGATGTTACTACAAGATGTTTCACTGCATGACATAATGGCGATGTACTTCCAACATGATGGATGTCCGGCACATGGCTCGCGTGCGGTTGAAGCGGCATCGAATAGCATATTTCATGGCAGGTGGATTGGTCGTCGAAGCACCGCACGTTCACCGGATCTGACGTCCCCGGATTTCTTTCTGTGGGGAAAGTTGAAGGATATTTGCTATCGTGATCCACCGACAACGCCTGACAACATACGTCAGCGCATTGTCAATGCATGTGCGAACATTACGGAAGGCGAACTACTCGCTGTTGAGAGAAATGTCGTTACAAGTGTGGCCAAATGCATTGAGGTTGACGGACATCATTTTGAGCATTTATTGCATCAATGTGGTATTTACAGGTAATAACGCTGTAACAGCATGCGTTCTCAGAAATGATGAGTTGGCAAAGGTACATGTATCACGTTGGAACAACCGAAATAAAATGTTCAAACGTACCTAAGTTCTGTATTTTAATTTAAAAAACCTACCTGTTACCAACTGTTCGTCTAAAATTATGACCCATCTGTTTGTGACTATTACAGCGCGAAAAAAAGTGGTCCAACTAAAACATTCATATTTCTTGACGTACTACACGAACATGTAATAAAAAATGGGTCTTCCTATTTAAAAATCGCAGTTTATATCCGTTTGACCTATGGCAGCGCCATCTAGCGGGCGAACCATAGCGCTATCTGGTTTCCCCCTTCAAGCTAGACAAGTTTCGTTCTCTGTAGTTTTTTCGTTTGACGCTTATTTCGTGAGATATTTGGCCCGGTCACGATCAATGGACCACCCTGCATATGTGTAGACAAAAAAGTCAATAGAATTTCAGAAAAGATGGACGATATATTAAACACAAAGAGCTTCACAAATTCAGCACGCGTTAGTCCACCTCTGGTCCCTCCACAAGCAGCTACTCTGCTTAGCATTAGTTGGTAGAGTTGTTGAGGGGTATCATGCCAAATTATATCCAACTGGCTCGTTAGACCGTCAGAATTCCGAGATGGCTGGAGGGCCCTGCCCATAACGCTCTCAAAGTTCTCGACTGGGGAGAGATCCGGCGACGTTGTTGACGAAGGTACGGTTTGGCATGCACAAAGACAAGCAGTAGAACTCTCGCCGCGGGTATTGTCTTGTTGGAATGGAAGTCCATAATGGCTTGCCATGAAGGACAACAAAACAGGGTGTAGAATATCGTCGAACTACGGATGTGGTTTGAGAATGATAACCAAATGAGTCCTGCTATGAAAAAAAAAAAAATTGAAGCGTCGACTGTTTGTCGGGCAGTATGGCAGGCGGCAGTCAGGTTGACACCCCACCATTGTCCGAGGCGTCTCGATACATGTTTTCGCTGGTCATCGGACCTCAGTTCGAAGAGGTACTCATCACTGAAGTCAGCCCTACTCCAGACTGTGGGATTCTAGGCCGAATGCATGTCTGAAGCCACGCCAGACAGCAGTGGGCAATCTGACTGTGGCTTCCCATATAGCCCGTCAACCAGGAGTGATGGTATAGGATACCATTTCTTTTCATAGCAGGACCCTGCAGTTGCCATCCGCAGCACCTCTACAGCAAAGAGGTACGCCGAAGGTATTCTACTCCTCGTTTTGTTGTTCTTCGTGGAAAGCTATCCTGGGCTTACACTTCAGCGATATAATGCGCGGCCGCACACGGCGAGAGTCTCCATCGCTTGTCTTCCTGCTTGTCAAACCCTACCTTGGCCAGCAAGGTCGCCAGATCTCGCCCCAACTGAGAATATTGGAGCATTATGCGCAAGGTCCTCCAAGCATATCGGAATATTGACAATCTAATGCTCCAATGGGGAATAATTTGGCACGAAATCCCTCAGGAGGACACCCAACAACTCTATCAGCCAGTGAATAGCGGAGTAACTGCTTGCTTAGGGGTGAGAGGTGGACCAACGCGTTACTGACTTGCCCAGTTTGTGAAGCTCTTTCTCTCAAATAAATTATCTTAATTACCTGAAACTGTTTTTTTTGTTTGTACATGTACATCACATTACCGATTTCCATCCCATTCGGATGAACCCTTTGTGATGCGTCGTTGTTTTCGGTCTTAGAGTATATTAAAGGCCGATTTTAGCGTGAAAAAGAAATGAGCTTCAAACATGACCTAGCCGAGCGGTCTAGGGCGCTGCAGTCATGGACTGTGCGGCTGGTCCCGGCGGAGGTTCGAATCCTCCCTCGGGTATGGGTGAGTGTGTTTGTCCTTAGGATAATTTAGGTTAAGTAGTGTGTAAGCTTAGGGACTGATGACATTAGCAGTTAAGTCCCATAAGATTTCACACACTTTTTTTTTTTCAAACATGACCGACTAGGCCGTTGACGTGAGAGCGCGAGAAGCTATTCAAAATAATGCTCAGCGCGCATACGCTGTTTCTTAGGTGGATTTTGTAAACCAATTTCACGCTGATTCACGGCTCAGTAGACCACAAGTGTCCTATATAAAATTGTTCGTCTCGTTCTCGATTTCCGCTACGCCATAGTCATACGCTGTTAACAGTTACGGTTTATATCCTGTATATTCCATTATTAGTCAGAGAAACTTTCTACTTAAAATATAACTGTTCTCATTTATAAAATTCACTGTGACTAGTGATGATGTCACGTAGCAACTTTACAACTGAGCTGGTTACAAGAATGAATAAGTACTGTAACTTGTGATGATAAGTTCCTTCTTGAAGAAAAAGACCTTGAGAATGGGCAGCGATCCCGAAACCAAACTGAAAGAATAAGATATTAATAAATAGAAACAAAAAAATGAAGTGTAGGTGTGGTACTGCTTTTAGGAGAAGATTCACAACAAGAATTTTTTTTCGAAAATAACAGAGAAGAGATTCTGTAGAAAGAATGGAGGTGGATCGTCATGTAGCCACTGGCAGTAGGGTGTACGATATATAATGACGTGTTTGCAGGCTAACGTAGCATGAATACCGAGTAATTAGCAGTTTGAAGACATAATGCTGTATTTTACAGCACACTAATTATACATTGGTAAGCACGTGCAGTGCTCAACATGTCATATAAACAGTTCACATTTCTGGATAATTTATTTCTGACAGAAAGAGCGAGGGAAGAGGACTAGGTAGATAGAAAAAGATAAAAGTGTGTAGCGTACGCTGTGGTAATACGAAAAATTCTTTGTTGTTGCGTATTAACCTGTAAATTACACAATACCAAACAGACGTGACTATTTTGCAGTCTCTGAGGGATGCACGTTGCGAGAATGGAGCTCGCCTGATGACACGAGCTTAATTCTCAGCATCAAGCCGAAAAAGCCGCAGCAGGTGAGGTCGGAGGCGGTCGAAACTTTTCCGATACTTCTTCCCGTCTGGCGGCTGCCCTGTGTAGCAGCAATATAGAACGTGATCACAGGCACGACGGGAGGGTCGCGGCGAGCGCCTGAATGCGAAATGGCCGGCGAGGAGTGTGGGCGAAGCTATGCGTCTCCTGGCTCACCTCGCAGCGACACCACTGCCATGCCGTGTGTGTGTGTGTGTGTGTGTGTGTGTCGAAAAAATAGGCTTTCTTGTTGACGGGTGGAGATACGAAGCCCGTCTGCGTTGGAGCGGCGAACGGTGGGACAGAGGGGATGGTAGGTGGGGGGATTGAGGATGGGGGATGGGGGGGGGGGACGTGAGGCAGGATGGAACCGTCGCATTCCCTCGCCCCTTGCCAGGACACGGCTCCGCCCCCGCTTCGTGACGCTCCATTGTTTCGCGCTCTCGGACGGTTTTGACAGCTCGCCAACACGCGCGCTATTTCGCGGCTGAAATGAGATCTGTGTCGCTGTCCATATCCGCGGTCCCTCCCCCCTATCCTGCTGCCGTTCCCATGACAACAGACGTCAGCACCGATGGCCGCTTTTGCTCGAAGGCTGACTGCGGCATCGGACGTTTCGTTCGTAACGCTTCTCTTTTATTTTTTTGTACTTTTTTATTTTTTGGAGGAAAAAAATTGGAATGAAGTTTATATGTAATCCTGCCGGGAAAAGTGATCATTAACAGAGAGCTGTCGCTCTCCATTTCAGAAGCTGCCGGCTATCTGAAGACGACGGTGCGCTATGCAAAAACTTGAGTTTAAAATAGGGCTAAATCACATGTGTGATTTTCCGTATTTTTAAGTTGTAACCGAGAGATTTCGTCGAAAGACGTGGGCCAAAAGCAAGCGAGGACTGCATAATACGTTTTATGCTCGGATCAGCACTGTTATAAGATACTGGCTGGGTATTCAAAGTTTTCTTGATCTCCTTCCTTGCGCAGGGAGGCAACAACTATTTTATTTACTCGAGTCAGAAAGATACTCATACGGTTCTACAAGTAAGGAAATCGGATGAATTTATACATCTGCAAACATATACAATTGAAATGAAACAGTTTTTGCCCGGAAATGAGCAATTTTCTTGTGCCTTGAACAGTTCCTCCTCGTTGCAAGAATCAGAGCAACATAATCAGAGACATTTTGTTTTATGTACTTCTCCACACTCTCAAAGTGTTGGCCCCTGTAAATTCCCCCATTTCGTTAAACTGTCCTTAGATTTTCCAAAGACCGGTTTAATTATCTCCATGTGGTCCAGTCTAAGTTGTGTCTGGCTAGTAATCATTCTGCTGGCTTTACCCCTGTTTGGAGATGATCTATTTTGGCTGCCCATAACTTTTCTCTGGCTTAATTAACTTCCGTATTTGCCGCGAATGTTGACTGTATAAAACTCTTCTTAAATTTTTTCTTCAGTTTCTCTCACAGTTGCATTCAAAACTTTTATTTGTGATGACTAGTTTCTGACATCATTGCCCATTCTCAAACCGTAGCCTTTGTTGTAAATGGTAACATATATTTCGACCAGTGCACTCATATACAATAGCCATAACTGCTATTTTTACGTATGTATAGGGTAATAATGCTCATTCAGGGTTCAGTAGCTTCACTACGACAAGTCTGACATGTGGCCAGCCGTCAATGGCTGCTTGGGTCGTGGAAGAATCAGGCAATGGGAAATTGAACATATACTTTAAAATTTCAGGGATGCTGGCAACCGTCGTGCTGCGCCGCTTCTCTCCAGCGGGCAACCTCTGTATTTAACTTGGCCCTTGTCTAGCTGTGCTGAATAACTTCTGGAGTAACCCTTTCCGGCAATAGATTATTGACCGACTAGCGATAGGATAGTGGTGAATTTACGGAATAAGAAAACATTATGGAAGCTGGAGTTGTCTTAAGAACTTCATGATTAGCTAATGCTAATCAGGGCAGGGGGCAATTCCATTTGGTCTGGGCATTGGCATGGAAGATAATCAATACTACCTTTAATTTACGTTAACCCTCTCAGTGAAGGAATTCTGAGGATAATAGGGTGTGGTGATGGACTATGCCCTATTGGAAACAAATGGTGCGGAACTCCCTTGTCGCAGTCACCAGAGCGTTGTCACTAACTAGTGTCTTGGGTGGTCCAAACAAAGAAAAAAAGTGTCGTCAGATGTCGAATGCTGACTCCTGCAGTGATCCTGACGCTGGGCTTTACCCAAATAAGATGCACTTGCCCGCGAATTTTCGCACGTCCTTGTGTAAGGACTAACACATAATAGCCTCTTTGATACTATGGGCAGTTTTACAGACACCCAGGTGTCCCCCTACTACAGACGCAACGTAGCACCTCCTGCTGTGTATGATAACAAAGAAATGACTTCTGCAGATCCTAGCCTACTACTTCCTTCCCTGTTTGCACCCTCTGCTTAAGTCCGAGTCTTTTTCTTGTCAGTCTCACAAGTCGCCGAACAGCCTGCATATTTCACTTAACACCACAAAACACTGAATCTGCGGAGTGAATGGGTTCTTCCCTTTCTTTCTCAAATATCCGTCTAAGAGAGTCGGCGACAATATTTCAGTGATCGTTAATGTGACTCACCGAAACCGGATTCCTGAGATTTGCGCCACCCGGCTAGTGATCCAGCTGGTCTTACGTGGATGCTCCAAGACCAATCTTGTTTCGAGCATAAACGCCCAGTATTTTAAGTAGAATTTAAATTTCTTGAGTGCGAAATGCAGAGTCAGAGCCTCCAACTCGTAGACTGAATGCCCAGCCTCTGCTGGGGATAGAGAGCCTGATTCGTATGCCATCGGTTGTCGATCACCATCCTACACCTGCAGCAGTTTGGCCATAACAAGAGAGTTCAAAGCGTCAGTTTGAACAATAAATGGACGCTCAAGGTCTCGAACCACCAAGAGAGAGGGGCGTTACTCAATGCTGAATTCAAGGCATCCAAAGCAGCTTGTTGTGCTGACTTCAAGGCATCGAAAGCCAGCTTGTTAGCTGTCAGTCGATCTAAATGGCTCGCACTAATTGCGAAAGGGATTTAAGGGAGAAGCAAATTCAGCAAACTCGGGGACAAATTTCGTTAAGAAGTTGCTCATACACTTCTTGGTCTTATTCAGTTGGAAACTACGGGTGGTGTGGGTGCATGAGCGATCAATCTTAATACCAGTGGCAGACACTAGGTGACCTATGAGACAGTGACAGCTTAGTATTTCACTCTCCAATTACATTTCTTAACTGCTTAACCCAAGCCCTATTCTTGCAAATAGGCCAGTCTAGGGAAACATACATACTGAGCTCTCCCAATCACAATTCGGTATTTTCTTGTGTTAACTTTAAAAATCTAACAGCTATTGACATTTCTCAACTCTTCTTAAGCCACAACGTTTTCTTAGAAATAGGCCAGTCAGAGAGCTTCTGATCCAACATACATATTTAGCTCCCCCAATGACAGCTCAGTATTTTACTCCCATACAAATTAAGCAGCCAGTCAGACAGTTTCCTATAGTAAGGAAGGGCGGGGCATGAGATCATTCTCATTCAGCAGTTTTACAAGTTGCGTCATTGTATGCTTTTAGGTTCAGACAGACATGATATGTATCTGTAAGAATACAGAGTCTCGACACATTAACATTGAATGAAGTGTTCTTTGGTTTCCATATGCGTCAAGTAATTAAAATCACACGAGCTTCCGGACAAGCACTCTTTGACTACTGTCAAACGTGTGACTGCAAGTAGGCTGATAGTAGGCCCTTTACATACACCTATCAAAAAAGTTTTGCATCACCCCTGTTCCCAGAACTCCTGAAGATGAACGTTGAGTGTGGGTATTGTATCACAGACACAGTCCCTTTGACTGTTCAGAGATGTCACTAAACCCGACCAAAGATGTAAACAACCATGCATGAGCAGCGCCTATTAGACGACGGGGTTCCGACAGCCCATCAGTTTCAGTCATTCCATCAGGAAGGAGGTACAGGGCTTGTGTAGTCTGTAGTTGAACCATGCCTAGATGGTCAATACTGCGATTCAATCGCGTCCGCATTGTTACTTTGTGCGAGGAAGGGCTCTCAATAAGAGAAGTGTCTCGGAGTGAACCAAAGCTATGTTGTTCGGACATGGAGGAGATACAGAGAGACAGGAACTGTCGATGACATGCCTTGCTCACACCGCCCAAAGGCTACTACTGCAGTGGATGAGCGCTACCTACGGATTACGGCTGGTTGGAACCCTAACAACTACGCCACCAGGTTGAATAATGCTTTTCGTGCAGTCACAGGACGTCGTGCGCAATAGGCTGCATGATGCGCAACTTCACTCCCGACGTCCATGGCGAGGTCCATCTTTGCAACCATGACACCATGCAGCGCGGTACAGATGGGCCCAACAACATGCGGAATGGACCACTCAGGATTGGCATCACGTTCTCTTCACCGATGAGTGTCGCATATGCCTTCAGCCAGACAATCGCCAGAGCCGTGTTTGGAGGCAACCCGGTCAGGATGAACGCCTTACACTGTCCAGGGAGTGCAGCAAGGTGGAGGTTCCCTGCTGTTTTGCGGTGGCATTATGCGGGGCCGACGTACGCCGCTGATGGTCATGAAAGGCGCCGTAATCACTGTACGATACGTGAATGCCATCCTCCGACCGATAGTTCAACAATGTTGGCAGCATATTGGTGAGGCAGTCGTCTTCATGGACGAGAGTTCACGCCCCCACCGTGCACATCTTGTGAATGACTTCCTTCAGGATAAAGACATCGCTCGACTAGCGGCCAGCGTGTTCTCCAGACATGAACCCCTTCGAACATGCCTGGGATGGATTGAAAAGGGCTGTTTATGGACGACGTGACCCACTAACCATACCGAGGGATCTACGCCGAATCGCCTCTAGGAGTGGGACAATCTGCACCAATAGTGCCTTGATGAACTTGTGGAAATCATGCCACGGCGAATACGGGCATGCATCAATGCAAGAGGACGTGCTACTGGGTATTAGAGGTACCGGTGTGTACAGCAATCTGGACCACCACCTCTGAAGGCCTTGCTGTATGGTGGTACAACATGCAATGTGTGGTTTTCATGAGCAATAAAAAGGGCGGAAATAATGTTATGTTGATCGCTATTCCAATTTTCTGTGCAGGTTCCGGAACTCTCTCAATTGAGGCGATGCAAAACTTTTTTGATGTGTGTACATTAGCTGCCGGCTGTGTAGTCACTGGTGCCCACGGCATCGCCATATACAGGCATGTGTTGACTCGGTATTCGATGCGCCGGCTTCAACCACGCTATCACTTGATCCCTATCGGTGCTAAGTTGCAGGTAGCAGTATCTAATTAGGGTGTTATTCGCGATTTTTATTTCAATAGCGTCTTTAATCCCTCAGTTCCAAAAGCCATGTGTGTGAGCTACGACTGATATTTCTTCAAATTTTATCCGGTGTCCATTTTCTAAAGCATGCTTAGCTGAACCATATTTCTCGGGTTATCGTAGGCCATAGAATCCATCACTCTCCTTCCTGAGTTGTTCCAGAGTGCATACTGTTTGTCCGACGTAAGCCTGGTTGATTCAAATGGTTCAAATGGCTCTGAGCGCTATGCGACAACTTCTGAGGTCATCAGTCGCCTAGAACTTAGAACTAATTAAACCTAACTAACCTAAGGACATCACACACATCCATGCCCGAGGCAGGATTCGAACCTGCGACCGTAGCGGTCGCTCGGTTCCAGACTGTAGCTCCTAGAACCGCACGGCCACTCCGGCCGGCGTAAGCCTGGTCACACTCACAAAGGTATCTTATAGACCCCAGGTAAGTTTTGATGTGCTGGCGCTGTTTATGAATGTGAATGATTTATGCATCAGTTATGTATTGCATGCACCCCACAGTTTTTGTTTTACAGATTAATAAATGTTTTCATAGCCATTAAAAAATTCACAGTCTCAAATTTTCAGACCTGTGTGGAGTTAGGGATCTGTATGTGGTAAGGAGAAATTACTTGACATATTTTAGTCTGGTTTAAAAACATGATATATTAAAAATTCATTTTTTATTCAAATAATCATTTTCTGTGTTTTAGAATAGCGTGTGTGAAATTTTTCCATCGATTTCAATCATTTTGATGGGACTACAAACAGAGGCATGTAGTAGATTTCAGGATATTTCGCTTCTCTTGACATGACTCAAGAAAAATGTTGCATCATCCTACAAATATCTCGCAAAAAGACCGCGAAGGTAAAGAGTAGGGAGATTCGAGCTCACACAAAGGTTTACCGGCAACTGTTCTTCCTGCAAACTCTGCAAGACTGGAAAAGGGAGCATTGACAGTGGCACACAAAGAATCTTCTGCCACACACGAGACAAGAAAGTGAGTTAATATTTGATTGCCATAAGTTCCGTGCAATATTTAAAATTTCAAGTCACTAGCACATCAAGAAGTTAATATAAAATCAATTTCAATGTATGTATCGAACAGACAACCGGATAAGAAAGTGATAGCCATCTCCTCTTCCCCCTTCCCTTTCCTCAGATGTGCCAGTCCTCTCACATACAATCTGGAACACATTCCGATGCCATTGGCACAACATTCCAGTCATTCAGGGCAGCCTAGGTGCCTGGCGTTACCAACCTTGTCCATCCCCCCGCCGGCCGGAGTGGCCGAGCGGTTCTAGGCGCTACAGTCTGGAACCGAGCGACCGCTACGGTCGCAGGTTCGAATCCTGCCTTGGCCATTGATGTGTGGGATGTCCTTAGTTTAGTTACGTTTAAGTAGTTCTAAGATCTAGGGGACTGATGACCACTGCAGTTAAGTCCCATAGTGCTCAGAGCCATTTGAACCATTTTTTCCATCCCCCTCCCCACCGAACAGACAGGCAAGAAAGCATAATACGCATTGCCATCTGCACTACTGGGCATTAAAATTGCTACACCACGAAGACGGCGTGCTACAGACGCGAAATTTAACCAACAGGAAGAAGATGCTGTGATATGCAAATGATTAGCTTTTCAGAGCATTCACACAAGGTTGGCGCCGGTGGCGACACCTACAATGCGCTGACATGAGGAAAGTTTCCAACCGATTTCTCATACACAAACAGCAGTTGACCGGCGTTGCCTGCTGAAACATTGTTGTGATGCCTCATGTAAGGGGGGGAAATGCGTACCATCACGTTTCCGACTTTGATAAAGGTCGGATTGTAGCCTATCGCGATTGCGATTTATCGTATCGCGACATTGCTGCTCGCGTTGGTCGAGATCCAATGACTGTTAGCAGAATATGGAATCGGTGGTTTCGGGAGGGAAATACGGAACGCCGTGCTGGATCCCAACGGCCTCGTATCACTAGCAGTCGAGATGACAGGCATCTTATCCGCATGGCTGTAACGGATCGTGCAGCCATGTATCGATCCCTGAGTCAACAGATGGGGACGTTTACAAGACAACAACCAACTGCACGAATAGTTCGACAACGTTTGCAGCAGCAAGGATTATCAGCTCGGAGATCATGGCTGCGATTACCCTTGAAGCTGCTTCACAGATAGGAGCGCCTGCGGTGGTGTACTCAACGACGAACCTGGGTGCACGAATGGCAAAACGTCATTTTTTCGGATGAATCCGGGTTCTGTTTACAGCATCATGATGGTCGCATCCGTGTTTGGCGACATCACGGTGAACGCACATTGGAAGCGTGTATTCGTCATCGCCATACTGGCATATCACCCGGCATGATGGTATGGGGTGCCATTGGTTACACGTCTCGGTCACCTCTTGTTCGCACTGACGGTGCTTTGAACAGTGGACGTTACATTTCAGATGTGTTACGACCCTTCATTCGATCCCTGCGAAACCCTACATTTCAGCAGGATAATGCACGACCGCATGTTGTAGGTCCTCTACGGGCATTTCTGGATACATGTTCGACTGCTGCCTTGGCCAGCACATTCTCCAGATCTCTCA
Organism: Schistocerca piceifrons; assembly: GCF_021461385.2. Taxonomy (NCBI): domain Eukaryota; kingdom Metazoa; phylum Arthropoda; class Insecta; order Orthoptera; family Acrididae; genus Schistocerca; species Schistocerca piceifrons. The sequence continues at coordinate 581,557,033 of NC_060140.1, read as the reverse complement.
CCAATTGAAAACATCTGGTCAATGGCGGCCGAGCAACTGGCTCGTCACAATACGCCAGTCACTACTCTTGATGAACTGTGGTATCGTGTTGAATCTGCATGGGCAGCTGTACCTGTACAAGTCATCCAAGCTCTGTTTGACTCAATGCTCAGGCGTATCAAGGCCGTTATTACGGCCACAGGTGGTTGTTCTGGGTGTTGATTTCTCAGGATCTATGTACCCACACTGCGTGAAAATGAAATAACATGTCAGTTCTAGTATAATATATTTGACCAATGAATACCCGTTTATCATCTGCGTTTCTTCTTGGTGTAGCAATTTTAATGGGCAGCACTGTAGTTCTGAGCTGTGTTTCAAATTTCGTTTCCAGCTCATCGGCAAGTTAAGTTAAAGTCAACTGAAAAAATTGTGCCAACGGACAGACAGGAAAGCGACCTAATAAAGACTTATTACAGATAATGAGATCCAACTGAAATGTGAATTCAACTTGAGCAACTGCCAGACCTCTCTACACAACTTGAGCGAAGCTGTCAACAGTGAGCAGCATCGCAGAACTGAAGAACTCTTAACTTTGAAATCTTTGCACAGCTCGAAGGAATGTGGTCCTATGTAACCTGCGAAAGGCGTGGCAGATTGAAACCTAAACCTATGCAACGCTTGTCATATATGAGCTATAACTGCGATATCCATTACTAACATCTGTTCCATCATGCAAGCGGAACATGCAAATCTCAGCAGAAGCTCCTTTTCATTGCTCTTCATCTGGTAATCCCCCATCCGCCTCTCTCTCTTGTTTTTTTTTTTTCTCTCAATCTTATTGAAACCTGTGCTGAGAGTTAATTTTGCTCCCGACCGTAAAATCTAAGTTTGCATTGAATGTCTCAATACTTTAATAAGCATCCATTTGGTATGTCAATCACTTCCTAAGCCCCATGAACCAGCACACATCAGTTATCCAATAAAACATAATTTAACGTAAGAGTTAAAGCGTAGAGCCACTTGGAATATTAATTATACACACAGCCATACAAATAATGTACGTAAATCATGTTAAGTACCAGAATCATTCCTAGAACTAACAGTGGTTTGTATCTCAAATACCTGTGTTACTAACTGATTCAACACTCAATTCATTATATCGACATCTACATCTGTAGATCATCTTATCGTATGTGGCTGAGGGTATTTTAGTGCCGTTTACATTTCTTTTTCTGATAGTAAAAGATACGTGGAAACATTGAGATTCGGTAATGATCTAATTCAGCTCTGCCCTTTTCACAGGGTTTATGTGTTTGAGAGTATTATATCGACAGACATTAACTCTTGTGGTTCTTCCAATGAGTCTGAATCTGGTATTTGATTTCCCTACATCTAGTTTCATGCGGACGTTCGAAAAGGTGTCTATCTTATTTTAAAATAATTCACGTTGTGTTTCTGATTATTATTCGTATTTGATTTCTAATGTTTCACATCACGCATTTTACCATGTGCCATGGGCTTTCGGAAGCGACTATGATTCTTATTAATATCAAGGAAAACAGTTCTAGATTCGTCTTGTGCAGTGTGATGTGAAACATCTATGAAAGTTTATTTATACACTGACGGAAAATAATCGGAATGCCAAGGAGGTGTACGATGTAAACGGAAGTTGATAGCCGTGATTCCACACCTGAAAGATGATGTCTATTCAGATTTCGTTCCAGCAGCTCAATATTGGCGCTAACAGCGCCACTATGAGGAAGTAAATCAGGTTTGCTTTAAATACACGCTGTAACGGTCATAAGAGTTAGTTACTTTCGAGACTGTGCGTGGCCAGCTGATGTTTGCCAAGATTGCGTTTAAGGCAACAAGGACGCCATTATCAACACCCCACTGAATATCAACGAGTTTGTGTAACAGGGCTACAGGAAGCTGAATATTCCATCTGAGATACTGCAGAAAGACTTGGCAGGAATGTAGCCATTGTACATGACTGCTGGCAGCGGTAGTCACGAGAATATACGATCGGGACCGATGACCGTCGCAGTCTGGTCCCTTTAATCGCACAAACCAATATACGATCGGAAGAAGACCGGGCTCCAGGCGGCCATGTGACACTATCGAGAGGGTAGACCATCGTGTTCGGCCTATGGCTCTGTCGGTTTGTCGTACTGCATCTGCAGCAGCAATTTTAGCAGCAGTTGGCACCGCAGTCCACAACGAACTGTTACAAATAGGTTACTTTAAGGACAGCTCTGATTTTCGACTTCAGCTGTGTTAAGTGCCAGCTTATTCGGGGGGGGGGGGGGGGGGGGGAGGGGGAGGGGGGGTGTTGGATAGGGTGGCAGAGTGGAGATTCGTTATGTTTTCTGATGAAAGCAGGTTCTGCCTCAGTGCCAGAGATGGTCATGTGTTGGTTACAAGGAGTCCAACCTGTCTGCGCGCTAGGCACACTGAGCCTACACCTGGAGTTATGATCTGGGGTTTGGTATGACAGAAGGAGCACTTCTAACATTCTGCGTGGTGGCTGTTGTTCTATGTCGTGTCTCCCTACCACTTTCGCGCAACGACGCTCTGAGCGTGTTTTTTAGGGAATTGACTAGTTTGAACCTGGGACCTGTTGCTGGTAAGGAGACGCCAGACCACACATGACATGTAGAGTTCAGAAGAGTTCAGTGAGACTAGCGATGATATAACCAAGTACTTAATGATTTCAGCGTCAGCTCCACTGCACTCCCTGTAAAAGAATCTTAATACTAACTAAATTTAGTGGAAGGGGTTCAAGGCTTTCCTATTTTTAGTTAGCTGGTAAAATAACGTCGGAAAAGCAGTTAAGTTTACCATGGGAAATTTTATTCTACTCACAAAACATTGTTTATAAATTGCACTATTGATAAAAGGAAATGTTTTAATACAGGATGATGAAAACCAACTGCGTTCAATAAAAATGTGAACGAATATTCCCTGAATAGGTTTCCAAGTTCTACAATGGATCGAAGGATGACCTATGCCATATCACATCTATAATCTAGGTTTAAATTAAGTTTCACAAAAAAGAAAACTATCAAAATGGTCTACAGTGACCCTCAATTATCTTTAATTACTTATCTAACTTGTCGTAAATTACAGTGGCTGATGTGGATTCTCAATAACTATATAACAGAAAAATCATCGCGTTTCATATTTTTACTTCAAGTGGCAAATGTGCACACCATGAGATTTAATTTACGATCGACACAAGTATTATGTAGAAAGGGGATGTAACAGATGAGACTTCTGCAGTTCTGAGTGAAGCTTTATGTGCGCTTATGCAGCATCGCGTGCGTTTATTACCTTGTCGGTGGTTAGTCAGCGTCAGGGAGCGGCGGTCGGCACAGCTCCGCGCATCTCGCCGTCTCGGAAGCAACTCTTTTCTAACTTCTCCTTACTACTATTTACCGAAGTTGGTTTAAAAAAAACTATCTGGCTGTGTTTTCATCTGACCAATCAGGGTCTCAATGTTAACCTTAAGCTCCGCCTACAAAAATTCTGTCTATCCAATGAGAAACGTTATACTTTTCGTGGTGGGGCAATGTTTTTAAAGTTTGAAACGTAACAGAGACGCTAAAAAGTCTCACGCTAAAACTTGCAGCTGGTGTGGCCCTTTTAGTGTTATCGTAAGATCTATACTGTTCTTCTGGAGGGCTCTACCTTTTAACATGGGCTGGGGGGTGGTCCTGTCGGTTAGCTGGCAACGTGGGTGTCCGTCCCTTATCGTAGGCACTTCTAGCTTAACACGGTTCTGTTCTCGGCTTCTGTTCTCGTTTCTCCCCTCGGAACTGCGTCTGTCTCACGGTGGGAAGGTATGACATGCATTTAGGCATTCTTGTGTTAGTCTGTGGTATTCCATTTGCTCACTCGTTACTCGTATTACTTTGGTTAATTTAATGTCACGATTTATTCGGAGCTATGTGACATACTACTGGATTTTCTTATCATGTCAGGGTCTTCATGGAAGGTGTTGGATTTGCCTGACACCTTACACACTCCTATGGTTATCCCACGCACTGTGGCCGCAAATTCGTACGTCAGTGTGGGGTTAAACCTGTTGTGCTCTTATTCATGAACAGCATTGCAGGAAGTGTTTTCCGACAAGATAACGCTCGCTCATATACCTCTGTTGCAACCCAACATAGTCTAGAGAGTGTCGAATGCTGGATCACCAGGTCTGTCTCTAATCGAGGGCATATGAGACATCCTCGGACGGCATTTCAAGCGTTGTCGACAAACAGCATTAACAGTCCCTGTATTGACTGACCAAGTATCACAAGCATGGAACTCCATCTCGCAAACTGACATCGAGCACCTGTCCAAAATAATGCATGCCCGTTTGCATGCTTGCATTCAACGATGTGGCGGTTACACAGGTCATCAGTGTAAGAGCACTTCACATTTGCAATTGCTTACCTCCTACTATAAACCTGTGATTTTGCAATTATTCTACGTTAATTATTTTTTTGGTGTTGCGCTTTTTAAGTGTCATTGTACTTGACCTAACAAATTACTACAAAAGCGCAACAAAAACAAATATTGAGACTTCAGGAAGATGGTGTGTGAGGATTGGGTTTTATTAATACTCCTTACTTATTTCTCACGTAGGGCTCCCTGGATCAGTGATTTCCAAGGGAATAAATACTTAAGAGCCAAAGAAAGTGGTACACCTGCCTAATCTCGTGTAGGGCCCCCGAGAGCACGCAGAAGTTCCGCAACACGACGTGGCATGGACTCGACTAATGTCTGATGTAGTGCTGGAGGGAACTGACAACTTGAATCCTGCAGGGCAGTTCCATAAAGCCGTAAGAGTACGAGGGCGTGGAGATCTCTTCTGAACAGCACGTTGCAAGGCATCCCAGACATGCGCAACAATGTTCATATGTCTGGGGAATTTGGTGGCCAGTGAAAGTGTTTATACTCATAAAAGTGTGCCTGAAGCCACTCTATAGCAATTCCGGACGTGTAGGGTGTCGCACTATCCTGTTGGAATTGCCCAAGTTCGCGGAATACACCATGGATATGAATGGGTGCAGGTTACCAGATAGAATGTACGTATATCACCTGCCAGAGTAGTATCTAGACATATCGGGGGTCCCATATCACTCCAGATGCACAGGCCTCACACCATTACAGAACCGCTACCAGCTTGAACAGTTCCTTGCTGACGTGCAGGGTCGACGGAGTCAAGAGGTTGTCTCCATACCAGTACACATCCATGCGCTCCATGCAATTTAAAACGAGACTCGTCCGGCCAGGCAACATATTTCCAGTCATCAACAGTCCAATGTCGTTGTTGATGGGTCCAGTCGAAGTGTAAAGCTGTGTCCCGTGCAGTCATCAAGGGTACACGAGTGGGCCTTCTGCTGCGAAAGCCAATGTCGATGATGTTTTTTTGAATGGTTCGCGCGCTGACGCTTACTGATGACCCAGCATTGGAGCAATTTGCGGAAGGGTTGCATTTCTGCAACGTTGAACGATTCCCTTAAGTCGTCGTTGGTCCCATTGTTGCAGGATCTTTCTCCTACCACAGCGGTGTCGGAGATTTGATGTTTTATGAATTCCTGATATTCACGGCACACTCGTGAAATCGTCGCAGAGGAAAATCCCCACTTCATCACTACCTTGGAGATGCTGTGTCCCATCGCTCGTGCGTCGACTATAACACCGAGTTCAAACTCATTTAAATTTTGATAACCTGCCACTTGTCTTACATAGGCGTTGCCGACCGAGCGCCATATGTTGCCTGTTTACATATCTCTGTATTTGAATGTGCATGCCTGTACCTGTTTCTTTGACACTTCACTGTAGGAAGAGGGCGGAATGATAGCCGATGGACATAGGGGCGGGGGGAGGGGTGGGTGAATGAAGAGTGGATTCTGGTCAATGAAACAAACATTTATTAGCTAGACGGAGTTACCCTCCGCATTCACACAGAGCATGCCAAGAATACTCTTATTGATTTGGTCCCTTAAGAATATTCTTTTAATTTAATATTAGCAGGGATCATTCCTGAAATGTGATAGTACTTGGACACTCTTGGTACGACAATAAGTTCTGAACAACACTACACGTAAGACTCGTACATCTCAAACTAGAGAACGACGTAGCACAGATTTTTTTAATTTTTTAAACATTCTTGATTGGATAAAATATTTATTAAAAGGTAATCGATTTCAACCAGTCACGATCATCTTCAGAACAGTCTCTTAAATACAAATAATGTTACAACTTGGAGGAACACAGAAGCAACGAAAGTTAAAACCTGTGAAGTAAAATAAAATTAATGAAAAGATGCACACCCTCAGATATTGAGCGGAGTCGGTGGGCAGAGGACGAGTTATATGTGCGCAGTGGCACAAATGTCGACCGCTGAATAGCGTCGACACGCAGTGGGTTCAACAGGAGAAGCTCCGTCCAGTGCCAGGTCCATGACATCAGCAGGAGCCAATGAAGTGGCAACAACATGACAAAAATATTAAAATTATAAATATGTGTATAAAAAACAGAAATAATATATTCAATCACATCAACGTTAACTGCAACTGTAATAAATAATGATAAAAACTAAATAAGGAAACCAATAACACTCGGTTATGAGAAGTATACCTGCCATTTGTGGGCAGTACGTAAAAGTATAAAACAAATCATAGGAACACGGTCGCAGCAAAGACAACTGAAAGTGATGCCATGGAGACGGCGTGAAGAGTCTCGATACAGCACGTCGCAGTACGCAGAAATGGTTCAAATGGCTCTGAGCACTATGGGACTTAATATCTTAGGTCATCAGTCCGCTAGAATTTAGAACTACTTAAACCTAACTAACCTAAGGACATCACACACATCCATGCCCCCGGCAGGATTCGAACCTGCGACCGTAGCAGTCCCGCGGTTCCGGACTGTAGCGCCTAGAACCGCAAGACCACCGCGGCCGGCGCAGTAAGTAGACGACGAACCAATGATGTAACGGCGACAGGATGACATCGTCGGTCGTTATGGAGACGGAGTTTCGGTGAACCACTGTTGTGTCAAAAAGCGGACGCCGGTGGCCACCATTGTGATATAAACATTCGATGAGCTGCCAGGAACTAATGACAGAAAAAGTCGTTGTCTGGGACGCAACCGTGATAATGCAGACGTCTGAGTCAACGGTATTGTGGAGACAAGAAGCCACTGGGCGTGACAGAGATGTGAAGATAGGTGTGCAAGCCGAAGTCCACAGCCTTAAAAAGTGGTTGGCATCGAACCTGAATGTTGAAAAAATATACCAACGGTCAGAATAGGCTGCTTAAAAAGATAAAGCCTGGAACTTGAGCGCAGAAGAAGTGTACAAACGTCCATAATTGATCAAAATGATCTATAATTGGAAAATAAATATACCTGGAGACATTATATACAACTATGGATCAGATATGTTAAAACTGGTAAGTAAAAAGAAGATCCATAGGGTTAAAATAGGATAAACAAGAGGAAGTAAAAGAAAACCAATGTTCTATAACAACTATAGAGGAGATCATAATAACGTTTTTCTTTGAAGTACAGTTGCTAATTTAATAAAGATGATGACTGGTTTTTGTAATGAACATAAATCACAATTTCTTCCAAAATATTTAGCAAGTGCCCTCTAGTGACCTTATACAGAACCTTCAGAATACTTATTTTGCTTAACGCGTTGCCAAATAATGATTAGCTACAAGCAGTAGCTGCATTGTGTTCTCTAAAATGTATAAGGAAACTGTGGCCAGTTTTCCTGGAGTATCTCATCCCAAAGTGCTTTGTAGACACCAGAATTGCAGTATTTGACATTATAACTACGAATCAAGTATTTGAGTCTGTTCTGCTGAAGGTTATTGGTAAAGAAAGTTATGACCATGTCGGTGTTTTTGAACAATTTATTTATTTTCTCAGAAATGTTACCATGTAGGTCACTTTAGTAAATTTTAAACTAGCTGTGCCAAGAGAATCTGGTTTTCGTAATTGATTAAAACATCAGCTGCATTAGTATTAAAGTTGTTGGCTCTAGAAATCTGTTTAAGAATAGCTTGTTTTTAATTTCATCTGCCTTTAGCGACCATTTGAGTATTGTATTCATCATTGCCCCCCCATGAACCATGGACCTTGCCGTTGGTGGGGAGGCTTGCGTGCCTCAGCGATACAGATGGCCGTACCGTAGGTTCAACCACAACGGAGGGGTATCTGTTGAGAGGCCAGGCAAACATGTGGTTCCTGAAGAGGGGCAGCAGCCTTTTCAGTAGTTGCAGGGGCAACAGTCTGGATGATTGACTGATCTGGCCTTGTAACATTAACCAAAACGGCCTTGCTGTGCTGATACTGCGAACGGCTGAAAGCAAGGGGAAACTACAGCCGTAATTTTTCCCGAGGACATGCAGCTTTACTGTATGATTAAATGATGATGGCGTCCTCTTGGGTAAAATATTCCGGAGGTAAAATAGTCCCCCATTCGGATCTCCGGGCGGGGACTACTCAAGAGGACGTCGTTATCAGGAGAAAGAAAACTGACATTCTACGGATCGGAGCGTGGAATGTCAGATCCCTTAATCGGGCAGGTAGGTTAGAAAATTTAAAAAGGGAAATTGATAGGTTAAAGTTAGATATAGTGGGAATTAGTGAAGTTCGGTGGCAGGAGGAACAAGACTTTTGGTCAGGTGGTTACAGGGTTATAAATACAAAATCAAATAGGCGTATAGTCTGTCTGTAAACTCAAGAGCGAGCAGCGCTTTTGGTGGGGGAAGTGGCCTTCCCTGCCACTAGTCTACAGGGCAACCCAAAATCAGTTGCCCGTTACCTATCTAGCGGTGTAGTTCGCCGTGCAGTGATATACGTCGTTTCTGTTCGTGGGATCTTAGTTGCCAATCTCAGTCAGTTGACTTTGTGTACTCACTGATATACTTCAGTATCCGGAGGTGGTGGATAATCGCCCTGCATTGACGGAACATGCGCAGAATACGAAGGAGATATTTGCGCAGAACGAGCGTTCGATCGTCTCTAACGTTATTACAGCTTGTGTTAAGGAGGCGACACAGAAAGAACTGTTGGCTAATATTACCAGTCCCAATCAAAGGGCAGCAGTATATGCAAACGTCAGCCTCGCCAAAATAGCACGCATAAGGAAGGAACGCGAGAACAAGGCGCATGGTTTACTGGAATCGCCGCGAAGGGAAACTATTAATTTAGGGAGGAAACCCGTCGTTATAGACACTTTCACAAAATCGGTCATTCGACAAACGATGGAAGACTTTTACATAAACCAAAAAATAATGCCCACATTACGGAAATTACTCGCTGGCGTGAAACAAAAAATACATTTTCGTTGCAGAAAGATGTTTTACACAAGACATTGCGTGAAATGGGATTTACAGGAAATACTTTTCAGACATGTTTACGAAGATAATCACAAAAAAAGCAGTGCGAATCGAACTAATACAACACACGTAATTATAAATTTATGGTTACTTTTTAAACACTCTTCGTGTTGCAAGAATTGTTAAGTTTTAATGCAGCCCTTCAATGATAACTTCTACCTTTTAGTGGAAACACAAAGTAAGAACAAGCCTTAAATTGTACAGACTGATTGCACTATATCTGGTTCGTCTTACGAATAGAGGAACATACATTCATATGAATAGGCCTTCGGTTCTATGTTTGTAGTAGAATCCTGACTTCCGTTCTTATGTTAATATTATTTACTCTATAATGTTTTGTTTCGAAGAAGCTATCGTCTTTTGTTTTTTTATACTCTTAACGCATTTGTCTAAAAATAAAGGCAGACGGGACGTATCTGTACACGGTGTCGTCACAGATTTAAAGCGCGCGCCGCGGCAGGGTCTGTACTACGTTGTGAAACAGCCTGTAGAAGCGCCCTGTGACGTAGCAGGGTAGGCAGAGTGGGGACTCGCGCGCTCGCTCTTCATTTTACCGACAGACTATAATGCAGGAGTAGGTTTAATAATGAAAAAAAATAGGAGTGCGGGTAAGCTACTACAAACAGCATAGTGAACGAACTATTGTGGCCAAGATATGGCCAAGATAGACACAAAGCCCATGCCTACTACAGTAGTACAAGTTTATATGCCAACTAGCTCGGCAGATGATGAAGAAATTGATGAAATGTATGACGAGATAAAAGAAATTATTCAGGTAGTGAAGGGAGACGAAAATTTAATAGTCATGGGTGACTGGAATTCGTCAGTAGGAAAAGGGAGAAGAGGAAACATAGTAGGTGAATATGGATTGGGGGGAAGAAATGAAAGAGGAAGCCGCCTTGTAGAATTTTGCACAGAGCATAACTTAATCATAGCTAACACTTGGTTCAAGAATCATAAAAGAAGGTTGTATACCTGGAAGAATCCTGGAGATACTAAAAGGTATCAGATAGATTATATAATGGTAAGACAGAGATTTAGGAACCAGGTTTTAAATTGTAAGACATTTCCAGGGGCAGATGTGGATTCTGACCACAATCTATTGGTTATGAACTGCAGATTGAAACTGAAGAAACTGCAAAAAGGTGGGAGTTTAAGGTGATGGGACCTGGATAAACTGAAAGAACCAGAGGTTGTAGAGAGTTTCAGGGAGAGCATAAGGGAACAATTGACAGGCATGGGGGAAAGAAATACTGTAGAAGAAGAATGGGTAGCTCTGAGGGATGAAGTAGTGAAGGCAGCAGAGGATCAAGTAGGTAAAAAGACGAGGGCTAATAGAAATCCTTGGGTAAAGGAAGAAATATTGAATTTAATTGATGAAAGGAGAAAATATAAAAATGCAGTAAATAAAGCAGGCAAAAAGGAATACAAACGTCTCAAAAATGAGATCGACAGGAAGTGCAAAATGGCTAAGCAGGGATGGCTAGAGGACAAATGTAAAGACGTAGAGGCTTGTCTTACTAGGGGTAAGATAGATACTGCCCACAGGAAAATTAAAGAGACCTTTGGAGAGAAGAGAACCACTTGTATGAATATCAAGAGCTCAGATGGCAACCCAGTTCTAAGCAAAGAAGGGAAGGCAGAAAGGTGGAAGGAGTATATGAGCGTTTATACAAGGGCGATGTACTTGAGGACAATATTATGGAAATGGAAGAGGATGTAGATGAAGATGAAATGGGAGATAAGATACTGCGTGAAGAGTTTGACAGAGCACTGAAAGACCTGAGTTGAAACAAGGCCCCGGGAGTAGACAACATTCCATTAGAACTACTGATGGCCTTGGGAGAGCCAGTCATGACAAAACTCTACCATCTGGTGAGCAAGATGTATGAGACAGGCGAAATACCCACAGACTTCAAGAAGAATATAATAATTCCAATCCCAAAGAAATCAGGTGTTGACAGATGTGAAAATTACCGAACTATCAGTTTAATAAGTCACAGCTGCAAAATACTAACGCGAATTCTTTGCAGACGAATGGAAAAACTGGTAGAAGCCGACCTCGGGGAAGATCAGTTTGGATTCCATAGAAATGTTGGAACACGTGAGGCAATACTAACCTTACGACTTATCTTAGAAGAAACATTAAGAGAAGGCAAACCTACGTTTCTAGCATTTGTAGACTTAGAGAAAGCTTTTGACAACGTTAACTGGAATACTCTCTTTCAAATTCTGAAGGTGGCAGGGGTAAAATACAGGGAGCGAAAGGCTATTTACAATTTGTACAGAAACCAGATGGCAGTTATAAGAGTCGAGGGGCATGAAAGGGAAGCAGTGGTTGGGAAAGGAGTGAGACAGGGTTGTAGCCTCTCCCCGATGTTATTCAATCTGTATATTGAGCAAGCAGTAAAGGAAACAAAAGAAAAATTCGGAGTAGGTATTAAAATTCATGGAGAAGAAATAAAAACTTTGAGGTTCGCCGATGACATTGTAATTCTGTCAGAGACAGCAAAGGACTTGGAAGAGCAGTTGAACGGAATGGACAGTGTCTTGAAAGGAGGATATAAGATGAACATCAACAAAAGCAAAACGAGGATAATGGAATGTAGTCAAATTAAATCGGGTGATGCTGAGGGGATTAGATTAGGAAATGAGACACTTAAAGTAGTAAAGGAGTTTTGCTATTTAGGGAGCAAAATAACTGAAGATGGTCGAAGTAGAGAGGATATAAAATGTAGACTGGCAATGGCAAAGAAATCGTTTCTGAAGAAGAGAAATTTGTTAACATCGAGTATAGATTTAAGTGTCAGGAAGTCGTTTCTGAAAGTATTTGTATGGAGTGTAGCCATGTATGGAAGTGAAACATGGACGATAACCAGTTTGGACAAGAAGAGAATAGAAGCTTTCGAAATGTGGTGCTACAGAAGAATGCTGAAGATAAGGTGGGTAGATCACGTAACTAATAAGGAGGTATTGAATAGGATTGGGGAGAAGAGAAGTTTGTGGCATACCTTGACTAGAAGAAGGGATCAGTTGGTAGGACATGTTTTGAGGCATCAAGGAATCACAAATTTAGCATTGGAGGGCAGCGTGGAGGGAAAAAATCGTAGAGGGAGACCAAGAGATCAATACACTAAGCAGATTCAGAAGGATGTAGGTTGCAGTAGGTACTGGGAGATGAAGAAGCTTGCACAGGATAGAGTAGCATGGAGAGCTGCATCAAACCAGTCTTAGGACTGAAGACCACAACAACAACATTCATCATTGCATAAAAGAACGCTTTTTATATTTGGGTGGATGCAAACTCCTGTTGCAGTTGGTTTTCTGTAAAGTAACTGTGGAACATGATAGTAACAGAAAATTGTTTTGATCTTGCCTTTTCTAACCATGATGGCAAACATTATTTTGACCTTCACAGAAATCCTACTACAAGACATGTTAAGTAAATGCTGCTTTTTGACATCAACCCAAATTTAAAAAAGCGCTCCTTTATTCAATTATTCATAGGATATTAAAATTGCCGATCAGTCAGACGAAATACAAAAAAGGTGGTATTCTTAAACAAATTGATAGGAAATATTTTTGGAAATTTGTGGTAAGTTCCTATGGGACCAAACTGCTAAGGTCATTGGTCCCTAGGCTTACACACTACATAATCTAACTTAAACTAACTTAGGCTAAGAACAACACACACACCCATGTCCGAGAGAGGACTCGAACCTCCGACGGGGGAGCCGCGTGAACCGTGGCAAGGCGCCCTATGCCGCACGGGTACCAAGCGCGGCCAGATTGCTAGGGCTAACAATTTTAACACTCATGAAGTTGATGTTTTATCCAGTAAATTAAGAAAACCGGGACATTGTCTTTGCACAACTAATTTAAAATTTAGTATAATGTCCTATATGAGTAATAAATCTGACAAAATAAATTGTTTAAAAATACAAGCATAACCATAACTTTCTCTACTAATAACCTACTGCAGAACAAGTTTAAACATACGACTGGTAGTTCAAATAACATATACTCTAATAATCTGGTGTTTACACAGCCCTTCGCGATGGCTGCAACAAACAACACATTAGGCAAAGTGACTGAAACTTCCTTACCCATTCTAGAGAACAAACTACAGATACTGCTTGCAGTAAATCACTATTTGGCCAACACCTTATAAAACACAGCCATTCTGTTGGCTCTATCCAAAATAACTTAAAAATTCTGCATAATGCCCTTATAGGCCACTTGATAAATACCAGAAATTTATACTTATGCTCATTACAATATCCACTCACCTTTAATACTTATGAGCAACTGAACTTAAAAAAAAAATTTTGTTGTCTTCTCGATAACGTGCTATAGAACATTCTTGCACTTTTGTTTTCTCTTTTGTATCCAATTTTATGTCTGTGGTACAGATAATATTTCAATTTTTCAACTTACTGTTTATAATATCAGTTGATTCTTGGGCTACATGAGCCACTGCTGTATACAGTGTTTCAAATTATACTTATTTTACAATTAGAGGTTCTTCTACGGTCAAGTTCTAGGCCAACCATTGTTTAAGGCTGCAAATTTCGGTTTGTCCGCCGATCCTCACATCTCTGTTGGGCACAGTGGCTTCTTGTCGCCACTATAACATTGGCGCGGCATCTGCATTACCACCGATGCGTCCCACACCACAAGCATTCCCTGGCGGCTCATCGAAAGTACACCGCGCGGGATTAGCCGAGCGGTCTGAGGCGCTGCAGTCATGGACTGTTCGGCTGGTCCCGGCGGAGGTTCGAGTCCTGCCTCGGTCATGGGTGTGTGTGTTTGTCCTTAGGATAATTTCGGTTAAGAAGTGTGTAAGCTTAGGGACTGATGACCTTAGCAGTTAAGTCCCTTAAGATTTCACACACATTTGAACATTTTTTTAACGAAAATACGATGGCGACTAACACACCGCTTCTCGAAACACCAGTGGTTCACTGAAAAATCGTCTCCATTGAGACTGACAGCGTCTGTTTGTCGCCATGAAATGCTTGGCTTATCGTCTGTTTACTGCGGATATATCACATCAATACTCCACACGCCATCTCCATGACAACCGATGGTGTCACTTTTAGTTATCCTTCCTGCAGTTGTGTTCCTGGGATTTGTGTAGCACTTTTATGTACTGCCCGCATAGGGAAGCTGTCGTTCCTGAAACCTATTGTTATTGATTTCCGTATTTACTTTTTTCATGTTTTACTGATAAATTGCCGCACGGAGTGGCCGCGCTGTTTAAGGCGCCATGTCACGGACTGCGCGGCCCGCAGTTTGGTCCCTCAGGAATTCACGCACGCATGCACGCACACACACACACGCACACACACACAAATACACACAGACACACACACTGATCAATTACTACTCATAGCAGTTAATGCTCATGTGCCTCAACGTATTATTTCTGCTTTTTTTTTTTATTCAGATTTATAATTTTAATGTTTTTGGCACGTTGTTACCTTACGTTTCGCCACATTGGCTTCTATTGATGTCAAGTGCAGGCAATGGCCGGAGCTTCTCCTGTTTAACCCATAGCATATTCACGCTGTTAGCGGTCGACATTTGTTCCCCTTTGAGCACACAGTTCATGCCCGGCCCGTCGCCTCCGCCCACCACCCGAGAGTATACATTTCCATTAATTTTATTTTAATTTATTGATTTTAGTTTTTAACTTCCATCGTTTCTATGTACCTATAAGTAGTACCATTACTTGTATCTGAGAGTCTAATCTGAAGGCGATCGTAATTGGTTGAAGCCGGGTACCATTTTAATAAATATTTTATGGAATCAAGTCTGTTTTAAAAACTTTTTAAATAAATTATACAGGTTGCTGTTTTTCCAATAATGTTTTCCGAAATTATTAGCACAGGATTTACTTATCAGCACGTACTATTACCACAGTTGGTTTTCAAAGGGAATAAGGAGTTTAAGTCCACAACATTGACCAAAGGTCTAATAATTCATTGAGTCCTACCAGCCTGACTTGTGAGTATTCATTCTGATTAGGAGTTTGAGTAGATACGATTCTATGGTACTATAACGGGAGAACTTCAATTCAAAGTAAATTCATGACAAAAAAAAATTAAGATTGCTAGAATTCGGCACATGCAAATTTATATTAATATCCAGGTATTCGTTCCATTCAGGAAGGAAAATGATTATTGGTTATTAGAATAGCTATCTGACGTGGCCATCATACCCATGGTTCGCGAAAAAGCACCAATGAATATAATTAAAGAATGAAACCACAAGTTCACTGTTAGCAGTCCGTTTATTTATATCCACGATGCGTTTCGGAGGTTTAAACCTCCATTATCAGGTGGATTTACATGTGTTATTACGTCATATATGTGTGATGTGTTACGATTTTGGGGTAATTTGTGGCATTGGTCACACTTTCCTTTCTCTGTCATAACACATCACATGTGAACTGTCATATCTTGTAAACAGAGAATATAATCAAACTAGCTTAGTGGCCGCTGCTTCGCTCGTGGAGGCTGTATGGACTGCAGAGATTTTTTTGTTTTTGTTTTATCGAATTTTTATGTTGTTGACAAACTGCAACATCCTCTAAGCTTTTCCAGCTAATTAAGGCCATATAAGCATGGCCATTTCCGAATGTACTTCTGACCAAAAAGCGATTCTGGTAGCTGGAGTCGAAAGATTTTGTTAGACGTGACCTTTACGATCTTGTGATATATTTCCATAGCAACTTTCATCCCCTAACAAATATTCCTTTATGTATAACCGAGGAGTGAAATACTAATTTTCGTAAATTTAGGTTTAAAATTTTTTCAACGTTACGAAATATTTTCTTAAAAATTTTCATCTTCTATTGCACTTCCCTTGGGGTTTAATTTCCAGAAACACTGAAACACGTATTTTTTTGTTTCTAACAGAGAAGTCCAGTACCAGTTGTCATAGTTGTAGCCTTAAAAATTCTTTATTAGTTCTTTAGCAATTATTTATTTAAAAAAAACTTTCAGTCACTATTTTATTCCCTTAGCGTTTGGGCTTCCAAAAGTACTGAAACACGTATTTTTTATTTTCTGATTCCAGTTTCCGTAGTGCTAGCTTCAAAATTCCTTTAATAGTGACATACTTTCAAAACGCCTTTCATATCCTATTTCCCCTCTTAAGAGTGGAATTTCGGACAATCCCTTCTTAAACAATGCCTACGGTATAAGATTCACGGCCTCTCCAAACTTCAAGTTTCTGTCCTTAGCGGTTTGGGCTGGGCGATGATGAGTCAGTGGATCAGGCTGACCCTATTCCACACCTTACAGGTTAACTTTCCAAGAATAGTGGAACCCGTATTTCTTTATTTCTAGCTGAGAAGCGAAATTTAAATTTTCACAGATTTAACTTTAAAAATGCTTTTATAACACAATATTTTCATTAAAAAATCTCATCTCTTTTTTCATCCCCCTAAGGGTTCAATTTCCAAAAAACGTTTTTTTTTTATTTGTAACCATAGAGTCAAATATCAGTGTTCATAGATGTAACTTTAAAAATACTTTAGTAGTTCTTTAATAATGACATATTTTCAAAAAAAACGCTTTGCCCACTATTTCACCCCCATAGGATTAAATTTCCAAAAAATGTTGAAACACTTATTTCTTTGCTTCTGACCGACAAACCAAATACCGATTTTCGTAGATCTAGCTTCAAAATTGCCTTAACAGCGACATTTTTCAAAAAAAAAACCCTTCATCCCCCATTTTACTCCCTTAGGATCGAAATTTCGAAAACTTCCATCGTAAAAGATGCCTACAGAGTAAGATCCACAACTTCTTCAAATTTTAATTTCCATCCTTAACGCTTTGGGCTAGGTGATAATGAGTCAGTCAGTGAGTGAGTGAGTCAGTCAGGACATTGCCTTTATATGTAAGGACTTCACACGAAACGAAAGAGGGTTCATCTTCTTGGCTGATAATTTAAGTGAACGTGAGAATTACCTATATCAAAAAGCGAAGCATATAACAGAACCCGACCAAAACTGGAACTTACATTAATCATACTCGAGAGCACGATCCACTCACCACGCCATCACCAAGAACAGTCTCCTACGAACCCCTCTCGATTCCCTTGCTAGCCGCCACTGTCCGGCACAGCTTTGTAATATGGATGGTGTGAGACCAATCTGAAACGAGTGAAAGAGGCGGCGGGCGTTTGCTCAATTGGGAGGACGCTAATATACAAACTGTGTGCGACTGGTGCCTCTTTCCACACCTTGATGCCATTTTCCTAAGGGGTACCATTGTTCGTCACACGTTTGAAATGCCGACGATTAACAGACCCCTACACGTTTGTGTCTGCCACTTCTTAACACAGGACACATCATGTTTCCGAACAGGCGATATAAGTCTCACAAACTTAGTTTCGGTTTCAGTAAAAGACAGCACATCCAACCTGTTGGTTAGGTGGATGGGTGTAGCATCCTGAGCTCTCCTTGATCGCTGTCTCTTTTGTACAAGACCCCTAGACATACCACTGACACGCCACTGACAGTTAATTGTATAAATAGTGATAGGTCCTGTATTTCCTACTAGGGGTGCGGCATCCACAGGAGAGTATAGTACTTAAGGTACCTTCGGATCTCTGATGCATGATTCTCAGTACCCTTCCTAACATAATGTCGAATCAAAACACCTTCAAACGTCTGAATTTCTAGATTGGTATTTATTGATCAACCAGTTCGACGATATAAGTCGGCAAGTGATGTTTCGAGGGTTCGCTATATCAAAAATCTGCAGATACTAGTCACTAAATGCTGGCCCCTATTTTGACAGGACCGGAGGTGGGGATTTTCCTAGAAGTCGGTCAGAGGACCTGAAGATGACGTGATACGTAGCCGAAACTGGTTGCTCAAGCTCAACAAACTAACAATTTGGAAATTTATACGGTTGGAAGGTGTGTTGATTCGACATTCTGTACTAAACAACTGAGATCCAGCAACCATCTGATTAAAGCTGGACATACAGAGCCTTCCTAACATATCCATTTCCAGCAGCTTTCAATCATTTGACAGCGGTCAGGGTGTTTCCTAGCCGCCTGTTTAGTAACAACCATCTCATCCCCTGCCCGAGAACAGCATACACAATGGAGCTGCACTATGCCTGGTGCAGTATGTCACAGAACAGTAAACAAATAGCTTTAACCTAAGGTTACTGCTAATCTTTCACACTATGAGTCCGATATACACCGAGGCGACGAAAGTCATGGGTTAGCGATATGCACTTACACAGAGGGCGAAAGTGTCGCGTATGCAAGGTATAAAAGGGCAGCGTACGGCGGAGCTGTCATTTGTACTCAGGTGATTCATGTTAAAAGGTTTCCGACGTGATTATGGTTGCACGATGGAAATTAACAGTCTTTGAACACGGAATGGTCATTGGAGCTAGACGAATGGGATATACCACTCCGGAAATCGTTAGGTAATTCAATATTCCGAGATCCACAGTACCGAGAGTGTGCCGAGAATACTGAATTTAAAGTATTACCTCTCCCTGAGGACAACGCAATGGCAGACGACCCTCATTTAACAACCGAAAGCAGCGGCGTCTTCGTTGAGTTGTCAGCGCTAATAGACAAGTAACACAGCGTGAAATAACTATAGGAATCAATTTGGGACGTACGACGAACATATCTGTTAGGATAATGTCAATTGTGGCGTTAACGATCTATGGCAGCAGACGACCAATGTTAATTGTGGCGTTAACGATCTATGGCAGCAGACGACCAACGTTAGTGCCTTTGCTAGCAGCAGGTATCGCCTGCAGCGTCCCTCCTACGCTCATGAGCATCATAGGTTGGACCGTAGACGACAGGGAAACAATGGCCTGGCCAAGCACGACTCACGCCCCGTCCTCACAGTTCTGCAAGGTTCGCAGGAGAGCTTCTGTAAAGTTTGGAAGGTAGGAGACGAGGTACCGGCAGAAGTAAAGCTGTGAGGACGGGGCGTGAGTCGTGCTTGGGTAGCTCAGTTGGTAGAGCACTTGCCCGCGAAAGGCGAAGCTCCCGAGTTCGAGTCTCGGTCCGGCATACAGTTTTAATCTTCCAGGAAGTTTCACATCAGCGCACACTGCGCTGCAGAGTGAAAATCTCATTCTGGGAACATCCCCCAGCCTGTGGCTAAGCCATGTCTCCGCAATATCCTTTCTTTCAGGAGTGCTAGTTCTGCAAGGTTCGCAGGAGAGCTTCTGTAAAGTTTGGAAGGTAGGAGACGAGGTACCGGCAGAAGTAAAGCTGTGAGGACGGGGCGTGAGTCGTGCTTGGGTAGCTCAGTTGGTAGAGCACTTGCCCGCGAAAGGCGAAGCTCCCGAGTTCGAGTCTCGGTCCGGCATACAGTTTTAATCTTCCAGGAAGTTTCACATCAGCGCACACTGCGCTGCAGAGTGAAAATCTCATTCTGGGAACATCCCACAGCCTGTGGCTAAGCCATGTCTCCGCAATATCCTTTCTTTCAGGAGTGCTAGTTCTGCAAGGTTCGCAGGAGAGCTTCTGTAAAGTTTTGAAGGTAGGAGACGGGGTACCGGCACAAGTAAAGCTGTGAGGATGGGGCGTGAGTCGTGCTTGGGTAGCTCAGTTGGTAAAGCACTTGCTCGCGAAAGGCAAAAGTCCGAGTTCGAGTCTCCGTCCGGCACACAGTTTTAATCTGCCAGGAAGTTTCATATCAGCGCACACTCCGCTACAGAGTGAAAATCTAATTCTTAACGTTAGTCAATTGCTGTCAGGGAGCATTGTAACGTCTCTTAGCAAGACACATATTATATGTGGTAAAAAAGGAGAAAAGAATAATTGAACTGGATGATTGTAATTGCGTGGACAACGATTGTGTGAACTTTATGTAATAAAGAGAAAGCATTATGTGTCAGGTTTTATACTTGTATAATATTATGTACTGATTTTTTCAAACATAATATCTGTGTCGGCGAGTACTGAAACCGCCACAGACGATACTTATTAAATATCAAACAAAGATAATATGTCACAACGAGTATAAATAGTAGTGACCGAACATTAATTTCTCTGTCGTCTTCTTGGAGTTACGTGAGTAGGAAGAGCCTGTGACGTTATATTGTACGCTTGCGTAGCATTCTTTTGTCAAGATTGAGAGACGTACGCCATTAGGTACAGATTTGTAAAGGTGTGTAATAATTTAATCTGTTTAAATGTTTTGAATAGAGTTACTTAGTGAAAACTGCATTATGATTTGTAATAAGCTTGCCTGGTATTTTATCCCATCTTTTTAAGATATTTTCAGCTATTTAAATATTATTCGTGGTGCAGAGCTGCGCTACGAACGAACGAGCCGCTGCCGCGGCGCATTCAAACTGCATTAAATGAAACCAATCATACCGCAAAGAAGCGGACAGGTGGACGGGGGCTGCCGATGATATATTATTAACAGCGCAAAAAGATAATTTACCTTCATAACATAAAAGAAATCTTGCTGTGCGTAGTTCTGGTCTGGCAAACATTATAGTAAAAACATCTTTTTCTCTGATAATAGTCTCATATTCTCGTGTTAGTCGTGGTACTTATTGGTGTTTTACTGTTAACAAAAATCCACTGCAAAAGTTTGATGTTGAACAAACATTGCGTACTATAACATCAGTATTGATAACGAAATTATTTTCAGTAACCTTTTCAATAATTGTAAAGAAAGGAAGATATATTGAACTTTATGGCGAGTTACAGTAACGAAAAAAAAAATGTTCCTTTAATAGAAAGCCAGATCCAGAATAATAAGAACATAATATAATTTGTTGTGTTGAAAATTAATGATCCAGAAAAAGTCACAGCACAGTATCCCTAAAAAGTATTTCGGGGCTCTTTTCGTAGCAACATATTTTATCTCATATATTAGTTGTTACGCGAGCAATAACAAAGCAGAGAGTCAGCGAAAGTAGACATGACACATCATTATAGCACTGACAATCTTTTAGCTGCACCTACGATTGTGTGTCACTAGGTAAACATCTCGTTTCTACGCATCATTGCGCCAGCAACAGTGCCTAGGCAAAAACATGTGTGCACACAGAGGCGTCTCGCATATGGGACATGGCTGGACTGGCGTGCATGCCTTACACATCCAGTCGTCATTCCGACTTGGATCTCTCTAGGGAATTGTTTGCTGGTACATCGCGCTCGAATTTCTTAACGATAGTTTGAAAGCATTTTTACATGCAATGAGTGTTTGTGCACCGCATTATTTTAGGCTGTTTAAGCGTTGTGAGCGTGTTTGCGCAGTGTTACACATGCATAATTTTTTGACAGTTTTACACATAGTGGACGTGTCTGTTCATCAGTACACTGCATTATTTTGTGAACATGTCTGTAGGCTGGGCAATGCATTGTTTCCACAGTTCATAATTAGTCAGCATGTTTCCAGAGCATTATACAAGCATCATTTTGACAATTTCGAATTGCTTGTGTGTTTGTATATCAGTGTACTGGATTTTTTTCGTACTTTACGAGTAGTCTGCAGAACTCTATGCTGTGCAATGGATTATTTCGACATTTTACAATTAGTGAACGTGTTTGCAGAGCATTATACATGCATTATTTTACCAATTCTACGAGTTGTTTGCGTGTCTGGACATCAATGTAGTGAATCAATTCGGTGATTTACGAGCAGTTTGCAGGTCTGTAGGCTATATATTTTGATGTCAGGATCAGTGTTTTGTATCATCATAATAAAAAACTACTTGAAATCCACACCCTAAATAATTTGTTCCAACTTCTCACTGAAAATAAATAAAGTCAGCTCCTTCCTTTCTCCAGCAGTTGGACCCCGACTGACTCATTTTCGCGTAATTTTCCCCATACTGCTATGGTCGACTGTGCCCTGGTTCAAATGGCTCTGAGCACTGTGGGACTTAACATCTATGGTCATCAGTCCCCTAGAACTTAAAACTACTTAAACCTAACTAACCTAAGGACAGCACAAAACACCCATCCATCACGAGGCAGAGAAAATCCCTGACCCCGCCGCGAATCGAACCCGGGAAACTGTGCCCTGTGGTGGCAGTACTGTGTACTAGGTTAGTTGGTCTCCAGGCCTCATGGTGAACACATTGGATGGAGCTACTGCCTATGACAACTCATATTGTTTAAATAATCACTGCATGCAAAATAAAGACTTATGTCCATTCTATCCAGCAGCCCAGCACAGGCTGAGTCCTTTTCCTGCCAATTCGAAGGAAGAAGTGGTGGTTGGATGACTTAGGTTACTGGAGGTAGCCCAAATGACCTTTTTCAGCGCCATTTTTTTCCATGGTGTGGGGAGGGGCGAGTTCAGGGGAGGGGGTAAGGTTGGTGGAGGTAGTACAATTGACCTATTTTCCCGCCAAAATGTGAGCTTTCCTCTATGATGTCGTTGCGATGTTGCCACTTCTATCGCTGCCATCTTGGAACCGCTATCTTAAATTTGGCAACACTGCGGCGCTCATTTACTATAAGTGCTAGAAATATACATTACTGTTAAAAGAGTAAACGACACTGCCATTTACAGTTACTGTAAATCGTAAACGCCAATTTACTACTGGAAAACTATGAAAACCTTTGCAAGCGTCCTAAATTTTCCAAAAATATACCCGTTTCACGGAAATAAATACTGAGATTAGGGAAAGGTTCGTTTTTTACAAGGATACTATGGCCAAAAGTTGTTCAATCATAGGTTAAATTTTCAGTTGAGGATGTACACTACTGGCCATTAAAATTGCTACACCAAGAAGATGACGTGCTACAGATGCGAAATTTAACCGACAGAAAGAAGTCGCTGTGATATGGAAATGAATAGGTTTTCAGAGCATTCACACAAGGTTGGCGGTGCTGGCAATACCTATAACGTGCTGACATGAGGAAAGCTTCCAACCGATTTCTCATACACAACCAACAGTTGACCGGCGTTGCCTGGTGAAACGTTGTTGTGATGCCTCGTGTAAGGAGCAGAAGTGCGTACTATCACGTTTCCGTCTTTGATAAGGGTCGGATTGTAGCCTATCGCGATTGCGGTTTATCGTATCGCGACATTGCTGCTCGCGTTGGTCGAGATCAAATGACTGTTAGCAGAATATCGAATCGGTGGGTTCAGGAGGGTAATACGGAACGCCGTGCTGGATCCCAACGGCTTCGTATCACTAGCAGTCGAGATGACAGGCATCTTATCCGCATGGCTGTAACGGATTGTGCAGTTACATCTCGATCCCTGAGTCAACAGATGGGGACGTATGCAAGACAACAACCATCTCCACGAACAGTCTCAACGATGTTTGCAGCAGCATGGACTATCAGCTCGGAGACCGTGGCTGCGATTACCCTTGACGCTGCATCACAGACAGGAGCGCCTGCGATGGTGTTCTCAACGACGAACCTGGGTGCACGAATGGCAAAACGTCATTTTTTCGGATGAATCCGGATTCTGTTTACAGCATCATGATGGTCGCATCCGTGTTTGGCGACATCGCGGTGAACGCACATTGGAAGCGTGTATTCGTCATCGCCATACTGGCGTATCATCCGGCATGATGGTATGGGGTGCCATTGGTTACACGTCTCGGTCACCTCTTTTTCGCATTGACAGCACTTTGGACGGTACATTTCAGATGTGTTAAGACCCGTGGCTCTACTCTTCATTCGATCCCTGCGAAACCGTACATTTCAGCAGGATAATGCACGACCGCAAGTTGCAGGTCCTGTACTTGCCTTTCTTGATACAGAAAATGTTCGATTGCTGCCCTGGCCAGCACATTCTCCAGATCTCTCACCAACTGGAAACGTCTGGTCAATGGTGGCCGAGCAACTGGCTCGTCACAATACTCCAGTCACTACTCTTGATAAACTGTGGTATCATGTTGAAGCTGCATGGGCAGCTAGCTGTACCTGTACACGCCATCAAATCTCTGTTTGACTCAATGCTCAGGCGTATCAAGGCCGTTGTTAAGGCCAGAGGTGGTTGTTCTGGGTACTGATTTCTCAGAATCTATGCACCCAAATTGCCTGAAAATGTAATCACATGTCAGTTCTAGTATAACATATATTTATCCAATGAGTACCGTTTATCATCTGCATTTCTTCTTGGTGTAGCAATTTTAATGGCCAGTAGTGTAATACTACACAATATATTATGTTCCTGAAAAACACAGATTATGACTAGAATTGGCGATATAGTACTGCACAATATATCGCAAAACCAAACGAGTTTTGATAAAAACAACAGGAAGAACACTTTTAAATTTTACTTCAAGATTTTGGACCAATGTTTTCAAAAATATATTTAACAACGTGATTTTACTCGGAGTCAAAAGTGAATACTGTGTCTTATACACATCAGTAATGAATATCTCACAAAAACGGCCTAAAATGTGGAGCAAAACAATGCGCATCTTCTGCATGGGGTGGAAAATCAGAGACGCATATCAGTTACGTACAAAACAGAGATACATTGATTCTCCTGACGAATGTGGAATTTCGCTTCCATTTACACTCTCCAAATACAAATTCCCGTAATAAACTTTTATGACTTGTGCAGGGGAGTGAGTACACAATATTTTGAGTACGGACCTGTGTACGGAAGCGTACCGTTTCCGTGCCGCAGCCGTTTGAAAACATGTTTCCAGGTAGGTTTGCCACAGGGTAGTCAGGGTGGGTGGTGCTTAGTTCGGATTGGCTGATGTCATTTGACCTCTGTGCTACCTCTCTGACGTGGTTCGAGCCTCATTCAAGGATGAGTGAGTGGTAGAGCAACATAGTTGACTAATAGTTTGCGGAATAAACCGACCTGATCCTTCTTTATGGCGAAACTCACTGTAATTGAAGAGCTGCTCATTGCCTGTATCAAGATCGTTATGCACAGTATACCTTTTTCGCCACAATTACGCAACGACTTCGAGAAAGGGATATTTTCACTGTCAGCAGACGTGACGATGGTGCTCCAAGGACACGCCTCACAACCATACTGCATCGTATTGAAGAGAATCCATCAACTGTACGTTGCACATGCAATGGATATTACTCCCAGCACCGTCTGATATGTTGTGGATGATCAACAACTACATCCATACGACCTGCAATACTCCATACCAACTGTAATACTCAGACA
Organism: Schistocerca piceifrons; assembly: GCF_021461385.2. Taxonomy (NCBI): domain Eukaryota; kingdom Metazoa; phylum Arthropoda; class Insecta; order Orthoptera; family Acrididae; genus Schistocerca; species Schistocerca piceifrons. The sequence continues at coordinate 581,531,509 of NC_060140.1, read as the reverse complement.
CGTAATTGAGACTCGAACCAGGTGAGAGAGGTAGGATGGACGTCAAACGACACTAGCCAATCCGACGTAAGCACTCCCCACCATAACTACCCTGTTGCAAACCTACCTAGCAAACATCTTTCAAACGGCTGTAGCACGGAAACGGATCGTTTCCGGGCTTGGGTTCCCACTCAAAATATTATGTACTCACTTCCGTCTACAAGTCCTAAAAGTCTGTAACGGGAATTCCCGAACGCTCTGTATACTTTCACCTACATTAGCTTTCTTATATTTGTTTGGGACATATTGCTCCAAATTTAATTAAAAATTGTTCCCATCTCCACTTCATATAAAGTTTTTAGAGAGCTATATTGATTGTATAAGATGGATTAAAAATGTGGTGTCACCGCCAGACACCACACTTACTAGGTGGTAGCCCTTAAATCGGCCGCGGTCCGTTAGTATACGTCAGACCCGCGTGTCGCCCCTATCAGTGATTGCAGACTGAGCGCCGCCACACGGCAGGTCTAGAGAGACTCCCTAGCACTCGCTCCAGTTGTAAAGCCGACTTTGCTAGCGATGGTTCACTGTCTACATACGCTCTCATTTGCAGAGACGACAGTTTAGCATAGCCTTCAGCTACGTCATTTGCTACGACCTAGTAAGGCGCCATTTTCTTCAAGAATGTATTCTGAACAGATAATATTGTGAATCATGTACCGTCAAGAGCGACGATCATCGTTAATGGATTAAAGTTAAGTATCAAACTAATTACGTCCGCTTTCTGAATTCTAATTCCTTGTCATGTTCCAGAACTCACGTCAGTATAGTCCTTCCCTCCTCACGCCAGCCTGCGTGAGCTAAAACGCGTGCATTTCGGCCTCCACTAGTAACACGGTGTTGGCTCTTCTGCCAACACAACAAAAAAAAGAAACGAATCAGAGACTGTAAAAAGAAAACCACTGAAAGAATTGTATTGTCGTTGCCTCTGGAAGAAGGTGCGGTCCACAGGAAAGCGCCAAGGTCCCAGACTCTCTGGCAGAAGGGCACGGGCGCAAAAACACGTGATGACAGAGCGAACACGCGCACGCGTTGACCTCTACTGCTCTCGCTCGTGGTCGTGTGACTATGGCCTCTCGTCGGGTAGACCGTTCGCCGGGTGCAAGTCTTTCCATTTGACGCCACTTTGGTGACTTTCGCGTCGATGGGGATGAAATGATGATGATTATGACAACACAACACCCAATCCCGGAGCAGTGAAAATCTCCGACCCAGCCGGGAATCGAACCCAGGCACTCAAGATTGACATTCAGTCGCGCTGACCACTCAGCTATCGGGCTCGGACTCGCTGGTGGTGAAAACATTGAAATAGGAGCTTGAAAGGAAGAGCAAATGGGTGTAGTGTTTTTGCTGACAGTGGCAGGAGTGCGGGGAACGGAAATTCATCAAAGAATGGCACTAGTCGATGGAGAGCACTGCATGTTTATTGCAAGGGTCAAAGCGTGGCGCAAGTGATTTAGGGAACAAAGGATGTTACGCCGCATTACCAGTGTCATTGCCCAATAGTCCGCCCGCGGTGGCTGAGTGGTCAGCGCGACAGACTAGCAATCCTAAGGGCCCAGGTTCGATTCCCGTCTGGGTCGGAGATTTTCTCCACTCAGGGACTGGGTGTTGTGTTGTCCTAATCATCACCATTTCATCCCCATCGACGCGCAAGTCGCCGACGTGGCGTCAAATCGGAAGACTTGCACCAGGCGAGCGGTCTACCCGACGGGAGGCCCTCGTCACACGGCATCATGATCATTGCCCAATAGGTGGATGGTTTCATTGTTCAAGACCGGCGACATACGGCAGTAGCCATTGTCACAGAGGGTAAATTGAGCGTCAGGAGTGTTCAAGTCATCATTAACGGATTGAAATTTCGCACAGTGTGCGCTCCATGTATGCCTCCCAGTATCCAATCGGCATAGGAAGCTTGTCAAACGGGACTCTCTACCGAACATCTGCAGCACTATTCCAAGGAAGGGAATCAGTTCTTGTCACTAGCGTTCGCTGGAGATGAGACATTGTGGCATCACTTCGAACCCACGACAGTCTCCAGCAGAAGCATACATGATTACCGACACCCAAAACGCACTTATTTTGAAGTCTCCATTTCATTATTTTCTGCACGACTGAGAGCTGTGGAGGTCCACCTGTGCGCGTGGCCGCCCTGTCGTCACGTGAGTGTGCGCGCGTGTCCATCTAGCGATCTCAGCACTATGGTAGGGCAACGAAATTACGGTAATTTAGCCGTTTTCATTTCTTCTTGAATGCGTCTTATAAGAGTAACGGTGCAGGCGGAATACCATAACACCAAGGAATTCCGGCACGCAGTGGTCCACTACCATCCCAAAGCTACACTGATGGCTACTCAGCGACCTGAGTGAAGGAGTCAGTGAAGAGTTCAGCGAGTCTGTGTGTCGGGTCTGGCAGCCTTCTCCAGCCAGCCGCTGGCCACGCTTCTCAGGGCCCGAAGTTCGACGCCGTTGAGCCGACCTGTGGAATCCAGTGAAGCCTTCGTCCATCCGTCACCAACTGTGCTAAGAACAGTCTCTCCGGCCGGCAAGAATGCTGCACAAGCTTCAGCTGGCTGCTACTCAGCGGCTTACCTGCGCACTGCCTCCCAGTATCGCGTGTGACCTGCCGGGGCGACCACCTCTACTGCATCGGCACGAAAACGCCGTTGACCGACACCAGGCTGCGGCCACCGAGTGAGGATGTGCACCAGTATCTGTTCTAGCATAATGAATAACAGAGGGAGTTGTGACAACCTTGCTGCTGCCGTCCACACCTCCGACGGACTCCTGTTTCCCTCTCTAGCCCATAGAACTCACAACGCACTGGTGGAACAGAATCTACGCCGTCCTGGGAGATCAAAGAAACGCTCCTGTACCTCACCGGCTGTCACAGAGCCGTTACATGAGATAAATGTCGGAAATGGAATTCATCTCCTAAAGTATTACCAATTAGGACTCCTTCTCTATCACAACCACATTGCCTGGTGTCTGACTGAAAAGTCCAAGGCTCTACAATGGGTCATTATTCAAATAGCCCACTCCACCTCGAGAATGGAAAGTAAAAAATAATATAAATGGAGCGTTAAAGCCAACGGCCTTGCCGCAATGGTAACACCGGTTGCCGTCAGATCACGGAAGTTAAGCGCTGTAGCGCTGGCTACCACTTGGATGGGTGACCGTCCGGTCTGCCGAGCGCTGTTGGCAAGCGGGGTACACTCAACCCTTGTGAGGCAAACTGAGGAGCTACTTGGCTGAGAAGTAGCGGCTCCAGTCACGAAAACTGACAACAGCCGGGAGAGCGGTGTGCTGACCACATGACCCTCCGTATCCGCATCCAGTGACACCCCTGCGCTGACAGGATGACACGGCGGCCGGTTGGTGCGGTGGGCCTTCCACGCGGCCCGTTCGGACCGAGAGGGTTGCACACGCCAAAAGAGTAAAAACCAGAAATCTACGAAAATAGCTGTATTTCGTAGTTGGCCGTCAGTTAACGATTAGTTTTCAGTACCTGACAATCAGTTCATAAACGGGATGGCATATATTCAACAACATATGCCATTAAAATTTTTACTTGCAGAGACTATCTGTGAATCCCCACTCAAAATATCGTTGGCACATTTTCAATTTATTACAGCGGAAGTAAATAACAGACATCAATACAAAACAAAAATATTCTGGTAATCCAATAATAAAACTAATTCTCCTACTTTGTTTTCTTTTACGTAAATTTTACAGTCATCAGTGTTATGTATGTCTTGTTGGACCCAAATCTTGGTCTTATCGACAGCATGACAAAAAAAAAAAAGCAAGTACAGAGCACTTCCTTACAGTAATATTGAATTTCAGTTTTTGCGATTTCAAAATTAGCTCTTCATGAGTAAAACAAAAAGAATTTGAGCTCTTTTCTCAGGTACGAGGCATTCCTTCTTCTGAATTAGCATAAAACACAAACCAGAAACGTTCACGAACTTGGAACAACTACCAGTGATTTTGAATAACGTCGGTCTCAATGTTGAAATGCAAGAGGCAATAAACACAACGTGATTCTACATGCTCAAATATGACTCGTCGGCAGTGCTGCCAAACCAACTTCATCCCCTGGAGGCAGACTAAGAGCGATGTATGGTAGTTCCTTGTATACATTTCCATCATTTTTCAGCAGCTAAATCAGCAGAATATTTAAGTTATAACAAATATGCAGGCCTTCCAACAATTTCGATAGATGGGTAGCTTGGTATGACAAAAAGTCTGAGTCCGATAGCAGGATACTGATTTCATCTTCGAATGCAGCACCCACCACTTAATAAAGAGAAATCATTTACTTTTTTTTCAACGAAAATGTTGACTTTTTCTGACTGGTTTGATGCATGGATTCCTCTGTTGTGCCAACTGGTGTAATGAGTAACATTTTAATGCTACTATCTACGCTAGTATTATCGAGGAAAAATACTTCTACAAATGATTGGGTATCATTTTAGTCTATTTATTAGATCTTGATCGTTCTCGCTTCACAGTTTACAGGGATGAGAAAAATTGCCCACTCGATAGTTACTACGTTTCTCAGTTACACTCTCTGGTCAAACGTATCCGGATACCTCTACCTGATGCGGAAGTGACCATTAGACGTCATTAGAGACGGACGCGACAGTATAAGAGGAGGCGCCGAGTGTTGTGTTGTCAGCAGAAATAGTGGGTCAGGAGAGCTGAGTGACTTCCAACGTGAACTGGTCATTAGATGTCACCTGAGTAACAAATCCGTTAGGGATATTTCATCCTTTCTGAAGCTGCACTAGTCGACTGTTGAGGCGGAAAAGCTTCTGTCTACGAATCAGCAAGGCTTAAGAAAGTGTCGCTTGTGCTTGCCCTTTCCTCGCATCCTGCGAACCACTGATGATGGGCAATAGGCAGAGTCCATATTCCTAGATTTCCGAAAAGCATTTGACACAGTGTCCTAGATATGTGAGTGGCTCGAGGACTTCTTAAGTAATAGAACCCATTACGTTGTCCTCAGAGACAAGGGCATCATCAGCAGTGCTCCAGGCAAGTGTGATAGGACGGTTGTTTTTTTCTGACGTACACATAAATGATCAGGCGGACAAGGTGAGCGGCAATCTGCGGCTGTTTGCTGATGATGTTGTGGAGTTCGGGAAGGTATCATCGCTGAGTGAATGTAGGAGCATAAAAGATGACTTATACAAAATAAGTCAAAGCATATGAGTAGGAAAAAGAAATCCGAAATATCCGAATACAGCATTAGTCGTATGCTACTTGACACGGTCACGTCGATCAAATTATAGACGTAACGTTGTGAAGCGATATGAAACGGAACGAGTATATAAGGATTGTAGTAGGGAAGCCGAATGGTCGACTTTGGTTTGTAGGGGGAGAATTCTAGAGAAATGTGGTTCATCTGTTAAGGAGACCGCGTATTGGGCACTAGAGCGACTCATTCTTGATACTGCTTGAGTGCTTGAGATCCGCACCAGGTCGAATTGGAGGAAGACATCGAAGAAATTCGGAGGCGGGCTGCTAGACTTATTACTCGTAGGTTCGAAGAACACGTAAGTATTATGGAGATGCTTCGAGAATTCAAGTAAGGATGCCTGGAGAGAAGGTGACGTTCTTTTCGATAAACACTATCGTGAAAACTTAGAAAACGGTGTTTGAAGCTGACTGCAGAAAGATTCTTCTGCCGCCAACGTACATTACGCGTCAGGACGATGAAGGTAAGAGAAATTCTCGTGCTGAGAGGTAGAAACAGTCGTTTTTAACTCCCTCTGTTTGCGAGTGATACAGCAAAGGAAATGACTTGCAGTGGCTCAGGATAAACCGCACGATGTATTATACAGTGGCTTGCGGAGTATGTACGTAGATGTAGATGTGAACGTGAAGTGAAAACGCGAAGGAACAACCAGAGCTGAATGAAGACCAGAAAGACATGAAGTACTGATGGACAGAGAGGATCGAGCACTGCGGCGGGCTGTTGAAAATCTCATGAAATCAGTGGAGTAGTCACTCGTGAATTCCAAAGCTCTACCACCAGATCTGCCTGCACAATGACTGAGCGTAAGAAGTTACAAAGAAGGGGGTGCAGTGGCTGAGCAGCTACTCATAACCCACACAGTTCTTCGCCAGTGCTAAGCAACACTTGACACGGTGTAAGGAGCTACGCCACTGGACATTGGATGAGTGGAAAAACAGTGATTTGGAGTGATGAATCACGTCATACTCTTACGCAATCCGATAGAGGTTCTTGGGTTTGGTGAATACCTGGAGAATGCTACGTGCTGTCATGTGTAGTGCCAACAGTGATGTACAGATGGTGCTTCGGTACGGGGCTGTTTCTCGTGGCTATATTTTTGTCCTCTTATTGAGCTTAAGAAAACGCTAGTGGTGGAACACATTTTACAGTATTGTGTACTATGTAAAGTAGAGGAATAGTCTGGACACAATGACTGTATCAGCATAACCATGTACCCTGTCAGAAAGCAGCATATTTGAGGCAATGGTCCGTCGACAATAACATTCCAAAATTGGACAGGTATGCCCATAGTCCCAACCTGAACGCAATGGACCACCTTTTGGACGAGGTAGTACGCCGATTCGCTCCAGATCCCATCGTCCAACATCACTGGCGTCTACGATTCCTGCTCTCAAGGACGAATGGGCTGACATTCCTCCATAGACATAAAGACACTTGACTGTAAGTGCCAGCAGCAAAGCTCAAGCCTTGATAAAGGCTAGGGGTGGACAAACGTCATGTTAATGTCCACTACTAGGTGTCTGGATGCTTTTCATCATATGTGTACGTTTTAGCGTTAAGTGGTGCATTTTCTTTACTGTAATTAATTCTAAACTTTCATCGCAAACCCTTATGGGCGCGATATCACTAGACGAGCTATACATGGTGACTAGAAGAGAATGGGAAATTTTGGAAAGCGTTGTGGCAACACTGCGAGGTAGGTGGCGCCGAATGACATATAAAATGCTGCTCGCACTATCTTACCATTTAGTCAACAGTAAACATGGAGTAACGGAACGGAGTGTAGCGTGCCTTTGCGCTAAAAGCCTATTACAAGACTGGAAGGTCCGCCCCGGTAGCTGAGTGGTCAGCGTGACAGACTGTCAATCCTAAGGGCCCGGGTTCGATTCCCGGCTGAGTCGGAGATTTTCTCTTCTCAGGGACTGGGTGTTGTGTTGTCCTAATCATCATCATTTCATCCCCATCGACGCGCAGGTCGCCGAAGTGGCGTCAAATCGAAAGACCTGCACCAGGCAAACGGTCTACCCGACGAGAGGCCCTAGCCACGCGACATTTCCATTTCTTACAAGACTGGAAGTGTGGAGGTTGCGCGTAGGGAATTTCGGCGTCATTTCAACATGGGACGACATTGTCGTGTTCCCTCAGCGTATGCAGATATTACCTGGGACAGAAATTTTGATGCATCGAGTTTCGTGTTGAAGAAACAATCTGCAGGGAGATCCCAAACCGCTTGTAGGGGAGACAATATGAAGGCTGTGCGACCTGCTTTCGTAAGAAGCCCACAGCGCTCTTCTCGATGGCACGCGGAATCTTTACAGTTGCATCGCCCGAATGTTCAACGAATTCTGAAAGTGGATTTAAAGTTCAATCCGTAGAAGCTGCAGATCGTTCAGCAACTTCAACCTAACGACCTGCTAATGCTCAGACAATATGCTGAACGCATGTTAGCAAAAGTGCACGACAATGTCAATATCATGTTGTATCACAGACACAGTCTCCTTGACTGTTCAGAGATGTCACTAAACCCGCCCAAAGATGTAGACAACCACGCATGAGCAGCGTCTGTTCGACGGAGGGGGTCCCACAGCCAATCAGTTCCAGTCATTCCACCAGGAAGGAGGTACACGGCTCGTGTTGTCTGTAGTTCAACCATGCCTAGACAGTCAATACTGCAGTTCGATCGCGTCCGTATTGTTACTTTATGCCAGGAAGGACTCTCAACAAAGGAATTCAGGCGTCTCGGAGCGCACTAAAGCGATGTTGTTCGGACATGGAGGAGATACAGAGAGACAGGAACTGGCGGTGACATGCCTCGCTCAGGCCGCCCAAGGGCTACAACTGCAGTGGATGACCGCTACCTACGGATTATGGCTCGGAGGAACCTTCACAGCAACGCCATCATGTAGCATAATGCTTTTCGTGTAGCCACAGGACGTCATGCTACGACTCAAAGTGTGCGCAATAGACTGCATGATGCGCAACTTCACTCCGGACGTCCATGGCGAGGTCCATCTTTCCAACCACGACACCATGCAGTGCGGTACAGACGGGCCCAACAACATGCTGAATGGACCGCTCAGGCTTGGCATCACGTTCTCTTCGCCGATGAGTGTCGCATATGCCTTCAACCAGACACCAGACAATTGTCTGAGATCTGTTTGGAGGCAACCCGGTCGGGCTGAACGTCTTACACACACTGTCCAGCGAGTGCAGCAAGGTGAAGGTTCCCTGCTGTTTTGCGGTGGCATTTGTCGGGCCGACGTACGCCGCTGGTGGTCATGGAAGGCGCCTTAATCACTGTACGATACGTGAATGCCATCCTCCGACCGATAGTTCAACCATGTTGGCCGCATATTGGCGACGCATTCGTCTCCATGGACGACAATTCGCGTCCCCATCGTGCACATCTCGTGAATGACTTCCTTCATGATAACGACATTGCTCGACTAGAGTGGCCAGCATGTTCTCCAGACATGAACCCTATCGCACATGCCTGGAATAGATTGAAAAGGGCTGTTTGTGGACGACGTGACCCACCAACCACTCTGAGGGATCTACGCCGAATCACCGTTGAGGAGAGGGACAATCTATACCAACAGTGCCTTGATGAATTTGTCGGGCGAAGCTCACTTCCATCTCTGGGGCTTTGTCAATAGAATTTTCGCTATTGGTTCCAGCAAAATCCACAACTACACGGGCATCCATCGTACAGCAGCAAGGTTAGTGAATGGTGCGCCATGTCATCGAGTGGGGTTATGGCCTCTCCTTTTTTGAAGATGATGATGCGTGCGCACCGTAACGTCTGTTCGATGTGTTTCCATCACGTAAAGTTTTTTACATATGAACTGCCCTATTTTTCTGCCAACACGACGGGGCAACGGCAGATACGGCACAGATATCGGTTGGAGGCGTGCGAGGATTGTTTGGTAACCGTATCATTTCATGGGATTGTGACGTTGCACGGTCTACAAGATCGCCTCATCTGACAGCATTTGATTTTTTTCTTGTGGGGCCATCTTAAGAGCGCGGCTTACCGTATTCGACCTGCTACCACTGAAAAACTTAAAGGAAGAATACGAAAGGAAATCTCCAGAATTCCTATAGAAATGTTAGGTGTAGCCGTGCATAACCTTCCTATCAGCCTGCATGGCATCGAGCGAGGTGGCGCAGTGATTAGCACACTGTACTCGTATTCGGGAGGAGGACGGTTCAATCCCGCGTCCGGCCATCCTGATTTAGGTTTTCCATGATTTCTCTAAATCGCTCCAGGAAAACGCCGGGATGGTCCCTTTGAAAGGGCACGACCGACGTCCTTCCCCATCCTTCCCTAATCTGATGAGACCGATGACCTTGCTGTCTGGTCTCCTCCCCCAAAACAAGCCAAGCCAAGCCTGCATGAATGTTTGCGCCGAGGGGGAGGTCATCTATCGGATCTTATATTCGAGAAATAAAAATGCTTGTGACATTCAACAGTGGAATACTCTGTACTATACACTGAAATCAATAAATATGTGTAAAGTAATTATGCTCGTCTATTAATCTCCATTCGAAAATTTGCCATTCTCTTGAGTTACTATCTAGAAATCAATGATCATGTGTGAGGTGAATCAGGCAGATAACAAGGTGCCTAATTCGGCACGGCGTTGTCGAGAATTAGTAGCTCGCTACTCGCTGCTACGAGCATAGTGTTTTAATCAGCGAGCCACCGCTCCTCGTTTTCGGTCACTTCTCATTTCGCGCCAGATTTAGCTTCTCAGGAAAGCTCCACGTCTTGGGCCGTTGTTGAGACTCGCGGTTGTTCCCTGGAGCTAGGCCGCGGAAGACTCCGCATTTCCCCGTGAATGGAGACGCGCGCGGCAGTCTGCACTTCGCACCTCGGCCGAGTATTGTTAGACCGAGCTGCGCCGCGTTTGTCGGGCGTGCTCTCCCTGCAGACGGGAGCTGGCTAATAAGGTGGCGCCGCGATGAGTGAATGGGCGGCCGCGTATTGGCTGCGCGTCTCAATCCGCCACACTTTGTCCTCTCGCGCCTCGCCACTGTCTGCCGCCACAATGCTGCCCGCTCCTCTGCTCTCCATTTTTGCCTCCCCTTTCTCTCGCCCCTCTTTCACTGTTTTTTCCCCCTGCCTTTCCGTTCTGACACCTCCTAAGAGCGGGAGGCCGCAGAGAGACACACCTCTGTGTGGGACTGTGGATGGACGGGCGGAGGCAGCGGAGAGAAAGGGGCTGCAGAAACCTTGTCAATTCGGCCGCCGGCTACGTATTGCTTGTTTCGGCTCCACCGTGGCCGGTGCGAAAGTCCTCGTGCTCCCGGGGGGAATCTCACCGCATCTTCGCCTCTTTGTTTCCGACTCTGCTTTAAAATTCTCAACAGCATTTTCGATTTGCCGGTCCAGAGGCGACGGAAATGTGGCGCGTCGCGCCGCGTAGAGAGAGGCTGTGATTGGCCGGCAGAAAATTGGGCTGGTTGGCCGCCCCGCCGGGCCGCGCTTTCCGACGCTTGGATCCGCGCCGCGTCCCTGGGGCCTCCGTCACACCCTCCGTGTGCTGTGGACGCCGCGGAGACGGCGCCGGGCTGACGCGAATGCGTGTTTTCATTCTGAGCTTATAGCTGTACTGCTCTTCCCGTACTACTACCCTTCCGCTATTAATCTTTACGTAGACGAAAAAGCTGCATTCACAGCTCACATATTACGAGGGTGAGTCAAATGAAAACTTCAAATATCTTTTTAAATATTATTTATTGTGCAGAAGTGGTACAAAGCTGTATCACTTTTCAACGTAATCTCCCCCACGCTCAATGTAAGTCCTCCAGCGCTTACAAAGTGCATTAATTCCATTAGAAAAAAATTCTTTTGGTAGTCCGCGCAACCATTCATGCACCGCGTGGCGTACCTCTTCTTGCGTCTTTGAGTGGTCCAAGCATACGGAAATCGCTTGGGGCAAGGTCTGGTGAGTATGGTGGATGAGGAAGACACTCAAAATGCAGGTCTGTGATTGTTGCAACTGTTGTATGGGCAGTGTGGGGCCTTGCATTGTCATGTTGGAAAAGGACACCTGCTGACAGCAGTCCACGTCGCTTTGATGTGACTGCAGGCCGCAGGTAATTTTTTAGGAGATCTGTGTATAATGCACTGGTGACATGACTGGGCATTTGATTGTGTTGTACGGGCAGTGTGGAGACTTGCATTGTCATATTGCAAAAGGACACCTGCTGACAGCAATCGACGTCGCTTTGATTTGATTGCAGGCCACAGATGATTTTTAGGGGATCTGTGTATGATGCGCTGTGTAAATAGGCTGTTTGCGTTTTCTTATTGGCAACGTTACGTAGCGCTCTGTATGAAAATCACTGGCTGTGCTGTGTGCAGTCTGTGGCTGGTTAGCATTGTTGTAATATTCGCCGTTGTAGTGTTGAGCAGCTGGATGTGAACAGCGCGTAGCGTTGCGCAGTTGGAGGTGAGCCGCCAGCAGTGGTGGATGTGGGGAGAGAGATGGCGGAGTTTTGAAATTTGTAAGACTGGATGTCATGAACTGCTATATATATTATGACTATTATGGTAAATACATTGTTTGTTCTCTATTAAAATCTTTCATTTGCTAATTTCGCGTCTGTTTCACTTTTCGTAAAAACTCTTTTCTATTATTTGCTTTATCATTGCTCGCGTAATAACGCATATACGAAAAGAGCCGCGAAATACCTTTTAGTAATGCTGTGCCATGAATTTCTTTATAATCATTAATTTTCAACAAAACAGAATATATTGGATTCTTATTGTTCTGTATCTGGCTTTCTATTAAAGGAACATTTTCCGTTACTGTAACTCACTATAAAAGTCAACATATCTTCCCTACTTTATCGTTATTGAAAATGAAAATTACTTTGTTATGAAATACTGATGTTACTGTTCACGAAGATTGTTCAACATCAAAATTTTGCAGTGGATTTTTGTTAAGAGTAAAACACCAATAATTACCACGACCAGCACAAGAACATGAGACTATTGTCGGAGAAAAATACGTTTTTACTATAAGGTTTGCCAGACCAGAACTAAGCACAGCAAAATTCCTATTGTGTTACGAAGGTAAACTATCTTTTTTGTACTGTTAGCAATATATTATCAGCAGCCCGCGTCAACCTGCAAAACACATCATAAAATCTGCTGCGCTTTTCTGCAAGTCCGGAAGCTGAAAAAGATGATTTTATTTCACTATTACCTTCCCGCTTCTTTGCGGTATGATCGATGTCTTTTAATGCAGTTTGAATGCGCCGCGGCAGCGGCTCGTTCGTTCGTAGCGCAGCTCTGCACCACGGATAATATTTAAATAATTGAAAATTTCTTAAAAGGATGGGATAATATACCAAGCAAGCTACTAGAAATAATAATGCAATGTTTCATTAAATAACTCTATTCAAAACATTCAAATATGTTAACTAATACACACCTTTTACAATGATTACGTAATGGCGTACATCTGTTGACCATGACAAAAGAAGACTACATTAGCATTTACTGCAACGTCACAGGCTATCTTACTCGTACAACTCCAAGAAGAAGACAGAGAAATTAATGTTCGTTCTGTATTATTTATACTAGTGGTATTTTTTCATCTTTGTATGATATTTATCGTCTGTGCGGTTTCAGTACTCGCCGACACAGATATCATCTAAAATAAATAATAATAAAAAAAATACATAATTCCATACAATAACAAAACATGATACACAATATTTTCTCTTTACTACAAAATATGTCTTTTCCTAATAGACGTTACACTAACTATGCCTATCAGTAGTTAGTGCCTTCCGTAGTTTGAATCTTTTATTTAGCTGGCAGTAGTAGCGCTCGCTGTATTGCAGTAGTTCAAGTAACGAAGATTTTTATGAGGTAAGTGATTTGTGAAACGTATAGGTTAATGTTAGTCAGGGCCATTCTTTTGTAGGGATTTTTGAAAGTCAGATTGCGTTGCGCTAAAAATATTGTGTGTCAGTTTAAACACAGTCATGTATAATTTTTCTAAGGGGACGTTTCAACTGGTGACAGTGGACCCTCTAGGCATGTAATGCTCCAAAATGACGCCTCTTTCGTCCAAAAACAAAGTCAGCATAACCTGCCCTGCTGATGGTTCTGTTCGAAACTTCTTTGGATTTGGTGATGAGGAATGGCGCGCCATTCCTTGCTCGCTCTCTTCGTTTCCGGTTGGTGGAAGTGAACCCAGGTTTCGTCCCCAGTAACGATTCTTGCAAGGAAGCCATCACCTTCTCGTTCAAAGCGCAGAAGAAGTTCTTCACAAGCATCAGCACGTCGTTCACTCATTTCAGGAGTCAGCTGCCGTGGCACCCATCTTGCAGACACTTTGTGAAACTGGAGCACATCATGCACAATGTGCTGTGCTGACCCATGACTAATCTGTAAACATGCTGCAATGTCATTCAGTGTCACTCGGCGGTTTTCCTTCGCTATGGCTTCAACTGCTGCAATGTTCTGTGGAGTCACAACTCATTGTGGCTGACGTGGATGAAGAGCATCTTCCACTGAAGTCACACCATTTGCGAACTTCCTACTCCATTCATAGACTTGCTGCTGTGACAAACACGCATCACCGTACTGAACCTTCATTCGTAGATGAATTTCAATAGGTTTTCACACCTTCACTACGCAAAAACCGAATAACAGAACGCTGTTCTTCCCTGGTGCAAGTGCAAGTGGGGCGGCCATCTTCATACTGATACTGCGACGGTATGTGTGCATCTGTACTATGCTTCCACCTACAGGCCATTCTGCACGCTGTTTGTAGCACGCTTACCATCTTACAGTATAACGGCGCGAAATTTCGATTTGTTTTTACAAATTTAAGGTTTTCATTTGACTCAAAATACAAATACAAATGTGTGTGAAATCTTATGGGACTTAACTGCTAAGGTCATCAGTACATAAGCTTACACACTACTTACCCTAAACTATCCTAACGACAAACACACGCACCCATGCCCAAGGGAGGACTCGAACCTCCGCCGGGACCAGCCGCACAGTCCATGACTGCAGCGCCCCAGACCGCTCGGCTAATCCCGCGCGGCTCATTTGACTCACCCTCGTAAGTTTCCCACATATATTGTGACGTACTTAAGCCTAATACATGTAACTAAATCTATGACACCACAGGGTGTCGACCTCTCCACATAAATCCAAATATCTAATTTCTATACAAATATGTCTTTTATAGCTTGTGAATTAACATTTCACTGAATACCAGTACATATTCAACATTTGTCTGATTAAAATTAACTAACTACGGGACCGCGCCTATTCGTCATCGCCCATTTCCTCCAAATTTCAGTGGTTAGGGAGAGAGATAATGTGAATTGTTCAGAGTTGATATAGTTACGCCAATGCACGTTTAGCCGCACCAGAAACTGTACGTCCAGAAACGCACGCAGGGATGGATGCTTGCGAGTTAAGAAACGTTGCGGCAGTTTCTGGAACACTGAAGATTAATTCCTTTGAGTTTTGGTGTACGGCTTGATAGTTACCTCGTCTCCCCAGCTACGTACAACAACGCTGGTGCGGCTGCGTCGGCTGTACTCTGACTTCTTTTCCGAAAAGGTCAATTTAAAAGTGGAACTCCTCGTCGCATTGGGATGTGGAGATAGGAAGTAGCCCGGTAGGATCACGAAAACTTGCGACTTCCGCATATTATAATTTTTAATGAACACAATATTGGCAGAGTGCAAGTACATACATCTTTATCGCACCAGCTCAAAAGATCGACAGGCACCGAGATTGGTGCAAACGACAATTGAGGTACACAAAAAATTGATAGAATAGCTTTCAGTTTTCTATCAGCTTACTCAGACATAATCATACCTCCCTACGATATTTTTGCTGCAAGGAGACGGTGCGCATAAGGATCATTACAAATATTTATTTATATGTGTATGCCATTTAAAGAACCTACACAAAATTCATGGTATATGTAGGGCTTGGTCAGAAACGCTCAATATATTGCATCAGATGCGATGAAACCCTGTGTGGCAGCTCCAGATGTACAAGATTCCATAACAATTAAACTAAATGACAGTGTTTGTGAGTGATAATTTACAAGCTGCAGATATTTTTACAATCACTTTCTAAAGTACTAGCAAATATAGGATTAAATGGTTGAGTTTAAGAAACAAGAGACTATCTTAAAAAGTCATTCTACAAAACCTTAAGCAACTAGAAGCTGCACCAACATCCTTCACTGAAATTAATAAAATTATGAAAATTCTAAAAATTACAAACTTTTGTGGCGTTGATAGAATTTCAAGCAGAATTCTGAAAAGTTGTTCCAACTTGATAAGTAATGTATTTAGTTTTACGTGCAGTGCGTCACTGGCACAGGGAATGTTTCTAGACAGATTAAAATATGCAATTATTAAACCACTTCACAAGAAAGGTGACCAGACAGACTCAAACAATTAACGTCCAGTTTCCTTACAGACATCTTTTTTCCAAAATATTAAAAAAAAAGGATGCACTTACGAGCAGTCGCACTGTCAAGTGGAAACAATTTACTTAGCACTTCATAGTTCGGATTCTAGGAAGGTTGCTCGGCTGAGAATGCGAATTATACATTCACTCGTCAAATAGTACAAGAATTAGATAATACTATACCGCCAGTTGGTATTTTTCTGATCTGTCAGAGACCTTAGATTGTGTAGATCATGATTCTATCTTAGAACAACCCACCTTTTATGAAAATGGCGGCTTTACACACGACTGGTGTTAATCATAATTGACAAACAGAATGCAAAAGTTTGTCATGAAAAATTCAGCAGAAAATTATAGTAACTGGGATAAAATCGCAAAGGGAGTCCCATAGGATTCAATTTTGCGTCCACTCGTTTTTCTTACATACCTTCCAAAAAACATTCAACAAGAAAAATTGATACTTTTGTAGACGATACGAGTTTTATAATAAATCTCGTTAGAGAGAAATCAACAGAAGAGGTAATATAAGATATTTTCCAAAGAATTAGTGAGTGGTTATCTGAAAATGGACTCTCCCTAAATTTTGAAGAAAAAACTACATCCAGTTCAGTACAACATATGGTCATACCAACAACTGATGTAGTACATGTGCAGGAGTCAATAAGTAGTGCAGAATGCTCAAAATGTTTGGTCGTACATGTTGATGAAAACTTGAACTGGAAGAAGCGTATGACTGAACTTCTCAAACAATTAACTTCACCTACTTTTACTCTTCGTTTAACTGTTAATCTGGAAACGTTTTAACCTCCTGACATATTTTGCATATTTCCAGTCAACAACGTCGTGCTGAATTATTTTCTGGGGTAAATCATCCCTTACAAAGAAACTCACAAAGGCGAGTAGTCAGAATAATGTGTGGTATTCACCCACGGACGTCATGTAGATACCTCTTCAAGGAGCTTAGCATTTTAACTGCGCAGTCACAATACATATTTTCGCTAGTGAAATTCGTCGTAAATAATCCATCACAATTTGAGAATAACAATGATGTACATACCAATGACACTATAGGGAAAAATGACTGTTATTACCCATTGTTAAAGCTGTCAGTGACTCGGAGAGGATTTCAATATACAGCAATAAAAATTTTTCATTTGCCCAATAACATAAAATGCCTGACAGGCAGCGAAGAAAGTCTGGAAGGCAGTAGAAAGAAAAAAAGAATAAAATGATAACGTGTTCATTAATGTGAGCACTAATCATGTATGTATAGTCTGTAAACTGACTCACTCAACATCATTTCTATAAAAGAATCGTTCAAATGGTGTATGAGCATGAAACTACCTAGCCAACTAACTAACTGTGTAGAAGAAGAAATTTCTTCTGTTAATTGACTCAATGGGAGGACCAACAAAAGTCACAATTACATGACGAGTTTTCTCAAGATGAAGGAGGACTGCCTTGGCGCAGTATTTAAGTGACTCCAACTCAAATGGACACCGCTAGTGCAACACTGCGATGTCTATTTTTATCGTCAGCTACAGAATGTGATAAAAAAGCTTCGAAACTGCTGTTCTCTCTTCGAGAGAGAAAAAGAAATCTTCCCGAGAAAACTGCATCAAAACAGTTTCCACTGTACATCACAAGCTATCTTCGACAATGTCTGAGGAAATGATGCGTTCCGCGTGGTTCACTGCTAGACTGTGCGGCGAGGGGAGAATCTTTTATGAATATAAGCCAATACGATATTTGTATAGAAACTTAAAAACAATCGTGTGAGTGCAAAAGCGCAATGTTTATAACTTGTGCAAGATGACAGGAAAATTGATGCTTCCCTGTTTTTCCTATGAATATTACCAAAGCATGTGGAAATTATGAATTATACAATAACAAAAGTATCTAACTTTATGTACAAAGTTATCGTATTCTTCTCAAAGTTCCTTCCTCGAAATTTATTTCCACTCTCATATCTTCCTTTGCTATTCCCTTGACCAAAATATTAATAAATATAACATACTGAACTTTAATTAGGTTTATTTGCAGTGTAAGTAAGTGAAAATGAAAAAAAGAACTTTTCGCTTAGGGAATCAAATTCACGACCTTCAGATTACGTACTCTTTCCGCGGCACCAACTCAGATTAGGTACTCTTTCCGCTGTGCCATCTGCTATGTTAACGTAAACGGCTAGTACCTCACGCGACCAGCGCCAAAAATGCTGTTTTTTCTAAACAAATGACCGGTTGCAGCTCCCACTTCTGTGGCTTTCATATCTGGCCAAACGTGGCGTACACCATAGATTCGAATGAAATCGTTGACGAAGAGTAGGAGTAGTTTCCTTGAAAGACATAAATATACAAATTTTGTAAATTTATTTGTGTAAATATTTATACAGACTTTTATAATAGCTATTTACAAGTCAGATTTTGCAAAAACAGTTTTAAACACTTCTATTGAGCCTCTGTTACAATCACTAAATTCTTTGATTGCTTGAGAAACTTCTTCCTTCTTCTCGCTCGCACTTTTCGGGGAGAGTTCGTGTATAGAGGCGTGTTGCAAAGACAGCTGTCCAAAGTAGTCAGGTCTGGTTTTTGAAAGATGAGTGTCGCGGAACCTTTTATGAGACGAATCTGTGAACCAATTATCATAGAATTTATGGGCGCAGAACATTCGGTAAAGAAAGTGTTTTATTTGATACTTAGTGAACTATCAACTTGACAAACCAGGAAATATAAACATGTGGCCAAGGTTGTTACAAGTACCCTCTAGACGATTCACTGGGAAGCCCTTACAAATCCTCCAGACAGTACCGTTCTTTCCCCATACGATACTCCTCATATTTCTGGAGAAAGACAATCGCGGCTGGCGATTTGTTATGAATCAAGAGGTGCACCCCTAGTACGGCGCCACATCCCTTTTTATGTTATTATTTAAACACAGAACTTCAGAAAATGTCGCACCTAACTCCCAGTTAACGATACCTTTTAATCAGGTACGTATGGTAATTCAGCTGGACCGTTTTAGACTTTTTTCTAGAGAGGACGCGCCACAATGAATTTCAATTACTTCAGTGAAATTGATTAACTTTCTCCAATCTCGGAAATGGAGAAAGGCAAAAATTTCAATCATTAACATTTCAGCAGTTGAAAAAATGTTGCGGGGCTTCGCACATACACTCCTGGAAATTGAAATAAGAACACCGTGAATTCATTGTCCCAGGAAGGGGAAACTTTATTGACACATTCCTGGGGTCAGATACATCACATGATCACACTGACAGAACCACAGGCACATAGACACAGGCAACAGAGCATGCACAATGTCGGCACTAGTACAGTGTATATCCACCTTTCGCAGCAATGCAGGCTGCTATTCTCCCATGGAGACGATCGTAGAGATGCTGGATGTAGTCCTGTGGAACGGCTTGCCATGCCATTTCCACCTGGCGCCTCAGTTGGACCAGCGTTCGTGCTGGACGTGCAGACCGCGTGAGACGACGCTTCATCCAGTCCCAAACATGCTCAATAGGGGACAGATCCGGAGATCTTGCTGGCCAGGGTAGTTGACTTACACCTTCTAGAGCACGTTGGGTGGCACGGGATACATGCGGACGTGCATTGTCCTGTTGGAACAGCAAGTTCCCTTGCCGGTCTAGGAATGGTAGAACGATGGGTTCGATGACGGTTTGGATGTACCGTGCACTATTCAGTGTCCCCTCGACGATCACCAGTGGTGTACGGCCAGTGTAGGAGATCGCTCCCCACACCATGATGCCGGGTGTTGGCCCTGTGTGCCTCGGTCGTATGCAGTCCTGATTGTGGCGCTCACCTGCACGGCGCCAAACACGCATACGACCATCATTGGCACCAAGGCAGAAGCGACTCTCATCGCTGAAGACGACACGTCTCCATTCGTCCCTCCATTCACGCCTGTCGCGACACCACTGGAGGCGGGCTGCACGATGTTGGGGCGTGAGCGGAAGACGGCCTAACGGTGTGCGGGACCGTAGCCCAGCATCATGGAGACGGTTGCGAATGGTCCTCGCCGATACCCCAGGAGCAACAGTGTCCCTAATTTGCTGAGAAGTGGCGGTGCGGTCCCCTACGGCACTGCGTAGGATCCTACGGTCTTGGCGTGCATCCATGCGTCGCTGCGGTCCGGTCCCAGGTCGACGGGCACGTGCACCTTCCGCCGACCACTGGCGACAACATCGATGTACTGTGGAGACCTCACGCCCCACGTGTTGAGCAATTCGGCGGTACGTCCACCCGGCCTCCCGCATGCCCACTATACGCCCTCGCTCAAAGTCCGTCAACTGCACATACGGTTCACGTCCACGCTGTCGCGGCATGCTACCAGTGTTAAAGACTGCGATGGAGCTCCGTATGCCACGGCAAACTGGCTGACACTGACGGCGGCGGTGCACAAATGCTGTGCAGCTAGCGCCATT
Organism: Schistocerca piceifrons; assembly: GCF_021461385.2. Taxonomy (NCBI): domain Eukaryota; kingdom Metazoa; phylum Arthropoda; class Insecta; order Orthoptera; family Acrididae; genus Schistocerca; species Schistocerca piceifrons. Next base: position 581,511,290 of record NC_060140.1, on the reverse strand, counting down.
CGACGGCCAACACCGCGGTTCCTGGTGTGTCCGCTGTGCCGTGCGTGTGATCATTGCTTGTACAGCCCTCTCGCAGTGTCCGGAGCAAGTATGGTGGGTCTGACACACCGGTGTCAATGTGTTCTGTTTTCCATTTCCAGGAGTGTATTAACAGTTGGGCTTCTACCTATTGATCGCCGATTCACTTAAATTTCAATAACTAAGAAATTCTCCACAAGACCTGATCATACAAAAATGAATCCTCTGATGATGAAACCCTATTTAAATTCAATTTGCTACATCCACACAGGTATTGACAATAAAAATCTCGGTGGATAAATAAACAATTTCTCACTTCCACCGATGTATTTTATTACAAGCAGGCCTAAGCTTTACATTAACCTCGATGTCAGTCGTATGAGGTCTGGACAAGAACTAACTAACCATCATTGAACTTTTCGTTTACAAAATTGATCGTCAACTTCTAAGTTTGTTACAGACAATTAAAGCCATTATTTCTTATCTAAATCGGAGGGCAATAACACAAGCCGACAGAATCTTCTTCGGAGCGATGACCTGCAGCTGGTGAACAACAGCGGTCAGCTTTATACTTCGCGGCAGCGCCGAAGATACTAACGAAGTCGTGTTACGGCGCTGTCGCTCAGGAGGTGGAAGCGTTAAATATACGATTCCGACTTTATCAACCACGTAAATAACACTAGCAGTAATCCTGCTAAATATTCAACGTCATACATGTATAATACATATATTATATCATTACCTGCAAACTGAATGGTAGCAGACATAATGTAACTGTCTTTATATTTAGTTACACTGCAATTGGTACAATCATGGTTCCGTAGGCAACCGCGAACATTTCCTGTGAAGGCACTGACCGTTTTATCTCCCAGCGGGATAAATTTATGAACAGTTGTGGCGATTGCTTTTGAAACATTTTTTTCCATCTGTCTCATTTTATTTTGATTGCCCCTAATACTTTCCTTACAACGTCACCTGCCTGCACCGCCACCAGACGGGACTCACTAGGGTGTGGTCAGTGGTCAGAAAGGTTTGCCTCATCAGTGTACACACAGGATGAGGCACCTGACTATTTCACCTCATATTACTTCTGATGCGTTGAAGACATTTTTAACTTGTTTTTATAATATAACCTTGGAATTTTTGCACCAGAATAGCAAATGTCGGTGACACAGATTCGTTGATATAACTCTTTTTGATACCCAACATTACATCACTCACTAAAAGTACATTAAACATAAGGATTTTTGTGCTGTTGTTGCGGCCAGTGAATGAATCACCACCCGGAAGTTTATGCCACCATCCAAGGAAACTTGCGTCGCCAGGTTAAGACAAAACCCCATGCTTATATTTTTTTCGTACCAAGGAAAATGTTATATCGTTGGCAAGCCGTTCAAGCGACAATAAGATGATGCAACTGACATTTTTACCACCAATAATTTGAACAAATTATCAGATATCCTTTAAAATATCTGCGCTTGCAAAGGAATATTTATTAGGGAAAAATTATTATAATTTCCGGGATAAAATTTACTATTTTAAATAAAAATCTCATTATTTCTTTTGTTTACTGTACATCGGCCCAGAAAAAGTTCCGAGACTGATTTTAGTCCGCCAGTGGCAGCTTGAACTTACGATCATAAACAACACATGTGCAATCGACCTGTTAGTTGTGAGCAGACAATGCTAAATAGTGAACTTGTGGCCGTAGTGTTTCAATATTGTTGTGTGACAAATTACAATGGAGTAACATCACTATATCGAGTGGTGAAGATATTCTCCAAACAAAAAACAACAGCGCGTGGATGCCTGCCACAACCTGATTGGCATGAAAAATACAGCCAGTATTTCTGGAGAAAATCATCAAGGGCGACGAGACCTGGTGTTATCAATACGAAACTATCGCAAAACTACAAAGCGCACAAATTCCCATGAAGAGTCAACGCTTTTCCGGCGCAACCGACTGTCAAGCCAACGTGACACACGAGTTGAACAACATCCTGACAGTTTTACATGAATGTATGAGCTTCCTGTGCGTTGTATTCACCTGGGGTAGCATTAAAACTTAATCTTCCTCATTTTTTTTTATTTGTCCAGTCTCCAAACTTTTTGGACTGACACGCTACGTATGCTGTGTAATTTTCACGCTGGTAAAAAGACGTACATTGAAATAACACATGAAATAAATGATACCAAAGATTGTGAACAAAACAAGATGAAGACATTATTATGTGCCGTCACATTTCTGCTGATGAAGTTCATAGAATACGTTCAAAGTGAGAACCATTTGCATGACGATAGTTTCCTAGTAGTCGAGCATTGCCATTCCTGGACGAAGGGCGCATTATTCTCCTTATGTAAGAAAACCAGCCACTTGACTGTGGCCCGTACGTGAACAAAATGGCCACCAGAGCTTTTACGATTTATTACCAAATACTTTTAGCATAATCTAATCTACGACCTGTAACTGTCATCTTAGGTACCATAATTTGTGATCCAAAAAATGGCCGCCTGCTCTCTCCCACTCATCTAGACCAGTAGGGTGATGTATACTTGTACATGTCACACTGGGATGAATTAACATAAATTATAAGCTCCATATGACTTCAGACACTTTGAAACTGCAGTTGATGTGTGAAAAACGATGTGGCATCATCCTAGGCTGAAATACTATAATTCGATGATGTCCTGGCTGCCCAATTTCATTATCTTCTATGTATAACTGCTTTCTGTTGCTATTTACAGTTTTTGTCCTATCTACTAAAATTTTCCCGATTTTCTCCCAGTATTCCACAAATACCAACTTTTAAAGAAAGCATACATAAATACAGGGCTTCAAATGTTTAAGAAATATCATCACAGAGCATTATTGAAACAAATAATATGTAACAAGTCTACGATTGTCTGTAAGGAACGCACACTTGCGTTATTAGTGGGTTAAAAACAATGACCTCATTATCAAGTCACGAAGAGAAGTTTAATACTGTGACATTACTGAAATGATAGTGAGCATGGGGATGGGACATGGAACATGTTAGAGTATGCATGGACAAGTAAAAGTTTAAAAAATTTATTAATAAGAACCATATCTAAAGTTTTACACTCAGTCTAGAGGTACTATACAATAATCAACACAGTAGAAGTTAACCAACCAGAGTAATTAAACAATAAATAAAAATGCAATTACTCTTGCTTAAAAGAACTAGAGGCATTTACCACACACATAAAGACAGATTATATACACATAAGTTAAGCCTCAATAACACACTCTTTAATTACACATATAACATTCTTTCAATACAAAATTAAAGGACAAAGTTTCAACTGAATTATAGATACTTTGACACAGCAGTTTATTGTAGCCACCTTCATTAAAACTATGCACTACTTTAAAAAGTACACTAAAATATATGCAGTATCAATGTACATACCCAAGTAAATAAAAATCTTAATGCTGTCCTGCTGACAACCAGAACAGAGCAGCCTGTTACTCTCAGACAACCACAGAATCAGTCAACTTATATTAGACACAAATGCAAAGATAAGAACCAGTAAAAACACAATATCCTATTCTAGGATACAACCCACTACATATGAATCAACAAGGAATGCAGGTTGAAACCACATCTAAGAAACTCAATGTAACCAAATACCAAAATACCTGCAAAACAACACCATTCAAACATTGCTTCAACACACTGTTGTACCTCACAATGGCAAAAATAAAACCATCTTAAATGGCCTTTTGAGATTTGGTGTCCGCAAAACCATATATTCACAGAAAGTTCAAATCTGACTTTGCTGGCAGCTATGTCCTCTTCAGCCCATTGCCACTCCAGCCAGTATGTATCTGTCGCTCCCACATGCGAGCTTACTGAAAGTGACCGACGTAGCCCACGTCAGTGCATCGTCCTCAGTACATAGTGGGAGAGGGAGAGAGAGAGAGAGAGAGAAAGAGAGGTCAGCCAGTACTGTGCAGCAAGTAAGTGACAACTGTCCATCTTCTTGCTCTGCAGTGTTGCTTCTTGATTGCCCTTTTATGATTCCTCACTCCAGCTCAGGGGAGCCTCTTCACTTAATCACTGGTCAAAGAGAGGCTCCTCCTCAGTCCCAGAGCTATCAGCGAGACCTTTCTGGAGATGATAGCTAGAGCCACTGCAGTAAAGGCTAAGTGACTGAATCACTGTGGGAGAGTAAGGGAGAGTAATAGCAGAGGGAGAGCCAAGTAAAGTTGTTTCTACAGACACACACACAACGTTGATTCTACAGACACACACCCAAGGCATCACAAAATAACACTAATTTATCATACCTTTCCTACAACCACCACCAATAGGGATGGAATAGTATAGATATGGACCTTATCAACAGGCGAAAACTATCTTGCATGATGCACTCAATATATGTGCACAACCTCTTTATTGCCAGTCCAGACAGCCACTACTCACCACCTGAGGACCTGGCCACGTTTGCTGCCACTATCACTATTGCACTCTCTGTGTCTGACCAATTCTACAGCCAATTAACTTCTAACAGACACAGCCACCATCTTGAAGATGAGGCGTGGAAGGATTTTAATAGTGATGTGAGGGTAGTGGGACTGGTTAAAGGCTCGTACCACAGAAGAGGTGGCGCTAACAGGTACCTTTTTGTTCTGCAGCTGGAGGGACTAGTCTGATCCATCGGTCTTGAATGGACACTGACGCTCAGAGAGAACAAGATACATATGACGCTTAATAAAACAATATTGAATTAAAAATTTATTTCAGCAGAGAAAATGAGTGAATGTGGTTTACTCTTAGTGATGTGTAATCTATGTGCTGCATACACTATCTGATCAAAAATATTAGGACATCTACTAATAATACTAGAAGTGTTGTAGTGACCTGAATACATGCTCTCCCTCCCAAGAGTGAGGTGTTATCAAAAAGCTGTCACCCTGACATTCTTTATTTCATAGCAAGACCAATGCAGTAAGCATTCTTACATTGGCTGGATTATATTTAAACGAGTAATGACAGCTATGACAATGTCACTGCAACAGCACACTGCCTTCAGCCGCAGAGACTCTGGCTTGTCATTATAATTCATTTTTTTAACACACCTTATGAACAATACATATTAAACAAACAGAGCACCTACCACACACACAATTTTGAGCTCTGGAGCAATTATTCCACATTATGTTAGTGGAGCAGCCCCAGTTTGGCAACACCCTACATTGGCCAGTTTTATGTAATTAGTGAATTTTTAAGCTTCCTTTGAATACCAACCATACTTAGAATAGCTTGATATAAACAATATGAAATTTAGTGTCCAATGAGATATAGAGCCATTTATTTCTTTGCTCTTGTTTGGAGACATAATTTTGTGAAAAAGTCTCTGTTTAAGGAGATGAGTGTCATACAGTTTTTCTTTAAGCAATGCGTAATCAGTATTTCATATTCTGTACATTTAAATAAAACATCTGTTTGGAGGTAAGGTTAAGTATTAGAGCTTCATTTCCTGTAAGTTAAATATGTACAATCCAAAAACATACCATTAAACTTCTATGGGCGTCAACAGATACAAATTTAGTCTTAGTTCCCTGTTATGGTAATGTGGCCATAGGTAGAGACATGTATAAGTTCTGATTTCGCCTCGATTAAATATTTATGCAAAACATCTATAATACAGCTTTGGTCTGCAATACAACTAGGCTAATTATATCTGAGTACGCTTATTCAAAATAATTCTGGTATTTTTGTATTAAGATAAACCAAATTAATAGTTTTGCCTGGGCATCTCACATTGATTTACCATCTTCATAACATAGCAAAATACGAAATATGAATTATGAAAAAGGTTTCTGAGTCAGCCAAAGGAGAAGAGATTTCAGTATTCTCCCAGCAAAGTTAAAAATGCCCTGGAGGCTACTATTGAGGGAATAAAGGTTGCTGCTGGAAGTTAAGTTTTTCAGTGCTCCAAGAACATTAAGAACTAAAATTTCTGGCCTATCTCCATAAGAGTCTACAGAGCTCTGTAGTCCACATCCAGTCTTATCAGAGAAAAATATTGATATACTTGGTTCTGGAGTGTTCCAACATAGGGTTTCCTGTTACTAACGAAAATCCCTCTGTGTCTATGAAAAGGCAGATTTGTGAAGTTATAGGGCTGTATTGCAAACAATGAACCTGGTAAAAAAAGTAATGTCATGGCTGTTTTAAGTGGCACAAAGTTTTGTCACAAAAACAAGATGTATGTGGGGCTAGAGGTTCTATTACAAGCAAGGAAAGCAAGAAACTATTTCCAGGAAGTATCTGAGATTATGGATGATAAGGATATGTCAAATGACCTTAACAGAGATTTTAATATGGATGAAAATCTTTTTTTCTGGCTCCTATAGGGGAATTAATTGTAGATTACTTTTCAGCCAATCATTACTATACTTTTTATTACTTGTTTTTCTATTCCATCAACTGCTGTAACTTTTATCTGCTTTATGCAGGTTTGTTTTCTTATATGCTTGTGTAAAAAACAAATCACTTAATAGCAAATTGATTTTATAATTATTAGAAGCCCCAGATTTACAATGACTTACAATGGCCAGAAGTGGGAAAGCGACTGGCCATAGCTAGAGTTAATGTGACTAAAACTGAGAAAATATGCCATTTCGTATTCGGTATTTTTTTTTTTTTTTTTGCTTTTGTTATAAAACTTAGAACATTTGTTCCTACATAGTAGTAATGTACTAAATTTAAAACAACAGATATAATTTTTAGAGTAATTTGAAAACTATTTTCCCTATAGTAAACATTTAGCCTATCTTGAATTTTCATTAAGACGGTCATAAGTGGTGCCCCAACCCTACATAGCAGTTGGCTAAAATGTATATGCTGACCCACAGATGGATAATATTCAATAGAATAAACATATTTAGGTCTCTAGCACATGATGCTCAAGTTAAGACATTACAACAAGCAATGCCAACACTTAAATATCTCACAGAATTGTGCCCCCCCCCCCCCCCACTTTGTATTCCTGTCATCATCACATAGCCTTTCTCATTTAGTAGAAATTATATTCTGAGCATGATGTCATATTTTGCAGAGATGAACTTGGATATCCAACCCACTATACAAAATGATGTTCCAGTTATCCACATTTGGCTACCTTACGACATCACAATCCAAAAGATACATGTAGATCTTCATAAGTAGGTGACTTTTTAGGTATTTAGCAGAAAATACTAAGCAATGTGTAATAGTGAACAGACATTTGAGATGGACTGTACGATAATTCTTCTACCACCATCATTTGATATCTCATGTAGAGAACATACCAATAAGAAAACAGTTACTGAATATGTGTATAGGGCAGATAAACCACTAAAAATTATGCGCCTTGCACAGGGATCTGTGATATATATGTGGACCAAAAAGTGGAGACTTTGAGGCCTGCATCATTAAAAATGGTACACACAGAACAATGCCATGTGTAAGGCATTAGACATTTTTTCCCACATGCTACTCAAGAGTGGAATGACTTTAACACCAGTTTGGGGTAGGGGTAGAATATATCTCTTGTGTCTTCTGCAGGAACCTGGAAGTAATTTCTTTAATAATGATCCACAGAAGTCAGAGACATCACCTCATTTTCTTAAAATCTGTGGATAACCATATCTGTGGGAACAGTTTATGAAGCTTTAACATAAGACCTATGGAATAACAAAATGTACAGTGTTCCATCCATCTGATGACTATACATTCTAGCCATTCTTTTTTAAGCAAATAAATGTTTCATGAAATTCTTCCCAGCATATGTATACTGAAACAGAACATCTACACTACCTCTGTCAGCCCATTGTAAAGTCGCCTGGTACCGCTCTCCCCAGGATCTTGCCATTAACAAATGTTCCATTAAAACTATAGTCTTTGATATACAGCATATGCATTGCCAACTTCCATCTTCCTGATTTTGAAATGCAATTTGCTTATCATCGTCAGTCACTCTCTTTCTGTAATTGCTACATGCCGGTTTGATAATCATCCAACCATGTATTTATCCACAACTACAAAACTGGCTGTTCCTATGACCTCTGCATGGCAGTGAAGAACTGCTGTATATTATAAAAGCCCATTCAAACATGATGGTAGGTCCCAAGGTCAGGAACCTCCGATATCAGATTTGGGGTAGGGTGTTGTATATCTTCTGTCACCTAGGTAGTGCACTTGTACGTTGTGGTAGTTATTTTAGAAACAAAACACTTCTTTCTGATGAAAAAAGAACTGTTATTTAGAACATCTAGGTGGCATGTGCGCACACACAGGATATTCACATACAGAATTCCAGATCAGAGTCTAATTTGAGTACTTGAATCACACAAATCTTAGTTGTTTTGAATCATATATGAGGATATTGCTACAGATTAGCTGGCTGTTTCTCAAGGAGTTCCTTGTGGGGTGGGGGAGTGGCTCTGTGCGTAAAAAACCGTATGTCATTTGAGTCCATGGACGTATCACGACACTGCACTGAACAGATATTTGAAAGTTGTGCAGCATTAGTTGAATTTAGTGAAACTAAACTTCTAATTGCTGTTGTTTATAGGTCCCCTAACTCCGACTTCAGAGCATTTTTGCTTAAGCTGGAGAGGGGTCTTGATTCACTTTGTAGGAAGTACCAGAAAGTAGTTATATGTGGTGACTTCAATATTAATTTTGTACATTTTTGTACATGATTGTGCAAGAAAAAGGATGTTGGTAGATGCCCTAAACTCATATGATCTGATGCAAACTGTGTTTTTTCCAGCGAGGGTGTAGGGGCACAGTAGCACACTCATAGACAATATTTTTATTCATTCTTCATTACTAGATGGGCATTCTCTTAGCAAAAGGGTGAATGGCCTTTCAGACCATGATGCACAAATTTTAACACTAAAAGGTTTTTGTACTCAAACCAATGTCGTATTTAATTACAAACTATGTAGGAAAGTTAATCCAACGGCAATAGAGAGTTTTTCAAAACTTGTCAAAGAACAAGAGTGGCAAGATGTTTATAGTGCCGATAATATAGATGATAAATACAATGCTTTCCATAATACATTTCTCATGCTCTTTGAGAGTTGCTTTCCATTAGAACATTCTAAACGAGGTACTAGCAGTAATGGACAGCCCGGTTGGCTGACTAGTGGGATAAGGATATCATGTAGAACAAAGCGGGAATTATATCAAAATGTTAGAAGTAGTCACAATCAAGCTGCAGTAGCCCATTACAAACAGTATTGTAAGGTGCTTAAAATGTTATTAACAAGGCAAAAAGTATGTGGTATGCAAATAGAATAGCTAATTCACAGGATAAAATTATAGCCATATGGTCAGTTGTGAAGGAAGTGTCTGGTCAGCAGCACAAGGTTGATGATATAAAGTTAGTTCGCAGCAATCATATTTCTGTTACTGATAAATCAGATATATGTACAGTATTTAACAACCATTTTCTGAGCATTGCTGGTGAATTAAATAAAAATTTAGTTTCTACAGGAAATCATATAAATTTCTTAGCAAATGCCTTTCCGAGAATGACGTCTGAAATACTCCTCTGTGATACAGACAAGAGGGAGATTGAGTCAATAATTAAATCACTGAAGACTAAGGACTCTCATGGTTATGATGGAGTGTCTAGTAGAATATTGAAGTACTGTGAGGCACATGTTAGCCCCGTATTTAGCCATATTTGTAATTTTTCCTTTAGGAATGGTCAGTTTCCTGAGCAATTAAAGTACTCAGTAGTAAAGCTGCTTTATAAAAAGGGAGAAAGGGATAATGTAGATAATTTTAGACCTATTTCTATGCCATCACTGTTTGCAAAAGTTATCGAAAAGGCTGTGTATGTAAGATTAATTGATCATTTTATATCACACGATTTGCTATCAAATGTACAGTTCGGCTTTAGAAGGCGTTTGACAACTGAAAATGCTATATTCGCTTTTCTCTGTAGGGTACTGGATGGGCTAAACAAAAATTTTCGAACGCTTGGATTTTTTAATTTAACAAAGGCATTTGACTGTGTTGATCTCACAATATTGCTCCAGAAGTTGGACCATTACGGAATAACGGGAGTAGCTCACAATTGGTTCACCTCTTACTTTAGCAACAGGTAGCAAATGGTCATTATTAACAATGTCGATAACGGCTGTGATGTGGGATCTGAGTGGGGTACTGTCAAGTGGGGGGTGCCCCAGGGATCAGTGTTGGGGCCGCTCCTGTTCCTTATTTATATAAATGATATGCCCTCTAGTATTATGGGTAACTCTAAAATACACTCCTGGAAATTGAAATAAGAACACCATGAATTCATTGTCCCAGGAAGGGGAAACTTTATTGACACATTCCTGGGGTCAGATACATCACATGATCACACTGACAGAACCACAGGCACATAGACACAGGCAACAGAGCATGCACAATGTCGGCACTAGTACAGTGTATATCCACCTTTCGCAGCAATGCAGGCTGCTATTCTCCCATGGAGACGATCGTAGAGATGCTGGATGTAGTCCTGTGGAACGGCTTGCCATGCCATTTCCACCTGGCGCCTCAGTTGGACCAGCGATCGTGCTGGACGTGCAGACCGCGTGAGACGACGCTTCATCCAGTCCCAAACATGCTCAATGGGGGACAGATCCGGAGATCTTGCTGGCCAGGGTAGTTGACTTACACCTTCTAGAGCACGTTGGGTGGCACGGGATACATGCGGACGTGCATTGTCCTGTTGGAACAGCACGTTCCCTTGCCGGTTTAGGAATGGTAGAACGATGGGTTCGATGACGGTTTGGATGTACCGTGCGCTATTCAGTGTCCCCTCGACGATCACCAGTGGTGTACGGCCAGTGTAGGAGATCGCTCCCCACACCATGATGCCGGGTGTTGGCCCTGTGTGCCTCGGTCGTATGCAGTCCTGATTGTGGCGCTCACCTGCACGGCGCCGAACACGCATACGACCATCATTGGCACCAAGGCAGAAGCGACTCTCATCGCTGAAGACGACACGTCTCCATTCGTCCCTCCATTCACGCCTGTCGCGACACCACTGGAGGCGGGCTGCACGATGTTGGGGCGTGAGCGGAAGACGGCCTAACGGTGTGCGGGACCGTAGCCCAGCTTCATGGAGACGGTTGCGAATGGTCCTCGCCGATACCCCAGGAGCAACAGTGTCCCTAATTTGCTGAGAAGTGGCGGTGCGGTCCCCTACGGCACTGCGTAGGATCCTACGGTCTTGGCGTGCATCCGTGCGTCGCTGCGGTCCGGTCCCAGGTCGACGGGCACGTGCACCTTCCGCCGACCACTGGCGACAACATCGATGTACTGTGGAGACCTCACGCCCCACGTGTTGAGCAATTCGGCGGTACGTCCACCCGGCCTCCCGCATGCCCACTATACGCCCTCGCTCAAAGTTCGTCAACTGCACATACGGTTCACGTCCACGCTGTCGCGGCATGCTACCAGTGTGAAAGACTGCGATGGAGCTCCGTATGCTACGGCAAACTGGCTGACACTGACGGCGGCGGTGCACAAATGCTGCGCAGCTAGTGCCATTCGACGGCCAACACCGCGGTTCCTGGTGTGTCCGCTGTGCCGTGCGTGTGATCATTGCTTGTACAGCCCTCTCGCAGTGTCCGGAGCAAGTATGGTGGGTCTGACACACCGGTGTCAATGTGTTCTTTTTTCCATTTCCAGGAGTGTATTTCTATTTGCTGATGACACTAGCTTGGTAGTAAAGGTTGTTGTGTGCAAAATTAGCTCGGTTTCAAGTAGTGCAGTACATGACCTCAGTTTATGGCTTGTAGAAAATAAACTAACGTTAAATCACAGTAAAACTCAGTTTTTACAGTTTCTAACACACAATTCAACAAAATCTGACGTTTTAATCTCACAGAACGGGCATATGATTAGTGAAACTGAACAGTTCATATTCCTAGGTGTTCAGATAGTAAGCTGTCGTGGAAGGCCCACGTTCAGGATATTGTTCAAAGACTTAATACTGCCATTTTCACTATTCGAACGGTATCGAAAGTGAGTGATACTTCGACATGTAAATTAGTCTACTTTGCTTATTTTCATCCACTTATGTCGTATTATGTTTTGGGGTAACTCTTCCCATTCTAGAAGGATATTTTTGGCTCAGAAACGGGCGGTTCGGGCAATAAGTGGTGTGAGTTCACGAACCTCTTGTCGACCTCTGTTCACGAGTCTGGGTACTTTGACATTGGCCTCTCAATATCTATATTCCTTATTGTCGTTTCTTGTTACCAATATTAGTTTATTTCCAACAATAAGCAGCTTTCACTCGGTTAATACTCTGCAGAAATCAAACCTCCATTAGGATCGGACTTCCTTAACTCATGTGCAAAAAGGTGTGCAATATACTGCTGCATCCATTTTCCATAAGCTGCCACCCGAATTCAAAAATCTTAGCAGTAATCCGCGCGCTTTCAAATCGAAACTGAAGAGTTTCCTCATGGGTCACTCCTTCTGGTCTGTCGAGGAGTTCCTTGAAATATTAAGCTGATTCTCATTGTATTGCTGATAGCGTTTGCTTAAACTTATGGACTGATTTTTTTTTCAGGTTCATGAACATTTATTTTTATCTGTTATTACTTTTATGTTGTAAGTTCATGTACTGACACGCTCCATGACCTTGGAGATTTGCTTCTCAATTTGGTCCTACGGAACTTGACATGTAAATAAATAAACAGATAATGCTGTGAGATTGTTGCTCTCTGAGTTTGAACAATGTGCAGTGGAAATTTGTTGGATTTATTGCACCAAAATTCCATTGACTGAGTCACAGGAGAATGATGCATTATATGAGAAAGCAGTTCACTGTCATATTTGTCTATTGCCGTTAGACACAGAAGCGGAAAATCCACATAGAGACCACTGTCATCTAATGTGGAAATTCCGCAGCACAGCACATGCAACTTGAAATACAAACAGCCACCACGAATACCTGTTTTCTTCCACAACTTGAGCGGGTGTGATACTCATTTCAATGTTGAACGCTTGGCTGAGTTTCGTTTGTGAAATGATCAGGTTAGTGACCTGTCTGGGAGCTCTGAAAAATACAATTCATTGTCCAAGCGAATCACGCCAAAAACTATGTTGAAGTTACTGGAGTCACTCTGATTTATGCAGGCACTGATTTAGAAACTTGCTAAGACAGTCACCTCACTATAGCTGCAAAGTTTCAGTTTGTGATGTACAAAAGGGTATTCCCATAGGAATATCAATGTTTGCTCGAAAGACTCAACAAAATCACATTTTCTGGCATAACAGCATTCACTATTAATTACACAGACAATGCTGTAGTGGATGCAGAGTATGGGCAAAGAGTTAATGTTTGGTAGGAATTCAACATCTCTAATTGAGAGAAGTATGCACAGCTTTGTATGGACACAGGCATGTGCTTGCTTCTGGATATTTTCAAGAAATTCTATAGGGTATGCATAACCACATAGATGCAGGAATCTACTTTCTATTACACCATGGTAGGCCTTCGTAGGAAGCCATGTTGAAACAGACACATTACAACATTAACTATTTATTTCGATGTCGACATGCTGCTCTTTTTTTGAACGCAAATTTGGTAGGGTATTTTGCCCTTTATCCAAAGGCATGCCAAGTAAAATAATCCACAAAGGTGTGAGGAGTTCAATGTATCTGATAATGTGAGTTACACCAAGTACCTGCTAGTTAACGACTTGTATGAGCAGGCCATGCAACAGTCTCTGCTGGTTCGGAGGTTTCAGTGCTATCCAAAGGGGAAATCGTCAGATTAGATAAATTTACGGAAGCGGCAGCAACTTCAGGTATATGAGATGTCATGGAGGTAGACCTAACACATCCTAATAGTTTGTATGACGCGCAAAACGATTTGCTGCTGTATGTGGAGTACCTATTTCCGCACGACAGTTACATCCCCAGCCTCATGACGACGCTGAAGGGTAAAGGGAGATATATTGTGTACTTAAGAAACCTCCAGCAGTGTTCCAGATAGGGAATGGAACTGACTAGTCACCTGTGCTACACTATGTGATCAAAAGTATCCGGACACCCCCAAAAACAAACGTTTTTCATATTAGTGCATTCTGCTACCACCTACTGCCAGATACTCCATATCAGTGACCTCACTAGTCATTAGACATCGTGAGAGAGCAGAATGGGGCGCTCCACGGAACTCACGGACTTCGAACGTGGTCAGGTGATTGGGTGTCACTTGTGTCATACGTCTGTACGCGAGATTTCCACACTCCTAAACACCCCTAGGTCTACTGTTTCCGATGTGATAGTGAAGTTGAAACGTGAAGGGACACGTACAGAATAAAAGCTTACAGGCCGACCTCGTCTGTTGACGCCGACAGTTGAAGAGTGTCGTAATGTGCAATAGGCAGACATCTATCCAGACCATCACACAGGAATTCAAAACTGCATCAGGATCCACTGCAAGCACTACAACAGTTAGGAGGGAGGTGAGAAAACTTGGATTTCATGGTCGAGCGGCTACTCATAAGCCACACATCACGCCGGTAAATGTCAAACGATGCCTCACTTGGTGTAAGGAGCGTAAACAATGGACGACTGAACAGTGGAAAAACGTTGTGTGTAGTGACGAATCACGGTACACAATGTGGCGATCCGATGTCAGAGTGTGGCTAACGCGAATGAACGTCACCTGCCAGCGTGTGTAGTGCCAACTCCAAAATTCGGAGGCGGTGGTGTTATGGTGTGGTCGTGTTTTTCATGGAGGGGGCTTGCACCCCTTGTTTTGCGTGGCACTACGACAGCACAGACCTACATTGATGTTTTAAGCACCTTCTAGCTTCCCACTCTTGAAGAGCAATTCGAGGATGGCGATTGCGTCTTTCAACATGATCGAGCACCTGTTCATAGTGCGCGGCCTCTGGCAAAGTGGTTACACGACAATAACATCCCTGTAATGGACTCGCCTACACAGAGTCCTGACCTGAATCCTATAGAACACCTTTGGGATGTTTTGCCAGGCCTCACCGACCGACATCGATACCTCTCCTCCGTGCAGCACTCCGTGAAGAATGGGCTGCCATTCCCCAAGAAATGTTCCAGCACGTGCGAGAGTGGAAGCTGTCATCAAGGCTAAGGGTGGGCCAACACCATATTGAATTCCAGTATTACCGATGGATGGCGCCTCGAACTTGTGAGTCATTTTCAGTCAGGTGTCCGGATACTTTTGATCACATAATGTATCTCCTTTAAGCAGTCAAGGTGGTCAAAGGAATATATTAATGGTAATACCGAACAGGGAGCTGTCATGACGTGTGACTTTGAAAAAAAATTTAAACTAATGAACAGAGCAATCTTCGGAAAAGGGATGGCGCATTTAGGAAACCACTGCGAAATTCAAAATATTTTACTACAGTTATGGGCAATATGGCGCACTGTATTATAATGCCAAGCCAAATTTTAAATGGATCACTATCATCAGTCAAGGATTAGTCATTTTGTAGATGGCTAAGGTTTCGGCAGATTCACGAAACCTGTTTATGCCGGTGTGTGTATTTTGGAAGCATCCAAACTCTACATGTACCAGTATCATTACGGGTTTGCAAAAACTCATTTTGCGGATGCAGAGTTGTTTTACTTGGTTACAGACAGCTTCAGCTTGAAAGGCGTCAGACTGGGGCTGGGCTGATATCTTTACCACTGTATCTCTTTTACGTCGACTGATGGGGATTTGTGGATGAATCTGCCCATTTTATTAATTAAGATCTGAGCGTGATATAACAGGAATGGTAAAACCACTGCAAGGATCAAGCTGCTGACTCACATCTTATGTTGCTTATGTCTAGCTATGTAGTTTCATCTCTAGCTACTTGGCTGCATGTTTCACCTTATTAAGTGTATTGCAAATTGTTGCAGAAAATTTTAATGAGCATCAGCCTAGGCAGGTTGGGTGGTTCTTCTATACTGTTGACAACCTTCCAAACAAGCTCAGCTTGTTCTTCCGGGAATATTTGTAGGGAGGTGTCCATGCAAAAGGTAGCATTCTCAGATGTTCACGTGGAAATGCTATGAGTAGCTTCAGCCAAAGTTTCTCTCTGCCTTCTGTGAAGACAGAATGGCATCAGTCAGATCTGAAAACATGTAAAACAACAAAATTCTTCTCACTCTATGTAGGAAATCATCTCAGTGGATAACTAAATATCAGTCTATGAGTTGGGAGGTTGGAGCATTGCTTCTAAAAATATGACTGGGCGATCTTTAAGCGTGCTTGCCCATTGGCTGGAAAACTATCTTCGGAAAGTGCTGGAGCAGAGAGACAGATTTTTATGGACATTCAGGCAGGAGCTGTCGGAGAAGTTAGATGGAGAGGAAGTTAAATGACAAAGCTAAGACTGTGGCAACCTTAGCGGACTAGTGTCTCGAGAACCAACACCCCATTTTTGAGTGGTGGATGGCAGCTGACAGTAGGCTGTGACGAATGCAGATTTTGTCGAGCTGCAGCTCTGATACAGGTAAGAATTACTCACGGATTGGGGTATCATGATAAGAAGGCGATTAGGAACTTTCGATCCGATTCTTAGATTTGAAAAATTAACATGTCCTGAAGTTAAGTTTAGTAAACCCCATGATGAATTATTATTGATTTATGTAAGAGCAGCCACCCATAATCCACTTGCTTGGACAATTCTTTCCTTCTAATACATTCTGTTGTGTGACAACTTTCGATACGCAGTTGGGGTCATGAGGAGTGATCCAGCACTCCGTCAGCTCAGTCAGAGCAGGTAACGAATGTGACTGAAAGGTAGATAACTTGAGGTGGCATCTTGCAGTGTAATGGGTGAAGGGTCGTGATCCATATGACGGATTCGAAATGGCTGGATGTGATGCCGATCATCCTTAGGGCATTAAGCCAATCCTTAGGGCATCAAACCAACCAACAAAAAGGTAGCCGCCCGGGGTGGCCGAGCGGTTCTAGGCGCTACAGTCTGGAACCGCGCGACCGCTACAGTCGCAGGTTCGAATCCTGCCTCGGGCATGGATGTGTGTGATGTCCTTAGATTAGTTAGGTTTAAGTAGTTCTAAGTTCTAGGGGACTGATGACCTCAGAAGTTAAGTCCCATAGTGCTCAGAGCCATTTGAACCATTTTTGAACAAAAAGGTTATTGGCTTAATGAAAGAGGAGATCAATGGGTTACAATGATGACTGGGTGTTGTGTGAAGTCCTTAGGTTAGTTAGGTTTAAGTAGTTCTAAGTTCTAGGGGACTGATGACCGTAGATGTTAAGTCCCACAGTGCTCAGAGCCATTTGAACCATTTTTGAATGGGTCAAAAATTGTGTAGTATATGGGTCTTAGATAGAAAATATGTGCGTACTGTGTGTCACCCAAAGATGGGCAAAGGGTGTGTATCATATAGCCTCAAAGGCTTTCGTGTTCGGTGATTACACGGAATGCCTGCTCGTTCATGTTCATGAGGCTCCATCTCCTCTGCCACAAATGGCGCACCAAGTGAGCATTTGATCGAAAGACCACGTGGAACACATCGTATCACAACTGAAAATCAGACTGTTGCGTATGGCGAGAAGTGGTTCATTTGTGACCCTCTCGTACACACACTATTCTCTTGGACGACGAACGGTGGATGTATGTATCTGAAAATAGTGTAAATGTGCATGAATGTACGTGGAATAACATGAGCCACATGATACATTGTGAACCATTATGCACATACATCATCTGTCTACATCATACTCCGCAATACAATCAACGGTGTGTGGTAGGGGGTACTTTTTGTACCATTAACTGTTTCCTCTAGCCCTGTTCCACTCGCGAATAGGGCGTGAGAAGAGTGATTTCGGCAAGCCTATGTATTGGCTCTAATTTCTCTAACTTTTTCCTCATAGGCAGTAAGCGAGCGCGAGACGTGTGTGGGGAAGTAATATACTGTCCGACTCTTCCCGAAAGTGCTCTCTCGAAATGTCAGTAGTAAACGTCTACGTGAACCACAACACGTCTCTTTAACGTCTGCCAATGGGGTTTGTTGAGCATCTAGGTAACGCTGTCTTGCCGACTAAACGATACCGTGACGAAACGTGCCGCTCTTCATTGGATCTTCTCTATCTCTTCTAACAGTTCTATCCGGTAAGGATCCCCAGTGATGAACAATACTAAACAATGGCTCGAACAAGCGCCTTATAAGCTACTTCCTTCGTGGATGAGTTAAATCTGCTTTTGCCACTATTTGTTTTGTATGGTCATTCCACTTAAGGGAGCTCTGGATAGTTACTCCGAGATATTTTACAGCAGATACTGTTTCCAGCGGTTTGCCATCAACAGAGTAGCTACAGAGTAGTGGATTTCTTTTCCTATGTACGCCCAATATGTTACATTTATTTACTTTCAGGGTCAACTGCCATTGCCTGCACCATTCACCAGTTCTCAGGAGGACATCTTCTGGAACTACTACTTTCTTGTAGACAGCTGTATCATCTGCGAACAGCCTTGGAGAGCATCCGACACTTTCTACTAGATCATTTATATATATTGTAAACAGTAACGGTACTATCACACTTCGTTGGGGTACGCCGGAAATTACCTTTACATCTGTCGATTTTTTTCGGTTAAGAGCTAAGTGTTGAGTTCTGTCTGCAAGTAAGTCTTGAATCTGCTTCGATACTCGATGAGTTCGTATTTTGTTCATTAAAGGGCAGTGCAGGTTGGTGTCAAGGAACGCGGCATCAACCTGAGCGCCATTGTCTACGGCAATGTGGATCTCATGGAAAAAGAGAGTGAGCTGAGTTTCGCAGGATCTCTATTTGTGGAATCCATGTTGATTTTTCTAGAGGAGATTTTCCGTCTCCATAACTGCACCCGGCTACGGCCCTTTTTAAAAACTGGAATGACCTGCGCTTTCTTCCAGTCGCTAAGTACCTTTCATTGGTCACGTAACTTGCGATAAATTACTGCTAGAAGGGAAGCAAGTTCTTTCACAAAATCTTTGCAGAATCCTATACATAGGTATCTCATCTGGTGCTGACGCCTTTGCACTAGCAAGCGATTGTAGTTTTTTTCTATTCTGCGATCGGTTATCTCAATATTTGCCATTCTGACGTTCGCACGGCGACTGAAAGGAGGGACCGTGTTACAATCTTCCGCTGTGAAACACTTTTGGAAGACCGAATTCAATATTTCGGCCTTCCCTCTGTCATCTTCCGTTTCGGTGCCGGTGCGGTCACTGAGTGAATCAATAGATGATTTTGACTTACTTACTGATTTTACATACGACCAAAACCTCTTAGGATTTTTACCCAGATCGGTTGACAAAGTTTTACTTTCAATGTCATTGAAAGCGTATCTCTTTGCCCTCCTTACGCTCATTTTCGCTTCGTTCAGCTTTTCTTAGTCAGCTAGATTTTTGCTTCTCTTGAATCTGAGTTGAAGTTCTCTTTGTCTACGTAGAAGTTTTCTATCATGGCTATTACACCATGGTGGATCTTTCCCGCCCTTTAAGACATTACCTGGAACATATTTATCTAGCGATATTGCACGATTCCTTTAATTTTTTTTCCATTTGTTTTCGACATCTTCGACTCATCATCGAATATTTGATTCTGACTACTCAGATACTGTGAAATTTATATTCTGTCACTCTTGCTAAGCAAAAATACCTTTCTACCTTTCTTAACATCCTTTATCAGACCCGTTGTCACAGACGCTATCACAGCCTTATGGTCACTAATACCTTCCTCTACGTTTACTGATTCGGTAAGTTCAGGTCCGTTTGTTGCCAGGACGTCTAAGGCGCTGGTAGTAGGGAGTTAGGGTTATGACAACACTTTTTATATCAAATTGATATGCAAATTAATTAAATTCGTCAATTAATCACTCCCACCCCCGACCACCCCCACCCCTGGCACGCCCAGCCCCGCCCCTGACCACGCCCATCCCTACCCCGGGGCAATGTCACATGTTTTTCTCAGCCTGCACGTGGGCCCTAAACTAGGCGATACTTCTGTTTCGGTCGCCATATGGCTTTCATGTATTTTATCTGAGTCACACATGTTCCAAAACCCCAAAACAGATGGTGAGGGATAATGCAAACCTAATTATAGCATTCAAACAGGACAATCTGAATTCAAAACGCATTTACCAGGCTCATGTAGGAACCGACATGTCGTTCAATGATATTGTAAAGATATGTGCAGATTGCTGGAATCAATCACAATATGGGTTTCTCGTTATTGATAAAACCAGGAAACTGAATGATGGCATGTACAGACGAAATTTCCAGGAGTTCCTATATATTTAGCCATGCAAAGAGATGAATACATCAGTAAACGCATCACCATTGATAAATTCACATGCATGTCGGGAGCTCAGTTTGATAGGATGGGTATACATACACAAAACATTCCCTTGTACATGGATGCGAAAATTCAAACTCTCGAACAGAAAGTTGGAGGCGTATGCAAGGAACTAGAGACGTATTGTCAAACCCTTCTGAGACTGAACAATCCTCTGAATGAGCGGGTTATTGCAATCGAGAAGAAACTAAACGGCTTAACTGAAGGGGGAATAGCTTTCATTGAGAACGGAATATTGTACGAACGGTTTAATGCAATTGAAAAGAAAATAGGCCGTTCGCGAGAAGTTACGGTTGCTGAGGTTAGGGCATCTGAAGCGGGAGTACACACTGCGAGAAACCTTTAAACCATTTACTGAATCTCTCGAGGAACTCTCAGCGAAATTCCGCAACGACGACGATGACGCTATTGCCGATTTCATTAACGGTCACAGCGACGCTAGGATAGACAAAAAATTCAGTGTCATCGGTGAGAATCCATACATGTTGGGAACACAGCCTATAACTTCAAATCAAAAAACAATACATATCGGTGATAAACAATTTCAAAAATACCCGGTTACTGAACCTTATTTTCCTAAGACCCACAAAAACTGTGAATTATTTGCCTAAATATCTGGAAATGTATCACGAACGTTGCTTTTAACTGATCTACATAAGAATGCAAAGCGCCGAAGCAATGTAAAATACAAATCCATTATAAAACCTATTTTGGATGGTGAAAAAAATAGCAGTGGTGATGGTATTGACATTCAGCATAAAAGAGTGAGCAATCGACTCCCGCAGTATATATGTTACGACGACCCCAATGAGCTAATTGACCGGCTACTACTGCTAATGGCATCAACTGCAGCTGGTAATACAGCTCATTCGAATGAAGTTATTTCAAGCATGGAGATTGTAGTTCGAGAGCTGCACAAACCAGCAGGCAAAACATACCCTCGAGGATATGTTATGATTAAAGGTTTGGACGACCTGTGGCAGGCAGATCTTGTTGACGTGAGGGAATATTCATGTGTGAATGACGGATTCAAATATATTCTAACAGTCATTGACGCTTATTCTAAATATCCCTGGGCATTACCCGTGGAAAGTCGCGCATGTGTTTCATGGATTGCTGCAGACGGGGACGAAACGAAGCCCAACAACCTTCAAACAGATTACGGCGGTGAATTTTACAATTGATATTTTAAAACGGTGCTGGGGCCGTATGGTATACATCACTACTCGACGTTCTCCCACCTGAAGGCGAGTATCGTGGAACGTCTGAACAGAACAGTGAAAACCCAAATTTGGATACAATTGAATCTTCATGGCTCACACAAATGGATCGACATAACTGCGCAGTATAATGGAACCGAACATCGCACAATAAAAATGAGACTAATCGATGTTCATGGTAATAGACTTCTAGATACAGTGTACAATCGTATTAAAATAACGATCGTCACACCGCCGATCGAATTTTAGCTGATAAAGGTAAGGCAATACGTGCGAGAAGGGATATTGGTATAGCTCAACGCACTGCAGCATTTGCAGTTCAAAAAACCATGTGTGGTAAAGTTAAATTGAGCTTAGGTGTGAAGAAGTTCAGCCAAGTTATGAGCGCTGCACGTAGGGCGCTAAGGAAGAAGATGAAAACCAAATGGTGCATGAACAAATGTATCCTGACAGCGCTGTATGCAGGTAGAAGCGCCATGAAGCAGAAAGGAGTGAGAAACAAAAACCTCGATTAAACCACCCAGGGTTCTACCAATACCCAAGCTGTCTGGTGGAATTATTCCTCATTCGTGCCTTAGCCGGTCTGTCAGCGGTGGGTTCACTGGCCAGGGTGCCGCGGCTGTTGCCAGGACATTCAAGGATGTACAAAGTCTCAGGAGCAACTGCAGGAGGCATGAAGACATAACCGCATGATGGAGGTAACAGCCATCGGAAAAGGGCTATACTTGAAACCGTACAAGAAAGGTCTAGGTCTCTTCATAAAAAAAAGCCCCCTAGCAGTCCTACCAGACAGGGCGCTTGCAAGTACAGATCTGCTTAAGTTTGTTACGAAAAAATTCAACATTTCGAAATTCAGAGGTGTGTTTATGCGGAATACATTACCGAAGGCTATGTGGAAATCGGGAGAATGCGGAATTGTGAATCTGGATGCAGCAGGAGGACCTGGAACTCACTGGGTAGCATGTGTTAAAAAAAAGAAATACAAATAACGTCCACTATTTCAACTCATTCGGCGACCTGCAACTCCCAAAAGAATTACAACGGTACTTCATTGGCAGAAGACATGTGTTCTACAATTTTCGACGCTACCAAGACTTTAATACATTCCTGTGTGATCACCTATGCATCATGTTCCTCATGATTTTTACGAATAATATATAAGGCCGGGCATTAAGCAACCATTCACCAGTCGATATTTAGATGCACTCTCCTACACTCTGACATAAAAAGAACGATCGTCTGTATATGTGCGAATTACTCCCCACCAATTGACTTACCCGTTGGAGATTGGAACATCGCGCTAACTGGACTGGAGACATACCACACCATCCCAAATATCACAGAGGCTAACAAAAAACTGCATCTGGAAATTAACAGTAAAGAAGAAATTGTAGAAATTGAACCTGGCGCATGCGATATTGACGATTTAAATGAAGTTTTAAAACAGTCTGGAAAAGGGATTGAGCTCCATGGAAATATCTGTACAGCTAAATCTAAAATAAGGACGGTGAATACTTCGATTGACGTTAAGCAAATGGGTTCGATAGGCCCCACTACTGGGTTTCACAAAGGGACAGGTTTTGAAGACGGATCCCAATAAATTTTACAAATCTGATGAGACAGTGGATATTCTCCCTGTCAGTACAATACGCATTGAGTGTAACACTGCGACGAACTCATATATCAACGATAGATTGGTTCATTCAATTTACGGATTCTTCCCATCAGTAGGAACCGGGCATAAGATTGTTGAGACTCCTACTACCGCTATATACCTTCCAGTGACAGTTCAGACATTGGACTATCTGGAGCTGCGTGTTGTGGATCAGAACAACCAACTTGTTGAATTTCGTGGTGAGGAAATCATTGTACGACTACATCTACGACAAAATGGGCGTAAGGTATAAAACCAGCGCACGCAGCGCACGCAGCGCACAGCACAGCTCTTCGCAGCAGAACCGCAAGGTGATAACACGTACGAACTACGAGTTTCTTAAATCAGTAGGCTTGAAACCTCGCAATGACGTCGTCGCTCAATACATCTCACCCAGTGGAACATGATGAGCGAATCATACGCCAGGAATATTTCTCGCACAAACCTTATGCTTCAACGACATTTAACAAGAACGATGAAATTAGGATTGTCTTCCAGCACCAAAACGTTTCTACTCTTCCATGGAAGAGTTTCATATATTTGGATGGATCCTTTAAGAAAAAGGATGGTAGTCATTCAGTGGGGTCAAGGCTTACAAGTAGTGCTTTGGCATTCCTGTTCCAGGAAATACGTTATGAACTTAATGGGGTGAAGACTGATTGTATGGGTAATGTTTGCATAGCATCAACCCTTAAAAGATATGCCTCATCATGAGCCTCGGATTTGAATGGCTTAGAAAATGCAGGATGGTTCATAGACGAGCCTGTGGGCAGAACAGCAGAAGAGTACTGCTTATTTACTGCATGCATACCTATAAAAATATTTATCGTGTACTTTGAGGACATGCAGCCAATTATTATGAATGCTAAACAGGAGCTTATTCTGGTACGGAGCACAGCAAATAGCAACTCATACATTCAAGGAGCTAAAGAGGAGAATCAGATCATCATCAATAAAATTATATGGAAAATGCCGCACATCACTGTGGCAGACAAGGAGCGGTTGAGGCTTTTAAAAGATCTGAATAACGGAACATATCTGCCATTAACTTTCCGCTCATGGGAGGTTTTTGAGTACCCGGTGCTACCGACAGCGAGCAGACAGACATGGGCTATTAAAACGTCAGCGCAACAGGAAACACCAAGATTCATCATACTTGCATTCTGGATCGATAGAAGGGGGGAAATTAGCAAATGATTCCACCGTATTTGGAAACCGTAATTTAACTAATGCCAGAGTCTACTTGAATTCCGAATTCTATCCGTATGCCAATTTACTGCTAGAGTAGGATCAGAATGTATACAGTCTAGCATTTGACATGTATGCAAGGTTCCGTGCTTCTTACTATGATGGTGCTGAAGAGGAAGGATGCCAACTCAGTATATGGAAATTCGAAGAGCTGGCACCAGTCATCGTGATAGCATGTTCTAAGAAGAATGAGATAATTAAATCAGGACCAATATACGTACGAATCGAATGTGAATCTTCATCAAATTTCCCAGAATCAGCGTATGCTCTAGATCTACATGACTGTGTGATTAACTATTGCCCACTTACTGGTTTTGTGCAGCATGCTGTATAAATGATCAAGTGTATTGGCATGCAAAGAGCAGCCGGCCGGAGTGGCCGTGCGGTTCTAGGCTCTACAGTCTGGAGCCGCGTGACCGCTACGGTCGCAGGTTCGAATCCTGCCTCGGGCATGGATGTGTGTGATACCCTTAGGTTAGTTAGGTTTAAATAGTTCTAAGTTCTAGGGGACTGATGACCGCAGCAGTTAAGTCCCATAGTGCTCAGAGCCATATATGCAAAGAGCATTTCACAATGGCAAGTTGCAGTGAGAACGTCGTTCCGACATTCAAGCTTTCTGTGATGATGAGAGTAGACTATTCGTATTTAAAGACGTTGCATCATAGCATACACAGCTGATTCTGGTATACTAGTGACATTCTCAGCAAGAATTGCATCACCGAGGCCTTTCAAGGATGTGAACTGTGCTAAAACACGGAGGAGTGCAAAGTGGCAAACATGTTTCTTTCATGGACTCTACTAGGATGACCCTGGTATACCTTATAAAGAAATGATGACGTTAGTTCGAATATTCGATCATCCTGAGATCACCATCTACGTCAAGGGAGAGGAGATCACATGGATGCAGCGAATCTTCAAGTTTGCATCTACTCAAGACCTACGGGTGTCCTGCTCTCCATAAGCTCAAGAAGAAGAAGAAGAAGAAGAAGAAGAAGATGTGTGAAAATAGTATTGTGCCTGCTTATGGAAATGTAAAATTACTTTTAAGTTGAATTAATGAAAATAAATGAGTTTTTTACCTCACAACAAAGTTCTCACTGAAAATTGTGACCCGCTTAAAATTTGGTCTGGGGATGCACTTTCTTACGCCCCACGGCCCGTCCCATTCGGTATTAATCAAGTATCGTGTTCATTTCTTACATTGTGCATGGTTTCATCGAAAATGTAATTATTCATCAATTTGTAAAAGTCTTTTTTGAAATCACTACTTAAGCCCGCCCTCTTTTCGGTTTTAATTCAAGATACTCCTTCAACCAGGGAGACTGATTGAAGAAGATAGCCCAAGTGATTCTACCTAGCTCCATCCCTAAGCTGAATTACAGCGCCTTTCATGTCAAAAGGCCCACAGCTGGCCGGGGGGCATGGTCTAGACGGAGACGGGTGCGGCGGTGTCCCACGAGGCAGCCATCATGAATGCAGCTGGGCCAGCAAGGGTCTGCTACCTGCTGTGCGGTGGTTGGAGGAGGGGGGGGGGGGGGGCTGGAAGCTACAATGGTCCAGTCCCTACATGAGGTGAAAGATGGTAACGCACGAGCAAAGCAGTGCAAAGCGGTGCATCTTAATGACTTTGTGATTGCACTATATGATGAGATGAAGCGAATGGAAGTTAAACAAGAGTATCCCTGTCCTACGAAATGAAAATTATGTCCTTCTCAGAGCATAATTCTCCGATTTCCCGTCCCCTGAATTGTTTTTTTTTTTTCGATTTCGACCACTTACTCCCGTTTTATAAGCAATTTCCATCAACAATTTCCGTTAATACTACGTCCTCTAAACTGACAATTGATTTTAAAATTCGAAATTGCTGCCAAAATCCGAAAGTCACG
The DNA here is from genome assembly GCF_021461385.2 of Schistocerca piceifrons. Taxonomy (NCBI): domain Eukaryota; kingdom Metazoa; phylum Arthropoda; class Insecta; order Orthoptera; family Acrididae; genus Schistocerca; species Schistocerca piceifrons. Next base: position 581,484,888 of record NC_060140.1, on the reverse strand, counting down.
CCAAAATTCGAAATTCCCGCCAACAGGGTAGGTTGGGGGAGTGGGAGGGGGGGACAGGGCTGGAGCCCATTTGCAGGTTGAGAAAAACATGTGATGTCACCCAGGGGCGGGGTGGATGTGGTTGGGGGCGGGGGTGGTCGGGGGTGGGGGTGATTAATTGACCAATTTAATTAATTTGCATATCAAATTGATATCAAAAGTGTCCTTAAAACCCCAACTCCCTACTATTGACGTTATCCTCCCGAGTTGGTTCTCTATCTGCTCAAAGTAATTTTTGGACAAGACATCCAAAACAATGTCTCGCGAATCTCTGTCTCTGGCACCAGTTTTGATAGCTTGACACTCCCAACGTATATCTTGCAAATTTAAGCCACCCCCTATTAAACGGCATGATCAGAAAAATTACTAATGATATTCTGCAAGTTCTGTTTGAAGCGCTCTACCATTAGACATGCCGACCCAGGTGGTGCATAAAAGCATCCGATTAACATTTTTGACCCATCTTTGATACTCAGTTTCACTCAGATTAATTCACATTCGGAATCCGTGATAACCTCGCTAGATTTTACCGAATTCTTTACTGCAGTGAACACGCCGCCACCATTGGGGACTAACCTATCCTTACGATAAACATTCCAATGTGAAGTTAGAATTTCATTGTCATTAACGTCCGGTTTCACCAAAGTTTCTGTTTCTAATACTATTTGTGCTTTATAGCCTTCAGTAAGCGCTACTAATTCTGGGACCTTTCCTTGGATGCTCCTGCTGTATATTAAAATCAGTTAACCTTTTCTATCTCTGATCTGCGACGACTAACGTTCTCTGAGGACATTGTGGCTAATTTATCAGACGTATCATCTTTGATCCCAAGGGAGGGTTTCTTGTACATAAAAAGCCCCATGTGCACGCCACATGTACCTGCTACACTAGTAGCCACTTCCTGCGTGTAGTGCATGCCTGACCTGTTAAGGGGAAAAATTCTGTGCCCGATAGCGGAGGTTGAGAAATACCGCCGTCGCAGAGTCGTCTCAGCCTCTGGTTTAGATCTTCCACTCTGCTCCAAACCAGAAAACCGCGATTAACTCTGGAAATGATGCTACAAATAGACAGCTTACTCTGCATCCCGCGTGCGATGCTAGTTGCCTTCACCAAATCAGCCATCTGCCGAAAGGAGCCGGGGATGTTCACAGAACCCGTGCAGCAAGCGTCATTCATGCCAACATGTGCCACTATATGCAGCCAGCTGCACCCATTGCGCTCGATAGCTGTCAGCGGGGCCTCTTCCACGTCATGGACGAGACCCCCGGCAAACATATCGAGTGCACACTGGCATTCTTTCCCAACTTGTCTGCTATTTCCCTAAGGGGCTCCATCACCTACCTAAAATTGGAGCTCCCAACGACAAGTATACCCACCCTCTGCACTTGTCTGGACTGGGCAGGAAAAAGTGCGCGTGTGTATGGGTTGATTGCACTCCATTTGTGCATGCAAATTGTATCTGGTGTGTGGAAAAGAAATGAAAGAAATGTGTACTTCATGAACATCTGAGGATATATATTTTAACTTCATTACGTGTGAAAACTTTATTATGTGTGAAAACACCTAATGAAGTTACAATATTTACGTTGTTAAAAGCGCAGTGTCTGAAGAAATAGCTATATTGATTGGTAAAAAAAATAATATTACACCAAAAAAAAAAAAAAAAAAGAAGAAGGGGAAACATGCTGAACTGTGCGAAGAAGTTCGGAATGCAAAATGTGCTTATGTGTCGGTAATAAAGTGGTAGTGCGACCTCCAGACCAGATGAGAAGAAACGCAGATCACACCAAACCATTCCCCTGATTATGCCTTAGAGCAAGAAAAAGGCGAAAGGCGCCGGGGAAAAATAAATTGAGTAGGAGCAAGAAAATGCGGTTTTATTTACAAAACAAGTATTTCTGTGCTTGCTGCGGAGTATGGCCAGGCAAACGAACTTTTTGTACTTGTATTCTTCTTAAATATTTTTACTCGACCTGGGGCTGTGACTGGTCTCTCCTGCTGTCACTGCGTGATGTTGATTGACAGATGTACGGAGTAATAAAGGTATGTCCATTTTATGATGGTGGATATTCAATAGGTTGGCAGGGAACTGCATCAATGATCAATTCTCTGTTGCCAACACATCTAGAGTAATCGCTTTACACACAGAAGAAATTCGTTTCCTCCTGTCCTCCACACGTATTAGAAGCTGCTTGTAAACTGCATACTTTACATGGCCAAAAGAAAAAAAAACAAGTCTAACAGTTTGAGGTCAGACTATCTACATCTACGTGATCACTCTGCTACTCACAATAAAGTACCTAGCAGAGGGTTCAATGAACTTTCCATATACCTCTCAAAATAGGACTGCCCCTTCACATCAAACGGTTTGGAAATGTTTACATAAAGAGCCGCCTCTGAGTGATGAGAAAACTGGAGTGTGGTGTAAGTGAAGTGGTGATGTAAGT